>NC_091677.1:0-1394166 GCF_042453785.1 Malus domestica
AAACCCTAAACCCTAAACCCTAAACCCTAAACCCTAAACCCTAAACCCTAAACCCTAAACCCTAAAACCCTAAACCCTAACCCTAAACCCTAAACCCTAAACCCTAAACCCTAAACCCTAAACCCTACAACCCTAAACCCCTAAACCCTAAACCCACACCCAACCCCCTAAACCCTAAACCCCTAAACCCTAAACCCCAAACCCTAAACCCCTAAACCCTAAACCCTAAACCCTAAACCCTAAACCCTAAACCCTAAACCCTAAACCCTAAACCCTAAACCCTAAACCCTAAACCCTAAACCCTAAACCCTAAACCCTAAACCCTAAACCCTAAACCCTAAACCCTAAACCCTAAACCCTAAACCCTAAACCCTAAACCCTAAACCCTAAACCCTAAACCCTAAACCCTAAACCCTAAACCCTAAACCCTAAACCCTAAACCCTAAACCCTAAACCCTAAACCCTAAACCCTAAACCCTAAACCCTAAACCCTAAACCCTAAACCCTAAACCCTAAACCCTAAACCCTAAACCCTAAACCCTAAACCCTAAACCCTAAACCCTAAACCCTAAACCCTAAACCCTAAACCCTAAACCCTAAACCCTAAACCCTAAACCCTAAACCCTAAACCCTAAACCCTAAACCCTAAACCCTAAACCCTAAACCCTAAACCCTAAACCCTAAACCCTAAACCCTAAACCCTAAACCCTAAACCCTAAACCCTAAACCCTAAACCCTAAACCCTAAACCCTAAACCCTAAACCCTAAACCCTAAACCCTAAACCCTAAACCCTAAACCCTAAACCCTAAACCCTAAACCCTAAACCCTAAACCCTAAACCCTAAACCCTAAACCCTAAACCCTAAACCCTAAACCCTAAACCCTAAACCCTAAACCCTAAACCCTAAACCCTAAACCCTAAACCCTAAACCCTAAACCCTAAACCCTAAACCCTAAACCCTAAACCCTAAACCCTAAACCCTAAACCCTAAACCCTAAACCCTAAACCCTAAACCCTAAACCCTAAACCCTAAACCCTAAACCCTAAACCCTAAACCCTAAACCCTAAACCCTAAACCCTAAACCCTAAACCCTAAACCCTAAACCCTAAACCCTAAACCCTAAACCCTAAACCCTAAACCCTAAACCCTAAACCCTAAACCCTAAACCCTAAACCCTAAACCCTAAACCCTAAACCCTAAACCCTAAACCCTAAACCCTAAACCCTAAACCCTAAACCCTAAACCCTAAACCCTAAACCCTAAACCCTAAACCCTAAACCCTAAACCCTAAACCCTAAACCCTAAACCCTAAACCCTAAACCCTAAACCCTAAACCCTAAACCCTAAACCCTAAACCCTAAACCCTAAACCCTAAACCCTAAACCCTAAACCCTAAACCCTAAACCCTAAACCCTAAACCCTAAACCCTAAACCCTAAACCCTAAACCCTAAACCCTAAACCCTAAACCCTAAACCCTAAACCCTAAACCCTAAACCCTAAACCCTAAACCCTAAACCCTAAACCCTAAACCCTAAACCCTAAACCCTAAACCCTAAACCCTAAACCCTAAACCCTAAACCCTAAACCCTAAACCCTAAACCCTAAACCCTAAACCCTAAACCCTAAACCCTAAACCCTAAACCCTAAACCCTAAACCCTAAACCCTAAACCCTAAACCCTAAACCCTAAACCCTAAACCCTAAACCCTAAACCCTAAACCCTAAACCCTAAACCCTAAACCCTAAACCCTAAACCCTAAACCCTAAACCCTAAACCCTAAACCCTAAACCCTAAACCCTAAACCCTAAACCCTAAACCCTAAACCCTAAACCCTAAACCCTAAACCCTAAACCCTAAACCCTAAACCCTAAACCCTAAACCCTAAACCCTAAACCCTAAACCCTAAACCCTAAACCCTAAACCCTAAACCCTAAACCCTAAACCCTAAACCCTAAACCCTAAACCCTAAACCCTAAACCCTAAACCCTAAACCCTAAACCCTAAACCCTAAACCCTAAACCCTAAACCCTAAACCCTAAACCCTAAACCCTAAACCCTAAACCCTAAACCCTAAACCCTAAACCCTAAACCCTAAACCCTAAACCCTAAACCCTAAACCCTAAACCCTAAACCCTAAACCCTAAACCCTAAACCCTAAACCCTAAACCCTAAACCCTAAACCCTAAACCCTAAACCCTAAACCCTAAACCCTAAACCCTAAACCCTAAACCCTAAACCCTAAACCCTAAACCCTAAACCCTAAACCCTAAACCCTAAACCCTAAACCCTAAACCCTAAACCCTAAACCCTAAACCCTAAACCCTAAACCCTAAACCCTAAACCCTAAACCCTAAACCCTAAACCCTAAACCCTAAACCCTAAACCCTAAACCCTAAACCCTAAACCCTAAACCCTAAACCCTAAACCCTAAACCCTAAACCCTAAACCCTAAACCCTAAACCCTAAACCCTAAACCCTAAACCCTAAACCCTAAACCCTAAACCCTAAACCCTAAACCCTAAACCCTAAACCCTAAACCCTAAACCCTAAACCCTAAACCCTAAACCCTAAACCCTAAACCCTAAACCCTAAACCCTAAACCCTAAACCCTAAACCCTAAACCCTAAACCCTAAACCCTAAACCCTAAACCCTAAACCCTAAACCCTAAACCCTAAACCCTAAACCCTAAACCCTAAACCCTAAACCCTAAACCCTAAACCCTAAACCCTAAACCCTAAACCCTAAACCCTAAACCCTAAACCCTAAACCCTAAACCCTAAACCCTAAACCCTAAACCCTAAACCCTAAACCCTAAACCCTAAACCCTAAACCCTAAACCCTAAACCCTAAACCCTAAACCCTAAACCCTAAACCCTAAACCCTAAACCCTAAACCCTAAACCCTAAACCCTAAACCCTAAACCCTAAACCCTAAACCCTAAACCCTAAACCCTAAACCCTAAACCCTAAACCCTAAACCCTAAACCCTAAACCCTAAACCCTAAACCCTAAACCCTAAACCCTAAACCCTAAACCCTAAACCCTAAACCCTAAACCCTAAACCCTAAACCCTAAACCCTAAACCCTAAACCCTAAACCCTAAACCCTAAACCCTAAACCCTAAACCCTAAACCCTAAACCCTAAACCCTAAACCCTAAACCCTAAACCCTAAACCCTAAACCCTAAACCCTAAACCCTAAACCCTAAACCCTAAACCCTAAACCCTAAACCCTAAACCCTAAACCCTAAACCCTAAACCCTCAACCCTAAACCCTAAACCCTCAACCCTAAACCCTCAACCCTAAACCCTCAACCCTAAACCCTCAACCCTCAACCCTCAACCCTCAACCCTCAACCCTCAACCCTCAACCCTCAACCCTCAACCCTCAACCCTAAACCCTCAACCCTAAACCCTAAACCCTAAACCCTCAACCCTCAACCCTCAACCCTAAACCCTCAACCCTAAACCCTAAACCCTAAACCCTAAACCCTATATATCTCTTGAATTTAAAGAAAAGAGCCTGAAATACAGATTTTCGAATTAATACTAGTAATGAGAACATCATCCCACTTTATGGGTCTACAAGTTATGCTTCAAAAATCTGTACATCTCATAGGGCATCCCTTAACGATCATCTCTACCAAAAATAAAAAGAATACGAGACTTTTAGACTCTTGAATTGAAAGAAAAGAGCCCGAAATACAAATTTTCGAATTAATACGGGTAATGAGAACATCATCCCACTTTATGGGTCTACGAGTTATGTTCCAATAATCTGACTGTACATCTCTTAGGTAATCCCTTAAAGATCATCTTTGCCAAAAATAAAAAAATTACAAAACTTTTAGGTTATTGAATTGAAAGAAAAGATCCTGAAATATAGATTTTCGAATTAATACGGGTAATGCGAACATCATCCCACTTTTTCAGTCGACGAGTTATGTTTCGAAAATCCGACTGTACATCTCATAAGTCATCTCTTAAATATCATCACTGCCAAAATAAAACAAATACGAAACTTTTAGACTGTTGAATTGAAAGAAAAGAGCCCGTTATACAAATTTTCGAATTAATGCAAGTAATGATTACATCATCCCACTTTGTTGGGTTTACGAGTTATGTTTCAAAAATCCCACCGTACATCTCATAGGTCATCCTTTAAAGATCATATTTGCTAGAAATAAAAAGAAAACATAACTTTTAAACTGTTGAATTGAAAGAAAAGAGTTCGACATAAGGATTTTCGAATTAATACGGGTAATGAGAACATCATCCCACTTTATGGGTCGACAAGTTATGTTGCAAAAATCCGACTATGCATCTCATAAATCATCCCTTAAAGATCATCTCTGCCAAAAAATAAAAAGAATATACGAAACTTTTAAACCCTTGAATTGAAAGAAAAGTGTCGAAATACAGATTTTCGAATTAATACGGGTAATGAGAACATCATCCCACTTTATGTGTCCACGAATTATGCTTCAAAAATCCGATTGTACATCTCGTATGTCATCCCTTAAAGATTAACTCTGCCAAAAATAAAAAGAATAAGAAACTTTTAGACTCTTGAACTGAAATAAAATAGCCCCGAAATACAAATTTTCCAATTAATAGGGTGATGAGAATATCATCCCACTTTTTGAGTCTACGAGTTATATTTCAAAAATCCGATTATACATCTCATAGGTCATCCCTCAACGATCATCTCTATCAAAAATAAAAAGAATACAAAACTTTTAGACTCTTGAATTGAAATAAAAGAGCTTGAAATACAGATTTTCGAATTAATACAGGTAAAGAGAACATCATCGCACTTTATGGGTGTACGAGTTATATTTCAAAAATCCGACTATACATCTCATAGATCATCCCTTAAAGATCATCTCTGCCAAAAATACAAAGAATACGAAATTTGTAGACTGTTGAATTGAAAGAAAATAGCCCATTATACATATTTTCAAATTAATATGGGTAATGAGAACATCATCCCACTTTATAGGTCAACAAGTTATGTTTCAAAAATTCGATTGTACATCTCATAGGTCATCCCTTAAAGATCGTCTCTGCCAAATATAAAAAGAATACAAAACTTTTAGACTATTGATTAAAAGAAAATAGCCTGAAATACAAATTTTGCAATTAATACGGGTATTGAGAACATCATCCCACTTTTTGGATCTATGAGTTTTGTTTCAAAAATCCGATTGTACATCTCATAGGTAATCCTCCAAAGATCATCTCTGCCAAAAATAAAAAGAATACGAAACTTTTAGCCTATTGAATTGAAAGAAAAGATCCCGAAATATAGAATTTCAAATTAATACGGGTAATGAGAACATCATCCCACTTTTTGGGTCTACGAGTTATGTTTCAAAAATTCGACGTAAATCTCATAGGTAATCCCTTAAATATCATCACTGCCAAAAATGAAAAGAATATGAAACTTTTAGACTGTTGAATTGAAGAAAAGAACCCGATACACAGATTTTCGAATTAATATGAGTAATGAGAATATCAACCCACTTTATGGGTTGATGAGTTATGTTTCAAAAATCCGACCATACATCTCATAGATCATCCCTTAAAGATCATATATGCCAAAAATAAAAAGAATATGAAACTCTTAGACTGTTGAATTAAAAGAAAATACCCCGGAATACAGATTTTCGAATTAATACGAGTAATAAGAACATCATCCCACTTTATGGGTCTACAAGTTATGTTTCAAAAACCCGATTGTACATCTCATAGGCCATCCCCTGAAGATCATCTCTGCTGAAAATAAAAAGAATACAAAACTTTTAAACCCTTGAGTTGAAAGAAAAGAGCCCGACATACAAATTTTCGAATTAATACGGGCAATAAGAACATGATCCCACTTTATGGGTCTACAATTTATGTTTCAAAAATCCGAGTGTACATCTCATAGGTTATCTTTTAAAGATCATCTCTGCCAAAATATAAAGAATATGAAACTTTTATACTGTTGAATTGAAATAAAAGAGCCTGAAATATAGCTTTTGGAATTAATACATGTATTGAGAACATCATCCCATTTTATGGGTCTACGAGTAATGTTTCAAAATTTCGACTGTACATCTTATAGGTAATCCTTCAAAGGTCATCTCTGCCAAAAATAAAAAGAATACGAAACTTTTAGATTGTTGAATTGAAAGAAAAGAACCCGAAATATAGATTTTTTAATTAATACGGGTAATGAGAACATCATCCCACTTTTTGGGTCGACGAGCTATGTTTCAAAAATTCAACTGTACATCTCATAGGTCATTCCTTATATATCATCATTGCCCAAACTAAAACGAATATGAAACTTTTAGACTATTGGATTGAAAGAAAAGAGCCTGTACAAATTTTCGAATTAATGCAAGTAATGATTACATCATCCCACTTTATTCGATTTACGAGTTATGTTTCAAAAATCCCACCGTACATCTCATAGGTCATCCCTTAAAGATCATATCTATCAGAAATAAAAAGAATACGAAACTTTTAGACTGTTGAATTGAAAGAAAAGAGCTCGACATAAGAATTTTCGAATTAATACGGGTAATGAGAACATCATCCCACTTTATGGGTCTACAAAATATGTTTCAAAAATCCGACTGTGCATCTCATAGGTTATCCCTTAAAGATCATCTCTGCCAAAAATAAAGAGGATACGAAACTATTAGACCATTGAATAGAAAGAAAATAGCCCAAAATACAAATTTTTGAATTAATACGGGTAATGAGAACATCATCCCACTTTATGGGTCTTCGAATTATGTTTCAAAAATCCGACTGTAAATCTCATCCGTCATCCCTTAAAGATCAACTCTGCCAGAAATAAAAAGAATACGAAACTTTTAAACCCTTGAATTGAAATAAAATAGCCCGAAATAAAAAATTTCCAATTAATACGGGTAATGAGAACATCATCCCACTTTATGGGTCTACGAGCTATGTTTTAAAAATCCGACTATACAACTCATAGCTCATCCCTTAACGATCATCTCTACCAAAAATAAAATGAATACGAAAGTTTTAGACTCTTGAATTGAAAGAAAATAGACCAAAATACAGATTTTTGAATTAATACAGGTAATGAGAACATCATCCCCTTTATGGGTCTACAAGTTATGTTTCAAAAACCCAACTGTACATCTCAAAAGTCATCCCTTAAAGATCTACTCAACCAAAAATACGAAACTTTTATACTCTTGAATTGAAAGAAAATAGCTCGAAATATAGATTTTTGAATTGTATATGAATATGAATTCTAAATATTATGACACAGTACCAAGTTAACCATTTACGTGAAGACGATGACATGCTTTTTGGGATTAGAGTCCTTCTGCAGCTCTCCTCTTCAATATGCAAGGCCTCAAGAATGGGGTTTGAGTTTATGTAAGCTTGCGTGATTAGAAAGAGTACAGGGACCCTAATATATATACCATACACAATGGTAATCAACTAGGACTCTTCCCATTGAATAATCTTGATTGATCTTAATCTTATCACTGTGAATTCCCTTATTCATATCAGCTAGAAAGACTTCTAATAATATCAAGAGTGTTCAAGCTACTGAATCCTAATAAACATGTTCCTTATCAACTCATAAACATTGTTAATATTGATCTCTAATATTTCCACATGAATAACAAGCGCTAACCAAGTGTATTGCTCTTATCAAAACTTACAATACAATGTTAGATGGAGTCTTGGAGATATTCTTACGTACATTGGTTTGTACGTTTGGATGTGCAAGTTGCAATTATGCAATGTTAGATGGAGATATTCTTGCATACAGTACATTGGTTTGTTTGGGTGGATCATAACACGTGGTTGGTTCGTTAGATGACCTTTGGGTTATGTAATGAGAGATTCTCTCATGCAAAAAATATTTAGTCTTAATAGTGTCCTCGTCAAAAATGCTTGCAACATACGTTAATTTCCTAATAGGATTTTTACTACAAATAAAAATAAGGATAAAAGCACTTAAAATACTTGCAAGGGTACAAAGTAATTGTAATATAGTTAGCTTTAACAAGATTGTTCTCCACAAGAATTGAATGAATAATTTATTTCATATGAAATCTTAATTAATTATTTAAAACAAAGTTTGGAAAGAAAAAAAATTTTGATTTTGGAATTTAAAATAATAAAAAGGAATTTAATAAAAATACTTAAATAAATTTACAAAGTAAAGAACACAAAAGAAAACGGTTTTGAAAATCAAATTAAAAATTATAGCTCCGCCGTCACCTTAACAATCATACGTAGTTCTTCCAATTACTTATGAATTACACATGCTTACTTTGAAGGTTAGGTTTTCCTAAAATATGCTCTACTCGGACCCCCAATCTAAAACATATATCAAATATGCAGCCCATCTATAGTATTCAGATCAAATCTAAATATGTAAGACTCATTAAGTTTTGTGAAAATCCTTTGAAAAACCATGCAATCCCTAAGACATGATATTCATCCTAAGTGAAATTACACACACATCAATCACAAGAAGCCTTCGTCAATTTCAGGGACAGACCTCCGACCAAAATTACATCAAATTACTTTTCTAAATATCATAATGGTGATCAATCATTATGACAAATATATAGTTTAAACACGGTGATTAATAATTCAAATCTACATGCATAATATCATGAGTAAATTGAAAAGAAACTACATATTCTTGCTAAGGCTCATGTCCTCGCCCTAGCAAAAGAGAATGAGTTATGAACAATCATAAAAGAAAATATTATTAAAACATGGATAAAAAACACATTGGAATACAAATCGTCAAAGCATAGCCAAGTTCTCCAAATCGATGTGTTCATCGGCCCTAACGGCTCAATAATACTACCACAAAATAAAATCCTTACTATAAAAGGTCTTCTAAAAACTTCAAAACTTATAACAAGATAACTAGGAATTACATTTCTATTCAAACTTTGGAAAATCTACCCAGTCACAAAGAATCTCATGTTTCTGGATCTTCAGTGCTCCAAAACGGGCCCAAAACGACTTGAATTAAAGCTTGAGATGTCCCGAACATAATTGCAAAGACCTCAAACCTAAAAGACATCATCTTGGACGCCAAAAAGCCCAAATAAGCTCAAAACGTTACTTTGACAGCACTGCGCGTTGCTCCTTTATTTCTTCACCATAAATAAGCTACTTGATAGAAAAATTTGAAACTTTGATAGGCAAAAGTTGAGAGACTCACGAACATTCTCCAATTGGAATCCTTCCAAAATTCATCTGTTTGATCACTTTTTTCTCAAGAGGAAGTCGCATGTCCTAAATTAGAAATATAAATTACAGTATCAAACTTTCACCAAAATAACCAATAAATTAATACTAAGAATAGGTTAAATTAGTATAATATCGACTCATCAGTGTCATCGTCAAATAAATTCTTGCAACGTGTTTGAAAAGTGCACTATCTATCTATTAGACAATTAATACATAGTGGCATGAGAGAATTGCTTATAAGGAGAATGAGTTATGATTTTCTTTGGTTTTGTCCACTTGGCCATTATTTATGGTTCACACTAAAACTATGGGACCTATGATCAGTGGCGAAGCCACGTGGGAGCGAGGAGTGGCGGCCGCCACTCCCCTCGCCGGGAAACACCACTGAACCCCAGGTCTTCGCCACTCCCCTCGCGCGCCTCGCCGGAAAATAATGGTTCACGAACTTCACGGCGCCCTCTGTTTTTCTGGGTTTTCTGTTCACGAACTTCACAGCTGTCCATTTTCTACTTCCTCGCACAGAAACCAGTCACCAACCTCGTCGACCTTCTGGGTGGTGGCCCTGGTGGGAGAGGATAATGGCTTGGGATAATGGGATGAAGGGCTGGTTTGGTATTGCTGTGCTTTGAAAAAAAGCTGCTGTGAGAATAAGCGGCTGTGCTGTGAGAATAAGCGGCTGTGAAATAAAGCTAGTAGAGTGTTTGGTAAACTTTTTTGTGAAAGTGCTTTTGGAAAAAAAAGCAGGATGATAGTGTGTCTTTTCATTAAAGGAGCACTGTAGCTCTGTGTGCTTTGAAAAAACTGGCTTTTTTTTCAAAGCAGCAAATAGCAGCTTCAGCTTTTCCTTTGATTTTCAGCTTATTCTCACAGCAGCTTCCAAAATAAGCCCTTTTTTTTCAGTTTACCAAACACAAAAATGACCCTCAGCTTTTTTTCACAGTGGCTTTTTTTTAAATCACCTCAATCCCAAACAGGGCCGAAGGCTAGTAGTATTTCAGTGAGGGAGAAGACCTGTTTGGATAGCATGATAGCATATGTTTGGAAAACAGGATAAAGGCTGGTCGATATGTTTGGTTCTTAACATAGCGAAAGTGTAACAAAGAATTAAAGGGACAGCTGTGCTGACTTTATTGGCCCATATCATTTGGTCAGTAAATTGAGGGATAAAGATTGTCTGCCCTCAACTTCCGGTACCCTCCTCGTGCCATTCTATTTGTGTGGTCACGGTTAAGCCACGTCAATATTTTATATTACAATTCATTTTTGTCTTATTATATCTATAAAAAAAATATAAAATGTTAACGTGGCTTAACCGTGACCACACAAAATAGGAGGGCACGGGAAGGGCACCGGAAGTGGAGGGCAGACAATCCTTGTCCTAAATTGAGTACTTCCCAGTGATTACTCAAGTATTATATTTTCCCCACTATTTTTTTTTCTCTTCTAACCCATCTTTTTTTGTGGTTTGTTAACCCATTTCTCTCTTTTATTTATTTATTATTCTTGTATGTATTTTTTTTCCCCTCTTTTTAAGACTCCTAGCTTATTTATTATAAACTTTCACATTATTATAAATATTGTATTAATTTTTTAAAAATAATGTAAATATTGTTCAATGCTTATTTTACGATAAAAGAAATTCATTTAAATCCATCTAGACTTCTGCCTAAATCTTGCCTAGGCGCCTAGCTGCTAGGCTCCAGTCCGCTGCCTAACTAGCGCCTAACGTCTTTAAGAATCTAATCCTAACCAATTTAAGCTTGTTACATGGCTTTGATATTATCGCTTACAACCGCATTGGTAAAGAGACTATTTTCTGTTATGAATATTGATTTAAAACTTTGCACTCTTCAATGTGAAAGCAACCGCTTCGATTGAACATTACATTCTTTTGAATTTCGCCCCTCCCCTCGGCAAATCCTGGCTTCGCCACTGCCTATGATAGGTACATTATTTATCATATTTTCATGTTAATTATCCCTAGGTTTTGTTAAGGAATTGATTATAAAAGAGCCTTATTACTTTCCTTTTCTCAGTTTTAGCCAATACGCGCACTCAAGTTGTTTTTGCTAATAATTCGACTTTCCGGATGAATTTTAATGCAACGCCAATTGGAGAAGGAAGCTAAGAGGCTGAAGATCATTGTGTCTGAATCTCATATTTTTCCATAGTCATTCATTCCAATTTTACAAATCAATCCCGCAAGATTTGCGTTCTCATCAAAATTGCGCAGCTGTGGGAGAATGAAGATTTGGAGCCTTTCCCAATTTTTCCTAGTGGTGTGCGATATATTATTGGAAAGATAAGACATAAATCTAAGGTTCTCATATTTTTACAGAATTTTCCGGAAAATTTGACCTCAAAACTGGCGTGCAAGACAAATGACTTGTTTCCCAAGCCAAGAAGGATTCTTTCCTAGTTTGTGTCATTAATTGTTTAGGAGTTTTTTTTTTTTTTTCTGCCAAACCTTTTAGGGTTTTTCTAGTATAAATAATGCATCCTAAGCTCTCTCTACGAATATCCCCCACATCACCACCACACTATGCTACCATTTACCATCTACGCAATGTGAGAATAAGAGCTTAGGGACGTACTTTGTCATGGACTCCGAGTTCCATCTTTCCTTTATTTTTATTTCTATGTGTAACTAAGTTACTTCTCTAAGGTTTATGATGAAACCATGATATGATTATTTCCGAAGTATTTTGTTGATTATTATTCGATTACATGCCATGTTTAATTCTTAATATTTGTGTGTAATTTATTCTAGTTTCGAATGTTCTTGTGATTGCCCATCATTGTGAATTTGTTTTAAATATTTAGGTAAATCTAAAAGGACGACCAATCAATTAGATTTATTGGAACTAAGATTAAGAAGAGTAGAAAACTAGTGAGGATGACCAATATCAAACTAGTCCTACTTGGTTCACATGATTCTTCATTTCTTAATGGATTTTTATGTGTTTAACTAAATGCCTAACCAATATAGACATATGAGTTGATGCCTGACCACGAAACCTTAAATATTGGCATGGTAATTGAATAGTAATCGGCTTAAAGAAAAGGGAAATGATTGTTATTGGTGGATTCTTGACCTTAGGCTTTCATCATCTTAATTTGTTTAAACTTTCATTCGTTGTGTGTTTTCATTATTCATCTTTCAGATTTTATTATAAGTTGTAGCTTTAATTACTTTTCATAATCAATCAATCATTTGTTTTTCTACGTTAAGTTTCGCATAATTGGCTGGTTAAATTGGTGTTAAAGCAATTCCTATGGGATCAACCTCATATTTGCATATATTCCTGTAATTGATTCGTGCGCTTACAAGTTTAATTTGGTTTAAATTAATCTATTATTTAGGTTATTTTAAATATACATAAACCTACGCTTTACACAAAGTCCGAATTTGCTCACCACCTTAACTAGGTGATGACTGTTACCACCATCTTAGGAAATTGACATGTGTCAACGTGTTTAATCATTGATTCCATTAGTTCATGTCAGTAATTGCCTTTCAGTATACCGTTTATCCCTCCAACCACACATTTATCCCTCTCTTCCACCATATACTTTTATGTGTCTCTAGGACAAAAGACGAAAACTGAAAACTAAAATCAAATAAAATCTGAAATGGATCCATAATGAGTTCAGTAGTGTAAGTAGTTGCGTAGAAAGTGAATCATTTGGATAAAAAGGAAGCAAAGTGACACATGTAACAAAATTTCTAGAAGTATTTTTAGGTTTAATCCTGTGCAATTGATAATTTTTGGAAAGTGCTGCAGGTCGAATAATTTAACCTACCTCCGTACTTGCTAGACATCTGCGAGAGCAATAAGTTGATCGACCACATTTGGTTCCGCAAGGGTGCTGGTGTCTCCAAGCTCATCTAACTGTCTAGAAGCGATCTTCCTCAGAATCCTCCTCATGATCTTCCCACTCCTTGTTTTCGGAAGGCCAGGGGCCCAGTGGATTCTGTCCGGTGCTGCAAATGCTCCTATCTGAAAAATGTTTACATTCCAGAATTTAACAATTTTTAACCCGAAACCATCAGATCTGAAATTTCCCGGACTCTGAACAGCACAAGACTAGAGTGCCGTTGCACTTGCACTGCAACAAACAAGGTGCAATAGAAAACTTAGACGCAGAACTAGATACATACCTGCTTTCTCACAGCCAGTACAAGGCTTTTCCGGAGTTCTTCACTGTAAGGTACACCTTCCACAAGAGTAACAAAGGCATATATACCTTGTCCTTTAACCTATAGAAAGAAAGTAATTTTGTTCAGACATACTAGGCGCAAGCATCTGCCACTCCCTCCCGCTCTCTTGCTCTCTCTTAGATATGTCATGCACAATTCATAACACAATGCGAAGTATATGGAGATAATTTACCAGATTTTCAATGCAGATTGTAGAAAGACAATTTCATTAGAGTTTATTCTTCTCTAGTGGGATATGATTTTTATTTCAATGTTAGGGGTTCAAATTTCTTAGTACTTGAATGTGTCACATTAAAGGTTAAAGTTTGGGTTCTCTCCTCCAAGGATCCTAATCTGTTAAACTCAGTTATTGTGTCACATCCACGTACTTCATGCTCAATGCCAACCACAGCAGCTTCAGCACACTGGGGATGGGAGACCAGAGCAGATTCCACTTCTGCTGTACCAATTCGATGTCCACTGCACATATTATGATTTTATCATTGAACAAAAGGAATAAACAACAATCACACAGTCGTCCACATTACATCCTAAGAAATCCACACGTTATCCTATCACTACGTTTAGCTAACTCGTACAAACATCAAGATTGAAAAATTATATGCACGTAGTTTATGGAATCCAAAAATACCTAACGTTGATAACATCATCAACCCTTCCTGTAAGCCAGTGATATCCATCCTTGTCCCTGAGACATTGATGTGTAACACTTAGTTTTATATCACATTAGAAGAAGTCCTAATAAATAAATCCTATACTCTAAACTCAAAAAAGGAATCGAATCTCGTCCTGGAAACAAAAATCTCCGTGCATAACACTTGTTAGCATTCACACTAATGCAATTGCAATGTGATGTTATTACTTACCTGCTGCATCCATCACCACTAAAATAATATCCGGGGAAAGGTTTAAAGTAAGTGGTTTCGTATCTTTCGTGATCACCGTATAGAGTTCGGAAAGCCCCAGGCCATGAGCTTTTTACACACAGATAGCCACTGCATTCCCCTTCAATCTCAACACCCTTTTCATCAACTATGACAGCCTACAGTTACAAGCAAAATAATTATTAAGATTAGATCTTACAGATTCAAAAGTATAAAAAGAGGATACTTTATGAGATCCATAAACTAGATTAGAATAAAATACCTGCACCCCAAAGAAAGGGAAAGTAGCAGAACCAGGTTTCTGTGGCCAGGCACCCGGTAGTGGAGTTATCTGTCAGGTAAAGAAAGCCAAGCATTTCAAGTTAAAACATCTCACTGATGGAAGTCCAGGTGAATGCACATACATATTGGCACATAAGTGTGGTGAGAGGAGTTTTTAACGAAGTAAGATCTTGAGGAATTTTCCCGTGCCACTAACATTTCTGCTTAACACCAGTCAATGGAGCGAGGGATGAAAACTATATAAGAACAGTACTACAATACCATAAAGCCACCAGTTTCAGTTTGCCACCAAGTGTCGGAAATAGGACATTTTGAATCTCCAACCACGTTGAAAAACCACCTGTACCAAACAGCGTTGGGTTAATAACTCTTTTTGGGTGTGAAGTGAAGCTTTTGAATCAGACAACAAAAGAGATGAGAACCTCCATGCACTTGGGTTAATAGGCTCGCCTACACTTCCAAGGACCCGTAAGGATTTTCGCGAGTATCGTGTAACATACTGCATAATACATAAATAAATAAAATTCAAAGAACACACACATCCATAAATACTTAAGGCATTATGTAAGGGGTACTGGAATCTTAGCCTTATCCAGACAACAAAACCACCATGGATACAGAAACAGAACACTATGTAGAATGGCAAATCTTGCAATGCAGATAGTAAATGACGGAGAATATAAAGAGGACTGATTTCTTGATGTTAATTTAATAAGATACATCGAGAGGTGGGACACCCAAGAAAACCAGATATGTATGACAGAGGAGCATCTTTGATGGAACAAAAGAACAAAAATTAAACAGGGACAAATGACAAGAGGATCTTATAGCCTAAAAACACAGACAAGCTTTATACTTCAACAAAATCATGTCCAGTTAATGAAAATATCCATTAGATTTAAGGAAGAAAAAAAACGTTTGGGAAATGATTAACCAAGAAACAAAATAGAGAAATGCTTTTTTTTTTTTTTCTGTACATAGCTGCTAACATCCATCATAAACTTATAAAATCATCTGGATCAATAACAAACACATTAAAATAATCACATCCATATATAACGAAGGAATGGCTAATATCTTACCTTGTCACTATCACGCATGAGGGACCGCACTAATGTGGGGGCAGTATAAAATATGGTCACTTTGTATTTATCAACAACATCCCAACAGCGTCCAGGATCAGGATAATTTGGAGCCTGCAACATATACACGGATAGTAACAGCTACATGAAATGTCAACATAGGAAATCCAATTCAGCAAGAATTAGAGCAAGCATATGCACCAAAAAATAAACCATAATCAATCTTACTGTAGCGCTCTTTAAACATGAGATCCTCTGGCAATATCCACATATTTAGATACAGCTAGTCAGTGTTCTGAATATAATTATGTATTTAGCACTAGAAGAGTTCATTTCATTTATAGTATAATGTTCAAAGAATTTAAAAATTTATATAGATCATAGACAGTGATACGTGATTCTTCTCACCATAAGTAAACACATACAAATTTTAATTAAATGTCATATTCATACTAGTGAACTACTGTTTGTTATTTTGCCTTCTTGAGGAAATAAAGGCATTATTAAGTTACTCTGAGTCCAATGGTTAGTTTACAACAGAGGGGTTACCCTTTTTAACATAAGAACCTATCCACCCTTTAAACAATAGTATATGTCCAACTAAAGACCTTCCGCTAAGGAGAGTACTACACTGGTAAAAAATAAAAAGTCAAAAGAAAAAAAACATTAATCTTTAAACCTAGCTGTCCAGCTTCTTCTTGGTATACTCTTTTTCTTTTTTTCCGAAGGCTTCCAAGTGCCTGACTAGAGATGTCGGCTTTTTCTTCAGATATATATATTAGGTTCCTCTCTTACAGTTACATGTAAAACGATAATATGTATACATTAATCTGTCTATTAGTTACCCCTTCATATAAAACAGCAGTTGCTCCATTAAGCAGGGGTCCATAAGTGACATAGCTGTGCCCAGTGATCCAACCACAGTCAGCAGTACACCTAAATTAAAGATAAAGCCATGTTCAGCAACAAAAAACATCAGAACAAAGCAAGTTTCTTTCACATGAGGAAAATCAAAATAACATTAATGATAAGCTTAGGGTTTTGAAGGATACCAGTAGATGTCGGATGAGCTGTAATCAAATGCATATTTAAATGTTGTGGCAGCGTACACCATATATCCTCCAGTTGTGTGGAGAACTCCCTATAAGAGCTTATTATTAGAAGAATCCACAGGGAGAAGAAAAAAATTATTTGAAGTATGGAACATAGATTACCTTCGGTTTGCCAGTGCTCCCACTGGTATAGAGCAGAAAAAGTGGATCTTCTGCATCAACCCAGTCCACTGCACAAGTAGTTGGATATTTAGGTATGACATCCTGGGAGATAATCATGGGTCATCACTCATCAGTCACAACCGTCCGTAAGACAAACATTCAGGTCAATCATAAGCATATGATGAAACAATAATATAGGAAAAGCACACAATGCAGCATGCATGTTACAAACAAAAGAATTCTTTCCTCATGGAAGTCTATATCAAGAGGTGCTAGTACAAGTGCTAACCTGCCACCATACATCCCTTCCTTCCAGCCATTTAGTACTTTCCCTCTTCATAGCCAATTGATTTTCATAAGTTAAGCATACATCTGCTCAAACAGGGCACCATATGTCATGATACAGAGAACTTTTACATAAAAACTGTGCATTGCCTCGCCATACCCACACACACATATAGGTCATTCCATAGATCACATATCAATTTGCTAATTTCCATACCTACAGAAACCCCACTTTGGGATGATTCTATAAGGGCAGCATCAACTATATCTTTGAGGTGGATAACCTTAGAACCTCTTTTAACAGCATTGCAAGTGATTACAACTTTCGGTTTGCAATCTACAATCCTTTGAGCAAGAGATTCCGCAGAAAATCCGGCAAAGACAACCTGAAAGATTGGAAAAGGCAATTAAGTATGAAAAAGAAATCATTGGAGGATGCTGGAAAGCAAAGAGAAAGATGGTGCAATACCGAGTGAACGGCACCAATGCGGGCACAAGCAAGCATTGTAATTGGAAGTTCCATTAACATGGGCAGGTAAACCACAACAGCATCACCCTTTTTAACTCCAACATCTTTCAAATAGTTCGCAAGCTGCGAATGAATGGTAGAGGTAAGAAAAGGTGAGATATTTTGCTTATTAGTTTTATGAAGCAACTCGCATTCCCAGGCAGATTGATAGACGGACCGACCTGGCAAACGTTGTGGAGAAGCTGGGTGTAAGTTAAAGTGGCATCAACACCAAGCTCATTGCCTTCCCAGTAGAAGGCAATTTTGTCACCAAGTCCAGCTTCAACATTTGTGTCAAGGCAATTGTAGCAGATGTTGGTGATACCGCCCCTGAACCACTGCTCAAATCAAAACTTTCTAAACTCAAAAAAAGGCAAGGCAAGGCAAGGCAAGCAAATCAAATCGAATCAGAAAAAAGGAATCAAAAGAAAGACCTCAATTCGGATATCGCCTTTCCTGACATCAAGATTCTCCGAGTACACTGGTTGGCCCCATTTCTGTTTCCAAAAGAAGGTGGCAGCGATGTCGGACCAAAATCCGGCGGGGTCCTCGATGGACCGTTTGTACATCTCCAGATACTGAAGGGGGAGGAAGAGGGTAATAAGATAGGATTAAGAGGTTAGATGATGTTGTTGGAAGTGGAAGTGCAAAGCGCGGAGAACTGAGAGAAGAATTAATAAATGGAAGGAAGATAGCCAAGGTACCGTACCTGTTGGGGAGAGGAGACGTGGGCCTGACGGGAGAAGTGGTCGCTGGGAAAGACGAGATCGTTCTCTTCAGAAGCGAGAGATTCTCCGAGAATGACAGCGTTCGGGTGGGAAATGTTTCCGGCGCCGGAAGGCATTGTGGCCATCGACTCCACATGCCGCAGGTGATCGCTTGTCGTAATCAAATTTGGATTATTACGAGGCTTCTTGTTGTTGTTGTTAGCAGCATGATGATCGGCATGATCAGGCGTTGATGATTCCATGTCCCAACTGCAGGATTTAAATCTGGGCGACGCCCACAAAGAAGTCCTCCTTTTTCCTCCTCTTCGTCAAAGAAGAAGAAGACGACTCAGCGAATTGGAATTGGAGTCTGGAATTGACTTTCTTCTTCCGTGGAGAGCGGAAAGGGAATATATGGCCAACGGAGGAGTGTGATGATGATTCTGATGATATGCAAAACCCTGACCCTCTGCAAGGATAAGATTATGAAGATTATTATAACAACCCCTCCTCCTCCTCTCCAGGTAGAGATAGAGGTAGTCATAGAATTTTTAATATTAAAATTAGTCTAGTTTCCTTTCTCTCTCCTCTTGGTCTTGCTTCTGCGTTCGTTCGTTCAAGTTAAGCTGTCTGATTTCATTGAGTTGTGACTTTTCACCCATTAAACAAACGTTTCAAAGCTGGCAGGCAGTGACATAGAATAGAATATCCTTTTCTCTCTCCACTCTCCACTGAATACTTTGACTGTGGAAAAGCTTTTCCACTCCAATGTCGATCGCTACTGCAGGCAGACAGACTGCACCTACCATATCCAGGATTTCACACCCCTCACCTTACATACCTACGCACGTGCAGTCCACGTCAGAGGATTTATACGGTTCATTGTTCAACGATGTTCACTTGTAAAAGTAAATAATTAGAAAATATGAAAATAAAAATAAAGTAATCATAGTATAAACAGCTTATTCTCTACAAAAATTGATATGAATAACTTACCATTCAATTGAGATCACGAATTAAAATAAAAAAAATGCAAGAAAGTAAAATTAACTAAATTGGCAAAAATAGGAATCACACAAAGTACAAATAACACATGGGTTTAGAAAAACAAGGGTAAAGGCATTAAGGTTTAGTCGTCGTTATTAGCAACAATATCTAACATATGATTCGTCTGTGAAATTCAGATAAATCTAAACATGCAAGACTCCTTAAGCTTTGTGAAACCTTTTGAAAAATTCGAGAACCTTTAAGACGTGGCATTCACCTTGAGTGAAATTACAATTTGTGAAACCTTTTGAAAAATTCGAGTACCTTTAAGACGTGGCATTCACCTTGAGTGAAATTACAATTAACAATCACAATAAGCCTTACTCAATTTCAAGACGGCACTCCAACAAAAATTGCCCACGATTACTTGTCTAAACATCCTAATGGTGGTCAATCATCAAGACATACAAATAGTTTAAACACAGTGATTAATAATTCAAAGTATGCCTGTATAACATCATAAGTAATTTAATAAAGACTACATATTCTTGATAAGGCTCATGACTATGCCCTAGCAAAAAAAAATTAGTAATACATATTGATCAAAACAAAATTTAGTAACACATAATCATAATTAAAAAGTAAAATATCATTAGAGTAAATGATAGAAATCACCTTATATCGAAGTACAAAATCCAAAAAACTATGTCGAGTTCTCCAAAGTAGTGCTTAGAGTGTTAGAAATATTGGTGATGTGAATGCTATTTCTCTTACAACAAATTACATAAGATAAAATAAATGAATACAAGATAAAATACTTATCTTTTAAGGAAAACTAATAAAAATAGCTTGAAAACTTTGACTTTTAATCAAAATGACAAAAAGGTGTTGTAAGTGAATAGTAACATGAGTAACTTTTTAAAGTAAAAATATCATTTTCGTTAAAAGTGAACAGTACCGGGAGTGTTTCGTTAAAACTCCCTATCTTTTATAGGATGGAAATGGTTCTTTGTCGATACTTGATTAGAACAAGATTTTATGTTGAGGCGTGTAGGTTAACTGTCCTTAAGAGTAGATTTTACCCTTCTAAGACAATTATTCGATGTAGCAGGTTATAATGTTCTACTCTCCAAAATACAACCTATAATCATTGCAAACGTACACTCACAATACTTTGATCGAACAACTCGATTATTTCTTTTGGTATAAAAGTGAATAATGTAAAAGTACAAATCAAGGGAGGAGATAACTCATCATAGTACCCAAATCATAGTAACCGTAGATAGGCACCAAATCACAGTAACCGTAGATAGGCACCAAATCACAGTACATTTAAGCAAGACAACAAAGAATTAATCAAGGCACTTACATTAAATAGATATGACACGGTATAAGCCATTCCATTGCCTTTAGTACTATTACAGATTCGTAGTAAATTACGCTCCTCAATAACACAAATGCTCTCCACAAAACGAAAGATTAGAACTAATTTAATAAAGGAAAAACTTAATAAGTAACATAATTTGTGGCACTTAACTAAAAAGCTTCATATATAATTTACCCAACGCCTATTCCAATATTTTATTAAATATTCTATGGATAAGTGCAAATTCAAGAAATACCAAAATGTACCAATAATTCCAACAATTTAGGGGTGGTTTTGGTACATTACCGTACCAAAACCTCTGTACCAATTATCATACCAAATATTTGGTACGGTAAAATCTATTACTATTACCATACCAAACTTTCGGTGTAGTTCGGTTGGTATGGTATGCCAATGGTAATTGCCACTTTGTTTTACGCCACTTAGTTTGCCCAAAATCTAATATTTTTTAATTAATGTAGAAGTGTAAAAAATATAGAAAAAATATATGAACACTCGTAATGACAAACTTTACAACTTTCGTGAAGAGCTTAACTTTGAAATTCACCATTATAATCATATAAATCATAGATCAAAATTTAACCGTTGATTGTTATTTACATTTACGCTTCATTTTTCTCATCAAATTTTTTTTTTTTTGAAATCATGATCAATTAGAGGATGCAGGAAGATAAACGGTTTGATCGTTGATATTATGTTCAAAGTTTTACAGTTTGTGAAAATATTGCTTGATGTTTATAAAGTTTCTACAAACTATATGACATCGACTCATATTTCAGTTAACCGTAAATATCGAAATGTGATATCAAATATCTAAACCGTTCATCTTCTTACATCCGCCAGATGATCATGTTTTCAAGAAAAAAAATTTAAAAATGAAATTCAGTAAGAAGAATAAAGCGTAAATGACAATCGACGGTTAAATATAAATTTAAGATTTATGGATTATAGTGTTGGATCTTGAAGCTGACATCTTCATGAAAGTTGTAAAACTTGTCACTATGAGTGATTGTATATTTTTTTCACATTTTTTACACTTCTACAATAATTATTATTAATTTTATTAATTTTTCCCTCAAATAATTATATGAATAAATACATAATATAATATTAATAATATTGGTAGGTATGGTATACCACAGGAATTAGTTTTGGATATCAGTACTGTACCGAAACAATATGGTCCGGTACAAATACCGTATCTTTACCAATTGATACAAATTTTTGGTAATAATTTGGTATGGTATGGTTGGTAAGGCGGTTGGTACGGTAATTTGGTAAAAATTTCTACCCATATCCAATATTTAAAGGAAAGATCTCACCGATAATATTACGCATAGAACGGGGAACAAATTGGACCCAATCACCCTATCAATCAATCTTATATTGCCATGACCTGAAAATTAAAATGCCTAACCAAATCACCATCAATCTCTTGTGCTGTGCATCCATGAGCCCATCATCGACATAGATAGTAGTTTGTGCGGAGACCAAACGATGTAGAAGTAGCTTCCAAATCAACTCTTAAGATTGTTGGAATATTGGCGCTATGAATGTTATTTTCTCAACAACAAAGATAAAATAAAATACTTATCTTTTATAGTAATTTACGCTGCCACAATTAATTAGAAGTATGCAGAATTCTAGTAGCATAGTATCACCTTCAATATTTTACCAAAAACTCATTTCCTGTCCAAAAATGGTGAAAAAATACTAGTGTATACAATCCATAAAATTTGGAGTTATGAAAGTCTATAAAAAAAAATAAGGATCTGTATCAGGCTCAAATTGTTGACATGAATGGTTTCTTATCAAAATTACATCAGTTACATATAACACTTAAGTAGTATTTATTCTTTTCCATGTCATAATGAAAAACGAACTAGGGATTTCAAAAGGATTTTACGACATAGGTTTAGAAAGAAAACCAAGAACCAATGATTTGTTTCTTATAATCCATTGCACAAAATTACGAAGAGGATTCGAATAAACGAAATTAAATACCACTTGGGTAAAACCCCAAAGAACCCAATTATAGAATTACCTTAAACTAATGATATAAACACATCAATTCAAATCAAAGTATAAAAGGAATTTATTCAATCACAATACAAACCCTACAAACTCATAACGAAAATTCCATATTAATCTATAGAAGGATTTGTAATTGAAAGTTAAAAAACAATCTAAATTATGCAATTTATACAAAAGCATAATTCAAATTAAATATCACCCAAGTTACCTCCAGACGGCGAGTGATTCACTGGAATACTCATAAAACAGCCAAAGTGCAGCCGGAAATGCATCGAAGTCTCAAAGCTTTGATTCACCTATTATTTTGTCCATGAAGGATAGACCAAGATAGCAGGTATAGGAACGAAAAAGTGAGGAGAAAAACCCCTTTTGTCTTTCACGCCTATCATCTAATTTCCTCCCTTATTCATTTACTAGTTCATAATTATCAAATAGGAGTCCAATTTTGTGATAAACTGATAATATTAATAAAAACCAAATCGATAATTAGACGAATTATTTTGAAATAAACTAAATGGGATGTAGTCAATTTGGATTTCAGAGGATTTTAATGGACTTTTTTAAGTGACAGATTTCAAAGGATTTTAATAGATTCTACAATTTCATATGGATTTTGACAGATTATTATGGATTTCTATTATAGATTTCTATGAATTTGTAAGAATTTCTTTCATGGATTTCTTAAGATTTCTTTTTTGACTCCTACAACATAAATTCATTTCTTAGTACACAATCTGAAAAAGACATAAACATATATATATATATATATATATATATATATATATATATATATATATATATTGATATGAAAATATAAACCAATCAAATATGCCTTTTCTTTTCTTTTCTCATTTGAATTGTGATTTCTTTACTAAAATAAAATTTTAACTAACCACAACAAGTAGTGCTTCTTTTTTTTTTTGAAAAGAACAAGTAGTGTTTCTTAAATCAAATGTCTCAAAATTAACCATTTTTCCTCAACAATTGATTAATTCATAATGTGTTGTTCGGTCAAGATTAAGTTTCTACAATATTGACAGCCATCAAAATTCCTGCAAAAATTAGTCTACACAATACCCATAAAATATGAACAAAATACACTTAATTAGTATGTAAATTTAATTGATACAGAATTGCTTTTATCATGTTAGCTAATTCTAATTGAATAGTATAAATAGTCAACCAAACAATAGACACAAATTATACTTTAGTTGTGTCGTTCATCTACAAATTTTCCATTAAACAAATTACCTATTAATTGGACCCTAAGTTTGTTGTGTGGCTCTGATACCACATGTAAGACATATTCTGAAATCACAAAAACAAGACATTAAGATCACGAATATAATGAATCAAATCAATATAAAATGGAGGTGAACTAATTATATTGAACTTATCTGTAAAATACAAAAGGCATGGCTCTTCCGGATGACAAAGGATTCGGCGTATGCATAAGAATGTCTTCTACTCTCTCCAAACTATATGTTCTTGCTATGAATAGGGTTTAGCACATAATAGAACGATTATTGTGAGAGCAAGGACAATCCTTATATAGTTGCTAGGATATATCTCAATTAAACCTCTATTATTAAATACTCATACTCATAATCACAACTATATATTTTATATCCCACAATAATAAGTTTGGGGTGTGCTATCCACACACCCCTTGATAATTTATGTCCGTTGATATTCTTCAATTCATCCAATCCAACGGCTGAAAATTAAAAAGGTGTGTGAAAAGTAAAATGAGGTGTGTGGATATCACACCCCATAAGCTTTTGCTAAATAAGGATCATGTAAGAGGTTAATCAGAGGTTAAAACTCGATTATTTTAACCATATTAGGCCATAAAATCACTTTGACAATCAAATCGCCTAAATAATAAGTAACTTGAGAATTGAAAGATTGATTGACAAGTCATTGATACTCACACTTATGTTTACAAACACAATACTGTCTTAGAGAGAGAATGAAAGACAGGAACTAGTATCACTCCTTTCTTGTATCACAATATATTTGCTGTATTATTTATTCATCACTCATCTACATATTCATTATATGTTTTAGTATATGTTGATGACCAAGTTGTCGCACAGTCTAGTTTTGCTGCCATTCACCAATTCATCAATCTTTTTGGAAGGTGTAATGTTGCCAACCACGGTCCCGCTCTAGTTCTGAAGGTGAATATTGTGCTCTTATCACCACTACCACTGAACCACGATGGTTCTGTTATTTTTTTTTTCTTGAACTTGGCATTCCTATCTGTACCCAACCTTCCATCTTTGTTGAAAATGTCTTTGCTCTCGACATGGCTGCAAATCCGGCCTTTCATGCTCGAACTTGTCACATTGAAATTGACTACCACTTTGTTAGGGAATTACTTGACCAATGGTATATCCCACCTCACTACCAAATCGCTAATGTCTCTCCCAAGGCCTTTCACGTGACCGGTTCTCTTTTCTCACTTCTAAGCTTAATCTCCATTTTGTTCTATTTCGCTTGAAGGGGATAAAATGATTACCATGAATCTAGTAAAGAGTACCATGACCATTCAACATATACAAGAATCACTCATTTCTTGTACCACAATGCACTTGCTGTTTTATTACTCTCTTAAATGATTACTAGTATATGCCCACATACAAATGTGTGTGAAATTTTTATTTTTGTTTTTAAAATTGAAGGAGAAAAGAAGAGAGTAAGAGACAACGCAGGGAGAGAATGAGAGAGGTATTCTTTTTTATCTTTTTTTCATTTTTTAAATTAGAGAGGTTAAAATCACATATAAGTTGATGCTTAAATAAAAAACAGCAAAATTTGGTTTTGAAAAATTATGTTACTGCCCTTAACTATTTTTGCTGTGATAGAAGACTAAATAGTATTTTCACCCTCTTTTGGTTGATAAAGAGGGTTCTATTAATATGTAGTTTAGATACATAGTTAACTTGTAATATGAATATATTTAAAGCTATGTAAATACGGAGATTTATGTACTAGTTCTCTAACTATCTACCGATGTTGCAGGCATAATTTACTAAACAATTATGGAGGCCATAGAGAGAGAGGGTGTGGCATAGTAGAGAGAAAGAGAGAGATGTGTAATTGTGAGGTGTGTGTTATGCTACCCTATTGTGCCCTTATTTACAGTAGTAGGGAAGGTAAATTCCGTACCCCAATAGGATTACAACTCTAATAGGATAATATCTAGTATAAGAGATATAGTAGAATCCCATAAAGATATCCCATATATAATAGGATTTACACGATCACATTCTTAATCCAATAAGACTGCAACATTCCTCCTTAAGTGTGTAAATACTCAAAAAATGTGGCGCATCAAGTCTTCAACGATGAAGTAAGTTCAGTTGATGAAGTCGTCGACACAATGAGCGAATGCGAGTTTCAAAACAACGGAAGAATGCATAAAAGGTAAAACTCACAAAACCTCGCTATGGTAAACCCCAAGCTGGGATAAAAACTCATAGACTAAGGAGAAAAGTGAGAAGTTGCATTAAGTCAAAACTATATGTCTTCTGGACGCAAGTAGAAGAGCTCACAAGGATATGACCAACCCAGGATGGATGGCTCGTCAAAACATAGTTAGGTAAGTAAAAATCCAGTGGGAAAATGCTCTTAATCGTAGGGAAAAAGAGTAAATTAAGATCAAGTGAGTATACTTCTGGATACTCCTCCTGAGTTTGACAAAACTTCCAATTGAGAACTACAAACATTGCATATGAATAGTTAAGCACTAGCTTCACACCTCACCTCGAGGTGCGTAACTTACTTGTTAAAAGGGTGTTTAGATAGTTGTTCCTTACATCAATTTCAGCGGGCAGGAAGGGCGCGGAAGCTTCTGTCATTTCTGCTACCGCCAAAAGCCTACCCTCTCTCGGATATTAAGTAGGCTGACCCAGGAAAAGATCCGGACGAACATTCCAACAAGCAAAATAGAAGTTGACAGTCACTACACATTGTTAGTTGTCCCTAGTGCGTGCCGGCTTCCATAATCAAAATTCATCCTAATCTTTCTACCAATTCCTTGGACAAGCTTTTGGAAGGTTAACTTTGGCAGTGACGTCGTGTAGAGATCGACAAGGTTGTATGGGATCAGCTTGCATGACTTCAATCTCTTGATGATTTGTTGATGTATGCACAATATGTCTTGGCATTGACTTCGTTGATGTATCATGTCTTGGTCGGGTTGATACACGATGCATAGTCTTCATGGATCATCGTTGGGACTCAATGATAAATGAAAACAGCGTAGGTACTTTGAATATGCTCAACAAGAGATCTCAACCATGTCTCATGTGTGTCATAGTGAAGCGAGGTGAGTCTTGAAATAATTCAAAGATTTCGCAACTAAGGTCATATCGTGGACCTCCAAGATATTGTGATATCTCTAACGTTAAAGACATAACCATTCGGGGATGTGCCTTGTACGGGTTTGATAAGTAACCAGCATTAGCATAATAAACAAGGCAAGCATCATTCTGAGGATCAAGGGGGTCAGATCCGCTCAAGATGCATTGGAATTAGCCCAAATCCATAGTACCTTCAAGGTAAGGAAAAAAACGTTTTTAATACCAATTCAGTGGATGCGTGTAGGCGTGATGCTGCATTTTTACTAATAGATCAACAACGAATGAGATATCATGCCTAATACAATGAGCTAAGTACAACAAAGTGCAAAGTTGAACTCAGATATTGAACTTTAAATTCCATAACCTCTCCAAGGTCTCATTGCATATAACGTATGGAAGATCATAGGTATACTCAAAGGTAACACCTTCGGGGTGTAGTTTCGACTAGTGGACCAACGTACTGTTAGAACAATGCTTGAACTTCAGGTCAAGGCATAAACGAGTTTTTCAAGATCTTTCATCTCAAATTCCGTCATTAGATGTGAGGCAGTTTTCTCAAGGTCTTCTAGAGTCCTAGTGAGATTCATGTTAACGACATAAACTATAACTCTAGCAATTCAAAATATGACTTCATAATTTAACATGCAAGGGCATAATTCATATCCTTGACTGATCAAATAATCATTTAGACGGGTATACCACATCTGCCAGATTGCTTCAATCCGTAAGTGAACGCCTCAAACGAGTTGAGAGGGTGTTCCGTGGTTTTGGAACTATTTAAACAGTCCATGTAATTATTCGAGAAGTTACATGTAAATTTCCATATCAATATCCCCATGGAGAAACACTAACCACATTTATAATGATGCAATCAATCACAGGGCATTTGAGAGAAACCTTGCGTCATAAGGCGTGCATTATATCACACTATTTCATTCATCTCATTACGCTTCATTTCCCACTTGTAACACAGTAGGGTTATCTTGGGCAATGTAGGAACTATGAGTCCAAAACACACTTTGGTAAGGAATTTAACCTGGATTGTAATTTTAGTTGTCCAATTAGTTCTACATTGTCACTAATCAAAGGAACACGGTTCGATATCTTCGCTTTTCATTTATGTCGGTAGCTACCATATAAGTGAAAACATCATCGATGATAATCTCATTCCAATTCCATTATCTTATCCAAACTAGTGTACTGGACCAAGAACTTCAAGTCTTGGGAATAATCCGGATTAATCTCATGAGATGGAAATGATTTGAGACAACGATCAAGTATGGATTCATTGTTGTGTAGTGATCTTCCTCTTCTAAGGAAATGAATCTTATGAACCTAGTGATCTGTCGTGCTTCAGGCCAACACAGATTGATTGGATATCCGCCGGGATACCAGGTCATCTAACAGGGGTGGCCAAACCATCCTTCAAGGGCGGCACACCCTTCAAGGATGTTAACTTGACATCCGTTGAGCACGTCTATCCTTGCAGGCATGTTTGTAGTTGTTATATGATCTCGTCACTTTAGCTAAATCAGAAGAATGCGTCAGGAGCAACTTTATGAAAGCTAGAATACATCACACTTGCTTATCACACTTGTGCGGTATGGGAATTGACATGAGATATAGTAGGCAACGTCCACACAAATTCGCGTTGTTCTACAGGAACGTTGACGTTCTTATATCCTCATAACGGCGAGAAGACTGTTTCATTGAAGTAATAATCCATAAATGAACGGTAAAAAGATCGTATGCAAAGGCTTTAAAAGAGTTAGTGTGAAGGAGAATCGTAATCGACAAAGATTCACAACCTTATGTGATGACCCATATTGGTACGTTGTAGCGATGTAACTTGGCACATGGAATGCACACCCAAAACACGTAAATACGAAGTGTCAGGTTCATACCCAATAACCAACTGTAACATAAAAAATGATTGGGTGGCAATGGACCTCAAGGCAGACCAACATAACTGCGTACAAGATTGCATAGCCCTAAGCAGAAACCGTAAGCTTGGTGCATTCACCAAGGTTCGAGCGATCAATTAAATTGCACTTTATGATCGCTCTGCTAGGCTATTTTGGGGTGAACATGGGAATTCGATGTTTAATTATAAACCCAAAAGACATGCAATACTTTATCGAAAACCATCGATATAAACTCTCCGGCATTATCCAGTCTTCCAGACTTTGTGGGATAATTAGGGTGGTGAACCCTTAAAATCGGCCAGGAGGTTTAATAGCAATTTGTGTGGACAAACATGTGACCAGTTTTTCGATTCATTAACCAAAACCATAAGTATTTATACGGTCAACATTTTGGTTGGATTAGTCCACATATATTCCCTTGATTCGTTGTGAAAAAAAGGGTCGTTTCGTATCTTTGCTAGGGATAATTTAGAAAATTAATTTCCCTAACGAGCAAGCTTGGCAAATTGTGCTTGTAAGCACAAGATCCTTACTTTGGGTAAGGACATGCGTCGTGGCATCATTGTTCGATCTAAGTGTCCCAAAAGGTCGTGCCAAAGTAAATTGCTCAATCACTAAACTCTAGGCCAGCCACATGTGGCGTGTTCCCAGTTGAGAGGCAACCTATTAGCCCTAAAACAAAGCTTCAGGCTCATTTTTTGGAGGTGGTGCAAAGATATTCAACTCTATTTTCTTCAGTGGTTCCATTTATAATTGTTGTCATCTCGAATATCCTTAAAACTCAACAACGTTCTTCCAGAACGGGGAGAATATAAGGCCTTTTAAATGGTAAGTCAATATCATTCATACAACAATGAGCGTGCCAATGCTCTTAATCAAGTTGAATAAATCCAGAGTCGTAGCTAGAGATGTGATTTAAGTATAAAGTTAGTGTGCGTAGTATCGCATTCATCCAGACAACTAACTTTCCTACATTTGTAATTATGTGTTTAATTGAATTTGGTCACATGTATACAAGAAACATGATTCAATTAACTCATATTCGAGGACAGTAGATAAGATTATCCATAACTAAAACAAACACCAAAATTGAATCCAAGAACATATAAAAATGTTCACAAAGTAAATGGTTTACTAAGGGGATTCAGTCAACAAGGTCTTCCATGTCAAAATTTTGTTCTTTCAACGGTGTCCGGTGGAGCAAAATTAGTCTCACATATTTACCACGAGAATGGTACTCCTTAATGGCATTGGTACGGGCAAGAACATGTGCATAACCAATGATCTATTATATCAAGACGAAAGTAGATTCTGCAAGGTTAAGGTTTGGGAATATTATCCTTTATTCTTGAAGTTTTAGGTCTTAGGTGCCAAGGATCACGCTTCGAGCGTGATGCCACACCTTGGTAGGCCTTGATTCTACCATAGGTTGTAAAAACAAACTCAAAATTGGATTGTGAAAGAGACAGACCTAAACTTAGGTTCAGTAGGCTCCGGTCGAAGTTGGAATGGTCTGTTTGGTAGGCCTCTGCCAAAGCAAAACAATACCATTCGATGGGCTCCAACTAAAACTGGGAATCACCATTCGGTAGACCTTGACCGAATTGGATGGGGTCATTCGATAGACTCCAGCCGAGCTGGGTCTATACCGTTCAGTAGACTCCAGCTGAGGTTGTGTCTGTACCGTTTTTCACATTTTTGGTAATAATCAAATCCGAGAATTTGGTAAACTTCCGCTTTCTACACTGTTGCTTCAAGAATAAGTTAAAACATGGAATGACGAGAAAAATATTCTCCAGTCAAATTCGATCGAATTTATAAACTTCAGAATTGTACTCATTTATGGACGTAATCATGGTGTGCTTCAGGCAATATCTTTCATGATTAAATGAGTCATAGAAGCAAGCCAAAGAGCCATGAAATCCTCATTCGGGAGGTATTTCCATTAGTAATGCTTGGGGCATAAGTCTTCAAGTGAAGATCATGGTGAAGGCTTATTTAGTTTTTCCATGCCATTGTTGGCTTCAATGGTTACTCAACTTCTTGATAGTCAAGTGGAGATTCACGTCTTGTACCCACATAAAGTGGTTTCGGTCAAGAAATGTCCAAATCAGTGAAATTGAACTTGTTACAGTACGACAATCCATTAAATAGGGGGAACAAGATTGTGATTGGTGCTATAGAAATAAGATATCCATAAGTATCAAAGTTAGAACATTCGGGTTCTATGACATGGTTGACATGAAAATTTTGAGTTTTCATGGGTGTATTGTTTTATGAAAACTTCGGGTTTCAAGGGTACTAAATTTGAAACTACAGGTTCTAGTTTAGTTATGAACTTCTGGTTCATAAAATGAGGTACATGTAAGAACACAGAATACAATATACAACTAAGTGTAATGGATTTGGGTTACTTCAGGAACTCAAGTGTGAGTGCTTCGAGACTACGAAAGGGAGTCAGCGGTTCAAAGAAAATAAATAAATTATTGAATCGTTAATGTCCAAAGGTGGGCTTCAGGCCAATAATTTTGGATGTCTTGTCAGATTAATGGACTACTGGTCACTTTAATTAATTCAATAGATCAAGATAATTCGGGGTCGATCTTAGAAGCAAAAATAATATTTGCCTAGGCCTAGTAATTGTTTAATGTTGGTTGCAAGCCACACAAGAAAAATAAAGCCCAAATTGGGCTTGGGTTGGCTCCATTGGGCAGCCCAATAACCTGCAAAGCAAGTTGCATGCTTGTTGCAATATTACGGGCCGAGATGAACAGCCCAGCAACATGCTGGTATGCAGGCCAAAACAAAAGAAGCCCAAGTGGGCTTGGTCTATGAATAAAAAAAAACATCAGCCTTAGCTAAATGTGGATCGAGTGAACATAAGCCCAAAAGAGAAAAATGTTAGGCGGATTATCCTGGGATAGGGTCTAACTGATGCAGGCCTGTTCTGAAAACAATCTCTAACAAGGCTAGGGGGTTTTCCAAAAAACATGGTAAAGACGGCTGTGTGTGCAGCTACTAGTGGAGGCTGGAAGTGTTGCAGACGAAGGTAGCTAGCATCAAAGACCATAGCGATAGCACCATGGGTGTCTAAGAACTCGAAGATTCAAATTAAATCTTCAAAATTCCCGACGAGATTTCAACTAGAATCTCATATTTTTTCATTGAAAACAAGGTGCAGATGGCGATGGGATTGGACTTTGGGCTTCACAGATGGCTGCCCAATTTTCTTTTGGGAAGGCGATGACAAAGTCATCGCTCTGGAGGTCTGTTGCTGAGCAGTGATGGCTTGGCTCAAATGGTGCGACTTCAGGCCACAACTCAGCCATATTTTTCCCCTTTTTTCTTTTTTTTTTCATATTTTTATTATTTAGGGTTTTCATAACCTATAAAATAAAATCATGCTTTTATTTTATTTAGATTATTTGACTCACAAATTCCACACAATGAATTTAGAATTGCGTTATGCATGAACATATATATATATATATATATATATATATATATATATTGAAAAATATGTGAACATATACAATATATGTATCAGAATGAAAATATAAATGTAGGGGGTTCATGCATCATGGGGATGTTATCATGCTTCATGGTCGTTTCAAATATTTTAATTTATTTTAAAAAGAACATGATTGGCGGAAAACAACTTAGCCTTTGAATTTGAAAAAGATTCTTCTCTGAAAGCTAGAATTGCATCTCCAATGCGTTGTATCACGTTCACCAAAGAAAAATTGAATTGAATCAATAGCATGTAGATCAATTCAATAAAAGAATAAATTAATCATAAAAAAGAATGATTAAAATGTAATATTCCCCTGATTGAAGAACAAACTCTCTGTAGAGAGGGCTACGGCACAATAGAGAGAAAGACAGAGATGTGTAATTTTGAGGTGTGTGTTATGCCACCTCATTGTGCCTTTATTTGTAGTAGTAGGGAAGGTAAATCCCCTTCCCCAATAGAATTACAACTCTAATAGGATAATATCTAGTCTAAGAGATATAGTAGAATCTCATAAGGATATCCCATATATGATATGATTTACACGATCACATTCCTAATCTAATAGGACTGCAACACCGATTTCTATTTCCCTATAATATTAACATTTCTCTTAGATTTGGCACTTAGTACTATGGTATAGTAATATTCCTCTTTACTTGTAAATGAGAGGTCTTAGGTTCGATTCTTGACAAAGCGAATTTGATCCACATTATTGCTAGCCCATTGTGAGACTAAGCCTACCTCATCCCCTTAATGTAAATATATCGTTTGCTAAAATAAAATAAAAAAGTTGCTATTAGTTTTAGATAATAAGTTTGGTACAATTATTTTACCATTACCGTACGAGAAAAAAAATACAAAATGGGTATGGTACAGAAGTTAGCAGGGTAGGAGAAGCTTAATTTATTGTAAGGTTAATCTTAATTTACTACTGATGAAGTTTCTTGGTTTTAACATTTGGTACATGAAGTTTTTTTTCATCCCAAAGTGGTACCTAAAGTCATAATTTTGGAATACTTTCATACATATGTTTAGGTTGCTATTAAATCAACCCTTAATTGATGGTATGACACTCATGTGGACAATGATTAGACACCACGTGTTAATATGCATCCATGTGAATATTAAGAAATTAAAAAAATCTGGGCTCTATCCTGTCCCCTCACCCACTCCACATTCCCCTTCCTTAATACCCACCCTAACCCTCCCTCCCTTCCTTCTCCTCTCCCTTCTCTCTTCTGCACTCATCCAACCCTTTTCCCTGATACCCATGAGCGAAGCTACAAAGGTGCAAGGAGGGGCTGGCACCCCTCCCCTTGCCGAAAATCAAGCCCAGAAGAGGTGGCTCCGCCTCTCCGGTATAGTCAGAAGTGATGAAATTCCGTCTGGTTTTCTGGTCTTTTGGGTTTCCCTGCTCTATCGCAGCACAGGCTAATCGCGAGCTCTCTTTTTTTCCAAAAAAAAAAAAAACCTAGGCCAAAGAAAGGAGGAATGAAGATTTGCATTTTGCAGCTTCTAGAAATGAAGTTCTGATTCTAACAAAGAAGAAGAGAAATGAAGAAGGGAGATACTTTCTCTCTCTCCCATCCCACCACACATGCCCTTTCAGAATTACAATTTTTTTTAACTGTTGGCCAATCAATTTGCGCCACCTAACTTGCTATTTCTGATTTATATTGAAATTTGTTTTGTTTTTTAATTATTGTGTAATTAATTTGACCACTCTTCCAATATTTTTTTAGCCACTTGTTTGACAATTTTATTTATCTTAAAATTCACCATACGAGCTTCAAAAAATAATTTGTAAAATATTATGAACTCGTAATTATTTGTTTTTTTTCTCTTACCATCAAATTCAACAAAGTAATAAAGAAAATTTGTCAATATTTTTATATATTATATGTTTTATAATCAATATTTTTCGGATATTATATGATATATAATAAATAGACAATTATTTATACGGTATATAATAAATTTATTTAAATTTGCCGGTTCTCTCATAAGTGTTAAGTAATAGCACGATACAACAATAAACGGTGCTTAAATCATCCTTCAAATAATATTGTTGTTCAAACCCTCCTCCGACTATTTCGAGTAGTCCAAATCTTCTTTTGAATATTTTTGTTAGCGCATATTCTACTATGAATATTATGGGTAGTTCAAATAATCTTCTTACAAATTCTAGACTTAAACCTTGAATAAATGTTCACAATGTTCACATTTATCGAAACTCCAAACTTTTTAAATTTAACTCCTCCCCCGACAATTCCTGCTTCGCCCTCCCTACCCCCATCCCTTCTCTTTTTTGCACCCATCCAACCCCCATCCCTCCTCGACTCCCCGCATTGCCAACGAGGAGATCATCTCTACTCTCCTCTCTCTCTCTCTCTCTTCCTTTTCTTTGAATTCCCTTCCACTTTTCTCTGATCCGCCACCACCGCCGCCGCCCTAATAGATCTCTCATTCCCAAAGAGAGCTTAGGGTTTCCAATTCAAATTTCGAACAATCGTAAGGGGTTTGGAAATTGGATTTTTTTCAAAGTTTTTAGGGTTTCCGTTTCAATTTGCGTTGAAATTTCCTAATTTGGTGTTGATTTTGGGATTACTGAATCTAGGGAAGTTGGGGAATTGAGAGGATGGTGTGGATTTGGATGTGAGATGAGGTTGATTGTGTATGTGTTTGTGCTAGAAGGAACTTTGGGCTCGTCGTTCGGACTGGTGCAAATATGGTTGAGAGACGACACCCTCCACCACAGATTTGTACAGCAGGGAAGACAGACGGGAAGGGGGAGTAAGGGAGGAAGATAACTTTGTAATTTTTTTATTTTTTTAGTTTATTAATTTTTTTTATTTTTTAATATCGAATTCATATTGACACGTCACGTTTAGATATTATCCACGGACCACGTTCAGATATTATCCACGGACCAAGAAATAGTAAATTGAGATTAAACCTAATTATAATTATAATGATTATTGACGGCTAAGAAGGAGAAGAAAGAGGAGGAGGAGGGCCAAATTTTGCGATGCCTCTCAGAGCACAATCAGACGAGTTCACCCACAACTATTAAAAGTCCAAAGGGAAACTGAAACTTTGATTCTTTCTGAACCTGGGAAGCTCCAGGAGGGTTTCGGACCTTTCGGCGGTTAGCCTTCCTTCTGTTCACTAACTTATTTGTAGTTGCTTCATTTAATTGGATTGGATTGGATTGAATTGGGTAGCGTAATTTAATTTTTGTGGTTAGGGGAAGTGGGGACGGTGGACTGGTAATCGTTGTAAGTTGGAAAATAGTATTATTGGGGGGAGAGAGAAAGAAGGATGGGGGCGAGTAGGAATAGCGACCCAAATCAGGACGGGTCAGATGAGCAGCAGAAACGATCGGAGATCTACACCTACGAGGCGCCGTGGCACATCTACGCCATGAACTGGAGCGTCCGTCGGGACAAGAAGTACCGGCTGGCCATCGCCAGCCTCCTCGAGCAGGCCCCAAACCGAGTGGAGATCGTGCAGCTGGACGACTCAAACGGGGAGATCCGATCGGACCCCAACCTGTCCTTCGAGCACCCGTACCCGCCCACCAAGACCATCTTCATCCCGGACAAGGAGTGCCAGAAGCCAGACCTGCTGGCCACCTCCAGCGATTTCCTCCGCGTGTGGCGCATCTCGGGGGATGAGGACAACTCAGACTCCTCGTCGTCAGTGGAGCTCAAGTCCCTCCTCAACGGCAACAAGAACTCCGAGTTCTGCGGGCCCATCACCTCCTTCGACTGGAACGAGGCGGAGCCGAAGCGCATCGGCACCTCCTCCATCGACACCACGTGCACCATCTGGGACATCGAGCGCGAGGCCGTAGACACCCAGCTCATCGCCCACGACAAGGAGGTGTACGACATCGCATGGGGCGGCGTCGGTGTATTCGCCTCCGTCTCGGCGGACGGCTCCGTGAGAGTGTTTGACCTGCGCGACAAGGAGCACTCCACCATCATTTACGAGAGCTCGGAGCCGGACACTCCCTTGGTCCGCCTGGGATGGAACAAGCAGGACCCCAGGTACATGGCCACCATTATCATGGACAGCGCCAAGGTGGTCGTCCTCGACATCCGCTTCCCGACCCTCCCCGTGGTCGAGTTGCAGAGGCACCAGTCCAGCGTCAACGCCATTGCCTGGGCCCCACACAGCTCTTGCCACATCTGCACCGCCGGTGATGACTCCCAGGCCCTCATCTGGGACCTCTCCTCCATGGGCCAGCCGGTGGAGGGTGGCCTCGATCCCATTCTGGCCTACACGGCTGGGGCTGAAATCGAGCAGCTGCAGTGGTCCTCTTCCCAACCTGATTGGGTTGCAATTGCCTTCTCTACAAAGCTTCAGATACTCAGGGTATGAATAAGTATGACCACTGACCGGGCATTTCACTAACTCCTCCAGACTCCAGACTCCAGTTTGCCACCAACCAAATGCCATCGCTCAGCTGCTCTTTAGTCAGTCCTCCTTGCTAGCTCGTAGTTCCTAGTCATAATTGAGATAATACTGCCTCACTCTGTTACTTTATTGATAATTGATGTCAACATTAGCTGAAGCCATATATGATTTGGTTATCAATATTGCATTTCATGCTCCTTGCCTCCTATATTTCTTACGAAAATGCATCCTGGTTGATGATAGTCTTGGATATCTGCTATTGAAAAGATAATTAAATTGTATCTGATTTCCATCCGTTTGTTAGATAGATTGCTCAATCTTTAATAACTATGCTATCATTTGATTTGCTATGTTGATATTGCTCTGCATTTTATTTCTGTTTCGCCATGCCATTTTCGTATGAGAAAAAAGAGATTGTCACCTACCTGACCATCTCAGTCTGCTCCTTAGCTTGAAATTCAGTCGCATACACATATACAACATCTTCTTTTGAAGGGTTTAGCGTTTTTTTATTTGACTAAACAGTATGATTTAATGAGTAATGCAAGTATGACTTGACAATTTGTTAGTGAGTTTGTTTCCTCATTACTAGTGGGTCACATGTGTGTAAGGAATGCCTCAATTTTTCTCACTGCAGTATGAAATTGCATTACTACCTTCATTCATAGCGAACACTGAGTAGTTGATAGAAGGTATATGATTCTGTTAGAAGATCTAACAGTGAAATTTTTCAACAGAATATGTTGAGAATCTACAAAGTGAAGTTGAATTAATTAGTTTGCATCAAGGATTCACTCTTCGAAGGTTTTTTCTCTGTCGACTGCACTTACGTTCTAGACCTACCTTCCAGCTAATTGTGGTTAACAACGGGTTCTCAACCAGTCTGTTAACCAACTCTTTGAATCTCACACTAGGGTTTTCATTCAAAGTACAAGCATTTTATGCTAGAAAGCTGGAAATGCTCCATCGGTAACACTCTATAAGATGTCATTCCCGAAACGTACCTTGGAATCAAGAGAGCATTTTATGTCAATGTCTCTCATTGTGGGAAAGGCACGACAAATTGTGGAAAAAAAAATAGTAAATTTGAACTCTTATCTGAGAAGGAATTTCGTAAAAAAATTATTTTAGGGACGAGGCTAGGTAGCTTGTTGCTGCCTTGCTGCTTTTGAAGCGTTCGCGGTTCTGTTAGAGGTGTTGGCGAGTTGTGTATTTACAAATAGTGATTTCAACACTTTTTTTTTAATTACCTTCTGCACCTTTTATCATGATCGTTGATTTTATTTTAACTGTTCATCCTAATGGTTGCATGTTAAGAGGGATGTGCATGAGATGAGAAATGGTGTATGAAATTTCTTTTAACTTGTTGCCCTTTTATATTGAGTGCAACTTTGCTCAACCCTTCAGGGGGTGAGCTGCTCATCTCCTTGATTATCGTTAAATTAGTTTGGTTTAACTAATTTTAGATGCATATTTCAAAACTTAAACTAATTTAAACGGCAATCAATGGGAGTTAAATTAGTTTGGTTTAACTGATTTTAGACGCATATTTCAAAAATTCAACTAATTTAAACGGCAATCAATGGGAGTGAGCATCACTCTCACTTTACAGGTGAGCAAAAAATGCACTCTTGTAATTCCATTGTAATAAGAATTAGTTTCCTATTGTATTTCATATCCCCTGGATTGCGATCCATGTAATTCCTATATATATTTCCTCCAAGTTTAAAATATGAAAAATACTTGTTTCTTCTGACATAAAATGAGTTTTATACAAAATACTTGGTTATCAAACTCATCACAAATAAGAGCATGGTTTCTCTACGGTCCCTGCCTTGCCTTTGCAATTGGGTTGCCTCTAATCCAAAAAAAGCTTCTCCATAGGTCTAAAAATGGGAAGGCAACTGGCCAAAGGCTTGTGCCGTTAGACGAGAGAGGATCCTTGCTGGATCCTCTTTGTGAGAATCTCGGGGATCCTCTAATCATATTTGTACATCATATATCGTGCGATTAATTTTCTTTAAGTATTGTTTATATTCAATTTTAAGAAAATTTACAATGATTTCTGATCGCACGATATATAATGAACGGATATAATTTGATAATCCCGATGATCCTTACAAAGAAAATCAGACGAGGATTCCTCACTTCCGTTGCAATTACACTCGCAAGAAATGTCTGGGCTTGAACTAACTGGCAAAAAAAATAAAAAAATGTTGTTGTGCCATGTGGCAACATGTGGCGCTTGATTTCAAATTATTTTTGGAAATCAACGGTTAGGATTAATTCAAAAAGTAAAATTCCAAAAAATTCTTAAATTTCCAAAAAAAAAAAACCCTTTTGTTTGTTTTTTTTTTTCCTATAAATACCCAACCATCTTATTCATTACCCTCACCAAGACTCAATATTTATTTTTACTAAAATCTCTTACATTTATTTTCTACTTTCCAAATCCATTTGTTACCACAAAAATGAGTGAGGACAAATTGGTCGATAGAGGAAGACATTGCTTTGCATTGTAACAACCATTTTATTTTCAGGGAACAAACTTACAAAGCATGAAAAAATATATATATATTTGTGAATAGTAACCATTCTCCTCATTCACGTGATTCAAATAGGGTTCTGCTAGATCACCCTATTGTCTTATTTTTCTACCTACTATGGAGTTAACTTTGAAAGATAAATTAAACCAATAGGCTTTTTCGGATAGAATTTTTCTAAGAGATTTTTCTTAATTTTGGGACCGAAATAGGATTTTTCAGATACACATAGACCATGAACACACCATACACAACAATAGGATTTTTCCTATACCTTAAGGGTGCGTTTGTTGCGCCGGACTGTCTCGGACTGGACTAGCTGCCGGGACTAAGCTGGACTGGCTTAGACTGGACTAAGCTGGACTAACTTAGTGAAGCGTTTGGTGCAGTCTCGGACTAAGAAGCAGGATAAGAAAAACAGTACTGTTCACCAGATTTGTGTTTGCTTAGACTAGGACTACAAATTTTTGTCATTGTGTAATAGAGTAATGCTACAAATCTCATGATATGGGTTAATTGGAGCATATTTTTGCCATGTATATTATGAATCTTAAAAAAAATTGACAATTGTTTTGTTTCTATTACCTGCTAATAGAATTGGGTTTAATTTGCAAATGTAGCTTGATTTAAACTCTATCACCCAACAGAAAAAAAATAATAGTGGCCAATACATGCAACTTCAACAAATACAAGTACATAAGATCTCCATAATTTAGAAAATCCTAGTTAACATTAGTTAACATTAGCCAAAATAGATCTCCATAATTTACAAAATGGCTAGTAAACATAAGCCAAAATACTAGTGCAAAGCTAAGTTATAAGTCATAACATAAGACTGTATGATTAATAAAATACATCCATGTTAACGTTAATAAAATACATCCATGTTAACATTAGCCAAAATCCTCATCCGCTTGCGTTGTCTCTTAAAAGTCTTTGGACGAACACTTTCTTGAGTTCCGGTTTGATTGCCCTGAACACTCCCACATTTTTTGGTTTATCCAAAATAAGAGACAATGCATCAATTTGATCCATAGGAGAGAGACCCATTGCTTCAAGTTCATTAGCTATGTCAGTATGATCTGCAGTACCTTGAACTAAAGCTTCAGTTACCATTTGCATCCTCTTCCCACTTTCAACATAAAAATCTTTCAGTCCACTGATAATTGCCTCGGTTCCATCACTTGAACTTCCCACAGCTCTTTTCCTCTTTCTTTGGCTATTTTCAGATGGGGTGCTTTGTTGGCTTTGTTGGTTCATTGAAGAAACAAAATTATCACCTCAAATATCACTTTCACCAACATGATCATGACTTTGTTCCTCCACCATTTGAGCAGGGGTTTCGGCTACATTACCCGTAGCCCGATCTTTTCCAAATATATATGCAAATCTATCAAACAGTGGAAAAGGTTTGCTTCTCCATCCATCGGCTTCTTTATTTCTCTAAGATTATATCAACATAGCAAAACTAAAATTTAGCATGCGTAACAAATATAGGAGCAAGAATATAACTAATGCATAAATAAAATAGGATATGAACCTGCACATAAGTTTGCCATGCGTCATCACTGTCAACTTCAACGCACTTTTTGACATCATTCCATGCAAATCCACTTGTGTTTATCATGTCAACGACCATACTATATGTTTTTTTCCATTTCTTCAACTTGGACTCAATATGTGGATTTGCCTTTATATTTGAATGAGGACATAAAACATTGACAGCTTTTGCTATTTCAACCAAAGTACCTTGTTTGAAAGCACCGGTGTCACACCGTTGCTTCCGAGCAACAAAATCCTCAAGAACTCCTAGTAATACTTCTTCCTCAAATGCTTCCCATTTACGCCTTCTTCCTTTTGGCTCTTGAGTAGCATTCAAAATATTTTCGTTATCCATACCTAAACAAAAAATATTTTAATGAAGGAAAATACCATACAAATAATCAATTTGCATAATATCCAATCAACTTGCATAATATCCAATCAACTTGCATAATATCCAATTAATTTGCATACCATCCAATCATTGTGCTAATATCTAACAAATGCATGATAAAAAGGAATACTAAAATAAAATGTTATCATTAAAACATATAGCTAGTTCGGTTGCTGGTTCCTAATTGCTCTCCACTCATTATACATTTCCTCAGCCATATCATTCCTCATTGCAGTCCACTGGTCCGATGATTGAACACTACCAACATATTCACCTTCTTCTGTATTTTGTCCATCTTCTATTATTGGCAAATTCTCCATTGGATCTACTAACATCTCTTGCCTAATAAGATTGTGTAGTAGGCAACAAGCGGTAATTATTCGACCTTGTGTCCTTATCGGATAGAAAGATGGACTCCTTAGTATCGACCACCTTCCTTTTAGCAAGCCAAAACAGCGTTCAATTACATTCCTTGCCTTAGAATGCTTCATGTTAAAATATTCTTCCTTATTAGAAGGTGTTCGTCCCTCCCATTCAGATAAATGATAAGGTATTCCTCTATAGGGTGCAAGGAATCCTTCACCATTTGTATAACCACCATCTACAAGGTAATAACAACCTAATGAAAAAAAAAAACAGACCTTATTAGTGTTTTGTAGTTGACAAACAGAACTAAACCTAACTTAGAAAGTTGAGACTAAGTAATAATCTTACCCGCTGGTACCTTAAAACCATTAGGCCTACTAATTGCATCATGTAGCACTCTAGAGTCTGATGCGGAACCCTCCCACCCCGGAAACACATATATGAACTGCATATCTCCTGAACACACACCTAACACATTAGTTGCGACTCGACCCTTTCTTGTTCGGTATCTTGGTTTGTCAATTTCAGGTACATGCACATCAATGTGTGTTCCATCCAATGCTCCCAAGCAATTCTTAAAAATAAAAAATAAAAAACTTTTTGTTAATTTATACAAAGGGAATGAAGAGTTAAAGCTTAAGGAAAATGAAAAATATTTCTCATCATACCTTAAAACATCGCCACCTAGCATCTGTAGAATCAATAGGCACAGGCTGTGGGACTTTTAGTAGGAAACCTTGTAATCGCAAAATTCCTTGCAATACGCTATTGAAATACCTACTTATAGTCTCTCCCGACCTATAAAATCTACCGCCAACACTACGATTCTTAGTATGATGTGCTAATATTTGTAAAGTCATACACACCTGTTCCTCTACAGACACCAAACCATCAGTTTTTACCCTCCCATCTTGACGAAGTAAGTCACATAATATGCCAAAAGTCCTTCTATCCATTCTCAATTCGTTAACACATTCAGTATCAGTATTCCCTATTATACCATTCAGATAACACAAACTAATCTCTCGTCTAATAAGTGAACGGTTAGTCAATGTGGGTCGTTCAACATGTCTCTGTTTGCCACGTAGCATCATCACCACAAGAATCGTACAAATACAAATTGTTTCCAAATAAGACATCTCTAACAATAAGATCAATAAAAGCTTCCTTCGATCCATATCTATCCAAACAAAAAAAAAACAAAAAACAAATTAACTAAATCATTAACCCGAGGCAACAAATATACATATGGCGTTGAAAAAAAAAAGTTTTCATTAACCCGAGGCATCATATTCAAAATGTTCTACTCTTATACATCTATAAACATGTGTCTAAGAACACTAGTATGAGGATTGCTATCATTGCTAGGCATTGCATGTGAAAAGGGAAATTAAAGGACACCTGTAATGCAGTAGCCTTAGCCTTAGCCTTCCGTTTATGCTCCTCTTCTCTGCAACCAACAACCACAACAAATTGCAATTCAGCATCAACCCCACACAATACAAAACATTCACATTGTATACACAGTACATACATACACACTGCAAACACAGTACATACATACACACACTACATACACTGCATACACTACACACACTACATACACTACACACATACACTGCATACACTACACACACACCCTGCAAGTACACACACAGTGCATACATACATACACACACTGCATACACCCTGCATACACCCTGCATACATACACACTGCATACACAGTACACAAACACACACACACACTACATACACTACACTTACACACACACTGCATACACTACACACACACCCTGCATACACACTGCACACACACACACTCACACTCACACACTGCACACACACACACACACACTGCATACATACTGCATACACACACACACACTGCATATATACACACACACTGCATACATACACACACACTCACACTTACACACACTGCATACATACTGCATACATACACATACACTGCATACATACTACATACATACACACACACACACTGCATACATACACACACACTCACACTTACACACACACTGCACACACACACACTCACACTCACACACTGCATATATACACACACACACACTGCGCACACACACACACTGCACACACTGCATAGACACACACACACTGCACACACTGCATAGACACACACACACTGCATACACACTCACACACAAACTGCACACACACACACAAACTGCATACACACTCACACACACACTGCACACACACACACACTGCATACACACACACACACTCACACTCACACACTAAACACAGTCACACACACACACACACTGGACACACACATACACACACTGCATATATACACACACACACAAACTGCACACACACACTGCATACACACACAAATTGCACACACACACAAACTGCACACACACACACTGCATACACACACAAACTGCACACACACACAAACTGCACACACACACACACTACATACACACACACACACACTGCACACACACTCACACTCACACACACTCACACTCACACACTGAACACAGTGACACACACACACACACGGGGACAGAGTGCAACAAACTCTTACCCTCACACACACACTCTGTTTTTATACTCACACACACACACTGCATACATACTTGCATACACACACACTGCACACACACACACACACACTGCACACACACACACACGCACACACACACACACACTGCATACATACTGCATACATACACACACACACACACTGCGCACACACACACACTGCACACACTGCATAGACACACACACACTGCATACACACTCACACACACACTGCACACACACACACAAACTGCATACACACTCACACACACACTGCACACACACACACACACACTGCATACACACACACACTGCACACACACTCACACTCACACACACTCACACTCACACTTACACTCACACTCACACACAAACACACACACACACTGCACACTTACACTCACACTCACACTCACACTCACACTCACACTCACACTTACACACACACTGCATACATACTGCATACATACACACACACACTGCATACATACTACATACATACACACACACACAAACTGCACACACACACTGCATACACACTGAACACAGTCACACACACACACACACTGGACACACACATACACACACACACAAACTGCACACACACACTGCATACACACACAAATTGCACACACACACAAACTGCACACACACACACTGCATACACACACAAACTGCACACACACACAAACTGCACACACACACACACTACATACACACACACACACTGCACACACACTCACACTCACACACACTCACACTCACACACTGAACACAGTGACACACACACACACACGGGGACAGAGTGCAACAAACTCTTACCCTCACACACACACTCTGTTTTTATACTCACACACACACACTGCATACATACTTGCATACACACACACTGCACACACACACACACACACTGCACACACACACACACGCACACACACACACACACTGCATACATACTGCATACATACACACACACACACACACACTGCGCACACACACACACTGCACACACTGCATAGACACACACACACTGCACACACTGCATACACACTCACACACACACTGCACACACACACACAAACTGCATACACACTCACACACACATTGCACACACACACACACACACTGCATACACACACACACTGCACACACACTCACACTCACACACACTCACACTCACACTTACACTCACACTCACACACAAACACACACACACACTGCACACTTACACTCACACTCACACTCACACTCACACTCACACTCACACTTACACACACACTGCATACATACTGCATACATACACACACACACTGCATACATACTACATACATACACACACACACACACAAACTGCACACACACACTGCATACACACTGAACACAGTCACACACACACACACACTGGACACACACATACACACACACACACAAACTGCACACACACACTGCATACACACACAAATTGCACACACACACAAACTGCACACACACACACTGCATACACACACAAACTGCACACACACACAAACTGCACACACACACACACTACATACACACACACACTGCACACACACTCACACTCACACACACTCACACTCACACACTGCATACACACTCACACACACACTGCACACACACACACACAAACTGCATACACACTCACACACACACTGCACACACACACACACACACTGCATACATACACACACTGCACACACACTCACACTCACACACACTCACACTCACACTTACACTCACACTCACACACAAACACACACACACACAAACACACACACACACACAAACACTTACACTCACACTCACACTCACACACACATTTTACACACACAACTCACACACACATTTTACACACACAACTCACACACATACACACAAAAACAGATTACACACACACACACGGACATATTACACACACATTTTACACACACAACTCACACACACACTGCAAATAACACAGGTTACACACACACACACGGATAGATTACACACACATTTTACACACACAACTCACACACACACAGATATTACACAGGTTACACAGATTACATACACACACACACACACACAAACACACTCACACACACACAAACACACAGACAAATTTTTTTTCAGTACACACAAACACACACACAGAGAGCACACACCTGAGACTAATCTCAATTTCATCTTATGAAAACCCCAAATTCTAATCTCAATTTCACCTAAATAACAAAACCCTAATTTGTTCAATTGCAAATCCACTTGTATATTATGAATTTCTCAAACCCAAAACAACAAAATCAAATAAACCTCAGTTAATATCACAAACAAATCCACACAAATCGACGAAAAAAAATCCAAGATTCGAAGCTTACCGACTAGAGGCAGATGACAGCGACCAGATGCAAGGACGACGATGAGCGTGAGGACGATGTGGGAGCACGGCAAGGACGACGACGAGGGCAGACGCAGAGATGAGGACGATGTGGGATGTGAGATGTGGGAAGACGCGGTTTCTCTGGCTTACGAGTCCGCCCGAATTTGGGATCCCTCGTGAAGAACGGCTAAGCCCCCCCTTAGTCCTAGCGAATCCCACCTAAGCTTATTAAAGCTAATCCCGGTACCCACCAAACACTGGACTATAGTCTAGTCCAGTCCAGTCCCAGCGAATCCTGTCAAACAAACGTGCCCTAAATGATCTAATTGCCCTCCCATCTAAATGGGTTACCCAAAAATTCTAGGGAACTTTAACGAAAAGCACCCGGTACTGTTCACTTTAACGAAAAACCACATTTTTACACTAAAAAGTCAATCCTGGTACTATTTACTTTACTCTTTATTTTGTCCTTATCATTAAAACTCAAAGTTTTCAAGCCCTTTTCATTAGTTTTCCTAAAATTCTAACCCTCATTACTCATTTTGTAGAGAAAGAAACAAAGAAGAGAGAGAGAGAGAGAGAGAGAGAAACATCCGGTCCTCCTACACCCGCAAATATCTTTCTGGGCTTCAACCCACGTTGTCTGCAAATCAAGCAAGTTCGGCCATCCAGTCCTCTCATTTTAGTACTTCCAGCTTTTGTAGTTCTCTCTCTCTCTCTCTCTCTCTCTATTATTTTCTTAGCATTTATCCTATTGATGCAATGGGTCATTTTCTGGAATTTGAGTGATGTGGCAAAGATCAGAGCTTTCAATTTTTTAATTTGGGATTTTTGTTTTTACTATGAGAAATTAGGGTTCTTGATGCAATACCTGGAGGGAATCTTCAAGTGCGAGAGTTTTGGAGCAAATCTTTGAGGGGTGTGGTGAGTATTTTGCCTCCGTTTTGGGAAATCAGGTTTTGGGAAAAGTTAAAAAATCTCGATGCTAATAACGGCAGCGTTGTCGCCGTCGAGGTCGAAAATGAAGTTGGGGGATGATACGTGCAATGACGTCGATTTTATTGTGGATGTGCATCGTGCAATTAACTGTGTTGGAGGATACGTGGGTGCCTAGATTCTTGTAATCCTTTAAAATTTTGTATTTTACAAACCCTTGATTTGAACCTAGATTCTGGAATCCCTTTAAAAATCATATATTTCCAGTGACATGCACACAATATGCACATGATATGCTCACATATCTGAGCCAACCTAAAAACTCAAAGCTCACAGCTCTCTCTTCGAAATCAGAAAAATGACGTCATCACTTGTGAGTTTTTACAATTTATGTGTGAGTATTTTTTTCATTTCAGTTTTGTGCATAGTGCGCATAGCTTGTACGTGACCGGTTTATCCTATTTCAGTTATAAGATTAAGAAAATAAGTCATTTTTGGACCCAATAAACCTATTTCTACACCCATTAAATTTTTGTTAAATTTTATATTCCAATTATGCCTTAAACAAAAGATGGGTGTAGAAAGATAGTATCAACTGGGGAATGGGTGGGTCGAAATGGCCCTGAGAGCCACAATTGGCGGTTGGGTGGGTTGCCGGAATTCAGAAAAGGGATCGCCGGAATTCCGGTGAGACATATTCTGTGCTATTAAAAGCAGACCAAGACCCTTCAAGAAACTATTGGATCACAACAAATGTGGTTAGCTGGAACGCCACCACGCCACCCGGTTTGGGCATTTTCAATTACTACCCAAACCATCCCAGGAGATCTCCTCCATCAGTACCACCAGCAGGCCCTGCATGGGACAACGTTCGCGCTCGACTGGATCAAAGTCTTGCCTATAAGGCACACCAAGGCTTCATCCACGCACCTCCCGCAACCTCAGACAGAGTCATTGTGCTTCTCAACACACAAAACACCATCAACGGCTTTGTCCGGTGGTCGGTGAACCCACCCAGCCGCCAATTGTGGCTCTCAGGGCCATTTCGACCCACCCATTCCCCAGTTGATACTATCTTTCTACACCCATCTTTTTTTTAGGGCATAATTGGAATATAAAATTTAACAAAAAATTAATGGGTGTAGAAATAGGTTTATTGGGTCCAAATACAATTTCCCTAGGTTTTGTTTATCAGCACTCTTCAAATATGAGACTTGTTTCAACTAAATGGACTCAAATACCACTAATTTTTAATAGAGTAATACTATCGAGATTAAATTTATAAACAAAATTTACAAACTAAATAATTTGTCACTAATAGAAATGAGCGCGTTTATCAACATTAAAGTAATAATCTAATCATCAACTTTCATATCGTTGAATTTATAAAATTTTATTTACAAATTTAATCTCGTTAGCATTACGCGTTTTAATAATGGGTAATTGCAGTAAAGATCAAGTCAATTCAGCTGCACACGTGTACACTAAAGATCGAACTAGTGGGCAGAAGCTCTAACAAGTTGTTTGGAATTTCATTATCGACGACAGATGAAAATTGGCCCACTAAGAGAATGAGGCTCAGGCCCAAAGGCCTAACGTCCAACATTATATTAGTAGAATATGAATATTCACGTGAGAGGGCTGAGGGCTGAGGGCAGGGGAAGATGTGATGATGGAAGGAGAATTATGAAAAGGAATAGGAATACGAGTAGTTGGGGGAGGAAGAGTAGAAAGAGAGGGGGACACAAAACACAAAGCTTCAAACGACAGCCATTCGTTGAATGATAGGCTCTATCCATAATCTCATCCTCTCCTCTCCACTCTTTAAGTCCTCTTGGTTTAATTTCAGTCATTCCCTTCCAACGACACATTACACTAGTACCTCATCTCATCATCTTAGTTTTATCTCAATCATTTATTCAAATGAATATATAACGACCTTGTGATTTTTGTGACTGTCTTCCTTCCTTCCTCCCTTACCACTGCTTAGCTATATCCTCCCTCCCACCCACCCTGCCCTGAGCTAGTTATTAGTGCATAGCTAGCACTGCTCCGCTCCAAGAATGGCTTCGGCTATTCTTTCTGTGGCCAAACCATCTCTTCAGGTTCATATATGCAGCTTCCTTCTCGTTTTCTTGCCTCAATCACTTTATGCTTCTTAATTTGCTCGCTCAGACCTGTACGGATATTGCATTGTGTGCTAGATATACACTTTTTATATACATATACATGCACACAGACGCAAGAGTAATAGGCCAGCTGATTACTTAAACTAATTAAGCGCACATGTAGAGTACCGTACGTTAATTAGTTAAACTGATCATTAATTAATTATAGCTAGCTAGTGTTTGTTTAATTTGTGTTCTATATGTGTGTGTGTGAGTGTGTGTGTGTATACGATGCCCAAAATGATTAAATCGATTAATTTGCAGGCCAATGGAAAGGGATTTGCAGAATTCTCAGGTCTCCGTACCTCATTAGCTTGCCTTCCTTTCGGAAGGAAGACCTCAGACGATTTATTCTCAGTCATTGCCTTCCAGACCTCTGCTGTGAGTATTACTACTACTACTTTGATTTATTTCTTCTTGTCTTTAATGTCTTACTGTCCATGTCTTTTCCTATGTACATACGTGCTAGTGTCAGTAAATAACGTTTCAATGATCATCAATCAATCATAACATTTAAGGAATACCAATTGTGGTTATCAAATCTCATAATTAAACAACCAGGGAGTTAAGTTTAATAAACACCGTGGTTTATATACAAGGAATATTAGTATATGCATACGGCTAGCGTACGTGCTTATGATTTCAAAAAGATGTGTGATATCCACACACTTCATTTTACTTCTCACACACCTTTTTAATTTTCAGCCGTCGGATCGGATGAATTGAAAAAGATCAACGGACAGAAATTATCAAAAGATGTGTGAGAAGTAAAATGGGGTGTGTGGATAGCACACCCTTTTCAAAAATGGTGTGTCAATGAGTCCAAGCAGGTTGCGCATCGACCATCAAACAATGGGTAAATGCAACTACTGTTACTATTACGTGTGAACCCCATTTTCCAAAAGTGACTCATTTCTTTATTGGTAACTACCTCTCCCAAATCCAAATGCAGCCTGCGAATGTGAGTTTGTGTTTTTTTTTTGGGTCTATCTATTGTGTTGTGTTAGTTTGTGTTTTTTTCTTCATTTTATCTATTGTGTGCATATGCTGTCTCATACTATTTTAATTTCTTTTAGTTCTTCATTTTATTTATAAAATCAAAATTTTATTTTATAAATTATACAATTAGACTGCTTTACCCCTTTTACATGAACTGTTTTCGTTTTAAGTGGGGGCATAATTGCTCACTTTGAAAAACAAAGGGGAGAATAAGAATTGTTGTTATCGGGGCATAAGATCGAGTTTAAAACGTATGTTTGTAAATGTGGCGGTGTAATATGTATTTTGTAAATTTTAATTTTGGGAAGTTGGGAAGCAACGGAGTATACAAAAAAGGAGTAACGGAGGCGAAGCTAAAGGTGGCTATAAATGGGTTTGGAAGAATTGGAAGGAACTTCTTGAGGTGCTGGCATGGACGCAAGGACTCCCCTCTTGATGTCATTGCCATCAACGACACTGGAGGCGTCAAGCAGGCATCCCACCTCCTCAAGTATGACTCTACCCTCGGTATCTTTGATGCTGATGTCAAGCCCGTTGGGGATAATGGCCTCTCCGTTGATGGCAAGATTGTCAAGGTCGTGTCTAGCCGCAACCCACTAGACCTGCCCTGGAAGTGAGTTGGCTTAATGAGTTATAGCTTTATTAGTGAATACACACACCTGCATCGACGTGTACATGCATATACATATGATCGATCATGTACTAATTAATTTGTCAATGGCTGCATGACAGGGATTTGGAGATCGATCTGGTGATTGAAGGGACTGGTGTTTTTGTCGATAGGGATGGCGCGGGCAAGCACCTCCTGGCAGGGGCCAAGAAGGTACTTATTACTGCCCCTGGAAAGGGTGACATCCCCACCTATGTGGTCGGAGTCAATGCTGACGCTTACAACCCCGATGAAACCATTATTAGCAATGCTTCTTGCACCACCAACTGCCTTGCCCCCTTCGTCAAGGTCCTTGACCAGAAATTTGGTAATTACATCTTTCTCATCCTTACTTGTATATTTTCTTTTTTTCACCAGATTCCTTCATTACCAAATTTGTTTACCAATGTTGTGTGTACCTAGTACGTAGTACATACGCACACATGTCAGTTTCTTACAAGGATATTATTTTATACTGCAGGCATCATCAAGGGTACCATGACTACCACGCATTCCTACACTGGTGACCAGAGGCTACTTGATGCCAGCCACCGCGACCTAAGGCGTGCACGGGCTGCTGCTCTCAACATTGTTCCCACCTCCACAGGTGCAGCAAAGGCCGTGGCCCTAGTTCTTCCAAGTCTGAAGGGCAAGCTAAATGGCATTGCCCTGCGTGTGCCCACCCCAAACGTGTCGGTGGTGGACCTTGTTGTCCAAGTCACTAAGAAGACCTTTGCAGAAGAGGTAAACGCTGCTTTCAGAGACAGCGCCGAGAAGGAGCTCGCAGGTATCCTTTCTGTTTGTGACGAGCCCCTTGTCTCAGTCGATTTTAGGTGCACAGATGTCTCCTCCACAGTCGACTCCTCATTGACAATGGTAATGGGCGATGACATGGTCAAGGTCATTGCTTGGTACGACAACGAGTGGGGTTACTCCCAAAGGGTTGTTGATTTGGCTGACATTGTCGCCAACAACTGGAAGTGATCATCCTTTCAAAATTCAAATTAGCTACTCCTACTCCTATTCTCCTCGTCATTCCTGGCGGCCGGATCCATGTTTTTTGTTTTTCCCTAACCATTATGTGTTTATAATTTATACTTTTATTCTTCTTTTCAGATTAACGATGAGAATATTGTTGAAACCAATTTCTCCTTCTTTTCATTATGCAAGATGAGTCTTGATGTATGTAGAGATCAAGGTGAACAAGTCGTTTAAACTTTGAAGCGTGTGTTGTTGATTCCTTTATTATTATATTTTTATTATATACATTACATATATCCATTGCTATTTTTGGCTTCGAATTTTTTTTATTCTGGGGCTACACGTATAACAATTGCTGTAGTACACTCGCACTAATATTTGAAACTAAATGATTAAGCTACACCAAAATTAAAAGCAACGCTAATCATCTATGTTAAGCTTGTTTTACCAATTCCTTTTCAGTGCTTCATATCAAATTAACGTGGTCTCATATGGTTTGCGTGATGATTTGCTTGGAAATGCAACTCCAATTAATGTCCATTCCCAAGGGATTGTAACGAAACCCTCATTCCTGTGTTAGAAATGCTGGGAAATGAGAATTAGAAACTTTATGAGCTTGTTTACTCACAAGGAATGACTATCATTCTCATTCATGTCATATCATACGTTAACAACCAATAAATGGAAAGAAAAAAGAATTAGGTATAAGAATAAGATAGCTAGGAAATTATTCGTCTCATATCCATTCCTTCCCCGTGCCAATTTCATGTATGGTTTATACAGTAATAGGAATCAACATTCCAATAATAGCTTCATACAAAATTGAAATATAGAGGAGGTGGGGATATGTGACTACGTGGGGGAACCGCCAAATAATCCATACAGCTCATTATTACCGTGGCCAAGGTGACCCAACAAAACAACTGGCGAAAAAATATATAATAAAATTCATCTTAGTAATTTCACATCGATAATCGATAAATACCTTAAAACTAAAAGGAACGATCCATCCGTCTCTGGTCTTACAAAAGAATTGAGCAATTCAAATAATACAATCTTGAAACACTCAACCATCCAGCACAGCCGTAATCGTCAAAACTCTAGTGTTGTATATACATAAGCATGCAACGGTGTAACTGAATTAAATTGTAAACTCGAAAAAACAATGAAAAAGGCAACATCTAGAGAACTTATGCACAGTACTAAAATCTTTGAACATCCCGAGTTCTAGATGCCTAGAACAACCAGTGTTTCCTCCTTGGTTTCTGTTGAATTGGAGCGTCTGCAAAAAAGACACCCAACTAAGATATTAACCAAACTCTCTCCTTGTACTGCAGTTTACACCTATAAAATGAGCCTCTTTCTGATGTAAATCAAATAAAAACACAGAAAAGAAACAAAAGAAAGACACCTCGGGTTTCATATAATGAATTGTAATGAACCTCGGACCAAAAACTCAGCCACAACTCTGCATTGTTTAGAAGGAAAAATAAGAATGTTAGAATCTGAAATTGTCCTATAGCATTTTACAAGACTATTTTTCATCTAAATCTACAACTACGAGACTAGAGGATCTCCTTTATTTATTTATTTATTTTTTTTCATTTCAATGAGCATAAAGGAGCAAAGGTACTTCCATCTTACCACATTTTGGTGGCTGGTACTGAGGCATAATTTCAATATAGCAAGAATCTCTGAATGATGTCAAAAGGCAAATCTTTGCTGAAAACTGCATCCAACCAAGATTACGAAACATCATAAACTACAAGAGAAGATATTGCATAAACACTATGCCAACAAGAAACTTTCCAAGTTGTGAGCACTGGTCTACGTTTTTTTTTTTTTTTATTTCTACAAAAAAATAAATTATGTACTAATATTTGAACTATTGCATCATTTTTCATTTTTTTTTTTTTTTTTTTTTTGTGCAACTAAAGATTCAATATCAAGTTCCATTTCAAGCTCATGAAGAAATATTTCCAGTTAAACTGAAAAAGTCTTGATGCCATCATCAATAAGTATATTAATAAAGCTAAGATAAATAACCAATGAGTACAAATCAACCACAATGAAAATACGAGAAAATAATGAAAATAAGAATGATATGCCGACTACTAATCTACAGAGAGAAATTCAGATCCATTGGGACAAATGTAAAAGACCTTGTCAGCTGCTGCTTGTAAGGTAACATGATCTCCCCATTCACCAGATCTGCATCATGTGGAAATTAAAAGTGAATACAAACCTGCTGTACCGAAAAACAGATGAAACTAAGCCAGAATTCATGTATGCAGACAGAAGCTTGTTGATCAAATAACCGAACTAATGACCCTAAAAAATTTGACATACTTTGCCATTTTCTTGTGATAGCGCTTGTACTTCATAGGGACATAGCCTTCATACAAAGAACGATAGTCTTTGAGCTGGAAACAGGAAAAGTAGTGCACGACAAGCATACTCAAATTCGGCATCCACTTTTTTGTTCCCCTTTAAACTAATCAAAGAACTGGTAAAATAATGTTGAAAATGAGACAATGTGGCACTGAAAGGTCACTATAGATTCTGGTCATGATAATTATGCTTTGTAGAGAGAAAGGACACAGGTAGCAGTAGTTGTGAGAGCAAAGAAAAGTCGCTTTGGCATTATACCACCCAATGGTTACAGGAGTGGTAAAGGTGGTGACTGCGGAGGTGACAATATGGTGGATGGAGGTTTACTTTAATCAAAATATGGCGATGGCCAGCAGTGGTAGCAGTTTCCATTATCTCCTTAATTGATCCTTCATTTCATACCAATGGATCTCCGGTCCATTTTCTAGCCATCTAAAATTTTGTTCCTGCTATAGCAATTGGTTACTTCATATACACTCTACCTGCTTCACAATCTCTTTTCGAACATGTTTGTGATACTCTGGAGATTTGTACATCTGGTCTGAAAGTGCACGAAACTGCAAAACAATAAGAAAAGAAATCAATTTAACTTAAAAATGACATACCTATTATTTTGGATTTTCAGTATTGCAGATACCTGACAATTTCCATCACCAGAAACCTTTACTTCATATAAACTATGGACATGTAACCTGCAAGGAAGTAATAAGAAATTCACTAAACTATCAGCCAAGAAGAAGTTAAACAGAAGTGTGGAGAATACAAAACAGATATTTACTTCTAGTCCGCCAATATGCTGAGTACAGAGTTGCATCACACTCAATGCCTAAATGAGATTAGAAATAAATTTATCTACAAACTAACATGTTGTTATAGATTAAAGTATTGTAATACAAGCATAATTTGAGTACAAACATCAACCCACACCCAAGGGTAAACTACCTCTCCTATTAATAATACCAACAGGTCCAACACCCCAACAAACATGGTAATAAAATACATCATTTTCAGGACTGTATGTGGTTTTCTATGAGTTGCAAAAATGAATATCCAAAGTGAGGTTTGCCAATACCTTCAGCCATTTCCAAGTGCGAGCTTACGTGGTTTTTTTTTTTTCCTTTGATACAAGAAGAAAGGGGAAGAAGATTGATACAAGAAGTTATCTTAATTCCTTTTAGGAAAGTAGTCAACCACAAAATAACCAGTCCATATTTCTATTCTGAAGCGTAAACATACCTCTGGAGAAGGCATTGGTGATCCAAACCAGCATCACTTATATTGGGGATGTAGGAATTTACCCGTGGAACATGCTGGAATTTTGCAAAAGATATCATAATATCAGATATAAAGGTATGAATGAAAGGAGTGAATTGAGGGGGGAGAAAGGAAATTTTCAATACAGGAACAGGTGCCAGGTTGGAAAGGCGTCTAGCAACTGAACCATCTAACTTAGCATACTCTTCTGATAGATGGTACAACAGCAATCATGCAGTCATCCTCAACATCCTGATGGCCGCTCAAGGAAGTTAAGCTAGAACATTTGTCAACACTGTGAGTCCCGTTCATCATAAACTATAGTCTGTTTCAAATTCTTCACACTGAAAACAAGTACCAGAATGAGCTTATAAGCTGAGTAGCCTAGTTTGAAAAGCTAACAAGAGTTTACAACCTTCCAACAAAAGTGAATTCACAACCAATAAACAAAGATATGGCATATTTCTTAATTGTGGGTAAGATTGGTCTTATACAATTGCAATATATAAATGTAAAGCTATGCTAGGCTTGCCGAAATGTGCACTGTCAATTAGTATCGGGTAAGATTGTTCTTAAAAGTTTGTTTGAGTGATGGCAATTAAGAGTAGTAAGACATGGCTGAATGTGGGTCTTTTCTTTTCCTTATCCTCATCATTAATAATGTCCAAGTGCAATAAAAGAATGAACTGAATAAATCATGCCATACAAACTCAAACATGGAAGATTCAGATTGGATACGAACAAACAAACAAACAAACAAACAAACACGATAGATATTTGGAAACTGAATATGAACCTGGAATTGGAATTGGAATTGGAAGGCGAAGAAACAAACAAACGATTCTTTTAATGCTCAACCGAAATATCAAATCAATTCAATGGAAAACAGAAAGAAAAACAAGTTAGAATCTTGAATGATTCCTCCATCTTGACATTCCGCTGTATTTTCTTCTTTTTATTAAATTAATAAAATTATACCGCGCGCGTAGGTTCGTTAGTTAGATTTTCAAGCACCGGATACCAGGTACGGGGCATCCCCACCCTGATTCGCGATATTTTATATTTCCATTTTGTCCTCCGAATTTTGACTTACATCACTTGGTCCCTCAGAATTTCAAGACGTTCCATTTTCTGTTGCTTATTTCCGTATGTATTCATTTCCAGTAGGGTGGGCACTTGGAATCGAAAATCGAAACTTAAACACGAATCAAATTGAACCGAACCGAACGGTTCGGTTTTGCAGTTTTAAAACGGTTGCAGTTTCGAAACCAAACCGTAGTTAGGAAAACGGTTTGGTTTCGGTTTTGGGTTTTCAAAACCAAATCGAAACCGAAACCGCACCATATAGTAAATGTCATGTTTTAATTGATTCTTTATTAGAGTCCATACATTTATAGTATAGACTCAACTACACAGTGTATGCCATAGTCCGGCGGCAATGTTTTTCACTTTAGTTTCTGACAATGATTTCACATAACTTGGTCTTAGCTGATCTATTGTATTCCCTTACCCGCACTGGATCAAAATGGGAAAAGAAGAGAAATGCAGCAGGTAAATAACAAGAACGAGAAAAGGAAAATGCGGTTCTAATTGAAAATCTAATCAGTAGTACTCCTAATTATCAAAGTATACAAGAAGAGCAATCAATTCTCTCAATTCCGCTCAAAGAGCATAAGACCTTGACTAGCATAGCTAGCTCACCTGTAAAGGCAAGCCCCGCTTTAGCATAAGACCTTGTGCTCGTCCTAAACAACCAGCACAAATCTGTAAAAGCAAGCCCCCTTTAGCTACCAGTTTTGGAATATGGTTGCTACCGTGACTGGAGAAAAAAAGCACTCAACATTTTCCCTTCCTTCTCGGACCAAAATCAGAAGAACCAAAAACCCAAGGAGAAAAAAGAAAAAAATTCTCAAAAACCGAACCGAAACCGTTTGAAACCGCACCAAACTGCACCGCGTCCACGCCTAATTTCCAGCCATTTTTTTTTTTAACTAAATGATGTGTCATCAATAAGAGATAAACACATGAACCAACACTTAATAATCCAATTATCTATAATCACATCATTTAGTTTGCAAATTTAATTTTCAAAATTTGATTTCCTTAGGATTACTCTTTTTGCCAAATCCACCTATCACCGTCTCCTAGCAAGACCCTGTCTCAATTGAGGTTGTTTGTTTGATGTTAAGGATTGAATTGAATATCAACGAAAAAATTGAATGGCAACCAACGAATGCTAATATTGTCGTAGAAGATAAATTAGTCAACATTTCAAAGCCATTATCCATTTCAATCCAATCTTAGACACCAGGACCTTGGATCGAGCTTGAACGAGATCAAATTTAATTCGTTTCAGTTCAATTTGAAGGCACGAGATGACAATAGTTGTTGTAAACAGCCTATCTACAAACTCAAATCACATGTATTCGCAGCCAAATTTCACACACACACATCTCCATTGCAAGTGCAAACAGCTGCTTGGCTGTAAAGCCTGAAATCCGCAAACTATCCCTGCTAATCGTATTATAATCCATAACCACCCAGCAAAATCTTGTATTAGCAAGAATGACATTGCAGCGTTACTCTGTTTTGGTAAATGTATCTAACTTAACCAATTCCCTGAATCCAGAGTAATATGGAATAGAACAATACGAAATTTCATCAATCATGCTTTCTCTTTCTCTGGCCTCCGCCAATGGAGTATGGGCGTGCCATATACCGTGAATTAACAAGCTCCCGAGGTATAGCTGCACCAGAAGATCTCAAAACTTCAACTAATTCTGGAAACAAGTTCTTATTCTCCTCACTCACAAATACAATTGCTGTACCCTCTTCTCCCAATCTAGATGCTCTACCAATCTGATGGACATACTCCTTAACGGAGTTGGGCATGTCAAACACAATAACCTGTCTCACACTCAGGAGATCAACCCCACGGCCTAAAATCCCAGTGGCTACAATAACAGGAACCTCACCCATTAAGAAAGAGCTCATGATATCTCTCCTCTCTTTCATGGATTTCTCCCCATGGATCGACAAAGCTTTCACCCCAGTGGTGACTGTAATTGCACTAGATAGGAGATCTGCCCCAAGTCTTGATCCCACATAAACCACCACAGGCGGCATAAAATGCTGCTTGCTCATCAATATGTCAAAAAGCTTTTGCTTTTTTTGCTTTGACTCAACCCAGATGGGTAGTTGCTTCACAGCCTTATTTGGCCTGTTGGGATTGCCAACAAAGACTACGGCAACATCTTTTGCCATACAGCTTGCCATCTTCTCTATATCTGGGGAGACTGTTGCAGAATACAGTAAAACCTGGGGTTGCGATAAAGCCCTAAATATCTGCATTACCTGATCCCGGAAGCCCCTTTGAAGCATGCAGTCCACTTCATCAAGTGCGAAAATCCTTACATCATCCAGTTCTATATCATTCTTCGTTAAAAGATCTATCAGCCTGCCCGGAGTTCCCACAATGAGCTCCACTCCTTGCTGAAGGCGGTGAAGTTGTCTGGCCATTGCATCACCACCAACCACGAGTGCTGTTTTAAAAGGCAAACCCCTTCCGAGCAACTTAGCCTGCTCCTCAACTTGTATGCAGAGCTCTCTGGTTGGTGTTAGAACCATTGCTAATGGCCTCTTTTGGTCTGTGGACTGCTGAAAGCGAAGGTTTGCACAAAGAGAAACAATTGGAACCAAAAAGGAAGCAGTTTTACCAGAGCCCGTCTCAGCAGAAACAAGCAAACTTTTGCCACTCAAAGCAGCTGGGATTGCTTGCATCTGGACTGGTGTAGGCAGTTCAAAGCCTGCAGCCTCTATATTTTGGAGGAGCTTTTGAGGACAATTACACGAAGAGAATGACAAGATTGGTGTTGGAACTAAGTCTCCCTTCACATGAATTCCAAGTCTTGTTCTAAGCAAATCAGTGTGGTCGGCAGATAAGAATTGAGATCGGGATTGAGCACCAGAATCTCTAACATAAAAGCACTCATCAGTAGCGGGTAATGTTTTGGGAGGTGGGAGGTTGAGTGGCAAATGGGGGACGACCACTTTACATAAGAGAGTTTGTTTGCATTCCAAACTGCAAATGTCATCGTCTGTCTGATGGCATATGTACTCACCATAACGGTTACATATAACACATTTAGGCTCCCCTGGAAGAGCTTCTCTTTGGTCTCTGGACCTTTCTTTCACTTTATCATCTGCAGGCAAGCATCAGAGGGAGAATGGAAACCATGAATATGCATAAGTTGGGTTGGGAGAACGGATTATGATCTTGTATTACTTATTTTAATTTATCATTTGCGGGCAAGCACCAGAGAGACTGACTGGCTGACTTTCGAAATAAGTTAAAAAATCAAGTAATGATTGGAATGGGAACAAAAATAATTACGATTTCATTGCAATTTGAAATAGCAGTACCTTGAATGCCAACGACTGAAGTATTGCTGCATCGGTCATCATTCTTTCTGTGTTCCATTGTATTTGAACAATCACATCACATCACATGGGCACTGCAAACAAACAAACACCAACCAAATATTGCAATTGCAAAAGAATTCTAGAATAATATCAGACACAGTGATGCACAGCAGCCAAAAACTCTCCTCAACGACGACATTGAGAAGTGAAACCAAAAGATGAGGAGCATCGGAGCATCGGAGCATCAGACCATCCCCAATTTTAGTCGATTCCGACATAACCCAATCACAACAGATTACATACCTTGGAATTAGAATTGGTATTGGTATTCGAATAGCCACCAGCCACCAGCCACCAGCCGTCTCCGTCTTTTGTAAAACGGATTCTGAATTCGGAACAATTTTATCAACTACGGTCTCTCTGTTTGAGACTGCCAAGTCTTACTTATGAATATAGAGGCCCAACTGGTAGATATGTCTAAGCCCAGGCCTATTTCTGTGTAATTGTTTTCTTTTGGGCTTCGGCCCTCCTCAACAATTTAAATTACATTTTTCACTCAACGATTTAAATCACTTTTAAAAGGAAAAGTTGTAAAGTGCTTGTAGCATGAGTGGTTAAGAGTGTTTAATTCTCATTTTTCACTTTAAAGTATTACCATTATATCAATTTGTAACTTTGGTTTGATTGATTGTATGATAATTCATAAATTGATGAAGTGGTAAGCTCAAGACACTTAAATGGGCTAAGCCGCATTTGCACCACATTAACAAATTAGAAGCATAACCCATTTTGAAATTCACCACAAACGATGTTCAGGAAGGGAAACGACTAAATTAGCCAAAATCTCATCCTACATCATTTTTAGTGATTAAGGGCTTCCAAGGAAGAGAGTTCAGAAAGGAAACGATATGTTAGACTTTCATGTCATTAAATTAGTATTCTCATGCCAAAATTTGGATAAAATTATCATAAACTAGAATAGAAAATTAGAGCAATGATCTTTGAACTTTGATCAAATTAGAGCTTTGGTTTATGAACTTAAAATCCGTAATTTATGATCCCTAAAATTGTCATAATATGGAGCAATAATCCTTTTATCTTGATAACTCTGTTAGAACTTATGTCTCTTATTTGCCATTTTAAACTTATTTTGCATTAAAGTTTAATGTTGTTACCCAAAAGAATTATTACTCAATATTGTAACAAGTTCAGAGACCCGTAATACTCAAGGAACAAAGTTTCATTGAGTCAAATCCAAAAACAAATGCCCCAAATTTCTTTAAACTAAAAAGGTGGGTTAAAATTCTATAGAGAGTAAGCCCTCTGTATTGACTATATTTGGGTTGAATCTCAGTTTTCCAATACCTTACACTACAAAAAAAAAATTAATTCTTTGGTAAAGTTTCCGCCGGGATAAAACTGAATTTTGCCGCAATAAATAACTTTTTCCGACAAATGTCATTTTGTCGGGAGAAGTTTTGTTGTGAAAACAAGTTGTTATTATTATTATTATTATTATTATTATTTTAATTAGGTTCACATCCCTTATTTTCATATTACATTTAAACCTTATTACCTTTTTATTTTAGATTAACGTCATTTGACTGATTCCATGTCATCATTTTAGCATTTAAAATGTTACACATCATCATAAATGAAATCTCATCCCTTTATGCATTTAAGGCAAAATAAACTATATGAGTAAGTTTAAAACAAGGAAAATCCATTTGAACTCCTCCATTCTTCTTCTTCCCTTATGCACATCCGGAATCTACAACACCCCAAACCCAATTTTCTCCATTTTTTTCTCCATTTCTGAATTGATCCAATGCATATATGTTGAATTGTGATTAAAATACAAATTAGCATCAATAATTTTATCGGCTTTTGAGATTTGTGTGGCATAGGCAAGGCAACGCAAGCATCGCTTTCTCAAAGAATTTGGTTGATTCAAACATGCAGAGACTGTAGAGTGAGCGGGCTATGTGAAATTTGTACCATTCTGAAGTCATCTTCTTTTGTTCTTTATATTTTTTTCTTTTCCTTTTATTATTATATATTAGTCTTGATTATTCAATGTCTGGTTGGCTACACTTATATCCATGGGTACATTTTTAATCTACATGTTTCGTTCTAATATATCTATTGCTATAATATGTTTTGGTTTGTTCAAATTTGTTTTACATAAATATATGGATACTATTGTGGCCTATATTTAACTGACAGGGGAAGGGGGGCTAGCGGCATAGAGAGAGATGTGTTTGTAGGGTTGTGTAGAGGATGTGTTATCCCCCTACGCAATGTCTTTATTTATAGTGGGGTGTGATATCCACACACCCCATTTTACTTCTCACACACCTTTTTAATTTTTGGCCGTCGAATCGGATGAATTGAAGAAGATCAACTGACAAAAATTATCAAGGGGTGTGTGAGAAGTAAAATGGGGTATGTGGATAGCAAACCCCTTTATAGTAATAAGAGGAAGAAGAAATCACTCTCCTCCAAGGAATACAAGTTCTAACATGGAAGAATAACTAGAATCAAATCTAATTTAGGATTTACACAATCACACTTAAATAAGAAGTTTATAACAGGTAAAAAGTTTTTGGAGAATATTATGTAAAATGGTTTTTAAGGTTGCTGCATTTTATGTACCCACATAATCATGCCTATAAAACAATGGTAGGATGTACCTTCTTTTCCTTGAGTTTTTAAATGTACCCATGGGTGTTCTTGTAAATTCGGTATGTACCCATATACTATTTATGTTATGGGTACATATATTATTTTTGGTCTAAGTTCGTGGGTACATTGCTTTTGTATGTATGAATTCATGGGGTGTATTATTTTCCTTAATACTACTCAATGAAATTCACAAAAATATGTGCATTGTGCATGAATTTTTATTGTAGAAATTGTTTTTATTTTAATTTTTAAGTCTCATAATTCGTGAGATTTGTACATATATATCCTATAAATTTTTGAATTTTTAAAATTTAAAATTTCTTTTAGACTTGATCGATTGATTGAATCTCATAATACTAGGATTTTGAATTACATAAAATCTTGGATTTAAATCCCTTAAATGTTGGACTGCAATTAATATTTTAAATTACAGTTTTCTATTTAAGATATCAAAAAGATGACATGGAAATATAGTAATACTAATACGCTGAGGTGTACAAAGTCAAAGGATTTTGATAAAAAAATAAAAAAAACAATAAGATTTCAATCTAACAATGTTGACTGTGTTAATATGTATGCAGATATATCAGAGAGAGAATTATCAAGAACTTAGTGAGAGAAAGTAAGCAGAGAGAGAGAGATGAATATCTGTATTATGTATTTCTTACTCATGAAGTCATTACATTTAGACTTATATAGCAGCTCAAATACATGTAACTAACTAACTAACTAAATGCACAATCTATTGACAAGTGTCATAATCCCACACACATATATATCCTAACAGCCCCCCACAATCTCAGGTTTGGATGAACCAAGCATGAGATTGGTACAATGAGACCGAAACAAAGGAGAACTAAGGCCTTTTGTAAGGATATCCGCAAACTGCTCCCTGGAAGAAACAAACTGAACCAGGAGACGATGTTGAGCAACCCTTTCACGCACAAAGTGAACATCTATCTCAATGTGCTTCGTACGCTGATGTTGAACAGGATTGAAGGACAAAGCTATGGCGGACAAATTATCACAAAAGAGAACTGGAGCTGTCGGAAGTGGGATGTGCAGAAACTGAAGAAGCTGTTGGAGCCAATCAAGTTCAGCGGAAGTGGAAGACATGGCCCGATATTCCGCCTCGGTAGAGGATCGTGACACGGTATGCTGCTTCTTAGATGACCAGGAAATGGGATTGCCACCTAAGAACACAACTAGGCCCGTTGTAGACCGTCGATCATTAGGGTCACCAGCCCAGTCTGCATCACTAAAAGCTTTTAACTGTAAGTCACTAGCAGAGTATGATATACCAAAGGTCATAGTACCCTTTAAGTATCGCAGTATTCGTTTGACTGCAGTATAGTGAGAAATCATAGGAGCCTGCATAAACTGACACACTTGATGAACAGAAAAAGCAATGTCCGGCCGGGTGAAAGTAAGATACTGCAATGCACCTACTATACTTCGATAAGCTGCCGGATTGTTGAAAGGAGAACCATCATCCTTGAGTAAGCGATTGTTAGGTAAGCAAGGTGTATCACACGGCTTGCAATCAACCATTTCTGCCTTCTGTAATAACTCCTGTATATACTTGGTCTGAGACAAGAAAAAACCTGGACCAATTCGATCAATTTGAATGCCAAGGAAGTAGTGCAGATTGCCCAGATCTTTAATATCAAATTCATGTGTAAGAGAGTCAATGACCTGTTGAATGATAGAAGAAGCACTGCCGGTGACAATTATGTCATCAACATAGAGTAGGAGAATGACAATCTCAGTACCAATGTGCTTAACAAACAGAGAAGAATCAGCATAAGTGGAAGTAAAACCAAGAGAAGGCAGAAAATTGGTGAACCGTTCATTCCATGCCCGAGGTGCCTGTTTCAAACCATATAAGGATTTGTGTAGTTTGCATACAAACTCAGGATGAGTGGGATCTTCAAACCCCGGAGGCTGAGCCATATATACCTCTTCGTGCAACAAGCCATGGAGGAAGGCATTTTTAACATCGAGCTGCCTTAATGACCAATTAAAATGGGCAGCCAAAGCTAATATTAAGCGAATAGTAGTAGGCTTGATTACGGGGCTAAACGTTTCCCCATAATCCAGGCCAGGTTCTTGACTAAAGCCCTTGGCTACCAGCCGAGCTTTATGCCGAGAAATAGAACCATCAGAGTTCTTCTTAAGCTTGAAAATCCATTTGCAGCCCACTAAGTTTTTCTGAAAAGGTAAAGGAACCAAACTCCAAGTGTCTTGAGTATGCAGGGCCTCAATTTCTTCTTGCATAGCGTTATACCAAACAGGGACCTTGAGGGCAGATTTATAAGTGGCAGGCTCACACAGAGACAAATCAACATAACCGGAAGCATTGAGAGAGCTGAGGAAAGCTTTCTTCTTCACAATACCATTCTTGCTCCGAGTTTGCATAGGATGCATATTTAAAGTAGCAATAGGCAACACCGGTTGTAGATGATTAGGACCAAACTCAGGATCCACAGGGAGTAAGGAGGAAGAGCTTGCTGAGACAGTAATGGACGGAGAAGATGAAGCATCTGTGGTATTCAAAGTAGAAGAGTCGAGGGTGGAAAGTGGTGGAGGAGGGATGATATACGGTATTGATGCAGCTACTAAGGGTAATGAAGGATGAATATCAGAAGTGACACACTTAGACTGAGCTAGTAATTGTTGATACGGAAATATGGATTCATCAAACACAACATGCCGAGATATAAAGATCCTCCCCTTCAAGACATCAAAACAAATAAAGCCTTTATATTTAGAGGCATACCCCAGAAAAACACACTGAGTTGTTTTAGGTTGTAATTTGGAAGTGTTATAGGGCTTTAGTAAAGGAAAACACGAACACCCAAAAACTCTAAGATGAGTAATCACAGGAGATGTACCAAAGAGTAACTCAAATGGAGACTTATGATTTAAAACTGGTGTAGGCATCCTATTGATTAAATAGGCAGCAGCTTGACAAGCAAAAGACCAAAACTGAGATGGAAGTTTAGCATATTGCAGCAGGGTAATAGTAGTTTCTATAAGATTCCTATGTTTTCTTTCGGCTAAGCCGTTTTGCTCAGGAGTGTATGGACAAGAAATTTGATGTACCATCCCTTTGGCTTTGAGAAAAGCTTGTAGTTTATGACTTATATACTCCCCCCCACCATCTGTTTGTAAACACTGAATGGTTGCAGAAAACTGAGCTTGAACAAAGGCATAAAATGAGACAAATGTATCAAAAAACTCTGATTTATTTATAAGTGGGAATACCCAACAGAATCTAGTACATTCATCAATGATAGTTACATAGAATTTGAAACCATCAATTGAATTACAGGGTGCAGGGCCCCAAAGATCACTGTGTACAACTTCAAAAGGTATTTGAGATTGATGAGTACTAGATTGAAAAGGCAATTTGGTAAACTTTCCTTCTAGACAACTATGACAGACTGAGGGTACATCATCCTTGGAACACCGAATATTAGCTTTATTGAGCATAGTAGACACAATATTATTGGTAGGGTGACCTAACCTACTATGCCAAAGAGATGAACTAATGAGCTGTCCCAGAAATGCAGAAACCTTGAATTTACTCGGGGAATAAGAACCAGGATGTTTGGCAAGGGATGAGATGGGATAAAGTCCATTACTGCATAGCCCTTTGTAGAGAATCCTCCCTGTGGCCTTGTCCTGAATCCAAAAACAGAACGCATCAAAAATCAACCAGCAGTTGTTATCAAGACAGATTCTATGCACTGATAATAAATTCTGAGACAATTTGGGCACATATAAAACAGAATTTAATTTGATAGGATGAACTGGTGTATGAATAACAGTGCTGCCAACATGAGATACTGTCAAACCTTCTCCATTAGCAGTGTGAATTGTCTCATTGGTTGGATATGGAGAGGCTAAAGACAGGTTACTGAGCTCAGTGGTCATGTGATTCGTAGCCCCAGAATCAGCAAGCCAAATTTGAGGGGAAGACTGAGATGAAGATGCCTGAGAAGAGGATGGAACCACTGTATGCATGGCTTGCATCGCAGGTTGAGAAGGGAACTGAGGTGCTGAAGGAGCATAGGAGTACTGAGCCATAGATGGGTGCTGTGGACCAATGTATGAAGGACCTTTATCATTGTAAAAACAAAACCAAGTTGTGTGGTTGTTCTTTCCACAAATCTGACAACTAGATTTATCCACTGTCTTGGAGTTACAAAATGGTGCAGTATGACCATATGCATTACACAACTGACAAAACACAGATTGAACAAAAGGCACAGTTGGAGATGGACCAAGAACACCAGATGTAGGAACATGATTCTGATTAAAGAACTGTGGTCTTGATGCAGGATACCGATACCCTGGATTGAACTTTCCTTTACCCTTCTGCCTGTTATTGGCAAACTGTCTGAAACCACCAGTATGACCATTAGATGAGCCATTAGAAGAACTATAGGGCACATGACCAGGTTGTGATTGAGTGTGATAAGACTTAGGTTCAGATATGGTATTGGTATTAGCAACCAAGGCAGACAAAAAACTGAGATGAAACATTGCTCTCCACAATTAGTTCTTCTGCGAGTAATTGAGACCTAAAGTCTTTAAGAGAAATGACACTTTCCCGTCCTCGAATAACACATCGAAAAGTATTGTACTCAAGAGGTAAACCATTAAGGGCCAAGATGACAATATCCTCATCAGCAAAGTAAACTCCAGCAGCAGACAAGTAATCTCGAGCCTCCTTAATGCGCTGCAAATATTTAGACACAGAATCTGAACCTTTCTTAATGGTTTGCAGATTCGATTTCATCTGAAAGATGCTGGTTCTTGAAACAGTAGAAAACTGTTCTTTCAACCGATTCCAAAGATCACAGGCACTAGAACTTCCAATAGCACAGGAAATGGCAGCAGGTGATAAAGTCGCAGTAATCAGTTGCATCAAGGCTCTATCATGCAGTTTCCAAACAACATATGCATCATTCTCAAGTTGAGAAGAAGAATTACCAGATACCATACCAGAGTCACTCGAATTAACAAGAAATCGAGGAGGACAGAGATTAGAACCATCAACAAACTGCATAATCCCATGACCTTCTAACAACAATTGCATTTGAAATTGCCAATTCAAGTAATTTGTATCATCAAGCTTAATATTCACAGATGTAGGAATTGTGGAAATAAGAGCAGTAATTGGAGATTGAAGAATCTGAAGTTGTGATGCAGTTACCATATTGGCAAAGTTCGAAGAACAACTTGTCACTGAGACACCAAAACAAACACCTGGTGTGCAGCAAATCTTCAACACAACGTCACAGATCCCAATTTGCAGCAAACCCTAGAAATGAAGAGAAGAAGAAGAGTGTACTCGTACAAAGAAAGAACACAATCACGAGCAGCAACGACGCCGAAACACGTAGAGAAGAAAACCGGCGAATGATATTATATCAATTTGGAGAAGCGGAAGAAATCAGAAGGATCGAACAGAGTAGCGTTAGCTGATCCGGCGATTGATACCATGTTAATATGTATGCAGATATATCAGAGAGAGAATTATCAAGAACTTAGTGAGAGAAAGTAAGCAGAGAGAGAGAGATGAATATCTGTATTATGTATTTCTTACTCATGAAGTCATTACATTTAGACTTATATAGCAGCTCAAATACATGTAACTAACTAACTAACTAAATGCACAATCTATTGACAAGTGTCATAATCCCACACACATATATATCCTAACAGACTGGAACCAAAATGACATTTTTTTTTTGTCAAACAATAAATAATTGTTAGATTAGCCACTGACGAAATTTGAACTCATGCCGTCATGCAAACTTTCAAGGTTAATTTCACGAGTTTCTAACTTTCTTTCACATAACTAGCAAAGATTTTTACATCTAAACACTTATCTTTCCTCCCTAAAATAGCAAAATAATTTACTCTCCGTCCATAGTTTTTGCACCTAGCTATCTAAAACGAAGCAATAGCTATATGCCTATATAAGCCAGGTAAGCGCGCGCGTAGTAGGTAGGTCGATCAGGCAACAGTGTGGATGAGCTCCTACTGCTGCTGCTGGTGCCTCTTGAAGGAGTGCTGCCTCTGAATTCTGATTTGGCGGTGGAACCTTCTTATGAACAAGTCTGCCACGTGGTCTATTTCTTCTTCGAGACTGAATTCCTGGCCGGCCTCTTGCTTTGAGTTCTTGACAATATCTATCACAGATCCAAACTGATCATCGTCCGAGTCGAACAGCGAGTGGGTCAGATCTGGGTACTTTTCTGCATCATTGATAACGACGTGGTCCTCCGACGTAGTAATGTAATCGTGATCATGATGATCAGTTGGAGTACTAATAATAGTATTATCATGAACCGGCCGCGGCTGCTGCAGGTGGGACTGGGATTCATGGAACGACATTAATATTATACTATGATCATTATTAATAATACTGTTGCTGTTCTGGTACTGATGATCTTGATTAATACCATCATCGTCATCATCTTCTTCTTCTTCCAGCTGCTGATGATCATCATGATGATCAGAGTCGTCAGAGTGGCCAAACAAAGCGTGGAGCTTGTGAGAGATGGAGGTGATCATCACCAACTTGTTGTTGCTCAGCAACGAGAATATGATGATTCGAGCCTTTATGGCCCTGGTTTTTCTCTTGAGAGCCTCTAGGGTTTTACCCTTGCCCATTGAGCTTACCGCACCTATTATCTGCTTCACTAATGCTGCACATACTTTCTTCTTCATCATCTTTCTTAATCTCAGCTAGCGCAGCAACTATTGCTCGATCGATCTGCACTTAATTTCTCAAAGCACACGTACGCCACAAGCCTGCAGCTGCTGGGAATGATCGCAGCGCTGTTGAGAGAGAGAGAGAGAGAGAGAGAGAGAGAGATACACACTATTGATTTGTACGCAGGCGCATTGCAATTATCTAGCTACGTGGTGTGCGTATGGGTTTTTATATAGTTTTGTCTATATAGATATATAATGACACATGGTCATGCTATAGAGTTATGTTTACATGCAATTGGCTAGCTGTATATCATTTTTATGGGACAGAGAGAAAGAGTGGGAGTTAAGAAAAGCAAAAGTAAAAAAAGTGAAAGTGATGGTTAAAGTGATTGATTGTGCTAGCTAAATATTCTTATTTCTTACTTTGTAAGGAAATTAATATTGGAGGATTTTTGTTTTAATTTAGCAAGTGGTGTATTATTTTAGTAGTCAATAAATTTTGTTTTAATTTATTGTGTTTTGGATTTAAAATTTTCTTTTTTTTAATGTAAGGTTAGCTTAAAATTACACATAATAAAAATCATTTGATAATTCAAACTTCAAACAAATTATGTCACTGTATAGTCGGGCAGAAATCGTAATCAACTAAAAAAAAGCACATACACCACCACCAAAGGAAAAAAGCACCAACGATTATATTTCAACTTTGGCTTTATCAAGAATAATGACAAAAATATATAATAAAATGATTAGATGCCTCTCGGTTCTAGGCAGCTCTAGCTTTAGTATCTAGTGGGTGCAACTTTAGGAAATCAGGTGCCTCAATTTAAATTTTGTCCATGTTTGACTAGTGGTCATACGTTGCTTAGCCGGGGTATTTATTATTATTTTTCTTTAAAATTCAAAAGAAAAGTACTATGAAGATTAAATTGTATTTGTTGTAGGCTTATTTGACTGAAGTGTATTTAGCAATAGAGAAGGAGATAGGTTGGGGGCAAGAGAGAGAAGAGAGAGATTTAATTGTGAGGTGTGTGTTGTATCACCCAATTGTGCCTTTATTTATAGTATTAGGATATGTTAAATCCTTACCTAATAAGATTACAACTCTAATAAGATATTAACTACTAAGGGGAATATTCAAAGATATCCTAGATATACTAGGATTTACACAATCACATTCTTATTCTAAAAATGACTGCAACGCTCCCCTTGAGTGTGTAAATACTCAAACAAAACATCACATCAGATCTTCAACAGTTGAGGTAGAACAGTTTATGAAATCGGCGGCACAACGAGCGAATGCGAATCTCAAATATAAAGAAAGTATGCATTGGTAGTAAAACTCACAAAATATCGCTATAGTAAAACCTAAGGCAGGTGAAAACCCATAGACTAAGGAGAAAAATGAGAAGTATGCATAATATCTAAAACAAACGTCAAATAGGATGAAAGTAGTGAACTCAACAGAGTATGATCATCCCATGATGGGTGCCTCATCAAAACCTCGTTAGATAGCAAAAACCCAGTGAGAAAAATGCTCATAATTGTAGGAAAAAGAGTACATAAAGATCAAGTGAGTATGTTAAGGATATTCCCCCTGAGTTAGACATAACTTCCAAATAAGAGAACTACAAGCAATTCAACTTAAATAATTTACGCATATTGATTCCTTGGACGAGCTTTTGAAAAGTATACTCAGCCAATGACTTGGTAAAAAGATCAGCCAAGTTATCCTAAGTTTGGATTTGCTTAACTTCAATGTTATGATGTTGTTGTTGCTGGTGAGAATAAAAGAACTTCGATGCTATGTGCTTGGTGTTGTCTCCCTTGATGTATCCCTTCTTTAACTGCTCGATACATATTGCATTGTCTTCAAAGATCATCGTAGGAAGATCAACGACGGTAGTAAGACCACTAGTGCTTCGAATATGTTCCATGACTGCTCTCAACCAAAAGCACTCAAGATATATGGTTCGAAGAAGTCGTAACTAGCGTTTGCTTGTTAGATCTCCAAGATATAGCGATGTTTCCAACAGTAAAGGCATAACCCGTTTGAGAACGTGCCCTATATTGGTCAAATAGATAACTAGCATCTACATAACCAACAAGGCGAGAATCAACCCAACGACCGAGGGGGGCGGCGACTTCTCTCGAGGATTTGTGACAAACCCAAATCCGTTGTGCCCTTGAAGTAGCGAAAAATGTCTTTAACATCATTCCAGTGTATGCGTGTAGGCACATTGCTGTATCTAGCCAAAAGATTCACAGCGAAGGAGATGTCAGGTCTAGTACATTGAGCCAAGTACAATAAAGCACCAATTGCACTTAATTATGGAACTTCAGGCTCCAAAATCTCTTCCTCATCCTTCTTAGGACGGAAGGGATCTCGTTTAGCATTTAGAATCCGAACGCCATATGAGTACTCGAAAGCTTCACTTTATTCTCATTAAAACGTCGCAACATTCTTTAAGTGTAGTTCGATTGATGTTCTAGGATTCCATCCAAACAATGCTCGATCTCTAGGCCGAGACAATATCGAGTTTTCCCAAGATTTTTCATCTCAAATTTCGATTTCAAGTGAACGACAATTTCCTCAAGTTCTGCGGGAGTTCCGATGAGATTCATGTGGTCGACATAAACTGCAGTGATCGCAAATCCAGAATGTGACTTCTTTATGAACATGCATGAGCATAGTTTGTTGTTCACATAACCCTGACTTGTCAAATATTCACTCAGATAGTTATACCACATCCACCCAAATTGTTTCAATCCGTAGAGTGATCTCCTCAATCTAATAGAGATAATGTTATACGGTCTAGAACTATTTGAACCAGTCAATGGAAGTCCTTTTGGAACTTTCATGTAGATTTCCGTATATGGATCCCCATAGAGATACGCGGTTACCACGTCTATAAGCTACATATTCAGTTTTTCAGAAATCGCCAAATTGATAAGGTAGCGGAACGTTATGACATTCATTACGGGGGAATACGTCTCATCGTAATCAATCCCAAGGTGTTGAGAAAAGTCTTGCGCTACGAGGCGTGCTTTGTATCGCACTATTTCATTATTCTAATTACACTTCTTCACGAAAACCCATTTGTAGCCCACGGCCTTCATATGCAGTGGAGTATGAGCTATAAGTCCAAACACCTTATGTTTTGCAAGTGAATCGAGTTTGACTTGGATTGCTTGTTTCCAGTTTGACCAATCCGTTCTACATTGGCATTCATCGACGGAATGTGCTTCAATGTCATAGCTAAGCATGATGTCAGTAGCTACTATGTACGCAAATGCGTCGTCAATGATCATCTTATTCCGATTCCAAACCTCATCCAATATTGTGTAATGGATCGAAATCTCACGATTCTTGAGAGGTCGGGTTGTCTCATATAAGACATCACTGTAATCTAGAATAACCACATGCGTTGGAACAAATGAGTGAGCAATGGTCAGATTCATACTAGGGTCACTAGTTTGTGCCGTTTTCCTCTTCCAGTGTTATGAATCCTTTGAACTAGGGGGTCTGCCATGCTTCAGGGTATGAGCAGATGATTGGTTAACCGCCAATGTACTGGGCTACGAGGAAAGTGCGGCCGCCCCACCCTCGGGGATGGTTTGGCCTTCCCAGGCGGTACTATGGCGTACTTGAGGTACGTCTATCCTTGTATGTACGTTTGTAGCGAGTATATGTGATCTCGTCACCTTTGCTAGATCAGTAAAAGCATCCAGCATACTTTTAGCAATGCGGGGATCTAAATGAGTCATAGTGGGAGCATACCACGATAATTCGCGGTGTTCACAGGAACATTAGCATGCTTATCTCCCCTTAATGACAAGAAGAATGCCTCATCAAAGAGACAATCCGCAAAATGTGCGGTAAAGATATCTCATGTCAAAGGCTCTAAATAGCAAATAATTGATGGTGAATCATAACCGACATAGATTCCCATTTTTCTCTGAGGACCCATTTTGGTACCTAGTGGTGGCGTTATTGGCACATAGACTGCGCACCCAAACACACGTAAATGCGAGACGTCAAGCTCGTATTCAGTAACCAACTGTAATGGTGAATGAGGTTGGGTAGCGGTGGGCCTCAGGCAGACCAACATAGTTGCTTGCAATCTTGCATAGCCGTAGGCAGACACCGACAATTTGGTTCACATCATCAAAGTCCAAGCTATCAATTGAAGGCGCTTTTTGAAAGCTTCTGCTAGGCCATTTTGGGTGTGAACATGTGGTACATGATGTTTAACTTTAATCTCAACTAACATGTAATAGTCGTCAAAATTCTGTGACGTAAACTCTCCAGCATTATTTAGTCGAATCGACTTGATTGAATAATCAGGGTGGTGAGCCATAAGCTTAATAATTTGTGCTAGGAGTTTCGTAAATGTAGTGTTACGTGTGGAAAATAAGAAGACATATGACCAACATGTTGATGCATCAACCAACACCATAAAATACCTAAATGGTCTAAACGTTGGTTGGATAAGTCCACAAATATTCCCTTGAATCCTCTGAAGAAACTTAAGAGTGTTGTGAATACTCTTTGTAATTGAGGGTTGAGTATTTAAGTATTGAACTTCCCCAGAGAACAAACTTTGCATGGCGAGAATCCAATGTATGGAGGTAAATGATACCCATGTGATGATTTAAGGATACGGCGCATCATGTCACGTATGGGATGTCCATGCATAAATATAATTCCATTCATTCAATTAATCAATTCGAAAATTAATATCCATAATTCAAAACAAACCAAAACCAAACAAATTATTCCAAAAATTTAGAAAATTGTCCAAAAATTAAACCATAAACCTAAAAAATAAGGGGGAGGGGTTCGGCCACTAAGGGTAAAGACACCCTAAAAACATGTTTAGAAGAATAAAACTTATTCGTATATAGGAGCTGATGCCTCCTAAAAATTCGATATCGCCATAGATGTAGTAGCATCTTCAGGATGTTCCACATAGGTAAAGTTAGACTCACGACGGGAATAATACTTGGCAATGGCATCGGGGGTAGCTCTGCATACGCATGACCAATGATCCTTTGATCCACAACGGTAGCACATGTGCATTTCAGTGGAAGCCGATTGAACGGTAGTTTTTCCCATGTTCTTGAAATTTAGGGCTTTAGAGGCAAGGGGTTGGCACTTCTGGGTCAAATTCCCTCCCTTGGGGGCCTTGGCTCTGTTAACCTTGGGCCCATGGTTGGGCTTGCTGCCCATTACCATGGCCATGACTATGCTTTCGTCGTTTATAGTTGCTAGAATTGGTCGCATATGCTTTAGGTGCGGCGTTTGAGCCAGTTGGTCGAGCTTGATGATTTTTCATCAAAAGCTGGTTCTGCTTTTCAGCGAGAAGTAAAACAGAGATCAAATCCAAAAATTTGGTGAACTTATGTGCCCTATATTGTTATTGCATGATAGTATTGGTTGCATGGAAGGTCGAATAGGTCTTCTCCAGGAGATCTGCATCTATTAAGTCCACTTTATAGAACTTAAGCAGTGATCAAATTCTACAAACTTCATAGTTGTATTCATTCACAAACTTAAAGTCTTAGAAGCGTAGATGTTACTAGTCGTGTCTTGTTTCAGGCAAGTAAATGTCTTTCTAGTGATCGAAATGGTCGACCAGAGCAAGTCAGATGGTGCGTGGGTCCTCCTCAGCGAGGTACTCGGTCTGCCGTGCATCATGGATGTGTCTTCAAATGAAGATCATTGCAGTAGCTTTATGGGCTTCATCGCCGGGGTTGGCATCAGTAGGTGCCTCAATGGTGGCTTTAATACCCTTTGCGGTAAGATGGAGCTTCACATCTTGAACCCACTTTAGGTAGTTTCTTCTAAAGACTTCTAGGGCGATGAAATCAAGCTTGTTCAAGTGGTAAGTTTTATGGAAATCCATAGACATACATCATAGAATATTCAGGGTCTATAGACATGTATTGGTTTAATTTAAACATGAAAGCTACAGGTTTCATGTGGTAAGTTTTGAATGAAAACTTCAGGTTTCAAAGGCACTAAATATGAAACTACAGGTTCAATTTAGTTTTATGAACGATTAGTTAATGAATGAGATGTCCTGCGAGAACATATAATGCAATATGCTGATTTAAAATGGATTTGAGTTGCTGCGGGAACTCAAGTGTGAAAGTTTCAGGACTACGAAAGGATGTCAATGGTTCAAAGTAGAAAAATAAATTATTGAATCGTAAATATCCAAAAGTGATCTTCAGGTCAATAATTTTGGATTAATTATCATATTAATGGACTGCAAGTCACTTTTAATTAATTCAATAGATCGGGACCAAACGGGGTCAACGTGGAAGTAAAATAATGATAGACGGGTCATATTAGCTTCGGTTGGTGATAAACCAAGTGATAATTAAATTAGAATTAATTAGCTTAAACCAAAGTATCCGAAGAAAAAAATACTTTGGGCATGATTTATAATGTGGGGATGACAAAAATTGGCTGGTAATGACGCGGGGACAGGCCATGCAGCTCGGCTGCAGGCTATTAGGTCTTGGGAAGGGCAGCAGGCTTATGGGTTGTGTGGTATGGGTGACGACTCGAGGATAGGCCCTTCAGCTCAATTGCAGGTTATTGGGCCTCGGGGAGGGCAGCAGGCTTCTGGGTTGTGTGGTCTGGGTGAGCCCATCAGCAAAAGCTATTGGTTTGGGCCAAAACGAGGCCTGGGAGTAGGCCCAGCCCAAGGCTGGCTTGCAGGTTGGCACTAACGAAACCCAGCCAAAAATGGGGTCGGGTTTTGGGCATGGGCATTACAAGACCAGCAGCATAAGCTGCTGGCGAATAGGCCGATGCCCAGCAAGCAACAGGCTACTGGAGGCAAGCCTGGGCATGGGTTAAGAAAGGCCCAACAACTCTTAGCTACTGGAGTTGGGCCAGGGACGCGCGGGACAAGGCCAAGAAAGCTTTAGGCCTTCTTGGTTTGGGTTAGGGGCATCAGTCCCGTGATTACCCATCAGGCCTAGGGCTTGGGTTGTCTAGCATGAGCAACAAAGCCCAAATTGCGTTAAACGATGCCGTTCCCATGTTTGCTCCACGCGGTTGGGCTGTAGGCTAACTGCAATGGTCGGCGATGGTGCTTACGGCAATGCGGCGACGAGCCGCATTAAATTCCCATAAATATTTTTTTTTTGACATCTCTAGGGTTTGGAACGTAGCATGGATTAAGCAATTTTTTTTTTTTTTGACTCACAAATTCCACATAGCAAAATAATTGCTTAATCCATGAAACGTATATATATATATATATATATATATATATATATATATATATATATATATATATATATTGACAAATATATGAATCATATACAATATATATCAGAAGGAAAATATAAGTACGAGGGGTTCATGCATTATGGGGAATGTTTTCATGCTTCGTGGACGTTTCAAATATCTTACTTTATTTTAAGCATACCTGATTGGTAGAAAACAAATAAAATCCTTTGAATTTTGTAGAAGAAAACCTCTTCCTACGATCCTTTCAGTTCCTTAGCTTCTAGCAAGAGCGTGCTGATAACGTGTTGTAGGCCTATTTAATTAAATTGTATTTAGGACTAGAGAGGGAGAGAGGCCCACGGCAAGAGAGAAAAGAAAGAGATTTAATTGTGAGGTATGTGTTATATCACCCCATTATGTCTTTATTTATAGTAGTAAGATAGGTTAAATCATTACCCTAATAATATTACAACTCTAATAGGATACTAACTACTAAAGAGAATATTCAAAGATATCCCTAGATACACTAGGATTTACACAATCACATTCCTATTCTAAATATGACTGCAACAGTATTACCTTTTTAATGAAGGTAAAACTTAATTATTTATGAACTCTATGAAGAAAATTTTCAGAGTTTTCAGAACCCAAACATCAGTTTTGACACATGGAGTACCCCTTTAATTAGTTGATATCAAATGCCCCACTAAAAGGTTATTTTTTATGAGTAAATTATATGTTACCATCTCAACTTTGGGTCACATAACAAACTCATACCTTATCTTTTGAACATTGCAATGTCATACATCAAATTATGAATTTATTGTAATGTCATATCTTGTTTCTTTGTCCGTCAATTTGTTTGTTAACGGTTGACGTGGTAGAAGTGGGGCGCATTCCCTCGCCCACTAGAACTCCACGGTGGAGTGTAGCTAATCCCACGGAGAAGAAGAATCTTTGGCTTACAGAGTAATTGATGTTTGGCTTAGGGTTTAGAGACCAAAAAAAGTTGACAGGCTGGGCCATTAGGAGGTCAGTAAATTTTGGATTACTTAGCACTCAGTACTCAGTACCCAAGTGTTACAAAAAAAAAAATAAATAAATAAAAATAAAAATTCTAGCTGATCATCTAAGAATTAAATCAACATAACCCCAATCCCGCTAGCAGACACTTTTCAGTGGTCTAGCTAATTAAGAAACTAGATGAAATATATAGAAATCCTGAAGAAAAAAAATGATAACAAATCATAAAAAGAGACAAAGAAATGACCCAGCAAGCTAAACAACATCATTTCAAAGATAAAGATAAGAGTCAAGACCAAGGTCTAAAATATCGATATTATCCCGATATTTTCATCGAAATTTCCGTGTTTTTGGACTACCGATATTTCCGATATCGTCGATATTTTAGACCTTGATCAAGGTAGGAACTCTATGTGGTACTAAGTCACTCATGTATCTTACCACGCAATGTATAAAGTGTAAAATATTGTACTAATTCATTATATATAAATGATTATGATGTGTTTAAACTTCTTTCATTAATTACTACATATTTTCTACACTCACAACGTTTGTCATCTCGCTATATCATCAACTTAAATCAGTTAAATCCAATCATGTAATGTATTTCCTTCCAATTTTTTGTGATAAACTAATAGATAATTGACTAAATAAACATCCTGCAAAGTTTCAATAAAAATTTCCAAGTTTTTCTTACAATTTCCGTGGTTTTTATTCAATTTTTATCGCTATCGATAATATCCCGATATTTCTATCAAAATTTCTGTGTTTTTGGACTACCGATATTTCTGATATCATAGATATTTTAGACATTGGTCAAGACTAATCAAGAGATAGGAGGAGAAGGAGACCATTAGTTAAGAAATTTCTCCACGAAGAAGAGTAGGTTAAGATTACGACCATTAGTTGTTAAGAATAGAGACAAAGAAATGACCCAGCAAGCTAAACAACATCATTTCAAAGATAAAGGTAAGAGTCAAGACTAATAGAGAGATAGGAGGAGAAGGAGACCATTAGTTAAGAAATTTCTCCACGAAGAAGAGTAGGTTAAAATTACGACCATTAGTTGTTAAGAATTTAGAAATATCTCCATAAATGGCTTGTTTGGTACATATATATTATTGGATTGAAATGAATTTAGAATTAATGTATGTTGAAGGGTGAAATTATAGAAATATTTGTGAAGAAAACTTAACAACTCCAATTCTTCTCCAATTCTTTTTAAAATGGTAGGATTAGGAGGGAATTTCCTTCATAGCTAATCCTCTATCTTTTAATTCCCACCAACTGAAAACCATCCATTTTCACCTTCACTATATCTTGAAATTCGAGAGCTTCCTATTCAAATCGAATCATGCATACCAAAAAAGCTCAAAGAGTAAGTAATAAAGTAGCGTGTATTTCCTTTCACTTGTAAATGAAAGATATTATAAATTTAAATATGGTAAATTGCGAGTATGATATTATTTTATTCCGCACTTCTTACAAATATATCATTATATTAAAAAATAAAAATAGAAAAAAAAACACAGTAATTTAGTAGAAAAGAAAAGGAACGTCAAACTGGAAAAATCCCTATTTCCCAACCGGCAGTCAGTCAAAGTCAGACCGGTTGGCCAGGTTACAATGAAATAGCTACCAGTACCAGTACCAACCACGTCGACGATCTCTCCCGTTATTATTAATATATCAAACTAATTGATTAAAAAAACCCAATTATGACCTCCAGCTGATGTCAATGTCCATGTGGCCGCGGTGGTCTAAATTCTGGTCTCCAAGGACCGTAATCATGGTAAGGATGATGGAACGGGCGAGTTGGATGAGAAGGTAGAAGATAATTATATTCTGCCATGGGCGGTGGCGGAGGAGGAGGATGAGGAGGTGGCGGTGGCGGTGGCGGAGGTAGATAATAGGCATGAACATGATCATCTGCTGGGGGTAGCACCGGTGGTGGCGGAGGAGGATTATAATTGTAATGCGCATTACTAGTATGAGTTTGATGTAATTCCATTAGCGAGCTGGCCGGATTGCAGACTTGGGTACTGCTGTTGAACTTGTTGTGGTAGCCGGCGCTGCTAATATTGCTATTGCTAATACATATATCATCGTCATCGTCTTCAAATGTAATTGTGGGATATTGGATACGCAGCGGCTGATGATCATGAACATCATGACTTCCAGTACTACCCTTTTCAAATGGACGACCAAAACCAAATCAAATATTAGTATATGTATATAATGATCACTATAACTATTATTATTTTCACAATTTTACTATATATACATATGTATGTATACATAATTAAGAGGGATGCATGGTTCATATGGGTGTATTGTATATGTACCTCAAATTTGTAAGGTAGCTTGGAATTCAGTAGTTTGTAGGAGAAGTTCAGTATCCCATTGGGCTTTTTATCGCTAGTCGTCACCTGATAATTTACGTACGTTGCCAATGCATCCTGCTGCTGTTGTAGGCGTATGAGATCCTTCAAGGGCACACGAACCTCTCCTATACTCCTGTCTCCGATTCCCAACAGGCCCACACCCTCGTGTCGTAGATCGAATTGAATGAAGAGATCATCATCGTCATCAAACTGATCAAACTCAAAGCGCATCTCGTGATTCCATTCTGGATTCCCATTTCCTTCCTTATCTGTTGGTGTTCTATTCATCATTTGTTTTTGTTGATCCACCACCACCTGCTGCTTATTGTCATCCTTTTGCACCGACACAAGCGCGTAAACTGACAGCTTCTGGAAGAAATTGAAGGCTTTCAGATCTTTGCACGACACCACTTTGATTTCTACGATCGCACCTCCTCTGCTGGATTCCATCTGTAGATATATCGATATATATTCCTGCAGGCTAAGGCTGCAGGCGTACCAAGTATCTCTCCTCTCTCTTGAGTCGAGGAGTAGATCTACAAATCTCGAACTTCAAATAATTATAGGATCCTAGGATCTTCATATCTTAATCATTCATCGTGTATCGTATGGTTAGTAATTATTTGACTTTTTTTTAATTAAAATTAAACACAAATAATATATGACAAAAACTGACCGTATGATGTACAATAAACGGTTAGAATATAGAAATTCTTAAGATCACCACAAAGTGAATCGGGAGAGGATCCTCTTCCAACTCAAACTACAAGATACCGCTCAACTATATTTCTTTTTCGGGCAACTACAATTCATTACACGTCTCCTGGGTTTACATTTCAATTTTCAACACTTAATTTTTTTTCGTAGATCAAATTTTGGTTAAAAACAAATAACACAACTACAAAAATTCTATCATGCTCTGATGTATAATTTATAGGTTTTTTTTTATCAAAATGGTCTATGAGATTTGCTTAACTATTTACTTTGGTTCTTGATATTTGAAATCAATAAAAGCAGTTCCTGAAATTGTCAACCATCAATCATTTTGGTCATTCGTTAAAAAATTATGTTAAATAAGGATTAAAATAACAAAATTACCCTCAATCTAATAAACAATATGTCAAAATAATTTGACAAAAATTGAGGGTATTTTTATCATTTTATCCTTATTTTATAGAAGATTTTTCACAGAATGACCAAAATGATTGATTGTGGACAAACTCAATAACCAATTCTATCGATTTCAAATCAGAGTGAGGATTTATGCAAATCTCAAATACCATTTTGGATAAAAAAAAAAACCTAATTTATATCTATTTAAACATGTTCCTTAATTTTTATTTATTTTATTTATGATTATTTTTATTTATTTTATTTATTTCAATCTGATAATCATAAATAAATAAAGATAAACAGTCATTTCCCGTATAAATATATAACAATGCTGTTTTTCTTATCATGAATGAAGAATGAAATACTATTGTTTAATTTTTCAGTGTTAGCCTAGTTATTTTTTAAGAACTTTTACACCATGAGTCCTCAGGTTAAACCAATTGTGTGGGGGCGTCGGTGCATAAAGGTGATGCAAATGCATATCGATCGATATAGAGCTCATGGACGATTACTAAAGCTTTCTTCCAAATATATTAGCAAAGAATATACAATAACGTGACGAATTACACCTCGTTAAAAAAACATCAAAGCACAATACAACGAATCCTAAACATTTGTATTTCTACAAAACACAACAAAGTGAATATAATTCCCTCCTAAGAAGCAATTTAATGCAATTTACTACTCCTATCACGGGCTCTCAGAGAGCACGGGGTTTGTCTCCAGCATTTTTGTAGCATCTTCATCCATGGACATCTTGGTCCAACCAGAGTTTCTCATGGAGAAAATCTTGGCGCGGTCAAACCCATTTCCTCTAAAGCCCGTTATCTTTGATGACACCATAGGCATCACGAGGACAGCAGATGCATTGATTGAATCATCTCCAAATCCCAGTGACAATGCACAAGCAGTCTGTAAAAGGATCCAAGTTCAGAGCATTAATAGTCAGTCATGCGATATTTACCAGGATTCTATCTCAGTAAGTTCAACAAGCCAGTTTAGATCACCTTTGCCTTCACTATCGCATCTGAAATCTTCACCAGGATTCCTTGCAGAAATGATCGTGTGTCTCTAATTTGTACATCTTCAGATGAAACAGCAAACCTGTAACACCCACGCAGGTGTCAAACAGTGGTGAAATTGACAAAAAGAATACTCATCCAGCTCAAATTTGAAAGCATATGCTACAACATATGTTTTTAAACTAAAACAACAGTGTAATATCCACTTTTGCACTGCTATCAATATGCTACAATATTGAAATCATATAATAAAAGTTGCATAAAAGAATGTATTGTACCTGCCCATGTCTTTTGGAATGCTTGAAGACACCACAGAAACTAAAGATGGATTTTCTTTGACTTCAGCACCTGAAATTTAAAGAGTTAGTTCACGTCTTGATATTCTGCCAGCTTAAAATTTTTAAAATATGAATTAAATACCTCTGGAATCATCAGGTGCCAGCAAAGTAATGCCTACGAACACAGACATCATTCCCAGTATGAACATTGTTGTCCTTAGTGCATCTAATACCTGTTTTGAGAACAAAAATATGCTTTTCACACAACCTCAAAAACATATTCCAAGGAAAAAAATGTTTTGGGGTGGGTTGGGGGGGGGGGGGGGGAGAGAGAGAGAGAGAACCTGGTATTCTTGAAAATATACAAATCCTGTACAAATGGAAAAGAATGTCCAAGCAATCTGAAACATAGGAACAATAAGAATTGCATCGAAAAATGACAATCCTTCATTCAAACGAGCCATCTGCACAAGTGGAAGTGGAAGGTGTTAATATAAAAGCTAAATAAAGAACCATAGCAAGACAGCATGCAATTGCAGCAATTTGTGAGACAAGTAATCTAGAGTTAATCTGCAACAACTGATACCCAAAATCCAGCTGTACTTAGAAATAAAAGGAGCATGGAGTATGTGAACCAGCTATGTAACTGATAACTGCTAGACATGGCCAAACGTAGCAGGTTAGATCTGCCACGAAAAAACAAAGGAATTAGAAACAGAAGGGAATTGCATGATTGCACCACATGCGTTACACAAGGAGAACTATCATGGAAAGATAACTTACAGAGATTTTGCAAACAACACTGAGAATGATCCAACAGCACCTGAAACTATAGCATAGGAAAAAGGAAGCAGCATATGCCAATAGGGTCTCAGATCCTGGCCAGAAACAGCATGCAGAAGCTCTCCTCTCCTGTATATCCAGAAATTGATGTAAATGAATTTTGTTGGAGCCATACCAATAAGAAGGAAGAGTTTATCACTTAATTCCCACCTGTAAATGGAGTGATGCAAGGCAACAACTAAAACCAAGATCATACAGTAAAATAGGAATGCAATATTGCTGTATTTCTCGGCCAGCTGTTCAGGTGTGTATACTGTAACAAAAACAATTAAACTTCATTACATTTGAGTTTGTGGAGAAAGTCTTTTCTGCAACAGTTATATATTACGGCCCTCTCACAATAACCAGTCATGTGACCAGCACACATGGGGTTGGATGTGATAAGGCTGTTGTATGCAATGTTTGCAGGGACAATCGTTGTACTTGTGTGTGTGTGTGTGTGTGTGTTTACAACAGGGGGGAGTTTGGGATGGTACTTGAAAATGAATCATGTACCAGGTGACTGGTGGTTGCCAAAAGCAACAAGAAAAATATTCCCAATAACGATAAAGGCTGTGGCAACCATTACCCTGTAAAGAAAGCAGTCTTATTACATAGAGATGTACTCAGAAATATGTGTAAAATGGATGTATGGACAGCATTACAGTTATGAAAATTCAATCTCACTTCAGATTATAACGTACTTTACAGTCACCATTTTGTTTAACACAAAGTAAGCAAAGGCAATGTTGGATACAAACTGAACAGAACCCAGTGCCGCAAGAAGTGACTGCACAGAAGGATACAAGAAAACAAAACTAATTAGAAATAACAAACTCATCCAGATATTCTTGTCGCAGATGTTGACATCTGTGTATGTATAGTACTAATCCTACTTTGTGGATTCAAATAACAAGGCTAACAAAATAGAGTTTATACTGACCTGAGCAGCATATCCAAAGGATACAAAATTTAGGCAATTACCAAGAGCAAAAAATAAAAAGCCTGCATATGAAGAAAGCTAACTTATTTTAAGTCCTGTGTTCGTAATCCACCGTGCAAACTAGAATATCCAAAACAGTTAGAACAGATGAAGCACTGAGAGAGAAAACTGTACCAACTCTCCATGTCTGATAGTGTATAATAGGCTTCAAAGGAAGCTTTCCATTTCCTCCATCACTTTCTAGTATTGAATGTCTCTCTCTCTGCCAAAACAGAAAATAAACATTCTGACGCTTGCATCATGGTATAAATACAGTTACCAGTATTAAATTGCTACAGAAGGAACACAGGTGGCTCAAGTCTGCACTTTCAGATTAGCTACAAAGTGGTTGACAGCATACGAGAATTGAAAACACACGAAATGTAGATGTTCTCACATACATCAAATGAAAACTATGAAATCAATGGAAGTAAAAGTCTGACTAATGAAGATTTAGCATGCAATGAAAGGTGTGGTTTGTATTGTTGCTTTGCAAGCTGCATGTTGATTGTTCAAGCAACAATGTGCAGTAACAGTTAGAGTAAAGTGCTAAAAAAAGGAAAAAGCATACACACCCTACTAGTGGGAAAGTCATCACAATAACATGTGGAAGGTTATCAATTTGCCTAAAGATTGTTAGACACGATCACAATGTATAATGGTTCAACGAGAAGAAGGGAATGGGCAAACATACACACAAGACAGCCACCCAAAGTAATAGAGTATGGAGAATAAACCTCGTTATGCCCCAATTTGAGAAGGTTAGTTCCAAAGTTGATGGCAATGCTGCCAAAAAGGTTAATGAAAGCTCCAACGACCCACTCCCCCATGGATTAGAGAGAGATGTGAAGCCGAGGCTGCATGCAGCTTAGGTGTCAAGTTGCCAACCAATATTACTTACTGAACCTGGCACAAGTAGAATACAATCACATATATAGCGGCGATTTGCAAGAGAAATGCTTGAGGAATTCCCAATGTCTCGCACATTAACAGACAATCTGACAGATGTAATTCTATGTGAAATTTGAATTTACAATCAATCAATCAATCGTATTGCACATTAACAGACAATCTGACAGATGTAACTCTATATGATATAATATGATATGATATGATACAAAAGAGCAAAAATAACATGTATGTATGATTGTAATTCTATATGATATGATTCACAATTCAGATGAAAAAATTAATATTTATTATCATTTCGTTTCGATTCGATAGATCAGGCATAAGAATAAGAAATCATAAATACATTTAACAAACAAATAAATTCATAAAGAAATAAGAAGAAAAATATAGAAAGAAACCACATTTGGAGCTATTAATTTACCCCTGTCTCTCAAGGACAAGTTGGAATTTCGATCGAGGCGGATCCAAATTGTGAAGGTATTTACTTTTCTTCCTTGTGTTTCTGTTTAATCTGTGTGTTATTTCCCGAAGAGAGAAGAAGAAGATAATTATCAAAGAGAACAGAATCCCAGATGCGAGATCGATCGATGGATGGATGGATGTGAAAGACTTGAGATTAAGGAGGAAAGGATTAGGGAAGAATGAATGCCAGAAATGCCAGAAACAAGAAAGAAGAGGAGAGACGACGAGGGAGAAGAAGACAGAAAAGAAAAGAGTTGTCCGGTCCATAGCCCAAGGCGTGATGCTTCAACGCACGCTATGACGGCCGTACTCTTGAACTTGTCGGCAAGACAATCACCTACGCTAACCCTCATGACAACAAAACTATAACTGCTATCATCTGTCCGTCCATCTTTGTTTTTTATTTTCGCTTGGGGAAGGAGTGGGCTCCACTAACTGTCATTGAAGTAGTCAATCTTCGCCTCTAAACTGCCAGCAACGTCTTTACAAGGAAACCGGATCCTCTTTGTGAGGATTCCGAGAATATGTGAATTGTGTTTGTTTATCGTATATCATGAGATCAAAAATTACTTTAAATATTTTTATTTAAAAATAAACATAAGCAATATTTAAAAATAAAAAAACTAACTGCAAAATGTACGATAAAATGACACGATTTACGAATTCTCAAGATCCTCACTAAATCCTCACCAAAAGGATCCGGAGAGGATCCTGTTGGCTTTACAAGGCGGGTTGTAGTTTGTTTGTTTGTTTGATATCATTTGGTTGGAGTTTTGAACTACCTATTAGGCTATTACTGGTAATTCCATTAAACCCTGAAAAACATTACCTCAGCTCTTCAAATTAATTCAACTAATTCTAACTAACTAACTGGAATCACCTCTCACGAGGTTGAAGCACGACGAGTATCTGCATACTCTCTGCCCATCGACTACATGTATCGGTGAACCAATTTGCAATTTTTGTAATTAGAACATGCAAATATATTTTGAAGAAAATTTAATATTATATTATTGAAAACTCGTGTCGATGCAGTATGTAAAGGATGAGAACACGCGAATATATCACTTATACGTTATTTACTTTTTGACACCAACTTTCAACTACGTATATATACTTTTACAAAACGCATTACCTCAAAAATAAAAAATTAAAATTAGTTCCCGTCTTCAATCAACATATTGATCAATTGTGCCGATAATTATAGAAATGTATTCTGTCTCACATGCATTTCCCTCTCTTGGAAATGTAAGCAGAGAAATCAGTTGAGGTGGCTAGGTAGCTAGCTAATTTCTCTCAACCTATTGTTTATTTGGGATCAGGATTCCGAGCATTCAGGAATATCATAAAATATAACACGGAGTCCCTTTCTTTTGGTGTGGCCAAAAAACTTTTCCAGATAATGCATAGGTTCTTACTGTAGTGTGTCGTGTGATTAACATCTTTGTATCTTCTTGTGGTGGATAACTGACATACGATGAAGTGTCCTAGCTAAGAGAGAGAATTAATCATGGCTGTTTGAATTCAATGTCCTAGCTAGCCAAAAGATGGAATTTTGTGCTCTTGTCCTTGTTGCATTATCCGTCAGAAAAACTTGAGCTAACAATCACATTTTTATCGGTTTTCGACCAAAACCATCGTATTTGATTAACTCTGTTCAATGCCATTTACGCCCTCCCAGACTCCCAGTAAGGGAAATGCTATTCGTAACAGCTTATACAAACACAAAAAAGAATGAAACGCACACGGTTCTTTAGAGGACACCATTAGTAGTACCACAACTTTCTCATACTAATCAATTATAATTGTTCTGTTTTTCAGCCTTCCATTTCATCAACTTCATACCTTCATATAACAAATTTATAAACAAACGGTAACTTAATCCAACACCCACTCTAATTATGCAAACAATATAACTACATAGTATAAGTTGGTATCAAACATAATCTTTAATCGTCATCTTATCATATATGCTATAGAATGACAATGATGGTAATGCTTTAGTTTTATCACGCAATACCAAGCACAACAAAGTCATTTGGTACCGTCGATCAAAATCCTGAGATAGCACATCCCCAGCTTAAATTAACACATATGAGCAGACACACAAAGCACTGCCAGAATAAATTTAGAAAGATGTACAAAAACATGAAACCAAATGGAACAACCACCTGAATCTATTTCCAAGATGAGAGTATCTAAAGTTTCAAACGCACGTTGAAACTTGTTACGAAGCACCTGAAAGATTATACCATGCCATTTGAAAAAGAACCAAGATGAGAGTATCTAAAGTTTCAAACGCGCGTTGAAACTTGTTACGAAGCACCTGAAAGATTATACCATGCCATTTGAAAAAGAACCAAACAGTTTTCAATTCAAAATATCTACCAACCAAGGAGTGCTTTGCAGTGAAATGCAGGAGTTTGGGTACCTTCACTATCCGCAAAGCTACCCCATGTATGGTAACAGATCTTACTCGTCAGTTACTTCAGAAAGAAGGAGACTAATAAAATCATTGCATCTGGTTTTCTTTCTATAGTGAAGCTGTTAGTGAAGAGCTTTAGAATCTTTCATGGCCACATTGCCACCCCCACCCACACTCTGTGAGTCTATTTCCTTAAGCGCAGGTGTCTCTAACTCTAATCATGCAATCCTGGGAAGAAGTTGAAGATGTCTCAAACGAATGGTTAACCCGACATTGCCACCTAAATGGTATTTTCATTTTACAAGTTCATTACAACATGGTAGGCAGTAAAGGCCCTTCAAGCAGTACGCCAGCAAAACAAGTAATCTAATCTAATTGACAAGAACAAAGAAGAAACCACACAACAAACAGGCAGGAAATAAGAGAGGAGCCGGATTCATTAATGTAACAATGTAAGAGTAGGAGAGAGGGCAACATAGGGCAAGAAGTTAAAAAAAAAAGATACCAGAGCCAAAAGAATGAGCAGAGCAGTTTGCAGTTTGTACTTGTGATGGTAACATAATGCAACTAATGTTAATGGTATACACACAGAATCAAAAATCTGCCGGATGTCATCACAGTAGTACTACAGTGATTTAAAGAAAAAGAACAAAAAAAAAAAAATCTAACAAAGGAAAAAAAAAAGTACCGGTGATTCTCCTGAACGAGGGTGAGGGTGTGGCTATGGATGCTAGCTAAGCCTGAGTGCCGCTCAAGGCTTTCATCTGAATGTGGTTGTGGTCGGAGGAGGGGGCAGCGTTGGGCAAGGCCTCATATGAACCCAATCTGCGGATTCCAACAGACTTGGCAACGACGGCGTAGGTGACCATGACAATGAGCAGGACGAACATGACGTGCACCAAGAACACCAGATCCAAAATGGCCACCGCCCTGAACCGGGACTCGTCCAGGTCGCACTTGGTGGAACCCTCCACCGCGTTTACCACGTCCAGCAGCCTGTGGCACCCCTCCGGGATGAACGCCTCCACGTACAGCGACAGCCCAGTCTGCAACACCCACAGCCCCTGCAAGCACATGGCCGCCCCTAACCCCACATCCGCCACGAACACCCTCGGCTGGCACGCCAGAACCGCGCATAGCCCCGACGCCACCGCCGTGATCCGACCGGAAACCGAGTCGCACTTGGCCTGCAGATCCGACGTCTGCACCGACGCCGCCCCCCACGACACCAGCGATTGCAGGTAGAAGAGGGCCGCGGCCAGCCCGAACACCAGATCCGAGGGCAGCGGAAGAACCGATGGGGCACACTCGGAAAGCAGCAGAGCCAGCGTGAGCACCAGAAAGAGGAAGAGGGAGGCCGCGGACTGCAGGGACGTGAATCGGTGGACGGGGGTGCTGCCCTTGAGGAGTGGGTCGGCGTCGAAGGAGGTGAGGGTCTGGTGGACGACGGCGACCAATAGGCAGGCGATTATGGCATAGAGCTGGAGATACCTGAGGCGATGATGAGGAGGAGGATTAAGGTTGGAAGAGGAAGAGGAGAGGGGGAAGGGGTGGTAGGGCTTGGCGGCATAAGACTGTGGAGATTTGAGGTGGTTGCGGGTGGTGGCCACCATGTGGTAGAGTCCCAGTGATACCAATGCGGAGGAAGACATAATCTGGTATACTAGGGCTGCCATTTCTCTCTCTTTCTCTCTCTCTCTCTTTTCCTGCTTATTCTGCTGCTGCTTCAATCCTTAACTCTCTTGAGTCTTGGAGTTTTGAGTCGCGAATCGACTACTTGTTTTCAAATAAATAAATACTCGCAATGAAATAAATAAATAAAAAACGAGGAGGAGGCAGGCCAAAAGCTAAACACAGGCAGTCATCGTTCGACCTCCGCTCCGATCCCAACCAGATCCTAATCAGATGATCCTCCTAATTACTTAGATCCTCAGATCCTGAGAAGCCTATGATATAGAAGCCGACGACCGCTGTAGATGATTCACATAACCTCTGCAAACTCTCCTTCCCAACTCACCCATCTCAATTCTCAAGACTCTTGCGCTGGAAAACGTATGGGGGCCGGGCCACTTTTCTTTATACATGAGCATTTTGGCGCATTGCCAATTGGTGAGGCAACAAGGCATATTTTGCATTTTCTTTAGGTAGATTGTAAAAAGAAAAGTAAAATTATGGCTGTTTTTTATGATTTTAAATATGACAGTGATCACACACTCATTTTTATTTTCACACAATTTTATTTTATTTTAGTTATTGATTTTTTTCAATTTATTCGATCCGACTATCAAAAATTAAGCTATGAAAGTTCAAGGTATTGATTATGGTTTTCGACAAAATTAAATGTCTATAAAATCCAAATATACTTTATAAACTGTTTATAAAAATTCTTTTGTATTCAATAACAATTTGGTTTCAATTCAGTTTGAAAAGTGAAGACTTTTTTATTTTGTGAATTTAGCGAGATTTTATTGTGCATTTTAGGTCATAATAAAGAAAACATTTTAAGGGGTATATTCAATTGAGTATTTTTTTTAACATATGATATTATCTAAACTAAAGGAATAGGGAGTGAGATAAGACTTGCACTGAGCTAGCCATAATAATGTGGTTCAAATTCTTGTTTAACGAGAATCAAACATAAGACATCTCACTTACTAGCTAAAGAAATACCATTAAGTGGCTTGTTCAATTGAGATTAGTCATTTTAAATTTTAATCATGGTATTCAATCAAGATTCTACTACAAATCTAGATTTATTCAATGAAGATTACTTTTAACAAGGCATGTATAGATCGGTGACTGTCATTCCAGCCATGTCAGAGTCGTTATTACGCATCTCTGGAGTTGTGGCCACATGTCTGGATCTTGGGTGGCAGAATCAGTATAATTGGTTACAATGACCTTAGCCATCAAGTCCTAGGTGCTTATGTTCCACTGACACGCGAACAATGAGATCTCAGGGTCGAGTTTAGGGTATCAGGGTGTTAACGCAGGACTTGGATTGTCTGCCCTCTAATTGTGGTGCCCTCCCCGTGCCCTCCTGTTTTTGTGGTCACGGTTAAGCCACGTCAACATTTTATATTACTATTTCTTTTTGTTTTATTATTTTTATAAAAAAATAATATAAAATATTGACGTGGCTTAACCGTGACCACACAAAACAGGAGGGCACGGGAAGGGCACCGAAATAGGAGGGCAGACAATCCAAGTCCGTTAACGCAGGGTCCTTTCTGGCCTCTAGAAACGAGAAGTCCAAGGCACATGGAAAGAAGAGAAAACCAATACCCAAAGGAAGAAATGAGGACTAAGACCTCATGAGGTAAGAGGAGATAACTTTTTGGCACATGCTAGGCAATCTTTGAAGTGCTAGGCAGAGTGCTAGGGTGTTCTAATTAGACGGGACCAAGAGTATCTCCCATCCCACTTTCCATCCCCTCCTACTTTTCTAGCCATTGATTTAATGTTTAGCTATTTTAATGCTTCAGATTTTGTCACTTCACCAACAACTCCAAAGAATCTAAAGCCCAATTTTGCATACTTTTTCTATTGCATTTCCCGCCCCTTCCTATCCATTTCCTGACTTCTTTTTGCTGCCATTCCAGCCCCTAAAGTCATTTTCTCCCGCCTCTTCCACTTAAGATGACTTCACCTTCCGCCGATTCGATATAAGTTTGATCTTCTTACCTTTTGCAACTCTATCCTTATGCCATTTCACACTGCTGCATCTTCATTGGGTCTTCCCAGGTCTGTTTATGTAATTTTCTTTGCTTCTTTTTGCTCTTTTTTGCTATTGGATTTGTATTTTCTTTTTGATAACATGTTGGGGTCCTCATTTTTTTCTTGGCCGTACAATTGGATAATGAAGAGCAAATAACCAATATTTTTGGCGGATGCTAAAATGATAAGTGACTATGGTCATTTTGGAGGCGGCAAAAAGAAGTCAGGAAATGGATAGGAGGAGGTGGGAAAGGCAGCATAAAAAGTATGCAAAATCGGGCTTTAAAGATGCTTTGGAGTTGTTGGTGAGGTGGTAAAATCTAGAGCATTAAAATAACTAAACATTAAATCAATGGCTAGAAAAGTAGGAGGGGATGGAAGGGGATGGAAGGTGGGAGGGGAGACAATCTTGGTCCAATCAAACCACCAGGCCATCAAAGGGGTGCTCTAATTAGACCACCAAACCATGGTGCTCTAATTAGATCGCCGAATCAGGATTCTCTATCAGGACCACCATTGCAGTGCAAGGCTTAGCGGCAAGCATGCAGTGCTAAGGAAGAGTGCTAGACATACAATGCTATGCATGCAGAGTGCTCTACGAACAACCACCTTTCCGAGTGCTCTACAAATAACCACTAGATGAAGTCACGTTGACCAAGACTAAATATTTATTAGACTATATTTGTTGAGTGAATATGAAGATGCCCTTTATGAGTGAACCACGATATATCCTTATGTTCATCTTACTATTGTTTTTTAAAATTATTATATCCTCTAAGTCAACCTTACGATATGTGAGTATCAACCCACACCTGTATGAGTTTGACCCGCAAATTTTAAGCATTAACACAGGGTCCATAGTTTCGATCCCTAGTTTGAGGACCCAAGATCATGTAAGAATCCTATGTGGACTCAACTAGTTAGGATAAAGGAGAAGTAATGGGTTGGTAATACAAATCAAATGGGAGCATTTTTGCTCACCACCATAAACTATGGTGTATGCTTACCATATACCTAATCAATTGACATATGTCAATTCACTTAATCTTGGTTATGTTTTTCAAAATTGAAAAACTAACATTTAATATGAAAGTTAACTAGAGTTAAGTGAAATGACACGTGTCAATTGATTAGGTGTATGGTGAGCATACACCATAGTTTATGGTGGTGAACAAAAATGCTCCCCAAGTCAAATAGAGTTTGAATACGTGTAAAGCTACATCCTATAATTGAGGAATACACTTCCAACATGCGTTTGAAAATAAGCACTAATCACTACTGCTCCATACACGGTTGGGATTGGGTGCAACGGGTGAATAACCAACCCTCCACGATAGATGGAAGTTGGCTACCATTGCATCTATATAAAATGAATTCCCTACTCACAGAGAAAGTGTTCTACGTTCAAGGGGTCTATCACCATTAGAATATAAAGGTCTCTAAGTGAGTAGAAGAGTTCCTTGACAACCACGATGGCTTCGACAGTTATGCTGCACAAATGTGTTCTCCTGAAACTACTGATATGGTACTACTATGGTTGCTTCGACAAGTTTGTCTTCGATCCTTATGTCTGATTGTGGTCTAGGGTTAATGTTAGAATAGGATTTGTTCCAACAGATCATTCCCTAGTTTTGATGGGCATCCTGAATTGCCGATGACCACGTTTATTATGTTTCATATCGGAAACACGAAAACAATCGTCTTCAACACATAAATCACTGCAGCCGCTTGGTCAGTTTTATTGTTGGTTTCCACTATTTACATTTCAGAAAATAGACATCGATATCTCAGGACTCGTACCAAATCCTCACCATATTCACCTTCACCTTCTTTCCATTCGTATTCTCGTGGTCTCATTTCTGGAAGAGAGCTGGAAAGGACATGCATTTTTAATATACGCGAACAAGACAGCTAAACCAAAAACTAGTAATCCACTATTAAAAACAAAAAAAATTACAAAAAGTGAACCCCAGGAACCATAATACAGATAACAAAAACACGCAAAACCGCCGCAAGATAAAAGGAAAGTGAAAAAAGAGACGTTCCAGTTTCCACTCTAATACATGTAAACCTCAACCAAAAGCTGGAGGACATCAGTAAACAAAGAATTGATCAGACAAACAACATTGTCATGCAGAGGCACACAGTGACTATGTATGTATGTACTTGCACATTATATGATAAGGACGATTACGACGATCACGACGACCACGACCAAAACTACCAGCACCCACCAACACTGCAACAGATAATAGACCAACATTGAAGATAAGATACGCTGCTTCAGACAAGAATTTGACAGGAAATAACAAACAGGAGATAATCAGAATCAAATTCTAAGATAACGTAAAATTATTGTGTGGTAGGGTGATCTTGTTCGCAAACTACCCAAACATGTCCTCTACAAAATCTCTGCTACCCCAGACCAGACAGTCTTCTTGCTATTTGTCACTAAACAAAACAAGTGAAAGTTTTGTGTTCGCAATTTTGCTCGTAAATTCCATTTCTTATTGCAACCTAATGTCTTCTTTTCTATATTATGTATCACAGTCTAGATGACTTGATGTGAGGATGCTAATTCCTTTTGTGATAACATTAATTCTCACTTCTTTTTTTAACGTGCACAATTCTAAACACATCCTTTTCCCCTAACAGATCAATCACAAAGAACTAAACACCCTGTATTAATGGTAAGTGGGGTAGATAAGACGTGAAAGTTAACTAGTTTGTTTAATTTATTGTTTACTCCTTACCCATGAGCATCTGGATTTAACTCCTTTGGACGCCTTAGCTAGTTGAACTCTAGCTTGGGTCGTTGCAGCAGAAGAGTTGTCAATGTTTGATTGAATGTCATCTGCAATGATAGAACAATATGCCCGATAAATAAAATAAGAGCAAAAAGCTCCATGAATGCAAAGTGAAAGTGAGCTGTATTACCAATGACTACACCCTGCTCATGGACGAGAACAGCAAGGTCCTTGAAAATTTCACTAGCTTCCCCTATTTGTGCTTCTATGTCTCGAATACCCTGTTCCCTCTCCTCAATGATGGCCTCATTGAAAGCAACCTCATTATCAAGCAAAAGTAACTCCTGCCTGTAGGTGAGGTGTTTGTTCAAAACAGAAATGCGAATCCTTGTAAAACGTGTATCAACCCAACCCATGTGTAAGGGTGTGTGCATGCAAAGATGCTCAAACTATTAACCATACACGGTCAGTTGTCAGCCGAAGTTAAGACTCCCTCCCAATGTACACGATTCATAGAAGCAACTTGAGACTTTGAGCCACTGAAAATACAAAAGATAACTTTGGCCATAGCCATGGGATGGGATGGGAGCTCCAAGTTTTTTAACAATACAAGAGTTAAAAAGTCGAACTGAAGAACGGTAAGCAATATTCAATCATTTTTTCATATGATGAAAAGACAAAAGTGGAAGGTGAAGGGAAGGATGATGTGAAATTGGTAACGAGTCAATGAGAGAAGAAATAATAAAACGAAAAGAAAAAGGACTGGAATGTTAGGCAGAGCAAATGATGTGAATATAGATAGAGAGCATGGAAATGGGTTACCTCTTTTGGTCCTGAAGGAAAGGTTGGCGGTGCTGATCCCTGGTGCTGCCACTGCTAGGTTCCAAATATTCCCCAGAGGCAGAGGCGGAAGCTGCAGAGCTGTTGTCAAAGCAAGCACCAATAAAACAAGGAGAACAAAAACAAACAAGAACAGGAACAAGGTGTGGAGGTAAGCCAATGTCATACATACACACACAAACACAAGTATAAATATTTGAATTAGAAAGGTGATAAGGAGGAGAAATGTAGCAGTAGGGTAGGGGTGGTACGTTGGCAAGGAAGGCATGTAAGTAGACTCGCGCTCAGAGGCGAGCTGTTGAACTTTCTGAAATTCTTGCAATGTGGTCTGGAAATCTCTTGCAAGCTTCGCATCTTCTATCTGCTTACTCGGCTGAAAAATCATCACAACATTTTTTCTTATTATTATTATTATTATTTTTTTGAAATTTGAATTAAATTAGAAAGAAAGAAATGCCTGAAATTGTTGCAGTGTGATTTAGTTTAGTAGATGAAATTCAAAAGGCGGAGGCATGAGTGATGAGAGTGAGTTGAGTGAGTGAGTGAGTGAGTGAGGTAAAGAAAGAAACGCACATTGACATTGGATTGGTGATCAGATTGGGTGAGGGATTTGAGCTTGGCAGACGTATCTTTTACCAGCTCAAGTACGCGTTGCCTCGTGTTGTGCCTGCACTTTGCATTTCCACTCGTTACATTACATAACAATAAGAACACATTAATCATGAACGATTTTGCATAACAGAGAGAGAGAGAGAGAGACGCACAGCTTCTGGCGGTGATCGGGAGTGTCCTTGGCAGTCCCGATGGCATCGACCAGTCGACGGAAAGTGCCGACGGCAGTGTTGATCTGGAATATACCGGCAGCCACCGCCTGAGACGGAAACGCCGATGCCTTCCTTCCCCATCCTCCTCCGCCACTCTGCACATCTTGAAAGCTCATTTCTTCCTTCTGTTTTTTTCTTTCTTTCTTTCTTGTTAATTTCTAATAAGATCAGTTGGGAAGGAGAGGGCGCATCACAGCTTCACAGGACAGCTGCTTGATTGATGAAATAAATTAAATCAAAATTAATAGAGTTAGACTTGGACCAGTGGGATCCATCATCGATCTACGCTCCACGTTTCTCTCTTTCCTACTAATCTATCTGTAACTGTAAAGTGAGCCGTCCTCCAAAACAGAGACAACACTAGAAATATTTTTGCTTTGCTGCCTGGCACTAGCAAATTTGCTCTTAATGTTGGTATTTTCCTTTTCTTTTCAATTCATTAACGTCATAATTTAGTGATGATGCTCCGATCTTTCTCTTAACGTCGGAAGAGGTTCGATTTCTCTCCACCAATTGACTGAAAATTAAATAAAAAGAAATCCATCGCTAATTAGACATCTGACATTTTTCTCCCTTTTTTGTATTTATGTATTTATTTCATTTCATACTTGTAAATTTATTATTTCTAATATGTAAATTGAATAAATTAAATAAAAATTAGATAATGGCATGATTTTATTTCTATACGCATTTGAATTCAATAAATAAATAGATAATTAAATGATAGAATCGAATCAGAAAATTAAAAAAAACCATTTCCTGTAAAAGAATACAAAAGCCACAAAATTAATTTGTGACAGTGGACGACCACATTCTGTAATTTATCTGCATACGTGGCTTCACCTGTCGATTTTATACCCGTCAGTCAACGGCGCACCGCAACCACCAACCAAATGGCAAATACCAAACCAAAGTAGCAAATTAGCAACAGCAAGGAAGAGAAACAAGAGTAATTAGAGACTAGAGAGCACCTCCACCATTTGAAATGATTTCTCTTCTCTATCTCTACTAGTAATAGCAAGTGCAGAACTACTCCACTTTACAGAATTACAGATGAGCATTTAAATTAGTATCTAACTATGCATATACCCTACCAACGGAATGACTGATCCTTCCTTCCGTATACAAATACAAATAGGATTATCGTCGTCGTATGCATGTGTATGGCGTATGCGGATGCATGCATGACAAGAAGAGTGCGTATTTCGCTGCCCCACACACACCTGTTTGTATGTATGCATCTATGCATGTATGATGTATCTCCCTCCACTTGTCTTGCTTACCTAATTCACAAGTAACCTGCAGTGCAGAGTACTGATATAACTTAGACCCATTTGAATAAACCAACCATCAGATCAATTGGTGATGACTTACCAAGTGACTCACGCAGGTATACGGCATCTTGGCTTTACAACAAATTCAGGCAGATATATTTGGCTCTCTCTTTTTACGACCCAATCAATATGCTAATGCTCAAGGCTTCCAAGTACGGCAAAAGGGTTAACAAATCCACTCCATCGTGTACTAGTGTAGTACTAGTCCGTCTTTAAAAAAAAATTGAATTCCTGTCAGTGCCCTAAGACACCTAATACTTTATGAGAGCAGGTAAGGAAGCATGCAGTTCAGCCAAACATTGAAAGATCCAATTCAACAGCTGTTCCCTCGGTAGCTCTAGAAGAAGTTCCGCCTGCAACATGAGACGCAACCAACATGATGATATCGTGACAAAATTTTCTTTTACGAAACTTAGCTCACTTGTCAAAATGTAAAAGAAAATTTAATCATGAAATATGAGATTACCTTGATCTGGTCACCCTCAAAAACCAGAGAGTTTCGGTAGACATCAGAGACCATTGATTCGGTAATCAGCTTGAAGACCTTTTTCTTCATACTTGTTTTCATAAAAAGCATCTTTCCCGAGGCATATATCTTGCTTATTCCAAGATCTGCTGCCATCCTCCTCACATAAAGCTTCTTTAAAAGAATCTCCATGGAGTGTGGCTCCTTTCCATATTGCCTGCGTAAATTCTCAGCATAATGCATCAAACTCCAGATATCTTTCTCAGCAGCTATCTCGGCTTCATGAATTATCTCCATGGGATTCTCCAGATAATTTATGTATTCAGAGGGGAGATGAGGATTTAAATTTAAATCAATCTGAAAAGCACATAAAACACACCCATCAAATACAAATATTCATGCATGTTGTCATCCCAATCTCTTCTAGGAAGTACAGTAGGATGTGTCAAAATTAATCAGCATCTATCCTTGTTCAAGTGTTTATTTTAAGATGCTGAAAGTGATAGTAGAAATACCTCAACGGACCAGTAAGGAACTGAAACTACACGGTGTTCATCAACCTGGCATCAAACAAACAAAACAGCAAGTTTTGAGTTCAAAATTTCACATAAGAACTCAAATTCTAGACTTTGAGTGGGCCTAACGAATGAACAGTTACTACATGTGTGCATTGTTCGAGAGAGGAAGAGAATATATTGAACACCATTTTAGATATTTTGAACCATTTCCATCTCATACATTAATCTTTTATGCAGTTACAGAACAAAAGATATTGCAAATGCAATAATAATAATGACAATAAAACTAGCCAAAATTGCACTTAAAATGGAAACAAGAAGTAAAAGGTAAAATATTGAATCATGTGTGTAAACCTTGGATAGGCTCTCAAAGAGCATTTCAAAGAAGAGATCAATGCCGACATTTCCAACATCCCCTGTTTGTTGCTCACCAAATATGGTACCAAAGCCTCTGATTCCCATGTCCTTCTCTGCAAGTTGGAAACCTTGCCCAAGTTCACAGCATTCCTCAAGAGCTGCAAGTCGCTCCTAGAGCATGACCACAATGATTGCTACTTTAAACACTCCAAAGTAACCACAGACAAGTAAATCTAGAGCAAAGTAGATAATTGCCTTTAAACTGTATCTAACATAGCATGCAATCATGAAAAACAAGTGCTAAATATCATGAAGGGTAACACAAGTAGTTACAAAAATGTATACAATATTCTATAAGGGAGAAGAAGTACCAGCGCTTGATCAGTTAGCAGTGACTTCTCTGGATAGAACAAGTATGCATGAGCTTCCTTATCTGCCCGGCCTACCCTTCCCCGCAACTACTACCATTTATGCATTTAATGAAACAAAAAAGAACACAGTAAGTAAAATGGATTAGGGGTTGGAGAAGCTCAGGTACCATTACATTCTCCTGTTTAATAATTGAAAAGCACTTAAAATAACCATAATAACAATTTCAAATGTTAGTATTCCTTATATGTTGCACCATTTGGAAACATATAAAGAAAGAAGAAAGAATAAGACCTGGTACAACTGCGCTAAGCCAAATTGTTGAACATCCTGAATTATGATGGTGTTTGCATTCTGAATGTCAAGCCCACTTTCTACTATATTAGTGCATATAAGAATCTTGATTTCACCTTGTGCAAAATTCTCCATGGTTTCCTCCAGCTGCTTTGAATATTGCTGAAAAAATATGCAGATATAATTACTGACATGCAGAAAAAGAAACTCAAATGAGCAAATCCCTTTATAAGTTGTAACAAATGATGCATACAACTTGACAAAAAAAAAATGATGCATACGAAGAACTTTCTTGTTCAAATCCTGATGCATCCTCAATTTCCCTAATTCTTAAAATTTCATCACATAGTGGTTTCCTTTGGAGATACCAAATGCCAAAGCAAGAAAGAAAATACCTTCCCATGTGCAATAGCTATTTCAACATTAGGAAATGACTGTTCAAGAAAGTCCATCACTTCTTCAAGTCCTGCATCATAAGAACAGAAGTGAAATATGTATCAGCCATCAAGAGAACCAAAAGTTTATGTGGGAAAACATTCTTGAATTTCCTCTAATTAGACTGTTATTCAGTAATGGAATTTTTTTTGTTCTTTAGACATGTAAGCCAAATGAACCTAGAACCACGAACAAGGCAGTCCTCATTTACTCTACAAGTTAACAGGCTCACAAAATAGTGACATATGCATGTAGTCATTGATAAAACTGAAAAGAAACAATACAGACACTACTACCGAGCAACATCATGACAAAGAAATTTGTGCTTAGCGTTTGTAAGAGTATTAAAAAGCATAGATCATCATTCAATGAGGTTACCTTTAATGCGAGGCAATACATAAAACACTTGGCCTCCTCTGTCCAGCTCATGCTTAATTGCTGATAAAACCTTTTCTTTACTGTATGCAGAAAGATGGGATTTGATAGGGACCCTTTCTGGTGGTGGAGTTGAAATCAAACTGAAAAATTGAAGAATACATAATTACAGCAGCACCAAATTAAGGGACTGGCATTACGCAAGAACTACGGCAAAGATAAGTCATTACCAAGTATCACAGAACAAATTGAAATGGGCATCTAGATCTAGAGATCTCTATAAGTCCAAAGACAAGTCATTACCTAACATCACGGAACCCAGTCAAGGCTAAATACAGGGTTCGTGGTATAGGTGTTGCAGAAAGAGTAAGAACATCAACCGATGTTTTGAAAGAAGCAATCTTCTCCTTTTGTTTGACGCCAAACCTCTATTTAGCAGAAAGAAAGTGCATGCTTTTAGACAAAGAAAGAAGATTATGTAGGTACTAGGAGAGAATCTAATTTGTTGCAGATAGCAGATTCGATGACAAACCTGTTCTTCATCAACCACTAACAAACCCAGATTACTATACACAACACGACTTCCAAGAAGCGAGTGAGTCCCAACAATTATGTCCAATTGCCCCTTTTTAATCATGTCCAAATGCCCCTCCTTTTCTGCTTTGGTCTACATGCCATAACGGTTGTGATCAGTTTAAGACTAAAGGGAGCAGTTTGAAAATTCCAGAATGCATAAGATGTGATACCCAATAAGTATAGTATGTAAGAAAAAGACTTGGGTTACCTGAAACCTGCTGAGAAGTCCAACCTTGACGTCGGGGTAGATAGAAAACCGGTCTGCAATAACATCAAAATGTTGCTTGGCCAAAACAATAGTGGGTGCGAGAACCATAGCTTGCTTCCCTGCAGAAACTACACAGAAGATGGCACGCAGGGCAACTTCGGTTTTGCCAAAGCCAACATCTCCACAAATTAAGCGGTCCATTGGGGTTTCTCTGGCGGTTAGATCTTTGTGAACATCAATGAAAGCCTGCTGTTGATCAGGGGTGGGTTGAAAAGGAAACTGAGAAACAAAGTGAGTCATGGCAGAAGTGAGTGGGTAGGGAGGGCGTCTTTGTTTGAGTCTGTGAAGATACAGCTCCATCAAATCAACAACCATTTTCTGAATGGCAATCTTTCCTTTGGTCTTTCTTTTCTCCCAGACACTGGTGTCACTCAATTTGCTCAACGTGCGAGGCCTTTTCGTTTCGTTCGGCCTGAAACAAAACATACAGATTATAAGTTAACGTATCGTTTTTTGGTTGGTTTGTTTGTTTTGTGGAATGAATTCATGAGATTGAAAAGGAAGAAAGACAGAAAGGAAGGAAAACGTACAGATTATAACGATAGAGCAAGCGAGAGGCCTGCTTGACAGGAAGCTTAGCCATGCCATCGGCATACTCGATGAAGACGTATTCAATGGAGTCAGTCTTGGAAGCGGAATTGAAATTGGGACTAGTACTGTCTAACTTAATCCCAACGAATCGACCAATGCCGACCTTCTTATGGACGACGTAGTCCCCAGAACGAAGAGTGTAGGGGTCCACCTTGTAACCAACATCGCCTCGGAGCTTCTCGAGGCCCCTCTGCTGCTGCTGCTTCACCATCTCTATGTACTTATCCGCCTCCTCCGATTCCATCACCGTTCTCGTTCCCGAGCCCTCTCTCTTGCTTTGCTCCCGCCGAATCCTCTCGTTCAGAATGGATATGTCGTCGCCCTCTGCCGAATCCTCTCTCTTCCCCGATTTAGGTTTCCACTGCTGTTCCGTGCTTTGGGTGTGGGTGTGAGTCTGGGCGGTGTAGACAGCGTTGGGCACCCAGCAAACCAGTCCTCTTCTTCCGAGTCCGACTCTGCAACAAAAGTTGGCCCCGGGACACGGCGGCACCCTCAGCCCTCGAATTGCCGAGCTAGAGTTTAGGGCGGGGATTGGGAGGAGCAACGCCATTTTTTGATCCCTGCAGAGCGACCCTTCAGTGGATAAAGTTGAGAGGTTTTAGAGGGGTTTTACAGTTTTACTTTCACCATTCGTTTTTTCACTTTTGCTGCTGCTTTTGCAATTGCATTGCGAACAATATGAGAGTTGAGATAAGTGAGTCATCGACTCAATTCAATGGCAGGCATTTGATATGTGGAGTGGAAGATTATTATTATTATTATTATTATTATTATTATTATTTTGTCAAATGGAGTGGAGGATATGTGCCCACGCCATGCCACCCAGTCCCACACACACTGACTGAGACTCAACACCAGATATTTCTATTTTTGGGCCATTTGCCTTCTTGTTGTTGGTAATGGACCTTGGTGGGCTTACAACTTTCCCAACAAACACAGCACTGTTTCCTTTTTTTAAGATTTTTTTTTTTTAACAAACTATACTATTTATAGTACACTAAGGAGAGAGAATGAGCTTAATCTCATAATACGATAGCAATAATGTAATCCATATATGTTTTTAGCAAGAATCGAACCTAAGACAGCTCACTTACAAGTGAAGAGTAATATCACTAGACCATAGTATTAAATGATTTTTTTATAAGATTTTTATCACCTTTTATTTTTGGGAACTTTAACGAAAAGCTCATAGTACTGTTCACTTTAACGAAAAACCACATTTTTATACTAAAAAGTCAATTATGATACTATTCACTTTATCCTTGATTTTATCTTTATTGTTAAAACTTAAAGTTTTCAAATCTTTTTCATTAGTTTTCCTTTTATTTTTTTGCCAACTCATCAGTTTGATTTTTTATGTTTCAAGTTCGTCAATTTAGTCCTCTTATCTAGTGTCCTCCACTTGACACAATGTGATTGGCTTTGTGGGTTCCACAAATGTCCACACAAGTATCCTAACAAATATTTTAACAGAATATAACGACAATGACTACATTGATTAGTAAGATAATAGATAAACACTAAACGGATGAGTTTGAAACATAAAAGGATCAAACTAATGAGTTGGTAAAGATAAATGATCAATTGTGATAATAAAAAAATAAAAATAAAAACTTTCTTCTATAAAAGGTCTTTCCAACTGAAAAAAGAAGAAGAAGAAGATGATGATGATATACCAAACCGTTCCATTTTAAGCTTTTCAAAGTGGTTTATGTGAGCTTGAGTCTTGTATTTAGAAACCATGCTATTTAAGTTGGGTTTATAGCACTAATTTTGTAGTTGTGTGAGTTTTAAAAGTTCCGAGAGCCATAATCAGATTCAAAGTTTTCAGCCCACCCTGTAGAATCTTAATCAACCATCTCCCTCAGTTATCTTCCTTTGTAGACTAGTAAGCAAATTCATCTATTTTTTACATATAACAAAAAAGATTTGTAACTTAAACCGAACAAAACAATAGTTCAGAAAGTTTATTACCAATGATGGAGGAGAGATTTGAGGGATACATTACGGCCCAGACTACTACAGGAGGCAGCAATGGGGAATTTTTTGTAATGGGCAAAAGCCTGATGGAGCAATGTCGCGTGAAGGTAGAAGATCTACAAGTCATGAACTTCTTTTTCCGGAGAAGAAGCAATGACAATATCTTGAGAATAAGTATCGGCTAACTCTGTGCCCGCAGTCGCGGTAATACAGAGGATGCAAGTGTTATCCCAAATAATTGGACGTAAAGCGTTTGTAGGTGGCTTTTTAAGTCCGCTGTCAAATCCCATAGCTCCACCGCCTAGTGGCTCTGGGGAAGTCAGAATAGGAGAGCACTCATCTTGGGTGGGTTTACTACTTAGATGTTTTCAGCAGTTATTCGCTCCGCACTTGGCTACCCAGCGTTTACCGAGGGCACGATAACTGGTACACTAGAGGTGCATCCTTCTCGGTCTTCTCGTACTAGAAAAACCCTGAAACACAAAGTTGATGGCTCCATCGAGATGGCTCGTAGCGTGGAGAAATGCTTCACACAAACCTATAACATCGATTATCTCGAGACGTTTGCTCTTGTGGCCAAACTAAACTCAACTTTGTACGAATCATTTTGTCAGTTACAGCTAACAGATTTTAACCACTGCATCAGCTCGATGTCAAAAGGGCCTTTCTTCATGGAGACCTCCACTAAGTTTTTGAGCTCAGGGGGAGGAATGGAAAGTTTTCAAGTGAAAAAGGTGATATATGGTCTCAAGTAGTCTCCTCAGCCATGACTAAGTGATCCTAATCACATTGGACCTAGTGCCCAAGTGGTTTGGCCAATAATGGGTCAAGAAATATTGAATGGTGATGTACGGGGGGGGGGGTTTCTGAGGAATACAAATAACCTATGGGTTTTTTTTTTTTTTTTCAAATTTGGCTAGCATCTGTAATAACTAGTGAATTACAACTCTATTGTATTGCAATTGGTGCATTGGTCTTTGCTGCCTTAATACTTTTTGTTGGTTGGTTCGATTATCACAAAACTGTTACGAACTAATGAGAAATTTTATTTGAACCCAATTATCGTCTCACACCCAACTAATAAATTCTCACTACTAAACTTTTAAATTTGCCCTTAAATGACTGGAAAAAACAAAAACAAAAAAACAAAACTAAGAAACTCAGAAATCACCGACTATCAACAATACTCTCTACATCCTGTCTCCCGTTCTCTGTGAACTCAACCCAAGCACCAGTGACACTTTCCGTCGACGTCACCAACGACCACGATCCCCTCTTCTCTTTACCCTTGCCAAAAAAAAAAATTAGAATGTTTAGCAGTCGTCGCTGTCGACAATGGCACCGCTATATGTTAGCCTTATAAGGTTATACAATTAAAACACAATCGAATGAGTGACTGACCTGATTCCAACAGCGGCCATGGAATTCGAACACGAAAACAGGCAGGGCACGGCAACACCAAGATCTTCTATAAACTCCTAGCCGAATACAACTACTTTATGGGAAGCATTATGTTGTGTGTTCTAGGGCTTATAGGGACCGGTGTTTTTATATAGGCTAAAAGCTAGGGTTTCCATCCATAAAGGAAACCTAAACTTACTTTATTAGCCTCCAAGTCAAGTATCATAATCATATTCAATTAAGGATTCCATCAATCCTATTTCCAATATAAGACACCTTATATAGGACTGATATCTTTAAGAGATCAAATCACAATTAACATTATTCTCCAATATTACATTCCTATTACATGTAGTAGACCACTTAAAGGTTGATTTATATTGGATAAATCCAACATTCTCCCACTTGGTCTACAAAATGTAATATTCACGTTTATACTTGAGATTGGAGACTAATGTCACTTTAGTGGCCATGTAAGAGTGATTACATCTCGTCCTTAATGCAATTTCTGTCAAATGCATTTCTTAACATGGAACTAACAAGGTTGTAAGGTTGACACAACCCAGAACCTTCATAATCACACATGCTAAGATCCTCATTCACATGAAACACAAATTATGATCAAGAGATGAAACTTTAAATAAACTTTAAATTAACCAAAATGTCTTACTTTATATCATCTCAGGTCCACTTTATTGTAACTCACAAGTTACACTTTATGCTTCTTCGAAGCCTTAAATCTGCCAATGCAAATATCCTTCATCTAATGAAACCACCATAACCTGCAGGTCTGAATACATCTCCAAAACAATCATGCATCACTTTCATTAGATCAGTAATAATACAAACAATGTTTGTAGCCAACGGACACAACTGAAAATACCAAATAGGCACATGTCCAAGTAAAATATCCCGAAAACTTCATAAAACAAATTAATTCAACACTTGTGAGCAAGATGAATTAATATGTTTCTGACACTGATCTATGCACCATACCAGTTACTTTCATAGTGATTTCCAACACCTGCGGGCAAGATGGAAATCCTCACAACTGAGGTAGTACATAAACCATGTCATGCCATTTAATATGCAATTTGATAACAATTTGATATCTTATATATATTTTATCAGATGATTGACTAGCACACGAAAAAATGTGACTTAATGAATCCAACTGGAGATTAAAATGAATACATGGATTCTATACATACCTTATAGGTCATCTGCAACTGTAAGGCATTACTAACACGAAAACTCAAACTCCCACTGATCTGCAACATCGTTACTTAATTTGCAAATCAATACTTAAATCATACTTTTGAAAATATGCCTTTGGGAGTAGCCTTACTTAGTCAATGAATGCGTATTACCTCAATGAAAGGTACAACTGAGCTTGAAAGCATTCACTGCTGTTACACAAAACATGTATCCAACAACCATCTTATATGTATTAATAAGTCCACATTTATGCTAAGTCCTTATGAGCCCCAAAATAAATGATCAACCAAGAAATCCAAATGATTGCAAGTAATAGAAAATGTACGCATATACCAAGTATCCATTCGTGCAACTTAAACATATTATAGACATTCAAGTAACACAAATTCATGGAAGATAGAATAATGCTTTAATAGATTCATGCAAGTCCACTTAGTGCTCAAAATTTTAGAACAACTCCCACTAAGTTTTCAGAGTTTATACTTGCAAATAAGTTAATGAGTGTGAAGCCCAATTTTCGTTCACTAATTCTCCCACTTGGGCAAACACTCGTTAATATATTCTTTCAAAGATGTTCCTAAAGAAAATTGCTCTATATTTTAGACATAATAAAATAGACATCTCAACCAACATAAAGTTGTCAAACAGAATTTCAGCAACGAGTTACACTTACTTTAGAATTAATCATAATTAATTTATAAGCTTGATTGCTACCAAATTTATACTAATCAAAATAGACATACTAATCTTCATAAAATAAAAATACAGAGCCGTTTTGGATCACAATAGTAGTCTAAAGTCACGTCTCAAAAGACCAACACAATCTGCCAGTAAAACTGTCTATACGATCATGGGTTACTAGTAAATTCACCATAATTAACATACATGGCAGAAAATTACGAAAATTCGCAGACACATAGTAGACATTTATCTGTTGAACATATCCAAAATTCAGGTCATTTGGTGACCATTAGACGTGTCATTCATCCGATTTAAATCAAGACACGCAATCTGCCAGAAACAATTATGTGCATCTATCATGAATTTATGCATCCATAACAAATTCAATTTCATATCATTTCAATTTCAATGTCCAAAGGAAACTTTAGTAGTCAAATTTCATCCTCTAAACAGACATCATAGTTCAAATTGAAAAGATTTACAAGCATAAGACTTAAACAATGCGTACCTTAGCAATCCTTGATTAACCTTCATGGGTCCAATACTTTGCATCAACTAGTCTCGTAAAGAGATACAAAATACATCATGATGCAACCGATTTCCATGCCTTCAAACCACAACCTTTTATGGGGCTCATTGTGGAAATATTTGTCCCTAATGGCATGGAACTTTATCCCAATTAACTTCATGAAACTAAATTAATTTACACCTGTGGGCAAGAAAATTAACTAGTTTCTAGTACTAGATTTTATGTCACAAAAGTTCCTTCATGAAAAACTTCAACACCTGTAGGCAAGATGAAGGTTTTCACAACTTCTGTGAAATAAAACTCATACTATGCCATCTTAATTAAACTAAAAGAAGTAATCCACACCTGTAGGCAAGAAGATTATCCCTTTTATTCTAATTAAGATGCAAAATTGACCGAAGTAACTCAAAAACACAGTTTCATCGACAACTAAGCCGTTGCAGCTTGCTTAGTTGAAAGGGCACAGTTTCATCGTCAACTAAGTCGTTGCGGCTTGCTTAGTTGAAAGGGCATTGATCAACTCCGCCCTGAAACGATACAAGAAGTCACATGGATTAATTAACTGTAAGTGACAAAATTATGATAACCTGATTCGAGTTTTGAGTCTTGCCAACAAATGGCACTAATTCCTTCATGACTCCCTTTGACATTAAATTAATCTCAAGAAACCTGACAGCATACTTGAAAGAGATTAATCACATATAGAACAAATTTTATTCCACCAAAAGAATGTCAATACTTATCATTATGGAGTCAATTGTTTGAAATAGAAATACTTTATGTAATGCAAAAGAACAATACATTCCTTTAATTTAAAAACTAAATTGCTCAAATGTTTTCTTAAGTCAAACGGGTTCCTTTTCTTTTGTACCTTTCTTTCCGTAATACAAGGCTCCTAAAACATTAGCATCAAAATCGTGCATTAGCCTTGTAAATACCAAATTAAATAAAGGAACTACCAAAATTCTTTTCTTCCAAAAGAAACATCTCCAATACATGCCATACATTAGCCTTGATTAATTTCTTTTCTTCTCCCCTTATGGCACATAAAAATTGATTGATTAAAGCATTGTTTAAATTCTTTAGGCATGGGAAAAACTAATAAACTATAAACAAGTTTGAAGACTTATGCTTATCAATTTAGTCACATGCTCTGAATGAAATACATACCTTATGCCTTCATATGTTCACCACTTCTTTATAAACATATTTATAATCACATGACCAACCACAATTCTCAAATAAATAGTTAAAATACAAATGAGAATTGTCACATAATTACTACAAACCTTATTCACTTGTATTATACCCTTATTCTTGTCATTGGATGCTTTCTATCATTCTCAGTCAATCCATAAGTTATGCATTAGTCATGTACAATTAAATGACTATACTGAGATAGGAAAGCAAAATTGTAGACAAAACTAATTTGATTAGTCATGCAAATTCCGCATGGAGTTAATATCATTATAAACTGTACTTGAATTAATCCCCCATCATGCTTAGTATACTGCATTACTAATCAACACATTTGTGTTAGGACAACCCAATCCCTTTAATAAAACATGCCATATGTCCATTTTAGTTATTACCCATGAAAAACAGAGCAATAGACTTACTCTTGTACTAATGCCGAAACACCCAGACTATTTGTACAAAATATAGTCTCAAACAATAAAATAATTTATGCATTTTTACATATGCTTCTCCGCATGTTTACCATATACATACCATTTAGATACTGGTGTCATGATAATTTTACACATGCAATGTGAACTTCTAGATACATAATTGGCTTTAGAAAATTACGTATACTTAGCTTGATCAAACAATTGCTGGCACTTATGCAATTGCAATTCATGGCAAACAATATTAGTCCTTATTCAAATGGATAACAAAGGCAATAAAGATTTGGAGTTTAAGAAGTAATTCCAAAAACCTTATAAGGTATGTAATTATATTTTGAGGGGTGCTTAGTGTCCCCTTGTTGCCTTTCCACCCTGGAAGCAGTGACTGGAGCTGCTGGGACCAGCCAATAGGCTCACTCATGCATATTACTAACGAAAAGCCACGAACAAGCAAGATATATATGCACTTTTATATGCATGCATCTTGGCATATCTTAAAAAATCTACTTTTCCCTCGTTCTGTATGCCACTTATATGCATAATTAATCATGTTCAAAACATATATTTTCTCTTTGTTTTGATAACCAAGTTTAAAACTTAATAGTCAAAACTAACCATATGCATGATCAACTAATTAATTCGCAATTGACACATATAATGATCAATATTGTTTGCTTTGATAGGAGACTTTACCGAGCTTGTTGACTTGAGATGCTTCATAGTCTTCCTTGGCAAGATTAGTACAGAAGTACATATTTCTATATGCTTACAAAATTGACAACAACGTTAGCCAAAAAGTTGTATCTACCACTAAATCAATTCAACCAAAACATTGGCATGAATATCGAAAGAAAGCTTAAAGCATGCCATCTTCTTCCAGTCATAATTAATTCAGTAAAGATGAGCAAAGCAAACTGTTCCAATCTTTCTTTATGAGAACTAAATACAAGAAAGGAAGCTTGAAGTGCTTGAAAACCTACCATTCAACAATTATTAGTTTACCAATTTATGAGTGATATATCTCAAAATTCTCCAGTGCAAGGTTAGAACCGACCTCCATCAGGATCTCATATGCGATGCATATATGAACCTCCTTATTTGGCTTTGCTGATCAACTCAAATTCTCCGGTGCATGGTTAGAACAAAATGACTATTTCAATTGAACCAAAACATTAATATGAACATTGAAATAGAAAACGTTAAGCACCATGGTAATTCCAATTATACAATTCCATGAACTAATGAACCAACTATTTTAATCTTCCTTTATTATAGTTAATTCAATATCATCATTTAGTGCTTCAATTAGAAAAGCCCACATTTGGAATTGAAGGGTGGTGGCAGTGGAAGAAAACTTGAACTCAACTGGCACCACTCGCAGAAACAGATTATCCAATTATGTAATTGTTTAATTTAACTGATAATTTCGGTCTCTAAGACCAAATAGGAATTGATGTAAAACATGTGCCGTGCATATCATACTAATATGCCAAGTATATACAATTATATGCAGAACCGTACTATGCAGTTTTCAAGCAGGTCCAACATGGTGATGTTGCCGAATGCAATCACAATTTGGATTTAAAAAACCGCAGTCCAAAAGAAAAGATATTATATAATCAAACTTCAAACCTAATAGGTTTTAATCATATAACCAGTGGCTCTGATACCAATTGTGAGCCTTATAAGGTTATACAATTAAAACACAATCGAATGAGTGACTGACCTGATTCCAACGGCGGCCATGGAAGTCGAACACGAAAACAGGCAGGGCACGGCAACACCAAGATCTTCTATAAACTCCTAGCCGAATACAACTACTTTATGGGAAGCATTATGTTGTGTGTTCTAGGGCTTATAGGGACCGGTGTTTTTATATAGGCTAAAAGCTAGGGTTTCCATCCATAAAGGAAACCTAAACTTACTTTATTAGCCTCCAAGTCAAGTATCATAATCATATTCAATTAAGGATTACATCAATCCTATTTCCAATATAAGACACCTTATATAGGACTGATATCTTTAAGAGATCAAATCACAATTAACATTATTCTCCAATATTACATTCCTATTACATGTAGTAGACCACTTAAAGGTTGATTTATATTGGATAAATCCAACACTATATACTCTTTCGTCAACTCCCCTCCTCATCGACATTTTTCTCTTCCCTATCGGTTTGAAATGTAGTTTCCGTTTTCATGCATCATTGTTCGAAGTTTTATCCCCTGAAGCTTTTGATGTTAAATCCCGCTTGTTTGATAATAAAAGTAAAAATACTAATTCAAATCGAAGAGTAATACAAGAATATTTTCCATTCCCATATCTATTTAAAAATTGTACCAGAATGATTGGGATATATAGTTCACATAAATTAATAGATACAGAAAAATCAAACTCAAGAACAAGAAAGAGAGAAGGACAGTAGCAGTGGTCACGAACGTTCGGCATTGGTTCGCTAGAAAAAAATAGAGAGCGTGTAGAGAGATAAAAAGAAAAACACATAAGAAAATACAAAGTGAAAACAATAAGAAATTTGATATATGTGGTACGCCACACCCATTCATCACATTGATCATCTTTGATCTTTAATCATCAAGGCACTACATATAAAATCAATCCACAATCATCTTTGTTCAGCATCGATCACAACATCTAGGGCTACTCAGAAATTGTATTTAGAAAGAAATAATAATAATAATAATAATAATAATCCCATATAACAAGAGCAAGAGTAGGAGGAGAATAATTCATTAATTAAATACAAGAAGACTGTTTTCATAATTGCAAGCAATATGCCAATATCCACAAGTGTTCCATCTAGAATAATGCGTTGTATTTGATACCAATAAATAGAAGAATCTGAAGAGACGACGATAGAGCTGTGGCCGCCAGGCTTCCACGAGAGAGCAACGAAAAGGCATCGTTTGCAGAATTTGGAACTGAGTTCCTGGAATTACTAGGAGCACGACTAGGAGGAGAACCTGCTGAGAGAGAGAGAGAGAGTAATTAACTAGATGATGGTGAGGAGAGGACAAACAGATAATTAACGAGAATTAATTTATTTTACTATGGACATGATTCATTAAGAGTAAGACAATGCTGGTAATTAGTGCGATGAATGAATCTTACTTGAAAGGCAGGCGAGCGGGTTGACACGTTCACCACATCTTCCAGGCAACTGCTGAGCCTCGTTGATATCGATGCCGGCTTGCTCAGCTTGATTGGTGGCCCGGTTGCTGATCATACTACACAAACATTGTGGATTAGACTTTATCATCGATTTGAGAGGATCGCAACAATTGTCGGGCGGGTGACGGGTTCCATTCAGGTAGTTGAGGCAAGGAGCAAGCTGACTGAGGCAAGACGTGTCTCCTTGAGCAGAAGCCACCATTAACATTCCTTCCTGCGCCATGATGCCGGCAAAAGCTAGTATTACTAGTGCATTGTTTTGGTACTTAGCCATTTTCCAAAGTTTCCTTGAGAACGCAGTTGTTTCTTGTGTTGTTAATTTGTATGATGTTTCTGTTAACAGCTAATGCATATGTGTGTGTATATATACATATAGCAGCAGCACATCACACATGAATGAGATGACTTGAGGTGAGGATGGGTTTGGGTTAATTCAGTTGGTTATCCAACTTCTGGTTGCCTAATTGACTAATAGTCTAATAATTAAAGTCACTGTCGCAAGTAGGAGGAAGGCGGTGGTGCTGGTAACTGGCTCATTACATTTTATAGCTGATATAGATAAATAGGTGAAGCTACTTTCCCTCCCAACTCCCAAAGTTCCAAGGAATTTCAAACGTACAGAAATCAATCCCCAATGTTGTTGTTCTTGTTCTTGTTCTTATTATTATTATTACTAGAATATGGGCACACACAAAGAGTGTGAGAAAATTTTTTATTTTTGTTTTTGAAATAGAAGGAGAGAGGAAGAGAGTGATAAAGAATGTGGGAGTGGGAAATTTTTTTTTTATTTTTTTGAATGAGAGATATGTTATGATTACATATAGGTGAGACTTTGAAAAAAAAAAGCAAAATTTGGTTGTGTGAAATTACATTTATGCCCTATATTTCTTATTCATGTTCCGTTTTAATTAGAGGATTAAACTGGTAATTTAATAGAGTTTTGGTTGACAATGAGTGTTTTATTAATTAGTAGAGATTATTCACCTTATTAATTGATTTGCCCCTGAATTTGCATTTAGTCTTGCTTTACCTCTGAAATTGGTTTTATCTCACTTTGTCCCATAAAACTGCCATTTTCGTCTCACTTATTCCTAGTTCACCTCATGTCACTTCCCGATCCAAGCCCCTATCACATTATGGGCTCGACTCCGAACTCATACGAGAACTTCCCAGTGGGTCACCCATCCTGGGATTGCTCTCGCGCGAACTCGCTTAACTTCGGAGTTCCTACAGAACTTGAAGCCAGTGAGCTCCCAAAAGGCCTCGTGCTAAGTAGAGATGAGAATATACATATAAGGCTTACATGATCCACTCCCCTGGCGATGTGGGATGTTACAATCCACCCCCCTTAGGGGCCCGACGTCTTTGTCGGCACACTTCCGGCCAGAGATTGGCTCTGATACCAAATTATCACATTCCAGCCTGAGCCCCCACCACATCCTGGGCTCAACTTCGCCGTATCACGATATTGTCCGTTTTGGGCCCTGACCACACCATAACGGTTTTGTTTCTGGGAACTCACACAAGAACTTCCCAATGGGTCACCCATCATGGGATTGCTTTCGCGCGAACTCGCTTAACTTCAGAATTCCGATGGAACCCGAAGCTAGTGAGCTCCCAAAAGGTCTCGTGCTAAGTGGAGATGGGAATATACACATAAGGCTTACATGATCCACTCCCCTGGGCGATGTGAGATGTTACACCTCATTTTCATCTATTTTATTAAATAAACATTAAATTAAAGGGTAGTATAGAATTTTACTTTTGACACTGTTCTTTCCCTCCAAATTGGCTGCTAAACAATCCCAAATCCATTTTTGATACTCTAATTAAAACCTATGTTTGTTTCTCTTGCATATTGGTGTGGAGTAGAAGTTGCAGCTGTTGGAAAAAGCAAATAATGAGTTTGTGTTTCAAAATCTAATTCAAGCTAGTCATTGAATCCAACGGTTGCAACTCAACTACGCATCAATCCGCAAGAGAGAGACGAAAGTTTGAATTAGAGTTGTTGAAAAATGGAATTGGAATTGAAATTGTTTTAGCAAGTTAACGGCAAAGAATTGTGTAAAAAATAAAATGCCCATACCACCTCTAATTTAACATTTATTTGACAGAATGGGTGAAAATGGATTGAATTGAGACTAAATGAGACAAAAATGGAATTTAAAGTGAGACAAACAGTTTTAAGGGGTAAAATGAGATTAAAAGACAGTTTCAAGGGGCAAATAAATTACTAAGCCTTATTATCTATTATCTATATATATAAAGGGAGAAGGCCAGTTTGGTGAAACATTCAAAATGCCAAGAATGCCCTCACTTCATATGCAAAATACCAAAAACTAACTGTCTAAAAAATAGGGTTAAAAACGTAATAATACGGAATTCTCAACGATAATAATTCACAACCATTGGATAAGACACTCACACTTTAAATTCATTTTCACCCTTTAGATCAATTATTCCACAACTGCTACATCACATCCTATTTGAAGAAACACTCCAGATGGAAAGAGGGAAACCATCTATTGCACGTTCAGAGCAGCAGTTGCAGCGGTTGACAGACCGGACATGGAACCGCCATTTATCACACGTTCTCGATTCCCACAGAACATACAAAAGGGAAAATTGGATGAATTTCTCAAACTCACTTTTGTCTTCCGTACAAAACCCCCTCCTCCATGCCTTTTCTGTATGATTTCTTCATCTGCAACTGGCAATCCGGAAAATAAACGCTAGGATTCACACAAATCGGTGAGTATTTCCCCCTCTTTATTCAATTTCCGTTTTGTTGTTGTCCCATCGTTTGCACATTGTTTTTTCTATTTTTTCGTTTGGTGGCCTTAGGTACCTTCCATTACTCTCTCTCTCTCTCTCTCTCTCTCTCTCTCTCAAACATTGCACTGAGGAAGAATACTCACTCTCATATTTTCTGTGCTTTCCTTGGTTTTTTGGGTTTGTTCAAGTTTTTAATGGGTTTTGAGTTTATTGTAGTCAATTTTGGGTTTTGTAGAGTCGGAAAATCGAATACTAAGAAGCAGAGAAAGAGATCAGTGAAGAAAAGGCAAGCAAAAGTAAAAGGTAAAAAACGTGAATTATTTTTTATTATTCTCATTTTCCAAAAAACAATTTTTTGATATTTTATAATTACTGTTTGGTTGCTGGGAAAATTGGGTTACTGGGTAGCAAATAAATTTGATTGTTTTGGACTTATTGGGTCCCACCCACATTGAGAGAAATGCGCCTTCCATCTGTGGTTTTGGAGTAGTTGCATGAAGTAAATTTAATTACATTGTGTCTACTGGATGGCTAAGAAATTTTTAGAAGTTGATATCTTTTTGTTGTGTTAAATACTTAAAACTATGTCAACATTATTTTCTTTTTTGGTGTTAAACAATCCCAAATCCATTTTTGATACTCTAATTAAAACCTATGTTTGTTTCTCTTGCATATTGGTGTGGAGTAGAAGTTGCAGCTGTTGGAAAAAGCAAATAATGAGTTTGTGTTTCAAAATCTAATTCAAGCTAGTCATTGAATCCAACGGTTGCAACTCAACTACGCATCAATCCGCAAGAGAGAGACGAAAGTTTGAATTAGAGTTGCCGAAAAATGGAATTGGAATTGAAATTGTTTTAGCAAGTTAACGGCAAAGAATTGTATAAATAATAAAATGCCCATACCACCTCTAATTTAACATTTATTTGACAGAATGGGTGAAAATGGATTGAATTGAGACTAAATGAGACGAAAATGGATTTAAAGTGAGAAAAACAGTTTTAAGGGGTAAAATGAGATTAAAAGACAGTTTCAAGGGGCAAATAAATTACTAAGCCTTATTATATTATTATAATATGCATGCGCTGGCACCTGGCAGTAACATATACCATAAAAGACAGTTTCAAGGGGCAAATAAATTACTAAGCCTTTCTAATTTATGATTAATTCTACAAAAATAAAGTTGAAACTTGAAAACCCACCCCAGGCGCCAAGTGGTGTTGCAGTTGCTTACCAAATAAAAACGACGACAGCAATTCCAATAAATTGAAACAAAAGCAAAGCGCAGATATGTACCCCCCTACCCCTTCGATTATTTGTCCTTATTCCCCCTCGCCTAGGAGCAATAACATCTATTCCATCAGACATAGTATATCATCCCAACTTCGATAAGACTGATGTGAGGAATGTTAAGCGCCACGGCAGGGCCCCTGCAGTTCTTCCTAAGAAAAGAATACCCCATATCAATCACAAGCTTCTTCAGAAAGGATGACGACCTCCTCGCCTTCACATATGAATGCCCCATTATATACGCAACCCCTGTTTCCCTGGCCTGGATTAAATCCATCAGCTCTTCCCTTACTGCAGGATCCATACCCACATTTGACGGCACCTGAAACCTCACTTGGTGCCTCCTCATTTGTGGGTTCTCATCATCATACACTGATCCCATACTCCGCAGGGCCAAAGATTTGCTGCTTTGGATGGAGTCCCCCACACCAGAACCCTCTTGTTCACTAGCTATCAAGCTCAAACTTGATTGCACTGTCCTCGTGCTTATAACCGCCATCCTTCCATCAAATGATGTGTTCTCTGGGCTTGAGAATTGTGGTTCCCCCGCTTCCATCTGGATGAACTCTGCTATACTCTGTATGAGCAGGTCCTCAAAGTCCCCATCATCCCGTTGGATGTCTTTGTACCCATACCTCACAATGCACCTATACATACGATAAGGTCTTGGACATATCCGGCCAATCAGAAATCGTTCCTCAGGTGAAACCCATGGCACCTGAACTGATTTTACACAAACAAAAACCAACACCTTGTGGAATGCAGGAAGATTTGTTACAAAGTGAGAGAATATTGCAGGAACTCCTGTTGCCAACTCTGAGTATATGAGACCTATCCCAGGCACCCGGACTATACCAAGGCTCGGGCCAAGACCAAGTAGCCATTTTAACGAGACTTTGTTGTGAAGATCATAGTTATACTTCTTCCGTGTACCATAATGCCAGACATACATAACAATCATAAAGATGAACGAGAGAACAAAAGGGACCCATCCTCCCTGAGGTACTTTAATGAGTGCTGCTGATAAGTACACTCCCTCAATGAACCAGAAAAAAATCAGAAAAATCGCAGCCAGAACCACACTTTTCTGCCAAACAAAGATTATTACCAGTGCCATAAGGAATGTCGTGATAAACATAACCATCATGCAAGCAAGTCCTGAGAACCAAAAGTGAACAATTTGTCATCCTCACTTAATTGTTTAAGGGGCAGATAAGGAGGTGGGGATACAAAGAAATAACATACCATAAGCATTTCCGATCAAAGTAGTGTCTTGAAATCCAATGGTTATGGCAAGAGTAAGGATCATAAGGATCCAGTTAATTTCTGGAATGTAGATCTGCCCGCATATATGCTTTGAGGTGTGGACAACTTTGACTCGGGGGAAACAACCAAGGGCATGACATTGCTTGATGATTGAGAAAGTAGCAGTTATAACAGCCTGGCTTCCAACAATTGATGCTAGGGTAGCAATAACAAAGACGGGCCAAAATACAGGAACTTGCGGATATGGGAGGACAGAGAGCAAAGTTACCAACACTGATTTAGAACAAAATTCTGGAAAGCAATATTGATAAATGTCAGGATGAACTAACCAGGTATGGAGTCATAGAAACTGTAACGAATGGAGCCAGGATGTTTAGACATGAAAGCAGCTTGACCCATGTATTGTACTACCAAACAAGGATATATAGCAAATGCAAACGCAAGCTGCACAAGCAAGAGCAAAAAAAAAAAAAAATATTCTCACTTTTGAAATTTCACAGTCCATATCATAATGATCAGGGCGTACAAAGCTAGAGTGGGTAGAGCAAACAAACCACATATTTTTTTTATAAAAATAAAAAGGTTATCATAAGATAAATAATAAACTTACTCTTATCGATAAGGCAGTGAAATGACCAAGATCTGCAAACATAGCTTCAGTACCTGATAAACATGCAGATGCCTAAAAGTTAGTTTACTTAAAATAGCAAGCATGCAGGAGCAAATCTTGAAATTAACGGCGTTGATAACTTCTTATTACTGCAGGGCTACGATAAAACTGCCAAAGAGGTTTCATATAGATAGTTACACCAGTACGATAACTTCTTGTTACTGCAGGGCTAAGATAACTCTCCCAAAGAGGTCTCGTATAGATAGTTACACCAGTACAACAACCAGTAAATATATTATTTATATGTAAAAAATTTCCATCAATTTTCGAATTCAGCGTACCAGTTATTGAGAGAAGAATCCCACCAAGAGAAATCCAACCATCTTTACCAGTCTCATGGAAAAACTTGATAATATAATGGGGCGACAATGCATGAACAATATCTGGGTTCCACTGTATTGTGTTGTACAGCCCAATGGAAAATATCGATATCAACCAGATTATTACAATAGGTGCAAACAAAAATGCTACCCTGTGGGTGCCACAATGCTGCAAAGCAAACAGGCCAACCAATATGACACATGCCAGCAAGAGGAGTTCACCTAGTATCAAAAGCAAAGCCAATTATATGATACACAGAGAAGTATAGAATAGGCATCATGAATTTCAAACTCGTTTATAAAAAAGATATAAGAAAAAACTGAAAGTGAAAAAGAAATGCTCAAAGATATAGAACAGGCATCATGAATTACCATCAGTTAATTTCTCTTCTGTAACTTGTAACCCTGATACCGCTGATAAAACTGCACGTGAAAAAGAAACGCTCAAAGATTTAACTCCTTAATCAAGGGAAGTGTGAAAACATTATTATAGAAACAAATATTAAAAATCAACAATCTGGGTTTGCCTAGACAAAATATTTTATTAGGTAGAGCTTACTGAAAACTTATCAGCATTTGAGCATAAAACAATCAACATATCAACAAATAACAGAAAGACTGACAGACATTGTATTATTAAGTGGCTCTACTAAATGAATGGTAGGAATATATTCAGAAGTGTATTGGATGCGGCGAATTGTACATGTATACATCTTCCTCGTGTTTACAGGGATTGGAGCCCCAATTTTATTGGATATTCCCTAAGGGGCAAGACAACTTAGTAATGTTATCATAAGTTTTTTGTTCTTTTTTCTCATCTGTCTCAGGGTTCTGAAATGGGTGATTTACTAACATTAGATGAATATAGACTGTATTCAACACCAACAATTATTCTACAACTTAGTACCGTACCTGAAATTGCTGGAGTGAGCACGCCATCTCCTATGACCATGCAAGTGCCGAACAATACCACCACTAGTAGGGCCGTCCGTAACCTTTTATGCTTCTCCAAAAATCTCTTTAATGGGGAAGAGCTTACAACCTGTGATGAAGGACCGTATTTGTAAGCTGAAAGCTCCTCATCAGCTGCTTGCTGGTTGGGAAGTAAACTAAACTTTGCATGGCGGCAAAGCAGCGAGTAAAGCGCAAAAGTCCCACCTGAGACGAATTAGAATAAATATTGACCCTTTGGAGACCCAATAAGAACAAGTATGAGATGTCACACAAAGGATGTATTCAAGTGTCACCACACCTTCACCATTATCGTCAGCACTCAATAGGATAAAGACGTACTTGAGCAAGGGTACCAGTGTAATGGTCCAGAAGATTAAAGAAAATGCACCAAATATCACTTCCTCAGAGTTATGGTTGTGCAGATTCCCTGTGAATGTGCTAGTATAAACATAGAGAGGAGAAGTACTAAGGTCCCCATAAACCACGCCAAGGCTTTGATATGCAAGTATGAGATTTCTGGAGAGATTCACCCATGAAAGCTGCAAAGCAACAAGTGGTTAATTGGTTACACTAGTCGGTAAGTAACAGATGAATCACATTCAGCCCAGGGCATAGGAGAAAGAATCCATATCTAAAATGATTACAAGCCAAAATCCTTAACTAGAGAACACAAACTATACTTATATGCCAACTAGTTGATATGGAAGTGATTGAATGAGGCATTCCATTACTTCTCGTCGTTTTCAAACTCAATTATTTATATATTTGGGCCTAGGTATCCTCTGACAAGAACGTAAAGCCACTCAATGAGTGCTGGTACAAGCACACAACAAATCCTCCTGAGGAAATAACGATTTAAAATATAAACCACACTGCACTAGTTGGGAAAAACCGGCTTCTTCTTTAAGGCGAAAAGTGCGAGACAAGATTGAGAATTTGTAATTTGTATTTAAGATCTCCAAATTACAACTAGTTAACAGAATCTCATTTGCTACTTAGTGGTTACACATACATGAGGATCGACCAGTGCTCAAATGAATTGAATTGAATTGAATTGAAATGAAATGAAATAGGTAAGGATTTGGGCGAGTGTGGAAAGGATAGATATTAGACAGACAGAAACCAAATCAATCCAAACAGCAGCAGAGAATCAATGAATGAATGCAAAAGTAATAAGAAAGAATGAATGAATAGGGAAAAGAAAGCATCAGCAGCAAGTACCTGACTAGGAGGAGGAGGAGGATTCCGGGAGGGCGTCGAAATTGCAGAGTCCGGCTCCATCGCCGCCTAATCCTAAATTCCTAATCCTAATCTGAAGAGGCTATGCTAGGCTTCTTCTTCTACAAAACAACTAGCTATAAGCTGTCCATCTCAATCTCCTTGGAGGCTCTCAACACCTCATCACCTCATCTCATCATCACCTCTACTCTGCGTCCGTCTGTCTGCCTGTCTGTAACTAAACGCTTAAAACTGAGCACCTTTATATTTATATTATAAGAAGAAGAAAGAATGATAGAAAGCATTTGATTTTTCAGATTTTTAGATTAGGTTACAAGGACTCTACTCTGGTCGTTTAGCTTGGTATGATTGAAATTATATCAACTAATTATAAAGCTTAAAAATTTTGGCATCCCTTCCTTGCCACCTAAATGATAAATCCCTAATTCCTGAAATAATTACGACGAGTGGAGGGAGGGAGGGAAGGGATTTTGCCATTTGCTCTCATCTGGGGCGGGGAGGCATATTTCTCTTCTTTCGCTTCCCTCCTGAATCCCCCCACTCTCTCTGCGCCACCTGTCTGTCACTCTGAAAGTCAGTCTATTTCCACGCGTGTCCAATGCGTGTGTGTCTATTTCCTTCCTAATAAAATAAATCTAACTCGTCACTATTACGGTTTAGTGGTATTTCTTCTTATTTGTAAGTGAAAGATTTTAAGTTCAATTTTTACTAAATGCGAATTTGAACCATATTATTACTAACTCATTGTGAGGCTAAGTTCACCCTCTCTTTCTTGGTGTAGATGCTATCATTAGTTAAAAAAATAATAATCCCACTCATCAACAAGAAATTTTGAATATTTTCAACCAACTTTATTAAGATTATGGGTATGCTTTGTTCAAAAAAAAAAAATTCCCACTCATCAACAAGAAATTTTGAATATTTTCAATCAACTTTATTAAGATTATGGGTATGCTAGATCATGGTTTCAGCACATTGAAAAATTCCTTCATGGAAAGTAGTTGGGGATTGGGCCAAATAGCAAATGAGGGGGGCATCATGATGCAGCTGATGGTTTATCGTTGTGGACTCTTTTCCCGTTTCGCTAGACTAATGGGCTGAAGATCGATGACCCAATTAAATTTACACAAAAATCCCTCCTCCAGTCATGTTTCCTCTCCTCAGTGGCTTATTTGCCTCATTCGTTCTAAATTTCAAAAAAAATCAGTCAGAACTCAGAACCCTTAACCAAAAATAAAAAATAAAAAATCAGAACGCTACCGTATGTATAAGTGAATCTTGGAATTTGGAGTGGAGATAAATAAAAAGTTAAAACTTTCTGCTGATATTTTATCTTTGCATCAATTTGCATATGCATCTCTATTTATTTATTTATTAATAAGAAAGAAACATTTAAAAGTTACACTATCATGACAATGTATATGACATTTGATCGATGGAGAAAGTTTCATCAAACAATTTGGCTTTTGCTTTTCCATTTAGTCAGGGTCACTACTAGGCCGAGAAATTGAACATCACATATGCCAATTTGCCTATTTAATTGGCAGCAGCATATATACATATATGTTTGATCGATAGTCATATGCATGCGGCATGCCATCAATGGCAACCCCCGCTTGTCCTTGAGAGCCAAGTGCCATGACAATGAACTGATATCACCAGTTGACTAGCACTAGCACTTGAAGAAGAAGAAGCTGGCTTTATGTAGCAGTTTGACGACACTATTTTACATTCAGCCATCACATGTTCCGCATCTGACAACGGCAGCAGCGGCGGCTGCAGGGTAGAATCCGAAGGTGGCAGCTCCCCTCCTAATTTCATCTCATCTTCTGATCCCATCATCATCTCCACAACTTTCACTTTTCCATCCTCATCATCAATATTATCATTATCATCACAAACTGACAGTACTAGTCCTCCTCCCATGACTCTCAGAAACTGCTCCAACGCTTTGCGCATCCATTCATACCGGCACACCCTAAATGCCTCCTTTATGCTTAGCTGTATCCATACACATTAATTAATTAATTAGCTAATTAATCTCTCCCACTCCCAATGGTTCATGAGTACTAGCATAGAAGAAATACCATTTAATTAATATCTACTTTGATTAGTACTAATGAATTACCCATTTCCTGTCACGGTTTTGGTGTTCTGGCCAGGTATCAAGCTCTTGAGTGACCTCTAATGCAAACATATATCCTCTGCATCCTCCTTCCAGGCTGAGGCTGCACATCTCCTCTCTGCTTTTGCTTCTGAACTCCCATACTCCCAGCGGAGTTTCCTGATCGAGAGAACAAATAATTAAACAAACAAACTATACATATTGTTGGTGATTATCACACGAACATTGGCCAAGCTCAAGCTTAATTAAATAACTTCCTAATAATCAATTAATGGATCTAAGTACATACTCTTAGATTTCCTTTGACCCCTGCTTCCTCAAAGGCTTCCCGACAAGCAGCTTCTAAAACAGTTTCATCATCCTCCCATCCACCCTACTTAAGACACAGACACACACACATTTGAAGTTCATTAATTAAACGAAAAAAATTCAGCAAATCATGAATTAATAGTGATATTAATTTGGAAAAATTAATTAATTAATAAGGTATATATTAAGATGATGTATGTATACTTTTGGGAAGACTCTGTCATGGCGGTCTGGTGAAGAAACCATAAGAACTTGTATCTTGTTCTCAATATCACCACTCTCATCATCATCTTCATAGTTTTCTGTTATCCGGTAAGGAATGCATCTGTTGCAACACGTACAATTACAACCTAGCTTTATGAGTAATACATTATATGAAAAATTAGTATTCAATCCCTAGTTTCTGAAACCTTATCAGTTTTTAGATTTTGATTAAAGTCCATAACATTAAATTATTAATGAACTACATGTCAGTTACATAATTTTTAAAAATAAAAATTAGTAATTGATTTAGGTTTTTAATACTCACACCCTTATTAAACTCCTAATTAATTTTCAATTCAAAACATTTCCAAAATATAAAAAAATAAATTTACAATAAGTTATTACCCATTAATTTTTTATAAAAAAAATTTCAATGTTTTAATCTTATATGCACCCATTCGTATAAAATTTCAATTTTTTCTAATTAAATTTAAATATACCGATTTGTTATATGTCAAATGTACCCTTTTTGAAAAATAAAATGTACCCATTTTTTTATATAAAATTCATTCAATCTTTTTTTCTAATCCATTTTTTAAACTTATATGAGTAATTTCTATTCCGTTGATTTGAGAATGTATCCATGTTAAGTTTAATAGAAGAAATTTAATAATGTTATGAATATCTTTTTTGTTTTTGTTTGTGTTTTTGAAAAATGTACCCATGTTTCGGTACAATAATTTTTTGGTTAGGTTTGATGAACGTACCCATGTATATATATACATAATCTATTGGAGAGTATAATTTATCTTTAATATTTTTAATTCTATAAATTATGGGTTTTATTTAAAATCTCATTTATATAAATAACTACAAATTTCATTTTTAATTTAAAAATATAATAACCTACATAGAAATACATTATTACATTAATGTCAGGGACTTCAATCAAAAATTAAAAACCGCAAATGTTTCCGTCAAAGAACATTGGTAGTTAAGGACTATATCCAAAGTCTCCCTATATTATATACAGTCTGATATATAGTAATTAAAGTACAATATATATATATATATTATATGACATTATATATCCATTATATAAATATCCAGAGCGAATTACATCTTTTAAATTTACGGTATAATATTTCTCATTGAGAGGCAAGGCAGGCAGCACACAACAATGTGTCTTTAAATCAGTAGAATCATATATTAATTATCATCCTTCTTTCATATGTAAGTTATCTTTTACATGATTGATTTTAGGGTAATTTTATTAACACCCCACAATCTTATGAAAACACCCCACGCTTTCATTTTTTCACATGAATTTTCTCTTTTACCCCTATTTGAACTAAATTAAAACACTCCACAATCTTACAAAAACAACGACGTCCTCCACTATTCCACCCCAGAAAATCTGGAGCAAAATACCAACCTCTCACCATGGCACCATATCCTCTCTCTCTCTCTCTCTCTCTCTCTCTACAATCCCAAGAAATTGCATGTACTTCTTCTACCCTATTTGGAATTTTGGATGGTTGGTAAAGTTTGGCAACAAGAAATTTGGAGACGAGGTGGGCGAGTTTGAGTGTTGGACGACAGATTTTTGCGACGGAGGTGATGGGGCTGAAGGGTTATCCAATTGGATGAGTTGAGGTGATGGGTTGTTACCAACTGCATGGGAGTTGTCGGTCATGCGATGTCAACGACAGAGTTATTCAGAGGTAGTGGCCGTATAAATGAGGTTGTTTGCTGTTGACTTTTGTACGAGGGTGGGGGTGTATTTAGAAAAATGAGGGACAAAGTTGGAATTTTAGAGGAATATTTTGGATGTGGGGTGTTTTCATAAAAATGTGGGGTGTCAATAAAACAACCCTTGATTTTATTTTCCTAAGTCCCGACCAACATAACTATTGGATGTGAATGTAAATAACATGTGTTGCGCACATGATGTTAGATATGAGTGTAAATGACATGTGTTGTACACATGGGATTAGTAGCTTACTCTCTAAGTCAATGTATTAAAAGAGTTAAAAGGGGCTTTTCCCTCCATGTATTGTAAGAGAATATAGAAATATAATTGCAGAAATTCTTTGAGATTCATAGCTTCTTCTCTAAATATTTCTTCTTCTTCGTATAATTTGTGAGTTGTTCTTGATCTCTTCAGTGTGTTAAGATTGTATCGAAGCTTAGTTGGAGGTCTCCAATATCTCACTTTCACTCGTCCTGATATAGCCTTTTGCAGTTAATACAGTGTGACAATACATGGGTGCTCCAACTGATGTCCACTTTGCCATGGTAAAACGAATCTTGTGATATTTGCAAGGTACATTTCACTGTGGATTGACATACATTTCTAGTGGATCTTTATTTTTAAATGCTTATAGTGATTATGATTGGGCGATTGATTTAAACACTAGACGTTCTATTACTGGTTATGTGGTGTTCTTAGGAAATAATCCAATCTCTTGGCAATCAAAGAAGTAGTCTTCTGTTTCTAGGAGTTCCACAGAAGCTGAATATCGTGCCTTAGCTCATACAATTGCAAACATTGCTTGGATCAGGTTACTTCTTAAAGATTTACATGTGTTTTTGCATTCTCCTCCAGTCATTTACTGTGACAATCAGTCTACAATTGCTATCAGCTTGAATCCTGTCCAGCATTCCAGGATTAAACATTTAGAAACTGACTTTTATTTTGTTCGTGAAAGGGTGCAAAAAGGAAACTTGTCAGTTCAGTACTTGTGTACTAAAGATCAAATTGCAGATGTTCTCACAAAGGGCTTGCTCGGACCTGATTTTTTAAGGGACTGTTTCAATCTTAAGTTGGGTTACTCGACTTAAGATTGAAAGGGGGTATTGGATGTGAATGTAAATAATGTGTTGTGTACATGATGTTAGATAAGAGTGTAAATGACATGTGTTGTGCACATGGGATTGGTAACTTACTTTCTAAGTCAATGTATTAGAAGAGTTAAAGGGACTTTTTCCTCCATGTATTGTAAGAGAATATAGAAATATAATTGCAGAAATTATTTGAGATTCATAGCTTCTTCTCTAAACCTTTATTCTTCTTCGTATAATTTGTGAGTTGTTCTTGATCTCTTTAGTGTGTTAAGACAGCACATGCCATTTACACTCCTATCTAACATCATGTGCACAACACATGTTATTTACATTCACATCCAATAATAACATTATCTCTCTTTAAAAAAATTAGATAAATTTAATTATAATCAAGCTAATCCATCCTTTCAACATCATCTTCGTCAATAAATTAAATTGAAAGACCGTTTGTGGAAGATACTTAATGGCTGGAGAGGAAGCTTATTGAGTAGTGCAGGGAAGGAGATCTTGATAAAAACCATAGCACAAGCAGTGCCGTTGTATATTATGCAGACGTTCTTACTACGTAAAACTTTGTGTCAAGAATTAACTCAAATGGTTGCAAAATTGCATGAACTCGGCAAAAGAAGAATTCATTAGGTAAATTGGCGTCGAATGTGTAAGCCTAAAAGTGAGGGGGGATTGGGTTTTAAAGACATATATGCATTTACTCTTGCTTTACTTGCAAAGCAAGGGTGACGATTTATTCAACAACCTAATTCCCTTGCTGCGCGTGTGTTCAAAGCTCACTACTTCCCTAACTTTAGATTTTATGTAAGCTCCGGTGAAGGCAAACGCTTCGTATTGTTGGAAAAGCTTGGAGGAAGCTCGAGTTATCATTCGACGGGGATCCCGATGGAGGGTAGGCGATGAAGCAAGCATCAAAATCTGGGGGGATAGCCTGGGTGCCTCGTGAAATTTTTTTCAAGGTGTTGAGTCCTGTTCCTTTTTGGGTGGAGCTCAGTACTACCATGGACAAGCTAATGGTGGAGGAGGGGTGTATTAAATGGAATGAAAGATATTGTTTGGGTTAAAACTTGAACTTTGGGCTCAAAAGGGAGTCGGCCCAAAAGAAGGACTAGAAGGAAAGGGGCCCGAAGCCCAGCCAAAGCCCAGAAAGCAGAAAAGGGCTTTTTCCCAACTAGGTGCAGATCATTTGCACCACTTATTCACCTACCTAGAGACCAAGTGGTGTAGACCAGCCAGCTAATCAGCCCAAAAGCACTTTACAGTGGCAGTACAAGTAAAAAGCTGATGAGTCATTGCCTTTCAAGCTGCATTCGGGCAAGGTTAAAGCTACAGAAGGCCAAGCCAAACTGTCTATAAAAGAAGAAAGAGAAATCAAAGATGAGGACACTCAAACAAACAAACAAATACAAGCACAAACTCTGCTCAAGCCAGATTTTCTTTCAACGAAGCTGTAGTTAGCACAAGCCTTCATCCATTTCGGGATCAACCCTCACCCAAAGCCTTTGTAAAAGCTCTGCTACCTTGTATAAATCCTACTGTAGTATCGATTTCCTTCTGTAAACTCATCTCTTTACCCCTCTTTCTAAAGCTCTCAAGCCCCTCTATAAATCCCAAAGATAGGAAGTTGCAAGACGACCAATCTTGCCCGACCCTCTTTGTTTTTTGTCTTTTCATTCATAAGTCTAATAATATGTTGTATACTTCCATTTGTATCCAAGTTAGTTCTATCAAGTTGATGATTAAAAGACTCATCAGTGCTTGAATCCGAGTGGAATATGTAGTCACAACTTAAATCAGATCTAAGTTCTAAACCCTCGGGCATGTAAGATTGATCATTCAAAAGTCCTTGGTCTCAAGGCATAAAAAAGAACTTTATGTGGACTTAACCCATCCACGACAGTCTTTGATAACAAGAAGTCAGAAATTACTTGGGACGCAAGTAATCGACCTATTTCCTAGTTTTATTTCTGTTATATTATGATTATCGTAGAACGTTTGAGTATAGAAGTAATTCTAATGGGAAGCCTCAAGGCCTACACCTAAGGCCCTACAAAAGCACCTATTTGGATGCATTCTGCTCTTCGGGCTCGGGTAATTAGAAGTATAATAGTCATAACACTTCTGCAATCAATGAAATAAACATTATATGTTCGAGTACTGGGTTAGTTATTGATGGGAAGCCTCAAGGCCTACACCTAAGGCCCCACAAAGACATATTTCATAACTAAAACAGCCTCTCAGGTATATATACAATTAAAACTCAACATCTGTTTTACATCTACCATGCTATAGATGGCAGTGGCAAGCCTGAACACCTAAAAGTTAATCTTGATTGTGAGCCTCAATGCCTACACCTAAGGCTCTACAAATGCACCTTTCAAAGTTAACCATGTCCTTCTCTTTCAGCCTTGCCCGACAAGATTTGCCCGACAAGCCCGACAGAAAGCATCAGCCGGCGCCAACCTCTCGGGGAGCTGTGTGCTCGTCGGCTAGGAAACATCCCCAACAGAAATTCTAGCCACGAACAAATATTCTTTTTTATGGAGTGGGAAAGCATTGAACCAAGTAGATATCCATTGCAAAGCTCAAGCGTGGCTGCAAGAATACAGGAAATGGCGGGGGTCCAAGAAGAGCAGCAGGGTGTCAACCCCTCACAAGTGGCAGAAACTGATGTATGGTGGCTTAATGCAACTTCGATGGCCTGTGGGATGAGTTAGGAGGACTTGGGGGGATTGGCGTGGTGGTTCGAAATGAGCACGGAGACTTTGTGGCAACCATGGATGCAAGAATGCGGGGAGCCTGCTCGGCTGTTATGGCGGAGATCATTACAACTCGCGCTGCAGTGAGTTTTGTTCACAACTTGGTGGCCTCTCCTATTGAGATGCAAGGTGATGCATCACTGGTCATCAACGCCCTCCAACATAATGCAGCAGCGACATGTAATGGTGCCTTTGGGCACATTTTAAATGATGCTTGACAGATTATGCAATCGTTCCCCCATTGGAAGGTTACGTTTAGTCGACGCGATACGAATAAGGTTGCCCACTGACTTGCGGGAATGGGTTTAATGTTAGATGACCAAGTCTCATGCATGGTTTGAAAAACCTCCAGATGTAATCAGATGAGTGTTTAGCAAACTGTATTATTTAAAGTGTTGTGAGTCTGATAATAGTGCATAAGCGTTAAATGATTTTTAATGTAAAAATGATAGAATTGTATATAATAACAAAAATAGACATGATATTGGCGGTGGTGACGACGACAGTTGTCGCATGGATAGTGGTGCTGATGTTGGTGGTGGTGGTGGTGGCGACAATTGTAGATGTATGGTGATAGTGCCAATATAGTGTATAGTGGTGTGCGGTGGTTAGGGCGCAGAGGTAACGATAGAGGTAGGGTGACAGTAGTGGCGGTGGTAGCGGTTGTGGTGGCATCTGAGTCTAGTTGCTCGCTGTGTAATTCTTAATTTACTAGGGAATTAAGAAATAAGGTCAAGCTTATGTAATAGTTGATGTATGTATATTGTGTAGATAATGCTAGAGAGACCAAAAAATTTAAACCGAATTTGCAAACCAAATGATGTGGTTGTTGATGATTGGATTATTACTTAAACGTTGATTAACGTACTTATTTCCTATTGATGACACATCATTTAGCTTACAAATTTGGTTTAAAATTTTAGTCTCCCTAGCATTACCCGTATTGTGTATATATGTAATTGGGTAATGCTAGGAAAACTAAATTTATAGATAAATTTGGCAAACTAAATGATGGTCACCAATAGGAATGAACACATTTATCAACGGTTAAGTAATAAACTAATCATCAACTTCCATGTAATTTAGTTTCCAAAATTTTGTCAACAAATTTAGTCTCCCTAACATTACCCTATGTAATTATCATTACGATTTTGTGATTTAGAAATTCTTAAAATGGGACAAAAAATATCACTTAAATCCATAAACATAAAGAAATTGAAGCCATAATATATATGCATGCTAAGGCTTTCCTGGCTACTGTTTCTCAAATTAATTTGCATATTGACTAACTTTCTTGTTTTTGTGATGTTGCTTAATCTGTTTTGCAAGTTTAGACTTTTAAGTTTGGTATTAGAGGGATTATATTTCATGTCTCCCCCCCTCTATTTTCCTTATCTTTATTGTTTGCATTTCTAGAAAGGTAAGATTTATGTCCCCCCCCCCGGACTAGGTGTAACTTTTATTTCGTTATCAATAAAATTCCCTCTTACAGTCGAGGTTTAAAAAAAAATTATACATATATATATATGCATGCTAAGGCACACTAATAGTCGTATATTTTGGAGAGATAACGTTCTTAGAACATGGGTCAGTTGGTACATCACGTGTTATAATACAAGTGGATAAAAAAAATTCCAAATGTTCCTTTATTTGTTTTATGACACATAATATATCAGCTCATATTCTGAATACATAAAAAAATTTGACTATATTTTGAAGAAATGGAACGGACAAGTGAGAGATGAAGACAAGTTGGTTCCATCAAAGAAGAAAGTCAATTATCAAGGTATATGCATGCTATTGCCGGTGGTCGATCGGGACATGGGAAAAAGATACCTTTGTATATGCATGCTATTGCCGGTGGTCGGGACATGAGAAAAAGATACTTTTGTTTGTATTTTCTTTTGGTGCTTTACTATATAATTATATTATTATTTCTCAGTAATCAAATTATTTTTACTTCATTACGAAACAAGAGCTTATTCCTACCAAAGGATTTTCAATTTGAAGGCAACCGATCGAGATAAAAGACAATTTAATTAATGGAAAACATGACTGATTAAAACAAGCAACGAAAGGCATGCCAACAGTAAAAATAAAGAATAAGCCAAATATATATGAAGCGAAAATCCCAAATTAAAAGGAAAAGAAAAACATGAAAGTAAGGAATGGAAAGAATGGCGAACATATTACATACCCGGAAACGAGGCGGAAATTGTTGTCATATCGTTGTCGCTGTCGCCCAGTTCGTGCCAGTACGGAAGATGACATGATCGTATATTCTTCTACACAAACAATACTTCAAACCGAAAGCGAAAATTAATTAATTACTTAAAAATGATAAGGTGATTTGAATCTTATTAGGTTAAAAAAAAAAAAAAGAAGCAGCAGCAAAAATCACAATTAAAGACATATAAGTGAGGAGAGGAGGAGAAGATGAATTAATATATTGATTTCGTATGCACTTACGTAATTTTTTTATGGATTATGAGGAAACAGAAACTTTACTAGCCTTGATTCATAACATAATCACAAACTAATTAAACCGATCCCCTCTATCGATCAAGAACATCTTTCTTAATTGATGAGCACGTGAAATCGATCGATCATATATATAAAAGGCCAGCAGCTGCGTGCACTGAGAAGAAAGCTTAATTCAGGGCAGGCTAGCTAGCCTGGAATAGTGCAGCTGGCACAACACTGACGTCCTAAAATCCTGTTAACTCCTTTGATTTCTCCCACTGGTGATGAGGTGATCTCTACCAAGAGGCAGCTGGCCGGGCAAGTTGCCAACTGACTTCTTGTATTCTGTCAGATAAGAGAACAATCTACATTCTACCACAGCAACCAAATAGAAGAAAGAAAAAAATTAGCAGCATTCTTTTCTTTTCTAGGAGATAGATGAGTAGGATTAGAAAGGGAACAATAAAGAATAAATATTGATGGAATAATAAGGTCGAGCGAATTTCAAAGAAAGAGCATAACACAGAGAGAGAGAGAGAGAGAGAGAGAGAGAGAGAGAGAGAGAATGAGGTGAGGGCCAGAGATTTCCGCGGGACCAGAGCAACGGTATCCATTTATAATAAAACCGGAAAAGGATCCTGCCGGATCATGGGTATCTGGGAGATCCTGTGATCATGACCGTTCATCATATATCATACGATCAGTTTTTGTTAGATAGTATTTATATTTAATTTTAAATTTTGTTAGGTATGATAAATGGTCATAATCACGGGATCCTCAGATCCCTAGGAAAATAATCGGAACCGTGCCAAGTTCATTTCCATAACGTCCCCAACTCCCATTAAGTTATTTTATTATTTTTTGTTATACAATTTTATTAAGCTATATGTTATAACTGATGATTAAATTAACTTATATTAATTAAAATTCAGTTTTTGGTAAATATATCCATCCATTTACCAACTTCATTAGCAACTAGCTAGTAGGAGTGGGAGTTGGTTGGATTGATCGGGTTAGACTTCAATCTATTGGCCAATCCAAGAGGCTCGGTTTGGAATTGTTCAAACTTATTGTCACCCAAGAAAAGTGGCAATCCAACGGTTGGGTGGAATCTATGTGTTGGACTTGATTAGTTTCTTTCTTATTTCTAATGTGAGTATGAGAGACAAATAATCAATAATTATGTCAAATTAGGCCTAATTAAATCATTTAAATTTTGTGTTGTTCTATCATTACATGTTTTTATTATAATTATATGACCACATGCATGGAGAATTGTGATTAATTGTACATATATGCTGCCAAATATTAATTAATATACATGAACAATTATGTCTATTAGTGCACCTTAATTAATCTTCTACTTTATATATTGATTGCTACAGCAAGCTGGCATAGAACTTGAATTCATGATGATCATTTCATTCTTATTTTCCTTGGTGACCATGACTTCGGTAAAGCATGCATTTTTCTTTATAATTTGTTTTGCATGCCTTTTATGTATGTGGAAAGACTTGTAAAAAGGAAAACCTAAGGACAAATTAACTCAAAGTCACCCAAGCACGCAAGTATGCGAGACAAGACTACGCATGCATGATCAGTTAGGGTATCAAGTGTTGGGAAAGTGCTCATACAAAATAAAGCTAGATTTTAATAGTTAAAGATGGCATGAGAAAACGATAGACAAAGCTTTTTCAATCTGCATGCATGTCGCAATAGTGATCGAGCTAGTCAAAAGTATATCATTTATTTTCATAGCTTTTAAGCCTTTATCTAGCTTGTTAACAACTTTAACTTTTACGAACAGAGAACGCGTCTTGATGCTCGATGAAGTGTCGCGAGGAATTGAGTGGAATCGCCTTTCCTCTTGGGAGTGTATTTCTCTAGGCAGAGTCCGGGTGACACTGGAATTTCTGGCAAAATTAGATCTGGGTTATGGCGGCTTCAAACGAGCTGGGCTAGTTTTTTATTTTTGCTCATTGTTCCACATGTTAATCATTTGGTTTTATGTGACAATTGCAGGAGAAATTTTTCAATGTACTCGGCACATGGGCTAATACATTATATGTCATAATATAAGTGATGAAGAGATACTTGAAACAAAAATTGTCATCTATGACATGTTTTGTAATGGTTTGTGTTCTGAGCACATGAAAAACAAATCTCTTCAAATGTAAAACCCTTTTTTTCTGGGGTTTGTTTTTTGTACTGAATTTATATTCGGCCCCTCTTAATGAAATGTTCAAGGTTCTTCTAAAAAAACAACATTAATTTTAACATTAATATTATTATAAGCCCTGATCATCATAATTCACTTTTCAAGTTTCAGTTTTCCCTTGCAGTTGCTGAGTACACTATCAGAATTAAGATGACACGCACTAATAGTTATCAAGTTTAATGGAATTACATCACGGCCTTTTTATTATATACAAAAGAAGAGAGAGAGAGAGAGAGAGAGAGAGAGAGAGAGAGAGAGAGAGAGAGAGAGAGAAGCATTGTGGATGCGAAACTATATAACCCCAAAAATAAAATAAGCAAGGGCCATTCCATTCGTCAATCAATGCGACAAGGATAATGCTTGTGTCTCTAGATTTGTCTTCTCACTTATGATTAACAAATTTTTACTGTCTAAACATCATAAACGAAACAATTAATTCTCATTATTATCATCTAAAGATCATATTGCAAAAAAAAAAAAAAGTCAATTTGGAGATTTTTAACCATTCATATATATGCATAAAATAAATTGACAGTTCATCATAAGAATACTATTAATACCAAAATCGTTGATTGGTTTAACACGTATAGATGACTAAACGATCTCTGAATTGAATGATTTTTGGCAGAAGATCTTTAAATGATAATAAAGAAAAATAATGATTCCGATTATGATGTTCGGAAAGTAAAAATTTGTTAATCTTAATTCGGAAGTGGAGAGACAAGTAAGTCTCCCATAAGAGGACACAAGCATAATCCATATGACAGTGACATGATCCGATTTATATATCTATCCCCACATGCATACTTACCTAATATGATCACAGCTAATGACACACCCCGACCCGGAATGTCTACTTGGACTCCAAATCGAGTTGTGCTGGCTGACACCTGGAAGGTGACGAAGCCATAAAGTGTAGTGATGTGGAAAAAGTAAATAAATTAAACCTAAAAGTGCCTAATCAAAAGAGTGCGCGGGATTGAACTCTTTTCACACGTGATGTCAGAGTATAAGACAGTATAGTAAATAGGATGAGGGTTATACCACTGAAGGTAACCATCTCCTGGGATTTGCCAAAATCCTCGTATACGCGTAAAGACAGCTACTAAACCTGGAGGGGCGAAAAACAAAGTTGAGTGGGTCAGCAAAACAATGTTTATACGAAAACCTTTATTTTTGAATATACTAACCCTTTGCCGTAAAACAAGTATAGTTTCCTTAAAACATACTACGTAAGTATATAATCAAATATAACAGCAATATAATCAGAAATATGCCAAGTCATGATATATCAAATGCCAAAGTAATATAATCAAGTGATAATCAATAATAAGTAGTTTGCTTATCATCTAAGCTAGCACACGAGTCGGAACTGCCTAAGGTAATTATACCCAACAGGATTGGGTGTAATCAAGGCGCTCTAGTACTATGATCATGCGAAGACTGGTGCAGAAGCATGGTCACGTACAAGTCGGATTGCCTAATGCAATTTACCCGACAGAACTGGCACCTAACTTGGATCCAAGGCGAGCGAATGGTACGGATGTGAACATACACGTGAAGAACTGGCCCTGGCCCTGGACGGAGTACTAACACCGGGGTGCAGCAAGATGAGCATGTACAAATATGTATGAATGTCATGACAATAATATCTCAACCATATAGCAGCATTTATCACATTTCATATCACAATATCGAATACTTGGCAATATAAGCATAAAAGTGAAGTAACTACGCATTTAGGGAAACTATCAATATGTATAGGTATAAAATAAATTGCTCACTCACAGATACTTCGCCGTTGACGAGCCACGCAACCTAGCAAAGATGGAAATGCCACTAATGTATATTCTCATCCCTACCTAACACGAGGCGTTTTGAGAACTCACTGGCTTTGGGTTCCATCGGAACTCCGAAGTTAAGCGAGTTCGCACGAGAGCAATTCCATGATGGGTAACCCACTGAGAAGTTCTCGTGTGAGTTCCTAGAAACAAAACCGTGAGGGCGTGGCTGGGGCCCAAAGCGGACAATATCGTGCTACGGTGGTGGAGCGGGCCCTGGATGTGGTGGGGGCCTAGGCCAGGATGTGACAATTTGGTATCAGAGTCAATCCTTGGCTGGAAGTGTGCCGACGAGGACGTTGGGCCCCTAAGGGGGGTGGATTGTAAGATCCCGCATCGCCTAGGGGAGTGATCCTTATATGTATATTCTCATCCCTACCTAGCACGAAGCTTTTTAGGAGCTCACTGGCTTCAGGTTCCATCAGAACTCCGAAGTTAAGCGAGTTCGCGCGAGAGCAATTCCATGATGAGTGACCCACTGGAAAGTTCTCGTGTGAGTTCCCAGAAACAAAACAGTGAGGGCGTGGTTGGGGCCCAAAGCGGACAATATCGTGCTATGGTGAAGTCGAGCCCAAGATGTGGTGGGAGCCCAGGCCGAGATGTGACAGCCAAGCTTAAGCAAAAGACCATACGCAAATGAATCAGTACTACTACACTGAATGATTTTTCCGATAAATTAAAGAATATAAATCAAATAATTATTTTTTAAATTTTTTATGAACAATTAAAATTATTTTAAAGATAATAAAATGGATTGGTAGCTATATCATGACCAAGTGCGAAGGGAATTCTAGAATGATACGATATAGTATACTCGGTACTTAATTCAACAGACAAAATTTGACCAAAGCAAGCCCCGAATGCAAAGACTAGAGAGCACCACCACCCATGTGAATGCCTTTTTTTTCAAAGGTAGAGTAATTCATTTAACAAAGTTCAGGTGAACATAAAACAGCTTACCACAAGTCTTAAAAAGAACTAATATACAAAAAGTAGGGTGGGCGCAGTTTGGTTTGGTGCGGTTTTGAGTGAAACCAAAACCAAAACCACAAGTTTTTGCGGTTTGATTCGGTGCGGTTTTGAGGCTAAAACCAAAATGAAACCAAACCATTTGGTTCGGTTTCAAACGGTTTTGGTTTGGTTTCGTTGTTTGAAAAAACTATTATGGTTACCTAATTGATGACAACAAAATTCACATCCACAAGGACCATAACAAAATAATTCAACTTGAGGCAACTAAGAGCACATCAAATACGATGCCAGTACCGCAAACCCAAACATAAAAAAGATTCTAATAACTCTAGTTTTGGTAGAACCTACCAATCAAACTATGTGAAATTTTTTTAATAACAAAAGGTGGTAGATGTGTTTTAGTAAAGTTGCAAACACACAGAAAGTGTAACATAAAGAAAGTCCAATAACTGCAATTCTGGGTGATCATAACCAATACAAGTGCAGTTTGAAGAGCACTTTTTGGCTTACTAAGCCAAAGCCTTCCCACAAAAAGTCAGACTATAATTGTAGATGAGATTATCAAGGGCTTGCCCAACATGCGGTCTGCTTAATGACTTCCTTGCCTTGCTGCATCACAAATTCACCAAAGCCTTCCCACAAAAAGTCAGACTGTAATTGTAGATGAGATTATCAAGGGCTTGCCCAACATGCGGTCTGCTTAATGACTTCCTTGCCTCGCTGCATCACAAATTCACAATTGGCGTTAAGTTTAGGGTCTGATACCATCATAAATTCACGTTACTTAGTTGACGACAACAAAATACTATTCTAGTGTAATATCCATACCTTGCTATCTTCTGGTAAATAACAAGTAAAGGGGGCATGCCATGCACAATCGAGTCTTAACAAATGCAATGTAATTGTAGTTCTAATCAAATAACCAATTAAATTTTAACATTTAATAAAAGTATGCGGTTTCGGTTTCGGTTCGGTTTCGGAGGGCCGAAATCGAAACCAAACTGTTTTTCCCCTATTCGGTTCGGTTTCAAACCGAAACCGTTTTGAAACCGTAAAGCCAAACCGTTCAGTTTGGTTTGATTTGATTCGTGTTTCGGTTGCAGTTTTCGGTTTCAAGTGCCCACCCCTAACAAAAAGAAATGCCACTGATACAAACAAAGCATGAGTAATATGGTTTCTCTCAACAACGAGTACAAAACGGTAAATAATATAAATGCATAAGGGGTTCCAACATTCATTCATTCAACTTGTACGTCGCGTCACGTGGAACCGTCTCCCTCTTCTATTCTTAGTTATATTATATATGTTGAGAATGAATCTCACATTGATGAGAGGAGGGACCTTGTATGAACTTATAAGAGGTTGGACTACTCCCCACATTGTCAATTGGCTTTATGGAGGAATCCCAATTTCTACATGGTACCAGAGCAGGTTGTCCCTTGTGTGAAGCCCAACGACCACACGTGCTCCACGTCACCCGATTTGTGTTGTCCACATGTTAAGCTTGCCACACATGAGGGGGCGTGTTAAGAATGAATCACACATTGATGAGAGGAGAGACCTTGCATAAACTTATAAGAGGTTGAACTATTCTTCATATTGTCAATTGGTTTTATGATGAACCCCAATTTCTTCAATATATACATATATAGTTCAGAATCAAATAAAACTGATGTAAACATTTGCATGCAATGGAATATTAATCTGTATATGATTATATATAGTAATAGTAAAACTCCTTTGATATGAGAGTTAGTTCCAATGCCGAAGGACAGTGAGATGCTGAAGTATGATATAGAATAGGTCAGGGTTCACTTATTGTATCCAATGCAATCAAAGACAAACTGCATTTGACCACGTCCACCACAAAGTAAAAAAATTTACTTACCTATTTTAGGGTTAGAGTTTTAATTAGTTAGCTATTCCTTGTGCCATAAGGAAGAGTGAAACCCGGATTACTTCCTATTGGTTAAGGGGTTCTTGCGTGGAACATAATTATATGGGCTTTAGAAATCTAGTTATAGGCTCGTTAACATGTATAGAATCCGTTACTCGGTAGGATTTTTGGAACGCAGTCTATAAAGTTTGAGATCCCTATGCACACTGCTATCTCATCCTCGAGTTTAATCATCCAGAAATTCACCATATCGTCTTCTCCAAGTGTGTAAAGTTTATGTGTTTTGATTGTAAGAACTGATAAAGTTTACATTTGTATGTATCATGCATAGTATGTATCTAGGTAGCTTATCATGCATTGGAATTTTCAGTGACTTTCCTGGAAGAACTGCAGTACTAGTGCAGAATAGTTTCCAATCAAATTAATCAAAGGCATCGATTCTTTTCGGCGGCCTGGTGTGAAATGCATATATGCAGTTGCTAGCTTTAGCATCGATTCCGATTCTTTTTCTTTATTATTAGAAATAAAAGTATCTAGCTATCTAATAGGTATGGGTGGTTACGATGACTCTGCGGTTGTGAGTGTGAGGCACCTAATTCTATGGTATCAATCTCATCTGCATTATATATAATATAGGCATATATATCGACCTTTTCTGAAGAAATATATAAAAGATCGATGATAAATAAGAACAATACATATATATTGATAGTTTTTTTTTTTTGGTCGAAATATATTGATAGTATTTTCTTTCGTGAATAAGAACAATACATACATATTATATATATACACACACACACATACAGGTCCTTTAAGGAAAGGGATCCCCATTTTTCAAAAAAATTGGGGACATCATCTTGACCATTAGATCTGGCTTTAATGAAATTCTGTGGTTGAGATTAAATCACAGGCCACATAATCTCGACCACATAATTTCATTAAAGTCAGATCTAACGGTCAAGAGAGTATCCCCATTTTTTTTTTTGAAAAATGGGGATCCCTTCCCTTAAAGGCTTCCTATATATATATTATGTAAAAGTATGCATCAATGCACTGCGTGCATGTATGAATCAGGGCTGGCCTGAGGGTAGTCCATGTAGGCACCCGCCTAGGTCCCAATGTCAGAGATGCTTCAAATAATTCATATATCGTGTAATTAATATACAAATACAGAAAAAGCAAGAAATATGATAAAACATTTGTTGGTGTGGTGGAAATGTTTGGCTTCCTTTTTCTTTAGGATGTTGAGTTCGAAACATTTAGCTACCTTTTGAGTCACTAGTTTTTTTTCTTGTTTTTCAAATTTACTCTCAATCCTTCTGTCCAAATGCATATAAAGTTAAAAAACTCAAGTCCCTTTACAATCTTTTTTTCTTTCAATTTCCCAATCGAATTCTATCGAATGTTTAAATCAACTATTACATGGTCTTGAAGATTGTACTTTAAGGTAATCAAAATTTTGAATTTATATTTTTCTTTTCAATAATTTATTATTCAATGGATTATTTTAATATTCGATTCATTAGTGTGATGTTGATTTTAGGGAAAAAAACACAAGAGAAATAATTGGGGTTGTTGAATTTATTATACTCGTTAATCAAATTTTATTGTTCTTTACTCTCTTGATCATTAATTTTTGTGTTCTTCACTCTCAATCTTAGACTCTTAGCTGCAAACATTTAGTACATGTGTCTAAAAACATGAGACGTGTAATATTTAAGTAATGTTTGTATATCTATCTTCTTTTGATATTAATTTTTAATTATATTCGATGTAGAAATATAATTTTTTATGTAGTTAGCAATTTTTTTTTAATACATATCTATGTACAAAGAACCAGAAATCAGATAATTTTATGACCCCACTTCAAAAGCTTGTTTAGGGCCCACTTCAAGGTTGCCAAATGCGTCAAATCTTGTGGGGGTACAACAATAAATCCTTCAAAACCCACTCCCTGTTTGTTCGAGCAGGAAATCTGGTTGGTGGGCGTTCTTGACTCGAGCACACATCTCCCCAAGGAGTTGGCACTTTGATTGATTGTCGGGCTCCTGCTTGTCACAATGCTGCAAGAGAATAACAAAGTTAGTTCTGGAAGGTGCCTTTGTGGTGACATACCCCGACCCGAAATGTCCACTATGACTCCAAATCGAGCTGTGCTAGCCGACACCTGGAAGGTGACGAAGCCATAAAGTGTGATAATATATAAAATGTGAATAAATTAAATCTAAAAGTGCCTAAGTACATGAGTGTACGGTAAGCGAATCTGGACCCATTTCACACGCGATACAGAGCATAGGTAGAGTACAGTAAGGTGAGATAATGATTATACCATCATAAAAGACATATGTGCTGAACAGTGCCACGAATCTTCTTCGATACGAAACTTTGCTGCTAGAACCTGGAGGGGTACAAAAACAGAAAATGTGAGTGAGTGAAATAAAACTCTTTAATCCAATTCCACTACCAAGGATAGTACCCTCTCGCCATAATACCTGTTAATTTCCTAGAAAATAACAGGCGTGACTATACATCAAAACCATAACCAAAATAATAGTCTTACGATTATGTTACATCAATATCTTAACAGGAATGAGTAACCCAGGTGAAATAAACCAATAGGAAATGGCATGTTAGCCAGATCCACCTATCATGTACAATTGAATCAATATCTATCTCATCCCATATATGCTAGCATCTCATCACATATCTCATCATAAATATATGCTATCATCTCATCATATATCATCACATAAATATATGCTAGCATCTCATCATATATCATCACATAAATATATGCTAGCATCTCATCACATTTATGCTAGCATCTCATTACATATATCATCACATATATGCTAGCATCTCATTACATATCTCATCACATAAATATATGCTAGCATCTCATCATATATCATCACATAAATATATGCTAGCATCTCATCACATCTATGCTAGCATATCATTACATATATCATCACATATATGCTAGCATCTCATGACATATCTCATCATAAATATATGCTAGCATCTCATCATATATTATCGCATAAATATATGCTAGCATCTCATCACATATCTTATCACATCTGTGTTAGCATCTCATTACATATATCATCACATATATGCTAGCATTTCATCATATATCATCACATATATATATATATATATGCTAGCATCTCATCACATATCTCATCACATCAGCTAGCTCATTAGTCGGGAGTCACCTCTAGTGACCTGTACGACTTATCCATATCTCAATAAGTATACCTGTACACGAGTCGGAACCACCTAAGGTGGTCTATACGACAGGACTGGGTGTAAATAAATATGCTCAAGTGCTACGATCACGTGAAGACTGCGCGAATAATCGCGGGTCACCTACGAGTCGGAACCACCTATAGTGGTCTCTACGATAGGCATGTGCACCTACCTTGAATCCAAGGTGAGCGTAAGGTGCGAGAGGTGAACATCACGTGAAAGACTGTGCCCTGGCCACGGGCGGGAACACTAACACTGAGGTGCAGGTTTATGAGCTCTACTCACATCCGTTCATCACTAATTATTATTCAATCATACTGACATTATATACTCACCTGAACTTACCTTGACTTCCGTATTGTATGCAGCACTATGCGGATTTGTACCAAATTACATACTAAAATATAAACTAATTATGGAATGGCATTTATAAAACGTAAAACCACCATTTCTCGTTTCTTCACGTATTGATTTATAATCAACATTTAATCACCGAGACATAAGGTTAAATCTCACATTTATCACTAGGTTCCTTCATATTGCTCAATTTCTCAAACAAGGCTATTGTCTCAATTATTTAGTCTCATTTATGGTATGGCTGCATCTAACGTCTCGTTAGACTACCTACGTACCATAATCAGGGATCAAGCCATTTGTAGTTCCCAATGATTACTTCAAAGCATTCACAGTAATCGTAAGCCATAATCAATTTATAAACATTTAAGGAACTGTTAATCATAATCATATATATATATATATATATATATAATGTACAGTAAAAAGGAAAATACCCACTTACCTGAGGTCCACGCTACGACTCCCTAGCACGCATATCGGAACATCACGAACCATTGTCGCCTATGACTAATTATCAAATCATATCTCAGAGTTCTGACTAATGAAAATACATAATTTACATAAAACACAACCCAAAGATTTGATCTGGAAGATCCGCATTACGGATTTCCGATCTATTACTTCCAAAGATACACATTATGCTTCTAGAACGACATCCTAAAATTTCATTACGATCCAACGGTCAGATCTCCGCCAATTGTCAAAAACCAAGTGGCGGTCAACATTCCATTTTATGAACTTACAAATCCAATTCGGGAAGATCCGTATGTCAGATTCCCAATCTGTAAGTTCCTATGGTCCTCAAATATTATATACTATAACATACTAAAGTTTAGTGATGATCTAAAGGTCGGATCGTCGATTCATATCTTTACCAAGTAATGTATCCTAATGAGTTTAGGTCCAAATGATCAATCTACGATATACAATTGCCAAAACTGAACTCAAGACATCCAATTTAGCCTAAGCATAGCATCGGCGGTCCCCTGGCCACGCGCTGCCACACGCACCGCCGTGGGTGGCGGTCAGCCGCCCCAACTTGCCGGAAAATCCAATTATTTCCAAAAATTATCAAAATTTACAGGAATGAAGATCTCAATGAGTAGAGTAAACTTTATACCTATGGCCAAGTCCAATTTAGCCGGGAAACACCTCAATTACATGAAATTTAACCGGAAACCCTATAAAGGGTGTGCCTTGATTTGTCCTCATTTCGACTCCGACGCTCCAACCATTGATTGTGCATTGTTCTAGGCCTCAAGGGAAGTTCGTTGATGGTGGGAATCGACGGGAAGAGTTGCAGAAAATGGCGAATCGTCGTCGGGTGTCCTTGGAGTTGCCATCACCACATCCCATGAAACAGGGCCAAATCCCGTTCAATTTGTGTAGGAAATTGAAGAAAAAGGACCGAGGAGAAATTCCCAGGTATTAGCCCGATGTAATTCGTCGGAATTTGACCGGAGAAAGCACCGGATTTCATGTATTCCTGCCGGGTTCGGTTTGGAGAAACGAGTCGATGGGGACCCGGGTAGTCTACCCCTCTCCCTTCATCCTTTCCCTTCCGTCTCTCCCTCTGATTCGTCCCATCTCTCTTCCTCATTCTCTCTGAAATAATTAATTGATAAATAATATCAACATTATAAAATATATAAAATATAATTAGTGATTGAAACAAAAGTACTTCTCGAGTTTACAGTTCTGTAATGTCGAGTACTTCAGGAAAACGCTAAAGGATTAATTCATACACCTCACTATATGCTGATCAACGAAAGTCAATACCCCCGCCTCTAAGGGGATTTTCATAAAATCACGCTTTTAAAATTAATAGAAATATAAAATTTGGGACGGGTTGTCACATGTAGGGCCTTAGGTGTAGGTCTTAAGGCTCGCAATCAAAACCAACTAGGTGCTTAGGTGTGCCACTACCATCTCTGTATGGCAGATGTATAACAAGTATGTTTTAAGCCGATTACTTGCGTCCCAAGTTATTTCTGACTTCTTGTTTATCATAGGATTTTTGTAGATGAGTTAAGTCTACATTAAGTTCTTTTCTATGCCTTGAGATCAAGGACTTCTAGTTATCTTGTATGCTCGAGGGGTGAAGGTCTAGATCTGATCAAGTCATCAGTTTAATTCATTCCAATCTTGATAAAACCACTAAGTGAATCAGATTTGAGAACTGATAGGCTTTGAGTCATCAAAGGACTGGAAATAATTTGAATATAAATTAGGGAATACATTATAACACCAGATCTATTAATTGAAAGACAAAAACAAAGAGAGTCGGGCAAGATTTCACCTTGTCAGACAAGGTTAAACGTCTTGCGGTCTCTTTTCTTTACAATTTACAAAGGATTGAATACTAAAGGAGACAACTAGAAAAGAGTTTATAAACGAGAGATCGTTACTACAACATTTAGGAAAAGGTGGCAGAGCTTTTACATAGACAAAAAAATGTCTTTCTAAGGAAATCTAAGGCTAAAATGGTGCAGAGTCTAGACAAAGCACGGCTTTCTGGGTATTTGCTTGGCTAAGAGTCAAGTTGTATGTTTGTTTGTTTGATTAGTTGAGTGTCCTTATCTCTGGGCCCTCATCCCCCTTTTATAGATGAGTTAACTTGATTTATGCTATTTCTGTTCTTGCCCGAAAGTAATTTGGAAGGTAGGGAACCCTTGGTATTTACATGTTATGCCATCCATAAAGTGCTTTTGGGCCAAGAGTTGGTGGATTTCCATCAGTTGTCATTTCCTTTGTAAGCACCCAATCTTTGCATTTAATGGAGAGTCATCAAGTTGTCCTAAAGTGGACATTTGGGCTCGGTTTTGGGCTTCGAACAAAACTCTTCTTATTGAACTCGTTTGGGCTTTCTCTCCTCTAAGCCCAAAGTTAAATATTAACCCAACCACTGTTTCTCACATTTCCTTAAAAATAAATAAATAAATAAATAAAATCAGATTTCCATTTATTTTGGAGAACAAGGAAACGCATTCCAAGGCACAGAAGCCAAAAAGGAGAATAAAGTCTATTAAGAGGCAAACAACAAGAAAGAACCACAAATAAGGCAATGAAAGGAGATACAAACAGAGACACTTCAACCAAGTGAAAGTGTCACCCCTATCAACCCAAACAACATTACATAACTCCGCACAATCCCGCAACGTGAGAACATCTGCCGCCATACTGGCTGATCTTGAAACCCAAGACCAGTGACAGTTCTGGAAGGTTTCCCCTAATTGTTTCACCCTAGCTAAAACAGAAAAAGCCTCCCAATTGCAATTATCAAGAGAATCAGCGAGGCGAGAGACAGCCTCGAAAGAATCTGATTCCAAGATAACCTCAGAAAAGCCCAACAAAGCACCTAACTCGCACCTGCAAAGCAACGCCAAATCTTCTGCAACAACAGCATTGGGAGCTCTGATTGAGTACCTAGCTACTACAATGAAACGCACATCAGCGTCTCTTAAAACCATACCCACAAACCCCGACATGGACAACTTGAACCAGCTAGCGTCGATATTAATTTTTGTAAAAGGGGATGAAGGTGGAGTCCACCTAATAACCTGAATTTGAGCCTGGCTGCCACTATCCCGCACCCCGTTGTCCTCATAATTTCTGGTTGTAACCAAGAAAGATCCCACCGCATTAGAGATGGCCAAAACAACTTTTGACGAGTTGATTCGCACCTGGTTAAACACGAAATCACACCGAGCTTTCCAAATGAACCAACATGTAAAATCCATAATCGTTTGAACCTATAACCAATCAGCAAAAGTACCAAAATTAGAGAAAAAAATAGCTTGCAACCAGCGAATCCACGAGCTAATGGCAGACCTATTAATTTTATAGCTCAAAACTCATCCAAACCAAACATATTGTACCCACGGACAGAGGAGGAAAATATGTTCAGTGGTTTCATCCTCACATAGGTAGATAGGGCAGGTGGGGGAAGTGGAAGAACGTCGTTTATTAAGATTAGCTTTAGTCACAAGGACATTATGCAGAGAGTTCCATAAAAAATGGCGAATCTTTGGAGGTACCTCAATCTTCCATATACATTTCCATAACTCCTCCGGAACTGATCGAACATGAGGAAAGCGATGATCTTTCAATCTCAAAGACTTAGATTGAACCCATCGATACCCAGATTTAACCGAGTACCGACCATTCTTAGTAACAGCCCAAATCAGACGTCCCTTCCATTAATATCCCCAATAGGCGTCACTTTGATTGCCTCAAGATCAGCGACCGAAAGAAATGGAAGTAGAAAATTAATATCCCATTCACTGGATTCTGGACAAATAAGAATGTTAACCCAAAGATTTCGAGTCACCTTAACCTCGCCAAGCGGAGAATGATGGCCCAAGGGGAGGGAGGGTAACCAACGGTCCACCCAAACTCTCACGTCCTACCCTCCCAATATTTACCAATGAGTTCCACTAAGCAGCAAATCACGACCTGTAAGTAGGCTACTCTAGGCCCAGGAAGCCTGACCCTCTTTTTTTTTAATCCAAGAAAGAACAGTTGGGGAAGTAACGAGCCTTAAGCACTCTAACCCACATTGAGGATGGGTCATAAAGTAGACGCCAACATGGCATCCCGAAAACAAATTTGCTCAATCAAGGGGTATACGGCAAGGAGACCCATTGTCCCCATATTTGTTCATTCTGGTTGGAGAAGTTTTCTCGAGGATGCTCCAAGTTGCGGTGGAGAACAAGGCTCTAGATGGTGTGCAAATGGGTGTCACAGGGCCGGTCATATCTCATATCTTCTTTGTTGATGACATGTTAATCTTTTTTAGGGCTAATGAGAAAGGGGTGTGCTATCCACACACCCCAAATTACTTCCTACACACCCCTTGTTAATTTATGTTCGTTGATCTTCTTCAATTCATCTGATCTGACGGCCGAAAATTAGAAGGGTGTGTGAGAAGTAAAATGGGGTGTGTGGATATCACACCCTAATGAGAAAAACTGTAGGAATCTTGTCAAGCTCCTCCGGACATATTGCCATGCTTCGGGACAGGAAATTAACTTGCATAAATCCAGTGTTTTCTTTGGGGTGAATACCTCAACAAGGATCTCTGAGGCATTGGGAATTATTCTTGGAATGCCGGTGGTTGATAACCCAGGCACGTATTTGGGTGTCCCGGCGATATGGGGACGCTCAAAGAAACGGGGCCTCGCTTATGTGAAGGGGAGAATGGTGAAAAAACTGCAAGGGTGGAAACAAAGTACTATTTCGAAGGCGGGCAAGGAAGTCTTAATCAAAGCGGTTGCTCAGACTATACCTATGTATCCCATGAGTATCTTTAAATTCCCTACAGTGGTCTGTGAGAAGTTGGACGCCTTGGTTGCAGGATTCTGGTGGGGGAACACTGGTGGCAGCAGTAAGATCCATTGGGTGTCGAAAGAGGTCTTCGGACTTCCTAAGCATTTGGGTGGCTTGGGCTTTCGAAACTTCAAGGAATTCAACGATGCGTTACTGGCCAAACAATGTTGATTTCCATTTATTTTTAACACGACTTTCATCCAAAATTTTCACAAAAATGTTCATCTATTGCTTTCTGCATCTGGGTTTTTACCAAACAATGCTCAATATTGCGTTTTGCATATGGGTCTTTACGTTTTACTTCACACTAATGGCCAATTGCCTAGCAATCTATTTAACCAAATAAACATTTTTTGTGAACAATTTGGAGGAAAGTCATGCTAAAAATAAATGGAAATCTAGAATTTTTGAAGAAAGTGTGAGAAACATGGAGTGGGTTTATAATTAATGTACCTCCAAAAGCTTTGACGCATTTGACAACCTTGAGGATGACGGTGATGGGGGTTTCCTCCTTTATCTCACCTCCATCTCCCTTCTTATTTTCATCTCGTCGTTGCTGGCATGGCAGTGTTGTCGCTTCCATTGTTGTTGTAGCCGTTGTTCTTCTTCTACATTAATTCAAGAACAAACACAAACTCATTAATCTAAACACCACAAAACCCAAAAGCATAGAGAGATAGAGAGAGATGATGAAATTTAAATGGACCGGTTTTTATGAAGCTTGCCTTGATTAAAAAATAAATAAATAAATTGTACCAATGGTTCCTTAACTTTCACTCAATTAGAGCAATGGTCACTCAATGAAAAATCCATTACTATTAGTTCCCCAACTCATCAAAACGTGCAGCTATGGTCATTTAACTAAAAATCATTACCATTGGTCCCTCAATTTTAGTCCAACTGGAGAAATAGTCCATCATCTTTAATCCAATTGGAGCAATAATCCCTTAACTTTAACCCAATTGTAGCAATGGTCATTCCAACATAACTCATCTTAACAAAATTTTAACGAAGTTGACGAAAATGACCATAGCTACACGTTTTGATGAGTTAAGGAATCTCAATTGTAACAATGGTCCTTCCCCAATTTGATCAAAATTGAGGAACCATTACTACAATTTACTCTGGAAAAAAAACGTGGGTGCGATTGTGTAGGAAAAAAGATGAAGAAGGCGAATGAGACATATAATTTTATTGACAAAAATACCCATACCCGTTATAATTCTATGTTTCACGTTAATTGTAATTTTTCTTTGTTTCAAGGACTTTTTAGACCACTTATTTTTGTGAAGTCTTGAGACCCCAAAGTGGACTTCTGGCATTCTATTAGTAGAGACTACCATATGGCCACACACAAAGTGTGTATGAATATTTTTTTTTTTTTTTAAATAGAATGAGAGAAGAAGAGAGTGACAAAAAACGTGGGTGTGGGGAGAGAGGAGAGAGAGCTTTAATTTTATTTTTATTTTTTAATTAGAGTGAGAGAGAATGTGGGAGTGGGAGTGGGGACAGCTGAGAGAGAGCTTTAATTTATGTCCATATTTCTAATTCATGTTTAGTTTTAATTATAGGGTTAAACTAGTAATTTCATAGGATTTTGGTTGACAATGAGAATTATATTAATATGTAGTTTATATAAGGTACATCACATGACTCAGGTGTCACATCCTAATCTCGACTCTGCTGTAGCACGATATTGTTTGCTTTGGGCCCCGGCCACGCCCTCAAGGTTTTGTTTTTGGGACCTCAGACGAGAACTTCCCAATGGGTCATCCATCATGGGAATGCTCTCTCTCGAACTCGCTTAACTTCAGAGTTCCAATGGAATCCGAAACCAGTGAGTTCCTAAAAGGCCTCGTGCTATAAGAGGTGGGCATGTACATATAAGGCACATCACCCCCTCTCTGTTGATCGATGTGGGATGTTACAATCCACCCCCTCTTAGGGACCCGACGTCCTCGTCGACACACTCGCACCGAACGGCAAAGTGGCTCTGATACCATTATGTCACATCCCAGTCTCAATTCCATCGTAGCACGATATTGTCCGCTTTGGACCCCGGCCACGCCCTCACGGTTTTGTTTCTGGGAACTCAGACGAGAACTTCTCAGTGGGTCATCCATCCTGGGAATGCTCTCGCCCAAACTCGCTTAACTTCGGAATTCCAATGGAATCCGAAGCCAGTAAGTTCCCAAAAGGTCTCGTGCTATAGGAGTGGCCATGTACATATAAGGCACATCATCCCCTCTCTGTTGGTCGATGTGGGATGTTACATTAGGTTCTTTTGAATCATTGTATATGAGTTCATCGGTGTTCACTTTTTTGGTTCTGTTTTTTAAATCCTGAATATTTTATGTATATTCTCCAATATTTCTTCTTATTTACCGTTTGATGTTTCAAGTCTGTTGCCTGTTGGCATGCTTCCTTTGTTTCAGATGGGAGTCAACTCAATTGGTAAGCCATTTATTTCAATCTTTGGTCTCTATGATTTGTCCTCAAGAATTAACATTATTCTCTCAATTGGTACTCCTGGCATGCCAAAGTACCAACCCGACATTTTTAAGATTTCAGTATTATATGTTTAGGGAGCGTATTGTTTGGAAAATCGTATTTAGGGAAGGTGCTTTCATTGATCTAGATGAAAGACCAAGAACAGGCTCTTCTCCATTTGGAGAGCATTTAACTTCAAGGAAAATATTTACTTATTATGTTGTGAACTAGTAAGGTGAGGTTCACTATGTGTTTTGAGTGTTCTACTATGATGATAAATTTTCTTTTGTGAGGTTAATTGAGTTTTATTCCTCCTTTCTTTCCATAATTTTCAAATGGTCCTATTTAGTAAGGTGAGGTTCACTATGTGTTTTGAGTGTTCTACTGTGATGATAAATTTTCTTTTGTGAGGTTAATTGAGTTTTATTCCTCCTTTCTTTCCATAATTTTCAAATGGTCCTATTTCATGATGTTTTTTTTTCTTTTTCTCCTCATTGTTAAATGTTGCTTGACCTCTTTATTGAGACTGATTTTTCTTTTCATCTTAGTGAAACATATATCAAACCAACAAAACTGTGGAAGCCAAATTTATGGTTAGGAAAATGTTGAAATGCCTCTGTGAGTCTTTTCGGCCTCAAAATAGATGAATAACATTGGCTTGCCCACCAGTTATCTCCCTTTAAAAGAAAAAAAAAACACAAATAAAACCATGGTGGTGGGAGTAATCATTCTAAGGTTTGTATTTGAACGTGATGATATGCCTTTCGTTTACTCTTTGTAGCCATTGCTCATTTACATATTTGCGTTTTGCTATATACTTTGTCAACGAAGCACAACAAAAGGGTACAAGTCTACACCACCCGCCAAATGTAAAACTGAGAGGAAGAGTTTGGGTTTTAGCAAAGGGATTATGATAAAAACCACACATGGGGGATTTGACTAAATGGATTCACCTAAAAAAAATATTAGGATGTAAGGATGTTTAATAAATTGTCCTTTTTATGCTATTCGCTTTTGTATCGTTAAAAAGATTTCTCAATATTACATAATGTTTTCATCATTTTTTTCTCATAGTTTTAAATCAAAATTGGTGGAATTGTGCGGTGTGGGACAGAATTGATTTTTTTTTTTTTTTTTTTAGTTTTGGTTCCGTAATTCATTTGGTTATTTTTTACTTCTTTTGCAGAGAGTTGGACATCAATCACGCCAAGATTTTGTGGAACTTGAATGTATATGGTTTTGTTTGCAGAGTTTAAGAATGATCACACGCTAGTTTTTTTTTGGGGGCGACGGGAATATTCTGTAAATAAATAAACCAGTATCATGACTTCTGTGAGTCATGTTGTAACATTCCACATCGTTCAGGGGAGTGGATCCTCTAAACCTTATATGTATATTATCATCTCTACCTAGCACGAGGCCTTTTGGGAGCTCATTGGTTTCATGTTCCATCGGAACTCCAAAGTTAAGAGAGTTCGCGAGAGAGCAATCCCAAGATGGGTGACCCAGTGAGAAGTTCTCGTGTGAGTTCCCAGAAACAAAACCGTGAGGGCGTGGTCGGGGCCCAAAGTGGACAATATCGTGCTACAGTGGAGTCGAGCCCGGGATGTGGTGGGGGCCTGGGCCAGGATGTGACAATTTGGTATCATAGCCAATCCCTGACCAAAAGTATGCCGACGAGGACGTCGGGCCCCTAAGGGGGGTGGATTGTAACATCCCACATCGCCCAGGGGAGTGGATCATCTAAACCTTATATGTATATTCTCATCTCTACCTAGCACAAGGCCTTTTGGGAGCTTATTGACTTCGGGTTCCATCAGAACTCCAAAGTTAAACGAGTTCGTGCGAGAGCAATCCCAGGATGGGTGACCCACTGGGAAGTTCTCGTGTGAGTTCCCAAAAACAAAACCGTGAGGGCATGGTCGGGGCCCAAAACGGATAATATCGTGCTATGGTGAAATCGAACCCGGGATGTGGTGGGCCCAGGCCGGGATGTGACACATGCAGTATATCAGATGTCTACCTTAAGTGGGCGGGTGAAAAATAATTTTGAATTCGTGTAAGTTGGAAAAGATTTCATAGCCTTATATGGCAAAAAGTTCTATGAGCAATTTGCAAAAACTTTCACCATACTCACATAGAAAAAAAGGAAAACTAATGAAAAGGGCTGGAAAACTTTGAGTTTTAATGATAAAGACAAAATAAAGGGTAAAATGAATAGTACCAGGATTGACTTTTTAGTGTAAAAATGTGGTTTTTCATTAAAGTGAACAGTACCGGGTACTTTTCGTTAAAGTTCCCTAGAAAAAATGAACAATTTGCATCTCTAAATAATATACAAAGTATGACGCAAATGTTATTTCTGAACTTTCTAAGCAACTATTTTGTTACTTATTTTAGGACCTTATTTTATCACTATTTTCAATTAATATTTTGAACAAAAATATACAAACCATGATGTCTATATCTTAAAGGATTCTTCTTTCACTTACGTCACACAAAAATACTAAAATTTGAAATGTACACATCATTTGAATAAAAGAAAAAACTATGACAGACACGAAAGCTAACTCAAAATTTAACTGCTAAAAAACAGCTGAAATCAGTGAGTCACGACTAACATGCTTTGATTAAATAAAAGACAAATTCCATGCACAAGAAGGATAAAAAGAAAAGGAAATGCTCATCAGCACTAGGAAAAAGTCATGATGCCATTCTTTTTGTTTTATTTTTCACTTTAGGAATGCTAGCTCGTTCCTAGCACTAGAAAAAGAGAGTGTCCTGTGACTTTTGGGAATGCTAATACTCGCTAGTAGCTTTCGAGAAGGAAAATGATATTTGTAAAACTACAAAATGGTGGGACATCAGCGATAATAATTCATATTTTACTTTCAACTTAAATATTTGAAAGTTGTTGTTTATTTCTTTGTAAAATACGTCAATAAATCATACATTTATTAAGAGATCATTCGATAACTATTTCGTTTTTAGTTTTTAATTTTTTACTTTGAATTTTTATTATCTTGAAAATTGAATTATTTTTTGGTAACTAGTTTTTTTTTTCTGTTTAAAAATAAAAATGAAGTCTAGCCGAATTTTGAAAACTCAAGGTAATTGTTTGAAAACTATTTCATTTTCAGTTTTCAGCTTTTTTTTTTTTTAACTAAAAATTTGTTTGGTAACTGCTTTTAGTTAAAAATAAAATGAAAACTGAAAACCAAAAACCAAAATGTAAAAACTCAAGAAAATAGTTTTTAATTTTCATTTTTCTAAAAACTGAAAACGAAAAGTAGTTATCAAACAATATTTTAGTTTTCATTTTAAAACAAAAGTAAACAAAAACTGAAAACTAAATGGTTAGCAAATGTCCCTTAAGTTATTCAATCTAATCAATGTGACCATGGTGGGTTGATAAAACTAGGAGGGAATATTTTTGCTCAGCACCTTTTAAGTTATGGTAATGTTCATCACTCTATATATCACTGTTAGATGAGTTTAATTTTGGAGATTTGTGTGACGGATGGACACAAATCTCTAAATTTAAGATAATCTAATGGTAAAAGATAGGGTAACGAGCATTATCACCACTTGAAAGTGGTGAGCAAAAATGCACTCAAACTAGGATATCCAGTTTCCATGCCCAAATGAAGGTAATTCCTTCGGGCTCTCTTAATCTCTCCGATTAACAGTGGATTAAAATAGCCTTTTGCTTACATTTAAGATAAGATGTTGGTTTGGAAAAGGAGGAAGCAAGTGCGAAGGAGCTCCCAAAATACAGAGACTAAAGAACATACGACGATTATTTTCATTTCAAATTCAAAACACTCATTAGAGAGCGAGCACAGTATCTTGCATTGTATCTATCAATAAACATAGAAACGAAATGGTCACAGTTGCTACCTATAGAACCCAAAGCACACACAACTAAACAGAAGAAAGGCTCCAGAGAGCGTACTTAAAAGCCAACAAAAATAAAGAAACAGATCGTTCCCCTAACACGTATTCGGAGGATAGAAGAAATAACACAAGCAGAAATAACGAGAATTGATAGGAAACAATGAGCCATCAAAACTAGTGCTCCTCAACCAATTTGATCAATGAAACTGTGAAATGGCACAGACGGCTTCTTAAACCTACCTTTTCACCGGTCTTCAAATAATCCAATCGACCCATAGTTTTACATAACATGGCCAAAAATGGTTTTACCAGAGATATAAAGTTATGCTCAAACTACACACTGCGTTTGGGGTGGGGTGGTACAATACAACACTGCCCCATTGCATAAAAGGCTTAATACAAGTTTTGGGACACCCATCTGTACGGGCAAGCCAATTTTGCCCTTTCACGAAACCTAATGCCTAGCACTATTATTTATGCTACGAGTCTATGACTAAAAAAAATGATTTGATCTATTCAGTTGGGAACCTTATTCAAAATATTCATTCACCATGTGATATCATTGCCAACTTTATAATCAGCAACTTACTTGGTGGTCATTGTTTGGAGCTGCATAATTCTTTTATCCCAGATCCAAACTCTTTTTCATGGACTCATAAACCATATAAGTAATGCTTGCAGATGGAACTACTTTAAGAAGATTAGGAAATATTCCTTTGTAGAATCCTATTAACCCTTCATGTTGGAAGGTTCTCCTGAATACATCACCCATTCCCATATATTCAGTGTGCGCTTGCATTCTGAAAACACATAGAAAAATTACCGTCAGTTTAAAGACACTGACTTGAAAGTTACAAAATATCATAAAAATCATTTCAACAAGATATCGATATTTCCATAATGCACCTTGTCCTGACAACCTGTAACGGATAAACACAAGTTGCACCAAGAGCTCCTGATACTGTCCCGCATCCCAATTGTACAAGAGCACCAGGTTCTGTTAAAAACAATCAGAACAAAAAAGAAAAAGAAAAAATTACACCATATAATATAGTGGCAGAATTGGGGCAAAACACAATAAATTAGTGCCTAAAAATGATGAGGACAAGTAAACAAATTTGCAATCCAAGTCCTTACCCCCGTCATGCACAATATATTTCTTGGACATATCTTTCAATGTTTCATAAGCAGCAAGATCAATGCCAGCATAAGGGACAATCCCAAGCAAAGATGGGACAACACCCTTATAAAATGCCCGGGGTCCCTCCTGAACCCATATATCTCTAGACAGAGTTCTAAGACTTGGAATTCTCCTGCCTTCGCCAGTATAAGTTTGGATTCGTGTCTTAACAAGATCCATGGGATATACCACAGTTTGTGCCACAGCACCTGCTAAGCCACCAGAAACAAGGCGAGTTGCAGTGCTGACATTAGCCTTATCTTCTTCACCATTAGCATGGACAATAAATCTTTTCAGCATTTCATAAGTGTAGAACCTGATGGCGCTTTCAGGAGCCACCTTCAAGACATTTAATCCATTGCCACGAAAAAAGCCCAATAAGCCCCCTTCTCTCCATATATCCTTTACTGCTGGCATAATTCGAGCTCGTTTTGTTTGTACTTGCAAAATAACCTTTAAACGATCAAGAGGAGCGGTAGCTGTACGTGATGTTGCCCCTGCTACTGCTCCAGCAATCAAATATCTACTAGCATGGACGTGCTTACTGGTGACCCCTGGGACAATAGTCTGCTCCCCAATATCAACAAGGCATACCCTTTCCAAATAATGATAAATATTCTCAATGGTTGCCTCCTGAGGGTAAAGTAGAAGAAAATCTCTCCATTCTTCAAATGTTATAACACCATTATTATCCTTATCAACACGCTCAACAAAAAGTGCAAGTTCCTCGTCATCAATTTCAATCCCTGCAAAAGAGGGGCTGATGTGGCTTATAGAAGGAACACAATCCAGCAAAGGAAAGCCATGTTTGTGATAAGAGAGATATTTTGAAGTCTTAACGGGATACGAACATGAAAACAAACATTTACAGAATGATTATACAAAAATAGAAAAAGATAGAGACGATTTACAGGCTTGTGTTGACATCTTTGAAACATTCAAGAATGAAAGCACAATGATTGTACAAGGAGATGAGAAAGAACGAAAGGAGTAGACATGAAAGTATGAGGGAAGGGAGATATAGTAAAAATGAAAAAGAGTAGCAGCATTAGTTGCAGTACTAGCACTAGTAGAGTTGGTTATATGGAGATACCTGCCCTTACAAGTGCATCCCAGAGCTCTTCAGGCAGAATGCAACCATTATGTTCGACATCTATTGCTTGAAAGATACGATAGAGCTCAAGCTCTTTATCGTCCATGTAGCGCTTAAAATCTTGGTAGTCGACACGGCCATCTTGATTGGCATCGCAGACATTCAACAAATCATTGGCATACTTGTACTGGGAGGGTATGTCGAGGGCAGAGAGGCCGGCTTCAATGTGGGCATAGTCCAAATAACCAACATTTGCGGTGTCAAAGAAGTTAAAGAGAGTGCGGATTCTGAGCTCCCTCTGCTCCTTGGTCTCTCCCAGGGCCAAAAGCACGTGATCCATGGTCACAGGCCCGGTTTTCTTAATGGGATTGCAGGCATTTCTTATTCGGCCTAGCTTTTGGTTGCTGCTTGGCATTGCGTCCTCCTCCATTGGCATAATAACTTAATCAATCTCTCTCACTCTGTCTAATGGAAAGGAAACTTGACTTAGTTTAGTTACCATGGCATGTGTGTGTGTGTGTATATAGAGAGATCATATGATGAATTGATGATATACAAAAACAAGTATTCTATTCTGTTGTATTTACTCAAATCAATTATTGCATTCTATTTACTTAAATCTGAGAAGTGGCACCAAATGGAGGAGGAAAATTCGAATTTTCTGGAATTGAAGGGTTAAAAAATCACATTACAATCAAGTATAAACGGAGGAAGATTAAGGATGAGTGAGAAGTGAGAATTACCGAGTGGACGGAGTCGAATTTCGAATGCAGCAAATGAAAAGCCAGGTCGAAGGTGCGTAATCGGCCATTGCTCTTCCGCCTCCTCTTCACAGTTGAGATGATCGTCGGGGATCGTCAGAAATCATCAGGATACAAGAAGAAGAAGCTGCCAATCCCCATCCCCATCACACACCTCAGATATCATCCTACGATTTGATTTTTGATTTTTTTTTATGGGTATATAAGATATGTTCTGTGTACTCTATAATTCTACTTTTCTTTTTCACTATCCAAAATATCAGTAAATAATAATCAATAAAAAAAATTAAAAATATGATTGTGATCAGTCCAATCGGACGAAGAACAGAAAAAGAGGTTGCAAGTCGCAAGTGCAGACGCAGACGCAGCGTGAGGATGTTGGATTTTTTCTATATGTTTTTCCTGAAAAAAGAATTATTTAAGGGGGGGGCTATTGAGCTGGCGTCCAACTGTAGCGTAAGTTTTGCGCTCCCACTTCGCTTTAAAAATGGAGGATTCTAGCCCCCGAATCTTCGACATGAGGCCCGTCCAACAGCCCAAATCATCACCGTCTGGACCCAACCCAAATAATTTCTCACTTGACTCAATATGCACGGGTAGGTTTTACTTTTTAATGAGCCGTGATAAACGATGATATTTTCAAGCGTTTATGTTGAATACATCGTGTTTGTAACGTAGTCGCACGTACAGGCAGAAACATACCAGAAATGACAATTAAGCAAAGCACATTTACATCATATTCATGATTCTATAATATATATATATATATATATACACACACACGTACAATTACCAAGAGCAAGCAGCATAACCAACAAAAACATGCATCGCGCGGGGATGAATAATGACCTCTAATCCAAATGCTGCTGCCTTGGCTGCATTTAGTTACTTCCCTCTCAAGACAAAGTTCCGTTGCTGCAGGGCAATTCTACTTTTCTCGATCCGCTGCTGCCTGCAGCAACCTTTCTTCTGACTTCTTACTCAATCATGTCCTTAAATGTCTCTGCCACTCGGGTCTTTAGCTTTGACGTCTCCGCCTCACAATGAGACTGCTAGCTGGTACTCTTAAATCGAAGCAGCTGCCATTTCAATCACTCGATCGAGAAGCCTCCGGTTGAATACATGAAGGTTGCGGGTGAATCACAGCCACCGGGCCGTACGTCGTCTGGAGCACTAACTAATAACTGTTCTCCCATTTCATATCATGTACGAATGAATCATTTTGTTATTACTACTCTACTGTTTGATTGATTAATATAACTTATAAGATCTGAAATTTTAAGTGTTGGAGGGACACTTTAATACACTAGCGTGCAATGTATCGGACACAAAAACGGACACGACATTCCTCGGACACGGCTGGACATGTGTCGTGTCAGACACTCCATGTGGCGTGCCATTGACTTTGACAGGGGAACACACCTCGGATTCTCTATAGACATGTGTACGCAGGACATGGTCAAGACACTATCAGAGGACACGTCGAGGGTAATTTGTTGAAATTAAACTTTAAAGACCAACCCTAGGTTTACATAGTTGTATCCGAGATAAATAATAATTAGGGAACTTTAACGAAAAGTTTCCAGTACTGTCTATTTTAACGAAAAATCATATTTTTACACCAAAAAGTCAATCCTGATACTATTTACTTTACCCTTTATTTTGTCATTATCGTTAAAACTCAAAGTTTTCAAGTCTTTTATATTAGTTTTCCTTAAGAATTATTGTTGTATTTTGTTAGCCATTTGTCACATCCCCGTCGTAGCACGATATTATCCGCTTTAGGCCACACCCTCACGGTTTTGTTTCTGGGAACTCAGACGAGAACTTCCCAATGGGTCACTCATCCTAGGATTGCTTTCGTCCAAACTCGCTTAACTTCGGAGTTCCAATGGAATACGAAGTCATTGAGTTCCCAAAAGGCCTCGTGCTACAGGGAGGTAGGCATGTACATATAAGGCACATCACCCCTTCTCCGTTAGTCGATGTGGGATGTTACAATCCACCCCCTTAGGGGCCCGACATCCTCGTCGGCACACTCGCACCAAACGGCAGAGTGGCTCTGATAGACCATTCTGTCACATCTCAGACCGGCTCCGCCGCAACACGATATTGTCTGCTTTGGGCCACGCCCTCACAGTTTTGTTTCTGGGAACTCAGACGAGAACTTCCGAGTGGATCACCCCATCCTAGGATTTATCTCGCCTAAACTCGCTTAACTTCGAAGTTCCGATGGAATCCGAAGCCAATGAGTTCCCAAAAGGTCTCGTGTTATAGGGAGGTGGGCATGTACATATAAAGCACATCACCCCCTCTTTGTTGGTCGATGTGGGATGTTACACCATTCTTTGTGCCTCAAGTAATAGTAATGTCCGGTTGTATTTACTAAGGCAATAAGGGATTCTTGTAAGGACGTAATACTTTAGTAGACTAGTTATGGAGATTAGGATTTATTAAATCTAGTAGTGGGTAGGATTCGAGAAGCACTAAGCACTATAAGGTTGAGATCGCTATGCATATTGCTATCACAATCACGAGAAATTTTTCAATGTGATCGGTATACGAGGTGGTATACCACATGTTATTATATAAAATGGTGGGATATGTGTATTAAAAAATTAATAACTTAAAAAATAAAAATTTTCACCACTTATATAAAAACACATGATGTACCATCCGTGTTCCCGTCACAATGAAAATTTTCTCCACAATCACAAACCCTATAACACCCATCAGTTTGTGACTAAGGAGTAGGAGTGCATAAAAAAGCCTTCGTCTACCTTAGTCCTCGTGTTCATGTTCTCTCTGCAAGATCAAGATGTTTTCTTCTCCAAATAAGTGATTATGGTGTTTTGATGAGCATGAAACTGTTTGGGCCCAAAATAATAGTTTGGGCCGAGGGTAGGATCATTCTCGGCCCGGGAGGTCGTGCGGCGAAAGAGCCATGGATCGTTCAGCTCATGGGCTTCCAAGCCTAGGTCGGTTAAATCAGAACGCAAGTCGAGTCCTAGTACAACAGGGAGTCTCGACGGGATCAGTAATCCAGAAAGCGAATCCGGCTCAGTTAAAGACTAGGTTCGTAGTCCTAGTGAAGATAGGACTGGTCGAGGTGATGTTGATCCGGAGAGGGAAACCTAGTCCGAGTAGGATTTTAACCCGGACTCAAGGTCCAGTGCTATAAATAGGGGAAGCTGTGCATCAAGGAAGGCCCCCTGCAAATCAATACAAAATTGCCCTGCGCAAATTCTCACAACTTGTGATTTTTCTTTTTCCTTTTTCGCTGACACATCTTCCGTTGGCATCAACAGCACTGTGGAAGCAACCGGTGATATCTTAAGTCGGCATAGATAGCTCTGTCACCGTAGAGTCAGTCGGTCTCGCAGTATCTTCCGTTGGCATCAACAGCACTGCAGCGAGAACGATTGATTACCTATCCGAGTCTCGGTCGAGAAGGATTTCTGAATCTTTGTTGGTCGAGGTCATCTCATCAGCCTGCTCGGCAAAGTGAGGTGTTACAGTTATTACATTCGGCACATTGAAAGCCGAATTTGATATTGAACTTCGTAAGAATAGTAACCTTGTCTTCAGGTTCGAGAGCCCAAGAGGCCGAGACGTGTTCCTTTCTCGGCCGCAATCGCAAGACGCAGAAGTCAGCCGCGCACCCAACGTAACATCAACAAAATTTACTCCTCGGCCGAGCTCGGCCGACGAGTTGGCACGCCCCGCATTCATCGAATGACGTAGTTAGCTTATAGATTACTCGGCCTGCGCGCCACGTAGGCTTTGTAGTTTCTAGGGTCAATAGAAACATATTAAAGCATACATAATTTTGAATTTGTATTGAAATACGAAAAATTGTTTTAGGGGTAATGCTAGAGATTGTGAACCTGTATCTTGACGAACCAAATTTTGAAGCTATATTATTTACCAATGATGACATGAATATCATTGTTGCTGAGAGATTTTTCAATGTAACTAGAACACGGGGTGATACATCACATGTCCTTTGTACAAATGGTAGGATATGTGTATTAAAAGTTAATAACTTAAAAAAATAAATAAAATAAATAAATTTACCACTTATATAAAGACGCATAATGAGCTTTTACCTCTGGTAGATCCATTCAGGATAATATCCTCATGGCGCATGAACTTTTTGCCTCTTTTAAGAGTAAAAAAGGTAGAAGAGGTGCTATGACCATTAAGGTTGACCTTGAAAAGGCTTATATTAAAGGTGTGCTTGTTAAATTTGGTTTTAATTATCACTGAATCAAGCTTATCATGGATTGCATTACTTCGACATCCTTTTCTATCATGATTAATTGTAAATCTCATGGTTATTTCTGTCCTTCTAAAGGTATTAGACAAGGAGACCATCTGTCTCCTTATATTTTTATCATTTGTATAGAACCCTTGATTAGATACTTGGATAAGTTGGGAGAATCATCCAGAAGTAATGTTGGTCTGTTGACTACGCCTAGAGGTTATAAAATTACTAATCTGATGTTTGCGGATGACTGTCTGATTTTTTCCAATGCAATTGGCACTGTAGCCAGGAATATTGCTAAGGTACTAGATAACTTCGCTTAAGCTTCTGGTCAAAAGATAAACTATCATAAGTCTTCACTTTATTTTTCAAATAACACTCCTAACCATACCAGAATTGATATTGTTAATATTCTTGCTATTCAACATAAAACCATTATTGGTAGGTATCTAGGCATACATAATATTATTTTCTAGAAGGATCAAGTTAATGCAAAAGAACTAATTATCAAGATAAAAAACAAACTAGCTAGTTGGAAGGCAAATACCCTTTTCTCAAGCTGGAAGACTAACTCTCACTAAGGCTAACCTCTTAGGTGTCACCAACCATACTATGTCTTGTTTTAAGTGTCCTGAGAAAATCACAAAAACTATAGATAGAGAAAGTAGGAAATTTTTTTGGGGAAAAGATTGCAAACTTGTCCATGTGGCTTGGGATAAAGTTTGCAGCTCTAAGGAAAATGGGGATTGGGTATTAGGAAAAGTGATCACTTTAATAATGCTTGTTTAGCAAAACTTGGCTAGAAAGTCCTAACGGATAACCAAAATTGGTGGGTATAGATTGTTAAGAATAAATACTTGAAGAGATAGGATTTCCTTAACACTAAAGTCAGACAACACTACTCATGTGATGTGCCTGGAAAGGTATCCTTAAGGCTAGAGATAATATTAGAATGGGGTTGAGGCGGGTTGTGGGAAATGGAAAGAGCATCCTCTTTTGGACCCATAAATGGGCTTTTCCTTTCCCTTTATCCAACTTTATTTCTCCCATTCATGTTAATGATATCGATCTAAACGTAAAGGTGAGTCAATTCGTTAATAATGGACAATGGGACAGAGATCATCTTTGATCGCTAGTTGATGAGGACATTGTGAATAAAATTTGTAGTATTCCCCTCCCCTTAACTCCCCAATGTGATATGTGTTGATGGGGGCCTAATGCAAATGGTAAGTTTTCAGTTAAGTCGGCAACTTGGATACAAAATAGTGATAATAACAATGAGAATTTAAGAGAGCTTCTTAAGAAAATGTGGAAGCTCAAACTCCCTCATAAAGGTAAAAAAATTTAGTTGGCTCATCATAATTGGAAGGCTTCATACAATAGACAAATTATCAAGATATGTCAATAATATCCCGTCCACATGTCCTACGTGTAATTTAGAGGATGAGAACATATCTCACTTATTTATAAATTGTAATTTTGCGAGGCTAGTTTGGAATTGTCGAGCTATCTCTAACAACATTAGATTAAATCAATTTCTTCCTTTTAATGATTGGCTCAATGAATTAACTGTTAAGAATGATGCAGGTTGTGATCTCAGTAAAGTTTTACTAGTTTGCTGGCTGATTTGGAAGAAAAGGAATAAGGTGGTTTTCCATAATAAAATTCCAAACCCTACATGGATCGTTAACTCTACCCTCAATCTAGGAATGGAGTTCATAGGTGCCAATGGTATATTTCCTGTGGTTTACAATGGTAGCAGGTTCTCCCCGCCATCTTCTATCCGGTGGTCCCCTTGGTTTTGTTAAACTTAACTTCGATGGCTTTGTGGTGAATCAATGTGGGGCTGATGGGTTTGTGATTAGAAACGAGAATGGCGAGCCTATTGTTGCGGGAGCTAGAGGGTCAAAACACTATTTCAGTTGCGAAATGCCTGGCGTTGAGGGATGGCTAAAACCAAAAGCTTGGCTCACATCGTGGTGGAGGGTGATTTAAAGCTGGTGATTGAGTTTGTCAGTAGGGCCTATAACCCCCCTTGGAGATTGAAGGCCATCCTGAAGGATATTCGCTAGCTTGCCGGGTCGTTTGAGGATATTTGCTAGAAGCATGTCTTTAGGGAAGCTAATTTTCTGGCAGATGCTGTAACTAGTGTGGGTTATTCAGTCTCTGATTTTCATGTTTGGGATAGAGCTCTTCTTTTGGAAGCACGTCAGGCCTTCCTCTTTGATTGTACCCAAACCAATTTAACTCTTCTTTTGGAAGCACGTCAGGCCTTCCTCTTTGATTGTACCCAAACCAGTTGCCCAAGGGGCTTTTCTTTATAATCTAGTCTTTTTCAATAAAAAATAAAAAATAAAAACACATGATGTATCACCCTTATTCCAATCACAATGAAAAATTTCTCATTGTTGAGTGAAGTTGCTTGAAGTTATGATATGTGTTATCTTATTTGAATATGTTTGATGCTATTTTCTAGTTTATTTTATTTGGTGTTAACTCATGATGATAGTTAAACAATGAACATCAATCTTTTGTGTTTTGATTTTGTAGATGTTTTTAGCCTATTTAAAGTTATTATATTTTCAGAGGTATTTGTCAAAATTTTCTCTGAATTTGTAAGGAGTTGTCAATTTATTTTAACAATTATCCCCTAAACTTTTGTAATTGGCTATTTTTCCCATGAACTTTAATTTTATCCGATTACCCACTAAATTTTTAAAATTAGTTAATTTCTCCCCTAATGTTAGATTTTCGAATTTTTAGTTCAAATTTGCATCTATTTTGGTCACTTACAAGACACATGACAATTGCCCAAATTCAAATAAGAAAAGTAATTACTCATCTCAACAAATTCATTATTAGAAAGTTGCCAATTATAAAAAATTCAGGAGGAAAACTGGTCAATTACAAAAGTTTATGAGGTAGTCAGCTCAAATTAAAATTTAGGAGAAAATTAGCAATTTCTTAAAAGTTCAAAGAGAAAATCAACGAATACACCTTATTTTAATTTCCTGTGTTCGTATCCTTATTTATAATAAAAATCTATGTCACCGTGTTGTGTCGTGTTCAAGTAACATGATATGCGAAATGTTTTCCCCATTTACCAAAAATATGAACATAACATTGAACTTACTTCTATTCTAACTTAGGGCTGGTTTGGTATTGCTGTGCTTTGAAAAAAAACTGTTGTGAGAATAAGCGGCTGTGCTGTGAGAATAAGTGGCTGTGAAATAAATCAGCAGAGTGTTTGGTAAACTTTTTTGTAAAAGTGCTTTTGGAAAAAAAAGCAGTTTGATAGTGGGTCTTTTCATTAAAAAAACACTGTAACTCCGTGTGCTTTGAAAAAAAAGCCAGTTTTCTAAAGCTGCAAATAGCAGCTTTAGCTTTTTCCTTTGATTTCAGCTTATTCTCACAGCAGCTTCCAAAATAAGCCATTTTTTTCAGTTTACCAAACACCTAAAACCCTCACAACTTTTTTTTATGAATGTGTTTTTTTTTAAGCACTTCACTCCCAAACCAGCCCTTACTCTCACTCTCCGGTAACATATACATATGTACACCTCGGGAAGGGCTGAAAACAGAACAAGGTAGACTTGACACTTGCCTTTATTCTAGTCAGACTGTTGTATGATGTCCAATGTTGACAGCCCACCTTTTCACATTAAATTTCTTACCAAATTTTATATGGCTATGTAACCTCCATAGTTGAATTCGATCATATGTGGAACGGAGTGGAACATTGTTCATTGAATATATGCTGTTCAATTCTCCGCAAACTGATGTTGCGCAGTAAAATATGTTTGAATTAAATTTCAATGAGCTTTTACTGGTATTTTTTTTCATAACGTTAGAAGAGATGTCAAATTTAAATATATAAAGATTAGTATAATTATTAGAGACACGAGAAAGAAATACAAAAAATAAAATAAAATAAAAAAATCAAAGGTTGCAATTAGTATTAAAAGATTGGAAATTATTGAACCCCCAAATAATTTTAGACGTTGACATTAACAACTAGTTAGGTTTTTTCTGGTTGGTACATATCATCATTATTTATCTAATATCATTCTTCCCGCTTCGCTTTGGTGTCGCATAACACTTGCAGTCGTGGATGTTATTAAACAAGTTACATTCCAATCATACTCATCAGATTCATACTATAAAATCCAAAAGCCTCGATGTTTTTTTGTTTTGGTTGTTTGTTCAAGAGCCAAGAAAAAAGAAACAATGAAACATGTTAGTTTCTCATGCAAACAACTCTGGCTGGTTTTTAAATATTGTTGTTATTATTATTTGTTAGCAATCATCAATCATCATTGTGGTGGTGGTAATGATATGATAAGAGGATGAATGAGAATCCTTTCGACGAGTTTATTACATGACATGAGTAAAAGGATTTAAAGAATGAAATTTTAACGAAAAGCTCTTGGTACTGTTCATTTTAACGAAAAATCATATTTTTACACTAAAAAGTCAATCTTGGTACTATTTATTTTATTATTTATTTTGTCCTTATCGTTAAAACTCAAAATTTTCAACCATTTTCATTAGTTTTTTTTTTAAGAAACTAATGGTGAAAAAGGCAGGAGAGAGACTGTGAAAGCGCCGTAGAGGTTACATTGCTTATTATGGTTTGTATATAATATATGCATTTAGTTAATAGTTTAATGTCTTATTTAATTGCTCAGTAGGAGCCATGTCAACATAGCTGATAGCTGGGCGGCCCAACTCCCTCTCCCTCTCTCTCTCTCTCTCTCTCTCTCTCTCTCTCTCTCTCTCTCTCTCTCTCTCTCTCCCCGTCTCTTTTTATATTCTTTGTTGAATGCCTTTATACACAAAAACAGAAAAAGAGATATATATGAGTATATACGTATTACACTAATGTATATGTGTCTAAAATTTGTAGTCAAGGTGGGCTTGTATTGTTCTCATCTTTCTGTTTTTTTTTGTGCAATCAAGTTTTAAGTTAATTGTGCATTATTACGTTTTTAATTTTTTTAGATTGTTGTAGTGTGTAATTGACTTGGATAAAATGGCGAGCTTGGCGCAGGAGTAAACAGTTTTTTTTATTGTGCCGCTAGTCCCACCAGTGGTGTAAAGTAACGTAATGTAATTTGAAGAGATGTGTTTAGACTAGAGCCAGCCAAAGATGTCCTGTATTGGTATTTGCTGTACACGACACGAAATAAGACCACTCCCTCTCAGAGTTCCCAACTTGCATAATTGCATTAGCAGACAACTTATTATTTATTCTGCTTTACAGCCCACACAAAAAAGAAAAAAAAACACTAAATTCAATTATTATTTTTTCTTTTTTGAAAAAAAAGAAAGATAAAATATAAATACAGAGAGACTGACAGACACGCACTCTCTCTGTCTCTCTCTTATTCTGGTTCATACTTGATCCATATGCCTTTATTGTATTGTTTTGGTGCTTGAGAATAAACATTTGGTGGGTTGATTGCAATTGCCTGGGGTGGGGTGGGGTGGGTTTTCCGTCTGGCTCTTTGATTGATTGAACTAGAGTCTACAACTATAATTATATATCCATCATCATCAAAATTCAAGAGAGAGAGAAAGAGAATATAATTTGTATTTAATTTGGTTTGTTATATTAGTATACGATGAGTTTGTACTGATCAAGTTGAGTTTAGGTGGTTTGGTAGAGAGAGAGAGGGAGAAGTAGCAGTACAAGTGTTGTCGGCGCAAGGTCACTTTCTGTCGCCATTGTCTGTATCCAACGATGATATTGATATTTGAATGTCTGATTGCATTTCCCTTTAATATCCAAATTACAACCCGAATTGATGCTTCTCCGCTTCCCGTCTCTTCTCCTCTTCTCTTCACATTTTGATTTCCACCTGCATATTCTTCCATTCATTCATTCCTCCATTCAACCTGCATATTCTTCCATTCATTCATTCCTCCATTCAAACATGCCTCTTTTCTTACTGTAATTATATCTCCTGCCTGCAACTTTTTATGTCATGAAATTTCAATTGGATTTGGGTGGCAATTGCCTTTGTTGTTGTTGTAGTATTGGCAAATGAAGTTCGAGTTTTTAGACATCCGGCTGCCTTCCTTCTCTGGGACTGGGACTGGGACTACAGGTATATTTTGTTACTACCATTTCTGTTTGTGTTTATCTGCGTTTAAATCAAATAAATTGTTTATATGGCCTTATAGATATACTGCTACTCAGTTGGCATTTTAAAGGCTCTGACTTTGATTTCTAATGATTTAAAGTTTCCAACTTTCACGTCTGATTTGCTTTTTCCAAAACACTGCTTTTGCCTGGCACCCTTGATTCTCAATCCTTGTCTCACAACTTGCTGCCCAACTTGTTTTCTAGATATCTAATTGTGGACCAATGATAAGGATACAGGAATTGAAAAGAAATAGATAGATCTGATGGATTTAAATTCACTTGCTTTCTATGGACACCTTCTGTAGATTATCATCTTCTAAATTTTGTATCCTCTGTATTCCAGGTTCAATGTATGATAATTCGTTTTACAACAATACTACCCCGCATAGTTGAAGTGGTTCCCATACCAAATGTCAGCGTCTCTTGCAGCAATATTAGGAGGTGCTGCAGGAGCCGTGGCTTTGGTGGGGATAAGTATCTTACTCATATGGTTCTGTATATCTCGCAGTAGGAGTGTTTCAAGAACTTCTGAAACGGGTTCTTCTGATCCTTCTGTTCAAGGTGATTCTCATCAGTCTTATGTCATATATGTTTTCTTCCTAGGGGAAACACACTTAGTGTAGTGTAAAGAACAACCTTTTGATTATCTGTTTTGATAACTCGCAGTGGGAAGACATGGTGGGGTTGAGTTGTCAATGCGAGAAACAAGGCGTTTTCAGATGGAAGAACTGTCTCTGGCCACCAAAAATTTCAGTGACAAAAATTTGATTGGGCAAGGGAAATTTGGGGAGGTGTATATGGGATTTCTCCAGGATGGGATGCTCGTAGCCATCAAAAAGCGACCTGGAACAGCTAGTCAGGAATTTATCAATGAGGTAATGATCACCGTCCTAATCTTACAAGGTCTCTTGATGGATTACGGTTTTCTTCTTTAACGGCATTCGAGTATTATATGTGATTTTGAGTTTGTTTTAAGGTGTCAGGGGTTTGCATTGACTTATATGTATATATTTGAAGAGTGACTACTATATGCTGTTTGAACAAAAACATAAGAACAAAAAACTCCTTGTACAAGTCGTAAATTTTGAATGAGATTTTTCTTTTGAAGCTTCATTTTTCTTCCTTACCAACTTGGATGGACTGGTATATGCTTTAGTTTTTTCTCTCTTTGAATTCCTATTTGTGTTTTTGCATTGAACATTGTATCATGGTTGATCTAACTGGACTGAATATTATATCAGGTACACTATCTCTCAGCTATTCAGCATCGGAATATTGTTACTCTCTTGGGTTACTGCCAAGAAAATAATCTACAGTTTCTTGTGTACGAGTACATTCATAGTGGAAGTGTTTCCAGTCACTTGTACGGTAACTCTCTATCCCCCATTTTTTAATTCGTGAGTCAAAATTATACCCTTTTGTTTTTGCAATTGTTGCATATATAATGCCTAAATTTGAGCATATGGAGTTTTTCAATTTTTTTCTTTGCAGGCACTGGTCAGCATTCACGTGAAAAGCTAGAATTCAAGAATCGTCTAACAATAGCTCAAGGGGCCGCTAAAGGTGATCATCTGCAAAATCAGTGAGCATTTGTGGCTTTCCTGGTATCAGGTTTTCATCTCTTTAGACAAAATATCCGAATATGAGTATTGGTCCCTCAAATTCTTTGGTCAGCAACTGTAAGACTTTCACTTGTTTCAAAGTTCCAGCTTCTTTTTGTGAGAAGTCTGGAAGCAACGCTCTCCTATTTGTTAGCACTCATTAAACTGCTCTGGTTGCAGGTTTGGCTCATCTTCACTCTCTGAGTCCCCGTCTGGTGCACAAGGATTTTAAGACAGCCAATGTTCTCGTAGATGAAAACTTCATAGCTAAGGTTGCAGATGCAGGAATTCGCAATTTCCTGGGAAGAGTTGATATTGCAGGCTCGTCTTCTCAAGTGACTGCTGATGAGATGTTCCTTGCTCCAGAGTAATAGTTTCTCCCTCTCTCTTTGTTTTTGTTTCTCTTTTTGTTGGATAAGGTTGGGGGAGGGGGGTGTTGAAGGTTATTGCTCTTTTGGTTCTCGGTGTTTCATATAACCTTCAAGTGACTGCTGAGAATAGTTATCATTCTTAGTCAAATTTCCGTTTGATTTTGCAGGGTCAGAGAGTTCGGACGATTTTCAGAAAAAAGTGACGTATATAGTTTTGGTGTCTTCCTTCTGGAGTTAGTGAGTGGGCGAGAGGCTAGAGATTTTGCATCTTCTGACTCAACCCAGAACATGGTTGAATGGGTATGTGCTTGTCTCATTGCAAATGTTGGTACAATGTTGGAATGCATTAATCATGTGATCCTATATATGCATTCAAATGTTTGCATATATTAGTTTCTCTTCTCTAGATCATTCTTGAAGGACCGGGGATGGTACACTAAAAAGTAAAAACTTGCTGAGGTGAATGTTACTGTTTATAATAGATAGCTAAAAGTTTAATTGCTACAACTTGTCAACATCACGGTTGAATCTTGAATGCGTTGGTAATTTCTTGTTAACGTGTGAAAATCTTAAACTAAAGTTGTTTAATATTGTTGTTGGGTCTTGTATAAAGGTGCAAAATATTCAAGAGGGCAGCAATGTATCGTGCATCATCGATGAGAGGTTGGGGAATAGCTTCACAGGAGAAGCTATGGAAGGGTTGATACAGTTGATCATGCGATGTGTGGAGGCTTCAAGTGAGAGGCGACCGGGCATGAGCCATGTGGTAATGGAGCTGGACCGGATAGTTGAGAAAGAGATGAGCTTGACAACAATCATGGGGGAAGGAACCTCTACGGTGATCCCGGGAAGTCAGTTATTTAAAGCAACAAAATAAAAGACATTGTGTTCATATGGCATCGCATACCCCAAATTTTTCAGTGTGTGATATTTGTGAAATAGTTTTTTGTTTTTTGTTTTTGTTCTTCTTTGAAAAGAAAAAGGAAATTGTTATACTTTTTTTGGTTTCCTTTACTTGGTGAAACATGAAAGAAGAAGAGAAGAGAAAAGAAGGGAAGCGAAGTGGAGAGGAGATATATCAGGTGGTGTTTGATAAGTGTATAAAGAAAGAAGGGGTGATTTGATAAAAATGTAAGGAAGTGTTGTTAATATAAATTGGAATTTGGATGGAGCTGTTTTGGTTTGGCATTTAATTTTGGAAGAGACAAAAGCGTAGTCATGTATGCTTAAGACTCTCATGAGAGAGACTTATGAGTGACTGAATTAGAAATTGCGATTCCTTTCATTTCATACTCTCTAAATATTATTGTAATAGAGTGGAAAGGAGAGGAGAGGAGAGGATGCTGCAAATGCAAATGTTTCTCACCGAATTCGTCGTCGTCGTTGTAGTCGCCCTCCTCCTTCTCATCACCTACAGCACCTCCCAGTGGCAATACTCATCCTCATTTACCTCCCCCATCGCAAGGTACTGCTCCGGCTTTGCCATTCGCTTTCTCAGTGCAATTTTAACAATTTGGTGGACAATTTCAGGAGCAACGAGCTCGGAGGCGTCGCCCTCCACCATTCTCATCCACGAGTACACCCGCGCCGTCCAAAGCCAATCCTACAATGAGATTTGGTCCAAAGTTCAGCTCCATGACCATGATCAGCTGCAGCTGCAGCTGCAGGAGGACGACGACAATTCGCACCACCACCAGTCAGAGGCAGCAGCAGCTTCTGTTGGGGCAAGTGCTTCAGTCCAACTGAGAGTGCGTCCAAGAGGCGCTTCGCCTCGCCAAGCCCAACACCCTCACTCGCCTAGCATCCAACTACTTTGACCAGAGCGAGAACACCACCCAAACCTGCCCGCTGCAGCTGCTCATCCACCGCAGCGTTTATTGGAAGAAAACGTCAAGTTTGATGCGGTCATCCGGTTGATGTGAATGCTTACTGTACCCAAAACCTCACCAGGAAAATGCTTGAAATTCAAATTGGATGTTGGGAATTTCGTTGTGGCTGTGACCGAAGGACTGTCTAATATTTGTGAATTGATAACTTGGATCTTTCTCAAAGTAAAGTCCACTCTAATCTCAAGATTAACTTACAATCAAAGCTTGTCATGTTTTGTCGAGTGGTTGCTTGCTTGGAATATTTGCAATATTATTATTAACACCACCTCTCAACATGCCCTTTATATTTAGTTTTTACTTGAACCAAAAAGTATTTTAAAGAAAAGAAATGATGATCTAGGACAGTATGCCATTTATTATTAACAAACTGTGACTAGGAATTCCAAACAAGGAAACAAATTTAATGGAGTTAAAAGATGACAAACACTTGTGAGTTTTGAGTTGTCAGCAGCACAAAATATCAAGCATTGGCCGTGAAGTCTTGTTTTGCCTTAAGAACAACCTCCTCTGTGGTGGTGCCAATGATCTCGTTCGCACGTTTCAGCCCTACGCAGTTATATCGTCCAAGGGTATCCTAATTCATTCATAGCCATAGGTAATTAATTACAACGAGTCAGTAATAGGACTAATGTTTCATCATAAGCCTTACCCGAGTTACAATTCCCAATTTCTCCAACTTCTGAACTGCATCGTCCACATCAAAATTACAGTCGTCGTTAAACTGTTCTTTGATTAGTTCCTCACACCACTTATCCAGATCCTACAACACATACATATATATAAGACTTCAATTCACCTTTACTACTACAGCAGTGTTACTACTGCATATTACATATTTGTTGCAATATTATTATGATAGGAAGAGATCCAAGAGGAGATATATCATACTAGTGCGGTAGCTTTCCCTTGTTCCATTAGTATGTAAAAAGCAATTATCACCTCCTTCACCTGCAAAAACATTCAACAAAAATTTGTTGCTGCACCAATGAAAAAAAACATTAATGTCCAACCAAAATTCATCCGAAAGTAGCGGCTTACTTCCTGTTGAATCACATCATCGCACAAGTGAAGGAGAGTACCCCGTCCGCTATCCAATTGTTTTTCGTACATGGACTGTGTTATCAAGTTCTGATACTGAGCCAAGTTCTGCTGATAACTACACGTATGGCCATGGGGATGCATATTATTGAAATTGAAAGAAAACGTGCCAACCCAAGCAACCAATTTGAGGAAATATGAATATTAGAACAACAGAATTAACCTGAAGTATGTCTTAGCAAAGTAACCAATCACAGTGGAAATAATCGCAAACATGACCCAAACATCAATTTTAGGCATTTCAATCGAAGTAATAACTGCAACCTGCAGTAAACAAACACATGGTGATTAGGATTAAGCTGTATTTTCACAAGATTAAAAAAATGACAAGATTACAGTGCACCAACACAAACTTTATTGCTGCTATCAAGAAACTGACCAGCCCTACTACAGCAGAGCCAACGAACGTGAGCCAATCCATTGGAGTTAATCCCGGGTTCTTCTTCTCAGGCTGTGAAAAGGCCAAAGGTTTCAATCCATATACTCGGGTCATCTTTTGAAAAGAGAGAGAGAGAGAGAGAGAGAGAGAGAGAGAGAGAGAGAGAGAGAGAGAGAGAGAGAGAGAGAGACTCACAAGAACAATCTCCATATCAGCCATTGGAATGTTTTTGAAATGTTTAACATATATTCCCCGCTCTGCATTATCTTCGGCACTTGCTCGCCTGAAAAGTCATAATTCTTCTCGTCAATAAATTACTTTTCAAGGTCCTTTCGAAAAAGTTTGTGCAAAAGAAGATAGTTCATGAAAAAGAAAAGCAGTACCTGTAAACAACAATAATCCTATCAAAAGTTGGCTCTTGGATTGTGTTTTTGCACAGCAAATTTTGAATGCTGAAGGACACACAGCATATATTTGTCATGAAGTTGGAATAATCAACATCAGATTGAAACGAAGGCATGCTTGCAGGAAAGTCAAAAGAAACGTCTCCAGTTATTTGTATATCCGTGTCGAATGCACATGGAATCAATTTTTTTTTTTTTTTTTATATATAAAAACATTGTAGTTGCTGTTGTATTTTGCCAAATGAAGGGAAGAAGGCATATAAAAGTCAACCTCAGTTCCATTTTTTCAAGACGGATTCGTTCAACAAACAAGTCCTCTTCGTCAAGGAGGCTAATATTCTTCTTCTTGCGCTGTGCCTTTTTCTTCTTCGAAAAGAACTTGTCCATCCTGCAGGAACAAAATAATCAACAAGACTCTATCTGCACAATGACGTTTCGAATTTATACTTGGTCAAGTGACTTGAAGTTGTTCAAGTATGTTGGATTAAGATTATTAATCATAACTAGTTTCCAAGCTACAAATACGAATATTCCATTCAGAAATTAAGAAGAATGACAGACAACAGGCAAAATTTAAAGCAAGCAAGCAACTTACTTGGTTAGTCGTAAAAGATATTTCCAGCAACGTGCAATGATAATGTCCACTTTCTCCATGATAAAGTAATCTGCCGTCTTATCAAGTCCAATGCCACGTCGGAAGATGACGTACTGAAGCAAGACAACATCAAATGAGGATATATATAAACACCCACTCGAATTTTAGGAAGGGATTTGAAACTTGCAGATGTTTGTTGCAGTATTTGAAAATACCTTATCAGCAAAATCTGGAATGTTTGGGCAAGGATGCTTGTCAAAGTATTTCCTCAAAAGTTTATTGTCAAGCTACATAACATATTGGGATCAGCAAGCAAACGTGAGGATCGCATCCCATAAAAACCAAAGTTCCACTGAAGCAATAACTGAACTGAAACTAGTGATGGAGGGAATACATTTTGATGAGTACGATACAAACCTTAGATTCATCAACAACGATGGGAAGATTTAGAAGATACTGCCCCGACTGCGCAACCTCAACTTCTTCATTAGTTGCAATCTTGAAATTACTCTTTTCCATCACCTGTATCATATAAAAACTAAAAGGAGTATAGAAATGAAGATTTCCTGTTTCTTTTTCTCTTGTTTATTTTAGTTGTATGGGGCGGCGGGTGTATAGAAATGAAAAAAGAATAAGAAGGGGAAGCAGCCATAGAATAGAACCTGAAACAAGTACTTGAGGAAGTTCTGTTCAAGTACATCAACTTCTTGAGGAGAAAGCTTCTGCTGCTCCAATTTCTGACTCCCATGGACAGGATCAAACAGGGAGTATAGTTGCTATGTTTATAGAATAGACAAATATTCTATGTCAAACAAAACTTAATAAGATATCGGAAATAAATGAATAATTGAAATGCCTGAATAATATCTGGAAAAAGGTGAAAAGATGATCCGGAGCATAGCATATTTTCGCATATGCATACCATCAAATCCTCAAATTGAAGAAGATACCAAGCCCGAATTGTGTACTCGACTCTCTTGCAGAGCTTGAGAAACTCAGCACGATCAGAACTTTCCTCTAGAGAATATTTGAGAACAAGGTTCGATCCAGTTAGCAAATATTATGAAGACAGACAAAGGCAAAGGCAATGGCAATGGCAATGGCATGATTAGATGATTACAAGTACAAAGTACAAACCGATGAGGTTAGCCAAGGTCATGATGAGTTTGGGCTTGAGAACTTGAATGGCGGATTCACGCTCTAACCGAATCACCTCATTCTTCCCCATTTTGATTTTGTATTTCCTCTTCTTGTTGGGCCGTTGGCTTTGAGATTAATTCAACTCAGTTGTATTTGCAAACAATGGAAGTCTTGTCTGTAGCTTTGTACGTGTAAGTCTTAGCCTAACTAATTCAATGCATGCATTTAAGGGAAGGGAAGGGAAGAGAAAAGAAGAAGGCAGGGACTATATTAGAAATCCAAGTGTAACAGCCGCCACATTTTTCTCCTCATTGACGACTGACGACCCTGTAAACATTTCCCTTCCGACAATAGTGTGTCTTTAAAGTCTCAAGTCTGATCTGGGATTCGGGGGGATCCCCCTTTTTTTAGTACCTCTCCTCTCTTCTGCTCCACCTCCGCTTTATCCTCTTCTCTTCTTGTATCTAGCGGCCCTACACTTAATAAAATCATAACTTATAACTGCAATTTTTAAACCACAAAGATAAATAAATAAATACGCATAATTTTTAGGTTAATGCAGGTTTAATTTTTCGACTCCTTTTTGTTCGTTTGGAGGGGGCTGTTAATTTTCAGCATGGAGTCACTGGATTTAGGTGCTGTGCTAACATATGAATGCTGACGTTTTTTTTTCCGGCATGTGCGATGGCAAGTGCCTTCGCCCATGAGCGGTAGGTCTCGGGTTCGAGACTTGGGAGCAGCCTCTCCATAAATGGGGGTAAGGCTCGCCGACATTCACCTCTCCCAGACCCTGAGTAAAGCGGGAGCCTTGTACACTGGGTACGACCTTTTTTTTCTTATTCTCTTCAAACAATAAACCAAAAAAAATTCCATTTATCTTTCTCGTGACAAATGTCTTTCATTTTGTCTGTTTATGTTTCAATTCACATTGACCTTTTTTTTGGTTTGGAATTGGCATTCATGTTGACGTTTTTTGTTATAGTAAAATTAGCAAATAAAATCATTAGGCGTCCGCGGGGAATCAATCCTCTCGTTCAATTCATACGGACCTGTCTACACCTCCTCAAGTCTACTGTAAAACAAGGTTGCCCACCAAAAGCTGCTGGTGTTATAAACAGCGTCACCCCAGAAAGCACCACCTACCTACGAGGCTACGAGACTCGTGTTTGATCATCTCAGTGGATGATAATGGTGACGGGGCATACTCAAACAGCATGTAATATTGAGAAATCTTTTTTGGACGATAATGGTAAAAGCATTCAACATTTCATGAGAGGAAGAGAGTTTGGAAATGCCAGCCAACAACCAAAACCACGATATGCTAGTATTCAAGAGAGAAGGAGAGAGCCTTGATTATTTTAAAAAGCATTTGCCTCTACAGAAAACTTTTAAAACCCTCCAAATACTATTCAACGATATTTCTCCAGAAACAGAGAATAAGAAGAAAAAAGAATCCCGACTATCTAACAGACAAATTAGAGATGCCTGGAACTGTCCAATAATCCCAGGTCTCCCCCTACCCCTGCTTGCTGCTATCTGCCTCTGCCCCATCTAACATATATAGCCCTTGTATAGGTATGTACAAAAACCTATCTCCAACTCTGCACTTCCATCTACTCTCACCCTAACTTGTCAACTCACATTTCCCGTTTACGTTACCATGCTAGAAAATTGTCTTACGGGTTCCACGACCTCAAGAATGGTTTTCCCATAGGATCACGTAAACCAGAGTTCTGACGCGGTAAATTCATCCATTGCATATCATCGTGCATCATGGGAGTAGCTGCTTCCCGCCCACCCAAGTAATCAAGTTCATGACCTGCTTGTGGTACAACATTTCCGATCCTTGGAGTGGCCCCACCCACAGTTCCATAGCTCCTAGAGGAAATGAACTGCTCGGTGGAGGCTACGTGCTGATAGGGGCTACTTGATCGCAATTGGTTACAATGGGATAGAACACTGAATAAGCTTTGATCTGCATTCGTTCCATTCGCAATGATCTGACTCATGACACTAGTACCACCTGACGCCGACCATCCACCATGCACTTGATGCTCACCAGAAAACCAATTATGACTCAACATTTCTCCACCATCTAAGTGAGATTGTAGAGGTCTTGGCATGCGAACACTATTGACAGCCCAATCCTGCACATCGACTGGGGCCGGATGTTCTGGCCTCGAATTTAAGTATCTACCTCCATCAGAGTAAACGTTCTCAGATAATCTTGGTTGCATGTAAACCTCGCTCTCTCTCTTCTGGCCTTGCTCCAGAGGCAGTGACTGGTGTTGCTGCTCTTCAAAATGCACTGGAAACTGACCCATAAACACATTGGCTGGTGTCCGGAAATCCAACCCTGTCTGTTTCTTCTCAGGATTGTAAGATAGCATGCTCTGGCCCTTAAAGAGAGATTGAAGCAATTCATTTCGATCTTGGTTATGGTAAGAACTGAAGGAACCATTCTCTGATTGTATGTGCAATAAATCTTTCCCACTGTCTCCTACAGGCAAGTCAGACTCCATAGCAACTAAGTGTGTCTGTTGAACTTCATTAACTTGTAGATGTGCGAGCGATAATTCACTGGCAGATGAATATGCATGACTTGTGGTAGAATCCTTGTAAGAATGTTGCACATTAACTGCCGTCCAGGCATCTCCACTAGCACATAATTGTGCTCCCGCAGTATCTGCAGTACTCAGATACTCCGCATAATCAGGTACATTTGGAGGAGAATGATCTGATTCTATAATGATATGCTTTTCTGAATCATTATCTGACTCTGTACTGAAATGTTCATCTGAATCTATATCTGTGCGGTTGCACTCACGACTGCCAGTAAGCTTCTCTCGAGAATAGTCATCTTCTTCCATGTCTGTGGGGTTGCACTCATCACCCTGTGGGAAACTGGGTACAGACTTTTCATCATCTTCCATGGGAGATTGATGCTTTGTTGCTCCAATAGCTATCTTATCTTGAAGCACGCTTTCAAGGTTGTGATCACCTTTGTCATCCTGAACATCCCATCACAAACCAGGCCATAAAATATCATACCACAATAGGGACTCCGGTTCATTAAGAAATGGATGGCTACCAACCAGGTTGATAAAGATACATCGGCTCAAACAGAAAAAAAAAAAAAAAAAAAAGGGAGGGGAGATAAAGGCAGAATCACAAACCTCTATCAGGGGCTTTAGCCACCTTTTCATGTCCTTCTCCAAAGAGTTTGTCATTTGCCGTCTTTGTAAATGCATTTCAATCCAGTTTGCATAAGCTGCCGGGATATCTTTAATTGCCAATTGCAACCTGTATCAACAAGACAATATTTTGAGAAGGCAGACAATGAAATGTTTCTCCAAAGTATTAAAATATATTTTTCACACCACACTAACCAGTGCTGATGCAACTTCTTCTGTTCTTCTTCCACAAAGACTTCATATGGTTGTACCTCAAAGCTATCAAGGTTACCTAATATCCGGTTGAGAGACCTGGACTGAATGCTTTTGCCAGACTGCTTCAGGCTCTTAACAATTTCGTACTGCTTCGTGCTAATCTGAAATAGTTAAAGCACACATTCAGCAAGAGCCTCATTAAAATTAGAATGTTCAATATCATGACCCAGAGGAACAAGTATACAGCAAAAAGATGGCTCTGTGTGTAGAGAGAGACATAGAGAGAGGAGTGTCTTGTCTATACGTTGGTTTAAGGATGTAAATTATCTGCTTTCTCAAAAAATAAAACAGAAAAAAATTAAGGATGTAAATATCTGCTAGTTGGCATCAGTTACGTAAAATTAAAACCCATTAAAATAAACAACTTCAAGGCACTGACTTCCAAACATAATTGTGTTCAAATCCTAACACCAGAATATTGTGAAAGAACTTTTTTCTAGTTGACTTGACTTATTTGTCCTACTTAACAAGAAAATTATGACAATTCTGAGTCTCTGCTCAGAAGCCATTAAGGTGTCTCTGGCCATTGAAGTTTAACACGGGACCACTGATCCTAAAACTCAAGCCTGAGAGGTGACTGATTAGGTTACCCAGGCTTACATAATCCATCTCAAAATTTTATTATTTCAGAATTACCAAATGAACACCAACCTTAACATATGACATGTATTTAGCACCATCGCTACTACAGATATTGCGCTTGTGTAGATTGTCTCCTTTTTTGGATCTTCCTCCCGCATTATGTGCCCCATCTGGTGTAACCAATAAATTTCTACCTTTGTCCTTTAGGAAGCTTTTCTCACGGATCCTAACACAATAGAAACTCATAGATCTCATGCCGTCCAAAGTAAATTGATAGATAAATGTAACAAAATCATCATAGAAATGTCTAACTAAACATACAGTAAGTAGACATAGCCAAGTATGTTTATAATTTAAGAAAACTAAAATGAACCTGGAGCACAAGGCACTCTGGTATGACTAAACGTGGAAAGCTGAATTACCTGTTCTGAAAATCTCCTCCTTTGTTCACTGAGGAAATCTGGTTATCACTACTGCATGCTTTCTCCCAAGAACAAGATTCAGATGTAACTATGGCATTTTCCTCAAGATCATGCGATCTGGATTCATTTGCATGTGAAAAAAATTGTTTCTCAACATCACTTCTTAACCTGCATAAAGCATAACCCATGAGAATAGCACCCAAAGGCTTCAAGCAGTCTGAACAAATGACTCAATGAAAGGAAAAACACAATTTGAAGAAGAATTTATCCTCCATATTAAATGGTACTTGGTTGAGCATCAAAGGGAAGGCTTGACATTCATTAAGCTCATAATTATGAGATGAAAAAAAAAAACACAGTGAGCATCAACCTCCACATATTCTGCACAATTTCCTGTTCAGGATCCTTACAGCTTGCGCATCTCTTCTTCAACTTCTGTAAATATGCAATCATACTGCCACAAAACAATAAAAAAGATTGTGACGGTATGTTTTAGCGAAAAAGAGCCTTTCAAAAACAGTCTTATATGTATTATACGAAAAAGTGGAAAAGCTTCACGTACTCATTATGATACACCTGCAACTCATTGTAGAATGTTTTCTTATCATTCTTTAGACATTGTTCCCTACGAAGTATTGCATCAGGATGGAAATCACCTGAGCAAAGTGAAGCACCCCTGAAAGCATATATTTCAGTTAAAATCATTGGTACACTATGGACTTAAATTAATAATGACAAAGAAGCTACTTTTTAAAACTCACAAAGCTACAAGAACTTCTTTTTTTCTTTCATGTTAGAAATTAGAATCATCTAAAAGTGATACCTAGTACATGCACAGCAACAGTGTTTGCAAAAAAATAGTAACAGAAAACAATAGAGAAGTTTCTTGTTTCAAATTTTATGCTCAAGAGACCGAACAGTACAATTGATGTAATAAACTTTTCTCAACCACATGAAACCCATTTTCTTACAAGAAACATGAACGTGTTGGAAAATTTTGATTAGTCTACAAAAAGCAATATTCAGCAGTGCAACATTTATTTAGTCTTAAAAATATAAAAGAAACAAAATCAATGGAAAAGAGGAGGAAAGGGATTGCATCAATACAAGTATAACATAACAATACATGCCATTTAAGAAAAGGGCTTCCAAAGTCAAAGCAACCCCCAGCAAGCAATGCTTGCACAACTTCCTCTGCCTCTGCTCTGCTAGGAAGAAACTGCATAAGGTGATTCTTCTCAATCTCAGAAAGATGAGTATTCCAAACCTGCATCATTGTATAAACAAATAGCATATTAGATGCACCAACAACATAAAGTAGATACGGCATTGTGGCTAATCATAAATTAAAAGCTACCTCATATGAAAGCACATCTTCCAAATTTTCCAAATCATAGATTCCCTCAGGAACAGCAAAAACATCTGCCAAAGTATTGTGGCTATTGAAAGCGGAATCAACGAACGGCCTCAAAGTTCTCCTACTTATGCCAATTTGATCCCTTTTGGCAACTACCATATTCTGATTCCCATCCCACTCAAGAGAAATATGTGGTTTTATGTTTGAATCATCCTGAAGCAATCTAATACTTTTCTTTTTTGCTTTATGTTGCTCCCTGGAATTGCAACCGGCAATGATAACACCATTTAGTCGCTTTCTCCGCTGATCAGCCGCCATTGGCACAAGATGTCAAACAAAGCTCCGTCAAAGCATTATACCTTCATACATTATTACCTGTAACACATGCCGTCATTTTTAATGCAACCTGAGATCAAAATTAAATAACAAACCATTTATAATCCATGGCTACAAAATGCCTCATAACTCAACTCAAACTGTAACCCAAAACACATGGTGAACAAAATCAATGCAACTAACTGGGCTGGAGTGAGTCTATCAGTTTAAACTGGGTACTTGTTTTGTTTGGTAAATTGTAAGGCACTTCAAGGGAGTAAGCTACACTATAAAGATTGAGTCAACATCCAAAGTCAATTTATTTATGGAAAATTCAATGGCATTTACCTGAACAATTTAATCCCTCAAATAGGAATCAAACACCCTCGGATTGTACCAATTTAAAACAAAACAAACAGTTAAATTGAAAAGATTAAAAATTGCATGCATTTGAAATAAAGAAAGCTGAAATACCATAAAAAGATTAAAAATTGAAAGCTACAACAGCAACTTCTGAATGAAAGACGCAATCCCCAAACACCCATACAAATTTGCTGACGATTGGAAACCCACTTAGGAATCAAATTGGCAGTGAGAACCAACCCGATATGAAAAATTAAAGAATAAAAAGGATAAAATATACAAGAAACGGCATTCATATGCCTCATGTTGAAATTGAAAACCGGAAGCCTAGACAATGGAAGGCGTAACTTAACAGGAAAAAGAAAAGAAAAGGACAATACCTGAAATATCTGGTGATTAGGCATCGAACAGAAAGCCAAGAATTAGAGTTGCCAAGGTTTGCAATAAGAAACCCAAAAAAATGGGGAATTTTGCCCTAAGAAAACCCAATTAAATGTGGAGAGAGGAGGAGCGTTTCGTATTATCGGATGGGGTTTAGGAGTTGGAAGAGAGACGGACACCCACAGAGCATGAGAGAGCGAGCAAGAGGGAGATGAGACGAGTGTGTGTGGCTTCGGGGAACCGTTAATTTAACATTGAATGGTTCATTCGCGCGCTCGGGCGCGGCGCGGCTCAAGTCTCAGCTTCTACGCTTGCTCGGAGGCTGCGTCGATCCCTCCCTTATCCTGATTCCGGATTTGGAATTTTCTTTTAACCCTAGTATCTCTACACCCAACCTATAAAATTTAAGTTTCACCAAAACCCGACCATGGTAAATCTTGACGGGACAAAACTAATAGTCTAAGTAGAAAATGTGAGTTAATGTACCACGTCGATACTTAACATCTTGAGGATATAAGTAGTAAAAAACGCACACAAAGATATAACCATTTTGATGTGATTGTCTCGTCAAAATCTTATTAGATTAGCAAAAACCCACAAAAAAAAAAAAAAGTGCTTTATCTAAATAATACATTAAGGTAAAGTAAGTATATTTCATGATACTCTCTTGAAATGGACAAAACTCTCCCTAGAAGCATTTCAAATAAGATAGGCATACTAATGCCTTGAACAAACTTATGAAAAGTTGACTTTGGCAGTGACTTCATGAATAGGTCGGCAATGTTATACTGGGATAAAATCAGTTTGACTTCAATTATTCTAACGCTTTTGCTAATGTGATGCAGACGTAATAAGCTTGGTCTTGACTTTGTTGATGTATCCTCGCTTGGTCTCCTCAATACATTCGGCATTATCTTCATAGATCGTCGTTGAGACTCAACGATGGATAAAAAACCACAAGTACTTTGAATACGTTCAACAATGTCGATTTTGTGAACATAGTGAGGTGTAGTGAGCTTGGCACGATTTGAAGATTTCACAACCAATGTCTATTTTGTGTACCTTCAAGATATTGCGATATCCCTAACGATAAAAATATAACCGTATGGTAATGTGTCTGACACTAAGTTGTTTTCGTTTAATTATGAGTTGGACCTTCTTAATGGTATCTATACTGCTACCACCATTGCAGGATTCGTATTCCAGACAGATGGTTTTTAAAGGGAAGTAGTCTACCCAGTTTTGTCCCCATAATCTTTGTTTTCTACTTTGATGTTCAGATGGTATGTCGTTTTCTTATTGTTTCCCCTACCATTATTTACAACACAGAGGTAAGGTTTGAGATCCGCATGGACTATTATCCTCTTACCATTGAAATCTATCAAAGGCTTGAAAGAAACAAGTGATCCCTGGAGGCGCCGCGACTTCTTTGGGGAAGGGCTTAGCAAAGCAGAGGTAACATACTCAAACGCAACCTGGTAATGGTAGCTATATGAATGAATATTATAAGTTCGATCAGTGTAATCTATCTTGACGTTTTCAATTATATTCTCAAGCTCTGAGTTGTTTGATCAAGTAGAAAATTGGTAGGAAGAACAAGTGAATCGAATTCGAGTGCACACAAATTACAAGAAAAGCTTCTTGAATCTCTTGAATCTCATCATGTGAAAAGGTAATGCTGCGAGCCAGAGTCAATCTTCCATGGGCAATGGCATGGCCATGTTGTCATTATTAGCCTGGGATTGGGAAGGAAGAGAGTAAAGAGGGCGGGGAAACAGCAGCTTCAGACGGAAAGCATCCACCCCGTTCAAGTAGTACCGGAATAGCCTCTTTGCCCGTATAAATCCAAGATGCCCGTACAGCGCCAGAGCTCCTTTATTTGTCACTTCTGCCTCCAGCGTTACCTGAATCCAATCCAATCCAATCCAATCCAATCCAATCAAGTCATTCATTCGTGACAACAGCGGCCAGGCTAGGGCTCCAAAAACAGATTGATTTTATTTTACGAAAACAGAGAGATACCTCTTCGCAGCCAGATTCCTTCATGACTTGAATAGATCTGGTGACTAGTTGGGTGGCGATGCCTTTGCCTCTGTACGGCTTGATGACGACAAGCATGGCGATGTACCCTCTGTAGGTGTTGCGGTGCTCCCCCATCTTACACACCACCGTCCCCACGCACCTGCCTCCGTGGAACGCCATGAAACATAGCTGCGGCCACAGATACACGAAGTACCGATAGGTGAAGATGGAGTACGGCTCGCTCAGTTCTTGGTCCACCAGCCCCATTATTAGAGGGAGGTGCTCTTCTCCTCCATAGCTCACGTACTCTATCTCCGACGCCCCCGCCGACGACAAATTTACCTTCTCAATCTCACCCCCTCCTCCTCCTCCGCCGCCGCCGCTTTCTTCTTTCTCTTTCTTACTGATTCCTTCCAATTCCATCACTCACTCTTTCTTCAGTGTTTCTTTTTGCTGTCCCCTCTGTGTTGAGAGATTTTGTGCGGGTGGACTCGACGCTATTTAGACGACGCCGACGACAATGCAATTGGATTGGACTGGACTGGCCTGGCCAAACCTTTTAGGATGTAGGCCCATGTTTGAAACCCAACTCTTAGTGCATATATTTCCTTGACTGGCCCAATCCAAGTCTTTAGTCCACCATAAGTTTTCATATTTAAGTACAGGGACATATTCGGGACGAACGCACTTATTTAAGTTGCAGTTATTTTTTTCCATGTTGGCTTTATACATAGATATAGACATAGTCAGGTAGGTAAAATGGGTTAACTAACGTTATGTAATCCGAAAAAAGCCGAATTATTGTTAACTCTTGTCACTTTGGAGAGGTTCCACTTTGGTCTCAACAGTTATAGTTTTCACAATTTAAATTGGATAAATTATATAGTAGCTCCTTAAATTTGAGGTATATTACAACCTCATACAATATCTTTAAAACATTTTACTTTCATACCTCAAGTACTATTTTATTTCAATATAATACATCTATTAGATTTTCTATTCATTAATCCGTTAAGCGCTGACGTGACTACCACATTTGTGCCACGTGGCAAAACAAATAATTTTTTAATTTTTTTTAAACCTGAATTTTCTCAACAACAACAACAAAAATAAATACAACTCATCCATCTCCCCGCAACCCCCCCCCTCCCACCAAAAACAAACCCATATCCTTTTTCCCCCACCCCCACCCCCACCCCCACCCCCACCCACCCACCTCACAGAAACCTTATTACTCTTCCTCACCCTCTCCTCTCCTCTCTTCTCCCTCATATTCATCTTTTTCCCCCTACAACCCAGCCCAGCCCACCCCCACCTTCCCCGAGCGCATCCGCACCCTTCCTCTGCACCCACCCTCTTCCCTCATCTACACACTTCACTCCTTAAATCCACACACATTCCTCCCATTTTCACCTTACGAACCCGATGATGGCGGACGAGATATGGGTTTTTTTTTTCTTCTAAGTTGCAGGTAGGGGGTTGGGCGGACCCGCACCCACCCTCCACACCCACCCTCTTTCCTACTCTACACACCCCACTCCTTAAATACACAATCATTCCTTCCATTTTCACCTCATGAACCCGACGATGGCGGACGGGATTTGGGTTTTGTTTTTTTTTTCTTTCCCTTTCTTCTAGGTTGCAGATAGGGGTTGGGGGAAGAAGAGAGGGGAGGAGGAGGGGGAAAGACGAACTAAATGGGTTTTTTTTTTTTTTTCTTCTGGATTGCGGAGAAGATGAAGATGGGGAAGAAGATGGGTGCGGTGGGGTGTGTAAAGGGTGGGTGCGCGATGAGTGCGAGGGTGGGTGTGGAGGAGGACGTGGAGGATGGGTGCGGTGGGTTTGGGAAAGACGGGAGGTGCGCGATGGGTGCCATGGGGAAGATGAAGATGAGTTTTTTTTTTTTCCTCCTCTTTTTCTTCTGGGTTGCAGGTTGCAGGTTAGGTTTTGGGGGGTGGGAGGGAGTGGGAAGACGAAGTGGGCTTTGGTTTTTGTTTTGTTTTTTTTATTTTTTAAATTTTATAATTTAGTTAGAAGGTTTAGGTTTTTTTAAAAAAAATTAAAAAATTATTTTGTTAGCCACGTGGCACAAATGTGTCAGCCAGGTCAGCATTTAACGGATTAATGGATAGAAAATCTAACAGATGTATTATATTGAAATAAAATAGTACTTGAAGTATGAAAGTGAAATATTTTAAAAATGTTGTATGGGGTTGTAATAGACCTCAAACTTGAATGGTTACTATGTAATTTACCCATTTAAATTATATAATTCACTAATTATTACAATTTAAGAACAGTGACTTAAATATGTTAAATTTTTTAACAAAATTAGCAAGCTTTGAGCCAATGCGATGTGTTTTAGACTTGTTAGATGTCTAATTTACCCTTGCACTTGGCATTCACCTCCGCTAATTTTATTAACAAAAATTTGACTAAATGATTTTATTGTCCTTAAATTTTAAGAACCAGGAAGTTATATAGGTTACATATCAGAAATTTGTAAATAAGAGGTTTTAAGTTCGATTATTGTCAAAAGTGAATTTGTACCATATTATTGTTAGTTTATTGTGAAGCTTAATTTATTCCCTACTTAAAGTTAAAAATATCGTTTGTTAAAAAAAAATTAATGTTAATAATAATTTTTAACTAAAATTTAGGAAACACAAGAAAAAGATGAATGGGATACTGACGTGCCAAAATCAAGGCCACCAGCTAAATATAAATTTATCGATAACACGGTCATTTCCCTATTGTTCCAAATTCCCATCGCAAAGGGAAAATCTGGTTTGCCCATTTTATCCCTACCCTTTTCTCTCTCTGTACCCCGTCTTTCTCCACAGGCAGCATCTGTATAGCAGCGAAACGCAAAAGACCATTTCGCAGCGCAACAGTCGTAAACCTCAAAACTCAGAAGAATAATTACAAAAAGAAGAAAAATAAAAAGGAAAACAATATGTTGAGGGTTGCAGCGAGGAGGCTCTGTTCTGTGTCCGCGTCGCCATGGAGGTCCAACCAGGCCGCCACCGGCACTGCCACCTCCTCTATCCTGTCTCGAAATCTCATCGACGACCGTGACTCCTCCGATGAGCTCAGATCCGCCTATTTCACCCCTGACTTCTATCTTCCGTCCAGAGGTTAGGATTCCCCTCATTTCTCTCCCTCTTTCGTGGCTACTGGTTATTTAGGGTTTTTCTCCCCAAAATTATCGGCTGGAATTTCATCAGAATTTATCGCTGATTTTTGGGAATGGGTGATTATTGATCTTGATATTGTGTTTGCGTGTATTATCTTTATGAGCTGATCAATGAATATTTTAGTTTAGTTTAAATTGAGCTCCCATTGATGGTGAATTTAACTTTGGTACCGTAATAATGCTGTATATTTGTGTTAGAAATCTGTTTATGCATCCCTTTCACAAATTTCTGTTCTAAATCACGTATTGAAAAAGAAAGAAATAAAAGACAAAGAAAAAAAGGTCATGAAGCATCAAGTTGAAGTCTTTAAAAGCTAACTTTTCTAAAGTTCACAGCTTTTAGTAATTATTCAAGTCTATGCAGAATGATGCATATAGCTCCGTTGGGTCAATCAATGGCTTTTATTTTTATATTGCTCTTGTTCTAATCGATCGATTGCTTCAGGTTTTGTGTCTGGTTCAGTGACCCCATCGCAGGACAACAATCTAGTTCCAGACGTTCCTCCAACTGTCGCAGCCGTCAAGAATCCTAGTTCAAAGATAGTTTATGACGAGTACAACCATGAGCGTTACCCTCCAGGTGACCCCAGCAAGCGTGCATTTGCCTACTTTGTCCTCACAGGTGGTAGGTTTGTCTATGCTTCTCTGATTCGTCTGCTTATCCTTAAGTTTGTGCTAAGCATGTCAGCCAGTAAGGATGTTCTTGCCATGGCCTCGCTCGAGGTTGATCTCTCCAGCATTGAGCCAGGTTCAACTGTGACTGTTAAGTGGCGTGGAAAACCAGTCTTCATCAGACGCCGAACTGACGATGATATCAAGCTGGCAAATAGTGTAGATGTTAATTCTCTCCGTGATCCGCAGCAAGATGCTGAGAGGGTTAAAAACCCGGAATGGCTCATTGTTGTGGGAGTTTGCACGCATCTGGGTTGCATTCCCTTGCCTAATGCTGGTGATTTTGGTGGATGGTTTTGTCCATGCCATGGTTCCCACTATGATATTTCTGGAAGGATCCGCAAGGGACCAGCACCGTACAATCTGGAGGTACCCACTTATTCCTTCTTGGAGGAGAACAAGTTACTGATTGGCTGAAAACCTTGGCCTTGTTCTCTAGCGGACCGGTCGGTTCTGGATGAGTTCTTTTTCATAATCAGATAATGTCGAAGATTTGTTACAAACACTTTTACTTTTAATTTTACTCTCTTTTCCCCCTTTGGGTTGTTTAGAAATAGCGTTTTCATATTATGCTACTCTTTCTGGGTGGTGTTGCTATTGATTGTCAATAAGTTGCCTTGGCTTTGCTGAGCATCAACTGTACCAAAGGCTCCAAACTTTGCTGAACTGAGGATTCTGTTATTTAAGAATCAAGAAAACTTGATTTATTTATCTATTGAGGTTTATTAGGGTGCGTTTGTTGTATCGGACTGTCTCGGACTGGACTAGCTGCAGGGTCTAAGTTGGACTGGCTTAGACTAGACTAAGCTGGACTAACTTAGTGAAACGTTTGGTGCAGTGTCGGACTAATAACCAAACTAATAAAAAATAACTCTTTTTTCTTTTTTTTTTCATTTTCATTCTCTTTTTTCTAGTCAACTGCATTCCTTCTCCCGAAAACAATGAACTCTGTACATATATAATTGTGCACCAAATGGATCTAAAAAAAAATAAAAAAATTGTGCCCCAATTTCCCTATCTAGAATCTCTATCTCTCTTGAAAGTTGCAGAAGGAATTTGGTATGCAGAGCACCCTTGGGTTTTGGTTATATTCTTTTGGATTTGAGGCCACAAAATTTTCCTATAAAATCTGGGTTTTGCAAAGATTCAAACGAACTTGGTTTTGCAATTCGAATCTGGGTTTGCAATTTGAATATGGGATTTGCAATTCGTGTCTGGGTTTTGCGATTCAAATATGGGTTTTGCAATCTTAGCGAATTTGGGTTTTGTGATTCGAGCGGATTTGCGAAGATGTGCAGATGTGTGCAAAAAGAGGACGCTATGGTTGCAAAGAAGATGAAGTTGTGGTTGCAAAGAAGATGAAGCTGCGGTTGCAGAGAGGGCGCCAACAGAGCAATGGGAGTAGGACGAAGCATGCCTTAGCTAGTCCTGTGGTTTTCGGGGACTCTCACTAAAAACTGCTAGCGATGCCGTTAGTCTGGGCGAGTCCCAGCTAATCTCATTAATATTAGTCCCTCATCACAATAAACGCTGGACTACACTAAAAGCTAATCCAGTATAGTCCAATGAAACTTAGTGAAGCCAAACAAACGGGTCCTTATTGTTTTTACCAAATTGCATGATGGTGCTCTCGGCCTCGTTCATTAGATGTGTTTGGATGAGGGATTGCAAAGTAATAAGGGACATGGATTACTACGGTACTACGGTAGTATGAATTGTTTTAAAAACATGAGATAAAGGGATTTGTAAATGACTTGTTGGAATGATTATATAGTGCATTTTCAATCCCTATAACTAATGTTTTCTTATAGTACATTTCTTACTAATTGAGCCTAAATCCGCGAAGGTGTCGGTACTCAAATGCATGATAAGAGTTTGTGACAACCCTCTAAGGGAGCAGAGTTTTGAAGACAACTGAACCAATCTATTTAGTAGTAGCTTATAGCTATACATATATATACACACACACACACACACACACACACATATTTAGGTCAAATTGAATGATTGTGTCTACATATCTCAAAATCTTTCAAGGATCTAATACAAGAACAGCTTCATTTCCTAATTTCCTCTCTGACTCTGAGCAAAACATTGAAATTGAATATAGAGATAGAGGTATTTCTTTATCTCTCGAATATGCCCTTAACATACACCATTCCTTTCTCACTCAGTTGAAGCTCCTTTCTCATTTGCTCTACTTGCTGGTCATCCCCTTGAACGATGATCTCTGACTGTTCACCATCGTCAATGACCATCATTTTGACCTTGATCTGCTCCTTTCGCGACGCTCGCTTCCAGTAATATGCGCCCCTGTGTTCCATTTTGAAAACATCAGTACATTTTTTAGTTTTGGAGCACTCGTATGCAATTTGACACAGATAAGTGAATTGGAATTGAAGCGTGTGGGTGCTTTTGCACTACTTACGCCAACGGACTTAAGGTGGTGAGCCAAAACCAGTTATTGCCGAAATCGGGAACAGTTATGGTAAGAACAAGAGCTACGCTTGCGAGGCTGATGCAGGTGCAAAAAGTGAGCAATGCCGCCTGGCCTCGACTTGGAACCATCATGCCTTCAAACCTTCATACCATTCAAAGACAAGACAGAAATATCTGAGCATGTCTATTCACTCACTATTATGTATAGATATTGTTACAACACCCAAACTCCTTGGCAATTTGGCAATGGCAAGGCAAACAATAGAAACCACAGTAGTATATGCATATATGATGATGTTCATGGAGAATGCAACACATGGAAATTCCCAAAGAAACAGATAACATGTCCATATATAATTGCAGCATCATCTCGTCACTAGATTCAATGTACATTGAACGAAGAAATGGATGTCAACTTTCAAATTGTGTAAGTTGAAAGTAGGTAAGGTGGAGTTGTGGATTACGTAATGGTCTCCCCTCGATCAGTGACCACGAAATTGTTGCGAGTGAAAAAAGAGAGGATTTCACCGGCGACTTGGCTTGGTGCCTTCTTCTCTTCACCTACAAACGTCTTCTGCACGACCTGATATCCTCGCGTTTACATATGTTCATATTCAGTTCGGGCGCCCATGTTGTTTAAGTGAAAATTGAGGGCATAATTACAAAATTACAGACCTTGGATTTAACAGAACGTTTGATGAGGGACCAAAGGCCAGGAACAGAGATGACGAAGAGACCCAGGGATGTGTAGTAACTGGCCAACGAATAACCTACGGCGCCGTCTGCAGCTGCAACCACAAACATGAGGGAGCTGCTGATGCTGCTGCTGGATGCATTCAGTTGCTGCGGTGGTTCCAGTAAGAGAGGTACCAGAGACGACGACGTACTAACAAGAGACTCGTGGAGGGAGCTCATCACCACCTCTCTCTTCTTGTTGGTTCCTGAACTTCCTGATGAACGCTGGCTCAGCCGCCATGGCTGCTGCTGCCTCTGCTGGTGGTGGGTTACGTGGAGTATTTTCAGAGGACGGGAACTAAGAGGATTTGGATGCGGGTGCGGAGGGGATGATAGCACTTTCGCTGCCATAGCGCTCGCCCCCTCTCCCTCAAGAAAAAAGAGAGAGACAGATGGAGAGAGATAAGGATTGAGTTTTTCTGTTTACTAGCATAGAGACGCCTGGCTCTTCCTGTCTGTGGACTGTGGAGGTCCAACTCCTAAAGTACAGAGTGAAATATGTGAACGTGATAGACTGACTGACAGCCAAGCCAAGCCAAGCCAGCTGCCGGCTCCCTACGAACGAGGTGGATAATGGGCGTGTTGGTGTTTGGGCCTATTCCCTCGCAAATGGCCCAAATTTAAGAGCGTTGAGGCAAGTAGTGTTCGCTATTTGGACACACAAATTAACACATTCTTCAGTCCAAGTGGCCTCAAATAATATATAATAGTAAGCTCATCAGTGTGTCAAACAAGTGCACCAATTAAGAAAAACTAACGAAAAGTCTAAAAAAACGTTCATTTTAATGAAAAGCCATTTTAAATGTATAATGAATAGTACTAGGAAAATGTATAAATGTGGTTTTTCGTTAAAAGTGAATATTACCGGAAGTGTTTTGTTAAAGCTCCCTCGTAAAACAAATACAACTTGATAAAGGCCTTTCATAGTAGTGAGTTTGATCTTCTACATATAAGATTAGAAACACATCAGTAGCAAAAATTCATGTTTTTTTAATATAAAGATATATTTACACTACAGAGTGAGAATTTACGCTAAATCACAAAATATGTCTGCAAAATCTCATGTTCAAACACCAAAAAATTGCAATAAAAAAAAAAACTTAAACTAAGTATAGGCCTTGTAGTTCAAGTTCGATAATAGCATTTACTTTTACATTGGATGTCTAAACTTGATTCACCATATCACCAATATTAATAACTAAATGAATGAAAAGTAGATAGGTTTCATAAGTTTTGGGTATGAAAATGAAGGTATCCTAAGTAAACATACCTTAAAATACTTTAATTTAGTATTTATACTTTTTAATGTAGGAGCATCTTCAAGGAATATGTCAAATTTTGAAACATCATAATGATATTTGATGGTTTGTGTGGCAATTTGGTATTTTATACAATTTTTTGCTCCATCCAATATGTTAAATAATAATATTACCCTATAAATTTTTTATTCTCTCGTAGGGTCCAATTATTGAGATAATCAACCAAATACTTAAAACACAGTAACATTTATTAAAAACTTATTAAATGGATTTGACACCTTTTGTCAAATTTGACAGCAAAAGGTCTTGCCTTCAAATGACTCAATGTCACGTAAAAAACTGAAGGCTCGCGTAAAAAACTGAAGGCTCGCTTGAAAAGAATTTGATGTCATTTTTACTGTTATATGTTTATGTGACAATTTTAACATATTTTTTTTAAAGATGCCCTAAGTATCTCACTACACATATGAGGCAAACCTCACTTTTTTTATTAAAAAGCAAAGGGAAATGTTTTTATTTCCAAATTTACCCTTTCGTATCTTTTTTGTTTCTTTCAAAATAATGATGCTACATTTTGTGGACAATTTCTATACCTTCTTTTTGAAAGAGGTAGGATTATAATAAAGTAAATCTCACTTATACTATAGAGATGCTTTAGATATGGACTTAGCATTTTCTTTTTAAAAGTTAGTGGACTACACTTATAGCATTTCCTTTACTTATCTAATTTGATAATGTACTTAGTGCAATGTAAAATAAACTTACTCAAAACTTTATATTACAATTTATTTATCTTAGTGAAATATCAAAAAAGGATTTATAAGCAAGAAAAAATATCCATAAATGTCTAAAAAGATGGTTGCTCAAAGCCCATCTACGGTTGTCATCGCTCGATCACTTCCTTTTTATGTCATAACAGAAGCATAATTAGAAGTGAATTTTGATATTTTCGTTTTACAATTTACAAGGTACCAATAAAAAAAGAAATTGCTATTAATATTTTAAATTTTTCATTCTACAATCTTTATAGTATTTTTCTTCCTAACTATATAAGTTTGGAGTGCAAAATTAAAGTTTGAGTGTTCCAACAACAATTATCTTGAAAAAAAAACAGTTGATAGTGTACCTAATTATGGAAACTCTTGTATTGCTTTGACTAGAATAGCCCCTTCCTTCCTCGGAAAGAGGCCAAATCTGAGGAGCGATCAAGCCTAAAGTGAAGGAGAGAAGGAGCAATGGAGATGAAGGGGCGAGGGCGGTGATTAGGGCCTGTCCGTACTCTTCCGAAACCGGTACTCGACAGTCACTGACGTCAGCAAACCCACGAATACGCGCACACGCACCCCATTAACCTCCCACCCCCCCCACCCCCCCCCCCCACACACACACACACACTCTCTCTCTCTCTCTCTCTCAGAGCTCCCTAAACCAGCGCTCCAATTTTCATGTGCGACTTGATCCTCCTGATAAACCCTAGAATCTCAAGTTTCTCTAAAATCACTCTCTCGCTTCTGCAGATAACTTCGAGTGAGTGGAAAATGGTGGTGAAATCGCTGGTTCAGAGCTCCGCCGATGCTGAAGGAGGCGCTGACGCTGCAGACCCGCATTCCAAAAGCGACATTCCCTCGCCGCCGGGAAGGAGAACTAGTTCTCGCCTTCGGGGCAAAGAGAAACCCCAGAAGGAAATCCTGGTCCGCAAAAGAGTTGCATTACTTGATGAGCACAGAGACGGAGACGGAGACCGAGAGCAAGACGGAGGGGGAGACGGAGGTAGCCTCAGCAAAAGAGCCAATGTCGACGGTGGAAAAAGCTCCCATGCTAAAAATGAGGCCGGGGACGCCGGCTCTAACGGTTGTTTAGAAGGCGGAGCCAGCAAACCCACTGATTCTTCGGCTGAGAAAAGCGACCATGCTAAGGTCAAGGAGACCCTGAGGCTGTTCAACAAGCATTACCTTTATTTCGTACAGGTTTGTCCTTATGAGGATTGAGCTCAGATTTTACCCTATTTGCATGTTTAAATGTTGAAAATGTTTGGGTAAGAAGTACGGTCAACTTTTAGAAATTTGATTCATAGGAAGAAGAAATGAGGTGCAGAAAAGTGGAGGCTGATAAGAAGGCCTCCAAATCCGCAAAGAAGGGCTCGAAATCTTCAAAAAAATCTAAGGTCAGTTTATCTTACTTACTCTTTGCTTAACATGCATGTGGTCTGGAAACTGAGCAATTTGGTCTTTAATATGTTTCCAAAATGGACAAATTTCTGCAGAAAGAGGCTTCCCCGCTAGAGGCAAAGGCGTCAAAACGACATGATTTGAAGGCAATATCGAAGGCAAGTGAACATGATTCTTGCCTCATCACTGTCTTCTCTCGATAGACACACTCTTTGTGTTTTCATAATATATGACATTTTGAAATCAAACGATCTCAGGTGCAAATGCTGTTCAAATACTTCTGTTTTGTAAAGTGATTCTGGTGTACTATACTTAGGAATTCTGAAGTAACATGAAAGTGATTGTAACATTGGTGGTGGTGTCAATTGTTGTGACATGTCTCTTGTTTTATGGGTTTCCTACTTGCTATCCATATGATAACTTTGTTTTGTATTAAGAGCCAATGATGTTCCTGCTCGGGACCTGCAGTGGGAAGTAATAATAGGTTTTTCAAGAGCAAGGAGGATGAGGTGGATTTAATTAGGGATGAAATTAAGTTTTTAGCTTTTCTCTGAACATATTTGTGTAAACATTTTAGAGGTATTCTTTTGAGTTTTATTCTTATTGACTGGGGAATATCTTTGATTTGAATGTAATATAGTTTATCCTGGTTTTGATGGACATCATGTTCGTCTTTCCTACTTGTACCTTTTCTTTTCTAATAGAATTCATGTTGATCATTAAAAGAGTGATGTTCCTGTTTGGGATACGATGGTCAGTATTTATGATTATAACGTCTGATATAATCTGCCCCTGTTTTTCTTTGGCTTTTAAATAATAATGTCTAGCAGATGATGGAGAGAAAAGAAATCTTGAATGCCCCTAAAAGAATCGGAAGCATTCCAGGTTTGCGACTCTCACCTGGTTAATTTTCCCTTTGCTCTATGTGCTTTTGAGGGTTTGTTGACTGAAATACATTATGAGATTGATAATTGAACACAGTTGCCTTTGAAATATGTCCTCTTTTTTTTTTTTCCAAAGATTTTAATTTGTGGGTGCTAAAGTTTCCCTTCCTGGTAGGTATTGATGTTGGGCATCAGTTCTATTCTCGGGCTGAAATGGTTGCTGTTGGTTTTCACAGCCACTGGCTCAACGGCATTGACTTTATGGGGCAAAACTACGACAAAGTCAAAGGGGTAATTCATACTTTTCCTCTTTGGACATAAACACTTGAGAATGAACCTGCATTTGTTTAATTATAACTAGGGGTATTTTTCTGAAGGATCGGATTGGAACAATGTTTCCAATTCCCATTCCAAAATTTTGAATTAGAGTGGATCAGATCACAATTTTTAAATTTGAAAATTTTGGCATATCGGGAAATTTCAAAGTCGGAGTAATCTTGGAAATTTCAGAACATAATTCAGAAGTTCATATATTTTATAAGTTTTTGAATAGTCTCAAACTTTCCACACGTGGAATTTATTGTTCTTTCTTAATATTTGGTGTATGCTGATGTATGAATTCAATTAATTTTGTGGTATACTAGAATGCTTATACTTTTTAATATATATATATATATATAAGTGTGTTTGTACCATACTTGACCAATCCCGAAACTACCGAGCACCGGCCAACACTATACTGTCAAGGACCCAGAAGAGTTCCCCTCCGACCAGGAGGCCAATCACTACTCGACACGTGTCAAGATTAGAAGCCAATCAGAGCGCAGCACGTGTCGACATCAAGAACCAATCATAACATGACACATGTCAATGTGACAAAGCTACAAGTTTTTCTATAAATAGGGGTCATTCCCCCACAATATTGCCGAATGCCATTTTGTGTTAAATCATTCACAAGAACTCACTAAATTGAGAGCTTGATCCTTTGTACTTGTGTAAGCCCTTCACTACTAATAAGAACTCCTCTACTCCGTGGACGTAGCCAATCTGGGTGAACCACGTACATCCTGTGTTTGCTTCTCTGTCTCTATTCATTTACGTACTTATCCTCACTAGTGACCGAAGCAACCAAGCGAAGGTCACAAAACCTGACACTTTCTGTTGTACCAAAGTCTTCGCTGATTTTGTGCATCAACATTTGGCGCCGTCTGTGGGAAACGACACTTATTCCTACTCTCTTCAGCTGTGTCAAGCTGGTTTCTATCATTCGTACACTTTCTTTTGACCAGGCATCCCTCTCCAGCATGGGAAGCGAAGGAAGCCACAGCACACAGAATGACATCCCCCTTGCACATAGTGCGAAACAACGAAAGAAGGAAGGAAAACGAGTTATTCTTCAAGCTAAAGTCGATGAGTTGGAAGCTCAGAACAACAAAATAGCAATGAGGAATGAGGTCCTCCAGGAGCAATATGAGAAGCTCTTCGAGACACTCCACGAAGCTAGGCAAGCTCAGACACGCGAGCTTGTTGCCCCCGTGGAAGTCAACCATCAACTGGGTGCCCTCCAACATGGAGGGTCACATGCATTCGACATAGATATCCCTGATAGGGAACAGATTACCCCTCGACTTGATAATCAACATGAGGCTTCTCTTAACCCAGTTGCTTCGACCCGAACCATGAGAAGTGGAGGGAGACACCTCTTTGCTGAAGGGGCAGAGGGATCGAAAGCCGTCTTTCGCGATTGTCGGGATTTCCTGAAGCAACGTCGAGAGAATTCCATCCATATAAGCTCAAAGATTAATGACCCAAGGATTTCTGAGAGACTCGGTCCCCTGCCACGGCCCAAGCCGGCCACCAATTTGGGGAAGGGGCAACAAGTCCCAGAGAGACATGAGGGTACAGGGGACTCAGAGGTGTTCCGACAGACATACCCTGGAAGCCAGTACAGCGAGTCCAGGGAAAAATCACATGCCCTCGATCAAACCTTCCTAATTCCAAGAGGAGATGGAGATTTACGAAAGAAAGCTCCAGTGACACATAACTCCGCTCAGGACCCCCTTGTCCTACAACTTCTTGAGGAAGTAAACAAGTTGAAGGCTGAACGTCAGGCTGAAATACCTGACTGGAACCAACCCAGGCCTGGCCCTCTTACAAGGAGGATCCTCAACACCCCCCTTCAAGCAAAGACAAAGCAAAAGCTTGGCTTGCAACTTTATACTGGAAAAGAGGACCCGATTGAGCACCTTAACCTCTTTGAGTCCACCATGGCATACCGGATGCACACCGACGAAGAGCGATGTCTTCTCTTCCCCTCCACCCTCTCTAGTGGAGCTCTAAATTGGTATTGTCGTCTTACACCTGAGACGGTAGACTCATTTGAGGAATTGAGGAAACTATTTGTTTCCCAACACATTTTCCAAACCGATCGCTTGCACTCTGCAGATGACTTGTACACTATCCGCCAGAAGCCAGACGAGTCATTACGTATGTATGCTGGCCGCTTCAGCCATGAATACTCCCGGTGTGCCGAGGCAGACGACAAGACTGCCCTCAAAGCCTTCACGGCAGGCCTACGTGATTGTTTCTTTAAATACATGATCAATGCCAATACTTGGAAGACTTACTCTGAGGTGATGGCGCAGGCTTATAACCATGCCTCCGCCGAGGCAAAGACATATCAGGAGAAACCCCCTACAACCATCCTTTATCAACAAGTGGGAGGTGGAAGCCAGACTCACCTAAATGAGAAGACCTCGACTTTCCAAACAGCAGTGGCACCTCCCCATGCCTTGCATAATGCTTCACCGAATCAACAGACATATCAATTTCAAGGCAAGAGGAAGGATTTCCATCCTCACCACTCTCCTTTCAGTAAAAAGAGTAAGGGACACTATCCCGATAACCAAGGGTATCGCCACAATAACGCACGCCCCCAGGCAGTCAATGCAGTGGGTCAAACCCGCGTCAAGATACCCCCTACCCCAAGGTATGAGACATACACGCCCTTGAATGCCACATGCGCGGCCATTTACCCCAGCATAGCTCACCTGATACCAAAGCCAAAGCCGAGGCACCCAGATTACACGCCCCCGAATAACGCGGGCATGTTTTGTTGCTACCATGAGCATAACGGCCATGATAGCGAGAAATGTATCATCCTCCGTGATCGTATTGAAGCTTTGGCACGAGAAGGAAAAATTGATCAATTCCTCCTTCACCCTCAAAGGGATAACCGTAACCAACGCCAGGTGAATGTCATATATTCCATAAGCGGCGGCACACCCATATCTGAATCTTCCAATAGGGCCATGAAAAACAGTGAACGAATTCTGAGGCCTGGTCACCAAGTGTTTCACGTGGAAGACATCAGGGGAGGGAAGTATCAAAAGCCTAACTGGGATCCGATATGTTTCTACCCTGAGGAAGAAAGAGGCATCATCTACCCTCATAACGACCCATTGATCGTGGAGGCTCACATAGCCAACTTTGATGTTCGACGAATCCTCGTAGACACAGGGGCTTCGGTCAATATCATGTTTGCCGAAGCTTTCAGGGCACTCAGTGTAGCTGAACACTTGCTCGATCGCTCGATTTCTCCTCTGATAAGCTTCTCCGGTGATATCGTGCAACCCTTAGGGAGCATACATTTACCCTTTACTATTGGTACAGGCCCTTACACGGCTACCATTACCACTAACTTCCTAGTGGTTGACTGCCCAACGGCATACAATGTCATATTTGGGCGCACAGGCATCAATGATCTCAAGGCTATGGTATCCACGCATATGCTGTTGATGAAATTTCCAACCCCCCATGGCAACGGCTACATCAGAGGAGATCAGCTTAGTGCACGATCATGTTACAACACTTCAGTTAAGCAACAACACTTGCCCGGACCCAAGGAAACCCTGTCTGTACATGACCAAGTCACAAAGACCAGCCTAGATGAAGCGAACTTGGATCTTCCTGATAGCAACAATCAACCGGATGATCCTCGAGATGACTCTTTCACCCAGCAAGCCCAACCTGCTGAAGAGTTGGAGAAGGTACCTATCTCAAGAGATTATCCAGATCGCATGGTGAAGATTGGCACCACATTGTCACCACCCCTTCGGTTAGCATTGATATCTTTTTTGAAAGAGAACACTGAAGTCTTCGCCTGGTCATACGAGGACATGCCAGGCATCTCTCCCGATGTCATCTGTCATCGTTTGAGTATTGACCCCAAGATCAAGCCGGTGAGACAGAAGCGAAGATCTTATGACGCTGAACGATACGAGGCAATGAAAGCAGAAGTTGAAAAACTCAAAGGCATAGGCTTTGTCCGCGAAGTCAATTACCCGACATGGGTAGCAAATGTGGTCCTTGTTAAGAAAAATCCGACCAAAGAAAGTCTTTTGCTTCAAAAGGTCTTGTGGAGAATGTGTGTTGACTACACCGACCTAAACAAAGGGTGTCCGAAAGATAGTTTCCCTCTTCCTCTTATTGACAGACTTATAGACTCTACGGCCGGGTGTGAACTCCTGAGCTTCATGGATGCTTACTCAGGATACAACCAAATCCTCATGAACCCTTCGGATCAAGAACACACAGCCTTCACTACCGACAGAGGACTATACTGCTACAAAGTCATGCCTTTCGGCCTAAAGAATGCAGGAGCGACTTATCAGAGACTAGTCAACTCAATGTTCGCCGAGCAGATTGGGAAGAGCATGGAAGTTTACGTTGATGATATGTTAGTCAAGAGCAAACATGCTGACCAACACATCACCAACCTATATGAAACTTTCACTATTTTGAAGAGGTATCGAATGAGGTTAAACCCCAACAAATGTGCCTTCGGCGTAGGCTCTGGCAAATTCTTAGGTTTCATGATTAGCCAACGAGGCATTGAAGCTAATCCCGAGAAGATCAAAGCAATCCTCGACATGAAGGAACCGGTAACTTCAAAGGACATCCAGAGCCTTACCGGCAAGGTGGCAGCCTTAACCAGGTTCATTTCTAAGGCCACAGACAAATGTGCTCCCTTTTTTAAAGCACTTAAGGGAAGTAGGAAGTACATTACATGGACTGATGAATGTGCCGAGGCATTCAAAAACCTCAAGGAGTACATGAGTAAAGCCCCTCTACTCTCCAAGCCCGAGGTAGGAGACATTCTCATTATCTACCTATCGGTATCAGCTTCAGCCGTAAGTTCCGTTCTCATTCGAAAGGATGGGAATATTGAGCGACATGTCTACTACGCTAGCAAAGCCTTACAAGATGCGGAGACACGGTACTCTAACATTGAGAAATTGGCTCTGGCATTGGTCATGTCTGCTCGAAAACTCCGCCCTTACTTCCAAGCGCACTCCATCATCGTGCTTACCAATTATCCTCTTCGACAGATACTCCAAAGTCCTGACACTTCAGGGCGAATGATCAAATGGGCAATAGCGTTGGGTGAGTTTGACATCTCCTACCAACCAAAGCCAGCTGAGAAGGGCCAAGCAGTAGCAGATTTCATCGCCGACTTCACATATCCTGTTGACATTGCTTCTACATCTGAAGCAGTAGCTTCATTACCATCGGAAGCTCAGAAGGTAGAATCAACAACCTCAGCTTGGAGTCTGTATGTTGATGGCTCATCCAACCAACAGGGCTGTGGAGCGGGACTAGTCTTGACTACGCCCGACAAGGTAGCAATGGAGTATGCTCTTCGTTTCAAATTCAAGGCATCAAACAATGAGGCCGAGTATGAAGCCCTTCTGGCAGGATTACGTTTGGCCAAACACCTCGGGGTTAAACAAATTGATATTTTCAGTGACTCCCAATTAGTGGTCAACCAGGTTACCAACAACTTTGATGCTAAGGACAGCTCCATGGCAGCATATCTTGCGCAAACACAACTTTTGCTCAAGCACTTCCACTACCAGATCACCCAAGTTCCTCGAGCGGCAAACAGTCATGCAGACGCCCTGGCTCGCCTCGCCTCAGCTGTGGAAGACAAGATTGGAAGAAAAATTCATGTCGAACTGTTGGCAACACCAAGCACCATGGCCGCAGAAGTATGCAACTTACAACGGGGGGATAGTTGGATCACCCCGATCTATAATTTCCTTGCTCATGGCACCCTCCCAAATGATAAAGTCCAGGCTAAGCAAATTCGATACAAGTCTACTCGCTACCTGATCATCAATGATCAACTCTATAAGCGAGGTTTTAGCCTGCCATACTTAAGGTGTCTTACGCCTGCCGAGGCGGAAATCGTCCTTCGGGAAATACATGAGGGAGTCTGTGGAGATCATGCTGGATCTCGGTCCCTAGCACACAAGACTTTTCGCCAAGGATATTACTGGCCAACACTCCACCAGGATGCCATCAAAGTATCCCGCTCATGTGACAAATGTCAACGATATGCGGCTATTCCTCATTCCCCTCCAGAGCCTCTTACTCCTATGATCAGCCCTTGGCCCTTCGCCCAGTGGGGACTTGATTTGATCGGCCCAATGCCGGCAGGGAAGGGCAAAGTCTGTTACGCAGTCGTTGCAGTGGACTACTTCACAAAGTGGGCCGAAGTAGAACCCTTGGCAACCATTACTGAGGCAAAGATAGAAGACTTCGTGTGGAAGAACATCCTTTGTAGATTCGGCATTCCCAATGCGATAGTCACTGACAATGGGCGACAGTTTGACAACAAGAAGTTCAGGTTGTTCTGCTCTAAGTTCAACATCAACTTATGCTTTGCCTCTCCAGCTCATCCCCAGTCTAATGGACAAGTTGAGGCCATCAACAAAATAATCAAGCGCACTTTGAAAACCAGCTTGGACAAAGCTAAAGGCTGTTGGCTAGAATTTGTACCCCAAGTTCTTTGGTCATATCGCACTTCATATCGGACTTCAACAGGAGAAACTCCATTCTCACTTGCCTTTGGCACAGAGGCGGTTGTCCCTGTTGAGCTCGAGCAAGCAACATTCCGAGTCCAGAACTACATTCAAAGTGAAAATGACAAACAACTCACCCTCAACTTGGATTTAGTCGAGGAACACAGAAACCAAGCTCACTTGAGGAATGTCGCCTACAAGCAGCGCATCTCCAACTATTATGACTCTAGGGTCAAGCCTCGTTCTTTCAAAATAGGAGACTGGGTCTTAAAGAAAAGATTACTCTGCGACAGAGTCCCGAGTGAAAGCACACTTAGTCCAAACTGGGATGGACCGTATGAAGTCATTGGCATCAGTCGCCCTGGCTCTTACACACTTAGAAGCTCCGATGGCAAGACCCTTGGCCATCCATGGAACGCTGATCACTTGAAGTACTACTACAAATAGACTCACGATGTACAAGTGTTGAGCTATAGCCGTTCGGCATCCTATGTAATGAAGGCCATTTGGCAATGAATTCAATAAAGAGGTAATTTAGCCAACTCAGCCCTCACTCTTTTACATTCATAGCAAGCGATGCCGGAACCCTTCTCAATCAGAAAGCAATATGTCTTCCACAGTCACTACAAAACAAGCAAATGAAGACCGTGTCAAGCGCCAAAAAAAAAAAAAAAAAAAAAAAAAAAACAACTTCATCCAAAAAGCTTCACCCGAAAAGCTTCACCTCCAAAGCTTCACCCACAAAGCTTCACCTAAAAAGCTTCACCCAAAAAGCTTCACCATCAAAGCTTCACCTAAAAAGCTTCACCCAAAAAGCTTCACCTAAAAAGCTTCACCCAAAAAGCTTCACCATCAAAGCTTCACCTAAAAAGCTTCACCCAAAAAGCTTCACCCGAAAAGCTTCACCTAAAAAGCTTCACCCACAAAGCTTCACCTAAAAAGCTTCACCCAACAAGCTTCACCCTCAAAGCTTCACCCACAAAGCTTCAACACCAAAGCTTCACCTACAAAGCTTCAACACAAAACCTTGCTCCAAATAAACAAATTTTGTTCACAAAACCCAAGATGCCCTTGAACTTGTACAAAAACACTTGGGTAAACATAAACATTTTTTGTTTTACACCCACAAGGGCCCAAAATTTTCCTTCTTATTTATTCACTTATATATGTTCCCAAACATATTATAATAGATCCAACAACAAGCCAAAGTCCCAAATTTCATAATGGACAAAAGTACAAGCAATTCATCAATAATGAAGGTGCTACAAAAATTGGAATCTGCCCCAAAATAGAAATCCAACCCAAGAGACTTTTTCTCTCTCTCCCTCTTCCGCCTCCTTTCATCTATCAAATTTCTGCAACCTCTGCTCTTCTCCAATGGAGCTGAATTTTGGACACCCTATAGTTCTTGAGCATATGAACAACTTTCAAGAAGGAACCATTTCTGTTTGAGCGACGGAAATTAAAGTGTTGAAGCTCCAAACATGATAGTCGGCTTCTTGCAGATTTCGAAGCTGTTGTGATGTTTCGAAGATCTGGAAATATTTAACCGTTAGTTCATCCTGAATTTTTGATATGTTATGAAAGAGTCGATGAGGAACAACTTCAATGAAGAAAGCATACCGATCTGAACAAGAGAAAATGGAGTTTCGAAGCTCACAACAAATCTGACGGGTTGACAGACAAATAATAACCAGTCATTCATCATACCTGAATTTCTTGAGTTATACAGCTCCGAGGGATCTCAAATTTGGATATGTTGTAGTTCACAAGCTGAGGAACAACTTCAATGAAGAAAGCATACCGATCTGAACAAGAGAAAATGGAGTTTCGAAGCTCACAACAAATCTGACGGGTTGACAGAAAAATAATAACCAGTCATTCATCATACCTGAGTTTCTTGAGTTATACAGCTCCGAGGGATCTCCAATTTGGATATGTTGTAGTTCACAAGCTGAGGAACAACTTCAATGAAGAAAGCATACCGATCTGAACAAGATAAAATGGAGTTTCGAAGCTCACAACAAATCTGACGGGTTGACAGAAAAATAATAACCAGTCATTCATCATACCTGAGTTTCTTGAGTTATACAGCTCCGAGGGATCTCAAATTTGGATATGTTGTAGTTCACAAGCTGAGGAACAACTTCAATGAAGAAAGCATGCTGATCTGAGCAAGAGAAAATAGAGTTTCAAAGCTCACAACAAATCTGACGGGTTGACAGACAAATGATAAACAGTCACTCATCATACCTGGATTTCTGGAGTTGTACTGCTCCGATGGCTCTCTAATTTGGATATGTTGTAGTTAAGGAATTAACGAACAACTTTCATGAAGACAACTTTGTGATTCGACCTACAGATGATGGTGTTATGTTGAAAAACAATTCCGGTTGTTAGGGGAAATGAAAAACAATTCCACCAAAGAAACATCATTATGATGTTTCATCATTATGGTGTTTTCATCATTATGATGCTTTCATCATTGTGATGCTTCCATCATTGTGATGCTTCCATTATGATGTTAATGCACCAACGGTTACACCTTCTGCAATTCCACTTATTCGGGCCTAGCAACCTTCATCAACAAAATCTATGAAGAAAAAGTCCGGGGCTACCACTTAGAAAACAAAAGAATGAAGTTTTGGTACTTACGACATGGACTATTAGCAAGACACCTCATTCGTCAACTCCCTCGACTAGAGACTTGGGGGACTCCCACCATATGCTACTACGCCTTGGTACTCAAAAGTTCGTGACTACTCAGTGACTTGGATTTTTCAAGTCTCCAACCGAGAAGTTTTCCTCACTCGGGAAATTAAGGGAACACTACCTCAAACTACATGCTTCACTCACAAAGCTTCAACAATACAGGTTTCAACAAAAGCAAAAATTCAAAGAACTTTATGAAGAAGGCTTTGGTGTATTTAACACAATATGTTGAAATGAAGCAAAGCTTATTTATTAATATTTTCGATAAGCCACAAATATGTACATATACATGAGTCAAAATAAACAAACAAAAGGGAGCCTTCACAAAGGTTGCTTAGGGGAAGTCTCAGCAGTCGGTAGAGCCCCAGAAAGAGAAAGCACCGGAGGGTGGTTATCCGGAGCCTCAGTACTTGACAAAACCCCAGAAGGAGGAGGCATTGGAGGTTCATCATTTGAAGCTTCATTACCAGGTACAGCCCCAGAGGACGAAGGCAATAAATGCCTTTGGAACAAACCCACAAACCGCTGATGATCAAGTAAAACCTTACCATCAGATTCCTTCATCTGGTCAAGCTTCCTCTTCATGTTTGTAGCATAGTCATGGGCGAGCCGGTGCAACTGCTTATTCTCATGCTTGAGCCCTCTAATCTCCTGTTTGAGACTCATCACTTCAGCAGCCAATGATTCAACTTGGCGGGTTCTAGCAAATAGGCGTTGGGCCATATTAGACACAGAACCTGCACACTGAACACTAAGAGCCAGAGAGTCCTTAACAGCCAACTCATCAGACCGTTTGGAAAGTAGTCTGTTATCTTTGGGAGTGAGAAGGTTCCTGGCCACCACTGCAGCGGTCATATCATTCTTCATCACAGAATCCCCAACGGTAAGAGGACCAGTAGGGGATATGAAGGATGGGCGCCATATGTTGTCTGGAGAAGGCATGGCTGTCTCTTCTCCAAGGTTCAAGTCAAAACGACGGTCGGAGGGTCCAGACATTTTCAAATGTGTTGAAGAAGGAAGAGGTCAGACAAATCAAGATCTTAGAAGTGCAAGAAATGAGCTTCTACTGGTAGAGATTCAAGTGTGCTGTGGAACTTAATGCCAGCCTCTATAAAAATCTGCACTCGACGGAGCTTCAGAAATCGAAGAGGCGTTTGCTTTCTCAAAAGCTGGACTGCTCAGAGACCACGAGGGCCGATCTCAGAAATCGAAGAGGCGTTTGCTTTCTCAAAAGCTGGACTGCTCAGAGACCACGAGGGCCGATCTCAGAAATCGAAGAGGCGTTTGCTTTCTCAAAAGCTGGGCTGCTCAGAGACCACCAGGGCCGATCTCAGAAATCGAAGAAGCACCTGCTTTTTCAGCCTCGTCAGCACCTGTCACATGCACAATCAGCTTTGCGGAAATTACGGGCACTCTGTCGAAGATTTATGGTGAAGTAGAAAGCACGTGAATCTTACTGATCAATCACCGCTTTCCATATGCACCATCAACTCCTCGGGTACCACATATAACTTTGTCAAAGATTTCTGACAAAGTTTAGGCACGAGAATTTCGAAGTTCCAGCTACCCTACTATTACCCATAAGGGTAAAGGAACAGCACCACTGCTTGACAACTGGAAAGTCCCTATGTGTGTCGACCTCCGTGTTTTGCGGCAAGACAGGTTGGCAAGAACGTCCAACCTTTACTCACATTCGAGAAAAGACTCCCAACATAATTACTTTCTCAAAAACCGGAGTAGCACCGCTTTCCGAATCTCGAGAGTCAGATCCTCGACGGGATTGCTTGTTCGAAAACCGAAGAGGCACAACTCTCAGAACTTCGAGAGCCAGATTTCCTTAGATAAAGCTTGTCTGTAATCTCCACACGTAATATCAGCTTTCCAGATACCACATACCACTTTTTCAAAGTGCTCTGACAAAATTAAAACACGTGAAGCTGGCAGCTCCCACTACATTGCTGTGACCAAGAAGGGTAAAGGAATAGCATTACTACTTGTTATTGGGAAATCCCTATATACATTGACCTCCCTCCTCAACGGACAGGCAAACCTGCAAAAATGCTCAACCCTTTCTCGCATTCGAAAAGGCACCCTCAACATAACCTCTCGAAATACTCAGCTTTATTTCCCCCCGATAATACCTCAGCAAATAAGCCACACCAAGAACAAGAGTATCTCATATCATCAGGGTCGAAAGCAAGAGTATCCCATATCATGCTTTCTCCCTGTCTTTGTCTTTGTCATTGTCCACACCTGCAGGACAAGGAGAAAGAGAGCAGTCAGTCGGAACCTGAAATCAAACCTCCAATTTGGAACTGACTGCCTGGAGCCTTTGCCTGGTTGCTTACTTAGCATTGCTCTCGAGTACTCATCCTCAACTGCTGTCAAGGTCACGAATTCCACCGGCAAATGCCTCATGACAGTTGATCAGATATTGGCTCTTTACACTGAAGCTGCCAAGCGTGGATGAGTCACTATGAAGGAATGTTCTGAAGGACCATTTAAATGCAAAGGTTGCACACCACTTCTGCCATGCAAAAGATTGAAGCAGAAGGTTCAACGGTGAGCTGAAACAGATCACTACAGCACGACACCTTTCCATACCACATTCATTATTCCGTCAACAGCAAAAGTATCCCATATCATCAAGGTCGAACGTACTCTAGATTTGATGGACTTGTTTTGACCCTCAAATTTTTGAGTCGGCCTTATACTCTGAAGGGCACCAGAAAACCCTCCAGCACAGTTCAAGAATAAGCCTGTGGAAAGTTACTTCTTCAAAAGCAAAAGTATCTCATATCATCTCTTATCCATTTGCTTCTCCTTATCCTGGCAGTTGAATGAGAGACAAGGAGAAGGAGAACAATCAACCGGAAGCCGAAGTCAAACCTTTGATCCTGGGTTGCTTACTTGGAAGTTTGACTGCTTACCTTGTCTGTCACCTCTTTCGGCAGATCTCCTAGCTCGGCGACTTGGGGGACTCCTACTATAGGGTTTGTATCACACTTGACTAAGCCCGAAACTACAACTAAGCTTCATCCAAAATTGATACATTACCTTGTGCGTCAACATCAGCTAAATACACCATTCCCGGATGGAGGAAAGGTACTTCCAGAGAAGGGCAGATGAAGATCAGACCACACTTCGGTACTTAGAAGTTTCGTGATTACTCAAGGGATTGGATCTTGCAAGTCCCCAACCGAGGAGTTTCCCTCACTCGGGAACTTAGGGGAGCACTGTTTGTACCATACTTGACCAATCCCGAAACTACCGAGCACCGGCCAACACTATACTGTCAAGGACCCAGAAGAGTTCCCCTCCGACCAGGAGGCCAATCACTACTCGACACGTGTCAAGATTAGAAGCCAATCAGAGCGCAGCACGTGTCGACATCAAGAACCAATCATAACATGACACATGTCAATGTGACAAAGCTACAAGTTTTTCTATAAATAGGGGTCATTCCCCCACAATATTGCCGAATGCCATTTTGTGTTAAATCATTCACAAGAACTCACTAAATTGAGAGCTTGATCCTTTGTACTTGTGTAAGCCCTTCACTACTAATAAGAACTCCTCTACTCCGTGGACGTAGCCAATCTGGGTGAACCACGTACATCCTGTGTTTGCTTCTCTGTCTCTATTCATTTACGTACTTATCCTCACTAGTGACCGAAGCAACCAAGCGAAGGTCACAAAACCTGACACTTTCTGTTGTACCAAAGTCTTCGCTGATTTTGTGCATCAACAAAGTGTATGTTTAATATGAAACCAATGCACAAAATGTATTCAAAACTAACATTAACATACAAAATTTTATTACAAAATATAGAATTTGAGCAAATAACTATAAAATATTGGAATAGTTCGGAAGTTTTTCATCGGGATAAGTTCGGAACACTTCAGAAAAATTCGGATTGGAAATTCAAAATTTTCAGAATCTCTAAATGCATTCCAATTTCCATTCCAATTTTTTGGAAAAATATTTGGATTCGGAAGCTTTACAATCGGAACCAGAAACAATATTCCAACTTGCATGCCTAATGATAACTTAAATACTTATTTCATTGTTAAGGTTTTGTCCAGTGGGGAGGGGATTGTCCTTACTGTGACTGGTATGTAATTTACAAAGTCATCCAAAAGTGTTGATGTTGGTCCTTTTTACTTTTGCTTGTATGATGTTCTAGTCTAAGTTACTAAGAAGCAACTTCAGATTTTCCCCTTGTTGATAATGCAGGAGTACAGTAGCTATACATTCCCACTTGCAGTGGCCATTGTTATATCTGGCATGTATGAGGATGATTTGGATAACGCAGAGGATGTTGTGTATACTGGCCAAGGTGGTCATAATTTGTCAGGTGATAAGCGTCAAATTCGAGACCAAGTTCTAGAACGTGGTAATTTGGCACTCAAGGTGTGTATTGAGAGTCTTCTCGTTTTTGTTTTACAAATTTGTCCTCATTTTCCACTTGTAATGGTAGTTGTTTATACATTCAACGATTTTTTGTTGTTCATCCCATGTGTTTATAATGTGAGTTGGCCATAGCAGATACGTTTACTTCTGTTGGTTTCTTGTTAGTTGACACCGTTTCAAAGTAACTTAGTCCTATGTATCTGGTATTTTTATGAATTTAATCTATAAACTGATAGTTATAAGTTCTCTGTTAACTGATATTAAGTTCTCTAACAAGGACCACATATGTATGAGTTCTCTGTTCAAAACTTCAAATGTATTAGTTATTCTCTAACAAGGACCACAAATAAAGATTCGGTTTTAACTGTCAAACCTGAGATGATTTGATGATCTGAACCTTTGGTCTATAGGTCCCTATGGATAATTACAAACATGTTTCTACGTGTGGGTTCACATGTTATCTAAGAATTTATATGTTCTCACAAATTGCAGAATTGCGTGGAGCAATGTGTACCTGTTAGAGTAGTTCGTGGCCATGAATGTAAAAGTAGTTATGTTGGAAAACTTTACACGTATGATGGTTTGTACAAGGTAAAATCCTTTGAAGCTTGTTGTTTTATTATTTTTACTATTTGTTTACTCTATATCTCACTAAAACCATATCTATCACTTTAAATATAAAAAACTACTTGTTTGTTGAACTTTCTGCTGATGTTAACAATGAAAGAATTAGTTATATTTGCAAATAAAGAAATGGTAGATAGACCCTTTTGTTTCTGACTAACTTAACATTCATTTTACAGGTTGTTCAGTATTGGGCGGAGAAGGGTATTTCTGGATTTACTGTTTTTAAGTATCGTCTTAGGCGTATGGAAGGGCAACCAGTTTTGACCACTAACCAGGTTATATATTTTGCTGTACTATCTTTTTCTCCATTACCGATCAAGAAAAGCCTTATTTGAGGCAACTTAGTCAGGAAATTAATCTGTTATGATAGGATTAGTGTTTATTCGGGAAATATATATCTTGAAATTTATAAGGCAGAATAGATATTTAGAGTTTACTTAAGTCTTATTTGGTACTATAAATATTCATAATAAGGTGCACCAGAGTTCTCTTTTTTCTTAGTCCGTGCTGGTGTCACATCATTTGAAGTCACAATTCTCTTTTAATTTTGGAAAATCTCTCATTCCTTTCCTAGCAAGCATGCTTTAGTCCATGATGTAATTTGTTATGCTACTGCTGTTATTTTTAGTTCCTCTGTTTTAACGAACCAATGTTTTGGCCCGCTTTTCTGTTTCAATTTATTTTTTTCAGCTTTGTTGTTGTGCTTGTGATCCACAATTGAACTAGATAGCATTATTATAGGCGTGTGTTATCCACACACCCCTTTTTACTTTATAGTTTATACACACCCTCTTAACTTGCAGCCCTTGGATCGGCTGAATTAAAGAAGATCAAAGGACAGAAATTAACAAGGGGTGTGTGAGAAGTAAAAAGGGGTGTGTGGATAGCACAACCCTTATTATAACTGGGTATCGTAATATATCTCAGTGGGTTATTCCTGCTTATATTCAGAATGTCATGTCCAATTTTCATTTTGACATGTCTAGCACGGTGAATCATTGAGCAACTACGTATCGAGAGATAATTTTCTTTAACATACTCGACTTCTCCAACAGGTTCAATTCATCACTCGACGTGTACCACAGTCTGTTGCAGAAATACGCGGGTATTTGTTGGAACACAATTATAATGTTGAAAGTTTTTAAACTTGATTGCAAATTGTAATTGTAATTACATTCTTTTGTTTTATTGCTCAGATTGGTGTGCGAAGACATCAGTGGGGGCCAAGAGGATGTTCCCATTCCGGCTACCAATTTGGTTGATGATCCACCTGTTTCACCCACAGGCAAGTTGAATTATCAAATCTTCGAATTGTTGTCTTGGTCGCACATGAATAACTGAATAAAATATTTTCTTTTCCTAATCATCATTGACTTGTCAATCACAGATTTAACATCTCATTAATAATCTATTCACACTACATGCATGATTGTAACCAATTACTAGCTGTGGTGGTTGAACTTTTTCATGGACATGTGGCCTCCTCAAATTTGTTAAAAAGTCACTTAAATGATTTATATTCTATACTAACGTGAGTACAACAATCTGGTGTCAAATTCGTAAATTTCAGGTTTTACGTATTGTAAGTCTATCCAAGTTGCGCAAAATGTGAAGCTTCCCACAGATGTCACTGGATGCAATTGCAAAGGTTCTTGCACGGACCCTAAGACTTGTGCATGCACCATGCTAAATGGCGATGACTTCCCATATGTGCGGCGTGATGGTGGCAGGTGAGCAATACATTAAACATGCCATTATATATCAACATGAAATTTTGATATTAGATGCATAATAGTTTTGGCTGATTTTATTACTTTATGTTCTTATTTGAGGGTACTCTTGCTTATGTTGCATCTTCCAGATTAATTGAGGCGAAGGATGTAGTGTTTGAATGTGGTCCAAAATGTGGTTGTGGACTTTCTTGCCTCAATCGTACTTCTCAGAGAGGGCTGAAGTATCGGTTCGAGGTGGTGTTATTGTAGCTACTTTGTTTGGTTATTTGGAAACACAGACACACATGATTACACGAATCACTGCTTGGCTATTGTCAAAGTGGCACATTCTAAATAGTGGGCATTAGCAGGTTTTCCGGACACCAATGAGAGGATGGGCTGTTAGATCATGGGATTTTATCCCTTCTGGAGCACCAGTCTGTGAGTACATAGGAGTAATTAGAAGGACAGAAGATGTAGATAGTGCCTTAGAGAACTATTACATATTTGACATGGATTGTTTGCAAACTATGAAGGGGCTTGACGGAAGAGAGGTATTGCCACTAGCTGTATTCAACTATCCAATATGATATGCCTTGGCAATTCCAGTTTGAAGTCTCTCTGTGTCGATAAAAGATCACTTCTTAATTTTGATAACTTTTAAAACCTGGATCTCCTACTTGGTTTCTGCATGTATGAATTAATTGTCTCATTAGAAGGTTAGATAATGCTTGTTCTGGTATATTTTCAAAGATTGTTTGATGATGGTTTATATTTTGGCTTTAATGTATAAAATAATATAACTATAAAGTTTTGTATGTAGAAACAAATTGAGAATGAAATGTAGGCAAATGACTCTTTTGTAGCTGTTAGAACATGGATATTTTTGGATGAACACTGCCCATATGTGGCTGTCTAACTACATCACCTTCATGAGGAAATAGTCGTTTGTATATTTTCGCTAGAAGTCAATTACAGTTTACCATTTCATATGACATATTTCTTTGTCAGTTATGTATTTTGATCTTGCTGAGCTGGGAAATTTTGTCTCATTTATCTTTCTGACAGAGGCGTTCACAAGCTGTATCCATACCAGCAGCTAATTCACTGGAGAGACCTGATGATCAGAGCTCTGATAGCGGGCCAGAGTTCTGCATTGATGCAGGTTCAACTGGAAACATAGCCAGATTTATAAATCACAGTTGTGAGCCTAATCTGTTTGTCCAGTCGGTGTTGAGCTCACACCATGACTTAAAACTAGCTCGGGTGATGCTGTTTGCTGCGGACAACATACCTCCTCTGCAGGTGTCTCTTGTTCTCTCTCTCTCTCTCTGATTGTCGTTTTCATCACATTCAATCTTGTTTGATTGAAGTTGGAAATGAGAATGAGAATGTTCCAAGATAAGAATGCTGGTGATATTCCAAAAATAGTAATAGGTTGTGTGTTTATGAACTATGTAGCCAACAAGGTTAATGTCTTGATGCCTTAAATTCAATGTTAAAGTCGTCGTGATGAAGTGAATGTTTATTATCTGTATGGTACCATCACCAAGCGGCTGCTACTTATAGGATCCTGATAGGAATTTGTTCTGTTGCACGCACTTGGAATCTTCTTTATGTGGACTTTAACTACGAGTTCCAGTAATTGGATCTTAAACTTAATTTTGGAGTGGCTGACATTATTGTTGGATTTATGACAGGAGCTCACATACGACTATGGCTATGCCCTTGATAGCGTCTTGGGTCCCGATGGGAAAGTAAAAAAGATGTTCTGCCATTGTGGTGCGACAGGTTGCAGGAAGCGCTTATTCTAGTTGATGAAACTGATATTTAGACTCGGACTTCGCAACAATTCCAGGTTATGGGTTTATACTTTATTGTTGTATTCCTTTGTAATTCCGCCGGGCTGATCTAACCTCCATGCTCTGGGAGATTGTGCTTCAAATGCACAGAAAAGGTACATGTCAAACCATGGACACTCATTTGTAACACTCACATGTCGAGAGAGAATTGAAATATCAATATTTCGGTCAAAAACTAGGAACCTTGCAACGATTTGTACGTACTATCATTGCCTTGATCGGTTCCTCATCGATCCAGATTTCCTTATTTTTTGTTTCGGCATGAAAAAAACTGCTCCCCAGACATCCATCTTCCAAAAAAGTTGGATTCTTGCTCGAATACTAAGACAAGAAAAATTGCAAACCAGTAACCATTCAATCGCTATACGTGTTACAAACTAGACTGCCAATAAGCAGCTTTGTTAGAGAAATACATCAAATACATAATACGATAAATGGCAGTCTACTTAACTCTGAAGCAATTATTATTCACTCATCCAATCCCAAACTGGTTTTTGTACGGTATTGGCGTCCAGTTCTCTGTATACTGCTTCTTCCATCCATTGCTGTATCCGGTTCATCTTCCTCCATTGCACAAACATCTTCATTATCCTCTGCTGCAATGGCAAGTGGCATCACTTTGCAAGCCGCAGTTTCCCTTCGAGCACCCCCTGGTCTCTCTGACTCCCCATCGTTTTCTATCATTAAAGCATCACTTGATTTCTTTCTTGGTATAAATGTGACAGGTTTTGAAAGATCAACAGAAGCATCCTCTGCCTGTGGTTCCGTAGAATTTGACTTCCTCACCAGATTAAGGAATTCCATGTAGGCTTGCTTGTTAGACTCCTCGTCCACATCACCTGATGAATCAAACGTGTAATGCGTATATCTTGAAGGATTTCGTATATAATCCGGAACTGGAGGATTTTCATTTGAATGAGTTTCTACAGGAACATCTTTGGCTCCGTCTTCATCTTCATTACTTTTGCAGTTGGAGTCAAACCGGACACGTTTTTGTGTTTTGGACGAGTCTAACTGATTATCATTCTTCCTCTTCAGAATCGACTTTAGGTTGGCAGCATCTTCAGAGATGTTTTCAGCAGCTATAGAAGACGATGTGCCGTTCCCAGAAACCCTGAGGGAGTCACTTTTTTGAGCTGCTTCAGCATCTTGTTGGAGCCTAATCTTAGCTGCCAGGTGATTAGCACGCGGGTCTCTAGTGAAATCCTTAATGGAACTAGGAACCTTCTCTTGAGTATCAATATCGATCCCATAGTCGTTGACATCCCTCATATACAAGCGATCTCCGGCGGTCTCCTTGCCAACAGCCACTTTGTCATATCCATCTTCCTCTTCCTGTATACAGAATACAAATACATGTTAATACAAGTTAAAACAGGCAGTCCCAACTCCCGACCCTCAAGCAAATCGGAGAATTAATAACTACGAAAGCTTATAATTTGATTCAGCATAAACATCTGCACCTCTATCTTGCCTGCCTAGTTAGTGTTCACGGGCATTCCGATTTGCTCTTGCTCATACATCGAATTTGAATTACACTACACAGTGATGGCATGAGATCCTAATCGATCAAATTGTAAAGAGCAGCAAAGTGAGAGAGATAAATACCTCGAAGTCGAGAGTACAGTCCCTGCCGATTGAGGATTTAATTTCCCACTCCTCTTCATTGTAGCCGTCTGGCTTATCCTCAGTTGCGGGCTGACTGGGAGAACCAGATGCCTCTTGCTCCTCCTCGCCTTCGTCTTCGTCTTCGACGTCGTCGTCAAGGTCTAGAAGGTCCTTCTCCAGGTCGTCACTGAAATCATTCTTCGACCTTGAATTTGATTTTGAGTAGAAGGGTAGGGGTTCGGGTTCGGGTTCGGGGCTGCCCTTGTCTCTGTTCCATTCCCTCCTCTCGATTTCCTCGTCGGTTAGGGACCATAGCGAGCTCAGACACGACTGTTGACCGGACGACGACGATGAAACTGGGAGAGAGCCGAAGATTTTGCCTACTCGAACGTTGAACGTGTCTTCCATAGTGGGTGGGATTTCGAATTCCGATAGCTGAAATTCTCAATTAGGGTTTTAAAAGGGGAAACCTCCGGTTTTGGATTGCACCGACTAATAATGAGGCACGTACCGAGTTGAGTGGGCCTAGTCCAATTTAGGTGATTTCTCTCTCACATAAGCCTATGACGAGTCCGGCCCATGCTTTGCCCATGTACTAATGATAGCACTCCAGTTCATTAAAAAAGAAATAAAAACAAAGCATCAGTTGGGCAAGAGAGGTGTCTCCGCTTCTTTTGGCCTTCACAGAAGAGTTGAGGAAGACCTTGAAGTTGATCATTGTGCCCGAATGCTCAAATGGTGAACTTTCATTTTGCAGGATGGAAATGATTGGGTGAATTCTCATGCAACAACTTCCTCTGGATTGATCCTTCCTGTGCTTTACCAAACATGAGTGTTGTGAACTAAAGAAGTTGTTCCCAACGAAGAAGGTAGAAGCAGCGGATAAATATATGGTCCCGAATACTGAAATTGAATGCTCTTTCTTCTTTGATAAGAGTAGTATTTTTATAAAAAGGTAAGCTTGGTGAATAAAAAGACAAAGCCACCCATGAGATGACCCACCAAAGAGTAGAGTAGAGTAGAGTAGAGTACACTTGCAATAAGAAAACTACTAAAATTATTAAAAAAAAAGTCGAGAGAAAAGGCACACAGAGAAAACAGAGTGAGTAGAATTAGAAATATAAATGGCAGGTTGATCGACCAGCGAGTGATCATTTCATCGCCTCTCTTCTCTAGCTTCTCTCTTCTTTCTCTTCTCTCTTCAACGGTGTGTGTGTCATGCTGTTTGCGGCGACACTTCCCATCCATGCAATTTAACGCTGCTTTCTTACGTTAATAAGCGTGAATTGCTCTTGTTTCTGGAAAATGAGTCACTCTTTTTACTCTTGACAGCTGCTGCTGAGAGCTGACCTTCATCGGAGGAGAAGAGCTCTGCTCGTGCTTCCGCTAATGGCCACGACTTGGTCCCTCTTGTGCATGCTTACGTTGGTCGTCGGATTTCTAGTCGCCGACTCCAAGTTTATTGCATACAACACTTCCCAAGGCATAGTCCCCGGCAAAATCAATGTCCATTTGGTCCCTCACACCCACGACGACGTTGGCTGGTTAAAGACCGTTGATCAGTATTATGTTGGCTCCAACAATTCCATCCAGGTTTCTTCTGGATTTTGGATTCTGACTCTCTGACTTCTCTGAGGGTTGTTTGTTTCTTCTGATGATTTGATTTCAATGGATGGATAATAGGGGGCTTGCGTGCAAAATGTGTTGGATTCTTTAGTTCCTGCTCTGCTGGCTGACAAGAATCGCAAATTCATTTAGGTTGAACAGGCAACCCTCTTTCTCTTTCTTTACTTGCTTCTTCTTTCTGTTCTGCTTCCAAGTTGTATACCTCCAATCTTACCAAATTTATATATCCACGGTTAAAACTGGCACTTGGTACTTACTGCAAGATGACTACATAACATATATAACTTGTATCTCTTGCTGCTTAATCAATGCATTGAATTGCATTGCATTGCACTGCAGGCATTCTTCCAGCGGTGGTGGAGAGATCAGAGTGACGCCGTCCAGAGTATAGTCAAGCAGCTAGTCACCTCGGGTCAATTAGAATTCATGTAATCTAATATGCCAAAAACAGCAAGGCAGGTTTCTTTTCATTTCTTTTGGTACTAATGCTTTGTTTTTTCCCCATGCTTCAGAAATGGGGGAATGTGTATGCATGATGAGGCTGCAACGCATTATATCGATATGATAGATCAGACGACTCTAGGGCATCGCTTTATTAAAAAGGAATTTGACATGACTCCAAGAATTGGTTGGCAAATTGACCCCTTTGGGCATTCGGCAGTCCAGGCTTATTTGTTGGGAGCAGAAGTAAGCACGCCTTTGGCTTTACCTTTGAAGTTTGAACACAAAATTTCCTTTTTCTATGCCTAGAGTACACCTTTTGAAATTGTGGCCGGAGCATTTTTGCCAGAAAGTATTACTCATACACTGTGAACAACATTTTGGTGTTGTTGTAGGCGGGATTCGACTCACTTTTCTTTGGTCGAATAGATTACCAGGATAGGGCTAAGCGCAAAAATGACAAGAGCCTTGAATTTATTTGGCAGGGTTCGAAGAGTCTCGGTTCATCTGCTCAGGTGATGAACAACAATTGCTTTTTGTTTTATATAACATTTTTACATCTGGGATTCTGGGTTTGTCCAAGTCATCATGGATATGCTTCCTTTTAGTCATTATGTAATATTTAGTGGTGTTATTTTTATTTTATTGGCAGCAGAAGAAATATTATGTGCTGACTACTTCATTATTCTTCTAAACTGTTCCAGATTTTTTCTGGTGCATTCCCTGAGGCTTATGAGCCTCCATCTGGTTTCTATTTTGAAGTTAATGATGATTCCCCAATTGTTCAGGTAACATCATGATTTGCAAACAAGTTTTTATATTTCATTTGGGTTATTGAATATTTACTTGTTTGAATTGTTAAACTTAATTGCTGTTCTATTGAAGGATGACATCACTTTGTTTGATTACAATGTACATGATCGTGTTAATGACTTTGTTGCTACTGCAGTATCACAGGTAAATTACCTGGTTGTCTTCATCAAACACTTTTTTCTCTTTTCTTTTCTTTTTTCTATCATACAGGGCATTATTTTGGTGGCTGACAGCAATGATTTATTCTCAGGCTAACATAACTCGAACGAATCATATAATGTGGACCATGGGAACAGATTTCATGTATCAGTATGCACACACATGGTTCCGACAAATGGACAAACTCATTCACTATGTCAACATGGTAATAATCGCTTAATACTTTTTATTGATGCTGAGTTGGTTTTATGAAATTATTACAGTCTCACACCTTTTGTGCCTCTAAATATCATCATAACTGGTACTGATGATATTGGACATTTATGCTTGTGCCTGAGAGGCCAAATTGGTCGATTCAACCTTTCTGTAGTCTCTGTTCTGAGGTAAAAACGTAAAATGATAAACTGGATACGTTATTTCCAGCTATTACCTTCATTTTCTAACGCGTTCCCAAAAGATGCAATATATAAAGATGTTAACTGATTAGGAATGCATTTCCTTGTTGTCTTGTATGGGTTTGTTGATTATATTATGCTGTTATTAAAATCCAATTGTTCTTACTTTTTTTTGGAAACTTCCAAGGATGGACGTGTTAATGCTCTGTATTCTACTCCATCCATATATACGGATGCAAAGTATGCTACAAATGAATCATGGCCAATCAAGACCGGTGATTTCTTTCCGTGAGTTTTAGGTTTATTTTGTTTTGTAATCTTTCCTTTGATGTGTCAACCTTACAGTAAAACTGAAGTATGTCACCATACCAGTTATGCAGATCGTGCAAATGCATACTGGACAGGGTACTTCACAAGTAGACCAGCCTTGAAACATTACGTTAGAACAATGAGTGGCTATTATTTGGTATCTCCCTGCAACTTTTCTCTGTATCATGAATTAGTGTTTACAGTTAATTGACAGCTTTTCTATTGTCATACATATATGTCTCTCTTGACAAAAAGGCTGCAAGGCAACTAGAATTTTTTATAGGAAGGACTGATTCAGGGCCCAACACAGATTCATTGGCAGATGCCTTGGCAATTGCTCAACATCATGATGCAGTCACTGGTACAGAGAAGCAGCATGTTGCCAATGATTATGCAAAAAGATTGGCCATAGGCTACACGGAGGTGCGAATTAGCCTTAACTTCCATGTTCTTTTCAGTCCTCAACTATTTTACTCAAATTTCACTCTCTTGTTCATTGTCTTCCTGTAGGCCGAGCAAGTAGTTGCCACGTCACTTGCTCACTTGGTTGAGTCTGCATCATACACTGGATCTGTAAATCCAACTACGAAGTTTCAACAGGTAATTAATTTTGACCCCTTGAGCTTGTATGCTATTTTCATATCCTAGTACTTGACCTTCAACTAGACTTGTAAACGGGTCGGGTTTATTGGTTTGGGTCGGGTTCAACCCGACCTGTTAAGTTAACGGGTCATCCGAATCCAACCCGTTAAGCTAACGGGTCACCCGAACCCGACCCGTTAAGCTAACGGGTCACCCGTTTCACCCGTTAACAATTATTATTATTATTTTTTTGCATAAAGTTTATTTTTTGTTATTAAGACTTTACTAAAATTACTAAAATATCCTCAACTAACGGGTGTTAACGGGTCTAACGGGTTGACCCAAAGTGACCCGTTATTTAACGGGTTCACCCGTTAGCGACCCGATCCGTTAAGCATCCACCCAAATACAAATATTAACGGGTTGGGTCGGATCGGGTTAACAGGTTGGGTCCAAAATGCCAGGCCTACCTTAAACTGCATGGATGGTGATAATTTGGATATTGAACTTTAGTATGACTCATGAGGTAGTTGCAAAGATGGATAGGATTAGTATGTTTAAAACGTTCATGCCAGTAAGAAGGATTTTGATAACTGAAACAATGAAGTGAATGAGTGAAATTTCAAATTCAAGCTAAGAAGAACGGTTGATCTATCCATCATCTTTTCTGCCTTTTGTCATTTACTTTGTTTTCATTGATTCTCCAGTGCCCACTTCTGAATATCAGCTATTGCCCTGCATCAGAAATGAATTTTTCTGAAGCGAAACAATTGGTAAGGAAAATAAAGTACCTAATGCCATGCTCTTAAGTGTATCGACTATTAAGTGTTACTTTAATTCCACTTGTGAAATATATTTTCTGATGGTGTTTTCTTGTCTATAGATTGTCATGGTGTACAATTCCCTAGGATGGAAGAGGGATGATGTAATTCGAATTCCTGTGAGTACTTCCTTTTCCAAGTTCTATCTTAATGCTTTCTGTTGTGCTAGTGTTTCCTTTCCATTTATTTATTTTAGAAATAAATAAATATAAGAACGAGGAGGAGAATCCATGCAAGTGCTTAGATCATATATATATGTTAACCAGGGTTGGGTGAAGTCTTAGCGTATTTGGGGTACAAAACTTCTATAAATGGCCGCTTTATATTGATCGTGCGAACAAGCCGATGTGAATGCAAAGTTGATAATCAATGACTCCCTTCGTAATATTTATGTTAATAATGTAGATTATCAATGAAGATGTCACTGTTCATGATTCTGAGGGAAGAGAAATTGAATCACAGCTTCTCCCACTAGATGATGCCCATGTGGGCTTAAGGAACTACTATGCTAAGGCATACTTGGGTCAAACTCCAACAAAGACACCAAACTATTGGCTTGCGTTTACAGTATCCGTGCCACCACTCGGTTTCAACACATACACTATCTCGCTTTTGGGTAAAGGTGCTGGTTCCACCAGATCATCTGTACAGACATTTCAAAGTAGGGAAGAGTCCACTATTGAAGTTGGTCAAGGAAATGTGAAACTCACGTTTTCTACAAATCAAGGCAAAATGACTAAATATGTCAATAGAAGAAGCTTGGTAAGTATGCACCTAACAGTTGCGTAGATACTATACCTGATGATTGCATTTCCTTCTCCAATTGTATTTCCTTTTTACATATTTGTTTTTCATTGGTGCGATTCAGTATCAGGTTATCGACGTTGTGATAGCTCTGTTAATCCAACTGCCAAAAACGGCAATGGAATAGAAAACAAAAATTGTTGTAGCTAACTCAACTATTCATTCCTTTTGAAGGTTGAAGAATTGGTCGAACAGTCTTACGGTTTTTATAATGGATATAATGGCAGTGATGATAAAGCTCCTCTGATTCCTCAGGTATATAAATGCTGATAGAAGCTAGTGCTCTGTTGCAATATTTCTTATTTTCTATTTTTATGTTTTTAATTTGAAGGTCATGAAAACTGATTATTAAGTGACCCTTTCTATGGTATCTACTTGTTTCGATATAAAACGCTTTATTGTTCTTTTTTTCTATTTTTCTAGAATGCCGGGGCATATATCTTCCGTCCAAATGGCACGTTTCTCATAAAACCTGGAGAAAAGGTGTGTACTTTTACCTTGTGAAATATATTTAGACTCAGGCATAAGTTGGGAGATTGTTGATTAGCAACTGTTGTTTAAAATTTCAGGCTTCTCTGACTGTCGTGCGTGGACCAGTAATAGATGAAGTGCATCAACAAATTAATGCATGGATATATCAGGTGCCTTGCTTGTCAAGTGCTTGCTATCTCTGTATACGTTTTCTCTTTGTTCTCTTGCAGCAACAGTAGCATCATTATTATGTTCTAAAATAAAATCTCAGTAATGTTTCATTGGATGTGTGTACAGGTCACCAGAATTCACAAAGAGAAGGAGCATGTTGAATTCGAGTTTATTGTAAGTTTACAAATAAAGACAAAAAGGAAATAAGAAAGTTCGAATAAAAATTGAAAATTATTATTAGGCCTGTTCATTGAAAACGTTTGCATATTCAGGTTGGGCCATTACCTACTGATGACGGAATTGGCAAAGAAGTTGTAACTCAACTAGCCACTACCATGGCTACCAATAAAACGTTCTACACTGATTCTAATGGGCGTGATTTTATTGAAAGGGTACACAAATTACTTGCTCTTACAATATATTATCTAGTAGTTTTGATATCATGTTGATGCTCAAAATTTATTTATCTTGTAGACTTATAGTTTTATACTTTTAGAAAGCTATCAGAGTGCCTCTTAGGAGTTAATACGCATTCCTAATTATTGTTGGCATATAATAATGCAAGGATCCCTCTCTTTTGCAGATTCGCGACTATAGAACAGATTGGGACCTGAAAGTGCACCAACCTATAGCCGGAAATTATTATCCAGTATGTTTATTTTTCCTTCCTCAAAGTAAACCTCCTTTTTATGTGGCTTTACGGGGGCTATTTCTGTTGGTCTTATTAACTTTCAGTAAAAAAACTAGCAAACTGAGTTGAAGTTTGTATCAACATTTGGTTTGCACTTGCACAGTGTTGTGCATATGGCTGAAAGAATACGGTGTCCCACTCTTTAATTAGTAGAATTTCATGAATTGTAAGACATGATAGTTCTGTTTCCACTATATTCTTTTAAATAGAACAATAATTTCTCCGTCTCAAGATTTTCTATATCAAATGCATATGTTTCTTTATACATATTTTGGCTCCGTTGCCATCCGGTAGTCATTGGATAGGTGAGTGTTGTACTAGTTATTAGCTTCACATGTTTTTTTATGTTGTCTTTGCAGATTAATCTTGGGATATACATGCAAGATAACAGTACAGAATTTTCGGTTTTGGTGGATCGATCTATAGGAGGGTCCAGCACAGTGGATGGACAGATAGAGCTGATGCTCCACAGGCATGTTTTTATTCTTCAATAAGATTGACATTCATGAATGTAACTTTTTCATAGAGCATACAAATTAAAGTCATGATTGGGATTTCCTTGTTTCTCTTACCACACAGGAGACTACTACTTGATGACTCAAGAGGTGTGGCAGAGGCTCTAAATGAAACTGTCTGTATTGACAATGTTTGCAGTGGACTAAGAGTAAGTGCATGCTACCTGCTTTGCAACGACTACTGTGCGGTGTTATAGACCAAACTGGAGTTTTGGTTGCGACCATATCTAGATGTGGTATAACTATTTTGACTATCCTAAGAGTTTAAGGTTGCCTAACTTTTGTGTCCACCTCTTGCTTCTGTTAAAACTTATCAGATCCAAGGAAAATTTTATTTCAGAATCGACCCCCTGGGAGAAGGTGCCAAGTGGCGTCGCACTTTTGGTCAGGAGATATATTCCCCTCTTTTACTGGCCTTTTCTGAACAGGTGAAAATATAAAATACAAAAAAACGAAAAGACATTTAAGTTTGGTTTTAACCTTGTGAGCTGCTCAATAATAGGTGGCTCCCTTTCTGTAGGATGGAGATAACTGGAAGAATTCTCATGTAACCACTTTTTCAGGGGTTGGTTCCTCGTACAGTTTACCTAATAACGTCGCTCTTATAACTCTTCAGGTAACTTGGGGCTTATCTAGAATTTCGGATGTTATTTCTCTTTAGCTTTTTAATTTTAATTTTACCTAGTTAAGAATGGGGTCCAATTCAACTTTCCTAGAATATTGAATCGAAACCACAACGATAGCAGCAGAATACAGACTTGTGATATCCTGGTTTCCTGGTTTCTTTAATTTGCATAGGAGCTTGATGATGGAAAAGTTCTCCTTCGATTAGCACATTTATATGAGGTTCTAATCTCTCACTCGTTCTACTTCAACTATCTATTTCTGCTCTAGTACCTCATTCATTTATTTATAATGTACTCTGTTAGAGCCAGCATCTTCACTTCCGATCCTCCGCATTTTATTTACTACTATTGTTTTTTCTTGTTCAAAATTGTGCTCAGATTGGAGAGGACAGGGATCTTTCTGTAATGGCAAATGTAGAGTTGAAGCAGCTCTTCCCCAGGAAGAAGGTAAAAGAAAGAGCCACAAACATTAACCAGAGTTCATTATTGAATTCTTTTCTTATAATATCGTGCTTTTCCGGTACAGATTGGTAAACTTACAGAGATGAACTTATCGGCAAATCAAGAACGGACAGGAATGGAGAAAAAGAGACTCAATTGGAAGGTGGAAGAAGGCTCTTCATCAGAAGCAAAGGTTGCGAGGGGTGGAACTGTTGATCCTGCAAAACTGGTTGTGGAACTTGCACCAATGGAAATCCGAACCTTTCTCGTTGAGTTTAACCAAAGCTTCAATCATTATTCATTTGATGCCTAACCGAATGAGACTGAAAACGTAGAGGAGACTTGAGAGGCCCTTGGCTTCTGGAGTCCTGAGACTTTTTCTGTCATGTAAATAGACATTGAGTTATGTTTCTAGTGTTGAACGAAACAAGCAGAGGAAAAACGATAAACGCGTAAAAATCAGGGAACGATGTGGTTTATGAAATGAGGTTGTACTAAGTATTGAGTTGATAAGCTACTATTAAATGGCAGCTGCTATGTGACTTTTGAAACTCCTGCGTACAGATTGATCTTGATGGCCTCTAAGAAATGGAAGAATAAGAGGCTCATCATGTACCCTCCCTAGTAAATAGCTCACAAGATCGCTCCTCTTCGCCCTCCCATGATTCCATCTTATCCACATGCTTTGGTTGAGGGTCAACAGCCTATGGTGCCTCAACCCCCTTTGGTTCAACTATATATCATCGACTTTTATTCCTTCTAGTAGACGAGGCTGTACGGGCGCACATGAGAGACCCTTGTGCACCATATCTATAAAATCTACAAAAAGTATCTTAAAATTAAAGGAAAGTAATTACTAACATGTAACAACAAAGCTTAAATACCACCAAAACTTGTAATAATAATTGTTCGATGGTAGGGATCTGTTCGGCAAAACTCTACCGAAAATTTCTTCAAACATATAGCTTAAATTTGCTGAGGAAAGTCTACCGAAGCCATCTAAGCCCAGGGGTTAAAATGTAATTGTAGCGGTGGCCGAACCGATATTCGGTGAAGATGCTGAAGGATAGATTGGCGGGTCTGTCGGATAAATACATGAAAATAATAAATAGGGAAAGGCAAATGCTTGACTGGTGAGCCGATTAGCGAGAAGAACAGAGTTTTTGGAAGAATTTTCATGTCCATCTTGCCCAACCAAGACCAAGGATCTATATCATCGTCTACCTCTTCAGCTCCCTCTATAAACCCTAACTCCCAACATGGACACCGCCATCACCACGTTTCCCTTTCTCAATCCCAATCCCAGTCGCTGTCTCCGCCGGATCCCTCCCGCCAAATTCTCCAATTTGGATCGCTTCGGATCTCCGACTCTCAATCTAGCTCCTCCGCTACTTCTTCAGGTGTTTGATTTTCAACTTCTTCAATCTGTTTCTTTTCCGTTACCTTGTTTATTAGAAAGTAAATACCCTAGAATTTGGGCAAATTGGAAAGAATCAATCTTTTCTTGGATAAGTACAGCAGTTTGGAGTCCATTATTGATCTTCGCTCTGCTTGAAGGTGTTTGATTTTTACTACTTGAAATAGAATGTTGTTTAAATTATTCGTCTGCAGGCCTGTCGCCATCGGCACCAGCTGCAGAAGATTCTGGTGGATCTTCCCAGCAGGTATATTGACTTTATGTTTTGAATGTTTCGTTTTTCTGCAGTACCCACGCTTGTATGATCTGAGAGAGCAATTGAGTAATGACTTTCAGTTCTTTGTCGTTGTTTGTTTCTTTTATCTAGGTGACTGAGTTAGGGATGCCTTGGGGTAACCAGGCTTTACCCAATAACCTCCACCACACACATTCACAGTGTCACTCTGGTGGAGGTGGACGAGGGGTTGGATCACCCTGGTCTAGAGGGAAAAGGTCAGGAACCGATGGTTCTAGTTCAACTCAACATAGTATGGGGTCTGTTGCTTCTCATGGAAACTCCACTCATCAAACAGGAAGGAAAACCCAGCTGATGAATGGCAACCACTTGTTGAATTTTTATTATGACCCCATATCTCGTCCTCAGCATAGAGCTGCTCCTCCTTCTTCAAGAAGGCAACACAAGAGGAAGCCATACAACAAAGATCTATTTCTTCAGGCTAACTACAAATTCGTAGTGTTAGATTCAGTAAACTACTCAGCTGAAGCGATGGATCCAGATAAGGTGTTACAGTGGGAGGACATCATTTGCGTGAGATATTCCACCCCAACTGTGGTTCAGTGTCCCATTTGTCTGGAATATCCTCTATGTCCGCAGATAACCTCATGTGGACATATCTTCTGTTTCCCATGTATTCTGCAATACTTGTTGATGGGGAAGGAGGATCATAAAGGAGACTGTTGGAAAAGTTGCCCATTGTGTTTTGTGATGATATCCCCGAAGGATTTATACACTCTATTCGTGGAGAATGTTAAGCAGTATTGTGTTGGTGATACTATAGAGTTTATGCTTATTAGTCGACAAAAGGATTCATTTACTTTATCCCATAAAAGTAAACAAGAGAAAGGTGCTGTTGGAGGTTGCGATGATGAAAGCTATGATCCATTTTCAAAGTTAACATTTACTTCAGATGTAGATCTTTCAGTCAGAAAAGCAATATCAGAGTTAGATGGTTGGTTGGTCAGGGCAGAGTCGGGGCTTGTTGATGACCTAGAGAAGCTTCCATATGTATGTGCTGCAATGGAACAATTAGAACAGAGGAAGAAATATTGGAACGAGCACGGGGCTAGCAACAGTAATAAATCTTGTAAATATAATAATCATAATACTGGTTCCATCTTGTCAACTGAAAAAGCTACAATTGGTAACAATGAAGCATCTACATTTGGACAGGCAAATCCGTCCAATGAAGTCTATGACGGTAATGTGTGTTCGGACATTATATCTGTGGAGAAGTCAGATGATGGAACTTGTTCTGACCAATCTGTGGATGCAGCTGAATCTTTGGAAGGCCAAGAAAATGTTTTGTCTTCTTCATATGATGAAAGCAACAGTGCCCGAGGGGACTCACATGACTCTGGAAGTGTAAAGGAGAAGGAATCATACAATTTCTACCAGGTGACTGATACTTAGATATCATGTTTCCCTTTTGTCTTTTGCAATTAATTTCTACGGTTCACATTTTACTAACCTGCTCATTTCTATACATAGTAATTGCAACTATCTTTGTCTTGTTTGCAACAGTTGTTTAACTTTTTAAAACTGTTTTCCTACTGGTTTGTATTTGGTGTGTTAGTCGGTCATGTGCTCCTTTCTCTCTCTTTGAACCTTAAGATTGAAGAAAGTTTTCAGTGGTTTAGCTATTTATATTTTATGTCTCTATATCAGGCAGCTGATGGTCAGCACATCATTATTCATCCGTTGAACATGAAATGCCTTCTACACCACTATGGGAGCCATGATATGCTACCACACAGGTATGGTTGAAAGTTTACTGATTGTTTCTGTTGTATGGATAGAATATGCAAAATCTATTATAAGGGCCCCCTATATCCAGAAGGATATTCTTCTATAGGATGCATATTCTTTACAGTTCTACTTGTCTGACATTAGAAGACGGTATTTGAGTCATTTTTATTAAATATGGGGTCTTCTTATTTCTGAAATGTGGGGTCTTCTTATTTCTGAAATGTGAAAATGGGTCAAATTCGTTATTGCAGGGTAAGTGGAAAAATTTTGCAATTGGAGACTGTGACTCAGACAGAAGCTATGAGGAGGCGCTACCGCTACTTGAGTCATTTTTCTTTAACAACAATATTCCAGGTAGCTTTGATACATGATCCGAATGACATCACACTATAAGAGCATTATTGTTTCAGGTTGCGCATAGTATCTAATCACTATACACTCACATTTCAGTTTTGTGAGATTGATCTCAGTGAGGTATTGTCTCCTGATGCGTTGTCTCCCTTTATGGAAGACATAAAGAAGCGTGAACAGAAGAGGAAGCAACTTGCTAGGAAGGTATTATTAATTGCTTTTTCATTATATACTGTATAAAAATAACATTAGTTTGTTCATGCTTTAAAATTATATGCTATTCCTATTTATAGGAGCAAAAGGAGAAAATGAAGGCTGAATCTACCATGGCATATCCCATCCCCATAGTAGCAGGTTATGGGCAGTCCTTGCATGAGGGATCCCCTACATTCTCCATGGATGACTTCGAGGGTAATATAATGTTCCTTGTATATGTTGTATATGTTGTATATATTTAGACGCATGACCTTTTTTATGTAAATTTATTCCACTCAAGCAGTACCATTGGGTTGTTTTGGAATAAATGTATTGTCCAAATAAGGAAAAACAAAATTGAAGTATGGTGTGGCATCCTAGTTCTGAAACCTTCAGCATTTCTGGCATACTAGATCAGAGTTTTATCTTGTTGTCCTAAAGCCCGCAATGCATTCAAACATTTTAAGTTAGGTGTGCTTGAAAACTAGGCTTCTGAATTTTTTGTTATTGTTTATTGTTGAAGTTTGCAGATTCATATCTATATGTATGTTTGCTCTAAGCTGTTGTATTAATTATTACCCCTTCTTGTTGAAGTTTGCCGAAGTATATTTGTATATACTGTGCTCTTATTTTAAATATCATTTAATAGTTTATGCATATGCTTCCTGTTTTCAGCTTTGGGAAGTTGTACAGTGACATCATCAAGCCCTCCTGTTGTTGGGGAAAGGAAGCTCTTCTCGAGTGTTACAAAGCTTGGTTTTGCTGCTGCGCATGATTCTCCAGCGCTGAAACTAGAAGGAAGCAATTCTCTGAATGGCAATGATGCAGGGAGAGTCTTTCCCAAGACAAATGGTATTTATGAAAATCTTGTTATGCTGGTTGTTTTTTCTGCTTGAGATTAAACGGTTATGCAATCAAATCTGGGGAATATTTGATCAGGGTCATACTAAGATAATAGTATGTTGTATCTCGAGAGTAGTGGTTGCTCAACCCTGTTTCATGTTTTTTCTCCATCAGCAGGTACCCAGAATGCGGGTGTTGCGTCATTTGCTAATATAATCGCCAGAGCTAAGCCTGGTGAAAATATGGATCCACCCAAGATAAATGATTCGGGAAAGAAGGGAAAGAAACAGAGTCGAGTCCTTTTGTCAACCGCTAGTGGTCGGCGCTACTGATATCTAGTGAAAATCTCGTGAACGATAATGGTGTCGTCTTGTATCTATTAACCTTTGATGGCACAAAAGCTTGTGAATGTGTGATCATTATGTAGATGGGGTAGATGTAAAAAAATAAGAGCCATTACCGAAGTCCTCCGCCTCTTTTCTTGTGTTTGTTTTTGTATTTTTTTCTAGCTAATACAGAGACTCAATAAATGGTACGACTTATATGGAAGGGCTTCTTACATTGTTCTGAATGCGCATGCAGAAGATCTTTACCCACGTTTAACGGTTGCATCTTTTATAATAACCGTGAGCTTCATGTTACCAATTGGGTTTTGCCCATGTATAAAATTGGAATCCGTTGGTATTTTTATTCAACTTTCTAGGACAGTGTCCAATGCTCGAAAGATCACTTCCGTTCTCTAATAATTTCTTTTATTATTATTATTATTATTATTTTTTTTTTTTTTTTACTTACTTAATCTATAAAAATATAAAAAGAAAAAAGAAAGTAGTAATTGCTGTGGCATGTATTCAAGGAGGGGGAAGAGAGGAGAGGAAAATTGGTAAAGGGGGAGAAATTTGTTTTTTAAGTAGGAAAGGGATACTCTCCGGATCCCTTTCTCCTAATTTATAAAGTTCGGGGATCTGGACTGTTGAAATTTAATCCAACGACTAAAGTTATTATAACTTTTAAAGTAGGTTCCTGTTTATAATCGTTGGATCAAATTTCAATGGTCCGGATCCCATACTTGGTGAATTAGGAAGAAGGGATCCGAACTCCCTTCCCTTTTAAGTAATACAAACACTAATAGGAAAGATTTTCTAGATTTTATAAAATTCATATACATAATCGACTAAGATTTATAATGTCAAACGTATCATAATTTTAACTACACCAGTAACGTGAAAATTTAATGGAGGCAAATTGTCTGCGCTCCTGTTTGGGTGCCCTTCTCATCCCCTTCTATTTGTGCGGTCATTTTTAAGTCACGTCAACATTTTATTTTTTTATTATTTTTTATCTTATCATCTTTATAAAATAAATTAATATAAAATGTTGACGTGAATTAAGTAAAAAAAAAAAAAAAAAAAGGATGAGAATGGTAGCAAACAGAGGGCAGACAATCTGCCTCCAAATTTAATAGAATCGAGTACCAGTCATGTTATTATTTTGAATTATATATATGATAGTTTAGGCGAGTGAAGAATCAATTGCGTTGCTTGTCTGGTAATTCAACTGGTTTCCTTGGCAAATTGTCCTGGCTTGTATCCTTCACTGAATCACAAGCTCAGCCTCGAATCTCGAGCTACTAGAACAGACTTGATGCTGTTATTGTTCGTTCGAGGAGTAGTAGTAGTGGAGCAATGAGAAGTCACAAAGCGGCGTCGAGTAACAACCACCTCAACCGGCGGCCCACTATACTCTACCTGGTTTGCGCCGTCGCCTTCTTCTCTCTTTTCCTTTTCGCCATCCAATCCTCTTTATTCGCAGGTCCTCCCTCCTCACTCACCTTCATATCATTTCCTTTAAATCAAAACTAAACACTGTGTTTCACTCGTAATTCCAAATCTTTAGCATTAATTATATGTATCCAATCCAGGTAATCAGAAGTTACATCTCCACACTCAACATGATGTTCGGGTTTTATCGGAATTTCAGTCTACTGTGAAGCAATGCGTGGTTAGTTTCTCTTAATTTCCTTTATTTTCACTCGATCTGATCCTGCCCTTTTTAATCTGTCTTTTCTTTTAAATCCCTAATTCAAGTTGTTGATTCAGTTTTAGCACTTCAATTTTGCCATTTTTGCGTTGTGCTCATATAAGAAATCTTTTGTTTCTCTCCTTCCTTTCTTCATTTTTCTGTAATTTTGGTGAGTTTTTGTGTTGGATATGAGTTCTTACGAAGGTTAAGGTAAATGTAGGCAAACAGAGGGCTTGGTTTGACTGCACACATTATCGACCATTGCAATCTGACTCTTAAGTTCCCGGAAGGAACTAACAGCACCTGGGTCCGTATTCTACCCTTTACCTTCTCACCACAGTTTCATCTTGAATTCTTGTACTATTCTGGTCTCCGAGTGCTAACTACTTGAGACTCGAATTGCAGTATAACGAGCAGTTTAAAACTTTTGAAGCACTCGAGTACCACTACAATGTTTGCGAGGCACTTCTTTTATGGGAGCAGGTTTGTCTCTCTGCTACCATCTGTCTCTAAGTTTAATTACCCCCTTATGCCAATTCTTTGTACTGATGCTTTTTTAAGGATGGATGCAGTACCGGAACATGACGACTGTATTGACAAGGGAGTATCTAGATGTTCGGCCTAAAGGTTGGGAGGAGTATGCAGCACAAAGGATAGCACAATTGTACGTTCGTCTACACATTATCTCTTCCCAACCTGTGCTTGATTTCTGCCAATAGATTATAGCATACAAATGCCTACGAACCTACACTCCATCTGTTTTTTTCTTTCCTATGTTTTTTTGGTTGTAGGGGAACTAAGAAATGCTACAATAAGACACTTTGTGAGGAACATCTTAATGTGATACTACCAGCAAAGCCACCTTTTCATCCTCGGCAATTTCGCACATGTGCAGTTGTTGGAAATTCAGGAGATCTTTTGAAGACGGAGTTTGGAGAAGAGATTGATAGTCATGATGCTGTTATAAGGGATAATGAGGCTCCTGTTAATGAGGTAAAATAGCATGTCTGTTTCGTAGCATTGGTGAATATATGGATTTATTCTTTCATGACAGCCTTTGATTCTTCTGTGGTTCTAATTGGAACCACAGGTATACTGTTACGTTCACTGCTTTTATAGGCAATAGAAGGAATAATAGGCACTAGTTTGGTTGATAAAATTCTTATTTAGTCTTTCATATGTGTAGAAATATGCCAAGTATGTGGGTCTGAAGAGGGATTTTCGGCTTGTTGTAAGGGGTGCTGCTCGAAACATGGTTGCCATATTAAATGGGTCCGGTATGCTTCTAATATTTTGTGTGTATAAATTTTTATTTCTTACTTTTGTGTGGCCAAGTTAAGTTGTGCCTGCTGTATTAGATAAGTCCTAACCTTCGTGGCGCTTCACGAAAAGTTACTCAAGTGTGTTTTCATATTTGCAACTTTCCCTTCTTATGCAGCTGATGAGGTACTTATAATCAAAAGTGTTACACACAAAGACTTTAATGCAATGATCAAGGTGAAGTTCACATCTAAGGAGGCCAATATATTTCTTTCTTTCTTTCTTTAGAATATAGTTAACACACCCCATTTTCTGAGATTTCACAAACATTTTGGATCCTAACATATTGCAGGGTATTACAAATCCAGTCTACCTTTTCCAAGGTATTGTGCTCCGCCGAGGTGCCAAAGGAACTGGAATGAAATCAATAGAATTAGCACTATCTATGTGCGACGTTGTTGACATATATGGTTTCACTGTTGATCCTGGCTATACTGAATGGTTTGTTTCCTTTGGCTTTTACTTGATACATTGTTGTTATTTATTGGCTGGCATTATTATAGCAAGCAAGGAACCTGTTTATATTCATGCCTTTGCATGTGAATATAAGTTTCTTTTGCATTTCTGATCACGCAGTGTTATGGTTCAGTAGATGCCCTCTAGTTTATATATTATTTGTATCAACTCAGGTGTGACATTGTTTATATGTCTTCTTATGGCTTACCAATTTGCTGCTTTATTGTAGGACACGCTACTTCTCTACACCTAGGAAGGGGCATAATCCACTTCAAGGAAGGGCATACTACCAGCTCCTAGAGTGCCTTGGTGTAAGAACATACACATTTTTTCTTTATAGATATCGAAAATGCAGGCGCATGCCTGAATTCTCATCACCGAATGTTTCAACTTTTAGCTTTTTTTTTATATGTCAGGTTATTAGAATCCATTCTCCCATGAGATCTAAGAGGAAGCAAGATTGGTCAGATGTTCCAAGTCGAGAAATGATAGGCAGAGCTCATGCAGCTGCATTGCGATTAAAGAGGGGTGAGGCTGGTGACTTGGGACAGTTTGGTAGTTGCAAGGTGTCCGGCAATGTGGACCCTGACAAAGTTGGGCCTGTCTCAGGCTCTCCAGACATGAGTGATAAAAGAAAGTTTTCAAATTACAATAAATGGGAAGTTTTGCCTTTCAAGAGTCTGAGGAAGGAGGCACAGGACCACTATATTCAAATGGAAGGTGTTTCTCTCTACAAAATGGATGGCAATAAGTTGGATGACCTAGTATGCGTGAGGCATTCCTTATCAGATGTCTAGCCAAGAAATATCCTGTGTTTGAGTCTTTATGGATTTAACTTGGATGGTTAAGAGCAGACCCAGCCGTGTGTTACCGGTTTCTCCTTGACTTGTGGAATTTTCAGTGAGATGGTCTTCATCCCGGTGGATTATGGAGTGCGGCTTGTTTTACTTCTCTCGTTATACTTGGATCAGTGGTCGTGACATGGGAGGAATCTGAAGCTGCCTTAAGCAGTGGGAAAGATGTCGACAGAAATCGAATTCTTGTATTTTTTGGGTTACATTTGTAGAGATTTTTGGAAGTGGAAAGATGTCTGGAATACGCATATAAGGTGGCTTAATTAACGTTTGTAATAGATTCTTTTCAGTACATACTACATAGATATTCATTATCCAACGGAGGAATGTAAACTGATTTAAGTGACATTTTGTTTTATTTGAGGAAATTTCAGTGTCATTTTGTGTAGACAATTAAGCTTGTATTTTGGGTTGTATGGTTGTTTCGTTGATGTTTGAGCATCACCATACAACAATATATGACATACGTTGGCGCATCTTTCAACCATACAACAATATATGACATACGTTGTATATTCAACTGCAAGTATCATTTAATATTTTGGAAGAAAAGGTGATCCCGTCTCATCTAATGGTTAAGACATCTGCTGCATAACATACCATGGGACCCACTCACTAATCTATGTTAAGTACCTCTAGCATCCATGTCTTTTTACAAAAGGAACATGCAGGATGCAGCTGCGCGCTTCGCCTTCACTTCCTCAACCATCCATTGTTTTCCAAGTTCCATATGATACGAGTCATGTGACGGCACTTGGATCGTCAAAAGCGCTCCTCAAATTTAAAACTCCAACTCCAAGAGTGTATGAATCCCCAAAACCGTTCCTTAATCCCAACCTCAACGCCCAGAAATCCGTTGATTCCCGTACCGTTCGATCCCCACACATTCCGCTCCAATTTTCTGGTCAAGAACTTCCTAAATCGAGACAATTGTTCGACCAAATGCCTCACCAAAACACCATCTCCACAAACATGATGATTTCCAGCTACGTCGACTCCAGCAATCTTTCCAAAGCCGACATGCATAGGTGGGGAACTAAGCCGGATTATGTGGTCATCAGTTCTGAACTCGTGCAAAATTCTTAAGAACCAAGAATTGGCAGAGAGAGCAGCAGACCGACTTTTCAATATGGCAAAGCTTAGCGATGCAGGTGCTTATGTCAGCATGTCAAATATCTATGCAGCAACAGTTCAGTGGGAGAGTGTTGGCAAGGTGAAGAAGGCAATGAGGGAGAGAGGAATCAGAAAGGCTACAGCATATAGTTGGGTTGAAATCAATCACAAAACTTATGACCAGAGCCACCAGCAGAGTGTGAAGATAATGAAAAAGATTGACGTGTTGGCCTAGGAGATGGAAAAGGAAGGATACAAGCCAGATACAAGCTGTGCCCTGCACGACGAGGATGAGGAAATAAAAGTGAAGTCCCTGAAATATCACAGCGAACGCTTAGCAATTTGCTTTTGCATTGATCAGCGCACCAGAAGGATCACCGATGGTGGTGATGAAGAACTTGCGAGCTTGCATGGACTGCCATGCCGCAGTTTAAGGTGATCACGAAGATTGTTGGGCGGGAAGTAACAGTTAGAGACTCAAGCAGTTTCCATCATTTTAGAGACGGGCTGGCATCTTTTCATTAACACCATGGCATAATCCTTAAGCCACATTGAAAGTTTGAGAAAGTGATGGGGAAATGTTTCGCTCTTGCGATTGTAGGTTTTTCCCGCAAATCCTTCGTCCAGGTACCAGAACAACCATTTAATCAAAAACAATTTTCACAAGAATGACAATTCTTTATTTCACCAAAAATACAATTCATTCCTAGTTAACTCCTTGCAACACAAGCATTACATCATCCAACATGATACAATATTGGTGGCGATGCCACGTCTTCAATTCTAAGCTGACAGCCGAAGGGGCAGAGATTTTCCCCATAAATGGTCAAACTAATGACTAAAGCTGAAAATCATAAGCTGTTTAAACTAACAGATCATTTTCAAAGAATCGAAGAATTGAATCTCGTTCAATGTTGCTCTGACACTAAGACAGAACCATTCTTGGATCCACGTTCTACTTCAAAGAGATCATTTCCAAAGAAAGCCTGGTGGAGAGCCCTAACGCACTGCTCCGCTTCATTGTCATTTACAACCAAAGAGATATTAACCTGGCCGGTGGTAATAGGTAAACGGTGAGTTCATCTACCACAACGATCAAATGCATAAACATTTCATAGGAAGTCAACTGTAACCACACTATTCATTCATGAATCACGTCCAATGGAAAATTAACCAGGATTTAGGAGAGTGAGAAAAATCACAGATAGACACAAACAGTCAAATCAAAATTTGGCTTTCCGTTTTACTGTTAATAGGAAAAGGGACAGAACTATTGTTGCTAGGAGATACCTTGGATGCACCCTGAGAGATCATCTGAACATTGACTCCAATGGTTCGAAGAACCTGAAATGCCTGCCACATACGACCAAAAATGTCAATACCAAAATCAAATATACATGAACAAAGGGGTAGCTAATGTTGACTGAACAATTGCAGTCGACCAGAGAACAAAAGAAATTTAGGGGACTTTTTTAACTACTTAGCAAAACACAATACAGCACCTTCTCTAGTATCAGTGATGACCTCTGCACATTTCCAATGAGAGATATAATTGATCTGTGCTGAAGAAGATTGACAACAGCAATTTTCTCAAGTTCCTCCACAACATGGTCAAGTTCCTGCAAGGAAGATGCAGTATTCAATGAGATTTTATGTAACAATTCCATGCAAAAATTGACTGGTCAACCATCTTCACTTCAAATATGTTGTGCACGTGATTGGCTACAATTTTTCCATAACATGCACCAACAAGAAGGAACATACATAAAATGAAAAATCATAAAAAAACACACGCAGACAATTTAATAAAGCTTAGATGCATGGGTCAAGTAACTCCAGAAAATCATAACCAGTAAGAGCAAATGGAAGATGAGATCATACGCTTGCCTGCTGAATAAGCTCTCTGCTCCAAAGCTTTGAGGGATCCAGTGTCAAGGAAATACTAACTTCACTGGTAGCAACAACATCAACTGATATGCCCAAATCTTCGAAAGTTGTAAATACCTACATGGAAAATATTATAAATAAAAGCCACCAAGTTATCAAGAGGGACAACCAACAGAAACAAGGTAATTTGTTTTCTTCACCTTAGCAAGAAATCCATATTGACCCAGCATGCGAGTGCTAACAATATCCAACATAGTCACGTTCCTTTTCAAAACAATGCTTGTTAATACAGCCTGCAATAGAGACAGAAAAATTCAATGAAGTCTCGAGCATTTTATGACAGTGGTGCTCAATTTTCCAGCAGACTACTACAAACCTTGCTCATATCTCTTGCATGGGTAATGACAGTACCGGGAGCGTTGGGGTTGTATGAATTTTTAACCCTCACTGGAATATCAGCCTCTCTGGCTGGTCTCATGGACTGTGGATGCAAGACCTGCAAGAAGGAAAGAAAAATTATTAAATCATGTTTTTTTTCTTGTTGAAAGAACACAAGTGTAACTAAAATACAGGTGGTTTAAGAGCTTATTGACTACTCCAAAGCACAACAAATCATTAGAACAGGAAAACTAAGTATTTAAAGTCAGAAAAAAAAACCGGATTAAATAAGTTGGAGAACCTTGCACCTAATATTGGCACTTGTTAATAAGAGAAGTATTGCGGATATTATCAACATTTAGCATCACTGTTGATACCTGAGCACCAAAATATGCTAGTTCGGCAGCCTCTTCAAATGTCAAATAAGGTACAGGTTCAGCACGCGGATATATGTTAGGATCACATGTCAAAACGCCATCAACATCCTTCCACACCTGTAAGACATTGAAAAATAGGTCATATTTTGCTACTTTTAAAAGAACTAGGAACTTGAGCAAAATTATTTTTTATTCAAACACACCTGAATTTCTCGTAACCCCAATGCTTTACCAAGGGTTGTAGCTGTCAAATCACTGCCACCTCTACCCAATGTAGTCACAGCACATGATTTCCATCCCTGCAACCAGAAAAACAGTGTCAATGGTGTTAATAGTTGAACCTTTTCAAAAACAGAATACATGTTGAAGTTAGCCAGAAGAGACACCTTTCCAAGGAAACCAGTAACAATTGGAATAGCAGGATCACATATCCAATCACCCTGTACCCTCTTTGCGACAGCTGGATAAGTTGCCTCCAAGATGTCCGCATTTGTGAAGTCATCTGTGGTTATAAACCCAATTTCAAAAGCATCATACTGCCAAAACAACAAACACGATTATATTAACTTGCTATCCGCAAGAATGGTGCTAACAAACAATTAGGAATTCCTCAGAAATTACAGCTGGAAATTTGAAATCACTTCCACAATTACATTAAATTGGGAAAGAACATACCTGGCGGGCTTTAACACCAATCTTATTCAGATAGGCAGCAAAGAGCCTTGTGGACATGCATTCCCCAAATGAAACCAGATAGTCTTTTGTTCGTAAAGTCAACTCTTTCATCATAGCAATTCCCTTCAGAAGTTGTTCCAGTTCTTCCAGGTGTGCTGCAAATCAGAGATAACAGGAAAAGCCATATAAATCAGTAGGATTACAATGAACAATGTATACACAGCCATGCTAACAGAACAGCCAAGGCTTTAGGCTGCTTAAAACTTTGGACAAATTTGGACTTGCTAATATGCAAAACAAGGATCATATTTTGCATTAAAAAAACAATGGACTTTACGTGCAGATAAGAAAAGAAACTCACATGATATGATAGAGCTGTCCACTCCAAGTTCTTCCACGGTCCTATTCAAAATAGGATGGTGCACAGTGAGGAAATCAAAAATTGAATTATTTTTCCTAAAACATCGCACTAGAAAAATAAATATTCCGCTGCACTCACCTGAGATGTAATTCTTTTATGAAGCTCAACTCATCAATCATAGATACATTGGTGACACCGCAAGTGACAGCCTTTTCTCCTGCCTACTCATGAGCAACCAATTTGACCATCATTTGTTGTTATTCATAAGAAATGAAGGGATAAAAGGTTGGATGACAATATCTAAGTAATATTCATATAATGTGGTACCAGTAAGAGTTTGTTAGTTGTCTTTCCCATGGCAGAAAGAACAATGACAGGCCTCTCTTGTGGGAAGCTGAGTATAAGATCAGCAACCTCTCTCATTCTCTCTGCAGTGGCCACCGAGGAGCCACCAAACTTCATGACGCAAGTCAATTGTTTCTCATTGTCACCAAGGCTTTGATTGTCAGTCTGTTTCTTTTCAAGAACATCCGCAATTCCTCCCTCGCAACTGACTCTCAAAACCCTGCTCGTACAAGAAAAGCTTTTAGCACTTGCAAAGAATCCATTGCTGGAAGCGACACCAGTAGCGAAACGAAGACTTTGCGACCATAGTGGTTGCTTGAATCGCAAAGATCTTTCTGGGGATGCAGGGCACAGAGTTTTAACTCGGGAAAAATGCAAGGCAGTTTCCATTCTAAAAGAAGTTATTTCGACGAATGATGTGAATGGCGTACAGAGCTACGAACTCAAGATCCCAACACAACCGGTTTGACGAATTCGAACTTTTAGCTGCAGCTCAATCTGCAAAATTCCATAACTTCACTGAAAATTTTCTGAACTAAACAAACGGCTAAAACAACATAAAGATGTAATTTCACAATTTATTTTTGTTTGAAGTAAAAGTAAAAGACAGAGAAGGAATTAACTCATTTGCATTGATATTAAATGCATTCATATATTAGAGAGGTTGAAAAGTACCTTGAGATGATTGGCAGATCAATGAGATGAGAGCAAACCAGACGTAAAGCCTCCAAGCCTACAACAAGGGAACGAGAGTGGTGGCAGAGGAGGCGGCAGAGGCTCTGTGGTCCGTCGTAGATTCAGAGCATTGAGAGGGGGAGCTGGCGGCGAATCTCTCTCAATACTCGAGGAATGCGGAAGGAACACCGGAAAGACAACACACAACAAACAAACCAAACCAAACCAAACCAAACCAAACCCTGGCGGCGCCTCTTCTTTTTAACCGCGTTGTGTTATGTTGTTTGTTGAATGAACGAATGGAAATTGTGGAATGCCCAACGTGTTTCTTATTTTATTTTAATTTCTTTTTCTTTTTCATTAAATAAATTAGTTCTCTTATGTGTTTTCATATTTTTATGAAAATCGTCTCGTCGTTTTCAGTGGAACCGACGGTGGAGACTCAATCTTTATAGGTTCACAGGATACGAGCGTTATTGGCGGTTCGATGAGGATGGCGGGGGTAGATCTCACGGTGGAAAATGGTTATGTCTTGAATAATTTCGTTGGTGAGCGCACTTAGTGAGGAATCGAGACGCCGCTGACAGAAAATGTGAGGTTGGCGATTTAAAAATAGAAAAGTTCAATCTTTGACCAAAATAAACAAAAGAAATTCAAATTAAATTAAATTTACTTGAATTTAAGGTTTTTTCTTTCCAAAAGAAAATTGAAAAACTGAAAGAAGTTGTATCAAACGTGGACCATACTTGCCTTTGTCTCCCAAGGTGCGGTCCGCGTAGACACGGATGTCGGCTGCTGTGTGAACTTAATTTATTTGGAAGTTACTTTTAAAATAATTAAAAATATTTTTAGTGAGAGTGCTGTGCTTTTTATGGGAAGGTTCATTTTTAGAATTCACTTGTATTTTAACTAAAGGTAATTTCAAAAGCGTTTTCAATTATTTTAAAAACGTTTGCAAACAAATCACTAGTACTGTAATCTTCTTTGCCTTCTGGCACCAATTGCAAAAGAAGAAGTGGGCTGTTTATTCTTTCTCGGGTACTAAATTGCATCTCAAGTTTTAAGCTTGATCTGATCTAGCTTAGAGTAGTAACATTGCTTATAAATAAAAACAAACTCACCAACACACATTGTAGCCTACTGATCATATCACTCATGCATGCACAAGTAAACTACAGTTGAGACGAAGAAATTAACTTCAAGAGCTGAAGTTAGCTACTGAAGATAACAGAGCAGTTTTGCCTGATGATTCTACATAACATAATCCACTGCAACAAACCAGATGATAAAAACAACTAAACCTACGGACATCGTCGGCTTACATAGTTCGAGTTGAGCTCTATAGGCTCTACCGATGGAACGAAGAGAGGAGAAGAAAGCCGCTGCATTTACAAACTAGCTACTCCATTAGTTGAGTTGAGGGAGGTACAAACAAACCACACTACTAGTTAGTTAGTGTCAGCCTGCCAGCCTTCATGTCTCCCAATTGTAAGGCTCCAATTTGTATTGCTCGAGTAACAGTTACATCATCATATTATGAAATCCAGCTGAATCCAAAAGTAGTGCTTTTATTTGCTCTGGCAAGAACTGGTTTTCCATGCATTGCTGTTTAACATACAAGGGATTAGGTTTTGTGTGTCCCTAAGAATACCATATTTTTGTTTCATGGCATTCCCGGAACAATGCCTCAGACGCTACCAAAACAGTTTTAATGCCAATCAATTGTGACCAACCACAAAAAATCTTTTCGGGATTAAAATCTTTATTTGAGTTCATCTTCCGAACAAAATGGACTCAAAAATTGAAGTTCAGAAGCAGCAAACATGGAAAACTCAACATTCATATCTCCCACAGTAAAATAGAAGATTTTACACAAAGTCAGGGTAATACTATATTTTAAGTCTGGATGTCAAAGGGTAAAGCACCAAGAATGAAAAAGAACATAGATACATACACCAAGAATGAAAAAGATTTACTAGAACGAAAGATACAATAAGAATACCATATTTTTGTTTCATGGCATTTCCGGAACAATGCCTCAGACTCTACCAAAACAGTTTTAATGCCAATCAATTATGGCCAACACAAATAATCTCTTCGGGATTAAAATCTTTATTTGATGGTCTATCTTCCGAACAAAATGGACTCATAAATTGAAGTTCAGAAGCAGCAAACAAGGAAAACTCAACATTCATATCTCCTACAGTAAAATAGAAGATTTTTACACATAGTCAGGGTAATACTATATATTAAGTCTGGATGTCAAAAGGTAAGGCACCAAGAATGAAAACGAACATACATACATACACAAAGTCACATATATATATATATATATATATATATATATATATATATATATATTTATACACGTGTGCGTGTGCTATTTGTGTTAATACAAGTCACCCTTATACTTCATATGTAGAAACAGTCTCAGCAATTCGCTATCCGGAAAAGAAACATACCTCAGCACGGAACACGTCTAAAGCAAACCCATTGAAGCAGCTGATCACAGCCTGCTGGATGTCCAAATCAAGGTTATCCAAGGCCCTCATGGTCGAGAGAAAGAGACCTGGTCTCCGAGCACAGAACATGTGGATGTTAACAGTTCGCCCTTCCCTTACCCGAACCTCCACCTGCAAAATACATTGAAGATTACAAGTTAAGGAAATCTTCTTGATCATACTTTACATATTGCATGCTTCAAATTATACGGGTGAATAAAAGTTACCTTCGGTTGAGTTTTGGGGCTAGGCAAGGAGCTTGGGCAGAGCTCTTCTTTGACACGGCAGGGAAGGGTGGATGGAGGGGGTGTCAACGGATGAAAGCTTGTTGAAGGTGGCAGCAAAGAGCTAGGTGGAGCTGAATCCAGCTCGTTATGGAGGTCATTGATCCTTTGTAGAAGTTCTTTCAAATAATCAATTGCATCCCCTAGTATGGACGCCCTATCCATCTGTGTACAACATGACAGAATACTCATCATGTATTAGGACTGATAAGCAAGAAGCCACGAATCACACAGGAAGCTGAATCCCCCAAACAATGGCCCAACTTAAGGCAATATCAAGAGCCACTGGATCTGTCATGGATTTTCCGAACTATTAATTTCCTTCGAGTAAAAAGACCAATTCGATGTAAAACAACGTGAGTACTTCTCTTAATACATCAATACAATAGTATGTATACATTACCTTTTAGGTGGCTTAAATTCTTTGTAATTCTAAGGCGCACATCCGGCTGTTACATTCAGCTAATTTCCGTACTTATAGTACTAGTTAAAATGAAAAATGAAAAAAAAAAAAACACAAAAGTAGAGCAAGAAACTCACATAAACTAACATAAAAAGATAGGGAAAGCACACAAAGACTGCATCTTCAAAGGAACAAGGCAAAAAGAAATTAATGGAGAACTATGTCCACTGTCTAGTATAGATGGTACAGAAAATGACTACCTTGCTTATCTTGGGTACAACAGACCTAAGCATGTAGAGCCTGTCATTGAGCTTCTTCCTCCGCCTTCTCTCCGCCATCAGATTTTTGGCCGGCAAACCCTTCTTCTTGCCCTTGCGGTCACCTCCCTCTACTCCGGTGACAGTGCAGTTGGCATTCGAATTGTTTCCACCATTCTTCGCATTGTCCTCCACCTCCACTTGACTGTGCTCATTAAAATCGTTCGAGTCATAATTCAAACCAGACACATCCAGACTCTCTTCCTCCACCTCACCCTCCTCGTTCCTCCTCTTCTTCTCCAAATTCTCCACTAGTCCTCCGTATCTGGGGGCCGAAATCTCCAAATTCCCCAATTTATCAGCCCCATCACCGCCAGAGTTTTGGCGGCGCTTCTGGAAAAGAGTGGGCTGAGCACCCATGGGAGGGAACAGGAGCTTAGCCCCGTTCAGCAGCTGAGCACCGGCGGAGCCATCGAAGCCTTCGAAGCCAAAGTCGCCGTCGAGTATATTGGCGTTGTCGGTCACTGGCAGCAACCGACTCGCCGGAAACTCGGCGCTCGAACTGAACTCGGGAGTACCCATCTGAGAGTGAGAATTGAGAGCCGTGAAACCCATCAGAAGAGAGGACTTGGAAGGCTGATTTCCCTGAAAGGAGCCCAGAAACCCAGCGTCGCAGCCCAGGTCGAAGCTGCTATCAAGAGGGTTGGAGCAGACGACGTTGAGGAGAGAGGAGAAGCAGGATTTTGGAGGCAAAAACTGCTGTGACGGCTGTGAAGAGTCGATAGAGAATGCCTGCGACAGAGAACAGGAGGCGGAGGAGTCGTTTGGTTGCAGAGGAGCAAATGTAGTTTCAGAAGCTTGGGTGGAAGAGAAGGTATGGAGGTCTTGAGCTGGGTTGCTGAGAATGTTGTTCGTGTACCAGTCACCTTCCAGCATTAATTTGACGTTTGAAAAAGAAACTCCCAAGCTCGAATCTTGGTCGTTTCTTCTGGGTTCTGCCTCATTGTTATTATTGTTTCTGGTCCAAGACGCTGCTTCGTGTTCGTCTCCGCCCATACAAGCGGCGCCGCTGGACATGGGAAGCATGACTGTCTTTCTTCACTTGTCAAGACTTTTTTTTTTTTGGTCAAGACTTTGTTATACGATTATACCCTTTAGGAAAAGTTGTCTGAAAGAGACAAAACAAAAGGCGGGGTTCGGTTACAGAGGTTCGATAGAAAACGCAGAAAAGGACAGCAACTTTTTGCTCAGAGTCGGGTCATCATTTTGAGAAGAAACGGAGACATAGATTCCCGATGTTTTTTCTCTAATTTTTAGCTGGGAAATGGAAATGGAAATGGATTCTTTCAAGTTCGAACGTTCAGTTTCATCAGTTTTGTGGAAGGGAAATATCGTATTGGTCTCTAAACTAATTGTAATTATTGATTCATCTAATTGTCACAACGTGAAATAATGTTCTTCCATTTTAAATAACTTCATTAGAAAAATATCGCATTGATCTCTAATTTTTGAACAGATAAAAATTTAGTTTTTTAACCAAAAATTTGTACATATTAATTCATAAAATTGTCTCACGGTGTGGTTATGTTTCTTCTTTTTAGGTAACTTTTGCCATAGATTTTTGTACCTTATTATCCCTTAAAACCCTTCATTTTAAAAGTGTTACCAAAAGAATCGTTGAGTCACATTGTGACAAATTCATTAAAATCTAACTTTTCGTTTAAAACAGTCTTAAATTACAAAACCAACATCAACAACAACAGAGCAAAGCTAGCTAGGTGGACCAACTTTTTAACCAAATTTTCAAACTATAAATGTATCATCACTATGAAATTACATACATTAATATTTTGATAATAATCTAATCATCAATAACACTATGGATAGAATTTCAACTCGCACAATAAAACTAGATGATTCCTCTCTGTTCACGTGACCAGACTAACTAGTCCAGGGTAGACTGCTGTGGATAACTTGGCTGCATACGTGGCATGCATGCAACTCATTAACAAGTCGGGAGATGAGATATACCCGCCATTCACTGCCAAATCTTGAGGGTTTAATTGTTTTTAACGTACAAATTAATATAATCAAGTAAACAATAAATGTAGACAAATAACAAAAAGTAAAATAAAAATCTTCCGAGTTTTAACTTGGCTGTTTGGTGGACATCGAAATGCATGCATGTGAAGTCTGAAGATTGAAGAGTACTAACGATCGAAGACCCGTCCAAAGCGGTTGGGATTACGATGTGGCTGTGGTCGATCTCCAAACTTTCCTCCAATAAATAAGCTAAAATTTTGAAAATTTTATCTGATCTCTCATTATCTATCATTCATCCGCACAAAGAAAAAAGCCCAAGGTGGTTCATTTTCTAAACAGTAATAACAAAAGGAAAGGAAACTAACAAGCTGCAAGCGGGTCCATGACAGCTAAAAGATTACAGACAGAAGACCATGCAGGCATATTGTATACCATTTGTATATATTCATTATTCATTCAGGCTTTCAGCTGTGTGAACTGCGGGACCACTGTTACTAATAATACTTGTTCGTGATGTCGATGGCCTCGCTCTCTTCCTCTCTGAAAATATGACGTTGAGGAGTGAACTCAAAGAAGGTCCTGATCGAGCGAGCAGTATATTAACTTACTAATCAGTAATATCGGTAATATATACTTGATCATTCAGGCGTTCCCATACGTACACCACTTTATAGCTTCCCGGGCAGCCAATTCAACAACATTTAAATATAGTACGTAATATAATCAAGCTGCTTGAAATAAAAAAGACACATGCATGATAAGCATGTACGCAAACAACAATTAACTTGTGTACGTTTGTAACGAAAACAAGTCTAAACCTTATTGGAGTCTTGACTCTAGGCATATACTAGGATTACATTACACAGGTTGATCCCGAGAAGAAGGGAAGCTAAGACTTTTGAAGCTGGTGAACCCTCCATCCAGCACTAGATTATGACCCGTCACATATTTTGCTTCATCCGACGCCAGATACACCGCCGCTTGCGCCACATCTATCTCCTCACACTTCGCACCCTTGAGCTCTCCCAGCCCATTCACTATCTCTTTAACTTGCTCCTCCGTTGCCCCCGGATAAAACTGCTTTATTTCCCGCACCGCCATTGGCGTCGGTATTGGACCCGGCGATATGCAATTGACTCGGATCCCGTTTCGGCACAGCTCGCTCGCCAGTGATTTCACCAGGCCAGGTATCGTAAATTTCGATATCGAGTAGGAGTGAGGCCCAAGGCCACCCAACAGCCCAGCTATGCTGGACGTGCACAGTATGGAGCCTGAGCCCGCAGGTTTCATGACTCGGGCCGCATGCTTTATCCCAGCAACCGCGCCCCTCAAGTTGACCCGGATCACTCTGTCAAACTCTTCAAGGTTCAGGTCAGCGATGCTGGGCGGGAATGCTGGGCCTGTTATTCCCGCGTTGTTGTACATTATGTCAAGTTTTCCATGACGGGCCATGGCGGTTTCTACAGCCTCTGCTATCTGGGACTCAATGGTAACGTCGCACTGGACAAAGTAGGCTGCGGGGCCCAGCTCTTTGGCAACTTGTGGACCCAGCTCAGAATCTGAGTCTGCAATGATGACGTGTGCTCCATGTCGGATGAACTCGTGGGCCGTGGCCTTCCCAAGCCCGCTAGCTGATCCTGTTATTATGGCTACCTTGCCTTCCAACCTTCTTTTATCAAACAAAGTATGCACATGGATGATTAGATTCTTAATGCATCGAAACAGATGTTAATATTATCACTTTAATGTTAATGTACTCGGAAAAATAAAAGGCAAGAAAAGAAAGGAACAACACGCGTGTTGAATATGCAATGAAAAGACAAGATCAGTCATGTCGTTTGAAAATGAGGTCTGCGAAACGACGTCCGATCAAGAAAATGATTATAGGGCAGATTGATCATTCAATCATGAAGCGGTGGATCGTTTTCCACGCCGGAAATCACCCAAAAAGCAACACCGCCCACATTCAATATTTGACTCATGTTCATATAAAGTGGGATTTTTGTGCACGGAAATTTTTTTATTAGAGAGTAGTAGTCCATCCATTTGAATTCGATGCCCGACAATGATGAAAGTTTGAAATTTAACGTGAGTGTAAAACTGGAAGTAACTTATATACAAAAAAAATGTTATTATAACTGTATTTTAAATTAATTATATATTGTTATGACAAAATGTGATTAATTTGATAATTAGCACAACGGTATCCTCGTTTTAAGTAAGATATTTCCATAAAAATGAAGACATGCGCTATGAGTTGTTACTTTTGATCTGACCAGGGCTAGATTTTTTTTTTTTTTTTTTTTTTTTTTTTTGGAAAAACTGACCAGGACTAGTTTAAGCTTGAAAGCATTGCATGTGCTGCACGGTGTCTTAAACATCACTGTCAAACATAATTATTGATCAAATACTTAAGTTGACCTTACTAAACTAAACTATATAATATTGAAGATGGCAGAGGAACTGCCGAGATTAATTACTATGAAATGGAATTTTAATCATGGGATCACTCATAGCTCCACGGTATATGCATAATTTACTTAGAAACTGCTGTCAGAATAGCTAGGTACAATTTTACTACAAAATTGAGCATGTTAATTTCTCACAAATATATTTTTAATCAGACTTTGTTTGTTGCTAAAACTTTCGCTATGGATGATCTCAAGATGGTTATGTTTTTCTTTTAGTTTTAAACCCTCAACAATAAATATGAGACTTCCCTTGCATTACACTATATATAAAATGGTATCTTAAGATGTATAACAGTTTAAGTAACCTTATAATAATATAGTACTCCTACTGGGACTTAAATATATTATATATGCTGGGCCGGGTGACTACTACTATCTGATAAAAACGATAGAAGAAAACAGAAAATAATAATGCACAAAAACTGTGCGACAATAGTCACGGTGAATAAGGTACCGATCGAGGTAGAACTAGAAGAGATTTCCATTAATAAGAGAGAAGATGGACAAAAGAAGGGAAATATTAATAGGATCAACCATGTTTTTGGAATCGATCGATCTGCAGCTACCAGATCATGTATAATAAACTGTAAAATATACATACCTTCCATGGCCAGATGCACCAAACGTTGAAAAGGGCATCGCTCGCTTACAGAGAAAATCATTGCAGCTGATCAGCTTAAACTCTCTGAGAATAAAACAAATATTCCACATCTATCCCTCAGTTTCCGTGAATTTCCAGCGCATATAGCTACTATTAGGGTAGCATATATAATTATTTTGGTCATGTCAAATAGCATATATGGTATTATTGGTAAAATAAGGCGTGAACTGACCTGGTTAGTGATCTGAGCATATCTGTAGCAAAGATCTGATGAATTGATGCGAGAGAGAGAGAGAGAGAGAGAGAGAGAGAGAGATGCTTGACCCTAATTATCTAACTGATGATCAGTGGTAGAACTCAATAGCTGGAAAGAAACAAGGACCAGAATTTATTGGAGAGCAGGAAGAAAACGTTATAAATTGCAGTTGTAGATACGCGTTTTCATGCAGAGAGAGAGAGAGAGAGAGAGAGAGAGAGAGAGAGAGAGAGAGCGCAAATTTGATATTGAAGTTGAACATGGTTTACAAAATATGTGACCTGTCGTATTTAATGATCCTAAGTTAAAACAGCAGAAGGAAGCCGAGTGCTAAAGAATCAATGTGAAGGTTTTTGGATGTGAGTAAGATTTTCTCTCTTTCTATTCTCATATCTTTGCCTCCCGTACTCCCATACTTTGAAAAGATTTTTCAGCGTGATCGGTACTACTGTGTTACTGTATAAATGATAGGATAAATTTACTAAAAAATTAATAACTTAAAAAATAAAATTTCTCACAACTTTTATAAAAACACGTAGTATACCACTTGTGTTCCCGTCACAATGAAAAATTTCTCTACACTTTACTTTTTGTCTTCTTGTCTTTATAAAAAAAATCAATATAAAACGTTGATGTGACTTAATCCTAACCGTTCAAATAGAATGAGCAAGAATGAGAGAGAGATTAGGAAGGGAAATAATTCTCTTGCTTTGGATGTAGCAGGCTGCAGACTGCAGACTGCGGTAGCTGGAGGTGTACGTTAGCAAGCCAAACCGAGCTAACAAAAAAATAAGATTTCTAAGAAAAAAAAGAAATTAAAAGGAACAGCAACGATCGTAAATAATGGTGTAATTAATATTAGTTTAAAGATACATATAATTGGATATCAATATATACTGAAGGAACAACTAAGCTATAAAATTAAGCAGATTGTCATTGTATTGAGTTAGTGGAGACAAACAACGGACAAGTGAGTGAAGCTACAATCTCGTAGTGCGGGATTGCATATTTTTGGTCTCTTAAACAAAACTTAAGTAACTCCTTCGTGTTCTTTTTCTTGGCCTGACTTGCCTTATCATGTTCTGTACCCGCATACAAACAATTAATGAAATGTTAATTAATTAATTTGTCATTAACAAACCCCACTTATATATGATCATGAGTAATTAAAGTAGTTCAATACTAGCAACTGGAGCAACATATGTATAATGCATACATGCATGCATGCGTTGATGAAAGCTTTAATTTGGTGATTGTATAGTACGTATTTCACTATTTCGTGTGCGAATATAAGTACTATAAATATGTATTATGGAGGTTGTAATGATCGATGGGTGTTAATTAAAGTAGTTACTAGCTATTAACCATAGTCATTAGTGATGACATGGTTACTTAGTAATGAAGAATATAGTTAGTTGAAATGTGTTGGTAGGTTGTCATAAGGATAAGATTGGTTAGTATAGTTAGAAGGGTATTATTGTAATTAGGTTATATGACTATATAAGGGATTGTATAGCTATCATTTCCTTAAGTTCTTTTGTATACATTTTCTCCATTTTAATCAATACAATCTTTCTGATTTTTTCTCTATCATCTTCATCTTCCTTTGTACCAATTCTTCATCTTTTACAATGTAGTTAATATGGTATCAGAGCCACCAGGCTCACGCCATGGATTCTAGTGGTTCCGCTTCTCAGTTGTTTTCATTTTTTTTCCCTGTTTAGCTTTCCTTCAAATTTTCATTAGATATTTCGATAAGTTTTTCGGTGGGCATTCTCCTCGTTGTTGTGTTCTTGGACGGCGAAGCGAGCGAGGTCTTCAACTTGGGCGCTATTCTGGGTGCCGCGGGATTCTTGGATTCCACCGAGTATGGTCATTAGAAGTCGCCATTGAAGACAACAAAGCTGAAATCTTGAAGAATGGAAGTGGGTTGTTTGGATTTCTGGGAAACAGGGTTTCTGCAGGCTCTGTTCAATTTATACAACGAGCTTCTGAGATGGGTTTTGGTCTTAAACGCTGCGAGAGAGCTGCAAGCGGAGAACCAATCGAAGTGCAGACATTTTCTGGGAAATTTGGTGGTCTTCTCAGATCACTTTCTGAATTCTTTGGTGGTGTTTGATTGTTCAAGATTGCAAATCTTGGAAGTTCTTCAGTTTTTAATACCACCGACTCGGATTCCCATTCTAGATCCGTTTTGTGGGTCTTCATCCCCACCGCCCTCCGCCAACGGCACAGCCACATCTGGGTTTCCCGGAGCTTCCTGGTTTGAAGAAACGAGTTTTCGTACAAGCTGGGTTTTCAAGATTCAAGTTCTCAGGTTTTGTTTTCGGTTACTGGTTTGCTTTCTAGCATATCAACTGTTTGTGATAATGTCTCAGTGAGAATTTTCTGGGTTTCGTGTTCATTGGGATTTGCTGCTCATATATCCTCGATATCATATATCCTCAAAATTTCCTCAGAATTTGGTTTTTCTGCGATTGTTCTGGTTGTGTGTTCTTGTTGGGTTGATCGTTCTTGGGAAAGTCATGTAGCAGCCTTGTTGACGACAGCCTTGCCGTCGAGTCACTCGGTCTTGGCGGAAGACAACGATGCATGAGACTCTGTGTGACTGAGAGCAAAGTTTGCTTTCTTTGCACTGTTGATTATCTACTTCTTCATTCATCTTGGTGGTGTTTTCAGAGCAGTCTTCTGAATTCGATTTTCTGTGATTTTGATCCGTGCTCTGTTTTCTGGTATGGCAGAACGTTTAGACTATGTGCAGCCTAAGTGTTTGACGAATTGCCCATATTTTCTTCATCTGGATTCTTTTCTCGAATTTGATTTGGGATTTTGGTTATGTGTTCTTCTGAATTGGTAAATGAATTCTGGTATATGGGTTGTGAGATAGATCATCGAAGTGTTGATAGCAGTCATTTGGAATTGTTTGGTGATCTGCAACACTTATTTCTTGAAGCTGTGATTTTTGATGTACTTTCGAGTTTTAATTGAAGTGAAGCTGTGGTCTTGATGTGTTGATCTCTGCAAGTATTAGTTTTCTTGTCGATTTAAAGAAGAAAATGTCATTCTTTCTATGAATCTTGGAGTTTCATTCTCCTAAGTTGCAGTATGATTTGGAGTTTCAATCTCCTCAGTTGCAGTATGATTTGTGTTCATGGAGTGTCAGTCTCTTTATTTGGTATTTTTTAGTAGAAGTTTGAGATTTGTGTTGTGCTTTGGAGTGTCATTCTCCTTGGCTGATTAGGTTTCTTGGAGTGTCATTCTCCATGGTAGTTTAGTTTCTTGGGAGTGTCATTCTCCTTGGTAGATTTAGTTTCTTGGCAGTGTCAACTATGGCTTCTCAGTTCACAGTAAAAAATTTGTTGGGTATGTTCAGACCAAGACCACGAAGCACAGCTCTTTCTCCCGCAACCATCATGTACTTTGGAACATCCTGTGCCATCACAGAACCACCACCAATAAATGAGAAATAGCCAACATGGCAGAATTGATGAACGACAACAGCCCCTGCATACATCTTGGTCTTGCAGTTCCAGATCAGTTTCAGCGTTCTAGCTCGTTCAACCTTCACTTGGCTACACCAAGTTCAGTTTGAGGGGGGAGTATTAACCATAGTCATTAGTGATGACATGGTTACTTAGTAATGAAGAATATAGTTAGTTGAAATGTGTTGGTAGGTTGTCATAAGGATAAGATTGGTTAGTATAGTTAGAAGGGTATTATTGTAATTAGGTTATATGGCTATATAAGGGATTGTATAGCTATCATTTCCTTAAGTTCTTTTGTATACATTTTCTCCATTTTAATCAATACAATCTTTCTGGTTTTTTCTCTATCATCTTCATCTTCCTTTGTACCAATTCTTCATCTTTTACAATGTAGTTAATACTAGCTAATCCGGATATGTATATTCTCCATTCTCTATCCTAGCAGACTAGTCTAGCTAGTTGGGCCTATATGAAGTAATCACCAACACCACGCCTAGCTCTGTATTGCTGAGGATTACGAAAGATGAGAATTGGATGGCTTCAGCTTGACGATCACACGAGGGAGGGATATGTATATAAATTTTTGTTTGGGAATGAATTTCACATTAATGAGATGACGAATTTTGCATTAGCTTATAAGAGGTTGGACTATTCCTTATATTTCCAATTAGTTTTCTGGTGGAACCTCAATTTTTTTCATGGTATCAGAGTAGATTATTCACGTGTAAAGCCCAACGGTCACACTTGATCAACGTCACCTAATTGTGTTGTCTACGTATTAGGCTTGAAAGTTCACCACACGCAAGGGGTGTGTTGAAAATGAATCCCACACTGATGAGAATAAGAACTTTGCATGTGTTTATAAGTAGTTTAGCTACTTCACATATTGTCAATTAATATTATAGTGGAACCTCAACTTTCTTCATTTATATCAACTAAGATAAGGATTGCGTTATGCCCTTAAAGGTAGGCGTGAGTACGGTTTGGTTCAATCTAGTTCACTCCTTAAACCATAATAGAAATTAAATATTATTGCTGGTTTGGTCTAGTTGGATTTGATATAAAATTATAACTAAAACCATACGGTTTGGTTTACGTCATTTCCAGTTCAGTTTCGCGGTTTTTATGCCCACCCCTTGGGGAATGAGCTTATTGCACCGCTTTTAAATAATGTATATTTTCATATAAATTTCATAACCAAAATTGTTCAGTTTCATAAACATGATTGGAATTCTTATAAACATACATTAATCGGAGTTTGTTTAGTCATATAAATGTATCAAATAAATTAACGGTTCTTCATTAATATATTACTTGGTACCTACACTGTTGATGTATATGATAAATTTGAATGACTAAACGAACTATGATTTGCATGATTATTTTGTAAGAATAATCTTCTTATGAACATTAAGAAATTGACAACCAGCTTCCCTTTAATAACCATTACGTTTATAGTATATAATTTTTGTGTTAGAAATGGAGGGAAAGTATATGAAACAACTGAACAATGAAGAAAGATGAAGCGAAGTCGTGGGACGAATGAGACAAACTTACAAATGAAGAATATTATACGAAGGAGAAAAAAAAAATGTGAAAACAACATAAAATTGTTTTCAGTTAATGAAACACTCATGATATTATTCATTTTTAATATTAAAAACATTTTAAGCATGAAAAGTCACTCCTAATATTATTCACTTACAACAATATTTTGTCATTTTGATTAAAACTAAAGTTTTTGAGAAATTTTGGTTAGTTTTTCTCTTAGCTTTTATTTGTGCGGTGTTTCATATATTATTTTTCAACATTAGTACCATCATATCTCTACCTTTTGTTAATTTTTATTTCTTTTATACTTTTCCTCTATTATAATACAAAAAAAAAAAAAAAAAGTGGTGATTAATCAAAATCTCATGTTAGTTCATTTACATAGAAATGTTGTCAGATCAAGAGACAGTCCACAACGATACCAGAGTATTCCAGCAGAAAAATAAAAAAAACAACGAATACCAGTGTTACGCGTCCATTAGACCGAGAAATTTTTATTTGTGATGTGAATATGGATATTACATCACGTGTTTTATGTATGTGGTGGAAAATTTTAATTTTTAAGTTATTAATCTTTTAACACACATATTCCATAATTTATATAGAAACACGTAATATACCACCTTATGTGACGGTCACATTGAAAAATCTCCCAATTAGACTGGAACGTTTTCATTTGGAATCCAAAAGAAAATAAATAAACGGGCCAGTCGCTAACTGGGCTAATCACGTGGACTTAAGGTCCGGTATTCCGAGGGGATATGACATCGGCTCGTACGTGCCTTCCTTTGAACATAGTCGATTCTTCAACAGTAGAACTTGATAACTGTAATTTCTCTGTTTTGTCCGAGTGCTGTGTTGATTGTGCCAAGGAAGGAAACTGAAACTATGAAAAGTTGAAAGGGAACAAATGTAAAAGAAGCAGTTGCATTGATATAATGATTACGATATAACAGGTGGCGGTGGCGGTGGGGATGCGGGAATAGCTTTGTCTGTCCAATTTCCAAATCGACATCGAACCATCCCCACATTCATATATACAACAAGTCAAACGAAGCAGAAGCAGATCTAATTTCACAAGTCAGTGCGCGGGCGCAGATCTCATTCCCTCTGGTAGATTAATGGGTGCAGCTCAGTCCGTACAAGAGCCCGAAGAGAGCGAAGAGGAAGACGAAGAAGGAGAAGGAGGAGAAGAGGGCGGCATCAATGGCGAGCCCAACATTCGAAGTGGATTGGAATTGGACAAGGATTTGATCAAAAAGGTTTTAGAACAAGAGCCCGAGATGCTCTGCCACGCATCCGCTTCCCCTCTCTCCCCTCAGCTCTCCTCCTTCGGCACCCCGCGCCTGGGACCCTCCATCAAGGTGTGGGACCCCTACAACGTCCTCGGCCCGCCTTCGCCTCTGCCCCCGCCTCCCGGATTCTCCCGCAGCTTCTCGTCCAATGCTATGGAGGACGACCAATTCGTCACGGAGGTGTTTTTGATTAGTCACGGCGAGTGCGAGTTGAATTTGAGGCCCGATTTGGTGGGCGGGCGGTGCCCCCAGGCGGCTCTGACCCCCAACGGCAAGCGCCAGGCCAGGGCCCTGGCGGTTTTCTTGAACTCCCAGAGGGTTAGCTTCAGTGCCGTTTACTCGTCCCCGCTGGATCGTGGGCGCTCCATGGCGGTTTCTGTCTGTCAGGTAATTTTTGAATCGAACTTATTCGAGTTTAGAATTCTGATTGTTCTTTGGAAATTGTAGACAACTGACGATGCTGAGTATATTTTATTTTGCTTACTTGTTTTAGAATGTGATTAAGCATCGAATTCTGCCTACTTATGCTGATACGATTCACTTATGAGTGAGAGAGAGGGATATGTGAATTTGTTTGTTAACTACTTGCTGAACATGAACCCTTTTTTTTTTTTTTCGTTTTAAGCCTAGTGCTATTTAACAAACCTAGGTGAATTTTCTTGGAATCATCAAGCAACCAAGCTTTTAAAACCTACGTACAATTTCAAGCAGGATAAGAACACCTTGAAACTGGCAGGGGGAAATGGTAGCCTATAATTTGGTAGGTTTTGCAATTTATATTTCATGGTACATAAAAGGATTTGTATAGCCGACAACACACATTTGGGATGAAAAGCATCTTCAAGTCGAGTTAATTGGCTTGTGGCTTGGAATGAAAGCTTTAAGTGCTAATTGTGTCACTACTGTTGCGGTCCCTCATTGGCTCAGTTACATGATTGATTGGTGTTGAAGCTGTCACAGTTATGGCTCTTAGATTTGAAGACATGGCTTCTATAACTTCTTGGTACATGGATCCTTAGTCCAAGTAATGTGTTCAGAACGATGAATATCCAAGAAGGCGTAGGGGGATAATTGGAATCAGTATCCTTTTGGCTGAGTATATGTTGTCCTTGACTGTTTTGACCAAAAGAATTCTCAGGATTTGAAAGTTGGGTCATATTTGATAGTATTTGATTAACTTCTCGTTCACTCCTCCTTCTCCTTCATTAAATGTTAGATCCCCAGCCCTTCTATTCTTCTTATTCTTCATTATGAATCATATTGGTAGGTTCCCCTTTTAGCTGACGATATGAAATAAACCGCTTTGTAGTTATTGGTTCCTAATATGAGCAGCTAAAGAGATAATGCAAGGTATAGTGTATCTGATATGTGATATTCCTTACCCTAGAATTTTGGTATTTAAGATGTTCTACATGTGTCTAAATAGTTTTGTCGGTTATAAAATCATGCAGGAAATGAACTTTCCAGTTGGACAGATACAAACTTCAGATGCGCTTGCAGAGATGAGTCAGGGGGATTGGGAGGGGTGCCCCCGATCCGAAATATACACAGCTGAAGTTTTGAGCTTCATGGAAAGAGTTCAGCCTGATTTCTCTGCACCATCGGGAGAGTCACTTCGGCAAGTGGAATTTCAAATGGTTAGTTTTTTAAACGGGACAGTCCTTGGGCTTCCAGAAAAGTTGAGAGCATACTACTCATTCTCATCACACAATCAGAATGAGAGTCAAGGCTTTGCACACCATAGTTCTCATGTATTAACCAACTCAGTTCATGACCGAGATGGGCCTTCCCTCCCTTCACCTAACTGGGATCTGCTTCACAGGCAGCGGCAGGGGCTCTTAAGGAAAAAGTCTGGCAAGAGCAGGTTACAAGTTGTGACTACAACTGGAGTTCAGGAGGTTGAGGATGAAATTTCCCCTCGGGATGTCACTCACCAAAGTTCCCCTCATGATTTAAGTGGGAGAAGCTCCTCTTCTGCGTCTTGTATTGGTATATTCAGTCATGCAGTGCCAATCCAATGTCTCCTCACAGGAATCCTTGGATGCAGCCCATTAATGTCGCATAAGATTTGCATAGAAGACTCTTCTGTGACAGTTTTGCAGCATTCATGGAGAACCGGTTGGCAGATAAAGAGGTTGAATGATACTGCACACCTCAGGCTTATGTAGTAGTTAGAGACTTGGGAGTATCATAACTTGTTACATTATATCGACAATGCGAAAGTAAAGTTTCATTTCCCGGGATCAGTGGGTTACAAAACACGATAGTTTTGCTTGAATATGCAATGCCCTGCCATTTGTTGTAACATTTGCTATATTTATTTCCGAATTGTTCAACTCCGCAAAAGAAGAATGACATGTTGTTGGAGTTGGATCCTTGTATCGGGTGATTCTTTTGATTTGTGGCAATTACAGGAGATGGTGTGAAGAATCATGTATTTCCTGTATATTTTAAAGAAAATTCATAATTCAGAAACTTTGATCATGCATTCATCAGCTATGTAGATCTCAGTAGGAACAATCTCACTTTGTTTTTTTTTTTTTTTTTAGTAGATCGATATTTTTACACTAAGGGGAAGGGAGTTTGGTTAAGCTACACAATGGGCAGCTTAATTTGGTATCGAATTTGCCATCCACGAGATTCGAACCTAAAACCTTACTTTCAAGTGGAGAGGAATACTACCAGACCGTAGTACTAAGTGGTTAAGCCACACGATGCTCTTTTCCTTTTTATGTTTATATCTTTTTATTTTAGTACTTAATGGTTTGAAGTTGAATGCTAGGTTAGATAGTTCAGGGCTGAAATCTTCATTTCAATTCAATACAAGTTTCTGTGTGTTTTTTATTTTTTAAATTTATATTTTTTGGCCTTTTTGATGCAAAACCATGTTAGAGAAAGGAAGAAAAAGAAAGGGCATGTGGTTATTTTGGACTGCTAGAGTGAGTTGTCCTGTTTCTTTTCTTTAACAAGTTGCATCAGACAGGACACACAGTTGCGGTGCGTGGGTCACCAGACACTCACAACTCTCACATGGGATGGATGGATGGATGGATGGATGGATGGGGCTGGCAGCCGCAGCCGATGGTTGCAATTTCAGACCTAAAAAAATAAGGCAATGAATTATGCAGCATGTTGTGGCTACATCCTCGCTTATTACGAGACTAGCTACAAGCAGAACCAGTTGCCGAACTCATCACAAATCTCTCTCTCGCGTTCATAACTTAATCATGAGACATCCTCTTACCAAGCAGAGAACTAGCATTACACCACGAGCTAGTCAGCGATGAAGCAAAGCAAGTGCTGTTAGGAGTTGGGACTTAGCATATTAGAGACGATGATTGGTATACAAATACAATGAGGGACATGGCATATTTGAGACGATGATTGGTATATAAATACAATGACCTAAATTTCTCAGATATAATAGTATATACTAGTAATAAGCCCGCGCGATGCCGCGGGACTTGAATTCACCAGCCTTAACTACATGAATAAGACACATTTAACCTGAAAAACATTCAACATAATCATGAACGAACAAAAATGATAGATCTAGGAAATTATAAAAGCATTGTAACCGTAGATCCAAGAAATTATAAAAATTCATCCAATCAAGAGACTAATAGTTGTCGGAAGGTGGGTATGCAACCAAGAATCTTAAGATATACTTGACTTGCAATTCCATTATAATTTCACACAAAAAAAAAAGGATCAAATTTTGATTGAAACATTAAACAAAACAATCTCATCTGTTACAAATTGGACCAACTAAATAAAGAATATATCGATAAGATTTTCAACCTAACTATAAAAAAGAGCTTTATAACAATGCAATCAACATTATTTGAACTCAACTAAACATAAACTAATTGCATGTTATAAATTCCATAGGTAATTGAATGGTAGTGCAGCCCCTACAGAATGTTTTTTTAATCGATTTAGTAGTTAACACTGGACAATTGCACAATACAAATCTTAGAAACTATTCCAACTTAGAGCAAAAATTACCTCCCTAGTGCTGCGCAACTATAGAAAGAAAGATAGCACTCATAAAGAGAGAAAGACAGAGAGAGAGAGAGAGAGAGAGAGAGAGAGAGAGAGAGAGAGAGAGAGAGAGAGAAGAGAAAGATGATATCTCCATATGGTATTCTGGAGCCAAAAGAAAAGCTGCAGACGGAAATAAGCTAGAAAGAATCAATTTAAGATAAACATTCAACAACAGAAATCAAGAAATCAATTTAAGATTACTGACCCAGGTAGGTAAGCTGCTGTGAAGGTAAAAGAGGCCCAAGAAGCTGATATGAATGAAAGGATTTTGCTTGCTGCACACCAATGTATTAAAAGTGTGAGGCGTGGGTGAGGCGTTCGAGGGATAGCCCAACCTAAGAGTGAGGCGTGAGGCGAAGCCTTACAGGACCTTAAATAAGAACCAAAGTGGAGTAACACTTACAGGTCGCGAAAGGAGATTAGGACGTTGTCGGATTTCAGGCGAACCAGATTATGGAAATTGCATCTCGGATCGGGCTTTCAAACTTCATGGTGGACCCAAGCAACTCTCCTTCTGTCCCCCTAATCGTGCATCTGCCCTCACCCTCTCTGCACCCAACCCCCTCCCCTATCTCCCCCAAATCACACCCTCACAACATCCCATCAGTGAAGAATCAAATCCAAAAGTAAATTGTAGTTACCTATTATGGTAGGATTTAAATAAGAGTTTCCGCTTATTACGCATGGCCTTTTCAATTATAATTTCTTGCTTCTCCTGCAGAAAAAACACAACAGAACAGATTTCAATAACCACTCATACCTATTCCATCTCTAGAACTAAAACTTTTAGTTATTTATCTATATATAAATATTGATTATGATCACATTTTGATCATAGACATAAAATACAAATCATTATATATTTGCACAATCAAATATTTATGGAACTCACAACCGAGAGCCAGAGCTTCAATTCCGGTGAAACCACCCTTCTCTCAAACCCTTGGCGACCAATTCTTACATCATCTATACGGTAAAATTGATCAATCAATCAAAGATTTAAAAAGATATGTCGATGTAGTGGTTTGAGAACACAGCTTGGGAAACCTTGGGTAGGAAATATGCTCGCAAGGAAAACCAACAATGGGTGAGTATGACTCTCAAAGCTGGTTTATGTTTAAATTACCGAATCACCATAATCGTTGTTGGTTGGTTTTCACTCATGGTCTACTTTTTATTAAAGTTCTTGTAAAGAAAATTGGTCTTTTAACATTCTTTTCTAAATTTTAAAAAGGATCGTAATTTTGTAAATAAATTCAATTCCCAAATTGAAATTGCAGTGTAAGCAAGCCATAGTTGATCGCACGGTTTTTTATTGTAGCCATAATTAGACTAATGTGATTTATACTTAGAGACTAATGTGTTTTTTCACATGGTTTTTTCTGTCAAAATTTATAGAAATATGAAAACGATCATCACAAATTTGAAAACCTGCATTAACCAAAATTCAAAGGAAATGAACACCATGAGTGCTTGCAAGATGAGAGAAGGGAAACAAAAAGGAAATGGTGCATTTGAACAGAACGATGATAATTTAAAACTTTAGGTATGAAAATGCTTAATTTTTATGTGTTAAAGGAATGAGGATATCTTAAAACTTTAATTAAATGGAATGACCAGGATATTTTAAAACCTGTTTAAAAAACAGAATCACAAAGACATAATTGAAAGAAAAAAAAAAAACCATCCAACATCTGGATAATCAGAGGATCACAGAGAGAAGAAAAAAAAAAGAAACAAAGCAGAAACCAAATGAATAATATAAGGCGATCAAACTGAGCAATAAATAAAAAACTCATAAAGTCGCATTGTTTGAAATGGAAAACACCGGAAAAGAAAATTACATTTGTTAAAACAGTGGACTTATAAAGGTGGTTTATTTTTGCTTCAGGTTAATAGAGTGTTAACTGCAGAACTCGAGGTTAACATGCACTGTGAGGCTTGTGCAAAGCAACTCAAGAAAGAGATATTCAAACTAAACCCCATTACCAATGCAGAATGTGAGACACTTCTGCAGATTTGTTTTGGTTTCAGTGTAGTACAGCACTGCAGGTTCAAGTTTGTTTTAAAAAACTGCTAACAATTTTTCCTATGATATTTTATATTTCCCCTTAGATGTTTGTAGTAGTGCTTTATTTTGTCATAACTCCACCCTGAACCTAAAATGCACTGTGCTTCCATGAGACAAAGTATGTAATAGTATTAGAAACTTACCAGTTAACCATATAATAATCTAAGATGATCCTAAAATGATGTAGTCGTGGACAAAAGTAAAATTTCATCATAGAACACATAAACATAGGATGCGATCTTGTAAGTCCTACTATCTTAATATTATTTTAAAAAATGAAGAATTACTATCTGCCTTCTATAATTAGATAAAATAAAAACCAGTTGCTTCTAAGTTTTGGTCTCCCATTGTATATGGATATAAATTTGGCTCATTTCTTTCCTAAACATGGTCTTTTATAAGCATCATTTGATTGAGGGAGGTGCAAATGATTTTATTTCAATCTAGTCAATGGAGATGCTTCCTATAAATTTGCTTTCTACATGGATTTAATTACCTGAAACCGATAAAAATGTTTAACAGAGACAAAGGCATGTATTTATTGTGCTATAAATAGATTGTGGTTAGTCATTTGAGAGAGTTTTTTTGAAAGTTTTTTTTTTTCCACAACTCTAAGCTCATTTGCTACAGTATCTCTGCTCCCCCAGCCGTAAAAATAACCTCACAAACAATATTAAGCAGCACTATTTAAGAATCTAAAAACCGCCCAAACTAACTACACAAATGTAATATATTTCAACTGAATGCTATATTTTACTGTAACTCACAGATGTAATATATTCACAACACATTCAATACCTTTTGTGCTTTTGCCTTAAGCAAGCCTTGTTTATCAAGCGCATGAAACCTGCAACAGTGTCAGTCCACATCTCAGATTACAGGAACCCGTTGCACTTAAGTCACACATAAATTTGCATTCAAATCATAGAAGTAAACAACATTGTAAAGCACTATCATTCATCACAAAAATCTTATCTTTGTTATCCTAATTAATCGAAATCCGAAACCCAATTTACAAATGTTGCTTCTTTTTCCTCCTCCTCCAAATTTTCTCAGCAAAATAGTAAATACAACAATTCCACATCCAAAACAAATTCAACTTTTTTCTCTTAATTCACAACTAAAATAACAATTCAACAAAAGTATAAAAATTTCCAAATGTAGAGAAATTTGTGGTGACTTGGAATAAATTAAGCAGTGGAATAACAATCATGTACATTATTTTTTTTCAATTCATGCTTCAGTGCAGTTGGCTATGTATGCATGGGTTTCTCTTAACATCAAGGAAAATCATGATGCTGAATGTAAATCAATCATTTTTCATGTAGACAACAAAAAGGAACCCCTAAAACCCGACCTAGCAGCACAACAAATTCTGGAAATAATTCACAGCAAAAGGGAAGAAATGATGACAATCTACGCTAACAGTAGAGAATTGAATTAAAAATTGAACTTAGCTAAAAAACACTTACCCTTCAAGGTTTGGAGCCTCAGAAAAATTTATGAAGTTCACGCACATATTTTAGGTCTCAATGCACCTATCCTGCAAACCAACAAAAATGCAAATGCATTAATACAAATGCCAATACCGATTTCTAAGATTTTAGTATTCTCTTTACCCTTGCAACTGAAAACCAAAAATCCCAAAAAAAATGAGCAAGAAGCTTAAGTAGAAAAATACCCATTTAACCTGAGATTTCAGTGTTCTCTTTACCCTTACAACTGAAAACAAAAAATTCCAGGAAAATAAGCAATATTTTGAACCACCAATACCCATTTAATCATACACGAATGAAAAATCTAAATACAGAGTCATAGAGCAACGAACTGAAACCCCCCCCCCCCCAAAAAAAAAAAAAAACTGACTTTGAAACAAAGAACAATACACAGAACAGAGAGATGCATCCCCAAAACCTGACCTAACAGTGCAACAAAATCCGAAAATAATTCACAGCAAAAAGGCTGAAATGATAACAATCTATGCTAATAGTAAAGAATGGAATAAAAAATGGAACTTAGCTTTCCAAATCCAGCCATTCATCCGACATGCATAAGGGAACGGACGATCCAGAGTGATTCATGCATAATAGCCACATGGACATCGCGCATATAAATTGTTGTAGAGATAATTTGCAATAGAAAACGTAGTTATAAATAAGATATATGAAATACCAACATTGCAATGGTTTTTTTTTTTCCATTTGATTGTACTGAAGCATGCATCTTAAATTAAGTACTACGTGAGGTCTCTATAATGAAATGGGAGATTGAATACACTTGAGGAAACTGAAAATTTAAATATGCACACACTTCATAGTGTATCTTCAGAACCCAAAAGAAACGTTTATATATACGACATGTTTTGACATTCTTTTTCCCCACTCAAATCGTCTTGAAAAATTTGACTACATTGAGAATAAGCAAAAGAGTACTTAAAACCAAGGGTGAATTCAGCACTCTAAATAAGTGGAAGCATTTGTACCGCAAATGAATTTACAGCTTAATTTTCTTGCTGAAAAACCTTGACCTACAAAAGCAAATTACATTTATCAACAAAAAGGAATCCATTCAAGTCAGCTCTATTTAGATTATAATAACTCTCAGTTTAAGAAACTAAATACAATACAGAAAAAGCAAATATAATCCAAATTACCTTGATTTCCAGTCTGACAGGCTGTTAAAACATCACAAAAACGAAGAAAACCAATCAGTACAAAATTAGAACACCAAATCTCAAATAATATTACAAACTCCAATATCTACCGAACTATGGGACAGTTAAGAACAACGATAAAATGGAGATATTACAGATTTTGATAATATAATTTTCTATAAGAAATTGTGTTAACAAAGATATTAGATGCTAATCCCAAAAGGGTCTGTTCCACCACTTAAAATTTGCAATACTAATTTTGAGCACTCAAATCATATTACGGTATATCACAAACTATGCCATTTGATAATCGATAAATTTTAAGAAAATTTAAAATGAATACCATAATCTGAAATGTCCTAATTTTCTCAAACACTTTCTCAAAAGCCAAAAAAAACAAAAAAACAAAAAAAACAAAACAAAAGGAGATAAAGGAGAAATGAGAAATCGAGTAATCGAGTAATTACCATGTCTGGATTTGGATGAGGCAGGAAGAGAAGCGCATGATTGGCGCTCAGTCTTCCTGTTCTTCTTGTAATTTATTTCCCCTTTCAAATTTCAAAAACACAAAAACCACCCATACTTAATTCCCATAAAATAAAACTGGTATAAAAATTTCATTAACACCTATAAAAATCGACCGTGCATAGCTCTTTTAATTCTAACACAGAACCTTCATTTTAAATTAACATTCACACAATCCTAATCATTTGTGAATAACCATATTCTTATCATTATTTGAATATGTTTTCTTATATATAGGGTGAGCTCAGACCAGGCACTAAACTCGCTAATGTATTTAGTGATTAGGCTTGATTTACAATCTTCTTCAGTATCATCTCCATTCGGAATTGTTGGCGCAGATCATAGCCACACCTCAGAAGCTATCCAATCTCTTCCCTGGATTGGATTTGATTGCCTCAGATTCTAACTTTTCAGCCGCACCCTTCGAAGTTTGGAGTTTATTTGGAAAACATTGTGGAGTCCAGTTTTTCGGGGAGATTCACGCAGATGCTACAGCGCGAGCCGTCAGATTTGGACAAAGTGGTGGTGGTGGCGGCTGTCTAGAGGCAGAACAAAGCAAAAATTTAAACCACAATCCATCCGAAACATGCTCTCAGAATCAGAACAAAAAAAGACATGAGGCAGGGATGAAACTCATCTTACAGACGAAGAGCTGAGCAGCTCTGCAATTCATGGGCGCACCCCACCCCCTACCGCCCCTGAAACCCCTACACCCTACGCACACGTCCTGCACCCTCACTTTAGAATTCAACCCCAATATAATCAAACCTAAACAAAACCAAATTAGCCAAATTGGAATAGTTAGATCAAACAAAGATTTGAGCCAACCAATTACAAATTAATCCATACAAAGGAATATGAAAATTTTGAGCCAACCAATTACACATAGCAATCCATATAAAGATTTGAACCAAACAATTACACAAATTTCAGAATGAAGATTAAAATTTACAAAAAATCTATACAATTGACACCTAAAAAACTTGCAATTTTCTCCTCAACCTAACAGTGAAGATTTAGGAAATACCAAATTAACAAACCAGAAAACCCTAACAATCAGTGTTGTTAAAAGCAGGTATATACATGGTCCAGCTCTTCATCAACACATTTGCAGTTGGACTACAGAATAATCTAGCAGAACTTAATTCTTGCAACATGAATGTCAATCTTCAAACGCAAAAGCATATTTAACTAATGATTATTCACAGAAAAGCACTTTTACCAAATAATCAGGCAAGCAATTGAGTTGTACTCATTCTAAAAACAACTAAAACAAAAGTTAAAATAAATAAACAGATAGATAAGCTTAAGCACTTCTAGCATCATTTCCCTGAAGCTTATAAAATTATGTGGCCAAGAATTTGGGGAGAGAAAGAGATGCAGGAACCTTTAGGTGGAGTTGATGACGCGTTAAATTGGATTTGGAACTTCGAAACCCAGGCATGGTAGAACAACATTGTGTAGATGCTGAGAGAAAAATGTACAACAACCAAACCCAATTCACCAAATGAAAAAATAAATTCTGGGTTATGTCTACAGCAATTAAAAGAAAGTTTTAAATCGCTTTTTTAGATTCAGAAGCAAAAAAAATGGAGAACTACATAGCTAGGAAAATTTGAAAACAAAACTATTGGATCTGAAACTATTGCTCATAGATCCGTGAATGTTCGAACTCAAACAATAAAACCCAAATTAAATATTCAAAAATTGATTGAAAAGTCCTTACCTTGAGGAGGAAGATGAATGCCAACAACCAGAGACGCAAATTGGGAAATGAAGGATATAGAAAGAGAAAATGACTGCACCCACCCTCTCTCTCTCTCTCCCCCTGTAATTGCACACCCAAACTCTATGGAAAATACAACGGTCAAATAAGGAATTGAATGGCAAATCCAACAGTGAGATAAGGAATTGTAACCTATATTTATATTAGAGATAAGCATAAATATAGGAAAAGATATATAAGATCTTCGAAAAGTGTAGAGAAATGAGTACCTATGCATGTATAGCACAATTTCTTGAAATGGTTGAAGAACCATTTCAATCAAAACAGAAAGGTATATGCAATTTTTAACACCCCAACCACCATTATCACTTTTATACCCTGTTGTGATTTCATAAACTTCTCATTTTCTTAGTAGCAAGCTCTCTTTGTGGGCAAAAATTATAATAATAATAACAATACTAATTTAAAAAGTAATGGAGATTACCAAGGAAATAAGTTTTAGGTTCTGAATGGTTTACTGATCCTCATCCATTTGGTGTGAAGACTTTCTTTGTTTCATGTTAGGTGACGCACAAACTCTCACAAATGATGTTTCGACGACCGACCTTGCTCCTAACAAACTAAAAGAACAGAAATTACATCATATGAAAATAGTTAAAATTATTCTTTAATCGTAAGTCATAAAGCAATGCAGGCTCAGGCTAAGGATGTCTGCATCTGCTAGACAAAAAAGTCAATGCCTACAAACAGTTAGTAGGCAAACTCAGACTGTCAAACAGAACCATTAAAGATGCTTACTTCGAACTTAAGCTGATTCTTCACATATAAGATGGAAAAATACCTTTTCCTAGAACACAGACACATTGAAAAAAAAATCTCTCCAAAATTAGAGTTCGTTGTTTTTAGCATGTAAAATACAAAAAAATTTCAGTATGATTGTCGCACCACCATGTGATATTATGTTTATATTTCATATAAATAATACATATCTAATTAATGTATATCAACTGTCATTCACTCATAATTTAGCTAATGAATATGCGTACCCATTTGACTGTGACATTCTACCACTAATTAAAATGGTAAAAGTGGGAGATAATATAAACCCAGCAAAGCTGACAGAAGAACATCTAGGGAAGGGAGAATGGGACCAGCCAAAGCAGACAACTTTGAAAACCCAGCCTCATGTAAATCCCATTTCTCCCTTGCGGCAAGAAGTAAAGAAAAACGGAAATCAGTCCCATTTCCCCTATGTTAGAATTACTGTTACAGTGAATGCAGCACCTCGGCCTTCCAGTGTTAGAATTAAAATCATGTGCAATCGAATCAAGCGTTGAAAAAGCAAAGAAGGAGATATGGGATAAAGAAGCCAAATTTACTTCAAGATACAGGTCTAGTTGAGAAACTGCCTCACGAATATGGTCAAAGTGACGCTAATCATATGCATAGGTTGTCAACACTCCAAATGTTTAAAACAACCTTTACATAGAATATTTTCCATTTTAAAATAGCATATATTGGTACAATTAAGACAATTTTTACATATAATTCATCATAGTATTTGGTAGAGGAAAATAAAATAATTTTTCTGTTTACACCACAACATTGAAACCATAAATATTAGCAATATTCAAAGGCAGTCAGTCCCTTTCATTATGCAACCTATGGTAGGAAAAAACAGAAAGCTCAAATATGTCAGCTTGCTTTGCAATAGTAGATATTGTACTAATAATTTAGGAGGCTCTTGTCTCCAAATTTTCTCAATAACTTTCGTTTTTGTATAGCTGGTAAGAATGCAACTCTAATCCAAATTTTCTCAATAACTTCCCTTTTGTATAGCCAGTAAGAATGCAACTCGAAGAATTGTTCTGAAGAGAAATATACAATCAAAACCAACTAAAAGTAAGCTATTGGAAGAAATTTAGAAACACATAAACACCACCACAACTCAGACGTAAACTCAACATAAACCAAATAGTAGAAATTGAAAAAAAAATATATATGCTCTTGAATCGAGAACTCCATCAAAGAAGACTGAAATATCGTTCAACATTGTTTTGGCCAATCAAAGTTAAAACATAACAAACCAATAAAAAAAAACATAGACTGAAATGGAATCCCATGGTCAATGAGGTATCAGATTCTAAAAAAAAACCCTAAATCCCTAAACCAGAAATTCACATAAAAATAATAATAAAAAAAAACCCTAAATCCCTAAACCATAAATTCACATAAAAAAAAAAAAACCCTAATTCAGAAATTACCAAATCTTTTGCAGAATGATGGTATGGTAGTGTTTTCGACGGCGGTGATGGGGTGACAATGGTGAATCGTGATGGTCTGAGCTGCACAACGGCGATCGCATCCGCCTCATCTTCCGAATGCTTCGATTTCTGAGCTTCTTCTTCTTCTCTGGCTTTTAGGGTTCCTCCGACTTGGCGTATCAGACTTCTGAGCTTCTTCTTCTTCCATCATCGAGATTCTGCAAGCCGCAGGCTCTCTCTCCCTCTCTGCAAGTCGAAGCTCTCTGTCGTAAAACCAAAATTACAATCTGAACGGAAATGAATTTTGTGAATAACGTGAAACCCACTCTCTCCCATACCTCCCTCAGCCATTCTCTCCTTACCAATCCCGTTTTCTCAAAAAGTGGACAAAATCCCTAAATCTCTCTCCCACTCAGTCGAAACCATGCTTTCTGCCCTCTCTCTCTCTATCGAAGGCATGGCTCCCATCCCTGAAACCCTCACTGAATGACAGCAAACCTAAACCCACCCCAATCCATCTCAAACGCAAAGGACAAAATTGCCCTTCCAACCCAGCCCCAATATCATCACAAACCTGACGGCTTTGTTGTAAATAGCATGAAATCGAGTGGCTTCCTGATAAGCCATATGGACAAAATTACCCTCTGAAATTTTGAGAATTACCCTCCCATTCGGCTGGTATTGTTGCATGGCTTTGTTGTAAATAAAGCAAAATCAAAAGAAACATGAACAGTGCCTGCCCTCCCCCCTACTTTAGAATAAGTAATTATTGAATCCCCAGTTCAGCTAAGATTCTCAGACATCTACGGAAATTACTGGCTCTGTCTATCAGTAAATTATATGCACAGCCATCTTGTTTGCTAATTTACATGCTCTGTGCAACTCAACTAGTGCGGTGCTAACGATTTCAGCTTCTCCGATGGTTTTACCATATGGAAATCCACCCAATAACAATATGTAATCCTTCTTCCCTTCTCCAGGTGATGAATCTACTCCTAATTCGGCAGATGCATTTACAGCAGTCCCAAGCGCAGGCCAGTTTGTTGGCAAACATTGAAGAACTGACGTGCAAGTCCATTTTTATTCGGTATTCTTGAGAATGTTCATCTTGTATCAATACTTCTTTTGGATAACACGTTGATACGTTTTATTAATAAACATAGATAACATTAAACCGATGTCATACGAGACCAGAGTTTCTTCACAACAACAGGGGGTAGTGCCGACTTGTATAATTGTAATTCTCACAACATTTGCAAACTCGTTGACCAATGTTTGACTTTGGAAGGGCGGGCAGAAGAGCTTTCTTTCTTGCAAACAGCTCCAAAAAGATCCCACATTTGCAACCAGTTTGTTCGCTCAGCGGGAATCCAAAGCCACGAAAATCCCCCGGGAACGAAAGAATGATGAATGAATGAAGATTTCAAAATCGAGTTTTTGTCGCATCCGCAGGCACCAATATTCGGTCGCAGTTAACAACCTCAACCTTGCAACCTGGTTCAACAAATACGTCGACAAAGACGATGTCGCTTCCTGGAACTCCGTCATTGCCGACTTGGCCCGGAGCGGCGACTCCCTCGAAGCCCTCCGGGCATTTTCGTCCATGCGAAAGCTTTCCCTCAGACCAAACCGCTCCTCCTTCCCCTGCGCCATCAAATCCTGCTCGGCTTTGCTGGACCTTCACTCCGGCAAGCAAGCTCACCAGCAGGCGTTGGTCTTCGGCTTTGAGTCCGATCTCTTTGTCTCCTCTGCACTCATCGATATGTACTCCAGATGTGGTCGATTGACGGATGCATGGAAACTGTTCGATACAATTCCTCACAGGAACGTGGTTACTTGGACGTCAATGATCACCGGGTGCGTCCAGAACGACGATGCCTGCCAAGCCTTGGCTCTCTTTAAAGAGTTGTTGATTGAGGAAATTGACAATGAGGATGTTTCTTTAGATCCTGTTGTACTGGTTTCTGTTCTGTCGGCTTGTTCTCGCGTGTCAAGTAAGGGACTTGCTCAAAGTGTTCATGGGTTGGTGGTGAAGAGAGGCTTTGATGGGGATTTATGGGTTGGGAATACTTTGATGGATGCATATGCCAAATGTGGCGAGCTCGGTCTTGTTAGAAAGGTGTTTGATGGAATGTCTCAAAAGGATTTGGTTTCTTGGAACTCCATGATTGCAACTTATGCACAGAGTGGATTATCTTCTGAGGCATGGCAAGTCTTCTACGGGATGGCAAGGGATGGTGACGTCCACTACAATGCGGTGACGTTGTCCACTTTGTTATTAGCTTGTGCACATGCTGGGCCTCTGCTAGTTGGGAAGTCTATACATGATCAGGTATTCAAGTTTCTCGCAAGCCCTTAATTTCGCATCATGTGGAATAGGTTATTACTGCAGGCTGTCTCTACTAATGCAATCTTTGGTCTTTTTATTTATAGGTTCTGAAAAAGGGCTTGGAAGAGAATGTGATAGTGTCTACCTCTATTATCGACATGTACTGCAAACGTGGGAGAGTTGACTTGGCAAGGAAGGCATTTGATTGCATGAAGGAGAAGAATGTCAGGACATGGACTGCCATGGTTGCAGGTTATGGAATGCATGGCCGTGCCAAAGAAGCGTTGGAGGTCTTCTATAAGATGATAAGAGATGGTGTGACACCAAATTACATAACATTTGTGTCACTTCTAAATGCTTGCAGCCATGCTGGTCTATTAGAACAGGGTTGGTATTGGTTTAATGCCATGAGCCGCAAATTCGGTGTAGAACCTGGAATTGAGCACTACGGGTGCATGGTTGATCTTCTTGGACGTTCTGGTGATCTTAACAAGGCTTATGATTTAATAAAGGGAATGAGGATCATGCCAGATTGTGTTGTCTGGGGTTCGTTTCTTGGGGCTTGCAGGGTACACAAAAATGTGACATTTGCAGAGATTTCTGCAAGAAAACTATTTGAGCTTGACCCTCATAATTGTGGGTACTACATCTTGCTTTCAAATATATATGCCGATGCTGGGAGATGGGAAGATGTTGAGAGGATGAGAGTACTCATGAAGAATCGTGGGTTGGTAAAACCTCCTGGATTCAGTTTGGTTGAACTGAGAGGTATTGTGCATTTATTTTTAGTTGGAGACAGAGAGCATCCTCAGCATGAGAAGATTTACGAGTATTTGGAAAAACTGACAATCAAGCTGCAAGAGGTTGGCTATGCACCCAATATCAGTTCAGTTCTTCATGACGTTGATGAGGAAGAGAAGGAAATGGTCCTAAGAGTACATAGTGAGAAGCTGGCCGTTGCCTTTGGAATCATGAATTCTGTATCTGGTGCGACGATTCAGATAATCAAGAATCTTCGAGTTTGTGCCAATTGTCATACTGTTATTAAGTTGATTACGAAGGTTGTTGATCGGGAAATTGTGGTCAGAGATTCAAAGCGGTTTCATCACTTCAGGAATGGGTTGTGTTCTTGTGGAGATTATTGGTGATGGCTCTGTAAGAAGATGGCGGTTGCTAGGCAAATTTGGCTCGATAAATAGCCTCATTGATAAGGTGTAGAATAGATAGCACGTAATGGCTCTGTAGGAATGTTGTGACTACTATTCATATAATCAGTTTTGGTGAAACTGAATGCCACTTCTGATAAGATTGTTTCTGATTAACAGAAGACTGAGTAAATTATAGATCAGCCTTGATAAGGATTCTTATCAACCTTAACTCATAATCTAATTATCAAAAACACATCATATAATTTATAAAATGTGGTTTAAAAAGTCAGTTTACCGTGCATTCTTCTATGAATAATGGAAGGTATTGAAATTTACCGGGAGAAAGTAAGGGTTTTCTTTCCTAAATCAAAAGGGTATGATCCCTTAACTAGTCTAATGTAGGATCAAAAGGGTATGATCCCTTGACTAGTCTAATGTAGGCGCAAACGAAGTACCGTTTGCAAATTGCCAATTTGTCAAATTGGAAATACCGTAACAATTGAATTTCCCGAGATATGCCTACGAATATGCCAACGAATATGCCAATCCAGCTCCCATTGAGTTGGTAACTTGGTAGCATTCATGCCTTTCTATGAGGGAACAAATGCCAGCTTCAAAATAAAATTAGTAGCCACAATGTTTACTTAATTTCGATGTTACACTTATTCTGATTTTTAACGTTTTTATTTTTGTTTACATGTATATGTAAAATTAAAAAGTATTTTGTTTATAAATTATGATTTGCGATCAAATACGCACAAAATAGAATTATATTGATTATTAGAATAGTTAATTTCGCTCCTCGTCCTCTAGTCGACTGATCTAGACTTTTCCGATTCATAATATCATAAGGGGCAGCTCCTCCTCCATTGAATCGATTCAAATCCTTCCCTTGAAATTTGACCAAACAAACCTAATTTGGTACTGATCAAATAAAAAGGAAGAGAAAATAAAAACCTAGTTTGATGGGCCGCCGGCCCCAATGCGCTTTTTTGGGAGTGAGCAAGCGAAAGGTCAGCCAGGCTAAGTGGAAGAATAGTAAATAAATGCGATCAACAGGGTCATGTCGTAGAAATGACGCGAGGGTTTAGCTAACTTTGGACCAAGAGGCGCATATAGCAAAAACCGGAATCAACAAGGGCAAGAGGAGAGGAGAGGAGAGCCCCATTTCTAACAAAGCATCTGGCAGCGAGAGTTTGGGAGAGAATACCTCTCTTCTTCCATTTCCCTCACTCTCTCTCCTTCTTCATCTCCCAAATCTCAGAGCAATCACTCTCTCTACCATGGCTCTCTCAGATAAGCAGTCGCGTCAGGCTCTGATCCCGAGCTTCCTCTACAGATCCTCATCCTCCATCGCGCTGGAGAAGATGCTCTACGCCAGGCCTAACGGCGGCTTCACGCCGAATGCCACCGTCGAAGGAGTCTCCGCCAGGAAGGGCCTCGTCATTCCGTCGCCCAGCGAGCCCTTGGGGAAGATCGAGATGTACTCGCCTTCCTTCTACGCTGCCTGTACTTTTGGAGGAATTCTTAGCTGTGGTCTCACTCACATGGCCGTCACTCCCCTTGACCTCGTCAAGTGCAATATGCAGGTCAGATCCCGAGATTTTTCTTCTCCCAGCTCTTATCTCTGATTTTATTTCAGTTATGTATGCTTATCATACAATGCTTCTTTTATCTGATTAGATCTGTGCTATTTTTCCTTGGATTTTGCTCGTAACATTTCATTTTTGTATGTACCTGTGTATGTTCATCCAGAAATGTTGTCCAGGTTTTTGGACTGCTTAGGTATCGATTTATTATCCATGGCTCACATATTGGCTGTTAATATTGTATATTTTGTTTCTTAATTCCACTGCATCATGATCTAAACTGGATCTGTATCGATTGATCGCTTTCAATCTGACATTTGTATTAATTCGTTCATTTAGTTATTTAGCTTGTAAGGTCTTTAATGTAAGATGTTTGTTTGGTTTGTATCGGAGACATTTGTGACTTGCACATAGTTCTTACTTCACTTAACGGCATAGGTAGATAATTTGATTGACAATGTGGCTATTATTCGTTGATTTTTCAGATTGATCCTGCAAAGTACAAAAGCATCACATCTGGTTTTGGAATTCTGCTCAAGGAGCAGGGAGTTAAGGGCTTTTTCAGGGGATGGGTGCCTACCCTCCTTGGTTACAGTGCTCAGGGTGCCTGCAAGTTTGGATTCTATGAGTTTTTCAAGAAGTACTACTCTGACCTTGCTGGACCAGAGTTTGCTGCCAAGTACAAGACCTTGATCTACCTTGCTGGTTCTGCATCTGCTGAGGTCATTGCCGATGTTGCTCTTTGCCCCTTTGAGGCAGTCAAGGTCCGTGTGCAAACTCAGCCTGGATTTGCTAGAGGTTTGTCAGATGGACTTCCTAAGTTTGTCAGATCTGAAGGTGCTCTTGGGTAAGTTGTACTGCTTCATCGTTGTATGTGTATTATCACACACAGATGCATGTTTTGTTGCTTTAGGTTTCAAACAAAATTCTGTCGTTAAGATTAACATGTTTCAATTACAGGTTGTACAAGGGTCTTGTTCCACTATGGGGACGTCAAATTCCTTGTAAGTTGGAAAGATCTGAATACATGACCGTTTTTATCTTGATACTCATGTGAACTGCAGCTTTGACATTTCTGTATATGATTTGAAAGGATTATTCTGTTGTACTGTGATGCACCATGCATGGAACCCCTTTTAAACATGAAAGTGATTGTTTCAGAGATGCAATTGATAACCACAAACTTGAAAACTTTAGCTTTGAACTTTTGAGTACCACTTCTATGTCATGTTTAGTCTGAAGTTTGTATGTTGTTCCATCTCTTCTTCTTCCGTGCTTCCGCGAGTTACTTGGATTGTTTGCACAATAAGCAATTGAGGTCATGCTACTGTTGCATTTTTCTAGATTTAGACAGATAGCAAGAATTTTTTGTTGCTGCGTTTTCATTAAGCTGTTTCTGAAACTTGCCAAATAGGTGCTGAAATTATATACTTGGAGTTATGATCTGTAAGCGGTATTTCTCGTTATGGAATGCTTTACTTGAGAACTTGAGAACAAAATTGCATTTACTTATCTACTTGTTCTTTCTTGTAGACACCATGATGAAGTTTGCCTCATTTGAAACAATTGTGGAGATGATCTATAAATATGCCATCCCTAGGCCTAAGAGCGAGTGCTCCAAATCTTTGCAGCTTGGTGTGAGTTTTGCTGGTGGATACGTGGCCGGTGTATTCTGTGCTATTGTATCTCATCCTGCTGACAATCTTGTCTCTTTCCTCAACAATGCCAAAGGAGCAACAGTTGGTGATGTGAGTGCTATGGTTTCTGGACAATGTTTGTTGTACATCTTCATCCCTGCTCTGTTTTGACTGTTTTGATTTCTGGCTGTGCAGGCTGTGAAGAAGATTGGAGTGGTTGGTCTCTTTACCCGTGGGCTTCCTCTTCGGATTGTCATGATTGGAACTCTTACTGGAGCTCAGTGGGGTATCTATGATGCATTCAAAGTTTTTGTCGGGCTGTAAGTCAATCCTTCATGCTACTATTTGTTTTATTATTAGTTCATTTAAATGGATGGTTAGGTGATTTTTGTGAAATTGGTATATTTCAGGCCAACAACTGGTGGTGCTCCCCCTCCAGTTGCTGCTGCTTCTGAGCTTTCTAAGGTGTAAACTGCTGGGTGATTAACCGCATCAACTTCGTTGTTTTTGGAACTGAAAATTTGTCATACGAAATAAGCGTAGGATTGCTGAAGTTGTTTAAATGGCTTCAAAGAGGAGTATTGTTTCTTTTACATTTGGAAACCGGATCCATTTTCCCCCATATTTGACTAGTCTGGTTTTGTGGGGATGGTTTTGCTCTCATCCTCTTTTAAAAGACGTATTTGTAGTTAGATGAGATATGAATTTGAAATTTGATTGTTAAAGAGTAGGCAATAAAAAATCATGTTAGATGGGGTATTTTCGTTGCCATCCCGAAAGGCGTGGGAATTATGACGGACTATTTATATTTCTTCTCGAGGAGAAATTTTCAGGTACCGGTCACATTTGGTGAGCTGGAATTCTTCACTAATAACTGTTTGACATCTGTCATACCACTCAATTAACTGTGATTAATGAATTTCATTGAAATACCTATTTTATCCTTGTATATTCATTTTAGTCGGTTTGCAAATTCGAACATAAGTCATCGATCAATCTATATCTTTTCACCTTTGCCTCATTGTGAAGTTTTGAAAAATTAAGGTAAGACCTTTCTTTGCTATTCTTGGGGGTGGAATCTCATTTTAAGTTTTTAACATTTTTTTAGGCCTCACTATATTTTTTCACTTACTTTCAGCTTAAATATTATCCTAAACATACATTTATTGCTCAATAAACTGTAAAATCGTTTCCAAATGCCTTATAAAGTTGTCTTTAATGCTCAAGGAAAATATTAAAGTTGTCTTTAATACTCACGGTTTTTAGTTGTTAAGCAAATTTGTACATAAATCATCATTCAATTTATTTCTTTTCTCCTTCGTCTCACCATGAAGTTTTGAAAATTAAGGTAAAACTTTCCGTTGATATTCTTGTGGGTGATACCCCATTTAAGTTTTTAACAATGTTTTGGGCCTCACTATTTTATTTTTTTCCCTTATTTTCTTAGTTTTCAGCTTAAATATTATACTTTACATGTATTTATTGCTCAATAAACTGTAAAATCATTTCTAAATGCCTTATAAAGTTTTCTTTAATGCTCAAGGAAAATATTTCGCAAAAACAAAAAATTTGAATTTTTAACAAGAAACGTGGGTTATGCAAATTCGTACATAAATCATCATTTAATCTATTTCTTTTCATCTTCACCTCACCATGAAGTTTTGAAAATTAAGGTAAGACTTTCCGTTGATATTCTTGAGGGTAGAGCCCCATATGACAATGTTTTGGGCCTCATTACTATATTTTTTTTACTTATTTTATTAGTTTTCGTCTTAAATATTATTATATTATACTAAACATACAATTATTGCTCAATAAACCGTTAAACCACTTCCAAATGCCTTATAAAGTTGTCCTTAATCCTCAAGAAACATATTTTGTGAAAAAAAAAATTGAATTTTTTTACAAAAAAAACATGGGTTAACACTTATGGTTTTCAGTCAATTTTGCAAATCCATACATAAATCTTCGTTCAATCTATTTCTTTTCACCTTCGCCTCACCGTGAAGTTTTGAAAATTAAGGTAAGACTTTCCATTGATATTCTTGAGGGTAGAATCCCATATGACAATGTTTTTTGCCTCACCAATATATTTTTCATTTATTTTTTAATTTTTCGGATTAATTATTATATTAAATATACATTTGTTGCTCAATAAATCGTAAATCCGCTTCCAAATGCCTTAAAAAGTTTTACTTAATAGTCATGGACAACATTTCCCTAAAAAAAATAATTTGCATTTTTGACAAAAAAAGTGGTTTAACACTTGCGGTTTTTAGTCGGTTTTGCATATCCATATATAAATCATCGTTCAATCTATTTCTTTTCACCTTCGCCTCACCTGGAAGTCCTAATAATTAAGGTTAGACTTTTTGTTGATATTGTGGAGGGCGGAACCCCATTTTAACAAGGTTTTGGGACTCACTACTACATTTTTTTTAGTTTTCGGCTTAATTATTCTACTAAATATACATTTGTTGCTCAATAAATTGTAAACCCGCTTCCAAATGCTTTAAAAAGTTTTACTTAATAGTCATGGACAACGTTTCACAAAAATAAATAATTTGCATTTTTCGCAAAAAAAAAAACCGTGGTTTAACACTTACGGTTTTTAATCGATTTTGCAAATTCATACATAAATGATCGTTCAATCTATTCCTTGTCAACTTCGCCTCACCATGAAGTTTTGAAAATTAAGGTAAGACTTTTCATTGAAATTCTTGAGGGTGGACCCCACTTTAAGTTTTTAACAATGTTTTGGTCCCCACTACTATATTTTTCACTTATTTTCTTAGTTTCCGGCTTAAATATTATTCTAAATATACATTTATTGATCAATAAACCATAAAACCACTTCTAAATGCCTTATAAAGTTTTCCTTAGAGCTTAAGAAAAATATTTTGTGAAATAAAAAAATTTGAATTTTTAACAAAAAACGTGGGTTAACACTCACGATTTTTAGTCGGCTTAACAAATTCGTACATAAATCATCGATCAATCTATTTCTATTCACCTTCACCTCACTGTGAAGTTTTGAAAATTAGGGTAAGACTTTCCGTTGATATTCTTGAGGATAGAATGTAAGATCCTACATCGACTAACGGAGAGAGGGTGATGTGCCTTATATGTACATGCCCACCTCCCTATAGCAGGAGGCCTTTTGGGAACTCACTAGCTTTAGGTTTCATCAAAACTCCGAAGTTAAGCGAGTTTAGGCGAGAGCATTCCTAGGATGGGTGACCCACTGAGAAGTTCTTGTGTCAGTTTCCAGAAACAAAACCATGAGGCAATGGTAAGCCCAAAACGAACAATAACGTGTTATGGCAGAGCCGAGACTGGGATGTGACAATGAATCCCATTTGACAATGTTTTTGCTCGCTACTATATTTTTTTCACTTATTTCTTTAGTTTTCAGCATACTAAACAAACATTTATTACTCAATAAACCGTAAAACCACTTCTAAATGCCTTATAAAGTTATCCTTAAAGGTCAAGGAAAATATTTTACGAAAATAAAAAATTTGAATTTTTAACAAGAAAAGTGGGTTAGCACTAACGATTTCTAGTTGTTTTGCAAATTCGTACTTGAATCATCGTTCAATATATTTCTTTTCACCTTCATCTCATTGTGAAATTTAAAAAAAAAAATCAAGGTATGACTTTTCATTGATATTCTTGAGGGTGGACCCCATTTTAAGTTTTTAACAATGTTTTGGTTCTCACTACTATATTTTCCACTTATTTTCTTTGTTTCGGCTTAAATATTATACTAAATATGCATTTATTGCTCAATAAATCGTAAAATCGCTTCTAAATGACTTATAAAGTTTTTCTTAATGCTGAAGAAAAATATTTCGTGAAAATAAAAAAGAATTGAATTTTTAACAAAAAACGTGGGTTAACACTCATGATTTTTAGTTGGCTTTGCAAATTTGTACACAAATCATCTTTAAATCTATTTCCTTTCACCTTCACCTCACTGTGAACTTTTGAAAATTAAGGTAAGACTTTCCGTTGATATTCTTCACGGTAGAACCTCATATGACAATGTTTTGGGCCTTACTACTATATTTTTTCACTTATTTTCTTAGTTTTCAGCTTTGTTTGTACCATACTTGACCAATCCCGAAACTACCGAGCACCGGCCAACGCTATACTGTCAAGGACCCAGAAGAGTTCCCCTCCGACCAGGAGGCCAATCACTACTCGACACGTGTCAAGATTAGAAGCCAATCAGAGCGCAGCACGTGTCAACATCAAGAACCAATCATAACATGACACATGTCAATGTGACAAAGCTACAAGTTTTTCTATAAATAGGGGTCATTCCCCCACAATATTGCCTAATGCCATTTTGTGTTAAATCATTCACAAGAACTCACTAAATTGAGAGCATGATCCTTTGTACTTGTGTAAGCCCTTCACTACTAATAAGAACTCCTCTACTCCGTGGACGTAGCCAATCTGGGTGAACCACGTACATCCTGTGTTTGCTTCTCTGTCTCTATTCATTTACGTACTTATCCTCACTAGTGACTGAAGCAACCAAGCAACCAAGCGAAGGTCACAAAACCTGACACTTTCTGTTGTACCAAAGTCTTCGCTGATTTTGTGCATCAACATTTGGCGCCGTCTGTGGGAAACGACACTTATTCCTACTCTCTTCAGCTGTGTCAAGCTGGTTTCTATCATTCGTACACTTTCTTTTGATCAGGCATCCCTCTCCAACATGGGAAGCGAAGGAAGCCACAGCACACAGAATGACACCCCCCTTGCACATAGTGCGAAACAACGAAAGAAGGAAGGAAAACGAGTTCTTCTTCAAGCTAAAGTCGATGAGTTGGAAGCTCAGAACAACAAGATAGCAATGAGGAATGAGGTCCTCCAGGAGCAATATGAGAAGCTCTTCGAGACACTCCACAAAGCTAGGCAAGCTCAGACACGCGAGCTTGTTGCCCCCGTGGGAGAGCTTGTTGCCCCCGTGGAAGTCAACCATCAACTGGGTGCCCTCCAACATGGAGGGTCACATGCATTCGACATAGATATCCCTGATAGGGAACAGATTACCCCTCGACTTGATAATCAACATGAGGCTTCTCTTAACCCAGTTGCTTCGACCCGAACCATGAGAAGTGGAGGGAGACACCTCTTTGCTGAAGGGGCAGAAGGATCGAAAGCCGTATTTCGCGATTGTCGGGATTTCCTGAAGCAACGTCGAGAGAATTCCATCCATATAAGCTCAAAGATCAATGACCCAAGGATTTCTGAGAGACTCGGTCCCCTGCCACGGCCCAAGCCGGCCACCAATTTGGGGAAGGGGCAACAAGTCCTAGAGAGACATGAGGGTACAGGGGACTCAGAGGTGTTCCGACAGACATACCCTGGAAGCCAGTACAGCGAGTCCAGGGAAAAATCACATGCCCTTGATCAAACCTTCCTAATTCCAATAGGAGATGGAGATTTACGAAAGAAAGCTCCAGTGACACATAACTCCGCTCAGGACCCCCTTGTCCTACAACTTCTTGAGGAAGTAAACAAGTTGAAGGCTGAACGTCAGGCTGAAATACCTGACTGGAACCAACCCAGGCCTGGCCCTCTTACAAGGAGGATCCTCAACACCCCCCTTCAAGCAAAGACAAAGCAAAAGCTTGGCTTGCAACTTTATACTGGAAAAGAGGACCCGATTGAGCACCTTAACCTCTTTGAGTCCACCATGGCATACCGGATGCACACCGACGAAGAGCGATGTCTTCTCTTCCCCTCCACCCTCTCTGGCAGAGCTCTAAATTGGTATTGTCGTCTTACACCTGAGACGGTAGACTCATTTGAGGAATTGAGGAAACTATTTGTTTCCCAACACATTTTCCAAACCGATCGCTTGCACTCTGCAGATGACCTGTACACTATCCGCCAGAAGCCAGACGAGTCATTACGTATGTATGCTGGCCGCTTCAGCCATGAATACTCCCGGTGTGCCGAGGCAGACGACAAGACTGCCCTCAAAGCCTTCACGGCAGGCCTACGTGATTGTTTCTTTAAATACATGATCAATGCCAATACTTGGAAGACTTACTCTGAGGTGATGGCGCAGGCTTATAACCATGCCTCCGCCGAGGCAAAGACATATCAGGAGAAACCCCCTACAACCATCCTTTATCAACAAGTGGGAGGTGGAAGCCAGACTCACCTAAATGAGAAGACCTCGACTTTCCAAACAGCAGTGGCACCTCCCCATGCCTTGCATAATGCTTCACCGAATCAACAGACATATCAATTTCAAGGCAAGAGGAAGGATTTCCATCCTCACCACTCTCCTTTCAGTAAAAAGAGTAAGGGACACTATCCCGATAACCAAGGGTATCGCCACAATAGCGCTCGCCCCCAGGCAGTCAATGCAGTGGGTCAAACCCGCGTCAAGGGTATCGCCACAATAGCGAGGTTTTAGCCTGCCATACTTAAGGTGTCTTAAGCCTGCCGAGGCGGAAATCGTCCTTCGGGAAATACATGAGGGAGTCTGTAGAGATCATGCTGGATCTCGGTCCCTAGCACACAAGACTTTTTCGCCAAGGATATTACTGGCCAACACTCCACCAGGATGCCATCAAAGTATCCCGCTCATGTGACAAATGTCAACGATATGCAACTATTCCTCATTCCCCTCCAGAGCCTCTTACTCCTATGATCAGCCCTTGGCCCTTCGCCCAGTGGGGACTTGATTTGATCGGCCCAATGCCGGCAGGGAAGGGCAAAGTCTGTTACGCAGTCGTTGCAGTGGACTACTTCACAAAGTGGGCCGAAGTAGAACCCTTGGCAACCATTACTGAGGCAAAGATAGAAGACTTCGTGTGGAAGAACATCCTTTGTAGATTCGGCATTCCCAATGCGATAGTCACTGACAATGGGCGACAGTTCGACAACAAGAAGTTCAGGTTGTTCTGCTCTAAGTTCAACATCAACTTATGCTTTGCCTCTCCAGCTCATCCCCAGTCTAATGGACAAGTTGAGGCCATCAACAAAATAATCAAGCGCACTTTGAAAACCAGCTTGGACAAAGCTAAAGGTTGTTGGCCAGAATTTGTACCCCAAGTTCTTTGGTCATATCGCACTTCATATCGGACTTCAACAGGAGAAACTCCATTCTCACTTGCCTTTGGCACAGAGGCGGTTGTCCCTGTTGAGCTCGAGCAAGCAACATTCCGAGTCCAGAACTACATTCAAAGTGAAAATGACAAACAACTCACCCTCAACTTGGATTTAGTCGAGGAACACAGAAACCAAGCTCACTTGAGGAATGTCGCCTACAAGCAGCGCATCTCCAACTATTATGACTCTAGGGTCAAGCCTCGTTCTTTCAAAATAGGAGACTGGGTCTTAAAGAAAAGATTACTCTGCGACAGAGTCCCGAGTGAAGGCACACTTAGTCCAAACTGGGATGGACCGTATGAAGTCATTGGCATCAGTCGCCCTGGCTCTTACACACTTAGAAGCTCTGATGGCAAGACCCTTGGCCATCCATGGAACGCTGATCACTTGAAGTACTACTACAAATAGACTCACGATGTACAAGTGTTAAGCTATAGCCGTTCGGCATCCTATGTAATGAAGGCCATTTGGCAATGAATTCAATAAAGAGGTAATTTAGCCAACTCAGCCTTCACTCTTTTACATTCATAGCAAGCGATGCCAGAACCCTTCTCAATCAGAAAGCAATCCGTCTTCCACAGTCACTACAAAACAAGCAAATGAAGACCGTGTCAAGCGCCAAAAAAAAAAAAAAAAAAAAAAAAACAACTTCATCCAAAAAGCTTCACCCGAAAAGCTTCACCTCCAAAGCTTCACCCACAAAGCTTCACCTAAAAAGCTTCACCCAAAAAGCTTCACCCAAAAAGCTTCACCTAAAAAGCTTCACCCAAAAAGCTTCACCATCAAAGCTTCACCTAAAAAAGCTTCACCCAAAAAGCTTCACCCGAAAAGCTTCACCTAAAAAGCTTCACCCGAAAAGCTTCACCTCCAAAGCTTCACCCACAAAGCTTCACCTAAAAAGCTTCACCCAAAAAGCTTCACCATCAAAGCTTCACCTAAAAAGCTTCACCCAAAAAGCTTCACCTAAAAAGCTTCACCCAAAAAGCTTCACCATCAAAGCTTCACCTAAAAAAGCTTCACCCAAAAAGCTTCACCTAAAAAGCTTCACCCAAAAAGCTTCACCATCAAAGCTTCACCTAAAAAGCTTCACCCAAAAAGCTTCACCTAAAAAGCTTCACCCAAAAAGCTTCACCATCAAAGCTTCACCTAAAAAAGCTTCACCCAAAAAGCTTCACCCGAAAAGCTTCACCTAAAAAGCTTCACCCAAAAAGCTTCACCCGAAAAGCTTCACCTAAAAAGCTTCACCCACAAAGCTTCACCTAAAAAGCTTCACCCAACAAGCTTCACCCGAAAAGCTTCACCTCCAAAGCTTCACCCACAAAGCTTCAACACCAAAGCTTCACCTACAAAGCTTCAACACAAAACCTTGCTCCAAATAAACAAATTTTGTTCACAAAACCCAAGATGCCCTTGAACTTGTACAAAAACACTTGGGTAAACATAAACATTTTTTGTTTTACACCCACAAGGGCCCAAAATTTTCCTTCTTATTTATTCACTTATATATGTTCCCAAACATATTATAATAGATCCAACAACAAGCCAAAGTCCCAAATTTCATAATGGACAAAAGTACAAGCAATTCATCAATAATGAAGGTGCTACAAAAATTGGAATCTGCCCCAAAATAGAAATCCAACCCAAGAGACTTTTTCTCTCTCTCCCTCTTCCGCCTCCTTTCATCTATCAAATTTCTGCAACCTCTGCTCTTCTCCAATGGAGCTGAATTTTGGACACCCTATAGTTCTTGAGCATATGAACAACTTTCAAGAAGGAACCATTTCTGTTTGAGCGACGGAAATTAAAGTGTTGAAGCTCCAAACATGATAGTCGGCTTCTTGCAGATTTCGAAGCTGTTGTGATGTTTCGCAGATCTGGAAATATTTAACCGTTAGTTCATCCTGAATTTTTGATATGTTATGAAAGAGTCGATGAGGAACAACTTCAATGAAGAAAGCATACCGATCTGAACAAGAGAAAATGGAGTTTCGAAGCTCACAACAAATCTGACGGGTTGACAGACAAATAATAACCAGTCATTCATCATACCGAATTTCTTGAGTTATACAGCTCCGAGGGATCTCAAATTTGGATATGTTGTAGTTCACAAGCTGAGGAACAACTTCAATGAAGAAAGCATACCGATCTGAACAAGAGAAAATGGAGTTTCGAAGCTCACAACAAATCTGACGGGTTGACAGAAAAATAATAACCAGTCATTCATCATACCTGAGTTTCTTGAGTTATACAGCTCCGAGGGATCTCAAATTTGGATATGTTGTAGTTCACAAGCTGAGGAACAACTTCAATGAAGAAAGCATACCGATCTGAACAAGAGAAAATGGAGTTTCGAAGCTCACAACAAATCTGACGGGTTGACAGAAAAATAATAACCAGTCATTCATCATACCTGAGTTTCTTGAGTTATACAGCTCCGAGGGATCTCAAATTTGGATATGTTGTAGTTCACAAGCTGAGGAACAACTTCAATGAAGAAAGCATGCTGATCTGAGCAAGAGAAAATAGAGTTTCAAAGCTCACAACAAATCTGACGGGTTGACAGACAAATGATAAACAGTCACTCATCATACCTGGATTTCTGGAGTTGTACTGCTCCGATGGCTCTCCAATTTGGATATGTTGTAGTTAAGGAATTAACGAACAACTTTCATGAAGACAACTTTGTGATTCGACCTACAGATGATGGTGTTATGTTGAAAAACAATTCCGGTTGTTAGGGGAAATGAAAAACAATTCCACCAAAGAAACATCATTATGATGTTTCATCATTATGGTGTTTTCATCATTATGATGCTTTCATCATTGTGATGCTTCCATCATTGTGATGCTTCCATTATGATGTTAATGCACCAACGGTTACACCTTCTGCAATTCCACTTATTCGGGCCTAGCAACCTTCATCAACAAAATCTATGAAGAAAAAGTCCGGGGCTACCACTTAGAAAACAAAAGAATGAAGTTTTGGTACTTACGACATGGACTATTAGCAAGACACCTCATTCGTCAACTCCCTCGACTAGAGACTTGGGGGACTCCCACCATATGCTACTACGCCTTGGTACTCAAAAGTTCGTGACTACTCAGTGACTTGGATTTTTCAAGTCTCCAACCGAGAAGTTTTCCTCACTCGGGAAATTAAGGGAACACTACCTCAAACTACATGCTTCACTCACAAAGCTTCAACAATACAGGTTTCAACAAAAGCAAAAATTCAAAGAACTTTATGAAGAAGGCTTTGGTGTATTTAACACAATATGTTGAAATGAAGCAAAGCTTATTTATTAATATTTTCGATAAGCCACAAATATGTACATATACATGAGTCAAAATAAACAAACAAAAGGGAGCCTTCACAAAGGTTGCTTAGGGGAAGTCTCAGCAGTCGGTAGAGCCCCAGAAAGAGAAAGCACCGGAGGGTGGTTATCCGGAGCCTCAGTACTTGACAAAACCCCAGAAGGAGGAGGCATTGGAGGTTCATCATTTGAAGCTTCATTACCAGGTACAGCCCCAGAGGACGAAGGCAATAAATGCCTTTGGAACAAACCCACAAACCGCTGATGATCAAGTAAAACCTTACCATCAGATTCCTTCATCTGGTCAAGCTTCCTCTTCATGTTTGTAGCATAGTCATGGGCGAGCCGGTGCAACTGCTTATTCTCATGCTTGAGCCCTCTAATCTCCTGTTTGAGACTCATCACTTCAGCAGCCAATGATTCAACTTGGCGGGTTCTAGCAAATAGGCGTTGGGCCATATTAGACACAGAACCTGCACACTGAACACTAAGAGCCAGAGAGTCCTTAACAGCCAACTCATCAGACCGTTTGGAAAGTAGTCTGTTATCTTTGGGAGTGAGAAGGTTCCTGGCCACCACTGCAGCGGTCATATCATTCTTCATCACAGAATCCCCAACGGTAAGAGGACCAGTAGGGGATATGAAGGATGGGCGCCATATGTTGTCTGGAGAAGGCATGGCTGTCTCTTCTCCAAGGTTCAAGTCAAAACGACGGTCGGAGGGTCCAGACATTTTCAAATGTGTTGAAGAAGGAAGAGGTCAGACAAATCAAGATCTTAGAAGTGCAAGAAATGAGCTTCTACTGGTAGAGATTCAAGTGTGCTGTGGAACTTAATGCCAGCCTCTATAAAAATCTGCACTCGACGGAGCTTCAGAAATCGAAGAGGCGTTTGCTTTCTCAAAAGCTGGGCTGCTCAGAGACCACGAGGGCCGATCTCAGAAATCGAAGAAGCACCTGCTTTTGCAGCCTCATCAGCACCTGTCACATGCACAATCAGCTTTGCGGAAATTACGGGCAATCTGTCGAAGATTTCTGGTGAAGTAGAAAGCACGTGAATCTTACTGATCAATCACCGCTCTCCATATGCACCATCAACTCCTCGGGTACCACATATAACTTTGTCAAAGATCTCTGACAAAGTTTAGGCACGAGAATTTCGAAGTGCCAGCTACCCTACTATTACCCATAAGGGTAAAGGAACAGCACCACTGCTTGACAACTGGAAAGTCCCTATGTGTGTCGACCTCCGTGTTTTGTGGCAAGACAGGTTGGCAAGAACGACCAACCTTTACTCACATTCGAGAAAAGACTCCCAACATAATTACTTTCTCAAAAACCGGAGTAGCACCGCTTTCCGAATCTCGAGAGTCAGATCCTCGACGGGATTGCTTGTTCGAAAACCGAAGAGGCACAACTCTCAGAACTTCGAGAGCCAGATTTCCTTAGATAAAGCTTGTCTGTAATCTCCACACGTAATATCAGCTTTCCAGATACCACATACCACTTTTTCAAAGTGCTCTGACAAAATTAAAACACGTGAAGCTGGCAGCTCCCACTACATTGCTGTGACCAAGAAGGGTAAAGGAATAGCATTACTACTTGTTATTGGGAAATCCCTATATACATTGACCTCCCTCCTCAACGGACAGGCAAACCTGCAAAAATGCTCAACCCTTTCTCGCATTCGAAAAGGCACCCTCAACATAACCTCTCGAAATACTCAGCTTTATTTCCCCCCGATAATACCTCAGCAAATAAGCCACACCAAGAACAAGAGTATCTCATATCATCAGGGTCGAAAGCAAGAGTATCCCATATCATGCTTTCTCTTTGTCTTTGTCCTTGTCCACACCTGCAGGACAAGGAGAAAGAGAGCAGTCAGTCGGAACCTGAAATCAAACCTCCAATTTGGAACTGACTGCCTGGAGCCTTTGCCTGGTTGCTTACTTAGCATTGCTCTCGAGTACTCATCCTCAACTGCTGTCAAGGTCACGAATTCCACCGGCAAATACCTCATGACAGTTGATCAGATATTGGCTCTTTACACTGAAGCTGCCAAGCGTGGATGAGTCACTATGAAGGAATGTTCTGAAGGACCATTTAAATGCAAAGGTTGCACACCACTTCTGCCATGCAAAAGATTGAAGCAGAAGGTTCAACGGTGAGCTGAAACAGATCACTACAGCACGACACCTTTCCATACCACATTCATTATTCCGTCAACAGCAAAAGTATCCCATATCATCAAGGTCGAACGTACTCTAGATTTGATGGACTTGTTTTGACCCTCAAATTTTTGAGTCGGCCTTATACTCTGAAGGGCACCAGAACACCCTCCAGCACAGTTCAAGAATAAGCCTGTGGAAAGTTACTTCTTCAAAAGCAAAAGTATCTCATATCATCTCTTATCCATTTGCTTCTCATTATCCTGGCAGTTGAATGAGAGACAAGGAGAATGAGAACAATCAACCGGAAGCCGACGTCAAACCTCTGATCCTGGGTTGCTTACTTGGAAGTTTGACTGCTTACCTTGTCTGTCACCTCTTTCGGCAGATCTCCTAGCTCGGCGACTTGGGGGACTCCTACTATAGGGTTTGTATCACACTTGACTAAGCCCGAAACTACAACTAAGCTTCAAGTGAAATTGATACATTACCTTGTGCGTCAACATCAGCTAAATACACCATTCCCGGATGGAGGAAAGGTACTTCCAGAGAAGGGCAGATGAAGATCAGACCACACTTCGGTACTTAGAAGTTTCGTGATTACTCAAGGGATTGGATCTTGCAAGTCCCCAACCGAGGAGTTTCCCTCACTCGGGAACTTAGGGGAGCACTGTTTGTACCATACTTGACCAATCCCGAAACTACCGAGCACCGGCCAACGCTATACTGTCAAGGACCCAGAAGAGTTCCCCTCCGACCAGGAGGCCAATCACTACTCGACACGTGTCAAGATTAGAAGCCAATCAGAGCGCAGCACGTGTCAACATCAAGAACCAATCATAACATGACACATGTCAATGTGACAAAGCTACAAGTTTTTCTATAAATAGGGGTCATTCCCCCACAATATTGCCTAATGCCATTTTGTGTTAAATCATTCACAAGAACTCACTAAATTGAGAGCTTGATCCTTTGTACTTGTGTAAGCCCTTCACTACTAATAAGAACTCCTCTACTCCGTGGACGTAGCCAATCTGGGTGAACCACGTACATCCTGTGTTTGCTTCTCTGTCTCTATTCATTTACGTACTTATCCTCACTAGTGACTGAAGCAACCAAGCAACCAAGCGAAGGTCACAAAACCTGACACTTTCTGTTGTACCAAAGTCTTCGCTGATTTTGTGCATCAACAAGCTTAAATATTATACTAAACAAACATTTATTGCTCAATAAACCTTAAAACTGCTTCTAAATGCCTTATAAAGTTGTCCTTATTGCTCAAGGAACATATTTCACGAAAATAAAAAATTTGAATTTTTAACAAAAAAATGTGGGTTAACATCACGGTTTTTAGTCAGTTTTGCAAATCATACATAAATCATCGATCAATCTATTTATTTTCACTTTCGCCTCACCATGAAGTTTTGAAAATTAAGGTAAGTCTTTCTGTTGATATTCTTGAAGGTAGGATCTCATTTGACAATGTTTTGGGCCTCGCTACTATATTTTTTTCACTTTTTTTCTTAGTTATCGGCTTAAATATTATACAAAGCACACATTTATTGCTCATTAAATCGTAAAATTGCTTCTAAATGCCTTATAAAGTTGTCCTTAATGCTCAAGAAAAATATTTCGCGAAAAATTGTACTAAACATATATTTATTGCTTAATAAACTGTAAAACCGCTTCTAAATGCCTTATAAAGTTGTCCTTAAAGCTCAAGGAAAATATTTCATGAAAATAAAAAATTTGAATTTTTCACAAGAAAAGTGGGTTAACACCAAGGAACAAAATATCGATATTATCTGCGAAATATCGCCGATATTGTCGTTTTTTTAAGATACCGATATTTTCACACTTATCCCTTAATTATCGTCCATATATTGCGATAATATCGATAATATCGCGATATTATGGATAATATCGCTAAGGGTAATGATTTTCTGGTATGCTTTTAAGTTTGGGCTGATGGTCCATTTTATAATCCCTCCACCAGCTTCTCCTTTATGACTTGGGCGATGTGGGACAACAGGTCCATTTTATAGTCCCTCCACCAGCTTCTCTTTATGCCTTGGGCGATGTGGGACAACAGCAACAACTCTAATTTTGTTCTAGTGGTGGTTCCTCGTCTGGCTCGCGTTCTTCCGGTTCTACTTCTAGAGCCTATAATTTTGTTCTAGGTTTCTCGGTGCTGCACATGTTGGACTGCCTCATTTCTCTCCTTTTGATAGCTTTACTGGAGGGAAGATTCAATGCCAAATCTCCCCGTACTGCTACTCCTCTGCCACCTACAACTTGGCTCTTAAACTCTGGAGCCAACACCACATAACTAATGATGCTGCTTAGATCACAAATCATCCTTAAATATCTGATCATGTAAATGGTTTCAATGGGTGCAGGTTTGAACATCTCTCATATTGCAATTAGTTTATTCTGATATATGAAGTTATTCAAATTTATCTGTTTCTAGATTCCGTTATTATGACATATATTCATTGACGATTTTTTGCGGTACACTTGTGGCGTCTTTGATTACCAAAACATAATCATGTACTATGTCTATATGATTTTGTATTAACACGTTGGATAAAAATATCACTCAAAATTTTGATATGGCTTTCAAAGTTGACCAAACAGTTTTCTTTTTTCTCGAAACTAGATGATGTAAAATGTGATTAACCAAATTATTATTATTTTAAAAAAATAAAGAAAAATTAGTATCCAATCCCTAGTTTCTAATGTTCATTGACTAAGATCTTATCAGTTTTTATATTTTGATCAAAGTCCCTAGCATTAATGAATTACATGTAAGTTACATAACTTTCATAACAAAAATTAGTAATTGATTTAGAGTTTTAATACTCACATTCTTATTAAACTTCTAATTAATTTTCAATTCAAACATTTCAAATATATAAAAAATAAAATAAGAATAAGTTTGTACCCATTAATTTTTATAAAAAAATTGATATGTACCCGTTATAAGAATAAGTCACTCATGTATCTTACCATGCAATGTATAAAGTGTAAAATATTGTACTAATTCATTATATATAAATGATTATGGTGTGTTTAAACTTCTTTCATTAATTACTACATATTTTCTACACTCACAATGTTTGCCAGCTCGCTATATAATCAACTTGATAATGTTAAATCCATCATGCAATGCATTTCCTTCCAATTTTTTGTGATAAACTAATAGATAATTGACTAAATAAACATCCTGCAAATTTCAATAAAAATTTCCAAGTTTTTCTTACAATTTCCGTGGTTTCCATATTATTTTTATCGATATCGATAATATCCCGATATTTCCATCGATATTTCCGTGTTTCTGGACTACCGATATTTCCGATATTACCGATATTTAATACCTTGGTTAACACTCACAGTTTCTAGCTGTTTTGCAAGTTCGTCCATGTAACATCCCACATCGCCCAGGGGAGTGGATCCTGTAAGCCTTATATGTATATTCCCATCTCTACCTAGCACGAGGCTTTTTGGGAGCTCACTGGCTTCCGATTCCATTGGAACTCCGAAGTTAAGCGAGTAGCGCGCGAGAGCAATCCCATGATGGGTGACCCACTGGGAAGTTCTCGTGTGACTTCCTAGAAACAAAACTGTGAGGGCGTAGTCGGGGCCTAAAACGGACAATATCGTGCTATGGTGGTGGAGCGGGCCATGGATGTGGTGGACCCTGGGCCGGGATGTGACAATTTGGTGTCAGAGCCTAACCCCTACCGTGGTGTGCCGATGAGGACGTCGGGCCCCTCAGGGGGGTGGATTGTGAGATCCCACATCACCTAGGGGAGTAATCCTTATATGTATATTCTATTCTCTACCTAGCACGATGCCTTTCACTGGTTTCGAGTTCCATCGGAACTTCGAAGTTAAGCGAGTTCGCGCGAGAGCAATCCCATGATGGGTGACCCACTAGGAAGTTCTCGTGTGAGTTCCCAGAAACAAAACCGTGAGGGCGTGGTTGGGGCCCAAAGCGGACAATATCGTGCTACGGCGGAGTTGAGCCCGGGAAGTAGTCCCGCCCGGGCCTGGATGTGACAGTACATGGATCTTTGTTCAATTTATTTCTTTTCACCTTCACCTCATATGAAAATTTTAAAATCAAGGTATGACTTTTCGTTGATATTCTTGAGGGTGGACCCCATTTTTAGTTTTTAACAATGTTTTGGGCCTCACTACTATATTTTTCACTTATTTTCTTCGTTTTCGGCTTAAATATTATACTAAATATACATTTATTGCTCAATAAACTGTAAAGTTGCTTCTAAATGACTTAAAAAGTTTTTCTTAATGTTGAAGAAAAATATTTTGCAAAAATAAAAAATTTGAATTTTGAACAAAAAACGTGGGTTAACACTCACTGTTTTAAGTCAATTTTGCAAATAGTACATAAATCATTGATCAATCTATTTATTTCCACCTTTGCCTCACCGTGAAGTTTTGAAACTTAAGGTAAGACTTTTTGTTGATATTCTTAAGGGTAGAATCTCATTTGACAATGTTTTGGGTCTCGCTACTATATTTTTTCACTTATTTTCTTAGTTTTCGGCTTAAATTTTATAAAAAAATATACATTTATTGCTCAATAAATTGTAAAACCACTTCTAAATGCTTTATAAAGTTGTCCTTAATTCTCAAGGAAGATATTTCATGAAAATAAAAAATTTAAATTGGTAAAAAAAAAAAAAAGTGGATTAACGCTCATGGTTTTTAGTTGATTTTGCAAATCCGTACATAAATCATCATTCAATCTATTTCTTTTCACCTTCGACTCACTGTGAACTTTTGAAAATTAAGGTAAGACTTTCGTAGATATTTTTTAGGGTAGAATCTCATTTGACAATGTTTTGGGCATCACTAATACATTTGTAAACTTATTTTCTTAGTGTTCAACTTAAATATTATACTAAACATATATTTATTGCTCAATAAACCTTAAAACCGCTTCTAAATGCCCTATAAGGTTGTCCTGATTGCTTAAGGAACATATTTCGCGAAAATAAAAAATTTGAATTTTTAACAAAAAAAAAACGTGGGTTAACACTCAAAGTTTTTAGTCGAATTTGCAAATTCATACATATTTTATCGTTCAATCTATTTATTTTCACCTTTGCCTCACTGTGAAATTTTGAAAATTAAGGTAATACTTTCTGTTGATATTCTTAAGGGTGGAACCCCATATGACAATGTTTTGGGCCTCACTACTATAGTTTTCACTTAGTTTTTTAGTGTTCGGCTCAAATATTTTTCTGAATATACATTTGTTGCTTAATAAATCTTAAATCCACTTCCAAATGCCTTTAAAAGTTTTACATAATAGTCCCGGACAACATTTTGTGAAAGTAAAAGAATTGCATTTTTGAAAAAAAAACATGTGTGCTCACGATTTTTAGCCAATTTTGCAAATTCGTACATAAATCATCGTTCAATCTATTTCTTTTGACCTTCGCCTCACCGTGATTTTCTAGAGGGTGGAACCCCATTTTTACAATGTTTTGGTCTCACTACTATATCTTTCACTTATTTTCTTTATTTACGGCTTAAATATTGTACTAAACATTCATTTATTGCTCAATAAACTGTAAAACAGCTTCTAAATGCCTTATAAAGTTGTCCATAATGCTCAAGAAAAATATTTGGTGAAAATAATTTTTTTTGAATTTTTAATAAGAATCGTGGGTTAATACTCACGGTTTTTAGGTCGTTTTGAAAATTCATACATAAATCTTGCCCAATCTATTTCTTTTCACATTTGCCTCACCATGAAGTTTTGAAAATTAAAGTAAGACCTTCCGTTGATATTCTTGAGGGTGGAATCCATTTTAACAATGTTTTGGGCCTCACTACTGTATTTCCATTTGTTTTCTTAGTTTTTAGCTTAAATATTATACTAAACCTATATTTATTGCTTAATAAACCATAAAATTACTTCTAAATGCCTTATAAAGCTGTCCTTCAAGCTCAAGGAAAATATTTTGCGAAAATAAAAAATTTGAATTTTTAACAAAAAAACATGGATCAACACTCACAGTTTTTAGTCGGTTTTGTAAATTCGTACATAAATCATCGTTCAATCCGTTTCTTTTCACCATCGCCTCACCGTTGATATTCTTGAGGGTGGACCCATTTTATGTTTTTAACAATGTTTTGGTCCTCACTACTAAAATTTTCACTTATTTTCTTAGTTTCCGGCTTAAATATTATTCTAAATATACATTTATTGCTCAATAAACCGTAAAACCACTTCTAAATGCCTTATAAAGTTTTCCTTAAAGCTCAAGAAAAATATTTCGAGAAAATAAAAAATTTAAATTTTTAACAAAAAACGTGGGTTAACACTCACAGTTTTTAGTCGGTTTAACAAATTCGTACATAAATCATCGATCAATCTATTTATTTCCACCTTCACCACACCGTGATGTTTTGAAAATTAAGGTAAGACTTTCTGTTGATATTATTGAGGGTAGAATCTCATTTGACAATGTTTTGGGCCTTGCTACCATACATTTTCACTCATTTTCTTTGTTTTCGGCTTATATATTATACAAAACATACATTTATTTCTCAATAAACTGTAAAACCACTTCTAAATGCCTTATAAAGTTGTCCTTAATGCTCAAGGAAAATATTTCGCAAAAATAAAAAATTTGAATTTTTAACAAAAAAAGTGGGTTAATACTCATGGTATTTAGTTGGTTTTGCAAATCCGTACATAAATCATCGTTCAATCTATTTCTTTTCACCTTCACGTCACCGTGAAGTTTTGAAAATTAAGGTAAGACTTTCAATATATATTCTTGAGGGTAGAATCCCATTTCACCGCATCCCGGGCCCGCTCCACCACCATAGCACGATTGTGAGAACCTGTATTTCTTTTTAAGTAAGTCTTAAGTTATTTATTTAGCTCGTGGGAATTTTACTAAAAATTTAGATTGTCACTTTAAATCCATTAAATATATATTTTTTGAATTGTTTTATTTGGTCACCATCGATCATATGTTTTCTACTCTAGGATAAGGACAATATATTCACATCTCCACCTTCTGTATGGTTGGTTTTGTAACTAAGCTACACAGCCACCTATTTGACTAGGTGTCCAATTTATAATTATGCAAACCAATTAGCCCCCATGCAAGTCACTTGAGTTGGCCACGTAGTTGATAGGTGTCACTTTACATAGTGACTAAGGTTAAGCTGGTGGCAAATATGCCGCCTTTATGCCCCTATAAATAGGAGCTAAGCTCCATTTGTTTTCCTGCCCGAGCTCGCATGCAACGCATGCTCTGGAGCTCACGTAGTGTGTACATATTTTATATATATATATATATATATATATATGTAGAGAGAGAGAGAGAGAGTAAAGTAGAAGTAGCAAGAAGTTTATATATGTATAAGAGAAAGGAATAAGAAGCTACACACTGACAGAAGGCTTGTGGTGTTAACCAATCGCATGTTATGTATGGAGGTAATGATCTCTATATTTTATATCCTTCTTATTCTTAGATTACTCACTGTTATTCAAATTAGTTTTTGAGCAGATTCTTATTTTGATCACATATAAAGAGATTTAGCTTTAAGTATATAGGGTTTATGGCTGTTATGGTATACTGTACCGTAGGTGGGTTCAAATACCAGTGGCGAAGCCAGGATTTCTCGAGGGGAGGAGCGAATTTAAAACAGTGCAAGGTTAAAAAAAAATAGCAACAACTAAATCTTTGTATATAATAATGTCTTCCATAATTAATCAATAAAAACAAATTACAATTGTTGTCGACGAGGTTTCATGTCATGAAAACGTCGCATAATAGGCTCATTATCAATAAAAGCAAATACATCTCTCTCAATGTAAACAACCATGCTATCACTCAACCATTGATCTCCCATTTTATTACGCAATGGTGTTTTCACAATCTTCATAGCAGAAAAAGCTCTCTCCACCGAAGCGGTTGCAACCGGTAACACCAAAGCCAATGTAAGAAGCTTATACACTAACATATAACTTTCACACCTCCCAGTCTTCACTAACTCTTTTGCAAGATCACTGATTCCTCTCAATGATGAAAACTCACTATGCATCTTCATATCTTGAATGTAATTGTCAAGTTGAATTGGAAGATTCATGAGGTCCATACGATCAAAATCTTGAGGATAAAGTTGGGCTAAACAAACAATTTTTTCTTTGTCAAAAGATGCAAAATTATTCACTGGACTCAAACATGCCATACAAAGAAGCAACTCGGTGTTTACCTCATTGAAGCGATCATTCAATTCCTTTAGTTGCATATCAAGGACTTGAAAATAGAGGTCTACACGATAGTAATGGAAGTTTGTGATTTTTGGAGCTTTACGCCTTGATTTTCCAGGTACGAAATGCAAATCCTCCATGTTAGGAATGACAATATCATGCTCCTCACAAAACTTTTCTACATCATGCAACAAGTCCCCAAAGTCATCATCTCTTAAGGATTGTAGTCTTTGCTTGCATACTTCCACTAACGCCATCGCATTCACAATATCTTGATCTTTCTTTTGCAATGCTTGTGATAACTCATTTGTAATTCCCAATATAAGTCTCATCAAGAAAAGGTGAAACACAAAATCAAAAGTTTGTATGTCTTTGAATAACCCAGTAGCTTCACCGAGATTATCTTGGTTGCGATCACTTTTAATCCATTCAACCACCTCCACCACGGCTTCAAACATAACAATAATACTAACTATAGTACCATCATGCAAGTTCCACCGTGTATCACATGGACGCATGAGGCTACTTTCTTGATTTAACCCTTTACCCGTTTCAAGATTACCAAGATGAAGAGCTTTTTGAATTTGTTCTTGTTGTTTCTCTCTCAATGCATCACGACGCTTGCACGAAGATCCAATAAGATTCACCAATCTATTAGCATTGATGAAGAAATTGGCAACATCCTCATTTTCCTTTGCCACAAATACAAGAGCTAGTTGGAGTTGGTGTGCAAAACAATGAATATAAAATGCTTGAGGATATTTGTTCAAAATCTTTGCTTTAAGACCATTTAACTCACCTCTCATATTACTAGCTCCATCATAGCCTTGTCCTCGTAACTTGGACATACTCAAATTTGTTGTAGCAAACAATCTCTCAATAGCCTCTTCAAGTGAGCTACTAGTTGTAGAGGAGACATGTTGAACACCCAAAAACTTTTCAATTGCTTCTCCTTTTTTGTTCACATAACGCAATACCACCGCCATTTGCTCTTTATTGGAAGCATCACGTGATCCATCAACCAAAAGAGAAAAAAATGTACCTTCCATATCTTTAGTGATTGCATTAATAGTTTCAATAGCACAAGCACGAACAAGATCCTTTTGAATATCGGAAGAAGTATACTTGAGAATCTTGGGAGCATTCTCAAACACAACATTTCTAACTTTCTCATTATGATCGGCAAGAAATTGCATAAGCTCTATGTAATTACCCCTATTGCTCGATTTCAAAGATTCATCGTGCCCACGAAAAGCCAAACCTTGTCGCAACAACCATCTTGTGCAATCAAGTGCTCCACTCAGTAAAGTGTGATAATTAACGCGAGCTTCATCAGTTTGCTTGATCACAAATGTTTCAATGTGTTGTTTTTGTGTCATCAAGTCTTTAGCTTGTTGCATAGCTTTATTATGAAGACTTCCAACACCTCCCTCGTGGACTCGAAAATTTTCGGGTCCTTTCCTCCAATTTGTAAACCCTTTTGTAGTGAAGACATCACTTTCACTACCACCCGCTTTATCAAAATCACATTTAAAAAGATAGCAATAACGGCAAAATGCAGCATCTTTTACTATACTATACTCCAACCACTTAAAATTATCAAACCAACCTGTAATAAAACATCGATTGTCGCTAGCTTTCCTTGGCATGATGTGAGACTTCGGTTGACAAGGTTCATTTTGAAGGTAGTATCTACGAATTGCTTCACGACAATTGAGTGGATAATCAAGCATTCGACGTCTCAGTCCAGGGTCTGCCGGAAGATTAGCTAATATTTCATCCAACTCAGTAATCTCACTTTGTTGTGCACTACTCGGAATACTAGAAGGAGGAGGAGGACTACCTGGAATATTTGAAGGAAGAGGAGGACTATCCGGAATATTTGGAGAAGGATTTAAGCACTGTTTCTTATAATATCGTTCCATTACGTAACTGTATAACGAAAGAAAAACAAATATATCTTAGACTCTTAGTCCTAGAGTAGACTACGAATTTAATTAATCAGTACCAACAATCATATCATATGAATAATCAATTTTTATTCTACAGTAGAGTATGTAGACTACGAATGTAATTAATAAGTACCAACAATGCATTTGAATGAGGGTTTTAGTTAGTTGAATTGGGGTTCATTATGTTAATGTATATATAATATATCAATCCTCTTTTATGTACTTCAAAAAAAATCAATAATCATAGTATTCATATGAATAATCTATAATCAATAACCATATAATATATAACCCTATAATCCTACATCAATTAAACAAAATTTTATATTCAATAATCAATTAGGGTTTGAAATAAATTAAAATTTTTACCTTAATTGGAATTTGGAGTGGCTGTGCACAGTGCACAGTGCTTGCAGTTAGACTGATATGTCTGGTCTTGGAGGAGGCCAACAACCAATGGAATGGAAAGTGAAGGTTTTGTCGTGTGGGGGAGGGAAAAGGGGGGAAAAGGTGGGGTGGGGGGGCGGGAATGACGTCTGACGGGATGGGATATGGGGAAAAGGGTGAAGGTTTTTAATTTGAAATAGGGATTCAGATGATGGGGATGGGGACCAGTGGTCCCCTGTTTATATATATTTTTTTTTTCATTCAACCAAAACGACGTCGTACTCGTTTACCAAATTTTTTATTTTTTTTTTACCAGGCCCAAAACGACGTCGTTTTGGCCTGGATTTTAAAATTAAAAAAAAATCCCTCCCATCATCTTCCCCGAGAGCTACTCTGTTTCTGGTTTCAGAATTCAGAACCCGGTGCTCCCCAGTTTCCGGCCGAACGAGAGGGGTTCAAGCGTCGCTCCTGCCTTTGTTTTCCGGCGAGCGAAGGGGCGAACACCCCCCTTCGCTCCTACGTAGCTTCGCCTCTGTCAAATACCAATAATGTTGGGTTCTGTATATTTTAGGGTTGTGCGATAAGGAAGGAAGAGAATGGAAAGTTTTCCTACATATTTGTATTATAAAACAAGATGGAACAGAATGTTTTGGATATGTAGATAAATGGAATGGGTATTAGGAAGAAAGACAAGGAAAATAGAGAGATCAGGGACACTAATATGAGAAATACAGTTATTGAGATTTGTTTGGCTAAAGTGCTCTCACTATTGTTAATTCAGGATTCTGGTTTTGTTCTTTGGTTATTGAATGCAGAAATGAATGTGGAAAATAAGAAGAGAACATCGAATTCCACAAGGTATGACCGGTGTGGTTGGTTGGCACATGGAGCTAAGTTCTAGTATGACTAGCTTAGGACTCCAGGTAGGGGAAATACGGCAAATCTTTACAGAGATTGGTTTTATTAAATTTCATGAAGCATTATATTATTCTTATCGATCTTCTTGGTCAATTAATGTGATATGGCTTGCTAATTGGATAAATATTGCCCTTGTGTGTTTACTTGTTTTTTTGTTATGGAATTATTGATGAAATTTTGTTGGTTGAGAATATATTGTGGTATATGTGAATGATAAATGAAAGTATTTGTGAATCATTCATAATTGGTCATGTGGTTGGAGTTTCGGTGTTGAGGAAGGAATTCTGAAAATGAGGGTAGTTGGAAAGGATCTTTTGTGTAGTTGAGCCAAACTCTTAGCAGATACCAAGTCTCAGGCAAGCCCACAGTGCACATATTCTTTAAGGGTAATTCGGGACTGGCGACAAAGAGTTTAGGCAAGATGACTAACAAAAAGGGAAATTGGGATGATTGAGTTATAGGGGGTTAATTTGTATATTAGAACATTCGAACCACTATTGCAGAGGTAAAATGCACGGTATGGGATGTGCAGGTCCGCGTGTTTTATTATATGAATTAACGGGTAGAGATGAAGAGTATTGCATTGCACTCATGCATTGTTATCGATGATGATTTGATACTGATTATAAGATGTCATGATACTTAATTTAATATTGTCAATCTACTGTGGTAAGGTTATGTCCCTACTGAGCTGTTGAAGCTCACCCCTCTATTGTTATGCAAGTTTAGTAACTAAACTATCAAAAGGGTAGACGGGATGAGACGAAATAGAAGTGAGGTTAGAATTTGTATTTATTTATTTAGCCTTGTAAAGAATTCTCGATTTCTTTTTATATGAAATTCACACTCATTTATTCCAGTTTTATTTTATTTACTTAGTTTTTAGTTCGCGTTTCAGATTTGGAGTTATTTTTCCACTTACCCTGGGTCCGGGGCGTGACAACGATATTGTCCGCTTTGGGCCCCGACCACGCCCTCACTGTTTTATTTCTGGGAACTCACATGAGAACTTCCTAGTGGGTCACCCATCATGGGATTTCTCTCACGCGCTACTCGCTTAACTTCGAAGTTCCGATAGAACCCAAAGCCAGTGAGCTCCCAAAATGCCTTATGCTAGGTAGGGATGAGAATATACATATAATGATCACTCCCCTGGGCGATGTGGGATCTTACATATTTATTGCTCAATAAATTGTAAAACCGCTTCTAAATGCCTTATAAAGTTGTCCTTAAAGCTCAAGGAAAATATTTTGCAAAAATAAAAAAATTGAATTTTTAACAAGAAAAGTGGGTTAACACTCATAGTTTCTAATCATTTTGCAAGTTCGTGCATGGATCTTCGTTCAATCTTTTTCTTTTCACCTTCGCCTCATTGTGAAATTTAAAAAATCAAGGTATGACTTTCCATTGATTTTTTAGAGGGTGGAACCCTATTTTAACAATGTTTTAGGCCTCATTACTATATTTTTCACATATTTTCTTTATTTTCGGTTTAAATATTCTGCTAAATATACATTTATTACTCAATAAATCATAAAACCGATTTCTAATGTCTTATAATGTTTTCTTAATGCTGATGGAAAATATTTTAGAAAATTTTAAAATTTGAATTTTTAACAAAAAACGTGGGTTAACACTCACTGTTTTTAGTCAATTTTGCAAACAGTACATAAATCATTGATCAATCTATTTATTTCCACCTTCGCCTCACTGTGATGTTTTCAAAATTAAGGTAAGACTTTCTGTTGATATTCTTGAGGGCAGAATCTCATTTGACAATGTTTTGGACCTTGCTACTATATTTTTCACATATTTTCTTAATTTTTGGCTTAAATATTATAAAAAAATATAAATTTATTGCTCAATAAATTTTAAAACCGCAATGCCTTATTGTCACAGCCCGTTCCAAAATATTACATTCGTGGCTGTGAATGGACGAAATTGCCCTTAAGAAATACTAAGTATGTGAAGCTCAAGTTGATAATTATCTAGGTTCCTAAGTTTTGAAAATAAAATGGAATTTAATAAGGATGGAACTTAGATTTTTAGGTTAAACTTTTGTGGTTTAGAGTTGGGGATTGGAAAAGGACCACGTGGGATCCCCATTCCTTATTTCCCTCCCCATTTCCCGTATACTGTCCTTCATACTCTCTTTCTCTTCCTCAGACCTCACTCTCTCTCTCTCACCCTCTCGAACACACGGGCAACCATCAAAAACACCTAAAACTATTACCAACGCCGGATTTAAAACCACCATTGCACTCCTGAGGACTCCACGATCACGTAGGTACCAGTTTAAGGTAAGTTTCACTTCGAAAACCCTAGTTTCTAAAGTTGCCGTGAATGTGTACTGTTCATGAGCTTTGAATTGGTTGATTTTTAGGACAATCCAAGCTCATAGTGAGCTTAGTGAGGTCCCAAGGAAGCTCGGAGTGCTTCGTTGGAAGGATTTGGACGTCGGGATCACGAGGGTTAAGTTTGGCCGGTTTTTCTTGGATTTTTCCGGTGAGATTTAGTTGTTTTTGAAGCTTAAAAGTAGTATATTGTGATTCTACATGTTGAGGGCTTTAAATTGATATATTATACGAAGAAAATGGTTGAGAAACGAAGGAGAACGAAGCATTTGAAAATTCCCCAGTTTTCCGGCCACCGGAAAAACCAGTCTGGCGAACCCGCGAGGAAGAAGGTGCGCGTGGACCCGTGCCTTCCTTGGCGCGTGGAGGCGCGTTCTACAGTAAAAAAATTATTTTAAAAATATGTCGACGTCCGTGACGTCGAGTAGATCACTGTGGTATATTCATATACCCAAATTGAGCACCGTATGAGAAAGTTATTAAGGATTGTTGGTTAGGTGTTCGAATAACGTTTTATAGTTTTCGCATTAGGTGAAAATGTGAATTGATGATCCGACCGTTGGATCGTTACCAAACTTTAATACGTTGCAATACGTAATGTTTGAGGATTATTGGAACTTACGGATTGGGAATCCGAGTTACGGATCTTCCGGAATTGGAGTTGTAAGTTCATAAAATAAAATGTTAACCGTCACTTAGTTTTGGAAATTGACGGAGATCCGACCGTTGGATGGTAATGAAATTTTAGGATGTTATCCTAGAGATATATTGTGGACCTCTGGAAGTTATGGATTTAAAATCTGAGTGGTGGATCTTCCGGATTGAACTACGTAGTGACGTATTTTATATAAGTTATATATTCTATCGATATGAATTCTGAGGTTGGAATTAATTATTGTTTTAGGCGCCGATCGTCATGACGCCTTGGCGTATTGTGCTAGGGAGTTGTAGGGCGAACTCCAGGTGAGTGGGCAGTTTTGTTTTCCGTATATATATATACTTGACGTTTTCCCAGAAATTGAAATTGAATGAAAGTATGCTTTAAATGCAATGTATAAAATTATATGAAAAGTATATAGAAATGTGAATCGAATTGCCATGCATGAAATGATATGAAAAGTATGAAATTGAGATATGATGCATATGAATGAATGGTGCGGCGGACGCACAGGTGAGTATCAGGTGAGTATTTAAATACTGATATGATGATGTTAATGTATATTGAGCTCAAATCCTGCACCATGGTTTAGTGCTTATAGTATTCACCGCATCGCACGCTCGCCTTGGATCCAAGTAGATGCTGGTCGCACAGTCCACGCGGAGTGGGTGCGACGGGCCAGTCGAAGAGTGTTAGTGAGATTTCGACTGGTGGGTGACCTTAGATTATGTGCACAGATGATTGATGAGAAAGCACTAGAGCGTAACTTGTGTGCAGAAGGCCGGACAGGTCACAGAGGTGACTCCGGCAGAGTGAGAGTGATAGATTTTGAGCTCTAGGTTCAACCGTACATGGCTATTAGAGGGCCTCCGGTTGATTACTTTCTTGCACCTGATATGATTATTGTTGATGCATCCATACTTAACTGTTGAATTAGACATGGCATGGCATGATTGATAAAGAAAAATGTTGAGATAGTAAAAATGAAGTTTGAGAATATATATGTATATTTATATTTTACATTTCTGGGAAAGTATACAGGTTTTACGGAGAGGGGTTACAACGTTTTGAGAAATGTTTGGATTTGGAAAAGAATTGTTTTACTGACCCACTCAATTTTGATTTTGCGCCCCTCCAGGTTCAGGAATCACAAAGGTGTGGTGACTACGAGGAATTCGACGGTGTTCTGACAGATTGAACAAAATTAGGACTCACCTTCGGGTGTATCAACTTATAAATTGTATAATTAAAGCTTCCGTACTGTGCAAATGGTTACGTCACTCTCACGTGACGGCCAGCATGCCCTCCTTCGGGACGGGGTGTGTCACTTATAATGTTGTCCTTAATGCTTGAGAAAAATATTTTGCGAAAATAAAAAATTTAAATTTTTAACAAAAAAAGTGGATTAACACTCATGGTTTTTAGTTGGTTTTGCAAATCCGTACATAAATCACCGTTCAATCTATTTCTTTTCATCTTTGCCTCACCATGAACTTTTGAAAATTAAGGTAAGACTTTTCGTAGATATTATTGAGGGTAGAATCCCATTTGACAATGTTTTGGGCCTCGCTAATATATTTTTCCCCTTATTTTCTTAGTGTTCGGCTTAAATATTATACTAAACATATATTTATTGCTCAATAAACCGTAAAACCGCTTCTAAATGCCTTATAAAGTTGTCCTGATTGCTTAAGGAACATATTTCATGAAAACAAAATTTGAATTTTTAACAACAAAAACGTGGCTTAACACTCTTCGTGTTTAGTCGGTTTTGCAAATTTGTACATAAATTATCGCTCAATCTATTTGTTTTCACCTTTGCCGCACCGTGAAGTTTTGAAAACTAAGGTAAGACTTTCTGCTGATATTCTTGAGGGTTGAACCCCATATGACAATGTTTTTGGGCTCTCTACTATATTTTTCACTTATTTTTTTGGTTTTCGGCTTAAATATTCTACAAAATATACATTTGTTGCTTAATAAATCTTAAATCCGCTTCGAAATGCCTTTAAAAGTTTTACTTAATAGTCACGGACAACATTTTGAGAAAGTAAAAAATTTGCATTTTTGATAAAAAAAAACATGGGTTAACACTCATGATTTTTAGTCAGTTTTACAAATTCATACATAAATCATCGTTTTTGTCTCAGTACTATATCTTTCACTTATTTTCTTTGTTTTCGACTTAAATATTGTACTAAACATACATTTATTGCTCAATAAACTTAAAACTGCTTCTAATTGCCTTATAAAGCTATCCTTAATGCCCTAGAAAAATATTTCGTGAAAATAAAAAATTTGAATTTTTAACAAGAAACGTGGGTTAATCCTCACAGTTTTTGGTCATTTTGAAAATTTGTATATAAATCATCATCCAATCTATTTCTTTTCACCTTCGCCTCACCGTGAAGTTTTGAAAATTAAGGTAAGACATTCCGTTGATATTCTTGAGGCTTGAATCCATTTTAACAATGTTTTGGCCTTCACTACTGTATTTCCATGTATTTTCTTAGTTTTCAGCATAAATATTATACTAAACATATATTTATTGCTTAGTCAACCGTAGAACCACTTTTAAATGTCTTATAAAGCTATCCTTAATGCTCAAGGAAAATATTTTGAGAAAATAAAAAATTTGAATTTTTAACAAAAAAACGTGGATTTAACACTCATGGGTTTTAGTCAGTTTGTAAATTCGTACGTAAATCATCGTTAAATATATTTCTCTTCACCTTCGCCTCACCGTGACGTTTTGAAAATTAAGGTAAGACTTTTCATTGAAATTCTTGAGGGTGGACCGATTTTAAGGTTTTAACAATGTTTTGGTCCTCACTACTATATTTTTCACTTGTTTTCTTAGTTTCCAGCTTAAATATTATTCTAAATATACATTCATTGCTCAATAAACCGTAAAACCACTTCTAAATGCCTTATAAAGTTTTCCTTAAACCTCAAGAAAAATATTTCGAGAAAATATAAATTTTTAATTTTTAACAAAAAACGTGGGTTAACACTCACGATTTTTAGTCGGTTTAATAAATTCATACATAAATCTTCAATCAATCTATTTATTTCCACCTTCCCCTTACTATGAGGTTTTGAAAATCAAGGTAAGACTTTATGTTGATATTCTTGAGGGTAGAATCTCATTTGACAATGTTTTGGGCCTCGCTACTATATTTTTTCACTTATTTTCTTAGTTTTCGGCTTAAATATTATACAAAACATACATTTATTTCTCAATAAATCATAAAACCACTTCTAAATGCCATATAAAGTTGTCCTTAATGCTCAAGGAAAATATTTCGCGAAAATAAAATAAAAATTGATTTTTTAACAAAAAAAAAGTGGGTTAATACTCATAGTATTTAGTTGGTTTGGCAATCCGTACATAAATCATCGTTCAATCTATTCTTTTTCACCTTCACAACACCATGATGTTTTGAAAATTAAGGTAAGACTTTCCGTAGATATTCTTGAGGGTAGAATCCCATTTGACAATGTTTTGGGCCTCACTAATATATTTTTCCACGTATTTTCTTAGTTTTCGGCTGAAATATTGTACTAAACATATATTTATTGCTTAATAAACCGTAAAACTACTTCTAAATGCCTTACAAAGTTGTCCTTAAAGCTCAAGGAAAATATTTTGCAAAAATAAAAAATTTGAATTTTTAAAAAGAAAAGTGGGTTAACACTCACGGTTTCTAACTGTTTTGCAAGTTCATACATGGATATTCGTTTAATCTATTTCTTTTCACCTTCGCCACACTGTGAAAATTTAAAAATCAAGGTATGACTTTCATTGATATTCTTGATGGTGGACCCCATTTTTTGTTTTTAACAATGTTTTGGGCATCACTACTATATTTTTCACTTTTTTTCTTAGATTTCAGCTCAAATAGGCTAAATAGTCACAATGGCCCCTAGCATTTCAAATCGATAGAAGTGGTCCCTGAGATTGTCCACCATCCATCATTTTGGTTCTTTCGTTAAAAACTCCGTTAAGTGTCCTGGAGCTCTTGGTTGGAAGTTTGGGCAATTTTCAAATCTTCGTAACTCAATCGTTTCTTAACCAAATTCGACCCATAATATATCAAAATGAAGATAGGAAAGTGTAGAATAAGATTATACCTATTTGGAAGCCCAATGGATGCTGGAGATGGCTGGAAAATAGCCTCAAAGTTGACTGGTCTGAGGAAAACTGGAAAACTCGCCGGAAACTGGATAACATTTAAACGTTCATAACTTCTTCAATACTCAACGAAATCAAGTGATTCAAAAACAAAAATCCTACTTCTCGATGAGACAAAGAGAATGGTAGCTTTTTAGATGGCTAAATCGCCGTGGTTTGGCAGGAAAATGGCTCGAAAGTGGCTAACTCGAGACCAAGACAGCTACTTTCGAGCCATTTTTTGGCCAAAACACTGATAATTCGCCATCTAAAAAAGTACCATTCCCTTCGTCTCATCGAGAAGTATGATTTTTGTTTTTGAATTACTTGATTTCGTTGAGTATTGAAGAAGTTATGAACGTTTAAAGTTTACCCAGTTTCCAGCGAGTTTTCCAGTTTTCTTTCGGACCAGTCAACTTTGAGGCTATTTTCCGGCTATCTCCGGCAGCCATTGCACTTCCAAATAGGTATAATCTTATTCTGCACTTTCCTTTCTTCATTTTGATATATTATGGGTCAAATTTGGTTAAGAAACGATTGAGTTACGAAGTTTTGAAAATTGTCCAAACTTCTGGTTAAGAGCTCTGGGACACTTAACGGAGTTTTTAACGGAATGACCAAAATGATGGATGGTGGACAATCTCAGGGACCACTTTTATCAATTTGAAATGTTAGGGACCAAAGTGATGAGTTATGCAAATCTCAGGGACTATTTTGGCTATTTAGCCGCTTAAATATTACACTAAATATACATTTAATGCTCAATAAACCGTAAAACCACTTCTAAATGACTAAAGTTTTTCTTAATGCTAAAAAAAAATATTTCACGAAAATAATTTTTTTTAATTTTTAACAAAAAACTTGTGTTAACACTCATGGTTTTTAGTCAGTTTTGCAAATTCATATATAAATTATCGTTCAATCTATTTATTTTCACTTTCGCCTCACCGTGAAGTTTTGAAAACTAAGGTAAGACTTTCTGTTGATATTCTTGAGGGTAGAACCCCCATATCACAATGTTTTGGGGCTTATTACTATATTTTTCACTTATTTTTTTAGTTTTCGGTTTAAATATTCTACTAAATATAATTTTGTTGCTTAATAAATCTTAAATCCACTTCCAAATGCCTTTAAAAGTTTTACTTAATAGTCACATACAACATTTTGCGAAAGTAAAAAAATTGCATTTTTGATAAAAAAAAAAACATGGGTTAACACTCATAATTTTTAGCCGGTTTTGCAAATTCATATATAAATTATCATCCAATCTATTTCTTTTCACCTTCGCCTCACTGTGAAGTTTTAAAAATTAAGGTAAGACTTTTCGTTGATATACTCAACGGTAGAACCTCATATGACATGGTTTTGGGCCTTACTACTATATTTTCACTTATATACTTTGTTTTTGGCTTAAATATTGTACTAAACATACATTTATTGCTCAATAAACTGTAAAACCACTCTAAATGCCTTATTAATCTTTCCTTAATGCTCAAGGAAAATATTTCGTAAAAACAAAAAATTTGAATTTTTAACAAAAAAGTGGGTTAATACTCATGGTATTTAGTTGATTTTGCAAATCCCTACATAAATCATTGTGCAATCTATTTCTTTTCACCTTCACGTCACCGTGAAGTTTTGAAAATTAAGGTAAGACTTTCCGTAGATAGTCTTGAGGGTAGAATCCCATTTGACAATGTTTTGGGCCTCGCTAATATATTTTTCCACTTATTTTCTTAGTTTTCGGCTTAAATATTATACTAAACATACATGCGTTAATAAAAAACCGTACAACTACTTCTAAATGCCTTATAAAGTTGTCCTTAAAGCTTAAGAAAAATATTTCGTAAAAATAAAAAATTTGAATTTTTAACAAGAAAAGTGGGTTAACACTCACGGTTTCTAGCCGTTTTGTAAGTTCGTACATGGATCTTCGTTCAATCTATTTCTTTTCACCTTTGCCTCACTGTGAAATTTTAAAAATCAAGGTATGAATTTTCGTTGATATTCTTGAGGGTGGACCCCATTTTTACTCTTTAACAATGTTTTGGGCTTCACTATTATATTTTTTAACTTATTTTCTTAGTTTCCAGCTTAAATATTGTACTAAATATACATTTATTGCTCAATAAACCGTAAAACTGCTTCTAAATGACTTATAATGTTTTTCTTAATGCCGAAGAAAAATATTTCGCCATAATAAAAATTTTGAATTTTTAACAAAAAACGTAAGTTAACACTCACGGTTTTTAGTTAATTTTGCAAATCGTACATAAATCATTGATCAATCTATTTATTTCTACCGTCGCCTCATCATGAAGTTTTGAAAATTAAGGTAAGACGTTCTGTTGATATTCTTGGGGGTAGAATCTCATTTGACAATGTTTTGGGCCTCGCTACTATATTTTTTTCACTTATTTTCTTAGTTTTCGGCTTAGATATTATACAAAACATACATTTATTTCTCAATAAACCATAACACTGCTTCTAAATGCCTTATAAAGTTATCCTTAATGCTCAAGGAAAATATTTTGCGAAAATAAAAATTTTGAATTTTTAACAAAAGAAATGGGTTAACACTTTTGGTTTTTAGTTCGTTTGGCAAATCCGTACATAAATCATCGTTCCATTTATTTCTCTGCACTTCACCTCGCGGTGAAGTTTTGAAAATTAAGGTAAGACTTTTCGTTGATATACTTTGTTTATACCATATTTAGGGCCTCGTATTTAGACTTCATATAAATACTCGGGGAACTTAAATGTAATTATGTAATAAAGGAAGGGGTAAATATGTAATTAGGGGATGAGCCCTTATTCTATAAAAGGGTCTCCTCACCCTCACAAACCCTAAGCCTCTCACCCCCTCTCAAAGCTCTCACATTACAGAGCTCATTCTCTTTCTCTCTCCCTCAGATAAATACATATTCAGTGTGGAAGTAGCCCAAACCTTGGGGTGAACCACGATACATCTTGTGTTATTTACATTACATGCAGATTCACGGTCGGATTTACGTTGTACCAAGACCATCCGGTTTTGTGCATCAACATTTGGCGCCGTCTGTGGGAATCGACCTAAAAAGTTATGTCGGTTCTCTCTCAATTTTTCACCTCCATCGTGAATCTGCAGAAACTCAAGAACCATGCAATCAGAGAACCAAATCATGAAGCCACCACTAAGATTGAAACTGTTGCTGGTGTTCTCATCAATGGTTTTGATAATGTACAAGTGTCCGGCAGCCGGGTACACATATAAATCTCCGTCGTTCGATCAAATGGTACAAGCATCGACCTGGAGCTCCGAACCCCGACTCGGATAAATGGAACTCACCGATTCAGCTGTCGAGGAACTCAGAGCAGCAGCAGCCTCCGCCGCCAAACGTCAGGCCAACTCGCTCCATACTTACCGATTCAGACAAAAAAACCTCCCTCCATGTTACTTCATCAGTACCAAAATAAAGATTGGCGATCAAACTTTTTCTTCCCCTCCCTTCCCACATCAGACACACTCCTAAAGCCAACTTTCTCACCATGAGATCTACGAGGGCTAAAGTTAACCAACTTCGAGAACATTCCATTTATTAAATTACCATCCGGTGCCTTCTCATAAAACTCATCTTCTGTGTCATCTTCTACATCACTGTCATCCCCAGATTCGAGCGTGAACCCTTTTCTTCAATTGAAAGACAATACCAAAGAACTTGTGGTTGAAAAAGAGCCAGATGATGTTCTTGAGGCTTCGGATGCCGATGAAGAGAAAAATGTTACGGATGAAGGAGAAGCCGTTGCACTTCCAAATCGTTTGCACTCCTCGTACCTGTTCACTTCTCGTACCTGTTCGACATGGAGTTGGTCGTCGGCTGCTCCGAGATCTGACTCGCCGGACTGTCCAGAGACTCTGCCCGCCTCATTACCGACAGCGCCGACCAGACCGCCAAGCTGTGGAACGTTCAATTTTGACTCGCTGGCGAGGGTTGTCGACTTCTCCGTCGGTGATAAGCTTGTCATCATCACCACCGACCCTTTCATGGACGTTACGTCGGTAAGTCACGTCAAGCGTATCGTCGGAGATCCCGAAGATCAGGTTGGTGAATCGGCTCTGATACTCAAAGGACCCCAGGGAAGAATTAACAGAGATGTTTGGGGTCCTCTGAACAGAACCATCATTGTTCTCATCTCTTGGTTCACCTGGGATGGAACATGGCCGCAGCTTTTCAGTCATTGTCCTGGCAAGATGTTCAGGAACTAATAACTATGAAGAAGATGAAGCTGCAACCGCCATGGCTGCTGCTTTTCACTACCCTCGCAGTACTCCTGCGTATATCTCTCACTTCTATCTCAACCGTGCCTTTCGCAGGGAGAGCTGATCCACGACCAACATAACTTCTCCGAGCCCACCAGTCCGGTACCGAATTCGAACTCACCCGAGTAGGGTAACTCGGATTCACAGATTCTCGTGGTGGTCTCCTTCTACAAGTTTGCTGATTTTCCTGACCACAACCATTGAAGCAGCTCTACGAAGAATTGACGGTATCATACGTGCACCAGTATGAGAATAATCGCCTCGGGGAACGGAGCTGGTCACGTGGCCTCACCGAAACAGTATGAGTTTCCAGGGATGAGATTAATGGAAAGGAGAGAAAGAAAAAAGCAATGGCTACCCACTGAGGAAGTAATGATGGTGCCAGTCAGGTGCACCGAAATCACTAACAGCTGTGAATGTCAATACCAAGAATGACAGCTAGGTCCGGTCAGTGATGAAAGTACAAATACATCCTCCTAGTGCCAGCCAGGTGCTACTCCCGGATGGGAGACGATTAGCCTATCAAGAACAAGGAGTCCCAACAAAGAGCACTCGATTTTTACTGATTGCGGTAGTGATGGCATTATGGGCATGACCCATTGAGCAGAGGGTCCGATTTATTTTTTGAAATGATGTAAATTATTTATTTTATCTTTCGGAGACATTTGTATAAATCCTATCAGAGGGTAATATGTATAAACCCATAATAAATGGGCTGGAGTGTTGTGTGGAGGGCAAAGGCCCATAAGCCCAAAATAGCACCAAACAAATGACCAAACGTACATCTAGTACTACAAAAAAATTATTCGGCACCCCGCCTCTATTATCACCAACCAGGTGATCAAAAGTACGCCCATCACTCCAAAATTATTCGGCAACCTGCCGCTATTATCACCAACCAGGTGATCAAAAGTACGCCCAGTACTCCAAAATTATTCGGCAACCCGCCGCTATTACCACCAACCAGGTGATGAAATGTACAACCGGTACTTTCCTTCATGCCACCAACCAAGTAATGAATTGTATAACCCATACTCTAATATCATTTGGCAACTTGCCACTCATACCACCAACCAGGTGAAGAAGGAACTCATCTTCATGAGCATGAGCACTACTCATATCAATCATACATAAACATTCATGAGCATCAATCATACATAAACATTCATGAGCATCACTCATGTCAACATCCATGAGCATCACTCATGATAATCAACATACACATTCATGAGCATCACTCATGTCAATCAGCTTCAAAAGCTTCATTTACAGAGCTCTAGCTTCAAAAGCTTCATTTACAAAAGCTCTAGCTTCAAAAGCTTCATTTACAAAGCTCCAGCTTCAAAGCTTCACTTGCAAAGCTTCACTTACAAAGCTTCAGTGCAGGGTATACAAATACCGCCTCCGAACAACCGCCACTTCGGCCTATACATGGATTCAATTTGAAGTCTCCAGCTAACAGACCTTATTGACCAAAGACTTGGGGGACTACATTATATACCACATATTGGGCCTCAACTGGGCCTCATGAAAAATACTTGGGGGACTCTAGCCCATCATTTATGTATTGAGGAGTGAGCCCTTATTCTATAAAAGGGACTCCCTCACCACCATTAAAGAGCATCAACTCTAGCCCATTATTCATGTATTGAGGAGCGAGCCCTTATTTTATAAAAGGGACCCCCTCACCTTCATTAGAGAGTAATGCCGCCAGCTGAGCAACCGTATCGCTGCGAGCATCACTCCTAGCCCATCACTTATGTATTGAGGAGCGAGCCCTTATTCTAAAAAGGGACTCCCTCACCACCATTAGAGAGCATCGCCGCCTACTGAGCAACCGCCTCGCTGCAAACATCAACTCTAGCTCATCATTTATGTATTGAGGAACAAGCCCTTATTCTATAAAAGGGACCCCCTCACCTTCAAGCGCCACAAGCCAAGCCAACCAAGGCAACATAAGCCACAAGCCGAGCAGCCTCGCAACATGTGCTACTTCTAGTTAAGCATCATTTCAGATTGGGCACCGCCTTATGTCGAGTGTCAGCACCAGACGCCATCTAGTTACTTCGGCCCACACATGGACTGAATTTCAAGTCTCCAGCCAAAAGACTCTCTTGACTGAAGACTTAGGGGACTACTGTTTATACCATATTTAGGGCCTCGTATTTAGACCTCGTATAAATACTCGGGGGACTTAAATGTAATTATGTAATACAGGAAGGGGCAAATATGTAATTAGGGAAGAAGCCCTTATTCTATAAAAGGGCCTCCTCACCCTCATAAACCCTAAGCCTCTCACCCCCTCTCAAAGCTCTCACATTACAGAGCTCATTCTCTCTCTCTCTCTCTCTCTCTCTCTCTCCCTCAGATAAATACATATTCAATGTGGACGTAGCCCAAACCTTGGGGTGAACCACGATACATCTTGTGTTATATACATTACATGTAGATTCACGGTCGGATTTACGTTGTACCAAGACCATCCGGTTTTGTGCATCAACATACTTGATGGTAGAACCTCATATGACAATGTTTTGGGCCTTATTACTATATTTTTTTTCACTTATTTTCTTAGTTTTCGGCTTTAATATTATACTAAACATACATTTATTGCTCAATAAATCGTAAAACCACGTCTAAATGCCTTATAAAGTTATCCTTGTTGCTCAAGGAACATAATTCGCGAAAATAAAAAATTTGAATTTTTAACAAAAAAAAATATGGGTTAACACTCATGGTCTTTAGTCGGTTTTACAAATTCGTACATAAATTCTCGTTCTATCTTTATTTTCAACTCTGCCCTCACCATGAAGTTTTGAAACCTAAGGTAAGACTTTTCGTTGATATTCTTCACTTATTTTTCACTTATTACTACTATATTTTTCACTTATTTTTTTAGTTTTTGGCTTAAATATTATACTAAATATACATTTGTTGCTTAATAAATCTTAAATCCACTTCTAAATGCCTTTAAAACTTTTACTTAATAGTCACAGACAACATTTTGTGAAAGTAAAAAATTTGCATTTTTGATTAAAAAAAAACATGGGTTAACACTCATGATTTTTAGTTGGTTTTGAAAATTCGTACATAAATCATCGTTCAATCTATTTTTATTCACCTTCGCCTCACCTTGAAGTTTTAATAATTAAGGTTAGACTTTCCATTGATTTTCTAGAGGGTGGAGCCCTATTTTTACAATGTTTTGGTCTCACTGCTATATCTTTCACTTATATTCTTTGTTTTCGACTTAAATATTGTACAAAACATACATTTATTGCTTAATAAATTGTAAAACCGCTTCTAAATGCCTTATTAAGCTTTACTTAATGCCCAAGGAAAATATTTCGCAAAAAAAAAATCGAATTTTTAACAAAAAAAGTGGGTTAATACTCATGGTATTTAGTTGGTTTTGCAAATTCGTACATAAATCATCGTTCAATCTATTTCGTTTCACCTTCATGTCACCGTGAAGTTTTGAAAATTAAGGTAAGACTTTCCGTATATATTCTTGAGGTAGAATCCTATTTGACAATGTTTTGGACCTCGCTAATATATTTTTCCACTTATTTTCTTAGTTTTCGGCATAAATATTATACTGAACATACATTAGTTACTTAATAAACCATAAAACCGCTTCTAAATGCCTTATAAAGTTGTCCTTAAAGCTCAAGGAAATTTTTTCACGAAAATTTTTTATGTACGAACATACATTAACACTCACGATTTTTAGTCGGTTTTGCAAATTCGTACATAAACATCGTTCAATCTATTTCTTTGCACCTTCACCTCACTGTGAAGTTTTAATAATTAAGGTTAGACTTTCCATTGATTTTCTAGAAGGTGGAACCCCATTTTTACAATTTTTTTGGTCTCACTAATATATCTTTCATTTATATCCTTTGTTTTTGGCTTAAATATTGTACTAAAAATACATTTATTACTCAATAAATTGTAAAACCGCTTCTAATTGCCTTATAAAGCTGTCCTTAATGCTTAAGAAAAATATTTCGTGAAAATTAAAATTTTGAATTTTTAACAAGAAACGTGGATATCACGGTTTTTAGTCGTTTTTAAAATCCGTACATAAATCATCATTCAATCTTTTTCTTTTCATCTTTGCCTGATCGTGAAGTTTTGAAAATTAAGGTAACACCTTCCGTTGATTTTCTTGAGGGTGGAATCCATTTTAACAATGTTTTGGGCCTCACTACTGTATTTCCATTTATTTTCTTAGTTGTCAGCTTAAATATTATACTAAACATATATTTATTGCTTAATAAACTGTAAAACCACTTTTAAATGCCTTATAAAGTTGTCCTTAATACTCAAGGAAAATATTTTGCGAAAATAAAAAGTTTGAATTTTTAACAAAAAACGTGGATTAGCACTCATGGTTTTTAGTTGGTTTTGTAAATTCGTACATAAATCATCGTTCAATCTATTTCTTTTCACCTTCAGCTCCCCATGACATATTGAAAATTAAGGTAAGGCTTTTTGTTCAAATTCTTAAGGGTGGACCCATTTTAAGTTTTTAACAATGTTTTGGTCCTTACTACTATATTTTTCACTTATTTTCTTAGTTTTCGGCTTAAATATTAGTCTAAATACACATTTATTGCTCAATAAACCGTAAAACCGATTCTAAATGCCTTATAAAGTTTTCCTTAACGCTCAAGAAAAATATTTCGAGAAAATAACAAATTTGAATTTTTAATAAAAAACGTAGGTTAACACTCATGGTTTTTAGTCGGTTTAACAAATTCGTACAAAAATATAGTAGGTAAGACATTATGTTGATATTCTTGGGGGTAGAATCTCATTTGACAATGTTTTGGGCCTTGCTACTATATTTTTTTCACTTATTTTCTTAGTTTTTCAGCTTAAATATTATACAAAACATACATTTATTTCTCAATGAACTGTAAAACCGCTTTCAAATGCCTTATAAAGTTGTCCTCGGTGCTCAGGGAAAATATTTCACGAAAATAAAAATTTTAAATTTTTAACAAAAAAAGTGGGTTAAGACTCACGGTATTTGGTTGGTTTTGCAAATCTGTACATAAATAATCGTTCAATCTATTTCTTTTCACCTTCACGTCACTGTGAAGTTTTGAAAATTAAGGTAAGACTTTCCGTAGATATTCTTGAGGATAGAATCTCATTTGACATGTTTTGGGCCTTGCTAATATATTTTTCCACTTATATTCTTAGTTTTCAGCTTAAATATTATACTAAACATATTTTTATTGCTCAATAAACTATAAAATCGCTTCTAAAGGCCTTATAAAGTTCTCCTCCAAGCTCAAGGAAAATATTTCATGAAAATAAAAATTTTGAATTTTTAACAAGAAAAGTGGGTTAACACTCACGGTTTCTAGCCGTTTTGCAAGTTCGTACATGAATCTTCGTTCAAACTATTTCTTTTCACCTTCACCTTATTGTGAAATTTTAAAAATCAAGGTATGACTTTTCGTTGATATTCTTGAGGGTGGACCCCATTTAAAGTTTTTAACAATGTTTTGGGCCTCACTACTATATTTTTCACTTATTTTCTTAGTTTTCAGCTTAAATATTATACTAAATATACATTTATTACTCAATAAACCGTAAAACCGCTTCTAAATGACTTATAAAGTTTTTCTTAATGTTGAAGAAAAATATTTTGTGAAAATAAAAAATTTGAATTTTTAACAAAAAATGTGGGTTAACACTCACGATTTTTAGTCAATTTTGCAAATCGTACATAAATCATCAATCAATCTATTTATTTCCGCCTTCGCCTCATTGTGAAGTTTTTAAAATTAAGGTAAGACTTTCTGTTGATATTCTTGAGGGTAGAATCTTCTTTGACAATGTTTTGGGTCTCGTTACTATATTTTTTTCACTTATTTTCTTAGTTTTCGGCTTAGATATTATACAAAACATACATTTATTTCTCAATAAACCGTAAAACCACTTCTAAATGCCTTATAAAGTTGTCCTTAATGCTCAAGGAAAATATTTCACGAAAATAAATAATTTGAATTTTTAACAAAAAAAAATGGGTTAACACTTAGGGTTTTTAGTTGGTTTTGCAATTCCATACATAAATCATCGTTCAATCTATTTCTTTTCACCTTCGCCTCATGGTGAAGTTTTGAAAATTAAGATAAGACTTTTCTTTGATATACTTGATGGTAGGACCTCCGATGACAATGTTTTGGGCCTTATTACTATATTTTTTTTCACTTATTTTCTTAGTTTTCTGCTTTAATATTATACTAAACATACATTTATTCGTCAATAAATTGTAAAACCACTTCTAATTGCCTTATAAAGTTGTCCTTATTGCTCAAGGAACATATTTCGTGAAAATAAAAAATTTGAATTTTTAATAAAAAAAAACGTGGGTTAACACATGGTTTTTAGTCGGTTTTACAAATTTGTACATAAATTATCGTTCAATCTATTTATTTTCACCTTCGCCTCACAGTGAAATTTTGAAAACTAAGGTAAGATTTTCAGTTAATATTTTTTAGGGTAGAAACCCATGTGACAATGTTTTAGGGCTCACTACTATATTTTTCACTTATTTTTTTAGTTTTCGGCTTAAATATTCTACTAAATATACATTTGTTGCTTAATAAATCTTAAAACCGCTTCCAAATGGCTTTAAAAGTTTTACTTAATAGTCACGGACAACATTTTGCGAAAGTAAAAAATTTGCATTTTTCATAAAAAAAAAAAACGTGGGTTAACACTCATGATTTTTAGTCGATTTTGCAAATTTGTACATAAATGATCGTTCAATCTATTTCTTTTCACCTTCGCCTCACCTTGAAGTTTTAATAATTAAGGTTAGACTTTCCATTGATTTTCTAGAGGGTGGAACCCTTTTTTTACAATGTTTTGGGTCTCACTACTATATCTTTCACTTATTTTCTTTGTTTTTGGCTTAAATATTGTACTAAACATACATTTATTGCTCAATAAACTGTAAAACTGCTTCTTAATGCCTTATTATGCTGTCCTTTATGCTCAAGCAAAATATTTCACAAAAATAAAAAATTTGAATTTTTAACAAGAAACATGGGTTAATACTCACAATTTTTAGTTGTTTTGAAAATTCATACATAAATCATCGTCCATTCTATTTCATTTCAACTTCGCCTCACCGTGAAGTTTTGAAAATTAAGGTAAGACCTTCTGTTGATATTCTTGAGGGTGGTATCCATTTTAACAATGTTTTCGGCCTCACTACTAGACTTTCCATTTTCTTAGTTTTCAACTTAAATATTATACTATACATTTATTGCTTAATAAATCATAAAATCTCTTCTAAATGCCTTCTAAAACTGTTCTTAATGCTCAAGAAAAATATTTCGCGAAAATAAAAAATTTGCATTTTTAACAAAAAAACATATATTAACACTTGTGGATTTTATTCAGTTTTGCAAATTCGTACATAAATCATTATTCAATCTATTTCTCTTTACATTTGCCTCACCGTGAAGTTTTGAAAATCAAGGTTAGACTTTCAATTGAGATTCTTGAGGGTAGAACCCCATTTGACAATGTTTTGGTCCTAGCTACTATATTGTTAACTTAGTTTTTTAGTTTTCGGCTTAAATATTAAACTAAATATACATTTGTGCTCAATAAACTGTAAAACCGATCTAAATTTCTTATAAAGTTGTCCTTAATGCTTAAGGAAAATATTTCGCAAAAATAAAAATTTACAATTTTGACAAAAAACGTGTGTTACACATGAATTTTAGTCGGTTTTACAAATTCGTCTATAAATCATCGTTCAGACTATTTATTTTCATGTTTGTCGCCTTGTGAAGTCTTGAAAATTTAGATTAGACTTTCCGTTGATATTCTTGATGGTAGATCCCCATTTAAACAATGTTTTGGGCCTCTCTAGTATATTTTTCACTTTTTTTTTTTGTTTTCGGCTTAAATATTGTACTAAATATACATTTGTCGCTCAATAAATCATAAAATCGCTTCCAACTGCCTTTGAAAGTTTTCCTAAATGTTCACGGAAAATATTTCTCAATAATAAAAAAATCGCACTTTTCACAAAAAACGTGGTGCTCACAGTTTGTAGTTGGTCTTGCAAATTCGTACATGAATCATCGTTCAATCTATTTATTTTCACATTCACCTCACTGTAAGTTTGCATAATTAAGGTAAGACTTTCCATTGATATTCTTGACAGTGGAACCATATTTAAACAATGTTTTGGGTCTCACTAGTATATTTTTCACTTATTTTGTTTTAATTTTTTACTTAAATATTCTACTAAATATATATTTTTTTGCTCCATAAATTGTAAAACCACTTCCAATATCTTATAATGTTTACCCTAATGCTCACGGAAAATATTTCACAAAGATAAAAAAAATTTGCATTTTTGACCAAAAAACGTGGGTTAACATTCACGGTTTTTAGTCGATTTTGCAAATTCGCACATAAATCATCATTTAATCTATTTATTTTCCACTTCGCCTCACCATGAAGTTTTGAAAATTAAGGTAATACTTTCCGGTTATATTCTTCAGGGTATAACCTCATTCAAACAATGTTTTTGGCAACTCCAATATAGTTTTCACTTATTTTTTTGGTTTTCAGCTTAAATATTTTATTAAATATATATTTGTTGCTCAATAAATCATAAAACTGCTTCCAAATGCCTTATAAAGTTTTTCTTAATGCTCAAAGAAAATAAAAAAATTTCATTTTTCACTAAAAACGTGTGTTAACACACTCACGATTTCTAGCCATTTTCGCAAATTCATACATAAATCATCGTATTTATTTATTTTTACCTTCGCCTTACCGTGAAGTTTTGAAAATTAAGGTAAGATCTTCCGTAGGTATCCTTGAGGTTGAAACCCCATTTAAACATGTTTTGGGTCTCACTAGCATATTTTCACTTATTTTTTTAATTTTCGGCTTAAATATTGTACTAAATATACATTTGTTATTCAATCAATCATAAAACTGCTTCCAAATGCGTTATAAAGTTTTCTTTAATGCTCGTGGAAAATATTTGGAGAAAATACAAAATTTGCATTTTTCACAAAAAATGTGGGTTAACACTCAAGATTTTAAGTCAATTTTACAAATTTGTATATAAATCATCGTTCAGACTATTTATTTTCACCTTCGCCTCACCGCAAAAACTAAAGTAAGATCTTAGGGTGGAACCTCATTTTAACAATGTTTTGAGCCTCACTACTATATTTTTCACATATTTTCTTTATTTTCGGCTTAAATATACATTTGTTACTCAATAAATCATAAAACCGATTTCTAATGTCTTATAATGTTTTTTTAATGTTCAAGAATTTTTAACACAAATAGGTGAATTCACACTCATGGTTTTAGTCAACTTTACAAATTCGTACATAAATCATCGTTTAGACTATTTATTTTCACCTTCGCCTCACCGTGAAATTTTGAAAATTAAGCAAGACTTTTCATTGATATTCTTGAGGATGGAACCCTATTTAAACACTGTTTTGAACCTCACTAATATATTTTTCACTTATTGTTTTAGTTTGCATCTTAAATATCCTAGTAAATATACATTTGTTTGCTCAATAATCATGAACCGCTTCCAAATGCCTTATAAGGTTTTCTTTAATTCTCACGGGTTAACACTCATGATTAAAAATCGATTTTGCAAATTCAGAATAAATCATCTTTCATTTTCACATTCGCCTCATCGCAAAATAGGTAAAAAAAGTTGGTATAGTTTGCCTTAAAACATGATTAAACCCAACCTGTATACATAGTAGTTCAGAAATATTTGACAATAGAACATCCCCAAAAGGCTAAGACCCTCTACTACAAGCATGTTGTTAGTTCGGAGCGTCAGTACTAATGTGCATGCAAAAGTTATAGTATTCAAATGAAATTTCGAGATATTTTATAGATACGCAGATGGATTTATTACAAAAATTTTACGACAAGTGTAGAAGTGTGTCAAAGCTGTCTGCCAGTCCTGGACATCCACCAGATCTCTGACTTTAGGTCCTAAAAAGAGACGCAAAACAAGAAAAGAGTAAGTGGTAGTTCAGAGGTGATGTCTTTCCTCGCCGAGACCCGTTTTCGTAGGTTTGGCCGGAAAATCCACTTTTCCAGCCAAGGTGACTTCTTTCCTCGCCTTCAATCTGCCTGGTCTAGTGGTTGTTCAGAGATACAAAGGTGACATGTGTTGCGCTCGACAAGGGCTTGAATTTTGATAAAAGATTAGTCGGATTCAGTATTCGAATGAAAGATATGATGATCTGAGCTTAGGGGGGCAAAGAAGAGGAAAAACAAGGAGTACTATTTAAATAAAATAGAAAATTAGCCGCCAAGTGTTTGGAGCTCAAGGGTCCCACAAAGACGAAATTTACTCTTTTAGGGGCATTTTGGTCATTTTGCAATAAGAAAAAAATAATTTAGAAGAAAAATCGAGGACGGATTGTAACAATCTACACCTCTAAGAAATCTTCAACCCCAAATTTCTAGAACAAACTACTGGATGAGTGTAGATATTGACCATGCATATGCTCCTCAATCTCCCAAGTAGCCTAAACCTCATAATTGCTCCATAGAACATTCACTACCGGTATCCCCTTGTTCCTCATAACCTTCTCTTTCCTGTCAAGGATCACTATCTTAGCTCAAATCCTGCTTTAGTTGGGGTTGCAACACCTGTGACTTATGTGGTATGTACTTCCTCAACAAGGATACATGGAATACATCGTGTGGTATGTACTTCCTCAACAAGGATACATGGAATACATCGTGCACCCAAGATAACATTGGTGGCAGGACTAGCCTATAAGCAACTGGGCCTACGCACTCAACAATCTCATAAGGACCAATGTATTAGGAGCTTAGCTTACCCTGTTTGCCACATCCGACACTACATTTCCAGGGTGACAATTTCAAGAACGCAAATACACCAACATCATTATCACGGTCCTTAGAATGCATGTCTATTGTGCTCTTTTGCCTATCCTGGGCGACTTTTAAGTTTCGTTTAATCACCTGGATTTTCTCTTTAGTCTCATCAACCGACTCTTGCCCCTCAAGTGCTCGTTCACCCACCCATGTCCAACATAGAAGGGTTCGGCACACTTTCCCATACAATGCCTCACACGGTGTCGTATCAATGCTGGAATGATAGCTGCTGTTATAAGCGAATTCTATCGATGACAAGTGTTTATCCCAATTATCTCTAAACTGAAGAACAGATTATCTCAGCATATCTTCCAAGGTTTGGATCGTCCTTTCTGATTGACCATCTGTCTATGGGTGAAAGGCCATAGGGTACAGTAACTTTGTACCCATAGCATCCTGAAATGCTTTCGAAACCCGAAAGTGAATCTCGAGTCACTTTCTAAAAAATGGAGACAGGTAGACCATGGAATCTAATAATCTGGTCTATGCATATCTCTACTAGCTTACTCAGCTTGTAGTTCTTTCAACTGCCAAAAAATGCGCTAACTTAGGAAGTCGATCAACAATTACCCAAATCTCATCATATTTCAAGGAAATGGTAGGTAGCCCATATACCAAATCCATGGTGATATCCTCTCATTTCCAAGATGGAATTGGGAGTCCATGATAATCTCGAGGGTTTCTGCCTTTTTGCTTTTACTTGTTGACAAATCAAGCATTACTTCATACTCGACTATATCCATCTTCATCTCTGACTAGTAGTTGTAGGGCTTAATAGTGTGGTACATTTTTCTACTGTCTATGTGCATAGCATAAGCTAAATTAGGATCTCTTCTTTAATTCACCATTCTCCTTTGGTACAAAAAGTTGGTTACCCATCATCAAAGTCCCATCTTTGCTGACAGTGAGATCTGTTCTCATTCCACTGAGGACTAAGAGCGTCGACCATCACATTAGCTTTGTCAGGATGATAATCAATGATGCAGTTGTAATCACTAATCAGCTTTATCCACCTCATCTACCTCATATTCAATTTCCTTCTGAGTGAAGACATACTTGAAGCTTTTGTGATATGTGAAGATACGACATGTTTCTCTGTACAGGTAATGTCTCCAAATCTTCAAAGCAAATACCGCTGCAACTAACTCCAAGTCATGAGTGGGATAAATCTTTTCATGGGATTTAAGTTGTCTGGAACACATGTAATGACTCTCCCATGCTGCTTCAGCACACAACCCACTCACAACCCAAACCATGTAAAAGAGCATCACTATAGATCTTGAATTCACCACTCTTATTAGGAAGTGCTAATACAAGTACATGTGTGAGATGGTATTTCAACTCCTGAAAACTTCTCACAAATTACATCCCAAATGAACTTTACTATTTTCCTGATCAACTTTGTGAGCGGCAAAGTTATAGCTAAGAAATCCTTCACAAAGCGCCATTAGTATCCAACTAGACCAAGAAAACTTCTCACTTTAGTAACATTTTTAGGTTGCTCCCAAGCTACAATTGCAGATACCTTCTAAAGATCATCATAAATTCCCTCAACTAGAATCACATGGCCAAGAAAACTAATATGATCCAACCAGAACTTGTACTTATTGAATTTAGCATATTATTGTTCCTTTCTCAATGAACACAATAACGAACAGATTCAACTATGGTCTAAATGCCATGTTCATTAGATCCACAAATGATACAAGAGCATTCATCAACTCAAAGACATCACTAGAAACTCATAGTGCCATAACAAGTCATGAATGCTATCTTGGGAACATCTTTCTCGTAATAAGTAACCGATGATATCCTGATGTTAAATCTATTTTAGAGAATACACGTGCACTCTTAAGTGGATCAAACAAATCATCAATACACGGCAAGGGATAGCAACTTTTCACTATCACCTATTGAGTTGTCTCCAATCAATACACAAACTCATACTCTCACCATTCTTCTTTACAAAGAGAAAAAGAGCACCCCAAGGTGAAGTGCTAGGTTGAATAAACCCCTTGTCTATCAAGTCCTAAAGTTGAGTTTTCAACTCTCTCAACTCAACTAGAGTCATTTGATATGGTGCTAAAGACATGAGATCAGTGCTTGGAACCAAGTTAATGATGAACTCAACTTCTCTCTCTCGCAGTAACCCAAGTAGATCCTCAGGAAATACATCAAGGTTTGTTGACAATAGGAACATCCTCAACTCTAACAGGAGAATCTTCCTTCATCACTGCATGAGTCAAATGTCCCTCACAACCCTTTCTCAAAAGCTTATTTGCTCTCAGCGCTGAAATTATATTGTTCTGAAGAATTCTTCTTTCGTCCTAAAAAATTATATATGATCTCCCAAGTGTCCTAAGAGTGACTTCCTTAGTGTAACAGTCCACCAAGGAATAATTTTTAGATAACCAACCCATTTCCAGACTAAGGTCAATGTCAAGAATAATCAAATGAATGAAAACAGCCTCCACCATCTCATCACCGATGAAAACCGGACAACCCTTGAATGGGAATTCAAATCCAAGAGTTGTTGGTTGTGGATTAACTTTTTGGGCAAGCATCAGCGAAATAACCGAATGCGTGACACCAGGATTAATTAAAACTCTAGCTAAGTATCTAAAAGCATTTAACGTACCCATAATGACATTGGTTGATCTGCGCATCCTACTGGGTTAGGTTGTACGATCTCCAACCCGCTTGTCCACCTGTGCGGCCCCCTCGACTCTTCTGGGGCTGACTGCCACACCTAACTAACTATACTAGGCCCTGCTACTAGATGCTACTCCAATACTTTGATTCTGTTGATACATATGTTATAGAGTACCTGCATTACAGTCTGCTCGCTAAACTCGTCCAGAGCCCATACTCTTTTCATGTTTTGTTAAGGGATATTCTCGCTGCCAATGATTTATCTAACCACACGTGTGACATGTAGAAGTGCCCCGTCTGCAATCGCCATTTTGGTGTTGTCTAGATTGTCAACAATATGGACGACTTGCACTACTACCAGTACCACCAGACTATTTGCTATTAGAGAAACGAGAACTACCATACAACCTCCCTCCAGATCGTGGAGTGTTAGTGCTAGAATTGCCACTAGAAGAAGCAAAGCTCTGTCCACTCTTCTTGAATGGTCAACGGTCTCTCAGACCTCCCACTGAAAATCTACCTCGTTGTCTGGACCCAAATCAATTGTAGCTACTACTACCAACACCAAGATTAGTAAAAGTTTCTATTCTCAAGGCTACCAGAAATTCCTCATTGTAAGTCCAACAAGGATTGGATGCGGCAGCCATTCTAATGTACTCATTAAGTTCAATATGAAATGAGTAAACAACTCATCTAGGTCTTTTTCTATGGCAAGGCAATACTTTGGGAGTTCACTATACTTCCTCTCATACTCCGACACTCATATTTCCTTGTTATAGATCCAAAAATTCTTTTTTTTTTTTTTTTTTTGGTTCTTGAACTCCGGAGAAAAGAACCTGACTTTGAAATTAGTTTTGAAACCATAGTGTTTCAAGGAAGCATACGCATTTCAACATTCCACTGAGATCTTGCACTCTAGATGAGGAAAAATGTGGTTGTGGAAACCCAATACTTCTCAAGGCAGTTATTCATGGTTTGCAAGAGGCGCTCCATTTCCTCCCCGTCAAGGGTCAGTGCTCCCATTCTACGTGCTATCTCAAGGAAGGTGTGACCACCACCCTAACACTCTGAAAGCCTTGTGCAGTAGCATCCCTAACTGATCTAAGCCAGGAAAACTATATGGTGGAGTGATTGTTTAATGTCGAGGTGGCATTGCTCTAGCAATAAAACATAAGATTATTTTGCCCATACGGCACTATAAGGTGCATGATTTCAGGATTCCTAAAGCTATGCTCTGAGACCAATCAGACACGTCCCGACCCAGATATCCATCTGAATCAAGTCGTGTTGGCGGACACCTGTAAGGTGACTCAAGCCAAAACATGCATAAAGGATAAGAATTAAAAATTCAAGTAGGGCCTTTCAAAATTTTGGCGTAGTTTGCCTTAAAGTATGATTAAAACCAACATGCATACATAATAGTTCACAAATATTTCACAACTGAACATCCCTAAAAGGCCACACCAAACGGGTCTCAGGCCCTCCACTATAAGCATGTTCATAGTTCAGGGCATAAGTACTAATGTGTATGCGGAAGTTAAAGTATTCAAAAGAAATTCTAGATGCTTTATCCATGCACAGATGGATTTATTACAAAAATTCTATGACAAGGGTAAGGCTCCTTACATTTTGGAAGTGTGTTAGAGCTGCCAACTTTGTAAATCATCATCATCATAAAGCAAAATCATAATCATAATAATCCAAACCAACACTTACACCAATGGTAATGCAAATCACATGCCTAAGTCGGAACTCAAACCCAAATGATATGCACCTTGCCGGGACTCTAACTGGAAATGTAGACAATTGAATCCATAATAAGAAACGAGTTGGGACTTTAAACAATAATATGGATAAGTTGGGACTCTAACTGGAAATGTAGAGAATTGAACCCATAGTAAGAAACGAGTTGGGACTTTAACCCATAATATGAATAAGTTGACACTCTAACCCAAAATGTGAATAAGTTGGGGCTCTAACCCACCCCGATGACTCTAACCCAGATACGAATGGAGTTGGGCCTCTGACCCAACCAAGGGACTTTAACACATAATGAATGTCATGACAATAATGTATTCTATGGCCGTAGAAGAAAGATACTATAACATAAGTACATGTATACCAAGTGGTGTATAAGATCATAAATCCAATGGGGTGGATTATACATGATCATGCCTATTAGTGAAACCATTATCTCAAAAAACCAAATTCCCACAATAGTTTGCATATCCAAAATAAAACCATAATTCTCAAGTATGAAGTATCAACCATAATCAACAGTAAACCACGTATAGACTTGATGACAAGTGTAGTCAAAACCATTCGAAACCATTTGTAATTATATATATATATATAAGAAAACCAGATATAGGCATGATCATAATTATAGTCAAAACCATTCGAAATCATTTGTGATTATATAGAAATATAAGGAAACCATTTTATGAATACAAGGTCCACTCACAGGAACTCCGCTCTGTCCTTGTTGTGAGGAGGATGCTCTCTTAAGTGTCTAGACTGTCTGAAAGACCTTGCACCTACACAAGCCATTTTCACTCAGAAAGTATTCAAGATATAAAGGTAATTTAATATGGACAGATTCTAATGACTCGGTCTTCTAATCTCAAATTTACGTAATTCTTTGCTCACAATTTCTAGCATACAGACTCCATCATCAAAACCACACCAAAACCTTAGTAATGTCGAGAATATTTCAACACATAACCTACCCACTTCCACACTAGACCGCAACTTCTAAGAATTACTTAATTTCACAACAACACAGCAAAGTACACCATTTACTAAACCTAGTTCTTAAACCCAAAATAAAAGGGTTTAGGGTTTTTAGTATTTTACCCAAATCGTCCGTATTCATGTCCTAACTTGCAGCTGAGCTTCGATTCCTCGTCCAGTCAACAAATCGAGTCTAAACTTCAACAAACAACCACAATTAGAATTAAAACCTTGAATTTCGAAAAGTCTTCAGAACCCAAAAGTTGAAATCAAAATAACCCACTTACATAGGTAGAAATCCCGTGAGGAGAGGATCAACTTTATCTGTTGGTCCGAGACCCATTTCCCGTCGGTTTGGCCAGAAAATCGAATTTTCCGACGAAGGTGACTTATTTCCTCGCCTTCAATCTGCCTGGTGCAGTGGTTGTTCAGAGATTCAAAGGTGACAAAAGTGTTGGGCGCGACTACGGCATGAATTTTGATATAAGATTAGTCGAAATCGTTGTCCGAATGAAAAAGATATGATGGTTGGTCGTTAGGAGGGCAAAGGAGAGGAAAAACAAGAACAGCAGCTTTTGCTTCTGCACGAAGAGAAAAAGAAACAAGCAATTTGGCAGGCTTCTAGAAAGTTCAACTCGGATTTACCAAATTGCCCTTTTTATTTGGAAATTTCGTAACTTTATCATCCAAAGATTCCAAACTAATGAATTTAAATCTGATTATTTATATAAAATAAAATATTATCAACCAGGTGTCTTGAGCTTGAAAGTCCCACAAAAGATGAAATTTACTTTTTTTAGGAGTATTTTGGTTATTTCATAGTCAGAGAAACTATTTTACAATAACAATTAGAAACGGATCGTGACACATAATGTTTTGAAATTCATGTAAAAAAATTTTTTTGTTGATATTTGTGTAGTTGGAGTGCCGTTTTGGCAATATTTTGGGTCGCATTACTATTTTTGTCCATCTAATATTCAGTTTTTTAGCTTAAATATTTATTAAAATTTTATTTGTGGCTCGATAAATGATAAAATTGGTCTTAAATGCATGATAAAATTGGAGATTCTATTAAAAATTAAAAAATATTTGAAGTTGTTGTCAAATTTGAAGTTGCTGACAAATATGACAGCCAGGAAAAGAGATGATATTTCATATCATGCCATATCAGATTTGGCTGCTCGGTTGGAAAATATTGTTGATGCCTTTTCTTATCGTTATTGCTAATTTAATATTTTAACATCTCGAGAGGATGTTTTTACTTTTAATCATGATCGAAAATATTTTACAACAATAAAAAAATTTGTATTTTTCTCGAAGAAGTATGTGCTATTTACTTTTCAATCATGCATTGCTTCTGTCTAGACTTCAATTTTGTGGTTCTGTTGATTCCGCCAGGCTTTCGGGTTTGAAGAGGATGAATTTTATCATTTGATTTTGGCTGCAAATCTGTAATTTCAAAAAGTTAATAGTGATGAGAGTGCCACAAAAAATGTCAATTAGACATCCGAAATGCTCCGTGTTTCACCCCAGCTATCCGGAGGTTTATGCCGTTGTTTGTAGGCAAATCTATCTTGATTGGAAGAAGAAAAAAAGATTCCCTCCAGAAAAAAAGTAGTTCTTACCTTCCTCGTCGAAGGGAAGAAAACCCAAAGATATTATTCACATCGTATCCTTCAAACGATTATTGATTGCATGCTCTACAGATATTAGTGCGCAATGCCCCAAAAACTACCCAAGTTCTAAGCACCAAAACAAAAAGGCTACAAGTTTAGGGATGAAAATCCCCCATAAATTTCACCTCTAACATCCCAATGAACCCTCACAAGGAATCCCAAAGCAGCAATTATAAATAAATAAAGTATACAACTGTAAATGCTAATATACAAGTACCCCGTCCACTGTTATTGTCGTCCAAAGAGATCCTCAGATTCTGACGGGATATTCAAGCGCCCATTCAAACAAGATTGATCGTGAACGAAACATATGGATGTGCATCCGCATCACCTGCTAGACCAGGCACCCCTCCGCCGACTTCATCATCAGTTTTCCAGAAGGTGCTGCGTTGTTAACAAAAACATCAAGGGCATAACGTAAGAGAGACGCGTTAAAAGCACACAACATATCACACAAGGTATCTTAGTATGGTGAACATGGGTCCTCAAGTCATCTGGCATCTACACCATTCATGACTTCAACCTCACAATTGGTCAGTTATGTTTTATGGAAGAGGTGAGGTTCTCCCTTCGTGTGCAACAAACATAAAGAATGCTTATGGACTTGCCTGTTGCCACTGTCACACAACCCTTCAAGGATTGAACGCACTTTCTTCTCAGCTTTTGTAGGAGGGGATAACACACATGCCTGAAATTTCATTTCAATATCCACTGCTTAGTCAATACTAAGTGCATGGTGGTAAACCAGTGACAAAAGATGAAACTTATTTACCAAGAAATTTGGTGGTAAACCATATCTCAAAATGCTCTCTGTAAAGACACGTACAGCACAAAAATGCATCCAGGAGCTGAAAACCTGCAGGCGAGAAACGAGTGCATTTTGTTTGAAATTTCCAAAATCTGTCATAGTAGGGCATGCATATAAATGATACGACAATAGTATTAACATTTGATGATAATAGTACAACAATTCCTCCAAGAACAATTCTGGAAAACTGTGACCGAGCGACAAAGAGAGCGAACAGCAGGCATTATGTATGCAGGCTACTTAAATTAGGCCATCAGGGGAACCTTTGATTTAAGATTACTAGACAGACATCCACAATTTAATAACCCCAACTAACACAACATGACCCAAGCTACCACAATTTGGCTACATTTTTATTGCATGGCCAGTGACATAACTATGAAGAAAGTAAATTGAGTGAAACAAAAATTACCTCCCCATAACTGGTATAGCACCACTGCAAAAGGGAGCCTCTTAAATTTTCTTGGTCTTGCACCAATTTTTCTAACTCCTGCTTTCGACTTTCTTGTGCTTCAGAACTGTATTCAAAATCACGAATCTGAACCACATGATAAAGAACCACAAGTCAGTTATAAAACTTCTCGGAGGGTTAAAAAAGGAATTGGGATATTTGCACCAATCATCTAGTGCAGTTACATTTATCATGAACAGTGATTTGATATTGCATGAACTGTAAAGGAGATTCACTTATGCTACTTTCATGGAAGACCAGAACAACATGCACAAAAAACAAAAGTACTCACCTGGAACCCCTTTTCACGAGCACTTGTTCTAAAGTTATCTGCGACCCGATTAAACAGTGTTACAGTGTAAAGAGCATATTCATTATCTTCAAATAACTTCTTGGAGGACCTTGGCACCTGCAAATTGCTTAACATGATCAATAAGACTGAAACAAGAAGGCTGCAATAAACATAAACAAATTAAGTCCTAGCTGTTATTTCAAAACTTTGCAAGAGAGGATGTACAAGTTCATCAACTATCTCCAACCAACCGCAATAACCTAGTGTGTTAGTAGCAGCTGAAGTAAAAAGCTATGGAGGAGGAAAATCATACCACATAGTTAGTCAGGGTCTCATAGCTTGATAGCCAATCCTTCTGAGAGTACTTGGGAACAATTGCAAGGAGAGTCACTAGATGTTCTGAAATAATGATGTCCTCTGGTTTCACTAAACCAGAAAGATCACGGACTGCTAAACTGAAAAACACCAAGAGACTTGTTAACCAAGAATCGTAATGAAAATGGTCATATTATTGCAAGCGTTAGAGTTAAAGAATAATTATACCTTCCACTCTGCTTTCGATTGATAGCATTCAATTGACTGCGGACATTATTATACTCGGCTACTCGAACCTAACATAAGAGTCATAAAATGGTGATTTATTTTTCTTGGAAAGAGTCGGACTAAATATATATAATTCAACTTATCATTAAGTTATGCAACTTATGCTAAGGGGTGAGTCTGGAGAAACTGAGAGCCATTAATTATAGTAGTTCACTTCTCCAGCAACAAATATCATTTGTTTTTTTCCAACAAATTGCATCATTTACCAACAACAGCTTGAGTCCTCTCATCACAACAGATAAATGCTTCTAGTGACTAAAACTTATGGAGTATGTACAGTTTATCACTCCAATAAGTATATCAAAAAACTTGCATTACATCAATGGCAGAACTAGGTTGAAGGAAAAACGTGGAGCATTACCTTGAGATCATCCTCAATCTTTGCAACTTGACCATGAATGCTGTCAACAATCTCCTTCAAAGGCGACATCGTAGGGTACTTGGCTTCATCCCAAACGAACCTACCATAATAAAAACCCAAATTCAATACTCACAGGCAGTGACCACACATAAACCAAAGCACCACACCTCAAGTTCATAATTGATCTCATTGAACTTTGAATTAATACCTGGTGAGGTATGAATCGACAGGCACTCCATCGACAGTCAGAGCGCTACTCTCCACCCCTGAAACCCTCTCGAGCTCCTCGATCTGGCGCCTGATCTTATGAGAAACACCCTCTACAAAGTTGTTGGACTGCAAATTGCCAAAAATCACAAAATATAAACTAAATTGGCAGATCGGAGCAAAACAAAATTGCATTACAAATTACATTTCAACAATGATAAAGAGAACTCTTATCCAATGAGATTCCAATCGGATAAAGATAAGGTGTCTGAAAATTATCACTGACAAAAGATAATTAATAATACATTAAGCTACCAAACAAGTTTCAGAATTCCAAAATTATTAATACAACAAATGCGAGAATACCTTTAAGAGATCGTCGCTGAGGGAGAGAAGAGAATCCAAGGTTCCAACACGGAGATTGGGAATATTGAACTGCAAAAAGTGATAGGGGTAATTAAATTGATAAGAAGAGAAATGAATTGAAAAACAAATCAGATCAGATCTTGCGAATCAAAAGGAAGAAAGGAAGAGCAAGTACTCTGTAGAGGGGAGTGTCGAAGGAGTGCTTGGAGATTTGTTCCTGCAGACGGTTCCATAGAGACGACGCCGAGTTTTGAGCCGGCAGAGACACCACCCAATACCTGCTCGCCATTCAATCAATCTGCACACCCTTCTCTTCTGCTTCTTCTTCTTCTAGCTCTGTGAGTTTGCTTCTCACTCCTAAATTCTCTCTCTGCAGAGTGCCGCTCCCCCTCCTCCTTTTATTTTCTGTATATTTCTATTTTTCTTGTTTTAATTCCTTTTTTTTTTTCCTACCAAAATTATATATATTTATTAATAGGACAAATATTAAAATATTAAAAAAAAACCCGGTAAACCGCACTAGAACGGAAGAACCCATAGGGACCCGGGAAAGAAAAAAAAAGGCGCCCACCGTGGGGCTCGAACCCACGACCACAAGGTTAAGAGCCTTGCGCTCTACCAACTGAGCTAGACGGGCAACTTGTTGTTTACAGCAGAAACAGATGCACCATATTATGCCTGTAATCAAGTTCTTTTTCACCGAGACTATGGTGTAATCAACAGTAAAGTAAACAGCAAGGGTCAATTACACATGTTTTCAGTTCATTACTTGATTGGATTATCCTAATTTCTTAAGCAAGCTATTAGGAGATTGAACGATATTATAAATATATAAGTTGGACAAGTACAATACATGTTACAAGTTTCTACACTTGTTATTGCCCTTATTGGTGCATACGATCAGCTGCCAAAATACAAAGGGTACAAAAAACAGAGAGTCTAACCCATTTGGTCATGTCACTTAGGTGGTTACATATTTATACTAATGTTGCATATATATTAGTTTATGCTAAAACTTAATAAAAGTCGTCAAGAGACAAGTTTTCAACAGATCCGAAACTTTCATGCAGAGACCCATTTCTGGAGTAGTTTGTCATCATTGATCCCCCAAAAAAATCAAGCAGCGAGTCGTTTGAGAAGGTGGTGGTGTCGTACACAAATGACATGCCCGCAGTCATATCCTCATCCATTTTCGGCATGTAAAACGAACTCGAACTGAACTTGTTAGCCTCAGACTCGTGCACATAGCGGTCGCTCACCGCATTGTTCATACCACTTATGTCTCCGTATACATGATCTTGGTCAGATGCCTTTCTTGCCTGAATAACCTGCCAATGCACGTACGGTCACGAACAATTTAAATTAGTATCTGTTTAAATAATGATCAAATCATCATGAACTGTATAGTGATTTGGTCACCCTACGTAATTCTGGTTGTGATTATCTTGGTAAACCATGATGTAATCTCCAAACTGTAAGCCATGTACATTAACAAAGTCACCTGAAAAAAAATTCTACATTAAAAGACTGATAATTGAACATATATAATATATAACCAAATGTTTGATAAAAGGGAAAAAAGGGAGATATTTATACCAGTATTTTCAAGTACATACATTCGGCTGTTGTTATTAGGCCAAAACCTGATTAATTGGAAAAATAACAAAACATAGATTGATCCGCCATTAGAAATATCTTAAGAAATGACTTTTTCATGCATTCATAAATTGCTAGAAAATTGATCTGGGATTGAAAGGAATAGAGAACTCGTTAAAGATATTGAAGAACTTCAAACCTGTACTTGAAGCTCCAAACATGCAGACCATCTATGTCATCCATGTTGATTGCTATTCCTTCCTTTGATTCGAGGGTAGGGAGATGAGCCTCGGCTGCTTTCTGCAATTAAGTAAACAATTCAGCATTGTCAAATACATACATATGAACCTTAGTAGCTAAATTAGTTAGCATGATAATATTCGTAATCATATCATAGCCATTTACAAAAGCGATAAATATTGAGTAATTACCTTGGGGAGTATCATTCTTCTGAGAGGGCTCACATCACTATTCTTGAGCTCTTTTTGGAAAAGAAATCGCAGCCGTGTTGGATCAATTACCTGAAGCGTCCAGATCCATTCATGGCAAAAAAAGATATGCATTGAACAAACTGATCTTGAAACAGTAAGACAGCATATAAATATGCTCAAATTGCAACTGAAATAAGTGAAAAAGGTGCAATGTTTTCTATCATGTCATTTCTTGGACAACAAAATCAAATGAAGATTAGCACTAGCACAGTTAGGAACTTCAGAATCTACAATCCAAACTAGATTAGGGATTCTATATCAAATACGAATAAATCCAACGATGATTCACTCATCAAACATTACTATAAAAAGTGAAATCGTCAATTCAAGGGTCTTTTAACTAAAAAAAGGGTGAGCTCATAAAACCAACGGTTATTCAACTATACAATGTTCATATCGAATGCGACAAGTTATGTACTGTGGAGTGTTCCCAAAATCTATATTTTAGTGGAACATGATTTACAGGGACTCGTTTCGAATACATACTTACAAAAAGTGAACTCATAAATCCAACAGTTATTCAACTATATAGTCTTCATACCAAATGCGACAAATCTGTACTTTGTATTGTTCCCATAATCTATATCCAAGTGGAATGTGATTTATAGGGACTCATTTTGAACACCGTACTAAAAAAAGGTGAACTCATCAGTCCAACAGTTAATAATTTAATTATACAATGTTCATATCGAATGCGACAAATCTGACTATTGAGTGTCCCTAAAATCTATATTTTAGTGGAACATGATTTACAGGGACTCATTTCGAACACATACTTAAAAAAAGTTAACTCATAAATCCAACGGTTATTCAACTATACAGTCTTCATACCAAATGCGACAAATCTGTACTGTGGAGTGTTCCCAAAATCTATATCCAAGTGGAATGTGATTTATAGGGACTCATTTTGAACACTTACTAAAAAAAGGTGAACTCATCAGTCCAACAGTTAATAATTTAATTATACAATGTTCATATCGAATGTGACAAATCTGACTATTGAGTGTCCCCAAAATCTATATCTATGAGGAACGGGATTACGGGGACTCCTTTTGAACACATACAAATTAATTAGTAAAGGTTGCTGTATACGTCATGTACGATGACATACACCGATCTATCAGTAGATTTATACAGTTGGTGCCCAACCTGATAATGCCATCGCATAGATTAAGTTCTTAAACACTAGATAGGACCGATTCTATTGAACCAACAGCATATACAAAGTAGAATAAAATTGGATAATAATTTAAAGAAGAAATTCCCCCAAGAAAAACATACAACTATGTATCTACATTGCCTTTGATTACTCATCCAAATCACAAGATTTTATAAGGAAGCCGGAAACTCCATTTGAAAAAATCTGACACATCGATAACTGTAAGTGGAAGGGTTATATATCAGTTATATCAGGCCAGTTGAACATGTGAAAGGTCAATCAAATCAATCTAGTCCTTGTATATCTCAAAATAACAATAATGTATCTCAAGATAACAATAATAATAATAATAATAAATGGAAGAAAATCAAAGAAAAAAAAAACAAATTTACATACATCTGATGGAACAGTGTCAGATCACATGAACCGAAAAGTAAAACATCAGATTTCAACTATATAACAAAAGGGAGCATATAAATCGCAGAAAAATAATTAAATAAGGAAGGAAAATATTCAATCAAATTTAACTGAAACAAAGAAGGGTAAATTTTGAAGAACAAATAAGCAACTAATACTAATATACATGAGAGGTAGAGGGAATTAAGGAGGCTCACACGTCCAGGAGGGAGAGTGGAGGGCGGTGGTAGCACGTGCGAGGGGGTAGCGGAAGCAGCAGCTGCCGCGAAAGAAGAGAGGTCGTGAAAGTTGATGGTGGAGGATCGCCTCTGTCTGGTCATTCGTTTTTTCCTGAGGACACCGAAACTAGTCACAGCACGGACAAGGTCATGGATCGACCCGCTCCGATTCGACCCGTGAAAGGTACTCTTGTGATCCGCGTTATCCTTGTTCCCCTTGGCAGTGACAAGGCCGAGCTCAGCCTCAACACCTGCCCTCAAGCCAGAGGCCTCGGTTTTCTCACGAAGACCTACAGCTGCTGCTGCTGCTGCCGCCGCTGTTTGGTCCATTAAACCAAAAGCAAAAGTGTTAAAAAGCAAAGGAAATTACTAGTACAGGTTGGACCTTGGATTTCAGAAACAGTGGCTGTGAAGGACGCTCGGCAATCGCGAAATGGGTGGGCTATCTCTCTGGAAAGAGAAGAATATATATCTAGCTAGTGGGTGGCTGTGGAGGTGTGTGCAACTCCCAGCTTAATTTGCTACCTTTTTCTTAATTTTTATTTAATTTTTCTTATTTCTTTGCTATTTTTGGCAAGGGTTTTTGGAGATTAAAGCTGCTGCTGCTACCCTTGATTTTCCAGTGACATTTGTGCAGCCTGCATTCAGTCATATCATGATTTACATAAGCTTTTGCTTGCTCTCTTTTTTCACGTATTTTTAATTGTTTATGTGCAAATAGAGTTGTATCTATTAATGAGCGTTGGTATTTGGAAGAAAAAGTCATATTTAGGGTTTAGCTATGGTGTTCGCAATTTACAAAAGAGGACCTCTTGTTCTGGGTCGGATGACAAATGTGCAATATGCGTTCATGGTTTTGTTTATTTTTATTTAAACCTACCTAGCTAGTTAACTTAAATATCAAACCATGGTTAGTGTTGAGAAGTGTGGAAGGGATGGTGGGGGAGGGGGAGGAGGGGATAAGGTGGGTGGTGGTGGTAGTTGGAGTGTGGCCAACGGAGGAGTGACGGATGGACGGTGAAGACAGCAATGTTGGTCTGAGATGAACTTCCAGGTGTTGCAAAAGTTCTGACTCCCCATGCAACTGTGTAATCAATTCAATGGCATCTCTCTCTCCGCTCTCTTTCCCGACTTTCTCTCTTTCTCTTTCATGTGATGAAAACCAGACTAGACACCCTCCTTTTTCTCCCTCTCTCTCTCTCTCTCTCTCTCTCTCTCTCCTCGCGCAGAGACGAACAAGAGAGTTTTACGTGCGGTAGGGATGAAGGAGAGTTTCCGGTGTGATACTCATACCATGGACTATTGTACTTACTATTCACATCAAGCATGGTGTATTAAAACGCACGGTTCAGATCGTTTTACTTCGCAAAATCTACGGCTATCTGATTTAGGTGACCAAATAAAAAGACCTCTGGGCTCCATCTGATTCCCAGATTTTACGCCACTTTATTTGATTCACATTTCTTTTTATTTATTACCACATCCATTTCCACTTAAACTTTTGATTTTTGTGTGGACATGAGCTGGTGGGGATGGACTTTCCTTAGAACATTTTCAAATGAGATGCTAAAATGTATACATCAGATATAACAGTAAAACAAAAGATCAAACTAATATTTTACAACTGAAGTGTCAAATCTTATGTGACGATGACATGAATTGATAGTAAAAGAGATTGCTATCAAATTTGACATCAGCTTCAAATGTTTTTTTTATTAATTATTAAAAAAATTAATTAGTTTAATCATTTAATATAATTAATGTTGAGTTGATCGATGCAATTATCTTACTTTTTTCTTCTTTTCAATCAAGGAAAGTGAACAGATTTTGACAAAAAAAAAAAAGAAAGTGAACAAATTACTAATTAAACTTTAAATGTCATTTATTAAATTTTAATTATTTTAATAATTTATTTTATAAAATAATAATTTAATTTGACATATCTTATTTGGAGAACAAATCTTTAAAAGAGGTCAAAATGCTACATAAGCTGTCAAAATTTGACATCTCCTTTAGAGATGATTTTAGGTATTCGAATTTAAATTCTCTTCTTTATAATTTAAAATTTAATTATATGTAAAATATATTGAAATTTTTGGAATATTATGTTTTAGAGGTCCAAAAAAATTTACTCGTATTTTCAAAATTTGTAAAATTTATTATTTTAGGCGTGAAAGACTTAATTGCCTATATATCTAAAAAAAAATTGATACACCTTTTTTCCAAAATTTCTCAATGGCGCTTGTATGAAGAAAAAACTTTGGATGACATAGAACTCTAACTTGATTTAATAAGGTCTCATATTCGACTCATTGACGAAAGAAAGGCGCGATTTGAACAAAACTGTGAGAGTTAAACATAACTATAAAAAAAATTAATGATCAAGATTAAAATGGTGATATAAGGAAAAAATATTGGCAATTAAAATGGTGATATAAAGAAAAAATATTGGCACTATACACTGTATTGTAAGAGAGATTTTTCAGTGTTCACATCACACGAAGTGGTCACGTGTCCCTATATAAATTGTAGGTTATATATGTTAAAAAGTTAATAACTTAAAAATTAAAATTTTCTACCACTTACATAAAAATACGTAATGTATCATTCGTGTTCCCATTGCAACTAAAAATTTTCCTGTAGAGACCTTTCGTCTTTTTGCCGGTCATCACGCACTCTCTTTTAACCTCAGCGATATGCTTCTGCTGCCACTTGGACGCCATGCAAAATTGAGTCAAATGATTTTTATTTTATTTTATTTAAATTTCTGGTCCGATAAATGAAATAATAAATTACAGCTCTTAACTTAGGTGATATTTGACAGTATTACGATATGATAATATTCATTTTCACTTGAAAGTGAAAGTTCTTAGTTCGAATTTCGTGAATGATGAATTCGATACCAAAATTAGATTACCCATTGTGTGGCCTACCCAAACACCCCCTCCTTTTCGTGTAAAAAATATTGATGTACTAAAAAAAACTTAGGAGAGTTTTTATTGAGTTCGGAATACGGGTAATACACTACGTGTCATTATATAAGAAGAGGGAAATTTTATTTTTTAAGTAGTTAATTTTTAACACAGGTATCTCATTACTAGTATAGTGACACGTGATATACCCACTTCGGGTTACAAATTTCTCTTCACTCATAGTCTACACTCTCGAGTAAATAGTTGACAGTAATTTCCGATTAGGGCAATCCCAAGGTAACTATTGTATTAAGGAGAGTTTCTCAAAATGAAACTTTTCATAAACTCTTTGTCACTCTACAGTTTAAATATAATTTTTGTATCAACATTATAAAATATTGTGAAAAAACCATGAAACAGTAGAGAGTCCATGAAGAGCCTCATTTTTTAAGAATCCTCCTAGCATTTCTCTCTGCTGCAAATAGGTCTTGCAAATTGCAATTCGCCAATTTAATTCGAAGTTTCTGAACTGTTTAGGTAAAAACAGATAACATTTAGCTGGAAATAAACAAGATCTATTAATCCCACTTGGTTAGATATTCAGTTGACCATTTGTCATTGGAATTGTTGGAAAATAACTGAAGAAAATAGTAAATTCTGGTCACAAACTAAACAGGCTCCATTTGTACAGCTCATACGATGAGAAGAGAAGACCAATTTAAACAAACAAAACTATTGGAAGAGAAGAGAAAATAGCAAAATCCACCATGTATGAACAAGAAACGCCCTATTCGAGCGTAGCACGGTGCAGACCTTTGATATAGAGAATGCCACATTACAACAAGAGCTGATGACACCGCAAGTTAAATCACAAGGTACACACTGACATACGTGATCACATATCCTAGACTCTAGTCCATCTTCCACGACCCCTTTTACGGCTCACAAATGATGATTCAAGGCTCCAAGGCATCCCTCCATCTTCAGTTTTGCTAATCAGTCCACCTTCAGCAACCTTTCTTCTTCGGCCTGCGCCTTCTTTGGTTCAGCGGGGAAGTATTTTATACCCACCAGATCACCAACCCTCCCGAAGACCTGAAAGAACCAAACCCCAAAACAACATCAAGCCACAAACTCTCTCACATTGCAACCAATATTGCAACTGTGTTATAAGATGTTGCATACAATTGGAAATACATGAAGCCAGAGAATGGACGTCATATTGAACATGTTATACAAGAATTTACCTCCAAGGCTTTGATCAAGTCTTCCCTTGTATGAGATGCAGATATGCATATACGTGCCCTTGCCAACAGTAGCGGGGTTGCTGGAAATGCTACTGTCACAACAGCTACCTGTAACAGCACCATTCATACAGCAGTAATTATATTGACCTAGAGGCAACAGAAAAATTAAACCATAAGAGGACAAATGTGGGGGAAGTATGGACGCACATTCTGCTTGAGGCACTCCCGTGAGAAGGCAGGAATTTTGGCTGGGTTGTATAGCATAATCGGCATTACTGGAGAGTCGTTATCCCCCAAAACCTCAAAACCCATTTTTTGTAGTTCTGACCTGAAAAAGTTGCTATTCTCTCGTATCCGTGCAAGTTTTTGGGCACCTACAAGGAAACAAAAGCTCTTTCGGTCACCATCATATAAAGAAGAAGCACTAAAGGCTAAAGATACTTGCACAATATCTACTAAACACAAGACATACCAAAGAAAACAGAGGAAAGAAAACCAAAGAGAAACTGAGGAAAAGAAACAAGTATCTATCAGCACCTCTATTGGAACCATCCTCTCCAAGAAGGACCTTTATGGCACATATTATTTGTTGGGCAGCTGGTGGTGATATTGAAGTTGCATAAAGATGAGCAGGGCAAGTGTACTTCAAGTATTGGATAAGCTCCTGGACATAACATCATTGACCACGTTAAATTGAATACGAAGCTCATGAATTTTTTTTATTACTCTGCAAAGACACACCATAATGTGAATAAAAGGATGGCACAAGAGTCAAAGTGTTTGTTACAAAGAGAATATAAAAACTCAATACATGGTAATTTGTCTAAGAATCACATCAATGCATCGTGCAACGGAGAAGACCTTCTGCCAGAATCAAAATTGCTTTTCAACTAAGAGTTAGGTTGATCATCCATAAATGGCACTTAAGTAAAAGAAACTGACAGCCAGCCAGCCAGTCATATAGATAATGCATAATTAAGTCTCTCCTATTTCAACGAATGCCTTTTCCACATTGAAAGTCTGGCTAGGTCCCACCACGCACTGATTAACATATTCGAAGTATAAGGAAGGTTCAAAAAACAAACCTTAGATCCTGCAATATAGCCACCACATGATCCAAATGACTTGGTAAATGTTCCCATCATGATATCTACATCAGCTGTATCGACTCCTAAGAGCTCACAAACACCTCTTCCTGTTTTCCCTACTGCTCCAATGCTGTGGGCCTCATCCAAATATGTATATGCCTAAGACAAGAAAGGAAGTTGCTGAGAATAAAGACAAAAATTATTCACTGTTCAGATAACAGTTTAGCAAGGTATTTCCCAATTCATTAGAAAAGTAATAGTCCTTTGAAGGATACAATATACTGCATATAATAAGGTGGCCAAAACAACATTTATTGAAGTGAAAGCTACCAAGAAGGTGCAACCTTATATTTTTTGCAGATTGCTATAATCTCAGGAAGTTTACAAAGCTCCCCTTCCATGCTGTATATCCCCTCCACAATGACGATTATCTTCTTCCAGGGTCTGCGGGTCCTAGGCTGCCCCTCTGCGATTTTTTCTCTCAAAACTTCCTCCAAATGAGCAGGAGCTGTAAATAAAGCAACAGATAGATATAACGGTGCAACCTCCAACCTGAGCTTCACATTTTTCTTTTAATTTTAATGAGTAAAACTCTATTCATGCTATCATCAACATCTCAGAGAAAAACGCAACATCTTGGAAATGTGTATCCGATGAACATCCCGTTCATTCAAGTAATCAATTAAATCCATACACATGAATTTAAACAAGGACAAATAGCCAAAAACCTGATTATGAACTAATATTTCCTCACTGGATTGTCTTAGTGTAAAGAAAATATGCATCATTTAAAACCCTGAGACGCATAATTTGATGCCCAAGTCAAAAGCTTCAGCATCCATGCTATACAAGATAGTAACTAAGAAACTTACTATTGTGTTGGAAAACACAAACTCTAGCTCCAGATCCTCTTGCGCCGTTGACAATAGAGTTGTGGTTCAAAGAATCACTAACAATCAAGCCTCCCTGTAAAGTCAAATGGCACAAATTCATATAAGGAATGCAAAGACAAAGTTTAGAGGTCATAAATTTGAGAAAAGATGCAAACCTTCCCCATCAGGACAGGAAGGATAGCAGAGTTTGTGACATAACCCATTCCAAAAACTATTGCAGCAGGTTTCCCGACAAAATTTGCAACACACTCTTCCAGCTCATTATGCAAATCGGTGGTGCCTGATAATAGAAGCGTATCATGGTGAATTCATGGGATCCTTAAATTCATTTAGAAAAACAGTTCAAACAAATTTTCTTGCAAAGTAGTATTAGTATACAAACCGCCGTCAACTCTGCTGCTACAGGTACTGGGAGAATATTTTTTCAACGTCTCAATAGCGCGAGGCGTGCAGTACTCATCGGATGCAGCAAAGCCAAGGTAATTGTAAGATCCTAAGTTAAGGCATCGACTAGTTTTTTTCGTCAGCCTGCATTAGCCGAAATACAGAGTGAGGATATAAATCAAGAAAACATAACAACAGGATTCATGAAATTACAAAATCGGAGGAGATTTGCAATCGTTACTTGAGTGTTTTGTTGTAGTCATTGGAGTAGCGTTCAACCACATCAAACCAAGCATCAGGAGCACTTGCAATAGGTCTATTGAAACAGTCCTGACCAGTCAAAACTTTAAAAAATTAACCAGCAATTATCAATAATTATGTTTACGGGACTCCATGGATTTATGTTTAATTGCAGGAGCAGGTGCATCCACTCCATACAGCGCAAGAAATATAACGCAATCTTTAACCCAAAATAATAATAATAATAATAATTAAAAAATATATATATTATATAACGCAATCAAATCAACAACAAAATACCTGAATTCGAAGATAAAGCCGGCGAATATAGAAATCTTCAAGTCCTAAACAGATTGGAGCATAACCCTGCTTCTCGCAACAAAACAATCTTCTTCTTTTTTACATAAAATTACAGGAATTTTTTTTTTAAAATGGAAACAAAATTATGTCAAATGATTACGGAACCTGCAAATTGCTAGCACTCCACCAGTCAATGATTTTGCGGAAGAAATCTCTGACTTGGCCGAAAACGAAGAGCAATCCATAGCTGAAGTACGTGGTTAACGCGGTTAAATAAGGGATCGCAATCATTTTTGCGCTGGGATGATTGTATGATCCGAAAGCTACGTCGTTTAAGCTGTGTGAAGCTTGGCGACGTGAACTGGATCGGAGAATCTGGGAGTTGCGGAGCTCTGAGCAGGAGTTTCTGAGGGTGTGCAGATCAGAGATGTGGCCCAGATCCGGTATTTGAGTCGGGTTGACCCGTTGGATGGGTCAGACTCAGACGGAGGGAGAGAATGAGAGGCGATGGGAGAAGAATCGTCGTGTCTAGTCGTCCAATCTGTTTTTGGTGCCCCACTCTTTGGATTCAATTCAGTGACCGCGTTGGCGCTGGCGAAAATTCCAAGCCATATCAAATTGTGAATATTTTACACTTTCCAGCTCATTTAGGAACGGCGGACAACAATTTTCCCAGCAAATAATAAACAACGAATATTATTATGTGCAATTTTAGTGGGAAATGAAGTTGAATGCGTTACTATTAATGTGAAGAAGAAAAAAGAGAAAATCTCCATTTTCATTTAAAATAAATTGTTGCATTTGGCCTCGTTTATTTCATGTTAAATAACAATTTGTAACTTTTTTTAAAGATGACAGTGTAACTGTTAATGTTACAATAATTTAATTCTAAAATCGATAAAAAAAGGTAATAAAATTAAGATTTATTGTACTGTTGTCACTTTCGACCAAACAACTGTTATGTTAATCTTTGCATATTAAACATGAAAAATAATCCGTTTCAGGGTGGATTTGGTACCACTAAGAACTCCACAAGACAATAGAAGAGGAAGAAATTTACCGACTACTATTAAGTTAGTCTTTGAGTATTGAACATGAAAAGTAATAAGTTTTGGCATGAATTTGATACCACTAAGAACTCCAAAAGACAATAGGTGAGGAAGAAATTTGTTTTTCCATTTCATATAGCAGATGCGATTTAAATTTCTCTACAAATATAAATTAACATGATAGGGCAACAACGGTCTAGGAATACTTTTATTCGTTGTAACCGGAGGATATTAGGTAAAATCAAGAAATTCTTAGGTATTTTAGAAAATTTAAATAAATAAATATTAAGAAATTTGCTAACAAATAAAGCCCTAAAAAAATTAGGAGTTATTAAAACCGAGCGAAATTTCTTCGTGCCGCCAGGCAGGCGGCAGACCTCTCGTACGAATTGAGATCCCTCAAGGGCCTCAACTACTCTCTCTCTTTGTGGCGTTTTAAAACCCTAAAACTCACCATCCCAAGAGGTCCAATCTCTCTCCCTGCTAACCTCTCACTAAAGCCAGTCCTTCTGCAGCTCACTCATGGCTGAAGCTAGGGACCAAGGCGAACCCACATTTCCAGCGAAGCGCAAACCCGATCTCAGCTGCGGCGACCAGCCCGACTGCCCCAACAAAACCCAGAAGCTTGAAGTTCCCGATGACAGTCCGTCGGCTGCGGAAGCTAAAAGTCAAACCCCAGAAAATTTCAACAACAATTCCTCCGCTGGCGAAGAGAAAACCTGTAAGTTTGAAGCCAATGCTGACCTCGAAGACGAAGACGAGGAGGAAGATTACGAAGAAGAAGAAGAAGACGATGAAAAGTCTAATGGGAAGGCGGAGGTGGATCGCAAGGGGAAGGGGATTATGAGAGATGACAAGGGCAAAGGGAAACTGGTAGAAGAAGATGACGACGACAGCGACGATGATTCGAGCGACGGCGGAAGCGAATTCGAAGACGGAGACAGCGATTTGTCGGATGATCCTCTTGCAGAGGTCGATTTGGATAACATTCTTCCTTCGAGGACTCGGAGACGGCAGGTGCAGCCTGGAGTTTACATTGCTAATGACATTGCAAATGAAGTAGAAGACGACAGTGATGACAGCGATGATTGAGTTGAGGAGGAAGGTCAGTAAAAATTGACATTATGTTTCGGAAAGTAGTATTAGTAGTATTAGCAGTAAGTGATTCGATGAGGCTATGCTAATTAGTTGCTGTATTGCGGCCAAGGCTGTGAATACTTTATGTTACTCAATCCAAGTATCTTCCTTTTAGTCCCTATTGGATTGTATCATTTCGTCGGTATTTTCCTCCTTCAAGTTCATATTTGAAGTGTGTATGCATGTGTTATACTTTAACATGGCAGAGTAGTGGCTACAAGCTGTAATTTTAGAAATCATGTGTGAAAACTTGACCAAAACTCACTGTGAACTTTTTGTTAGTTAGGAAGACGAATATTTTGAGAGCAGAGCACAAACATGCCGAACTTTTGAAACAAAGACCTTTTCACTTATTTGTGGAAAGGTAATTCTCTTCGCGTTGACTAGGCTAAGCCTCAATGTATCCCCCTTTCTGAAGTTTTAGTGACATCTCCTCAAAGTCCCTATTGGGGATTTCCGGGTGTTTAGTCTTACTATTTCCACAGCCATCGTTAGGGTTTAAAGCTGGACTGTCTCGCTGAAGAGTTTGCCTTGGCTAAAAATAGCGAGCGCACTTCAAGGAGGAAAAGGGGAGAAGATTCAGTAACCCATAGCTCTAGTTAAGGAAGTGATTTATCAATTGGCCTTTTGAAGAACATCACTTGCCTATGCCAAAGTAGCAGTTCTGACCAAATCACATTGTAGTTCTGAAGTTTATCTTCATACAAGTGGATAATCTGTCATAGGGTATCATGTCTATTATTGTTGATTGGTCCTTGTTCCCATCGCATGGAAAGACCGTTACTTGGAATGGTCCACTGGAGCAGGGAGGACTGATTTTGATGTGATCCTAACCCATAGCATTTTGTTTCATTTAGATCTACTTAATGTGTCCAAATCTCAGTCTTTATAATGTCTGTAGATTATGAATTGTGTAGCCTATGTGGTCGGTCTGGATCTGGAAGACTTCAGGGTCGGTAATATACGCATTGGTTATACCTAATCTTCTTTGCATAGGGAAATCTTGGTATTTACCTGCATGGCTGATGATTGTTTGCTACCTATCTTTATGAGGAATCGAGGACCAAGCTCTATTGGCCCCTATATGTGGTGCCGCTCATGTTTTCCGTTCCATGTTGGTCGTATAAATGTTGCTCTATTTCTTCTCCTCTTGCTTTGGCTGACACAACATATGGGGGTAACTGGAGATGACTATGTCTTAGATTTTACTGGCTGTTATGCACATATTTGTGGACTTGAGAGGTGCAACTTATATGGTCTATGCTTCCCCGCTTCGTCTATCTATGCACTATGCAGGTGGTCTTTTCCTGTTTCTCTTGGTTTTTTCTTTTGGTCTGAGATGATTTTGTATTGAAGTGATTTCCATACAGCCATTTTCTTCTTTTGCACTCTCCTTCTGTTTTCATCCCTTGATTCTCTTTGGATTTATTCAGTACTCGAGCTAGAAAGAAAAGAGGAGTGCAAGGGAGAAAAAACGGGTGTGGAAATCATCTCATTTTCATATGTTGGAATTATAATGCCCCCAACTTGGGCTTTGGCCCATAAGTTGAGATCCTTTCACTTTGGTGGACAGAAAACTGAAAAGGCCTAAAAGCAAGTCTTAATCTCCATATTAAGGCCATTAGCTAGCGATCCGATAAATCTGCGCCTGGCTGGACCATCTGTCGTTCTGATAGACGTTATGAATTGAACTCCCACTCCATAGCCTAGCCCTTGTCAACTGTAATTCTTCTTCTCCCTTTATCTTCCAAGAGGGGAAGGGAAGATGACATCATCATCATCATCAACAACCTAGCTAGCTATTAGCTAACAGTAACAACAGTTATGTGGTCCTTTCTGTCTTTCTCTCTTGTTGTCTTGTTACATGGATATTATGTAGTTTTGATCTGGAGACCAATACCACCACGGCGAACACGACGACCACGACCACGACCACCCATTCATATTGTCTGGGTTTGCTTTGGATTACTTACTATCAAGGCACGAGGGTGGGGACAGATACTTGTAGCCTCTATATCACTTGCTTGGGGTTGGGACCAGGTTTTCTAATATACGCGACAATTATGCGTAGAGTACATTTGAGGACATCTTCTAGTTATATATGACATGCCTTGCCTCTCTCGTCCAGTCGCTTTCAGCCTGCTTTACACCAAACGTTCCAAAAAAACGCAGTACCAGGACCACGGTGCACCTTCAATTCCATGCGTTATGATATCGCATGCCCTCTAACCTCTCTAGCCCTTTCTAGCCCTCTCTACCCTCAATCTTTTTGTTCAAATTTCTTTCCTTGGATGCCAAAGTTTTGTACAACTATAGAGCACACTACAGACACAGACACCCGATAAATTCTTATCTCCGGAAGCATGTATAGGGCACCAGGCACAAGGGGTGCGTGGACCAAAATATAAGGGTTTGATGTGTTGTGTGTATGGTCTGATGGTTACGAGATACCGTCATTCACATTCAAGAATTTTTCCTGACACATACTCTAGTAACTAAATTTAATTACTCGATCTACGATAAACATGTGTCATTTGAAACTTTGAATTATAAAAAAGAAGCGATACTCTTGTCCCCTTAACTAGGTAGTTGTCTAAGCTTGATGAACCTCACATGGGTGCAATACTAGTTAATGATTGAGAGAGCATTTAGAGAGGAAGATGGAAATGATCATGAAGTGTGTTAAAAGTCATATATATACTTCGGTGCCTTTCACCTTGTTGAATCATGTATGATATATTCTTGTCCTAGTCCTTGTAATTATAATTATAATTATATGGGAGTGGGGCTACCAATTATATTTAATTATGGCCCTTTTGGCCTAACCACTCCCTGCTTTCGAATGCAAATTACGATCCTCTGATTGGATGGTTGCATTAAACCAACGTCATCCTTGTATTACGTATTAGTTGTTAGATGTTATGCGGGCGGAGCAGTAGTAAGTACAGTCGTAGGCTAATGCCAGACAAACATTGACAGCCTAGAAACTACTCTGAATAATGTTATATAATCAAGAAAGTTTTATCGAAATATTTCTAGTACGGTTTACTTTAACGAAAAATGATATATTTATTCTAAAAAGTTACTCCTGATATAATTTACTTACAACACTTTTTTGTCTTTTTGATTAAAACTCAAAGTTTTCAAACTATTTTAATTAGTTTTCCTTATAATCTATCTATACTTTTCAGTTTATGAGGAAACTGGATTCTAAATGTGAGTACATGATTAGAAAAGATAATTTCAAGTGTTCGTTCAATTATATAATAACATATAATTTTTTTATGTGGGTTAATAAAGTATTGTCCATGACCAATCATTTTGAACATTTTATGAAAAATCTTGGTACAACAAAAGAGTTGCAGAGAGATTTTTCAATGTAATAGAAACTCGATTTGGTACACCAAATGTAATCAATTGGTTGGAAACTTGTAAAAAAAATTCAAGCAATTTTTTTTTTTTAACAAACGATATTATTTACACTAATAGAGAGGTGATGAGTTTAGCCTCATAATGAGCTAACAATAATGTGATTTAAATTCTCTTTTGGCGAAAATCGAACCTAAAATATCTCAATTACAAGTGAAGAGAAATATCGCTAGACTATAGTATTACTTGGCAATTTCAAGCAATTGTATTATGATATTTGGTGTACCGAATCGTGTCTCTACATTGAAAATTTTCTTGGAGTTGTGACCCATCTTAGGATATTGACCAATGAACTAGCTATACGTGGCGGGCAGGAAGTTGTCAAATGCCAAAAGCAAGGGGATAACAAGTCGCAAAAGAGTATGCCCACCACCACATGGCCATATAAAGGCTCCTCATTTATCCCTATCGAAATTCCTAATCATCTTTTGCTTTGTGGCTTGCTTTCTTTCTTTGCAGCTCACTTGGAAAAATTCAACGCAAGCAGATAGAATTTGGAAAACAAAGCACTAACACGCAACAGCACATCATGATTTGGCATCAACATTTGACTTCACTGTTCACACCGCGTACATTCATAAATAATTAAAACAATCATTGGAGATTTTCTATATATATATTTCTCAAGTACATGTTACGCAATATTTCTTCCACCTTCACTGTTCACAGTTCATAACTCATATTTTTTGCACAATTTTTTATAATACTGACAATAAATTGACGTTAAAATGTAATGTATCAAAAAATTTATAGACAGTCTCATTTTGAAATAATCTCTTTAGAATTTTTCTTATACCACTATACTACACTAGCTTAGCTTCCATAATTGTCACCCTAAAGATACCTATTCCTATGGTACTATTAGCTAGGTACCTAGTCCCATAGTACCAAAGGCATTGAATAACGAACAAGCTCATGGTATTTAGTCCCATAAATTCATCATTAATTTATAAAAAATAAATTGAATGGCTTTCGTTAAATCATTTTAATACTTCAATAGCATAAATAGTATTGTAGAATTTTTGTTAAATGACTGATGCTTGAGGAGTAAAGAGTCTAGCGAATAAGAAAACGTTCTTAACCACTTAACTCGCAAATTTTTTAAACGACATTTGAAGTATCAATCAACAATAATTTTTTGTCAAGAAAACAAATGAAACAAACAAAATCAATAAAAGAAAATGACTTATTCATTTTAGATTTTGTCGTCCTTAAGCATGACATGTTTGGAATATTGGAAACTTCCATACTTGTAGTTGAAGGGTGAGACTTGAGAGCATCTGGCTTGAGAAAGGTTATGGCAAATTACAATACGCAATTGCATCTAATTTGATTACGTTTTATTTCAAGAACAAGTAAACATGCACTTCTGACTAAAAAATGAAAGGGCATTCGCGCCCTTAAAGCCAATCAAAGGGACTCCTCATACCTTTGTAAATCAAGAGGGATATGAGACTTTTTGTTTCACCTGTCAAATTTAGGCAACTAAACATACCATAGAGAGACGATGATGACTTTAGCAACTAAACATGCTGTAGAGAGACGATGATGAGAAGAATTTCAGTAAAAATGTCATTCTTACACTGAATGGAACTACTGTGACATGAAGTCGAGCATAATCAAAATTCAATCACGTGGACATCTTTTGTGAGAAGTAAGAAGTATCTAAATAATGTAAGGAAAACTAATGAAAATTACTTGAAAACTTTGAGTTTTAACGATAAGAACAAAATAAATGGTAAAATAAATAGTACCAGATTGATTTTTTAATATAAAAATATGATTTTTCGTTAAATTAAATAATACCGAGAGTTTTTTTTTTTCGAAGTTTCCAATAATGTAACCTGGGCATCTTTTCCAGATTTGTCTCTAAATTTCAAAATTTTACCGGTTTTGATATCTTGACTGAGAACTATCTGCGCCAACTCTTGTACGGTCCCAGACACCAGCAAGCAAGTGATGCAACCAATTACGTCGGACTATTAAAAGTCACAAATCTTGCGGTGCACCATCACACACTGAATCATATCATCGTGTAAATATGCAACTGCGCTGCGTAATTGGGGAAGAGATTTTATGCTACGCGGGAGAGTGTGTAAGTGCAATACTCGCTCCCGCCATTGCACACGAGCGAGACAAGGAGAAAACGATGCACCTCACATGGGGATGTCGTAGCCGTAGGGAGCGAGTTGAACATACTCGCACGAGTACAAACGAAGTGAGCGAGCAATCTTTATCCAAGACCTGGCATTTTGGTAATTTTACGTCTCAAAGGAATATGATTTTTCCTTTCCTTGACAGTCCATCAATGACTTTGGCAGAAGAGAGAGAGAGAGAGAGACTGAGAGAGAGGGAGAGGCTCGTCGGAAACAGTGACAAGGACACATGCCTGATCACTCATTGGACGGTCAAGATTCGCTTCGTGTTCTCCATTAAGTCACGCAGGGCCGTCGGATGCGAAGTAACCAGGGTTAGTCAATAACAAAGCGGGGTTGGCTCTGGTTCGTGCTGTTGGTTCTCTCCTCATCAGAGTTAAAAGCTTTCGCTTTAACACGGGTTGAGGTTCAAGCTTGAGCCTTCTGGGGTTGAGGCTCTCTCTCTCTCGTTATTTAGAATCATAAGATTTTCCATTTTGTTGATATTTTCTAATTCGGGAACTCGTTGTAGATTCTGAGAGATCTACGGAAAATATTATTCGTCTGTTTTTTTTTTTTTTTTTCCATGCCTGTAATCATCACTTTTTGATTTCCAGATGATCACTCATTAGAATCAAAACAAAAATATTTTCCTTTATTTTCTTCACCCTTTGTATTTTTTTTCTTCTCTCTTTCACTGCAGATCCCAGCTCAGGTGAAACGGATGATGTCAAATAAGATTTTCAATTAAAAAAAACCAGATCTTTGAATATATTTAGATCTGCTGATGTGGTCTCATTCATGTAGTTTTTTCTAAGATTCTCTTTCAAAGGTTTCGGGTTTTTGTGTCAAATTTTGTCACGGATTGAAATCCAGGACACAGATCTTCCACACGGAGAGTGAGAGAGATATGTGAGGTGGGGGTAGTTACTTGTTGGGTTTTTCAATTCATTTTTTGGGAAAGTTGATTTCTTTTGGTTGGATGCTGCTTTGACATTTTTCCCGGGAAAGTGTGGGGTCGAATGGTAAGGAGAGAAGGATGAATTACTTTCCGGACGAGGTAATCGAGCAGATATTCAAGGCAGTGACCTCGCAGAAGGACCGAAACGCGGTGTCGTTGGTGTGCAAATCATGGTACAAAATCGAGAGGTTCAGTAGGGACAGAGTGTTCATCGGGAATTGCTATGCAATCAGTCCGGAGAGAGTGATCGAGAGGTTTCCGGGGCTCAAGTCCCTGACTTTGAAGGGAAAGCCTCACTTCGCCGACTTCAATCTGGTTCCTCATGAATGGGGTGGCTTTCTGCAACCGTGGATTGAAGCTCTCGCCGACGGCCGGGTTGGCCTGGAGGAGCTCCGCCTCAAGAGGATGATCGTCTCCGACGAAAGCCTCGAGCTTCTTTCCAGGTCCTTCCCCAATTTCAAGTCTTTGGTTCTTGTTAGCTGTGAAGGGTTTACCACCGACGGCCTTGCTGCTATTGCTGCCAATTGCAGGTGACAATATCTACTTCCTTTTGTCGATAACTTATAAGATTGTTAATTTCGCTTATTATTTGCTTAATCTGGATTTGTGTTGTGTTGTTCTTGCTTGTTTGTTTTACATGCTCAAATGGAGTTTCTATTTTCTAATTTTTTGACTAATTTGCTATTTAGACCCTCGTTTGACTTATTTGTTCGATTCATATGTATGGAGTGGCGTTTATTCAGCAAAGTTGAATGCAAGTGTTGTTATCTTCAATATTTGTTTCATATTGTGACTTTGTTTTTTGGTTTTTTTTTAAACCAATCTGGGCCATCCAATTTTGTTCTCTTTTACATTTAGGGGGTGTATACAATTGGGAAATGGACAGATTTTAATGGATTTATAAATCCATGGATTTTTATGGACTTTAATTAATTTGTAGAGATTCCATGTAAAATTTTGATTCAATTCCCTCGAAATTTCACGGGAAGATGTGAGATTTGTGGATGCTTAAAATACACTACAAATTCTCTTAAATTCCCTCTAATTCCTCAACTTTTTGAAATTCTTTAAAATCAAATTCTAATTGAATACACCTGGAATGTTATAAACTTCTTTAAAATTCTAATTGAATACACCCAGATTTATAAGGATTTTAATAAACTATCTTAAAATCCGGATTGAATACGCATTGAATTTCAGGGAATCACTTAAAATCCTGATTGAATACTCCTAGTTTCATTAAAAGAATTAAAATCCTTCAAAATCTCAATTGAATACACCCCCGTTAGAGTATGCGGCTTCTATATAGGTAGGTGCTCCCCATGATTCCAATTTATTACTTTCTATATCTTTGCATAATTCATACTGTAAACGGTTAATGGGACATCTCGGGTTTCTTCTTTCAACTGTTTTGTTTTCGAATTTTAACCATGTTTCTATGTTGTGAATGGGAAAGCAATTGAATGGAGCAGTGTGAAGTGTCTCTAGAGTCTATATCCCGATTATCTAAAGTTGCGTTTCACGAATACTTTGAGTTTTGCCTCTCATTTGTGTGCTCTTAACTTCCTCCAACGTTTCTTCTGCGTAGGCTTCTTAAGGAGCTGGATCTGCAGGAAAATGATATTGATGATCATAGAGGCCATTGGCTAAGCTGCTTTCCTGAGAGCAGTACCTCATTAGTTTCCCTGAATTTTGCTTGCCTCAAAGGTGAAATTAATCTACCAGCTCTGGAGAGACTAGTGGGGAGATCTCCTAACCTCAAAGTCTTGAGGTTAAACCGTGCAGTGCCTCCTGACACTCTTCAGAAAGTATTGGCGCAAGCGCCTCAACTAGTGGATTTGGGAACTGGGTCTTATTTTCTGGATCCTGATTCAGATACCTACAATAAACTCAAGGCTACTGTTGTAAAATGTAAATCAATTAAGAGCTTGTCAGGGTTTTTGGAGGTTGGTCCTCGATGTCTGCCCTCTATTTACCCAATATTGGAAAACCTGACATCCTTGAACCTTAGCTATGCTCCAGGGGTTCATGGCAGTGAGTTAATAGAACTAATTCGCCAATGTGTGAAGCTTCAGCGATTATGGGTATGCTCGATTTGTTTTTGCTACAGAAAATGATTCTTACCACAGCTTCTTTACCGAAAAAGAAAAGAACTGATTGATAATTTTTTCTGTTTTTATGCAGATTCTGGATTGTATTGGAGACAAAGGACTAGGAGTTGTTGCCTCGACTTGTAAAGAACTGCAGGAATTGAGAGTTTTTCCTTCTGATCCATTTGCAGTTGGGCATGCTTCCGTAACAGAAGAAGGCCTTGTTGCCATATCTGCTGGTTGCCCAAAGCTTCATTCGTTGCTCTACTTCTGCCAGCAGATGACTAATGCTGCTCTCATAACCGTGGCCAAGAACTGCCCAAACTTTATACGTTTCAGGTTGTGCATCCTTGACCCCACTAAACCTGACGCTGTTACCATGCGGCCCCTGGATGAAGGTTTTGGGGCAATTGTCCAGGCATGCAAGAATATTAGGCGTTTATCGCTCTCTGGCCTTTTAACCGACCAGGTTTTCCTGTACATTGGAATGTATGCTGAGCAGCTTGAGATGCTGTCTATTGCATTTGCCGGGGACAGCGACAATGGTATGCTTTATGTGTTGAATGGATGCAAGAAGCTCCGGAAGCTTGAGATCAGGGACAGCCCCTTCGGAAACGAGGCACTTCTAAAGGACGTGGGAAAGTATGAAACAATGCGATCCCTTTGGATGTCGTCCTGCGAAGTTACCCTTGGAGGCTGCAAGGCACTAGCAAAGGAGATGCCAAGACTGAATGTGGAGATCATAAATGAGAGCGATCAGATGGAGAGTGGCGTCGATGATGAGCAACGAGTGGAGAAGATGTACCTCTATCGCACCCTAGTGGGGAAGAGAAGGGATACACCGGAATTTGTGTGGACTCTGTAGGTGCATTTTCTAGGTTGTCAATTTTTTCTCTTATTGTTTTAACTAGTTTGTACTTTGGTTAGGCCAGTTGATTAGTTGATTTTAGTTGGTGATGAGTTAGTGATAAGGTGTTTAAATTCAGAGAGATTGGCCATTGTATCTATATGCTGCTATAAATAGATTCGAACCAGTATTTCCAATTGCCCTGCTATCAATATCCTCGTGGTGCCCCAAGGCGATTGAATCGGGTACTTGTTTTGGCAACCTGATGAGACTTGGGAGGAGCTAGACAATAGAAGAAATCAAACGTAAACAATTGTGTTCCTACCCTGTATCCAGTATCCAGTATCCAGGCGGGTGGACGATTCATAAACATCGAAAAAAACACACAAGAGAATAAATAAACAGTGCAGCGATTCATAAAACCACACCTAAAATCTGTAGTCTTTACTGCTTGCAACTTACATGTCTTGGGGTAGAACAATGCACGAAACAAGAATAAATAAACAGTGCAGCGATTCATAAAACCACACCTAAAATCTGTAGTCTTTACTGCTTGCAACTTACATGTCTTGGGGTAGAACAATGCACGAAACAAGAATATACTATAAATCATTCCAAAAGCGCCCTCAAGTCTTAACCGACGAACACACTTTGATGCTCAAATTTGTGGAAGGGGCTTCAGAAACAAATATCCATTTTCAATATCATCAAAAGAAGCAGCACTCCTCCAGCAAACAGCAGCAGCATAGCGCAGCCAAACTGCACAAGCAAAAGAAACAACCAATTAGTTCCCTCCCTTATCATTCGAAAGAAATAATTAGCGTAATAACAAATTGAAGATCCCACATGATAGTATAAGCATAATTTAGCAAACCAAACGCATGATCAAAACATATTCGAGATTAAGCAAAGGAATCCTGTTTGCGTTAACCGGAGCGAGCTTGACATGTATTTGGCTTGAAATTTCTCACTCACATTATTTTAGCTATTGTTCATATCAGCTCAGAATTAGGGATGAGCCTAAAAAGCTTAGGAGGGAGTACCTAACGCCTAGGGAGTAACTAACGCCTGGACACAAGTTAAAAACTTTTGTTCAATCCTAGCACCAGGCTTCTTCTAGACGAGCAATGTAAGTGTTCATGATTTGACAGTCCAAGATTAAACCTTTGAAAAACTACAGAAGCGAACACTGTGCCATTATTCATTTGAAAAGCGTATATCCTGAACGAATGTCCGAGCATTATTACATGAGGACAAAAAGGCAAAGCAACATTCTGTATTCCTGTCTTCTGATAAGAATATCAGCTGTGCACGAGGAGAAAAAACTTTCTTAAAACCAATGCACTATCATAATCACATCACATGTGGCTGTCTAGTAAACGTTTACCAGATGTTCAAAAAGTGAACCACCCGTCTATAAGCGCTTGCCACGTGGTGAATTGGTGACATGAGAAAATCTCTCGTGCATAAGATTTGGTGTAGGACAACAACTAGTGATATAGGTGTTGTAAAAAAATCTAACCAAAAGACACTATGACATGTAGGAAAGCTTGAGGATTCAATGCTAGAGGCTAGATAGAGAATTTACTAACAAAAATACTTGGACATTCTCCTATGAAAATTCAAAAGCATAAACCTTTATTTATGCACACAACCATTAATCCAATTCAAAAGTTGGGAGCTTGGCAGTAAATTAGATAAATTTTAATCAAGTTCCAATTGTGTATGTAAGGAACAAAGGAAGAGAATCTGAAATGGGCTGGTAAAGAGTAGACGGCAGAGATGGAAGATTACATACCAGCCTCGTAAGAAAGACATACAACCATCTTGCTCTTGGTAATTGTTATGCTCGCAGTGATAGTGCTCGTATTGCTGCTGCTGCGGAGGAGGTGGCGGAGGGTACCCCTGATTGAAATAACCTTGGTACCCCTCGTACGGTGGATCACGCAGCGGCGGAGGCGGACCGTATCCGTGAGGATACCCAGGTGGTGGTGGTGGATAGCCTTCGTACGGTGGAGGCGGCGGCGGTGGGTACCCTTCATATGGCGGCGGTGGCGGCGGAGCTGATGGGTAGCCCGGCGGCGGATACTGATATCCTTGATTACATAAAAACAAATAATAATATCGATCAGTAAAAAGTAATTGAACAATTGCATTGAAAAGATTTGAAACTCTGAAAAGGAAGCGTGTTTGTTTTGGTTATACCTGGAGGAGGGTAGGGTTCTTGGGGAGCTTTCTGGTAACTCATCTTCTCCGCTGGCTCTCTGTTCCGGATTGCTTAGCCTGATCAAAAGATTTAGGTGAGAATTAATTAAGATAATCGAACATCCTCATATAGTAACCGTGGGTCCCAGACTGTTTCTAACTATATTCGACACGTTTCTGTGGGCTGGCAGGAGGGTGGTTCCTGTCATTCAACGAAATATGCGAGGTTGACTTAAACCCATTGGCATTTGGCGGGTAGATGGATTAGTTAAACTTAAACCCATTCTCTTTCTTCTTGGGCTTTCTATGGGGAGATAAGGCTTATGATTTGCAAACCTCAAAAGCCTAATATAGAAAAAGCCCAATGTAGAAAAAGCCCACTATTCAATTATTGTTGAAATTATTCTTTTATTTTCCTTTTTGTTTTGCCATATGAGATATGTACTAACAACATGAAGCTGTGGATAGGGGTGGGTTCAGTACGGTTATCATACCAAAATTTTCGTACCAATTACTGTACTAAATTTTCGATTTGACAAAATTTAGGGTAAATTACATTTTACCCTCTCAGATTTGGGTTCGATTTCAATTCCTTATAACATCTTTAAAACATTTCAATTTCATACATTTACTATCATTTTATTTCAATTTCATACATCTGTTGGAAAATCCGTTAAGTGATGACATGACAAATATGGGTTCTACATTTGTGCTGACTTAACTACCACACTTGTGCCACGTGGCTAAGCACTTAATAAAAAATTTTAAAATTTTTAAAAAATTAATTAATTAAAAATAAAAAATAAAATAAAATAAACCAGAAACCCGACCCCTTTCTACCCACCTGAGCAACCCACCCTTAAATCAAATACACACACACACACTCTCTCTCTCTCTCTCTCTCTAATCCCTAGCTCCAGAAATCCAATCTCTCCCACAACCTCCCCACCCCACCCAAAAAACCCATATTAGTGTTGATCCTCTCCAAAATCATGTATGCGATGGTCCCAATGGAAGAATTGCAGGGGTCCATGGTCTGAGCCATAATCCAAGGTACTGGATGGCGATGCACTTATTGTCCTGTGCGCCGCGGGCGAAGATGAGGGCCTCCGGGGTGCAGTGGATGAAGAAGGGAGGGTGGGTCCATTTGTTGGGCTCGGCGGGGAGGGAGTCAAGGTGGGAGTTGAGGAGAAGGGAGGGGAGAGAGAGGTGGGACCCAGGCCAGGTGAGGAGGATGGGCTTGGATTTGGACGGGGTGAAATGAAGGGACTAGATTTGGAGGTTTAGGGTTTGGGCGATGGCGGTGAGGAAGGCGATGGGGGAAGCGTAGTTTGGGTTGGTGTGGGTGGTGTTGATTTGGAGGTAGTTTTGGAAGCGACCGACGGGGGTGTCGTTTTGGTGGTCGGAGTGGGCCCCGGTTGTGGCGAGTAAGTGGAGGAGGAGTGTGAGGAGGAATGGGTTGGACATGGTGGCGGTGAAGAGCATCGGAGGTGGATGGGTTTGGGCTCGATGAAGGTGAGGATAGGTTGGGAGGGGAGGGAAAAGATGAGTTTCTGGGTTTGTTTGATTTTTTTTTAAATAAAAAAAATATGGTAAATATTATTATATTTTAAATGCATAAATTTTTTTTTGCCACGTGGCACAAATTTGTCAACCACGTCAGCACAAATGTGGATTCCATATTTGTCACGTCATCACTTAACGGTTTACTTAACGGATTCTCTAACGAATGTATGAAATTGAAATACAATGATAGTTAATGTATGAAATTGAAATGTTTTAAAAATATTATAAGGGATTGAAATCGACCACAAACCTGAGGGGGTAAAATGTAATTTACCCCAAAATTTATTACCATTACCGTACCAAACTTTTGGTATACTGAAGTTCGGTATTGCCAAATAGTTCGGTTGGTATGGTATAGCAATGGTAATTGCCATTTTATTTTGGGACAAAATTTGTTTTTGTGTTTTTTAACACAATCAAGGGTAATTTTTTTTTTTTTGTACCTTTATCTCATACATTGTAGCCTAAATTCATCTATTATTCATCATTCACAATTCACACACAATAATTCAAATGATGCATCAAGATTCATGAAAATTAAGCTTATAATCCAAATAAAAGTTACGAACCAAAACAAATAGAAGTTAAAGTTTCAAACCAAATGAAAATTGGAACTAAACTTCAAAAAGTAAAATTCATCGATCAATTCTTCAAGCTTGAGATGTGGAAGGTTTTGGAGGAGTCATTGAACTTGTAGAAGATTGAGTTTATGTCAAGCTTACATTATAAACAAAGAAAACATATTAGTAGCAAAAATAATTAAAGTTGAAAACCATTTAATAACAAATTTACTAAAAAACTTTGAGCATATCTTACTTGTTCCACTTCTTCCATTTCCTTGTAAAATTGAAGCATATCTTCCGTTTGTTCATTGTAGAAGTTTACTTCATCTATCATAAGTCAATCACTAGAATACACTAGTGCCTCTACCATTTTAGGAGTTAAGGATGTCCTAAAGGGGTCCACAACCCTCATTCATATGCTAAATGCATTTTCACTAGCAACAGTAGAAGTCGGGGTTGCAAATATATCCTTGGCTATTTGTGAAAGAATTGGAAACTCTTTTGTGTTTGATTTCCACCAACTCAAGAGAACAAAGTCACCAACAACAATCCTAGTAAGGTTTTATTTTCAAATTATTGGAATATTATAAATATGTATTATATAATTATATATTATATCATTTATAAATTATATTATATTATATTTTCATAACAATACGGTAATACCATAGTAATGATATCTATTACCTACACCGTACCAGGAAATTTCGGTATGGTACAATACCGTACCATTATCGATTGACATAAAATCAATATGACAAGGTTGACAATTCGGTTGGCACGACAATTTGACAAAAAAATCCATCCCTAGCTGTGGAGGGTTGCATCAATGGATGAAATATCTCATCTAGAAGTCATAGCTGTTGAAGAAAATTACAACTTATTGGCTTTGATAACACGGTTAAGCAACTTCCTCCTCCGCCTGAGTCAACCTTTTCGCTTTCACAGGCCCCGCAGTGACCAATTCCTTTCTCTAAAACTTGATCTTATATATACCTAAATAATTAATTAATTCATAATTCATAAAACAAATACACATCTGATCACATGTTTCTAGAAAGTCTTCAATCACCTCCCGTGTCTGCCATTTCAATTTTCAACCTTTTTTTTCTTTTTCTTTTTTCTTTTTTTTTTTAATTTTTTTTGGACTATCCTATCCACTAAAATTTTCCCGTGTATAAATAAGGTCTCCCAACCAATCAAAAGCACTGCAATTTTCTGCAAACCAAATCGATCACATCCAAATTCCAATCCAAGAAACTCTCAGTCTCACACCACAAAATCATACATTTTACATTTGTTTTGCTATTTCCTTTCCATTGCTCCCAGCCAAAATGAACCACCCCAATAACGAAGCATCCCAACCTCCCCTCTACCCCTCCGTTTCTCCTCCCACACACCAAAACACAAACCCTTTTCTACCAACACCTCCCGCTGAAGACATCAACCCTTTTCATCAAACACCTCCGCCAATGCCGCCATCCTCGTCCGAAGAAACACCTCCTCACGATGCATCCTCACCGCAGAATGAGAAAACCCAAGAACCAAAACAAGCTACTCATGATCAAGATATTCCATCCTCATCAAGCGGCTCATCTCCTCCGTCAATCCCACCAACTCCAAGTGAGGAAGAAAAATCAGCGCAGTGGGGGACTCACGTCATGGGGCACCCTGCCGTCCCAACTAGCCATCCGGACAACAAAAAAGCAGCTCTGTGGGGTGCTGCCGGATCCGAGCAAGCCCAGAATCCCTACCTCCAGTACAAACCCCTTGACAAGTCCAACAACAACAGTCCAATGGAATCCATGCTCCACGTCTTCAACTCCTGGACCAACAAGGCCGAGTCCATGGCCAACAACATCTGGCACAACTGTATGTATATATATTATGTTTCTCATCTCTTATATGTCTATATATGTTACTTTTAACTCATGAACATATTAAGTATCTAAGTGTTGTGTGAACCGCTTCTTGAGAAAGCGATTCTGCCCTTAAGTCTTTTCGCTAGAATTGCTTTATATATGGAAATCATTTGACATGTGCTTATCCTGGCACATCATGTTTTGCTAACAAACGCAGTTGGAGACATTTTTTTTATTGTAGAAAACACTTTTAACTATTCCAGAAGCGCATAAAATTTTAGTGCAGGACGTCGTCTGTCTTATGATCGCTCAAAAATCGATTAAATTGATACAAATTAACTAACATCTAAACTAATTTGATTGATCGATGATATCATGTCAGTGAAAACGGGGACATCGGTGTCTGGAGCTGCGTGGGCGAAGATGAACCTGACTGCGAAAGCAATAACAGGAGGAGGATTTGAGGCCCTGTACAAGCAGACATTTGCGACTTATCCCAACGAGAAGCTGCATAAGTCATTTGCCAGTTATCTCTCCACATCCACAGGACCAGTTGCCGGAACTCTTTACCTCTCTAATTTCCATACAGCTTTCTGCAGCGACCGCCCTTTGTCCTTCACCGCCCCCTCCGGCCAGGTCACCTGGAGCTACTACAAAATCATGGTACCATTGGGAAATATTGCAACTATCAATCCAGTGGTGATGAGGGAAAATCCAAGGGAAAAGTACATCCAGATTGTGACGATCGACGGCCATGATTTCTGGTTCATGGGTTTTGTTAATTACGAAAAGGCGTCGAGGCATTTGACCCAAAGTATTTCAACCTTTGTGGCATCTGGAGTTGCCGTCAAACCAGCCGTTGCTGCTGACAATGACATTGCATACCAGAAGCCTGACAAGGCTGACTATTAGGAGAGCTACTAATCTTGTTAATATTTTATTGCTTCTCTGCTCTGCTCGTGAAATTATATTGTCTTGCTTTTCTTTTACAATTTTTAATTCTCTCACCCGATCGACCGAGATTATTTCGTTCCATTTCCAAATTTCTGGCCTGGCCAGTTATATATACTCTTTCACTGATTGTAATTTCTTGATTGTTATAATACGATAAACCTCCGTGCTTGCTAATCCCACATCAATCACAATCCTCATTTTCGTATCGTCGTAGCCGCACAATAAGCTAATTAAAATGACATATTCTCAGCTAGTATTTTTTTATAACTTCTCCATTTTTAACTTATAAAATCTGTAAAAATACTTCTGGAACTGTGTTTATAAATTGTATGTTGAGACAGCTTCTACAAGGCTTATTTGTTAATTAATGGCGTGCAAAACTGTGATATGTAACTCATATTTTATTCGGTGTTGCAAATATTTAGAAGTCATCATATAAAATCTGTTTTTGATGTCATTTTTTCCACACTAAGTTTCTAAAAATTCAAGAACTCTTAAACCATGTAAGTAGTTAAGATTACTCTGTACATAACTCTTTTATTTTCTGTTCAATCTATTGTAACTTACTGCCAGATATTCAAGCAGTGCATGTGTTTTTTTTTAAATCACATAATAAATGCCTCCTTATTAATTACGAGGATTAGAAATTAGGAAATATGTAACAGATTTGCTTGCAACAACGTCACAATATAACTGACTTGAGGGAAATCTGACCTAGCTAGACATATCCCTAATTAAACAAGTTGGAATTGACCTCATGAAGTAAATAGGGTTTGTTGCCAATCCATTGTACTATTGATAAGGTTGACAAAAAGGGTGAACAAATATATAGAAAGTAAAAAAGGGAAACAATAATCTTAGTTAATTAGCACAAAAACAAGGCATCGAATATTTAACATTTGCAGAAGTAATAAAAGCACAGTTTTAACAAAACCAGACAATATTCTCCAAGAACTGCGAAGAAGAATACTGCGCATGCGTATATCGCTTCTGGTTTTGCGTCCTCCTTTTTCCATAGTCAAAATAGTACCGGCAAAGCTAAAAGAAAGATTAATCGTAACAATTTTTCTTGGTGCTGTTATTAAACCAGAAATAGTATTAAAACACACAACAAATAAAATAAAAAGAATGGAACTGGTGAGAAAATTTCTTTTGCATGTCATTAATTGCGGGGTTGACTGAAAAAGAAGATACACCAAGGCCTTGGCCATGCAAAAAAAAAAAAAAAAAAAAAACTTGGTCGCATTAAACTGAATTAATTTCAACTCCAACTGAAAAAACTATCGCATTAATTAATCGAAATGGCATGAATCGAATAACATACCAGAAATTGAGTCATGAGATTGATCATTTAAAATCTTACATCCCAGTCAAATTAACCAGAAAAAGAAAAGAGAAACACAAATCTAAGATAAGTACGGCTTAATTGCACTGTAGTCTATTACAACTTGACCTAATTAAACCTTAAGTAATATTAAGCAAAGAAACCCATGAGGCAGCCACACAGAGGGCAGTGTGTGACGACGTGGGGTACCAGGAGATAAATGACTTGGCGAGTGCAGCAGGTGGAACATATCATAATAGGCGTGTCTTGATCATGCACACTAATGTTCCTGCAAAACAGATTAAGAGGCCATTGCACGCCGGCAGTCACAGCGGCCGGCGGGTATAAGTCGTAGCGATCGGTCAGTAGAAACCACATGTCGCTGACGTTGTACAAACCTCCTCCCAGGTTCACTCTTGGCCTTAAATCCAGAATAACAGCTCCCCTCAGCCTGTTTTTGTACATTAGAATTTGCGTCTGCAAACATACATGCACACACATGTTCATTTCTTACTCTTGAATTGAATAAATCAAAAGAGAATCAAGAGACAACAAGAGAAAAAGGGTGTTTGGAGAATCATTTCCCATAAAAAAAAGATCTGACTGAGTGAGTGTGTATGTATCAATGTATGTGTGCTTCCAGAACCAGATAAAGAGAGGACAATTTCACCTCAACGTCAAAGCAGCGTTCCCACGGATAGGGAACAGATTGTTCAGGACTGCCTTGAAGAAATGCCCACAAAGAAGGATCCATGAAAAGAGTATGAAATTTGCTAAATGAGATTTAGAAAATGAACATAGAACCTAGGAAGCTCAAGAAACACAAAGAGTGAGGAGTATTGAGTGAGTTGCTGGTATTTATAGACTACAAACTTACAACAATGGGGCTGGCTCCTTAATTAATTTGGTTTTATCTGGGGTTTGCACACCCAGTGGAAATTTATCGGGCTAATTTGTGGTGATAAATTTTATTAGGTAAACAATAAAGAAATGAAATGTTATTAGGTAAACAATAAAGAAATGAAATGATTTTGGCAATCATTTTTTCTCCCCTTTATTCATTTTTTTAGCAGTCGAATTGAATAAATAAAAAGAAGAATTATGGGAGGGAAACAAAGGATTAATTAAAACTTAGTTCTTAAGTTTATAATTAATTTATAAGGTATGCGGGTTAACCTAAACGCGATATGTTTATAATAAACGACAAGTAAGTTCAGAGTTACGTCATTTAACACAATTAATTAAATGTGATGAAAAATGACAAATTTTCCCTACAAATCCAAGTAATAGTGATTATAGAGTTGAATGTAATAGACATATACTGATTAGGTGATATAAATATGTGATTTCCCTAATATTACTCATTACATTATTACAAATATGTGATTTCCCTAATATTACTCACTTAGTACTACAGTTTAGTGATATTCCTTTTCACTTGTAAGTAAGAGGTCTTAGGTTCGATTCTCGCCAAAGACGAATTTGAACCACATTATTGCTAGCCTATTGTGATGCTAAGCCTACATCTTCCCCCTTAGTGTAGATAATATCATAATATCATTTGTTTAAAAAAAAAAGATAATATTTTTTTGTTAAAAAAAAAAACGAAGGCTGGTGGGAGGTTGATAAATAAACATGCCTTTGATGAATATAGATTATTAGTTATTACAATAATAAGACTTGTGTACAAAACCTTTTCATATATATGTCTTGCAATCTAATATATCCCACATGACTGTATATGATGAATGATGGCAATCTAAGTTCCTTGACCACATATAATGTATTAGAAATACAAAAATAAGGGAGGTCTCATGTTTGAGGCTCCAAGATGCTGAGTTTGCTTGATTGTGGTTGAGGAAGACTAAAATGTCTCTGTGAGTCTTTTTAGCCCCCGGAAGGGGTGGATAATCGTGGCTAGCCACCGGTTCTTTTTTTTTTAAAGGAAAAAAATGTATTAGAGAAATATTTTAATTTATAATAAGTCTATCTGTTACGTCACAGTCGTTGCGTGACTTATCATTAATTATGAGAAATCGAATAGTTGTCACGTGACTTATCATTAATTATGAGAAATCGAACAATTGTCACGTGACTTATCATTAATTAAGAGAAACCGAACATCTTTAATAGTATGAATGTCCTTACAAATGAAAAAAAATATTGCATCTTGATTCTTTTTAAACTTAAATAGGGTCGGATTTTCAATTAGTATCTTTCTTTTTAGCTAGAGATTTGAGGATTGCAGATTTAATCATGTTTAGCCGGAATTGAATTGTGTTACTGACTTTTTGACTCAGTTAGGGCATGATCAAGATTTGGACTTCACAACTTTTGTGAACCTTAGAGTGGTTTAGTTTATAATTTAGTCTTTTAGGAGATGGATTAGAATGACCTTTTTAGGGCCAGACAATGATTATGTTTGGCTTCAACACCCTCTTTAGCGAAAACAAAATAATAATTTCCTTCTCTTTATACTACTATTCATTTTTGCCATTTAGAAGATTACGAAAGAACACCGATTAACTCACTCAAACTTTTTATCTTTACATGTCACATGAAATATCTGAGCAAGAACACTGAACTAATCCTCGATATACTTTTTTTAACAAACGATAACGGTAATGATTTAAATTGTTAGTTGTTAAAGGAGAGAGGGATTGGTGGGATCGATCAATATCTTCCCTCTTTTCTTCGGTTAATCGAGGAGGCCCGAACAGTTACAATCATTGATGCACAGCTTATGGTACCAAGTATCATTTCCAATATTCAAGTTTAACAGCATCAAAACTCAAATGCAAAAAATAACATTCAATCCAAAATTGACTAGCAATTACTGATTCCGAAGCACTACCAAAGACCTCCTCCTTCGGGTTAAACCCGCTGTATGTATCAGTTTGTTCATCTTACACTAACTTGTTAAACTATTCATTTTTGGAAGCTTTGGAAACTAACATGTGCCACTAACTAGAAAATACCAACTCACAACACCATAGGTGCATGCACTAGCATCAAGCAAAGATCAGTGATTTAACGCTTCTTCTTGCTTCCTTTTGCAGCACCGGATTTGGATGGACTGGCAACCAGGTACACAAATAGAACCACGATGGAGACAACAGAGATCAGAGACCCGTACTTTGCCAGAAACCTCTGCATATAAGAAAAGGTCGAGATGTTAGGGATGAAGCAAAGGAATGTTCAGTTCAGAAAATATTGTAAAGTTCGTGATGACTTTGACAAATTCAGAGAACAAAAGATTCAACAGCATATAAAAGAGTATTTCATACCTTAACCTGAAAAGTCAGGCCCCCAGCAGAGATAATTTCATGAAACCACAAAACACCACCTCAGTTAACACCGTAAAAGTTGTCCGAAATCAGATTGCATAATATAACCCTTATTTAATGGAACTTACCCACTGAAACTTCTTCTCAGGAGGCCTGTCTGCCAGAACATCCAAAGGAAATATTGGAGTTGAATAAGACTCCTATAAGAAACAGAAAAAAGTCAGAAGGTATACATTTATACAGCCAAAATGAGTAGCAAAGGAACCGGTCGCAGGCATCTCACCTGTAAAGCAGCCTTTGTGGGAATGCGGAATGTAATAAGAGCTGGTGCACCATTGAAAAGTAATTTTTCTTTGGCCTCCAATTCAAAAGAGTGGGATATAATGGCACCTCTGCAAATCCCATTTAGGCAGCCATTAACTAAGAAACAAAAGGAAAGTAAGCCATGCAAAGCAGAATATGTTATGAGGAAAAGCTGGAACTTACGCATCAAGCCTTTCCCATGACTTGGAAGTGTTACCGCTGACAACCTCAAAGATATCTTGAGGCCAGCTATCATCACTCAAGCTTACATCATAAGCCGTTCTGCAAAGGACACATTACAAACTTTTATTACTAATATATAAGAAGACGTCTGAGAATAAAAATAAAAATAATATACAAATAAATCTCAGTTAACTTAACACACACAACCAATAGAGTGGTGGAAAATCGAACAAATGTAAGAGTGGATTCCCATACAAAAACAAAAGCCTGACGAAATGGTTGTGCCTTTATCCTGATGCAGAATTAAACAACTAAAGCTAATGCAAGTGGGCAGGAAAAGAGATTCAGAAATCCTCGTATATTTGACCTCAAAGAGCATTGTTAAGTTATATATAAGGCACACAGACATGAAAAATACATAAAAACGAATTCCACAAAACAAAAAAAAATTGTTGAGAATAGTGCTAAAATGAGTTGCAGGGTGCTACTAAATCTTGTCAATCGCTAAAATGTCAATTAGATACCCATTTGGGCATGACGTTAGCCTTATAAAAGAATTAAATTTAAGGAATTTTATATCACCAAGCTATTTTACGTTGAAGGGAAAACTACAAAACGAACATTAAAAACTGAAATGCTTTCACAACTTGTAACACTAGTACATACTTCAACTCAAACATATCTTCAATCGATCCCTCAAAAATGACCAATTCCTTCAACAATTTTCTCTTGCCTCACCTTCCCCAAACTTTTTCACCATGCCTTAATTAGTTTCGGTAACACGGCCATTCTCTATGCAACAGGTACAACATATAATATAAACCCGACTAATACTGCAACATTGAGATTCAAACATTAATTGCAGCTTAATCTTTGGAATGCTTATGTTATCAAATCATCCATCGTCGTACCCAGTGCACAAGGCTCCCGCTTTACGTAGGGTCTGGGAGAGGTGAATGTCCCATTTATGAGGAGGCTGCTCCCAAGTCTCGAACCCGAGACCTACCGCTCATGGCGAAGGCACTTGCCATCGCACCAAGTGCGACCTCTTTATCAAATCATCCATACAGAATAAAAAACATTAATGTCTACAGCGGCATGCAGACCATCAGTTGGGGATCAGTTGACGAAACAATTCTGGTTTTGAATTTCTATCCAATACAGAAACAAGTAAAATTCCAAGATGGAAAACCTAATTCGTCTAATTTGCTCAAAATTTCACAGCAACCAAACAGAAACAGGATTCAACATACACATCCAATAAACAACAACCAATTTACAATTTAACCGCAATACTCAGAGATAGATAACCCATTTCAAACAAAAGGTAAGCTAGAAAAATCCTACATGGAGGCAAGGATGGATAAACATGAACAAGCACATAGAGATCGAGCGAATCTAACAGCAAGCATGTAAAATTACTGAACGCTAAGCTGGATCTGTAAATAAAGAAGCAGATATAACGAAAACTGAGATCGGAAATGGAGGGACAAGAAGAACCGTACGAAGATCCTTGGTTGTAGATGTCGATGGAGACAAGGACGCGCTCGACGCCGGACTTGAGCCGGTTGAGGGAGGCCTTCTTGTGGGCGACGATGAAGGGCAAGTCGGAGCTCGCGAGCACCGACGTGAATAGCAAGAGAGCTACCACCGTCGAGAGGAGAGCGCTGCCGATCGAAATCGCCATTTGGATTTCGGATGGAGGTGGTGAGTCGTGACGGAGTCGCTGAGGTGAGGGGAGGTGAGGTTTGGTTTAGACCCGTTTGCTTGGGATCCTCAACTCGGGAAAATGTTAAATTCACACTTACGGACCTAAGGAAAACCCCTAGGGTCTGTTTCGTAACTAAACTTAATTGGACTCTCCTCTATACGAGAGATTTTTCAGTGTTTCCGCCTTACGAAGTGGTACATCATGTGTCTTTATATAAATGGTGGGTGATGTGTGTTAAAATGTTATTAACTTAAAAATTAAAAATTTCTACCACTTGCATAAAAATACGTGATGTACCATCGGTATTTCCGTCACAACTAAAAGTTTTCCCCTCTATACGGATAGAGGGTGGAGACCCTAGCCTAATGTACCGGGCCCATTTTGATGCTGGTGACAGGTGAGTATATTTTAATTTTGACCCTATCTATTTTTCTTTCTTTCTTTTCACAAAAATACAAAAAAACAACGTTGAAACTTTAAATAAAATGGACAATTTGAATTTTGTTTTGTTTCTGTTAACAAGAAACAGAAAAAACAAATATTTTCTTTTATCTTATAGCTCATAAGACCAATTTTTATTCTAAGACCCACGCGACTTATGTGTTACTAAATCTTTAAAACAAACTGAAATAGTATGTCACGATCCTTAAGATTGATCGTGCTTCGATATAAATGTACAAGAGTGTGCCTACGTTCTTGTACTTAAGGTAACTTCCTTTTGTTAACGCATGGTTCTTTTGATGCAGGCCTAAGAAAATGCCCAGAAAAATAAGAGATGACCAAGGCCCAAAGGAAGAAGGGAGGACCAGGAGACAACTTTTTGGCACAAGGTAAACTATCTCTAGAGTGCTAGGCATGCAGTGCTACGTGAAGTGCTAAGCAGACCAAGGTGCTAGCCTGAGACCACCATACCAAGGTGTTAGGCCGAGACCACCAAATCATAGTGCTAGGCCGAGACCACTAGATCAGGGTGCTAGGTTGATACCACTAAACCATAGTGTTAGGCAAGCAATGCTAGGCAGAGTGCTGGGCATGCAGTCCTAAGCAGAGTGCTGGGCATGCAGAGTTGTTTGTGGACGACCACATCCCCGAGTGCTCTTCGAACAGCCACTACATGAAGGCATATTGACCAAGACTAGATATTTATAAGGTGGATAGGAAGATGTCACGTGACCTTTATTTGAGACCACCCATTTGGCCTTCCTTAGCAAGGTGAGTTTGCCTATATAAAGAGGTCATTATGTAAAGAAAGGGGGTTGGACCCTTCCATCTGGGGAAGGCTCCCAAGTCAGTCCGGTTGTAACACAAATATATAAACAGATTACAGTGGTCGTAGTTTCGTTTATCAGCGAACCACTATATATCCTTGTATTCATTTCATTTCAGTCCATATCTCAAACCCACCAAGAGTTTAATATTTTAATTTGTTAACTTACAAGTTTTGAGCATTAACACCTTTCATGATCAATAAATTAATATCTACATCAAGTTCATTATTTTATTAGATATACGAACAGAGTTTGAAGATATACAATTTTAATTCCTTATTCATTTTTGTTTTGGTAAAGTTAGAAATTTTCTTCTTTGACATAGAATGAAATAACTAATAAGTTTGAAAACAATGCTATGCATACCTTGTACATAAACATCATCATAATGTGTAAGTACGTGAAGTGTATTGTGTATATTGTTAACTAATACATGCACTATTATATATGTGTTTGTGTGTGTGTGTGTGTGTGAAGGGGCTTATAGTAGTAGAAGTGATTTGGAGAGAAAGAAGAATAAGAAGGAGGAGGGCCTAGCATGAAAGAGAAGAGCCTGTGAGATTAGCCAAGGAGACTGCCTGGCAGCCAAACATGAATTTTAGACATACGACAATGCCATTCATGTGATTGGAGGCAGGCAAGTCATCCTTGGCTACCAAACAATGCTCTTTTCTTCATGTAAGGCCTCCAGCTTCCTGCATGCACTGGTCAAACTCAATCCATCATATATCGATCGATCTTGCTTCTTTACGGGTACAATGCACAATGCTGACAACCGATCCTGCATTGTTATAAGAAGCTGAAGAAGAAGAAGAGGAAGAAGAAGAAGAGAAGGGTATAGCATGAGAAGAAGAGGCTGTCAAGTTAGCCAAAGGAGACTGCCTGGTGGCTGCTGCGGAGAACCCAACAACACGTAGGAGAGTGAGTACTTACGTACTGCCACCTCTTGGATTGGATTGGATTGGAATTAGGAGGGCGCGGCAGCACAGCAGGCAAGTCATCCTTGGCTACCAAACAACACTCTTCTCTTCATGTTATACACTCTCTTCAATATTTCCTTTTCCTTTTGATGACCACCAAATGTGATCTATCTCATCTAACTATCCCATGCTCTAATTCAATCCTTCGGACTCCTATTTATAAGCTGGCATACCAAGTAGTGATCATGATCGATTGAGAGGAATAATATTAACCATGCATGCATATAGCTAGAGGTCGAGATAAGATTCTGATCAATGCATCATGGTCAACAATAGATCATCGCCTATCATCAACTGCAATTGGCCCTCATCAGATATCCTTTATCTCATTTCATATGGCTTTAATTTGGCTTTGGCTCCTCCCATACCATATATATTGGAATATATTCTATCCTCCTCAATTACTTGTATGTATTTTTATGCCGACCCTTTAGCTGCTTTGAAGGACTTGTAGGCCTCAGTGGATTGGATCATGGATGCATCTTTTGGAAGTAAATTTCCGTCTTCTTCTTCTTGGACAAAATTGCATCTACAAAACAAATAACACATTAGGTCAAGGCCAAAAGCCTCACGCGCCCAATGAATTGGTGGGGGGGGGTCTTTGGCTGAAGAACCTCCGATACCAAAGTTAGAATTTTGAGGGAAAAGTGTTTGGAGAATTTAGAGAATTTTGCAAGAGAGTTAGAATTGAGTTTTGGAGAAAATGAGGTAGAATTTATAGGGGTATGACCAGCCCCTTTGGGAGGATGGGGACCGGCCACTTGGATGGTTTTTTGGGTGTGCTTCATAATTTGTTAGCTAATTAATAAATTAATTGAGTAATAAATCAATTAATTAGCTAATTAATATAATTTGAAAGGATTGATTTGGAGGTTACCTTGTGGATAAGATTTGATGAGGATAGATGAGATATGTTTTGAATAATTACCTATTTTGAGCACTTTTGACCTTGATTGAGTCATGATTGTCCACTGCTCGCGCTTAAGAGTTCCGGTATTCCTCGAGGGTAATTTTGTCATTTTCACCCTATAATCCACATGTCACCTCCATATTTTTCTCGATTATTTTTTGCTCCACACATCTCAAAGCCAAGATTTGCCCTGCAACTGGCAATACTTACCTCTCTTCTGCTAGTGATTTAATTAAGTATATATTTTGTAAGTCTAATGGTAATTTGTTTGCAACGCCCCATGCTGTGCTAGCTAGGTGTGTTGAGTCACATATCGGCGCACTACTAGCTAGGTTGATACGGGCTCTAATCATATATAAGCGATTATAAAGAGCCTCATACTGACTAGTTGGTTATGGGATAGTGCCGATGTTGGTGCGCGTGTGCATCCCTTGGCTCGCTAGTGTTGGTGACTAGCTAATTTCATTATTCACATATGAGTATGGGAATCTAATGCGAGGAAGGATTGCTCTCTTCGTGCCAATCTCTTATTTTTCATGGCCACTTTTGTACGTACGTTGAAATTAGAAAAGAGATAGAAAGAGAAGATTTTGACATCAGATATAAAGGAAAGAAGAACAAAATCTAAAATAAAATCCTTCTCCCTTACCTATACAAGTAATATGGAACACTACGTACTAGTTTGGTACTGAAGTACTTTTATAAAAAATGGGTATAAAAAAAAATTGAGCTCAAAAATGTGTTTGGTAAACATTTCTTATTTTCACAGTTTTAAGTGAAAAAAAATGCTGAAAACGTGAAGCAACAAAAATGAGTTTATTCTCACAGCACAACAGAATCAAATTTTTTTTCAAAGTACAGTAATACCAAACCAGCACTACTACTAATAGTACTACCACTCTCCTCTCTAGATAATAGATACCCCTTTCTATTCCTTTTTTCTTCGTCTACCCATCCCTCTGCCTCACATCTCTCACTCAGCCGTGATCTCTAGGAGAACATGATTCCAGACTTTTCCAGCGGCATCGGTCAAGTGTCAACCCATTAATTGAGAATTGAGATGCCCCACTCATCCACCTGTTCTTACAATGTCAAATGCCTCCCCACGAAAACCATAACCAAATCTCCACGCTTTCTCGTCATTGACTTGTTTGATTTTACCCTCTAGCTCAATCGCATCAATTTACGGTTCAAGAAAAATGACTTTTGCACATTAATTTTTTCTATTCACACTCATGTTTATTTTCATCTTTAATGTTCTTTTAATTTGAGATATGCAAATGTTTATATCTAAAGAACCCTTTATTCAATCTAAACTAAATTATTTTCTTTCAAATACACCCATTGTTGAATATGAAAGAAAAAAGTTAATTTGACGAAAGTAACGTACCAGATTTGTGAAATGAGAAGTTCTTACATGTGGCCGACTGTGTGCAACTTTGCATGTCTCACAAAATTGGCGTGGCCACGGCCCAAAGAAACCTTGCTCCAATACAAGGGGCTCATGTTTTGTTTGTGCATGGCAGCTCCTTCTGTCAACTTATAAGGATTGACCTTTTTCAAATAAAAGGCCCAAAGACTAAAGTTTGATATGAGTGCATGAAAAAGCACATGTAATGTTCTATATTTCCGGCTAATTATGCAATGTTCCACGTTTTAAATTTCGTGTAATAAAATTGTATTTATTAGTATGAAACGTCATAGTGCCATCTTAGAAATATAGAGAATTCTCTCTCGTATGAACCTGTTTTTCAATTCAAAGTGTATGTGTAGACATCGAAATTTCGGTAAATAAATGTTGACCGATAAATCAAAGTTTCAGCGCTCATGTATTACATAAATTTTACACGTAGCGTGTGTCTAAACAAAAAATCGAGAATCATCGGAAAAGTCATCAAACAGGACACGTGTCAACACCTGGCAGAAACGACTTATTTCATCTGGAATATTATATTCAAAATTAGGCCTTGGAAAATTCTATAAATACAAGCCCATTTCATTCATTTGGGAAGGGGGGGAACCAAAATCATTAGGCAAAATTCATGAAGCTCTGAAACTCTGAAACTCCGAAGCTCTCAAGCATCCAGGTTCCCGAAGAATCAAGAAAGTGTTCTTCGTTCTTCGTTCTTTGTTCATCGTTCTTCCAAGATCAAGCACCGACGGCCCTTGGATTAACAATCACTAATTCAAGATCAAGCCTCGACGGCCCTTGAAGAAAGTGTTCTTCGTTCTTCGTTCTTCCAAGATCAAGCTCCAACGACCCTTTGGATCAACAATCATCCACCAATTCAAGATCAAAGCCCCGACGGCCCTTGAAGAAAGTGTTCTTCGTTCCTCGTTCCTCGTTCCTCGTTCATCGTTCTTCCAAGATCAAGCCCCGACGGCCCTTGGATCAACCATCCACCAATTCAAGATCAAGCCCCAAAGGCCCTTGAAGAACTTCCACCAATTCAAGATCAAGCCCGACGGCCCTTGAAGAAAGCACCATCGTTCATCATCCGTTCATCCAAGATCAAGCCCCAACGACCTTTTGGATCAACAACGTCGACAAATCCACACATACAACCGTTCTTCAAGATCAAGCCCAAAAGCCCTTGAAGATCCGTTCATCACTATTCTTCAAGATCAAGCCCAAAAAGCCCTTAAAGATCCGTTCATCACCATTATTCAAGATCAAGCCTCAACGGCCCTTGAAGAAACACTCATCCTCAAGTTCAAGCCCCAACGGCTCCTTGAAGATCCGCTCAAATCCACCTTCAAAGATCAAGCCCACGGCCCCTTGAAGAAACTTCCAACAGTTCATCCAAGATCAAGCCTCGACGGCCCTTGGATCAACGAAACATCCACAAATCAATACCTTATGGAGATCGAATCAGATGATCAAATTTGAGAGAGATTGTAACCCGAAATCATCAAATACAAATATTATTTTGTGCACGTTGTTCTTATCTCTTTCGTTTCAGGAAATTTTCGTGTTCACAGTATGATTTTCATATTTTAGTCCTGACAAGTCCGTTGGTGCTTGGCTCGACTCGTATCCACAGTCCTACATATACATGCTATATAGAGTTGAACTGAGTACGTAGGTAGTGAGTGTGTAAGCCTTAGTCTTGACGTACGTATACGCTAGTGCTACAAATTTTGTACAATTGTGTGGTTTTGAATTTATATTTGCTCTGCAAACCAGGCTAGCGTTACATGCATGTGTCCACATCCTTTTGGTAACATGATCGATGGATCTTACAAAGTTAATTAAGTTGTTTTTACATTAATTTTCATTTTATTGGAAACTTAAAGCATCTGACCTTCCTCCCCTCCTTTCCAAAATATTTAAAAATGGATGTGGCTATATATATATATATATATATATATATTTAATCATGAAGAATAATGATGTCATGCATCCTTCGTACGTGCTCGTGGGGTTCATGCATTGCGGTTTCATTGGCACTACTTGACACCCCCTGAATCTGCTTTTCTATCTCTCTCTGGTAGTTTTCAACACTAAAAAAAGGTCATATAAAAATGCACATGATGTTCTACGTTCAATTATTGTTGATCTTCGAGTACTATAGGCATAAATTATTCATTGTCACTTTGTTAGTGAGGGAGTTTGTAGCCTATTTGCAAGTTAACGAATATTTTTAATTTGCATGTGATTTAATATCCTAATAGATAAAATATGGATTCTATACTCATACGTCCTGAGTTCGAAACGTCTCATCTCCTTAATAATAACTATTAAAAAAATGAGTCCTTCCAACTTGAGTAACAAAACATAAAAGACCAATACATTATTTTCCTGTTATTCATTGAAATTATTGTCACATTCTAACCCATTATTTGACTAACATCGTAGATAATAGAGTAAAGCTAAAGAGAAATCCGAAAAAGTGATGGAGCAAATCTCGTCCCAAATTACCGGCATATGACGTGGCAGATCCAAGGACCAAGACATTTTATAGGAAAAATCAGCCAGCTGGTATAAGATGGTCCCCATGGGATCTCTCATTTGTGGAAAGATTTTTTATTATGACTGGTACACGGGATAGTATATCACGTGTTACTATACAAATAGTGGAATTTATGTGCTAAAAAATTAATATCTTAAACAATAAAATTTCCAAACACTTCTATTAAAACACGTAATGTACCTATTGTGTTCCCGTTCCAACTAAAAATTTCTGCTGCCTGCCTTAGCTCGCAAGCCACATGCGCACGTTCGTCGTCCACCTGGATTAAACAAACTCTTTCTCTTCGATGAATTTCAACGGAGGCTCCTTTAACAAAGCACAGAATCGACATTTCAACGTCTACGCCATGTGAGACTTGTCTCGGTCACTGAGCTTCCTGTTTCCAGATTCTCTCTCTACTCTCTCTCTCTCTCTCTCTCTCTCTCTCTCACATATCTGAGATAGAAATACAGATATGGAAGCTTCACAGCTCTCTCACTGTCCTATCCTCTCTGGAGCCAGTAAGTTATATTTCGGTTTGTCTTCTATTTTTATTCATGCACCATGTATCCATCTAAGATTTCATAGTCGGGTCAGCGACGGTCTATCTTCTAATCTCTCACTTGTTATTTACTAATAAACTTGTACACATTTTGGTGTTTGTTTTGCATTTATTGTTTTAATCTTTGTTTTTCTGATGGGGCTAAACATAGAGGTGGATGGCTGGTTTTTTGTGCAGGATGTTCTTGTTGTTATGTTTGAAACCAATATTTACACCCACAAAACAAAATGGGGTGCGCTTCTTCTGTTTATGCTATTCGAGGAAAGAAGAAGTTGACTGTCCCTGAAGTCGTGGTCTTTGTCCCGTCTACGCGAATCCCGGCTCAGTCTGATGTTCAAAAGCGTCTTAGAGGCCTCATTCCAAAAGATCTTGTTGACAGACTGTCGTCTCTTCGCAATCAGATTGTCTTAGTTGCAGAGGATACTGGTATGCTCTACCATCTTTTTTACATTAAACAGAAGAGGATCGGGAGAGATAATTGGCTCCTCAGTAACAGTCAATGTTGGGTTTCTGGGAAAATGTACAAGTATTTAGTTTTAGTGCAAATGTTGTTGTTGTTGCAGGTGGATCTGCTATATCAGAACTGCGGCGAGCATTGGAGGAGTACTTGTCTGTTTTAATTGGGCTCACCAAGAGAGGTTTGAAACTAGGAAGTTGCTACCACCCTCTCCCCTCTTCTCTCTCGTACACACACAAACAAATGCTAATTTGCATATAAAATGCAACAGAATATGGTCTGGAGAGATTGGTTGAATTCAAGTGGAAATGTTTGGAGGATGGAAAACAGGTAAATAGACCATCAAAAACTAGCTTTTTTTCAAGATGGGATAACCCGGATGATTTGTTATTAATTTTCCTTGCAATCGAGGTCTGATCAAATGTGATAACTTGCAGGAAGCATGTGCGGCAAACTCCTGGTTTGAAGTACTGTCTGTTCTGCACCTGATGGCTATGCTTACATTGTCGGAGGCTGACACCTTGATGATCCCGCTCGACCATTCTGGTTCGACTACAAGGACAGTTTCTTCAGGTTTGTACTCTTGTCCGCATGCTTTTATGATACATGTTCACCTGATGGCTAACCTTAACTATATTCTTTTCTTCCAGATTCCAAGAGAGAAGCTGTCGACTTATTGCTCAAGGCATCCGGCTACTTGGAATTCTGTGTCCGGGATGTCCTGGTTCGCATACCACCCGAAATCAAGTACGTAGAGTTGAAAGTAACATAACATTAAATTTGGGATTTAGACGGTGCCAATACTTAAAACTAATACATAATTTATGTCATGAACACAGGAAAAATTTGCCCAAAATTTTGCGGGATGGTGTGTTGGAGGCCATTTCTTATCAAACTCTAGGCCAGGTACTTTCTTGATGAGTGGAATCGATTTTCTTATGTTGACATTGACACCGATTGAGTATCAATGGTGATTTGCAGTGGAGAAACATGAATTAGATTAGTCTTAAGTTACAGTAATTGCTGGGAGGTAAATTTACAGATTTACTGATCCTGATGAAAAATACAGGGAACAGAAATCCAGCTTGGCTTAGCTGTTGAATGTCAGAAGGCCACATTGTCAGTTAAAAGGAGATTGGCATGTGAACAGTTGACCTATTTTAGTCAGGTTTGTATTCATGCTCTAGTCCTTCATTACTTCAATTCAAACCTACAGCTTATGCTTCTTTCGAATTTACTTAGACGACTGCGACTATATGCTCAGTTTCTATCTATTGTGTCTGTTCTGTTCTCGACATCAGGCCTATCACTGCTTGTCAGGATGCGACACAAATAATGGGTGCGGGAAGAAGCATATCTGGTTCATCAAATGGAAATTTCTCGAGTCAAAGGTTTTAAACAAAATCGATAATAAACCCAAATCTTATGATGTTGTTCCTCTTTCTGCATATGTACAATCAAGGTATATCTGTATCATATGTAAATTATCTGTGCAGGCTGCAGCATACTACTACCACGGCCTGATCCTTGACAAGGGCAATGAACCGTCATGCCACGTTAGCGCTGTGTGCTGTTTTCTTGCAGCGGAAGAACTTGTATCAGAGAGCAAGAAGGCTTGCTTAACCTTTTGCCTTGCAGCTCCAGTTACCAGGTGTATATTATTGACTCTTAATACTACCCTAAATAAGAGTCTTGTTCCTTTTTCATAAGCATTAATTGCCTTGATTATTCTTGATTTATTTTTTTCTTTGTTTCTAAATTCCAGGGCTCCTCCACTCTGGGGAGCTATGAGGCATTTGCATCAGAAAATTCCTGAAGTTGCAACAAGGAAATCCCAGATGTATGGCTACCTTTTAGAACAAGAAAAGTAAGGGGCCATTGTTTTCTCTATCTTCCTCAATTATCTGAGTCCCCTAAACATCTAATTAACCTTTTAATTACGGACGCAGGGTTCTACAAACATTGCCTGACCTACCAGAATTTCAACTGTCATTAAGACCTGATGACTATCAGCTACCTGAAATCGACCAGGCCTGGGATTCCGAAAAGTGGGAAGCTGAGGGCCAGACCTTGAAAGAGCACCTAAAAGATAGCGACGACGAGATTGAAACTCCAGAGTGATGTCTTTCGACCAGCACTAATCATGTTATTAGTGATTTAGAACAAGCTTAATTACAGATATCACATCACTATGTATATGTTTTATATATGATCATGTTCATCACTGCAATATGATGATCCAGGCAGTCAGACAAGCACATAAAATGGGTCATCCCCATTGGTGACAAGCTTGTTGAATTAAATGGCATGTCCTTTTGTTACACTACATATTGATGACAAAATACCTAATTGCAATCTAGGTGCCAATGAAATTAAATACTGCTCCCACATATTTTCTTAAGTTGTCAAAGACCCTATTAAATGTCCTCCCTTCAAAATTGAAAAGAAACGAGAAGAACTTACCTACCACTGGACCCAAACTATGGGGCGTTTCCACATTTGCGTCCCGTTACAGATACGTATCTCTGGTGATAGAAGAAAGAAAATTCCCAATACACAAATACTTTCTGCAACATCTCCTAATCAAAGAAGCCACCATTTCATCAAGCATCAAGGAGACAATTAGTACAAATAAATACGATTAATTGGCCCATAATTGCTACAGGGGGTAATATGTAAACTAAATCGTTAAGAGAACATATGTATAGCAAAATGATCAATTCAACACCCCACCACCACCACTATTCTGAGATTTTCGATGTCGTTTTCGGATGAAGGGATAGATCTCTTGTAAGTTGTATTGCTGAGTTCATTCAGTAGGTCGAGGCATGAGATTATGAGCAGCTATGAGAGTGAGAAACAAGTAGGCAGAGAAAGCCAGGTAAGAAAACGCAAGAGAAATGGTCATTTTGTTGCAGAACTCCTTCACATAACCGCATGTTGGCTGCCAAGTCATTTTCTTCTCCCCATACTTCCCCACGTACCCGATTGCGGTCGCGGCTGCGCACCCGGATATCATCATCACCATCATCACCTGTAAGTAACACAATTAACTAACTAATGCTGCAATGATAAATTACGAACGGAAATTGTTATTCACGCTCCAAAAATTTGCTAACCATGTCGTGCAAGAAGAGAACGAAGTAGTTTTTGAGGTGTTGAGACGGAGAACGGCGTAAGAAGAAGGATAGGAAGATCAATGAGAGCACTGAGAAGGCACACACCACAACATTAGCACCAACCAAGAACCTGTAACAACAGAAACCCCCAAAAGAAGTTAATAAATAAATAAAAGTGGTCATATCTGTTGTAAAAAATTGGATCTTTGATTTGCTTTTTGGATCTGGGTTTACTTGAAGGCAGTTGAGTAGGAGTAGTGAGCTTCGAACTTGAATCCGAACACGACGACGGATTGGCTGTTGGTGACCGTAACGGAGATGGCGATGAGTGTGAAGACAATGGCTGAGATTCTGAGAGCAACTTGAGCGGTCAACAAAGACATCCTCCGCCGTGGTACGCCTGAAGAAGTGACTTGGAGGACGGAGGAGCTATTCTCTTTGGGCGTCTCTGACGCCATTTCGATTTGATGATGGGTTGTTTGATCAGACCAATGGATACAGAAGACGGAGACAGTAGAGGAGGAGAGAGCCTAAATACATCAGAAAATGCAAAAGAATCTTTTTATCAAAGGTGGAAAAAGTCTTTGGCCAAAAAAAAAAAAAAAAGAACTTTAACGAAAAAATCCTGTACTGTTCACTTTAACGAAAAATCATATTTTTATACTAAAAAGTCAATTCTGTTACTATTCACTTTACCCTTTATTTTGTCCTTATCATTAAAACTCAAAGTTTTCAAGCCCTTTTCATTAGTTTTCCAAAAAAAAAAAAAGCCAGAGAAAATGGGATTGCGAGATAGAACTTGGTTGTTGAAAAAATCAGGGCAACCCTGCTGATGGCCAATCACAGTTGGACACATGTTTGAGTTGTGATAAAAAAAATCAACAACTTAGACACTTGTTCAGTTGTGATTGGTCATCAGTAGGAGTTGCTGCTGACCAACAGTTGTCAAAGAGCAAGGAGGAGAAAATCCAATGGTGAATTGCGATCTGAGGGTTTTAGAGATGGTAATAATAAGTGAGTCCAACCTAACTAGGACGGAAAAAGGAAAAGCTTCATAAATGGGTCCTCTGTCCGAATTTAAAGGCAAATTCTGAGAAAGAAAACACACAGTGTGGCATTCGGACCCCGGATTTTGAATTTTGGCGAAGACGTGACCTTGTTTTCATGCAAAGTTATAATTTGAACCATTTATTAAGTGTTTTTTTTTAAATATAAATTTTTTATAATGATCCTTCAATTTTAATCAAATGAGAAATTTTTTAGCAATGGTCCCTTAATTTTAATTAAATTGGAGAAACGGTCACTCAACTTTAATCCGATGGAGCATTGATTCGTCAACTTTAACCTAATTGTAGTAATGGTCATTCCAACATAACTCATTTTGACGGGATTTTGACGGAGTTGAAGAAAAAGGTCATAGCTATACTTTTTTTATGAATTAAGGAACTAATGGTCATTGATTTTTAGTTAAGGGACTGTTGCTCTAATTAAGTTAAAGTTGAGAGATGATTGTTACAAATTTCTCTAATTTTTACACTATTTTTCTTCCTACATTATTATTTTTTATTTCTCTTCATCCTCTTTATTTTATTCAAACTAAATGATAGAGAAAAATGAATAAACAAAAGGGGGTGGTCTACAAGAATGTGTGTGTTGAACGCGACTCAAATTAGTCATTGATGCAGTTAGCGGCTCTTGCTCAATTCTCTGGAGATTGAGGAATACTATTGAAGATATTAAGTGGTTGGCGACTTCTTTTGACTCTATTTCTTGGAAGCATGTCTTTAGAGAGACAAATTTCATGACGGACAAAGTGACTAGCATGTGTTTTAATGTTGCTACTTCCATATTGGGATAGAATCTTGCCCTCAAGCAACCCCCCACCCAAGCCCGCGACAAAGAACCCTCTACCATTTGATTGTACTAGAACTGGTTGTGACCTTCTTTTTATTTTATTTTTTTTCCTAAAAACCCCTAACCTAAGACCATGTTTATGGAGTAGCCACTACCATTGCGAGTCAAGCTTGTGGGCCTGAAATTTTGCCCTAAAGATTATGATGGACCGGTCCACTCATAGAAGCGGCCATAACAGTTGCTTGGTAATGGCGGCCCTAACTATCGGAGCGTGTATCCTTGTTTATGATTTTGTATTATTATACTTTCTCCAATCCTGGGCTAAATGTCAAATTCCCCCACTATTCTATCCCCCCCCAAAACCCAACCCAACCCAACCCAACCCAAGCCAAATCTTTGGGCTAAAAGCCAAATGCCAATTGAGGGCCAAATTCCCCCCAAGAAATAGCCCAGAAACACGTGGACTCTCCCTTTCTCGGCCCACTCTCAGCCCGATCACGCGCCCAACTCGCCCCACGCGGGTTGAACCCTTCAACTCCCGACAAGGTAGGCCTCGCTATCAATGCATGTGTCGGCCACCAAACCCAACCCAACGACTGGGCTTTTTGGACCGTTGGTTGATCCAACAGTCCAGATTCTAATTTTTTTTAAATGTAATTTTAAAATATATTAAATTCAACGGCTGAGATCGAATATAATAAAATCTAATGGTAAAAAAAAATAAAAATCTAACGGCTCAAATTTAAATCCAACTGCTAAAATAATTAAAAAAAATTATTTAACTCAAAATTCACCCAAAAACTCTATAAATACCTATGTATTTGTTCAAACATCTACACAAAACGCACTTTTCACCTACGTTCTTCCAATTTTTCTTTCTACCATTTCTCCTACAATATTATTTACACTATTTTTTTTTTGGTGAAAGTTGAACAATTGGTGAAAGTTGAAAGATTGGTGAAAGTTGAAGGTTTGTTTTGTGAAAAGATTTAGTGATTTTTCAATATTTATCGGAATTTAAATATTTTTATATTAAAATGTTCATAAAATTAATTTACGATAGTCCACTGAATTTAAAAAAAAAGTTAATTTAAGAAAAAAATTGGTCTAAATTCATTATTTAATAATCTCAGGCTAAAAGTTTAGGCCAGAAGGGTTAGAGCAGAAAAACTGTTTATAGACTAAAAAATTTGATTTTTAACCCAAAGATTAAAGATGATCTTATGAGAACAAAAAAGTTGGAAAATTAGGAGGTAGAGATAACATAACATAATATTGGAATAGAATGGAATTATAATTTATTCATGTGTGGTGCTCTGCGTGATTAAAGTAGAGGAAACTCCAACCGCCTAATCAATCAAATCATGAAAGAAAAATAAAAGAACATAGATCGGGACAAGTCACATGACTCGTGACTGAGAGTGACACAAAATTTCAATCATCGTGGCTTATTTCAAATCAAAGTCAAATTACAACATTCGTTGTTAAAATTCTAGTGCAATTGTGGAAGTAACTAGTTTATTTTTTAACCTTTTTAATAAAAGTTTTAAAAAATGATTATTTAACTGTTTTTGTCAGAAATTTTAAAGAGATCACCTAAAAATATTATTGCTTCATACTGTGACAAATTTCAAATTACACAAGTAAACAAATAGATGAAGCCATCAATAACTGGCACGTGTTGAATTGTAATTAATCATCACTCCTTGTCCTTATACCGTATTCTGTATATACACTTTATTTCTAGAAGAATTATTTTATAAAATGAAAATCCTGTGTTGGTTTAGTTTAGTGCAATGCAGGTGACTCCTCCTTGACCTTGAGGCTCCTGATTCAATTCCGGCCAAAAAAATATAGTAATAAAGTAGAACAAAACGCCAAAAAAATTTGGACATGACAGGAAGTAATAGTGACGAAAAATCTAAGAGCTTTATGACAGGAAGTAATAGTAATAATTTCAATTGTTCAACGTCTGCATTAGTTTATTATCTCCTGTGATGGAGTAATTGGAGTTAGGTATGGCAAAGTTGAAAGTATTTTGTTTGCTTCTTGCAACCTTCAAGAGCTTTATGACTAATCTAAGTGGATCACATCCCAACTACAGTTCTCTAATCAAATACATATCGATGCTAAACCAGCTGATCAACTATGAATTGGTATGTTCATCATGTGGAATAGTTTATCATGATTGTGACTTGTATACTTATTTTACTATTATTTGTGCATTATTACAAGTTTCTAATCAAATGTCGTAATATAATTGGTTAGAAACATAGGCCGATGCATCAAGTATCATAATATAATTAGTTAGGTTTATTTTATTTTTTTTCTAAGTTTCCAATCAATTGTATTATTATACTTGATGTACCGAGCCGTGTTCCCAACACACTAAAAAATTTCTCCTGAATCTATTCTAGACTTGAAGAGATTTTTCAATATGCCGTAATACGAGGCATATATTATATGTTATCATACAAGTGGATGAAAGATTTTTATTCAAATGTTCCTCCACTTGTATAATAACATACATATGACTTATATTCTCGTATTGCAAGCACACTAAAAAATCTCTCATAAACTTATAGAAGTAGTCCATCTTATAACCTCCATCTCTTACCGACGTTGCCGTAATGAGTGTGTGTACTCAAAAGTGGTTCCATCCCAAAAAACAAACGACTCCCAACCCAACCGTCCTTTTCTTTTCCTTCTTTTGTGTATTGTTTCGGTCAAGCAAGCAAGCAAGCCAGCAACGCGGGTCTTTTTTAGAGCAGTTCCACCGGAGGTGGAATAGCCCGGCACTCAGTGGAAAAAACAAGCTGGGACTCAGCCAATTCACTCCAGCCCATGGAATAGACTGCACCCAGCCTAAGCCAGTCCACAGGCCGACCTAAAATCGACAGAGGAAGGAGACGGGTCATTTGACGCCATGTTGACGTCATGGCTACCCCATCAACCCCCTTCCCCTGATAAATCCATATATTCAACACCATATCCCCCTTCCCCTTGCAAGCTCCGGCGAGACGACGACGAAGAGACCAGGATCGACTCTATTCACCATCCCAACCCCTCCCTCTCTGTTTCTCTCCTTGTTATCCGGACAACCACTCTCTCTTTCTCTCACTGTCACTTGCTCTTTCTCTCACTGTCTCCCTTCCACTCTGCCATGCCAGGATCCGCATGGCTTTGCCTGCGCCGAAGAAAGAACGAAGTGACGGGGGAAGGAACTAACCCCAATCTGAAACCCTATTCATAAAAAGACGATTCTACCCCTCTAACTCATCATCCAAACCATGGGATCTGAAGATGAGATGGGCAGCCTCGTCATTTTACACCATAAAAAATTTCTGGAATGGTGTGGTGCGGGAGCGTTGGTGTGGGGAGGAGGAGGTCCATTTCCAGAAGAAAAAAAAAGGAAGAAGTCAGAAAGTAAAATACCAAATTATTATTTTATAATAAAAATTAATAATATTTTAATAAAATTGACTAGGCTATTTAGTTTTAGGGGTGGAGATGCATTGGTCTATTACTGTTCATTAGAGTCTATCACTGTTCACTTGAGTGGATAAATGGACTGGGTGCTGACGCAAAGTCTTTAGGGGTGGACTTGCTCTCATGCACACTAGCCGTTCCTGTACTTTCTATTGCTGAATCACAAATCCATCAAATCCACTCCTAAAGTTTCTAACCATTTTACTACGGAAGAGGATCCCATCCAGATTTGCTTTGTCAGGATTTTAAGGATTTCCACTTGCAAACTATTTTCCTCAATCTCTTGCTAAGTTTCCTTTCAGGAGACTTTCCTAGATACCCGACAACGCCGTCATGGTATTCTGCGTTGATCATGTGAAAAATGTTAAAGCAAATAACCATGTGTTATCCGTTTGGAATGTCACAATGTCAATAAATTCATTTATACGATTAGTCATATGCAGTACTCCTTACATAAGTGAGACCCAGTACATGAGCTTGGGTGATGAGAAAATACAAAACCCCTTGTTTCGTATGTGTGGTAACACACGTGGCACGTATGACAATCACTTCTTTGATGGCACGTGGCACATATGTGTGGGAACACACGTGGTTGTATGCAAGTTGTCATGCATGTACGTGCTCCACGTTACCTGATTTGTGTTCTCTACGTATTAAGCTTTAAAATTCGCCATACGTGAGGTGACATATTGAGAGCTATTTCAATCCCAATCTAGTTTACTTATAAGCTTATGCAAGATCTCTCACATGTGATGATCTTACGTCTAACATGTGAACAACACAAACGAGGTGATATAGAATATGTATGACCGTTGAGCTATAACGTGACATTGAACCGTGAATATATTAATAAGCACTATTCAATGCGCAAACTAATCGGTTCAACTGAAATTATCATTACAATCTCGCGTACACAGACGTACCCAAGTAGACTACTGTAGCAGTGGCGTGCCATCCAACTCCTTACCTTTCTCATCTCAAGTTGGACAAAACTCCAAACGACAAAGACAGAAGCGAGAAAGGACAACGCCACGCTAGACAAACTAGAGCCGTCTCTCCGAAATATTTTTCCATGGAAACACTGAAAAATCTTTCCCCTCCTTTCCTCCTCCACTACTACTTACTTAGCAGTAGCACTTTTTGTTTAGTGCCCTTGTCAAATTTAATAATCTCGATTAAACGAGCAGTGTTCAAATTCTCTAATAATCATTATTATTCTTCAAATGATAGAGTAACTTTGACTGATAAGCGTTCAAATCTCTAAATACCGCCAGCCGGGAGCCATCGGCCTCCCCGCAAGCAGCCTCTGTTATTCCATGGCCTCCACCGGAGTTTGTCTTTTCCCCGCCCGCCTGCCATCCGTTATCCGTCAGGAACTGACGTCGTCATCATCATCCGGAAAATCTAAGTTCAATCCGATCTCGACTCCATTTCGGAGGCTAGCCGCTGTGTCTACTGACCACACTCCGACGAGCCTGACCACAGTGAATATCGGAAACGGCAAGGCCTCTGAGAAGGATGCTCATACGACGACGACAAAGTCAGCTGCAGAGACGAAGAGGCAGGCTGGTCAGGAGGAGAAGAAGTTGGATGCGGAAGAGCAGGGCCTGAGCTTGAAGGATTACTTCGAGCAAGCCAAGGATTTCATCAGCTCCGACGGTGGCGGTGGTGGTGGACCGCCTCGCTGGTTCTCTCCTTTGGGCTGCGGTTCCCGCTTGGACAATTCTCCTCTGCTTCTTTTTTTGCCTGGTAATAAAAATCACTCTGCTTTTTGAACTTTATCCAACTTTGACCTTTTCTTAAATCTCTGCAAATGACGGCATCATCATCACCATCATTACAAATGTGAGCTTTCAATTACGAGACAATGATTCTGATTTGCGATCGCTCACAGAGATAAAAGTTCAATGATTATCGCGCATGTCTAATTACTGCTCAAGCCTGTATTTTTGCCGCTCAACTAAAAATTTATGATTATTGGTTCTTAACTCATCAAACTGTGCAATTATGATATTTTTCATAAACTCTGTCAGAACTTTCATAAAAATGAGTCACGTGCCACACGTAAGGTCGAATCAAAAGGCAAATATGGAAAAACAAATGAGAAAAATTGTCCTTCGACTTTCACCCCATTAGAGAAATGATCCCTCAATTTTAATGCAATTGGATCAATAGTTCTTCAACTTTAACTCAATTGTAGCAATTGTCATTCCGACATGACTCATTTTGACGGAATTCTGACGAAGTTGATGAAAATGACCATAGCTACACTTTTTGATGAGTTAAGGGACCAATGATCTTGTATTTTTAGTTGAGAAACTATTGCTTCAATTAAATTAAAATCGAAAGTATTTGAATTCTTTTTTCCTAAAAAATATTTGGAATGAATAATGTAGGAATTGATGGGACTGGACTTGGGCTCACAAGGCATCATCAGAAACTTGGAAAGTATGTCCTAACTCAAATTTGTTTCTGCATTTCGGAATTAATTTTTTTGTTTTCCAACTTTTTGAACTGAATAATTTTGTTCCTTCTGCTAGAACTAATTTTGTTTAGTTAATTGATTTGATATCATATATGTTTAATTTTTTGTTTACTTGATGATGTGTGAAGGATTTTTGATGTCTGGTGCTTGCATATTCCTGTAAAGGATCGAACACCATTCACAGGTTCTTCCTTCTCTTTGATATGCCTCTGTAGTTTGTACTGATACAAACATTAGGTAGTTTCATTAGCATTGTTGATCTTGTGTGGCACAAAATGTTTGATTCACTCGGTCCTCATAGTATTCGTAACAGTGGTGAAAATCATATGTGAAGATAAAACGGCGCACCTTGTTCCTGTTTTCCTATTTGGTTGGATGAAAGAGATCGATGAATTCCTATATAATTTGGTCCTTCTATTAATTTCCATGTGTCAGACCTAGTGAAGCTGGTTGAAAGAACAGTTCGATCCGAGCATCGTCTCGCTCCAAATAGGCCTATTTATCTTGTTGGAGAATCTCTTGGAGCATGTCTTGCGCTTTCTGTGGCTGCCCTTAACCCTGATATTGACCTTGTTCTAATTTTGGCTAATCCAGGTAAGACGCTCCTCAAACAAAGTTCAAAGATTCCGGGATAAACGAGTAGTAAATAAGCATGCTGATATACGAAAATTCATGTATAAACTGTATTAGTTGACTAGGTCCATTGAATTTTCACTAATTCATCTTAGATAAGCGCAAAATGCTTAGCATTTCTATAAAAAACTAAATGATTTAGCTCTAATACGGAAGCTATTCAATTGATACTTTTGCTCACTCGGGTTAGCTCCTACCTGGTATCCATGTGCAGCTACGTCCTTCAGCAAGTCCCAACTTCAACCATTAATACCTTTACTGCAGGTCATTCCTGACTCACTTCCTCTTAGCCTTCCTCACATAGTGAGCTCAACGACAGGTCTGCTTTCTTTATTCCACCTTTTATTATGTTCGTTGCTCCAAGTTATGATGAATTACTGGCTCGAAGTTCATGTACTTGCAACAACAGAATTTTATTGAACAACCTGCAACTCTTTTTCATGAATTTAGGTTTTCTGATGGGTAACTTGGTGACGGGACTTAGACGTCCTCTGCCACAGACAGTTGAGAAGCTATCACGTGATCTTCTTGCGTCAACGTCTTACCTCTCTGTAAGACACAACTATGCGACAAACTAACAATGCTTTGTTCGCAAGTTTTCAAACATCGGATCAGTCTATACATTCAAAATGTGTTCAATCCTCATTCCATATATGGATGCTTATGATGTGTTGTTTTCAAGCTTCTGTTATGTAGCATTATATGTTATCACTAGTATAATCCATACCCCTGAAGTCAGTTAAAAGAGGATCGGTTGTCTTCTGATCTTTCATGTTTATTAATTGTGTTTGCGGAAAGAATTAATGGTTGAAGCCACAGGCTCTTGGTGACATCTTACCTCGAGAAACACTTCTGTGGAAGCTACAAATGATTAGATCAGCATCTCAATATGCCAATTCACGTCTCCACGCTGTGAAAGCTGAAACGCTGATACTTTCCAGGTCTACTATTTTTTTTCAAGGCTACACAAAGAGTTTGCAAGTAAACATGTAAATAGGGTGTAATTTGAGTTTACGGAAATTTATTGGAATAGTTGTGATCTGCTCGTCAAGTATAGTCATGCATCGGAGCACTTTACTGCTTTCGCCTGTCATCTTTCTAGAATGATGGGGCTAACTTAACTTTTATTTGTCCTATAAGTGGACTGGATCAGTTGTTACCTAGTCAAGCGGAAGGAGAAAGACTCAAACGCACCCTTGCAAAATGTGAGATTCGTACGTTTGCCAACAGAGGTCATTTCCTCTTCCTGGTAGGATGATTTCTATATGTGCATGTATACATTACATTCTTATTGGTGATAGTATAAGCCCTGATAAAACAAATGAATTTTCTCTCTGCTACTTTCCAAACCCAACATCTCCAAGGAAAAAAGTTAAATGGTAGAGTTAGATACTTAGGGTCATTTAATTGGAGTAATGGATCAACTTTTGTTGAATTAGCTACTCTCTGCTATGCCTGAAATTCCAATGCTATGCTGTTATTTTATAACCAGATTTTTGAGTTTGTAAGTTTTTACTTTGATACGTATATTTGTTCTCGCAATCCATGGCAGGAAGATAATTTTGATCTGGTAACTGTCATCAAGGCCACTTGTTTCTATCGTCGTTCCAGTACTCATGACTTTGTTACTGATTACATACCACTAACGCCTTCAGAAGTCAAAAATATAATTGAATCAAACAGGTGGGTAATATTTTCCTGGAATTTACAATTGCAGTTGTACTTTCTGCTATCTTAGCTGTGTATGAAGCCCCCAAGACAGTAGCTTTATTTATCCGTGTCGTATTATATTGAGCCACAGAAGAAAGAGCTGATGGAAATTATGCATAAGCTGGCTACAATATTACTAAACCTCTAATGTGTAATGTCTGATCACTGTGCATTTTGTGTAGATTTTTAACCATGGCCACTAGCCCAGTCATGTTCTCAACTTTAGCAGATGGGAAGATTGTGAGGGGCCTTGCCGGGATTCCTTCCGAGGGCCCTGTATTGTTTGTTGGTTATCACATGTTACTGGGGTTTGAAATGGCTCCCTTGGTAATTCAGATGTTTGAGGAAAGAAACATCCAATTGCGAGGAATAGCACATCCGATGATGTTTATGAAGTTCAGAGAAGGAAAGTTTCCTGATCCCTCTATTATATTCGACACAATCAGACTTCTGGGTGCAGTTCCTGTCTCTGGTGCAAACTTATACAAACTCCTCTCCACCAAGTCTCACGTCCTACTATATCCAGGTGGAGTGCGTGAGGCTCTTCACCGGAAGGTAGCAATCACTTTATTATTGTTATTATTTGTCTCTGAGAAGACTAGATAAGCCTAGAATTCCAATTATCTTAGTGGACCAGTTCCACTGAACTGAACTTGGAATATTTCCAGGGGGAGGAATATAAGTTATTCTGGCCACAACAGTCGGAGTTTGTGAGAATGGCAGCTAGATTTGGAGCCAAAATCGTACCTTTTGGCGCTGTTGGAGAAGATGATATTGGTGAAGTAAGGCTCCTCGTTAAATAAAACCACAGGTTTGCTGAGCTTTGGTTATTCACACCACTCATTCTCAGAATAATTATTGTCTCTTCTTTGTAATCAGCTTTTATTGGATTACAACGACCAAATGAGAATTCCTCCACTCAAGAAGTCTATACAGGAGGTAACAGATGAGGTTGCGAAAGTGAGGTAATCGATCTGAGATGATATTTTTTCGTTGATTCCAGTAGAACTTTCGGTCTTCGTGTGATTATACATTTCCTTGTCATCCTTGCTTCGAAAGATCAACGTTATGGTTGAATGTCAATGCGATCTTGTGATAACAGAATTGGCGTTGGCGGGGAGGTAGGAAACCAGGATGTACACCTGCCGGGAATCATACCGAAATTTCCAGGCAGGTTCTATTATTATTTTGGAAAACCAATTGAAACAGAAGGTAAGTTCTGCATACTTGTTCATGTGTTTACGTATGATCAATTGTGCAAGCTGATTGACTTAATTTGAACGTTACTGGGAACAATGTCCATGTGAAGGGAGGAAGCAGGAATTACGAGACAGGGAGAAAGCTCATGAACTGTATTTACAAGTGAAATCAGAAGTTGAGGATTGCCTTGCTTATTTGAAGGAGAAAAGAGAGAAGGATCCTTACAGAACGTTATTGTCTCGGATACAATACCAGGTCAGACATGGCTTCACATCTGAAATTCCTACATTCGATATCTGATCGACGAAGATATTCGTCGATGATCTTGGCGATCGACGGACAACCTCCTTGAACATCCTTGGTCACAAACACAGGATAGCTCATCTCATCACTTGACTCTAAAAACAGACCGTTGAAGAAGAGGGCAATTTGATTCAAAATTGTATGGTCTGTGGTTTAGTTGTAAAATAGTGTAATATTCAGGCCTTTTTATAATAATATCACGCTTATGGTTTTGGATCCTTGTGCCCAAATTCATGTGCCGTCCTTTTTCATTACATTTCACTCAGGAATGCATATGCAGGTTTAGTTAGTCGAGTTATTATGTTAATTCTGCTGGACGGTTGAAGTCGGAATTTAGAGTTATATTTTGAGAAACATCTGCTTAGAAGAGCGAGTTGCTTTTGATACTCTTTTATCATAATTAAATTTGAAATTAATAAAATAAATAATGATTTGATTTAAATCCCCTCTTCAAATTTTGGATTCAATAGAGCTTAAGGTTTTGTGCCATTTTGTAAATATAATTTAAACCCCTCGTCACTTTTGCGTCAATTAATTTCCGTGTTACAAAATTCAAACACGATATCTGGAGTTTCCCTCAAAAAATAACAAAGTTAGCGCAATGGCCCGGCCCAAACTAATTTCGGTGTTACAAAATATCAGTCCGCATCACCATTCACCAACCAACCAAATGAAAGGCAAAACTATTGACCCAATTCAGTTTTTATTAATTTGCACAAAGGTAGAACAGGGTTAGTGTCATTTGAGATGAAATGACCAACTATATATGTATATGTGAGAATATGTACACGGAGGAATACAGTAAACAAAAACAACTTGGACGTTTCAGTTGATGTCGAAGTACTTTGGATCATCCGGGAAATGGTATTCCACGTTCAACTGCGATTAAAAGATCCAAAGAAACAAGAGAGCATTATCAGCTAAGCTTGCACAATATTATTGCACATCGCAAAGACGAATGCAAATTTATAAGCAAAATTCCGTTCATCAAGAGCACTTTAGTTTTGATATGAGTGTGTGATGTGTATGCATGACCAAGTAAATATGCACATTACCTTTCCCTCGTCAGCGTCTGAGTGGCGTTGAGGGAACACCACCCTCAAGTCATTGTACAGGTAGAACCTGCGCTCCCCATCCATGTCTAAGCCTGTTCTTTGTGGTGTTGATAGGGGATCTGATTTGCACCTCTGGACTGACCGAGAACTTTTTTTAGGAAAAGGGCATATGAAACGGAGATGAAGAGCATAGCGAAGAGCACCATTACTGCTTTGGTTAACCCTTGAACAGCCATGTACATGTTTCCTGTCGGTTCCATAGCATGCATCAACACACTTGCGCTCCTTTCCGTTGCTGCTTCGGTACTCCTCATTGTTGAAGCTCTTCTCAACTAGGAACGAAGGAATGGACACCCTTCCCGTTTTAGGGGATACCTTGGACATATCCCCCTCATCTATGGAATCCACAAAATTAGAGCCTTCACTTCTAATTTCAGTTTTCTGATCTACAGATCTTGTTGTATGTACAATGTGTACTCCGGCTGTATTCTCTACTTCCTTCGCCTCTATCACTTTTGAGTTCAAATCAGTCTTCCCTTGTCTTGACAGGGGAGAATTTGGGCTGCATGCTAAGGTGACCTTCTGGCGTAAGAAAGTCTACTTCGTTTTGAACAGATGGGAAATAAACAAAAAAAAAAAAATTAAATTAGCCTCAGAAACATGGAATATCATAAGCCACACGACATAATTTTATAGTCCCTTAATGTTATTATAACTACAAAATCGTTTGAAAATCCATCACTGCAGCTTTAAAGCAATATAATTCAAAATTTGAAGTTAAGTTATACGTAGCAGATCTATTTTAATGCATCTTGCATATGTTGCCAGGTAAGCATATATCTGTACTTGTGAATGGTTCTAAAATGAAATTCTAGACCACGGTCGTTGTACTTAAGTTCTAAGTTGCAACGTTTTTCTCCTTGGATGTAGGATTACAACTCTCTGCTATATCTCAAATTTATAATGATGGATAAATTTCAACAAATTATATTTAACACAAAGTTCGTAAGCATCACATAGTAACAACAAGATATGAACACACTAAACTTACTTTGCTACCAGCTGGCATGTCACTTAAATCATAGTTGCAAAGAAACGTATGAATAGGTGTCTTCTCAGGATTGCTTAGAACCTGCATAAATCAAAGTATGGAGAGCTTAATTTAGTATGCTTAATAATGATAACCCATCACAATGTAACATGCTACACAGAGTGACGATTTCAACAAGTAATTCAGTCAAACCAGTACTCTGGTAATGAAAAACTTGACCCTTCAATATCTCTGGCAATCAGATAATAAAATGTATGCAGGAACAGACAACAAATACCAGTTGTATACGGCCCTTCACAGGAATACGCAGGCGGCTTGTGACAATCTGTGAACCATCATTGCTAAGGCCTTGTTTAATCTTTTGTCCTCCACTCCTATTCAATGCAGAATTTCCCGAAAGATGTATGGATGCGCAATACAATAAATAGCAATCACCTTCTACACTAGTTACTGAAAAAGGAAGCTTCTGTGATTGCGGAGAAAAGTTTCCCCCAGTGATGCTCAGCACAGCCAGAAAACCATCTATTCTCTACATATTTAAATATTCCAGCAGTTATAACATAGCAACAATGAATAATGTACAGGATTTACTACACAAGAGAACATTGACACTAACCTGACTGGGTTTGCCTGATATGAACCGACCAGACAGTAGAGACTCTTCGAATGAACCAACCAAGGATCTCTGAACAGAAAGGCCACTCAAACTTCTAACAAACCTCATGCAATGGGAGTTGGGAGCTGACCCGTGGGCGTGGGACAAAGAATAACTTACGCCAGTACTGTTCTCTAGAGAAGATGGAAGGAATTCCCTGTGAAAAATATCAACATCTTCAAATAGTTTACTAGCAATCCTAAACTCCCCTACTTCAGGGGAAAAGGGAATGTCTGCATCAGACTTGTAAAGTGTTTGTTTTACATTCCTTAAGGTTGAATGACAATCCTCCAACTCTTTGTCGGTAGTCCTGCAGCCCCCTGCAATTTTCAATCTTTCAGACAACCTGGGGCCAAGAGGTGACAAAGAATGGAAAGGTGAGATCACTTCCTTCGGAGATATTGATATTTCCCCACTTTGGATTTTTGCATTACTCCATTTTGTCAACTCATCATGTCTAGGTGAAGATCGATAACTATTTTGAGGTACAAGATCCTTGTTTTCCAGCAAAGGGCCATCTGTGAAAAAACTGGTTTCCATAATACTATCATCATGTAGCAATGGCATGCTCTTCTGCTCCAAGTAACTAGACAGAGAACAAGTTGGCCTGGTAAAACTACCTTTGATCCCAACATTTGCTTTCTTATGATCATGTGCAATAGGTGTACTAAAATTATCACCCATAGCAGGATAATTTGTTCCAGAAGTTCTGCAACCAATGTCCAAATGATCACCTTTAAACTGGTGTGGAAAAAGCATAGTATTCAATGGGGACAACAATCGCTTCCTGACTAGTGACCCACTGGTCACAGTTTCATTAGTTGTGACATTAACTGCAGAAGAAGAGTGAACAAGACCACATGAAACACCCCTCGAATCATCATTTAGAGAACTTGTTCCGGTCGATTCAAAACCTACAATCCTAGAAGCAGGGGTCTGAATATTCCGTCCATTTCTTGCAGTGATCTGATCAGCTTTATCAACAGAAACTATTGAAGAACCATGAACATTGTTAGTGACGTCCACGGTCCCTCTAAATCTAAGTGAATCATCTGGGAGCTTTGAAAATTCTAGGGAGGTTCTAGTCTGGTAATCTCCTAAAGAGGAGCATAATGGATTCCCTCCCACTTGGCTTGCACCGCCACCAAGCATCCCATCCATATCACACGCGCTCATACTAGAAAATCGAGGCGGGCTTTGTAAAAAGGAGCCCGGAGAAGGAGCTAGCACTTCCTCAGAAGTTACAGTTGAGGGCACTTGAGGCAATCCCATTTCTAAATTTCACAGGGTTAACCCTAACTCTAGTCTCTTTCTTTCGTTTTTTTTTTTTTTTTTTTCTAGAATGGGCAGGGCTGTCGAGGATTCGAGGGAGTCGGATCAGATCAGCTCATCAATTGATAGAGCTGCTATTTCCAATCCAATGAAGAAAAAAATTTCCAACTTGCTATGCTGCCACTACAACTAATAAGTGGTCTTAATCTCTCCTTCAATTAAGAATACAAGTGGTCTGTAGAAGCTACTACTAACTGCTAAGTACCTACCAAGGGGAGCCAGAATTCAAACATTTGAGTTACCACTCTTTCCAAAGAGATGCTGAAGCACATGGGAGTCGTGTGAGGATCACGAGTAGCGCGGATCTTCAGACCTCCGTAGCAGCAAGTCATGAAACACACGTAATTCATGATTGCCTGAAGAATCAGTAGCTAGGCCTGAAACAATATTCGCATGAATCTGTATCAGTACAGAAAAGAAAAGTCACACACGAAAAACGTAGTCAGTGTTTGCATTGATCAGAATTTTGGGCCAATTGAAATGCACATACAACTACATACACAAACAATGATCGCACAGAGTAGAACAAATTGTTTAGTCAATGAATCTAATCCTCGAAGCTCCTCAAAAATCAAAAGATTAAGATTGTCAAATCATGATCAAAGCATTGATCGGAATTCCGAAGAAAAAGTAAGAGCAATCCAACCATCCAAGTGGTGTAGAACGTACGTTTACTTGAGACGACAAAAAATTATATGAATTTGGAAATTTCACCGTCGAAGAGAGAGTTGAAGAAATGGATAATTGAAGCATCCAAGAGCAAGATTAAAGAAAATCAAAGCAGGTGGATAGGATCAGCGGTCATGGATGATATTTCGGAATCCGTTTGTTTCATCTGCTGCAGTGAGTTAGCAACAAAAAGAAGAAAATCAAAGCAGTAACAGAGATTGATTAGTAATTGAGTAGCAGAAGACGCACCGAGAGAAGCTGTGATGAAGCAATCAATCATGTCAGAAAATCACCATCCATGCAAACTGTGATCACTCTACAATTCGATTAACCACCACCGACGCTTGTGAAATCGGATGCGGTTGAAACCAGAAAAAAGAGAAGGTTTTGGTTTTGGTTTGGTAGAGAGGGAGGCAGAGAGGGAGAGAGGCAGAGAGGCAGAGACCAAATACAAAGTGGAGTGTGAGTCGGAGGGAAGGAGAAAAGGGAGAGGAGGCTCAGTTTATAATCGCAATCCAAATCCCAATCCCAAAATACGAGCAGCACCATTTCCATTTCCATTTTCAATTTCTTTTCTTTTTCTCCGCTGTAATTTTCAAAACCCCCAATTAATATTTAAAAACGCACTTTTCCATTCATTCGCAATCTCGCACCATTGTGTCTCTCTCTCTCTCTCTCTCTCTTAATTTTTGCGCTTTTTCTTTACCTTTCGACGCTTTGAGTTTAAAAATAAAATGAATGTTACCCTGCCTGCCTTGCCTAGTTGCCCGTGCGTTTCACTTTCTTTGTCATTGTTTGGCGCCTGTGGAGTCGGGACCACCACAGTCTTTCGTTTTGCTTGTGCCCCCCTACGCTGCAATCCCTGCGTACATCTCATCTATCGACACGTATAAAGCGCACCGCATTAACTATTTCAGTAATGCTACGTAAACCACATCCATAATAAATTAATAATCATGTATGAAATAAACATATTAATTAACATAATTTTATTGTCAAGTTATTTTGATAAAAACAAAATTATGTTATATAATAATATAATAAATGTAATTTTTTTTTATGTCAATGACACATAATACTATTCTGACAACGTACCTGTATCGTGTATTTTTTCTTCATTCTCGCTTAATGGGAGACGTTCAAAATTTTAATGGGGCATATATGGATATAAAAACATGATGGGTAAAATTATAGAATAATTGAGTGGACAATATGATTTCGAAGATTAGGCAAATTTAAGAGGGAGAAGATTGAAAGAGAAGGCTTCTGAAATTGGGTAAGAATGTCTTTTAAATATATATCTTATCTTCAACGTGAAGCTCTCATCAGCAAGCTCCCCACCCCTTGTCATTCAAAATTAGTTTAAAATAAATCTAAAGAAAACACCAAAACTGAAAGGAAAAAAAAAAAAAAAAATTGAATGGGTCCGTCCAACAGATACATACACCAAAGTCTTAAGGGCCGTTCATTTTTTTTTCTTTATATTATTTTGGCTTGTGAATGAAGGTGTGCATGTTTTTATCATTGTGTTTGGCAGTTGGAAATAACTAATCATTTCACTTTCGCATGGGCATTTCCACAATCCGGATGAGGATATTTTTCGGATATCTTTGTGGGGATTTGGAAGATCAATCAATCGTGTCCGTTTATTTGTCAGTTTTTATTACGTACGGGAATAAGCTTGCTTCTTCCCAAGCTTATCCCTCAAAAAAACCGATCCTATAGCGCCAGCGCTTCGCGTTCTTTCTATTCAGTCCTATTTCATTTTGGGATAGGCGGTTAATACTAATATAATAAGTGAAGTACTCGTCGTCGGACCAATTGGCTCGGACACCAAACCACTCGTGCCCGCCCATTCTGTCTCGCCTTAAATGGAATGGCTCTCTTAGTTATGTTGCCCCCCGACCCAGATCCCCACGTCCGCTCTTCTCCGCTCGTAGCCCAAGAAGTTGGCTTTATATTTAATTTTAAATAAATAATTTAAAATAATTTTTGACCCGACACAATTAATTGATCTTTCAAATCTTCATAATGAAAATACTGCTAGGACCCTAATCCCCACAATCCTTTACAATAATATACGACACAGCCTCCTCGAAGCATAACGTGGCAGCAGGCGATGCGATTGAGTGTGAGTGCGACGTGGCAACAAGTCGGCGTTAACTCTTGTAAACTGAGACAGGTGTAGGCTTAGCCAAGGCTAGGCGGCCACGGGAATACAAAAAACGGGTGCACCCTCAGGAGTAATCAGGTGAGGAGCACCGACCTCATCCGCTGATCCTGTGACTGTCTGTCTCCTTGTTTGCTAATCCAATTGCTTTTGCATTGCCAGTTTCTTTTGCTACTTTTTATGCACCACCATCACCATCATCGCCAGTCTAAAATATCCATAATATCCTGATATTTTCATTTAAATTTCCGTGTTTTTAGACTACTGATATTTTAGACCTTACTAAGTCCTCATGTATCTTACCATACAATATACAAAGTGTAAAATATTGTACTAATTCATTATATATAAATTATTATAGTGTGTTTAAACTTCTTTCATTAATTACTACATATTTTATACACTCACAATGTTTGCCAGCTCGCTATATAATCAACTTAAATCAGTTATATCTATCATGCAATGCATTTCCTTCCAATTTTTTTATGATAAACTAATAGATAATTGACTAAATAAATATCCTGCAAAGTTTCAATAAAAATTTTCCAAGTTTTTCTTACAATTTCCGTGGTTTTTATTCAATTTTTATCGATATCGATAATATCCCGATATTTTCATCGAAATTTCCATGTTTTTGGACTACCGATATTTCCGATATCATCAATATTTAATACCTCACCTACCATAATAACCAACTAACCCGCCTTATTTTCAAATGGGCCGAGGCCCAAAATTTACAATTGTTCTTGTTTATCAAAGCGCACGTGTTGTCGCGTGACACGATCTCATATAATAGGATTTTTTTAAGCAAAACTATAGCGGTTTATTAGCGTCTTACAAAATGTACAAACTTCAAAGAGAGCATTCTAAATTAAATTCAAAGGATCACCAAACGAAAAAGACTCCAAATTTTTTTTTAAAAAAAAGGCAAATATGGTCGGTTAATCTAATAGTTACCATATCGGCAGACTTGTAATGTAAATAAAAAAAAACACAAATAACATTCCAAAGCCAAACGAACTTCAATCCATACAACTAGAAATTCAATCATTTCATAATACGCCACTTGAGAGACTTTACGCACAAAATCGTCAATAAAATTGATAAGGAACACTGTTTGCATACAAGCAACGTCGACTCCAATCAAAAACTGCAAAAGAAACAAATAGTAACCACTCCAATAGAGACTCTACGCACAAAACCACCAACGAAGCTACCAGTTGCATAAAGATAAACCGGACCAACGCCACTATAAGACATGAACCAGAAAGAAACCCAAAAGAGCAAATTAACATGGACAAAAGCCGCACTATAATCTAGAAAACCCATGTCACAACAATTCTACCCCATCTCTTGACAAACCCACACTATCCAATAAACTAAGAGGGAGGATTCGGGGAGAAGGATTGACTTAGTCACCACAAAGGGGAATATTATTCACCACAATAGAATAGAAAAATGAAAAGGGGGAGCGGAATGGAGCGGAGGGGAGGATGAAAAGAAGTGCTTCTCCTTCCTCCTCCCCCGACGACGACGACTTTTTCTCTGCGATGCAATTTTTGGGTATAGCAAAGGACATAGAGCAATAAAAGGGATGGTAGAAAACGTACTTACGGCATGCACATAATTGTAGCCTACACAAGACATGCACAAAACGAAACCTCTGATTGCTATCCCCAAAATTTGGGGTTTACAGAAGGAACTAGTTCCAATTGATGAAAATGGGGATCTATACCACCGGACTGTTAAAAAGGTCTCGCGGCCGCTTCCATCATCTTCTTTACTCTGGTCAGTTTCTCTATCTCCTTGAGAACCTGAGTTCACAGATAAGAGAGGAAAAGAATCCAAGGGTTTGTCTCATTTCATTAATCACTTTGCTACAGTTTTCAAACAATGTCTGCATTTCAAAACTACACTCGTTACCTCCAAAGCCATGTTTTCTGTCGTTACATCACCAAGGTCATCATAACCTAATTGATAAGCTAGTTCTGATCGGACACAAAAAAATGGTTAGAACCGCCGAGGAAACATAATATAGTACATTAAGAACAAGAAAAGATCATGGAGATATACCTTCAACGGAAACGGTTGCATCAGCTGTTTCGTATCCACCTCTCGCTTCTTCATACGAAGTACTTAGGTGAGTCAAAACCTGGTTACCATTCATTACAAAAGTCAATCATCCGCACCATACATGGTAGAGTCTATTTACTTTCCATCTGAGGACAACAAAGGAGGAGGTTGTGTACGGTTATTAAGTTTGGGGAGGAAGAGATGACCTCTTGATAAGATGCTGAAGCAGATAGGTTGAGTGCAGGAAGCTGACTTTGATCTTCGACCATGCCACTGGCCACCAAGTCTACAGGTACATCAATCCATACAGAGATTCCATACCTCAGAAGAGCCCTATACATGTTAATCGGAAGCGAGTCAGAATTGCACTACTAACATTAATACATAAATAAATGACATAGGTTGTAGCAATGATATCAGAAATCCTACAGATTAGTTGAACTCTGAACCGCACCATCTCCGGCACAAACCACCAATCGACCCATGGATGACAGTTGCTTCAATACTTCAGTCTGCACCAATATCTCGATTTAGAGCCCCATCTGAATGGTAGTAATCCAACTTTTATAAAGGTGAGCAAACAGAAAATATGTCGCAAACTATCACCTCGGATTCCCGAAAACCATTTATGTCAGCCACCATAAGCGATTTGGCAGCAGATTCACCTCCAGCAGCTTCCTCAACCAAACTATCACTGGACAAAACAACACAAATTACAATTTCAGCCAAAACAGCTAGAGCAAAGAAACTTATCCTGATACTTAAACGATGTAGCATATACAGGTACCTGTCAAAGTAATAATATCGCAACGCATTGGCTAGGAGCTTCCCCAAACTGGTTTTCATGGAGCTCTTCATGCCTTTCCACCAGAACGATCATCAAAATTCTATCCGTAACGCAACGAAACATCAAAGGATTCGAGTTCTGAATGCATTTTAATTAATTTTACAAAGCACTAAGTAAATTAATGCTTACCCACAAGAAATATGGAAGTTCCCTTCAGCTCAGGGGTTATATCCATTGCCTTGTTCTGAATTAAAACTGAACAGTTACAATCAGCACTTCAAGCGAGAACAAAATTATAATTTCAAAATTCATGAAACACAGGCGAATCCATGAACATGGAGCTCACCTTTACTGCAGAAGAGAGGTCAGCTACAGAAACCTTGGCTGCTGAGCCTTCAAATAAACAAAGTGACGAAAGCAAATTATCACACAGTGGTGTGCATGAAAGCATAAATCAGAAATTCGTCGAAGAAAAAGTCGAACTTACTGGAATCGCCGCCGTCGGAGGCGGAGCATGAAGTGGCGAGAGGTTTTCGGATGTGGGTGCGAGAGGTAATCGGAATTGAGAAACTGGAAGCCGCAACTTGAGAGTGGCGGAAGGGAGTGCGGAGTGGGAGCTCGGAGCAAGAAGAATGGAGGAGGAAGCTCCTTGTTATCTCCATTTCTACAATTTACAACAGCACGGCGGCGGTTCACGGTTTTTCGCTTCCTCCTTGTGTTGGTGACGACTTCAGCAGTATCATGTAACTGTCAAAAAACTGTCATTACCTTATCCGCCTGGACTTGGATTGTCTACCCTTTCATTTCGGTGTCCTTTTGTGATCACGGTTAAACCACGTCAATATTTTATATTACTATTTTTTTTTATTATTTTTATAAAAAATTAATATAAAATATTAACATGGCTTAACCGTAATCACACAAAACAGGAGGGCACATAAAGAGTACCGAAATGGGGAGGGCAGACAATCCAAATCCTATCCGCCTACTAGCCCAGCAGCTCCCAAAAGGAAGAGAAGGTTTTCAACAGACTAAACGACGGCGTTTCTTTATCTAAAAATCTAAGGTAATATTTAATCCAAGTTGCTCTTGTGGAGTTGAGTATATGGTAAAGTCACATTTTTATCGCACAAATTTTATAATTCGAATCGTGAATTTTTTTCATAATAAGTTATAGATTATCTTTAAAAAAGTCATCTGATACTTAACATTCATATTATCAATTTGTTTAATATAAAATGAATAAACAATATCCAATTCCGATCAAATGGACATTTAAATCATTTGAGCTACAAGCCTAACTTACGCTTAGTCCATTCTACGAAATCAAGCTTACTATGGTGCTAGTCGAGAATTACAAGTGTAATCTCTATTGGTCCAATGGTCCCTCAACTTTAACTTTATTAAAATAATGATCTCTCAACTAAAAATTCATTATCATTGGTTCCTCAACTCGTCAAAACATGCATCTATAATTTCTCAACTAAAAATTTGTTACCAATAATCCCTCAACTTTAATCCAATTGGAGAAATGGTCATTCAACTTTAACACAATTGAAGAAATAATCTCTCAACTTTAACCCAATTGTAGCAATGGTCATTCCAACAGAACTCATTTTGACAAAATTCTGAAGAAATTGACGAAAATGACCACAATTACACGTTTTGATGAATTGAATGATCAATAGTAATGAATTTTAGGTTGAAGAACCATTGCTTCAATTTGATTAAAGTTGAAGAACCCTTACTACAATTTACTCAAAAAATAAAATGTAAACTCAGACTAGCAAAAGTATACGCCGGTGGATTTTAATTTACTACCCGTCAGCACACGCAATCGACCTGTTTCCGCAGGCTGAAAGAAGGCAAAAACCTTTCCGGCGGTGGTGATTAACAAAATTCTTCATTTGAAGAAATATACATGATACATCGTAAAAGGCACGACTTTGGTAGAGTTTAGTTCTCATCATAAGCAACAACAAAGAGAGTAAAAGGTTGGGATGAGAAACTAAACAATACATCAAACAACATATTTACAGACTTGTCTATACCTAAATGAAAAAAAATGAGACCGGCAACAATCTCACGGAGGAAACCTGACAAATTCACTGCATCACCAATCTGTATGATATCAGCTCCCACCTGCATGCACTGAAGATGTTCAAAATCAGAATTCCTAAAAATAAGAATTATCATTCGGCTATGATTGTGAAGGTGAAGATGATGGTGATGACAACGACCGAGCAGGAATCAAGAGAAAATCTGTAAATTATATGCAGGATGCAACCGACAAATAGGTAGGCTTTTGCCATATGATCACAACCCTAGCGGAACAAAAGATAAATTAGATGGAGGGAAGAATGAGGCACAAACTGTTCCAACATCCACCCCCCGTCATATATGTCCCGTGCATGGGCAATTTAGTTCCAACTTCTAAGAAGAAAACATCAACTGGTGAGGAAAAATACTGAAAAACGCCCGCTCACCTCGGATGGGACTAGAGTGGGAGGCCACTTCAGAAACATTTGATACCAGCTTGAGTTTTGATAGGGAAATTGGCGTCAATGGAGGTGAATCAACTTCTTCAGCCTTGCCTGGAACTTGAGGAGACTCCAAATGTCTTGCTACATGCACTGCCATTGCTCTTTGACTGCCTGAAGGTATGGAGAAGCTTCGGGGAACTATCAATGGTGGAGCTGGAAGTGGAGATGCCGCATTTGATGCCACTGAAGGGTTTTTATTAGGCATGCTATGTTCTTGATTTCTGAAGACCAGTGGAGCAGAGTGACCAACAAATCCTGAGGATTTTGTTGGTTTGGCAGCTGATGAATTACCGGGGGGTCTAGGAAGCTCATGAAGCTCGCTGATCTTGGGTGAAGAAACAAGGGGAGGTGACGGACATGGGGATACCTTTGGAGATGAAGGTTGGGGATTTGGTAAACGAGACAACATCCCGGAAACTAGTTGCGGTGGTTCAGTTGATGCAATAGGACCACTATCATATAATAAAGGCTTTGATGATGACGATTTACTAGGTATTGGGCCGGAGAAAGCGTCTCTCTTAGTCTTATTTGTATCAGATGTATTCAACGTATCAAGCTGTGGAAGTACGCGTCCCTCCAGTGGAGGAGGTAGTTGGGTGGAGGTACTACTGACATTGCTCTCTTTTTGTACCAGCGGAGTTTTTGAGAAATTAGGTCTCGGCAGATTATCATCACCAGGATCTTTCTCTTCCAATGGGGAAGAATGCCATAAATTTGGATTGCGTCTACCTGGCCTTGTTTCTGGAACCGCGCTGCTTGTTCTTGAAGAACTCAAACCTTTTGGATCAATAGGTGTGGGCAGTACATACGTATTAGACTTCCGTGGTGTTGATGCTTGCAATTGTCTAGCTTTCTCAGCAGGATCAAACTTCTTCCCCGGAAAAATTGGGGCTGAGTGGCTGCCTATTCTTGGTTCTCTACTTGGGGCCCTCATATCCCATTGGTTCCTGTCTAGATTCATCTACAAGGAAAAAGATTTATGAATACAATATTTGGAGTTCAAGGGCAAACAATTGTGTCTTCAAAGTTTGGTTTCAAATCTACCATTCAAAAGGCAATGAAATCTTACATCTGCATGTTCCAATCTTGTAGCTTTAGGAGACAAAGGTCCCACTTCATCAACCTGAGAAATGAGCGGTTAGATCATAAGAACAAACAAAATATGTCAAAGAAATCCATAACGACAAAAGTTCACACCCTGAGCACTATGTTGAACAACAATTGAAACCACCAACAGTACTGGCACTTGTACCAATATCAGCACAACTAAAATTTGAAAAATATAATCTTTTAAGAAAAACTAACACATAATGTTTATGAAGTTAAATGTCACTGATACGGAAAAAGGAAATTCAAAATCCAATAGATAGATTATAATATAATCTTGGAGACGTTTACCACCACACGATAAATAGAGAATATAGTGCCTTAAACAACAACACAAATTCCTAATTACATTAGACCTCACCTCCATTGAATTCCTTGATGCAGAGGTGACATCAATCCCCTGCTTGCTTGACCTATAGTTAAAACTCAATTCTCCATCTTCAGTAGGATCATAGCTATTTTCACCATTATCCTCAACATCATCCCCACCATCATCCCCACCATCGTCTTCAAGTCCACTGAATTGGTATTCAATATGATGCTCCTCAGTAACCAATCTAACGTGTGGTTCAACAGCCTCAAGTGATTTAAGTCCTTTCCGAAAGAAATTCAACTGATTCAAAGAACAAGAATGCTAACTATGAGTCAGCCAAATAGAAGAACGAGACTTTTGAAGTTTTTATGATTGGTTGGAGATATAAAGAAAACCTGAGCAGCATGGTGACGAGCTGCCTGTGTTAGAAGACTTCGAGCCTGTCCTTGCTTCAGAGACTTCAATCGAAAGACACACAATGTAGCCTCCTCATCATATTCATCATGAGCTACTTGCAATTGCTGCAAAGTAAAACTGTCACCTTTTCCACGTTTTGACCTCCCCTTTTCTTTCTGTTGTGCCACCATGTAGTCATACACTTCTCTGAAGATGATACAACAAACCAAATTCAGAAAAAAATTACTTCTATTAAGTAAAAGGGTCAAAAGAGAACGGAATAGACCTTTTTTCGTCGCATTGTCGCTTCATTTCCTGCATAAGATAACAAGAAAGGAAATTCAGTGATACAAACCAAGGGAACAGATATGAATATATACAGCCGCTGTGTCTAGGTGATACCAAAGGAAACAGATCCTCGACAAATCCCTCTGAGGTGCAAAAAGGTAGAGTATCCTTCACTGAATATTAAATTCAACGTCTCCAGAACACCATGACAGGTTGGATTTTACAAAAACCAATTACCAAGACTGCACCTAGCCCATGGCATATTATTCTCACTGCTGTTTTGGGCATGCCTAGCATTCTACTTTGGGCAGGTGTGAATGTACCAGGCACTTAAATTCCTTCTGATTTGTGACACAGCTAGAGTACTTAATAATCAATTACAGCAGATATCTCTTGGGTAGAAACATATAGCTGCAGGCAATTGAGGGTTTATTGAGAAAACCTCTAGTACTAAATAAAATAAGAGAATACACGAGCTAACCTCAACTGTCCGAAGTTCATTGAGAAGAGACTCCGATGGGTTTGTAATTGTCAAAAATATATGAGAGCGCTGAAGTAAAGGAAACAAATAGTTAACACCAAGTTAAGGTGAAGGTATTTCAGTTAAAGGAAAGAAAAGCTTTAGAAAGATAGCATGATGTGCACAAAACAACAGGAAGAACTCACATATCTATCAACAAGTTTTTGAAGTTCATACTGCAACCTCCCCAGCATCAGAAATACTCTACCTGCATTCCAATTAAGTACCAGGCATATGTATCATAAAATCCTCAATACTCACAAAAAGAACAAAAAAATCCTCATAATTAAATTCACGTATATAATGCAAATGCTATGTTCAGCTCAAAGATTAAAAATCCCCGTAACTCAAATTCATGGATATAATACACACGTTATGTTCATCTCCAAATAACCTTAGCCATGGGTGAGAAAATGAAGCTTGAAGGTTTGCCCACCTTCATCACACAAAAAAAAAAGAAGGGTCATATACTTTGATGGACTTACCACTCTCTTCATCATCATGCAATGCAGTTTTTTCCAGCAGACAAGTACCCATTTCACGCAGTGACTCCGAGAATTCTGAAAGTGCAGATTAGGTCAAATGGCAGAAATCTATGGCGTTGAGTTGTTATCTTGAATTTAAATCTCAAAAAATTCACATTGGGATTTCCAATAAGTCCATATGCATTGTAGACACATTCAATAATTCAGAATTAGCCAAATTTATTGTCATGTCCCGAAATAATACCCAACCTTCTATAATAAGCATTTGAACTCACTGTCAAGCTCACCCTATTAGTCAGTCCTTGCAGGATTTAAGCACAACTTTTCTGCTTATCAGCTTTCATGAGGGAGTTATAATATGTCAAAAGTGTCTTAGAGTGGATAGGGGCATCATATCGTATACGAGATATAAACACCATTCTCTACATTTTGGTGAAGTCGACAAATTTGGGCATATTCCTTTATCGAAATAGTACAATATGTAACCATCAAATTAAAAACAAATGGACAAATGACAGTAAGTAGAGTATTCACCATATGCGCTGTTTGCTGTAGCGGCTGCTGCAGAGAGTAAGCTATCATAGCAACTTCTCATATCTTGCATGTCCTGCAAAATGCACAAACTCTCACCAACTAAATATTCCCGTAATTAACACTACTATTTGCAAACTACAACACAATTAGAAAAGCTTTGTCCTCGCTAATTAAGTGTGAAATATATAGTTTCCCGATCCATTAATCCTCCATAATCATATGCGCCGCGCAAACTATTTACAATTCACAGTCAAATCAATCATCCACTCACTGAGGCGAAGATCCAGTAATTTTCAAGAGCAATTACAAAGCTTAAACCATTGATCTAACAACTCCGGAGTAAATATTATATGAAAATTCTTCTCAATCAAGCACAAAAAAAGTCCTCCAAATTCGCTTATTTAGCCGGAGAAAGACTATTCAGTTTCTTTAGAAGGTCCTAACGCAAATTATACATAATAAGCAAGCACAAAAACTCCAAATAAATAATAATAAAATTTTAAAAAAAAAAACTGTACCTGAGCAGCCTGAGCGAGCTCATCGACCTGAGCCAAAGGTTGAATGTCTCTTTTTTCTTTGGCATCATTTTTGTGCAGTTCGAATCTCCGAAACATGCCGAGCGAGGTCTTCATATTGTCTGAAAAACCCTAACGCAATGACTGGGACGACGACTCGGAGCTACTCGCCTCGTGAAAACTGAAATCCCTGGAAATTCAAGGACGCTCGACTCCAAATCTACGAAACGACGACTGCGATTAACTCTGCAGCTTCAAACGACATTCGAGAAGGAGGAAGACGAAGAAGATGAAGGAGCTACGCTCGGTGGATCGTACAAAACGACTTGTAGCAGATAAAGAAGGAGAGAGAAACTGCGGAATGAAAAAAAAAAATGGAAAACAAGGAGAAAATGGACAAAGGGAAAAAACGGGATCATTCTCACGTCATTTACTAGAGTGAAACAGCGCGTACTGACAAAGAGACACGTATCAAAGCAGGGCAATTTGGTAATCAAGCAATGGGACAGTGGTGGGAGGCAAGAATCCAGTGCGCGTCTGTCTACGGGAGATGGGATAACTTCTGACGTGGAGACAAAAGAGTGGCGGTTGAAAGTGACATGCGGGGGCTTAGTTGTAGCGGATGATAGTCAAAGTCAGATATTGCTGACGAGAAAGAAGCGGTTCTAGAACGAAAACTATCTTACTTTGACCGCGCCGGTGGGTGGGTCAGATCCGCACCTCCACTGATCCCGAATTACCATTTTTGTCCCTCAATTTGGTTGTAATCCCTTGCAAGACAAGGTGAATGAGCGGGGAACGCACTTCAATCACCATTCACTTTGTATTTGTTACTTTACTCATAGGTAAGTTGGAGCTAATTTGGATTTGCATTGTTTTTTTCAATATTGTTTTTGTTGTACGTTAAGATTAATCAACTGTAAAATAAAGCAGTTGAGCGATTAATAAATTGTATTTTTAAAAATATTGTGAGTATAAAAAGCAGCGTAAAAAGCATTTAGTAAAAATTAATATAAAAGTGATATAATTGTATTTAATGACAAAATGGACATGATAATGTCGGTGATGATGACGACAACTGGTGGTGGTCATGGCACGATTATGGTGTGGTGGTGGTAATGACAATGGTGGTCTAAGCGAATAGGGCTTGTAGTGTTAGGTGGTGATGGTCACTTTGTTCTTTAAGGGATAAAATGCGTCTAGAAGTATAAATAATGTAATTTTTTTAAATTAATGAGCGTATTACAATAATTAAAAATATTCATTAAAGTCTTAACTATGTTTTTTATTATAACAACTTTTAAAAGTAGTCTGATGTCTAGAGCCATTGCTTTTGAAATAATTAGAATATTTTATTTTTACCAAACACTTTTATTGCTTAATTTTAAGTGAACCTGTTATTGGACAAAAAAAAAAGGTAATACCAACTGAGCCTTAGAAGGGTATTTTATCTATTTGGAATAATGTCACATTGTATTTTATTAAACTTAAGTATATTACTTTTATTTGTTTGCTTAAAAATGAGATATATTAACTTTATCATCCACTTATATTATCATTATTTTTGTAACTCCACCTCAAATAGTAAACTAAAGACTATATAGTAAGTTTGGAGTTTCATTTATAATTACAACCACGTCTTAAATGTCAACATTGATAAGCAATTTATTATATATATCATGTCACATGATGAAAGAGATATTAATAATCGCGAGTTATACTCAATAATTCTTTTCGGGTACATCATAAAACCGGTGCGCGCTTGGGCTACATCACTTTTTTTTTTCACATAATAGAAATTTGATTAAATTCGAATGAAAACGTTTACATTAGAGGCAACATTATGATTAGAAGAAAGGCCAATTACTTATGGGCATCCGCCGGTAAATGGGACTCCTTGGAATAATCGAAGTGAGTCTATGTAGCTATGACCAAGAATGCTGATGATATTGACAAATAGAGATTAGAGAATATACAATGTAGTTATTCAAACATTAATTAAGATTAGTTGAACATAACTAATATTAAAATAATATAATGATTGTGGGAATACTTTGAAAACTTTGTTAGCTATATATATATTCCTGTAGGCCTGATGATGCTTTGGTGCACATGACATATGGTCGCACAAGTCATTCTTTTCTTTTTTTTAATCTATAAAGACGGTTTATACTTTTAAAACTTTCCTGCCAAAATTTGGCTTGGACATTTCAGATGATTCGCATTAATTAACAAATTATATTATCCTCTATTCAAAAGGGAGACCAAGAACGCAATCATTGAAATAGGTTTTTGAAATAGATGAAACTTCACGGGTAAATTTTAGTAACATGCGTACTATAATATTTGAGAAAAGGAAATGCTAAGGAAAATGTGAGCATTTTAGCTCACCACCATAATTATAGTGTGGCTTATTATACACCTCATTGGTTATCACGTGTTTTTTCATTTAATTATAGTTAATATTTTTAAATTATAAAATGAATATTTAATATAAAAGTTAACCAGAATTAGGTGAAAAGATACATTGGCAAATGACAAGGTGTATGGTGAGCATATACCATCGCTTATGGTGGTGAGCAAAAATGCACTCGAGGAGACTCTTTCAAAAGTGGGACTTTCCATGAACTTTCTGCGACCTTATTTTTTAGCACAATATTTTATAATGTTGCACAAAAATTAACATTAAACTGTGAAGTGACGGAAACTCCTACTTTGAGAGAGTCTCCTTAGCATTTCACATAGCTCACGTATACATACACTTTTCATCTTAAGGAAGTGCTTTTTGGCTTTTAAGCATATGTGAGAAAGGAAGAGGATTCTCACACCTTTTTTGAGTTTTTTTTTTAATATATATTTTAAATATTATGATCATCGGATTCAATAAAATCGAAGGAAAATAAGAAACGTGATTAACAAACTTAGTGAGAAAAGAAAAATTATGTTTATTTATCATTTTTTATGTAATAAAAATGGTGAACTTGAAAAAAAAATAACAAACTAATGAAAATAACTTTAAAACTTTGAGTTTTAACGATAAGGACAAAATAAAAGGTAAAGTGAATAGTATCAGGATTGACTTTTTAGTGTAAAAATGTGGTTTTTCGTTAAAGTGAACAGTACCGTAGACTTTTAGTTAAAACTTCCATAAAAAGACGTATAGTTGCAATTTTGAAGACACAAATGGTCTTTCTTAGGGAAATACATCATTGTCGTTCCACTTTATACTGCTCCACATTAGCTAGCCTTTGAATTTATAGGAGCATTGAGTGGGAAATGAAGGAACTGAAGGAAATGAAAGCAAAGATATTAATTATAGTTGTTTGAATAAAGACTTTGATGGGTCAAAATTCAAAAAGGTGTGTCATGGTTCTTGCAGCCCAAGGCTAAGGGAACATAGCATAGCATAACCGTTTTCAAACGAAGAGAGCCGCCTTTTGAAGCATAGCCTGAGATCCCTGTGATACGGTATTTTCCTTACGAGTTAGGAGTCTAGTACATAAAGCTTTCGACTGGTCGGTGCAAGTTAACCCTCGTTCGGGGCAAACAAGCTCAACGTACAGGTCCCATGCATGTAGGTTTTTGTGGTTTAACTCAAAACCGTATGTGTGTATGTGTGTGTGTATATCTCTACTAATTAATGAAATCTTATTTGTCAATCAAAAGATGGTGAAAAGACAAATTAGTCTTATATCACACAAAAAAATGATAGGCAATAATGTAATTTCATATGTCCAAATTTTACTGTTTTTTATTAAAACCTCACATACAAGTGATGTTAAAATACCTTCAATATTAAAAAAAAAAACAAAAAAAAAAAACCTCTCGCTCCCCCCACGTTCTCTCTCTCTCCCTCTCTCCTTATCATTTTCTAAAAAATGTGTTCATACACACAAAGTGTGCAAGCAAATACTAGTGTATATATATATATATATATAAGAAGATCAATATTTGTGCTTGATATCCATCACACATTTATACCTGATTGCGAGTATACATGTTTTGGGGGGCCGGGGAGAGGTCTCGATCGAGAAAAGGAGGGAGTTGAATAGAGGAAATAATTGAAGAAAGCCTTGTTTAAGACGTTTAAGTTGGACTTGATTCTTTTCCATTGGTGTGGGATTAACAGTACGAATCTTATTCTCAAGCTCCCCTGAGAGGTTGCATTACTTGAACTCTTGAAGTACATAGAAAGCATGACATTGCGCTGACTCCGATTCTCGCCATTGTTAAGTTGTGGTTTTGCTCTATTGAGAATGAATCCCACAATAATAAGAGAAGGGATTTTGTGTATGCTTATTAAGTAATTTGACTACTCCTCATATTGTCAATTAGTGGTGGAACCGCAACTTCTTCATGCTCTGGTGGTTTCAAGCCTACTGTTGAGAATCCAAATATTCATAAATGGAACTTGAACCATGTGTTAGATGATTGTTGTTGATTTCTCTTGCACTTACGTTGATTGTGGGTGTTCTTTTTGCTCCCTGAGCTATTTATTTTTGATGTTTTTTGGCTTCTTGTGGTTTGCCCTAGTGGTTTGTTACAAATCTAATTCTATTGATATTTGAATTTAAATAAAGTAACGTAGGAAGGAAAAAAAAATGCAATGGGAAAAGAAAAAAGCAGAAAATAAATAGCTAAAATGAAAATGATACAATCAAAACTTTGCTACCGATTGTCTACGAGAGCTGTCACTAGAAAGGTAGCGATCTAATTCTATAAAAGTCAGTATGTTGGTAATGTTGGTAGCGAGTTAGCCCCGATTAAATCGCTAGCTTCATACCGACCCCCCCTTTTCAATTTTTTTTTATTTTTTTTGTTAATTTTTTTATCTCTCTTATCATAACAACAAACTATCATATTAATGTTCTTCAAAATTTATTTTTCCGTGAAAAATCTATTATAATTCATATTTAAACATTTAAAAACAACGATTTAAAACCTAAATTTAAAGATATTTGAATTTACTAGTTGTTACTTAAATAAAGTAATGTATGAAGACAAAACTTAAAGGAAAAAAAGAAGAAAATAAATAAATAAGTTGGAATAGGAAAAGATCGGTACCACGCTATTGACCCTAGCCCAGTTGTCCAAGGCGACACTCAGGTCATGGTGGGCATCAACTACTTGCTTGTCATTTCCATCTTACGTGAATTCTCAAAATCTTACAGTGAGGCGGAGGTGCAAGCAAATAGATATTATAATGACATTTTGACCACCCTCATACTGTAATACTAAGTTGCTTCATACGATGACCAGCTTTTAATGTTTTGAATCCATTGTGTTATTGAAGGCTTATCATTCTAGACTTGAATTCTCACAATTATTTCTACCACATATTTCTTATTCATGTTTTGTTTTAATTAGAGGGTTAAACTGGTAATTTCATAAAGTTTTGGTTGACAATGAGTATTTTATTAATTAGTAGAGATAAATAATCAAATTAACACTCATTAATTATATGTAATATAATAATTATCGATCGTATATATGAACGAAGAAGACAAAATCTTGTTCAATTTTTAATGGATTAGCCAAAAAGATATAAGCTAGTTTCCATAAATCGAAGCATTAAGTTATCAATTGTATGGAAAAATAAGGGGTCAAGTGCACTAGTGTAGCGTGGGTGCTGTCTGCCACCACTAACATATTTATGATTATTTTATTTTTACGTATCATGATTCGATTTTTTTTTTTAAAGTTTTAACGACACACTTATGATATTGTTCACTTTTAATGAAAATGACATTTTTATGACATTTGTACTCTAAAAAATCACTCCTGGTACTATTCACTTACAACACATGTTTGTCATTTTGATTAAAACTCAAAGTTTTCAAACTCATTTCATTAGTTTTTTTTTTCTTGAAAAAAGGGAGTTAATTGGCGGCGAACTACAATTATTCACCTTTTTCACCCCTGAAGAAGGTTAGTTGGGATTTTCACCCTTCATGTGCCACGATCAAACAGATTCACAGCTTACAAAGTATTGAATCCATGACCTCCTGTTTTTTCTTTAGAGAGCTGTTGTTCGTGATTAAAACTCAAAGTTTTCAAACCATTTTCATTAGTTTTGTCTTTTTTTATTTCTTGAAAAAAAGGAGTTAATTGGCGGCGAACTACGATTATTCACCTTTCCCGGCCCTGAAGAAGGTTAGTTGGGACTTTCACCCTTCCTGTGCCACGATCAAGCAAATTCACAGCTTACAAAGTATCGAATCCCTGATCTCCTGTTTTTTCTTTAGAGAGCTGTTGTTCGCACTTTTCCACTGAGCCACTTGTCGTGGTTGTGCCATGATTCGATTTAGATAATAGAATTAAAGAACCTCTTTCGTTTCATTCATGCCCAAAACTAAAAGCGCCAAGACTTAAACCTCCATCCTTTTTTTTTTGTCAGGCAGTTGGTTATCAAATTAGATTTAGATAGATAGATATACCCAATTCAATGGGGTTATCTTTTTGGCTCAGAGATCATTTGCCCCTTTGATAAGAAAAGAGAAAGACAACTCCTGATTTACATAGAAACAAATCATATGCCATCTTTGCATTGCACATCTTTTTCCTCTGGCTGTGATAGGATTGTTATAAAATTATATTTGGTGAATTTGATCAGTTAAAACAATATACACTACAAGAAAAAAGCTGACAATGATAGCATATAAGTCTTTTATCCACCCTATTACATCGCTAATTAACGTTAGTGATTAAAGTTTACTTGAAGTTAAAGTTCAGACAGAATATTACTAAACCTTCAGCGTTCCATTTTCAATTTTCTTATCTAATGCTCGTACTCATAATTAAGCCTTACAAAATTGAAGGGTACAATAATATGAATGCCTCTTCATTTGCCTCTTGGTGTTGGTGGCCATTCTCATTTAATTTGTTGCGCAAGATAGTTGGATTACATGATGGATTATACGGAATTAAGGAAGCTTAATCAAAGCTATCTTACTTAGTACTACTGATCTTAAACAAGACAAGATTAATGTGATCAACATATAATAGCTTAGCTAAATATTAATCCGCACGCTAACACTGTGTCCCTCCTGATCATCGTCTAGCTCGCCATTGTCATTGGAAGTGAGCTCATGAGTGATATCACTCGAGCATGATGGGGAAGAAAGTGTTGTAAGATCAGGATCCGAACGTCGTGAACGATGATCAGCTGCAGAGATATATTCCTCCATTAATCTTCGATTCCTCTTGCAGTTTGATGAACGTTGAGAAACTACTCCCATGTCATCTGATATTCTTTGAGTAGGCCTTCTCTTTTTCTGAAATATGCGAAACACCACCCAGTTTCCCACTTCCGCTTTGAAAGCCTGGGTTGGATTCGCTTGACAAGCCAAGAGGCGGTATTCATGCATGAGCCATCGAGTTTGAGTGGTAGTACTAGTACTAGTACTCTCGTGGTAGTGGTTGTGGCAACGGCGGCGCTTCCTTTCACAGAAACCCAACGTCTTCCGGATCCCAACGGCTTCATTGGATTTAGAATTAGCAACAATTTGCTTCTTTTTGCCAATAGGTTTCCAGTACCCACAACCAGCAGCTCTCTTGCTGTTGATGCCAACATACTTATTCATATTTTCATTATAAAAGAAATACCTTGTTTCCCTAATATCACCTGCACAACCCGATAATGATGAATCAATTAGCTAGCTAGCCTTGCTTTATAATTTGAATAAAACTCTATTAATAAAAGGAAAGTGATTTCCGCACACTCCTAATGATTTATGCACACTCATGATCATTTTTGTCATTTGAACATGAATAAATTAGAGTAGTGTCAAAGAAATATACATGCATGAAGTCTAACCGACAGAGAAAATGAGAGTGCAAAAATCACTTATCTTGTTAAAACAAGATAGAGTAATAAAAAAACATGAACAAACTAACCTGGCAAGCCCCAGGGATGAGTTTCGAAGACATCAAACTCTGGAATGATGGAAGCAGGCAATGGGGCAGCATGAACCTTCCTCATCAAGTAGTGAATCACCAGCTCTTCGTCCGTGGGACGAAACCGGTACCCAACCGGCATCTTCACTCCTCCATAAATTACATAATTTTCTTTAATATTCTCCATTTCTATATATCTATATATTTTTATGGATTAATTAATCAAATATCTGATGAATATATGATCTAGGTTTAGCTTAATAATTAATTGTAGCAGAAGCAAGCAACTCATATATTAGTTGTGTAGGAGAGCAGTAATATATGTTAGTGTTGTGCAACTGGAACAACGAGAGAGAGAGAGAGAGAGAGAGAGAGAGAGCAATAGCTAGTTAATGGCATGTGTGGAAGTTGATTCAGACGTAAAAGGCATAAGGAGAAGACTTGGGCGGCAGCTGGCAATCCTGGTGTTGTGTGCTTTCTTGCAGTTGCAGATTTGGAGAGTGGGGAGATCAACACACACATATATATAGATATATAGACAAACAGGGAGGTATCGTTTAAATAAATTGGTCTAGAGAGGGATGCAGTAGTGCCAAGAAACTCTTGACTCGTATTCTGACTCGGAAAGCTCTTCTCCTTCCTTGACTCGGGAAATGAAAATAGTGTGGTGGATGAGTAAAATTATAGAAAAAGGAAAAAATGGGGTAGGAATCGGTTGCTGCTTTATTTTGACGGGTCTTTGATTTGTGTTCACAACTGATCGCAACCGTGTGAGGACTAATTAGTTAGGTTTTGGTCAATAAGCAATTAAGCATGCTTTTCTTCTGTATTACTAAAAGCACTGTGAGCTGAGACCCCCCCCCCCCATGTGTGGCACGTTGTGTGCTCTTAATTATTTTTTAAATCTCTTGTTTGTTCTTCTGGTCCTTACTCGCCTTGTTGTATTGTAGGTACAGAAATCTCTTGTTCTAACTTGTGTGTCCTTACTCCCCTTAGCATTTCTCATCTATTTAAACATACACACACACACACACACATACTGTACATTTGGCAGAGATTGATTAACCTTAATTTCTTCATGATTGCTTGCAAAGTACGTTTTCAGTAATTATTGATTTAAAGAATCCAAAATTGTATATTTTACAAGATTTGACAGCATTATACACAGGCATCATTTATATCGAGATATAAATTGAGAATAATGTTATTCAGCTATTCACGCATTTATTTTTACTTTTCTCACATCTTTGTTTATTTTTTTGTTATCAATAATCTTTAACTCATTTGCTCAGGCCGCAGACCAAAAATTAAGAAATGTGTGCGAAAAATAAAAATAGAATGTAAATAGCATTATCCTATATTATAATTGGTTTAGATTTTGAGGAAATAATTTTGTTTGAACCAACTTTTCTTTACTCGCTTGACCTTAAGCCGCAAGTTGGCACGCCCCCAACACAAAACAAGAAGTACAAACAGATCTCAAAATCCTTGGCTTTCGGCGGAGACCCATTTTGAGACCAGCAACAACTCTTAATGTTGTTTTCCAGTTAACTATTCATTTTCTCCTCAATCAAAATAAGAGTTTCTCTCATTTTCTGAGGTATTCCAAAATAATATTCAGACATGATCTCTTAACAAATAACTTTCATATGTCAGTTTTGCATATACAAATGACTTTGGCTTAGTCTGGATCAAAGGTAATGCTAGAGAGAGTAAACTTTTAAATCAAATTTTGTATACTAAATGATGTGAACGTTGATGATTAAATTATTACTTAATTATTTAATTAAAATATTTATTTTTTATTGATGATACATTATTTAGTTTACAAATATAAAAAATTCCTCACATCTCTCATTATCTCTAGGGTCAAATCAACCATGCTGATAACGAAGATGGATAAAAAGTTAAGAAATGACATTGAAGTTGAGACTTTGAAGAACACCAACACCATACATATGTCTAGGGAGTAGGGAGATGTGTGTTTGAAACACACGTCTAGTTGAAGAAAACAATGTATTCAATATGCTCCACCTTGTAGTGTGGTCTTGTCTTGAATTGACATAGTGCTGCTGTGAGAATCGTTATCATGTGGAGACGCACAATAATTAGGTGAAAGAATCCGATCTCTTCTTTCTAATCTACCAAATTAGAAAATGTGGGCCGTTGAAATTTGATTTAATGATCACAAGTAAAGGTCTATCTTAAAAGTTATAATAAACTCAGCTATTGGATCAAATTTTAATAGTACATATTTTTTGATTTGATGGATTAAGAGGAAGAGAGATGCGAAGAGGAGGGTCCATTTCCATTAATTAGCACCTTAATTACTACACTTGTCAATAGAACTTTGGATTAATTAACTTGGTTCTTCTTTCAAGAAGCCCAGCTGTCTGCGTAAACTCAAGAGTACTTCAATTTATTACATACGTGCAGAATTTAACTGCAAAATTTGAAGGAATTGAACTCTCTATAATTTAGTGGGAATTGAAGAATCCTACTCCTTATAACCAGCTCCAAATTTTGTTCTCTCAGCTAAAAATATCAAACTAAAAATAATTAAAGTTTTTTTTATCAAAGTTAAAATATATAAGATTAAATTACTAGAAGTGGGGCATTTTCAGTAAGCACATTGATTTTCATTTATATTCATGTGAATTAGTAAACATCAGTACTACTCCTACTTTAATTTCAAAAAAATTTAATAAACAGTTTTAATAGGAATTTGATTTAAATTCCGTCTCATTCCGACTTCTTTCTCAATTCAATTCCTCCTCAAATCTATTTCCATCTTCTCCAAGAGAAGAGAGCATGGCTCTCTTGGTATAACAAGGTTGAACTTCTCCACTCTCAATACAAAAAACGTGTAAAATATAAAGGCACTAGTGAACTAGAGCAGTGAGAGCTAGAGAGAGAAAAAACAGACAGAAATAGAAGAAGACCAAAACAAACGGCTGAATGCTCAACCAACATAAAACAACATAAAACTTGGTTACCTCTGAGATACATAAAGGAGGAGCGCACAACTTATGTGTATAGGGTTGTGACCCTCAAGACTAAATTATATGTACAACAAATAGTGCATGTACGATGCGACAACCTCCACAACCTGATTCCTGAGTATGCATATATTGCTTCTGCCCCCTAATTTAATTTTACAAAGGAGATACAAATCCTTCAAAAGATCGACCTCAAAGCTGTATCAACTCCGGAATCAACTTCAACAGAAAAGAAAGCTCCCTCTGTGAGAACTCCGGCTTTGATTTCTCCTGCATTATGCTCCCGTCTTCCTCCGCCCCCCCTGATGGCTCAATCATATCCGACACCGCCTCCGTTATCTCTTTCACAAAATCCACTATCACTCCCTCGATTCCCATTAGGTGTTGCATGTATACTGCTTCCGGCACGTTGCTGCAATGTCATCATCAATTTCATCAACAATTTTTCATTCATACATAATTTTTTAAGTTCAACTCTAACTCGAATTCATCAAGCAAACGGAATTCCGCAAGCTTACTTCAATTTGCCGTAAGTTAGGAGTGAAAGCTTGGCCTCCTTGATCTTGGTTAGAGCCCCGGGATTTCTGAAAACGCCTCTAACCTCCGACACAATACCTTGCAAACCACCCTCCAAACATACTTTTATCGCCTCCTCCAAAGAATTCCTTCGCACATCATAGTAAAGCTCATTCCCACCATTTGTCAAGAAAAAGACCTGCCATCATCAATTCATTCAGAACAGTAATTAGTAACTGATTACATTGAACATCGATCGCATTCAAAAGTAAATTATATACGAGAAAAGTGCTTACAGGGTAAGTGTTCTGCAACTTTTTAACCAACAAGGCCGCATCAGGTTGGAAGCTTGAGAAAATGACCGGCCTATCTCTGGCATACTCAAACACCACCTGTTCCACAAAATTATAATCCATATGAGCACAAGCATTATCGAAACTAACAATCAGGCCTCGTTTGGCGCCTAGGATTTAATCTCGTGTACAAATTTAAAAAATACGATGATTGATGGACGTACTTGCAAGACGGACTGAAGGACGCGGAAGATAGAGTCCTCCTGGTAAACAATGTAATCATCGAATTTCAACTCGATGTTGAAGCCGAGGGAAGGCTCGACCTGCTCAAAGGCCTCTTGGAGCGTGCAGTGGGGGTCATCATTTTCGACATCCCATCTTACTATTTTACCATCTTTGGTTTTCCTTAACAACAACTTTCCCTCCTTCCCTGGCTCTCTTTGCGGACCATAGTTTAGGAATTCCGAGAGACACAGCTCGGTAATTCTCCTCTGAAACACAGTACCCTGATGAAACCAAAATTTAACTTGTAAGCTGAAGATTAATTACCAGGTAAACATACAAGGAAAAGTAAAAAGTAAATGGAGGGTGGAGAAATTATGCTTACGTTTTCTTCCGAGAAGATGAAGTCGTCGTGGAAAATGACCGGGCAGTCATCTTTGGTTACCTACAAAAAGCCACCACATTTGGGTTTCACTTTCCTGTTTCAGTTTTTCTCTCTTTTTTTTTTCACTTTTTTTTTTCTTCATTCACCTCCAATCTTCAAATTTTAATCCAATTTCCAAAAATTAAGGGAGAAAAAATGCAGAAAAGGAGATAATCAGTACCGTTTCAAACTCAAAACAAGTTTCCGGAAATAGAAAAGCAAAGGACTTGATCTTGATTTAAGAGCTTATTAAGCTAAACCCCAGCTTGGAAATTCACCAAAAATAGAAAAGTAGCCGAAATTACAGAAATACCCTAAAACCCAGAACCGGATTTCACTGCAGACTCGATCAAGATCCAAACTTTCAACCAAAAAAATCAAACTTCTTTCTCATGCAAATGCCGACAACAAAACGGCGTACTCGGCGACAAGAAAATGCAGGTGGGATATGGAAATTCCGGCAAATTCATTTAAATAAAAACTGAAATATCCGGAAAGCCCACCGCCAAAATTCAGAAACACATTGGGACCATTGGTTTGATTGAATTGAGAGAGAGAGAGAGAGAGAGAGAGAGAGAAAGAGAGAGAGAGATTAAGGTCTCACCTGAACATCGAATTCGATGAAATCGAGGGGGAAGCTGGCGGCGGCGTTGAAGGACATGATGGAGTTCTCTTTAATGGCTCTCATTCTCCGATCGGACGACTGTAGCGCGTTCATTCCGCTCCCTCTGTGTCCGATCACTAGAAACTTGGGTATCCTCGGTGCCCCCCGATTCATCTCCACACCTATAAGCACAACATTATTCAAATTAACAACCTTTTTTATTTAATTGACAAGATCATAAATAAATTAATTAGAGGACTAATTAATCAAAGATTATACCTTTGGGGAAGCGGGAGGAGTAGAGCGCCAGAGAGGCGTTTTCCGGCACCTGATCGAGATTCGGGACGTCGGAGACGTGGACGGCCTTGAGAGCCATTTTTAAAAAATCAAGGGAGAAGAAAAGACGGGAAAATTAAACTAAATAAAAAGAAAGGAGGACAGAGAGACCAGAGGGGTGCCCGGAAGCAAAAGCAAGGTGAACGTGGAGCTGTGTAATTTGTTGATGGAAGCACGAGTGTGAGAAGGAGGAGGGGCTATTTATTTTGGAGGAGGAAAGGAGGAGGGACCTGCGGAAGAGAGAGAGAGAGAGAGCGCCAAACGGGACGGGATCTCTCTGAAGCATATTCCCCCTCGCATCTCTGGATATTCCATTTTTCCTACTCTCTTTGCACCAAATAACCAAAACACGCGCTTCATATCGGTCAACCGTCAACCGTTCTAATTTTCTTTGTCCAAAAAACCGAAATTTTTTATAATTTTGGCGCGACAACCAGATCTCCACGTGTTATTTGTCGGATTTTGCACTTTCTGGAAATCGGGGGAGTGGAAGATCACTCGAATATCCAAAAACTAATATTGTTATTTTTCGACGGAATTGTATTCTCACCGGAGCAAACTCTCATAATTTTTTGATCTAATAACACAGACAGTTTAATTTTTATCTAAAGATTATAATTATTATAATTTTTAAAAAGATCTCACATTTATAACAATTTCATGTTAATAGATCAAGAGGATCACGACAATTTATCTCGAAGAGGATCCAATTCCTTTTTCTACGGTCACAACACAAATAAATATGTTTTTTAAGACAGGAAAACATAAAAAATATAGGACAAGGATTGTTTGCCCTCCTTGTTCCCATGCTCTCTTATGCTCTCCTGTTTTGTGTGGTCACGGTTAAGCCACGTCAACATTTTATATTATTTTTTTTATAAAAATAATAAGACAAAAATAAATAGTAATATAAAATATTAACGTGAATTAACCGTGATCACACAAATAAGAAGGTATGAAATGTTACGAAAATAAGGATGGCGGACAATCCTTGTCCAAACATATAAGACTCGCGTCAGAGCCAAGTGTATCGGATAAGATAAGTTCGTACCCGTGGCGTGGTGCGAAAGTGTCGGGTCTCCGAACCGGCGAGTACAGGTGAGTTGGCGCCAATGTAAAATGTCTAGTTGTCTACATGCTTCCACGTCTTCGCCTTGTCCCCGCCCGTATACGTTGCCATGTTACGGTTTTCTTTTCCCGCTAACCGTATGTTTCCGTTAGAAAGTTTGTATGCACTATATTTTTTAACATTCATTTTGATTTCGATCCTTAATCAATTTAATTGTTAGATTGAAATTTTGTTTGTTTAAATATTTTGATCGAGATCTTTAACATCATTTAAGAGATTTAATTATGCATTTAATGTCCCACAAATTATGAGTAAAAATATAATAAATACTTAAAAATAAATATTAGAGTAATATTGTCCTTCACAAAATTATTGCAAGAAATAATGTACCCACATAATTATTAACATGTTTGAAAAGATAACTACTGATATATTTTAAAACATAATCTAAATACATATAATTAGCATGGGTACATTTAGCAAAATAAAAAATGGGTACAAATAAATTAAATAATATGGGTACAAATACAAATAAAACTTTAAAAAATATGGGCACAAAAAGAAATTAATATATGGGTACAAATTAAAAAATGGGTACAAACTAAAAATAAAAATATATGACAGATTTTTTAGCCATAAATATAAATATACAAAATATAACATGTCTAACACTAAATGAATATATTTAGAAATAAAAAATATTTTATTATTAAAATAATTAATGAATTTTATTAATACTTAAAGATCTTAATAAAAATACAAAAAAAATAAGATTTTAATCAATAAAGTAAAAAAAAAGGAATGAAAACCTAATTTCTCATTTTTCTAAACTACTAGAAGTAAACGATGAATTGTTTTGGTTCTTGGCCTGGATCTTACAGGCTGCCACATGATCCTGATTATCCAATATCCACCAAGCATATACTCACTCACTAATTATCCAGCCAACTATACATATTACCTACCATGCAAGTTGCAACTAGACAACACATATAAAAGACAGCAATGGAATATAATAAGTGGACAAGAATACATATATCTGTTGCCCCATTTTCTGCAGGTGACAGGTGACATGTGACATGTGACATGCCCATCTATTCTTTTCTTTTGGTATGAAAATATAATCAATTTAGTTTTGGTCTGGTATAAAGGGGAAGGGCCTTTGCTCTTATATTAGGGCTCCATGCACACGCAGTTGCTTTCTTTGTGCTTCCACGTCGAGTTTTTACTACAACTTGAGGAGTTTTGTGTGCCTAATGACTTGTTTTATTTAGTTTTTACACTCCTTTTGTTTACAAGAAAAAGAAAGATTTGAACTCGAGCCACAACTAGTTTGTCCAACCCAAGTTTAGATAAACCTTTTTATTGGTCTCACACATATAAGGTATCTATTGTTTGGAAAAGAAAAAAAGAATCAAATATGAAAAGGAGAAATTTTAGAAGTATTGATCGATTAAATTAAGTTGGTTAGAATAGCGTGTAATTTCTCTGTTTACACTTAAATTCAAATCGCTTTAGGTATAATTTTTTGAACGATGAACCAAATTATAATAAGAAATTAATAAGAAAATGAACGGAATGATGGAAGTTCGATGTGATGGTAATAAAATATTTTTAATATTTGTAACATATTAAAAAAGTGTTATACTCGTCCAATAAATGATTGACAAACAGATAATTTGTTGAAAAATCCACATCGGTATATTGAGAAAACAATTTGCAATCCTTTATGATTATATGGTTCTATTTCTAAATATACAGATTCTTTTTAAACTAAACCCTATTAGTATAACAATTGATCCATCTTTCTTAAACTTTGACAAAATTAATTACGTAAGAGAATGTGTCTATGATAAGGGTGATGATGCATTGCATGACGTGTAACCACGGTAAGCTTATCTGATAACTTAAACTAATAAGAATTAGCCCAACAATCCACTTTCTCCAACAAACATTTCATCTCATCTCAACAGTTGGTGCCAGCAACCATCAATCAATTCACACATGTTTATGTTGGAAATATATTCTCTCCGGATCTCTTCTACTAAGATCATCTGATTAAGTGATCTGGATCCTTGAAATTTAATCAAACGACTAAAGTTATTATAACTTTTAAAGGGGATCATGTTTTTAACCGTTGAATCAAATTTTAAAGATTTACATCACTTGATCCGGTAGTCTTGGTAGAAGAGATTCAGCATCTCTTTCCATTCATGTCATCTGCCAAAAATGAGAGCCAATAATTGGGGATCTTGAAGCTGGACTGACTAGGAATGTGTAATATCTCAAATCAATCCACAGCTCCACATTATAAAGGTCGCCTAGAGCGTTTGAATTTGTCATTTCCCAATTTTCTGTACCTTCCAGCTTTCCTCTAAGTATTCTTCTTTTTAGAGATTATCAATCGTGACGTTTCATACCAAAAACCAAACATCTATTTTAATTACTTGTGCATATACACGTCACGTAGGCATGCATGTATGCGTCTTTACCCAACATATGTGGGAAAGGAAAGGAAAAAAATAAGGGAATTTTAACGAAAAATTACATTTTTTACACTAAAAAGTCAATTATAGTACTATTTACTTTACCCTTATCGTTAAAACTCAAAATTTTCATTAATTTTCCTAAAAAATAAAGGTAGTTTACGAAGTTACCCTTTAATATTTAGCGGAAACTAACACTGCAGAGTTGGATGGCGACTGAACATGCATAGTATTTGTTGGTATGCATGTTCCATACGTATTGAGCTTTCTTTTAATTTGTCACTAAAAGCAAACATTTAGGTATGTTTTGTCACTAAAGCAACGAGTATCTGGTGCCATTCGTCATGAGTTACAGTGGCCATTGGGAACGTACGTACGATTGATGTAGCCAATTTCTTTCTTTTTCACATCTCATCTGATCGTTCGTTATTTTTATGCAGGAGTGGATCGTTTGATTCGTCTTGTTTGGGATTTTAATTAATTAGGTCATGGAATTCCAATGTCGCACTACTTCTCTCATATTGCATGCTTAAATTATTACCGCATTTTCTTCACTTTAATGAATCAGATTCCATCATATATCCATCATGCATGAGAACTTGCTGGCTAGCCACCCCTTTCTCATACCCAATAGGCATCGTGACATGTTCAATGATCTTTTGTGTCACCCATATCTGACCTCATGTCTTCCATTGGGCTTTTATTTGGGGACATCTGATTGATCGGGCTGCTCAAGGCAAGTAAGGGCTGCGTAACTCATGTCTTAAAGCACTCACTCACGTACATGTCTATATATTATAAATCAGCAAAGGATTTAGCGTTTGATTTGGACCACAAGTCTTTGTATTCTGTATAAGTTGTATCAGTTAGCTGGCTCGTAAGGGGTTAGCTAGGGTTGGAATTGTTTTTCCTTCCTTGGTTTGGTCCTTCTATTACTTAATAAGTTATTGAACAGGTGTGGAAGGAAGGGAACGGAACGGAAAAGGGACTCGGGGTTTTGACACAACATCATCTCCATTAAGAGGTTTTTTCAAGTGTCGGGTATTCAAGTTGTACGTACTCCATATATCATAATACAAGTGGAGAAAATGATATATTTTTCGCATCTCTCTACTTATTTTATAACAGGTGAAGTACCCGCTTAAATACAGAAACACTAGAAAAAATTTCTCATCTCCAACATCTCCATCTCTCCAAGCCTTTGTGATGAAATTTCACGTGCTTCTGTTCACATAGAATCATAGATAATCTGATGCTCACTTCACTGCCTCCAATGCTGTGCAACCTATAGGTAGGAATATCAAATGTCTATTTTAGTTATATAAATACTTCAAAAACTTCTTGTAGTATCATGAATTTCCCTTCCAAAAATATCATCACAACCTTTGTTTTCATGCCATTTTCGATACACTTGCAAGCCTCTATAATATCATATTGGTTATTGGACATTATCGAGTTTTTCCAAATCCCCATAAATCATTTTCAGCATGACTTTACAAATGATGATATAAATAAATGGTAAGCAGAACACTTTTGTTATCTATTTATGTGGCTCAGTAAATGGTAAAACCACTTATAAATGACTAATAACAGTTTCCTTATATACAGACAAAAGATCTTGTGAAGCTAAAAATTTACATTTTTCATAAAAACCATGAACTATAAGTCACGATTTTAAATTGGTTTTGCAAATTTTTTGGGTAAAAAAAAAAACCGTCACAAACCTTGTTAAGCTAATTAAAATTCAGGTAGACATTTCAGAGATTTTTCTCACACAAAATCATTTATGGGACCTACTACTCCTTTTACTTGTTATTCATGGTCTCATTTTAGAGATTTTCCAAACCCTAGAAATCGCTTACGAGACCTAACTTTTTTCACCCATTTTGCTATGTTGTAATAAAATCGTCACAATCCTTGTTTTCGTGCCATTTCGTCACACTACAAGCTTTTTTTTAATTTCATGCCGGAAATCTACTTTTTGGCACTACATTTCTGTAAATTACCGACACCAAATAAATACTTAGGCTTCGATTTTGGTAATAGCTATTACAGATTTGAACCGAATGGTATTTACAGCTGTACTCCCACCACCCCATCACAACACAACGGCTACAACTCTCTCATTCATTCAAAATGTTGTAACCCTCTAATCTAAGTCCACACATTATTATAAAATATTCAGGGACGTAGGCTTAAACTCAATCAGTATAATTTATATAGAACAGATTCACCGTCATGTAACGTTCTAATCCAATAGTACATTAACATGTAGAGAATTGAATCAAGACGTGACATTGAATCTGTCGCATATAAAGTGGAGAGGCTATTATACAAACAATAGGAATAGCCGATTAGGGGAAGAAGAAGATAAGATGAAGAAAAAGCTGTCTGCCTCTCTCTCTCTGAGGAGGGGACTGAGAAGAAGAGGAAGAAGAAAGAAGCATTAATGGAAAATACAGAAGCATTAAATATCTCTGAGAGTATATTAATTGCTTGCGTTAATCGCTACAGTGTCTGTTGTCCGTCTTCAGGCTGCCTTCATTGCTCTCCCAAACCGCCTCTCTCTCCCGATCTCTTATCCTCTGCAACTGCAACCCACCTCTTCATCTCTCATTTATTGCTCTCTCTCTCTCTCGTTCTGTGGCCAGTCCACAATGCATGTAAAAACATGTCATCCCAACTGCTTAATTTCCATCCAAGTAAAAAGGCAGTAACTTTCAGTTATGATTTAGATCATCTTACTAATGTCTTTGTTGCCTCCTCCTAACTGCAGCTTGTTAAACTCGGAACCCAGCTGCTGAGTTAAACTTGAACTTGACTCGGGCATCTTCCACCTTGAGCTGCCCCATGATGATGAATTAGTAGAATCACTTAAACTTAAGCCTGCTTTTGCTTCTGAAGAAATGCCTTTCATTGCCATCACTTTTGTTGGTATGGAAGGTCTCACTGGTGCCGGTGGTGCTGCACAAACTGGGATCACCGATCTCATTTGAACTGCAGGTGCAAAATTCTTGTGAGGACTTAACCCTCCACTATACATGTTGAATCCACTAGTCCGTCTTTTTGAAATCTTGACACCAGGTGCGGCCTTAATTGGACCGGACAATTCAAAAGCGCCATAATTTCCGGCATTAGACACAGGAAATTGCCTGTATGCAGAACCTGATGAACCAAATATACCACTTGAATTTGAACCACTAGGACCCTCCTTTACAATACCAAGCCATTCTTCCTCATCCCTTTGGTGCTCTTCTAATGGAGGTGGTATAACTTGTGAACCTTCCCTCACACTCACTTGTACTGGGATTGGCCTATAATCGGATAATGGCGGATGGGAAGGGGACTTGTCTTTGTTGAGCATTGTAGATGGTGGCAAAATCTTCGAGGTGGTTCGAGGGGGAGGTGGAGGAAGAAGAGATGCAAAAGTGTTCTGCTTTTGAACTGTTGAAACTTGTGGAACCAAATCAGTTAACAGATCTACCAGCCTCGAGTTTTGATTCTGCAGAGAGCTAGTACTACTACTGGATGAAGATGATGACGATGACAACGACGATGATGATCTCACCATTCTTCTCCTTGCTTGAATTGGATCCATCCTCCTCATAAATTGCTTGCTATTATTATTGTTGTTATCATCTCTGGGTTTAAAATTTGAGAGCAACCTTGTCACAACTGCCTGCTCTTCTTCTGCTTCTTTATTTGTGGAAAACCCCAGGTCTGGAATTGCACAAAGATACTACATTTCATGAAGCAATTGCATAATGCTAATAAAAAACACAGTTAAAACAAAATATGCAGAAAATGCATACATACTTTTTTTCAAGGCAAACCAGGCTGCAATTGCAGCATTCTTCTCTGCTTGCTTCTTGGTTTTGGCCGGCTCGCCAGTAAAATTCATTCCGGCAAGCTCCACGGTACACGTAAAAACCGGGACATGGCCGGGACCTGATCGTACAGTGGTGTATACAGGGAGCTTCAGCCCAGCTCTGTGAGCTGTTTCTTGGAGGAGGTTTTTGTAAATTCCAGTTTCATCCTTCACATTTACGTAAGATAAAATTCAATAAAAAACCATGCTAAATAATTATTCAACGTAACTTTGGAAACAGAGAGGCTTATGGTGGATGTTAATGAACTTACAAGAACTCTGGCAGTGAGAGACCTGGAAGGGCCTCTGGTGGAGAGCTTATTGAGAGCAACTTCTGCGGCTGCATGCTCCGCCTGTCTCACCGTGGTGCAGTAGGCCGGGCTTTCGAAGATCTCGTGGTTAAAGTTTACGGAAGCTTTGAATCTCGGCGCATGATCCGGTCCTTCCCTGGTGCACGCGTACGAAGGCAGGTTGAAACAGCTTCTCTGTGCAAGCTCCTGCAGCTGGTTCTTGTACATCTCCTTCACAAAACAAATCCAAAAAACCCACCAAATCTTCCATAAAACATAATTACAAGGAAAACCCATCATTTCAAGTGGCAAAAATCATACAAAAAATGGTTGTTAAATTAGCGGAGAAACTTACATGTAATTAAAAGCAGGATTTTTTAAGAGATATCAAGAGTGAAAGATAATGAACTAAACTAGTTGCGAGCGACGAGCAGATTCCTCAGTCAGTCCTACATTGGCTACGAGCACAAAAGTTACAACTAGTAAATGTCTTCTGAGAGACAGCAGGTGGAGAAGAAGAAGGACAAGAAAAAGCGAAAAGGAAATGAAATGGTGAAGCTTTAATTACGAGCAGCTGGTAAAATCTTATTGTACGGAGCAGTGTTATCAGCACACTGAGAAAAATCTCGGAGCAGGCGGAGTGGAAAATGTCAAAAAACGAAGCTTTAATTACTCTTTTTGAGATTTTTTACCAACTAGGGAAACAGAATTCTTTACTGCTATTAATTCAAATCAAATATTTTCCCGTTATATCTGCAAGGTCAAATTGCACAACAATCCCTGCAGTAATACATTACCAAATTATCAATTTATTTTGTTTTGGGGAAAAGATAAAGACCATATCATCGGATTTGGTTCATCTCCTGAGCTTAGAAGGTTGAGCTTCATGAGCAAAGCACATGGACTGTTGGATTTTAATCCAACGGCTACAAACAGAGGGATCCTCTAAAAGTTGTAATAACATCACGCGATAGTGTAACAATAATTCACAATATAATTGGTGAACCACAGAGAGAGAAACTCCACAATGGCAATACAATTAGGAACTAACTAATTCCACAAACGCAATACAAAACAAGAAAGCTCACCCATACAACACACAACTCCTTCCTAAATTGCACAACGGCCAAACCCAACACCTTACAGTGAAAGTCCCTTCCCCATATTGCACATAATATTAATGTCGGACTTAAATGGCTGCGCACGAAAACAAACCACCACTCTGCAGGACAATCAAATCTTCCGTGTCGCTAGTCAGCTGGTCTGTCGCATTTTGGCTGCCTATGTATGTCGGTTCTCGTTCGTCAAGCCGCCGCTGCTACTGCTGCCCATGCGGTTTGGTTCCCCGACTCTAGCTGCCAAAGCAAGAACTTCTGGGGACATTTCCCAACTTCCACTTTTCCTTCCCCAGCTCGATCGCCTGGGATGTATTCCAGCGCGATCCACAGTTTCATCAACTGTCGTCCTTATATCTGGGGATACTTCACTTAATTCACCATCTTTTACATTCACGCGATCATTGCCGTTATGCTGCCCGTCGTAATTATCTCCCCCAGCATTCATGTCACCCCACACTGTTTTTCTGCCCATTTCAATGTCATCCACAGCTTTTCCCATATTTGGGCTCATAAAACCCCCACCCCCTGATCGAGGAGGTAACGCCGGTTCCCTTGGAACCTTGTCCCTGAAATTGTTCTTGGACTTGGGAATGGTGGTACAAAATATCTCTTTGAAATTGTCGATCACTCCTTTGTTATACGGGTTGGCTCGCCTATCATATCGATAGCGGAAATTCTCATATGTAGTCTGCAAAAACAATGCCCACAGATATAAGATCACGCTAGTGCTAATATATAAATCACACAGATAAAGTTCTATGCTAAAGGGTTGTGACAGGTTCAAGATGGGTCTCCTGACCTGATTTGTACTGATGAGATACAAATGGAAGGCTGTAAGACCACCAACAAACCACATCGATATGAAAGTATAGAGTATCAGCACAATAGATGCTGGAGTTTTAATCAATGCTTTCCAAATCGTTGTCTCCTCAGCTCCCATGATCCTTCTAACGTACACCCAGCAGAATGCAAAAACATATATACAAAGAAGAGTTGTGGAGAAGACAAACATGAAGAAGAATCGATAGTTCCTCTGCAACCAAATTAGGGAATGTTCAGATTCATTTTCCTTATACCCAAAGTTTCACATATCAAGTATCATTTGAAAGGAGACCTCTGAGAAGCCACCATATAAGCAACATGAGTTAATTAAATAAAGCCAAATCAAGAAACATGTATTAACGACTGTACATTCTATGTTAGTCCTATTGAGTCTTTCACAAGCACGCACATTTAACCAGATAAGCTAAAGCACCTCATGTGACTATGAAAAACAATTGAAAGTCCAGTCTCCTTGTGAATTTCAGGTTGAGATTTAAATATTCCAGGTGGAGATTTATATATTCCAATATTTCGTACATTACTACAATTACTATGGTGTATATTACTAAGACCAATACATGCAAGAATGCTTGCATTTGTCTCAGTTCATATTCATTGGCAGAGGAATTAGAATACAAGTCTAATGAAAGAATTACTTACCAGCCCAATACACTGCCCAACCCAGGGACAATGGTGATCGAATCTTTCTACACAGTTGTTGCATATTGAACAGTGGGAGCAGCGAGGCGGTCTATAAAGCATACAAGTATCACAATACTTGATCTTAACAGAGATTCCATTCACCTCAACTTCTTTGATGCGAGGCAAGCGCAACTGTGGTGTTTGTCCAGCCCCACCTTCTATATTCCCATCAAATCCTTCAGGCTCTGGAGGGTGTGTGTTACGGGGAATTATACCAGGATCTCTTCCAGAGGTTAGCAGGAGGAGAATTAAATCCTGGAAATTGAACATTGTGTGAGCATTTTTCACAAAGTGCAAATACATTGACATTTGTATAGTTATCAACTTATCACTATATGCACCAGCTAATGAGTGCTTTTGAAGGAACAATTTTACTAGAAGCTGCAGAACTTGTTAGAACAACTCTACAAACCTAGTTGATTATCAATACATGACTCGTCAAGGTAAAAAACTGACTACCAAAATAGACTCCAAAATCTATTCAAATAAGAGCCTGTCTAAAGTGGTAAAATTTTCAACAGCATAGTGTTACACCAACCTACAAATTGTATTGGTAACAATCACCGTAAGAAAGAGTATTGTACTTAAAAGGAAGTGATATGCTCCATAACGTACCATGTTCCTCCCTAATCTCTTTGACTAGAGGCTAGCATTTTTAAAGTGCAGTCCAACCAATGTAAGTTTACACTCTTTCAACTAACGGAAACTATAGGAAACTTACCACTACCATTTGGAGCATGCCAAACAGTCCTATCACAACATACAACCCACACTCCAATCCAATGCAATACACTCAAATACTACATATATGTACACACACACACAGAGACACACACGTAGACATACACCGAGAGAGAGAGAGAGAGAGAGAGAGAGTTCCTTTCGACATAACACAGCAGATTTTCTGGCAAAATATAAAATTCCTTTACACAAATAAGCTGTGTGGGAATTGGAAAGAGAACTCACATAAACAGTGAATACAACAGTGACAGCCATTATTAATATTCCCAAGTGATGTGAGTAATGATCCATCAACTTTCTGGCAACAAAGATGCAGAATATTGTGACAGGAGCAACAATCAGAAATATGGTCAGCCCCAACGATCTTACATCTGGTCCGAAAACAATCCTCCCCTGAAGGAAAAATATCTGCAAACAAGCAAATACAATACATTTATGTAATTTTCGACAATGGCATTCACGACAAAGCAAGCTACTGCCCTGCAAACCACCATCTGAATTCTAAAAGCTTAAAACTTGGCATCCCTATACTTGTAAAACATTAGCTTTATGTTCATCAAACTATAAACAAACACAACCGATCCTTTAATTCCGTGTTTATCAACATAAACTTAGTTGAATTCATCATTATCCTCGCTTTCGTCTCAAATGTATATGCAATATCTCCTTTTTACATCTTTTCTTTGTTACTTTCAAATTCCTCACAGGGGCAAAATAAGAACTTTAATTATTTGACTAAAACATTATCCAAAAATAGATATTTGAAAGAAAAAAGGGCATAAAATTGCGAAGAATAATACCAATCGCAATAGGACAAAAATAGTAAAAACCTAACAATGGAAAATGCATGACCGAAACCATAATCTATGAAGCTCTAAAACTTAAATTATATAAAACATAGCCTCACTGAAATTATTCCGGAAAAAAAATCTAGCAGAAATGAAACAAGAAAGAAAGAAATCTGAGCAAGCGAAAGAGAGAAGACGAAAAAGGAGAGTAAAAACGAACTGACATTGCTGCCCTTCCAATTCTGGTAGACCCGCAAATCAGTGGCGGCGCCGGCGGATCCGGAAGCCTGATCCGATCGCTGCGGTGGAGGCACCACGTACATCGTTTCCTCGCCGCCAACAACAGCCTTCTCAGTTTCAGCTCAGCAAGATCGTCCTCGCTGGATTCTCGATACAGCCATGTCGATTCTACTCTCTAGTAGTCGCTTTTGACTCAGGTCCGGACTCCGAAGCAGAAATAACGGAAAAGAGGAGCTGAAGCGGTCGATGTGGTCTGAGTAAAATGCTAATGGGTCGGGTTCCGGCGAGCCGGGCGGCAAGGCGCGTGGGCGGGTGGGGTTGAAGCGAAAGGAGCAAAAGGGTTTTTCATTATCCTTTTTGTTATCAGCAGCAAGAGCCGAAAGAGAGAGAGAGAGAGATAAAGAGAGAGAGAGGGGTTCGCTCTATCACTGCTGTGTGTCTGTGCTTTACAGGGGGATGGGCTGACGTGGCGTGATTTTATTCGGCGGAGGGGCTTGGGGCTGGACCAGACCCGCACCAGAGAATACGTGACGGGATGAGTATGAGTTTTTACTCAAAATTGCTCGTTGCCGAATCATAGAAGTTTATAATTAAAATCGTTCATATTATAAACTATTTTATAAAGATAGACTCTGTTTATGTATTTGTAACAATGTATTGATTAAAACGACCTTAACTTTAATTCATTTTTTGCACATATGAATTTTACATTGTGATTTGTATGTAATATGAATGATTTTGATAACAAAACAAAGCTATTTGATTCAAACATAGAGAATTTTAAGTAAGAGTTAGTACTCATGTTTTTAGTAGTAAAATATTATTGTTTCCCAAATTTCAATAAAAAAAACTTAAAGCATTTGTAATTTTCAAAGGGATGTGATATCTACACATCTATTTTCTCATACAACCTTTTAATTTTCGACTGTCAAATCGGATTAATTGAAAAATATCAAGGGACAAAAATAAAAAAAAGGTGTGTGAAAAGTAAAAAAAGATATGCGGATAGCACATCCCTTTTCAAAATGCCTTTGGAGTATTAAGCTCCTATAAAATAATTGGAATTTATTAAGAATGACATCTTTGTTGGAAAAAGAAATGAAGATTTTGTCCGCCGTTCTGGCATATTGTTTCTTAGAACAAGATTAGAAGGAGATGTTGCAACACTTGTCATGTCATGGCGATGGTGGTAATGTATGGTGTCCTCCACGACTCCAATGCTCATTTCATTTTTTCACTAGTTGAGCATTTTCAAGTATTTTTAATATAAATCTTATGGTTACCAAGGTGTGATTTATTGTTTACGTAAAAACTATATGGTTAAATATGTGAACAATGTTTATGAGTTAACAATAAAAAAGAAAACTAATGAAAAGGGCTTGAAAACTTTGAGTTTTAATGATAAGGACAAAATAAAAGGTAAAGTGAATAGTACCAGAATTGATTTTTTAGTGTAAAAATGTGGTTTTTCGTTAAAGTGAACAGTACCAGGTGCTTTTCGTTAAAGTTCCCTATGTGAAGGAATAATTGATCTGACCAGCTTTATTCGGTAAATATTAATTTTTTTAGCATTACCGTTAAACTTTTTCGAAAGTAAATAGAATTTTGGAATATAGAAATGTTGGCCCTTTTCTTTTCTGGATGAAAATCGAAATGCTAAAAGTCCTAATAGGGGCATGCATTTAGGAAAGAGGAGGAGGAGGATTTGTTTCAACTTTTGCTTTGTCTTTCTAAACTTTAGGGGATTCAATGTCAAATCGGAAAAAAAGAAAAAGAAAAAAAAAATCTCTGCTTTTGCTTTTACTTTATAATTCCATTTTCCCTTGCTGATCAGGAATGGGTGGTCAAGGATGAATGGATGGCCAAGTGAATTTGCTCTCACAAGTCAAGTTGCAAACCTTTTACCCTCCTCTGGCTCTTTGGATTCGATCGGAACGGTTAAGTACATAGAATTAAGACGTATTGAAAGTAAAGTTGACCGGTATTTTATTTTAAGGAAATTAGAAGAGAATTAGATACTGAAGAACAAAAAACACCAAGAAAATGAGATCTTTGTTTCCATAGACTCTTTGTTGTAAAGTCGGTCGCAGATGAGATGAACAAGCAACTTCAAGAAAATTAGATTGTTAGGTAAATAGGAAATCCATGGTGATTGCCATGAACGATGACCCCATGCATCCTGCACGAAAATCCACGATGGTTGCATGCAGTTGCAGTTGCACTGTTGCAGCTGCACATTTAAACTCAATCCAACGTAGGAATGAAAACACAAGGTGCAATCATGCTCCGTTCTCCTTGCTTAATACATACATAAAACTTTAAAATTATTGATACAGAGACCACATATTTATACTACATTGGTATATCATCATATTTATAATATATTTAGTCAAATAGTCCACATAATTCAACGAGTACAAAATTCTGGTGCATACCATGTTTTGGTGCATGGTAAAACAATGTGTATAAACGTAGGTTTGACTAGTGAATACAACTATACGTTATTAACTTATTTACATCTAAGTTCGAAGCTTTTTTTGTAGAACTCTGAGGCATGTCATGCTTCGGTGCATAGCCATAAGAGTTGCAGATGTGCGTTAGACCAAGTATTATTTTGATGAAAAGGACCACCATATACAGTACAAGTTGAGCACCACATATGGTCTGTTGGAATTAGAAAGAGTGAAAATCAGAAACGTTATTATTCTTGTGCAATGTTAAAGCCGGCTATGGTTTTGATGGTGATAGAACAATGGCGAAACCTTTCCGTTGACACTGGTAGTAAAATGATGACGGTGAAGCTTTCGGCGGCAGCCGGCGCTGCAACTACCTGAGCAACAGTTCGACCAAGAGGTGCTTGCTAGAAGTAGAATAATAAGAGAAATAACGTGTAATGTGCATGAACGAAATGAATGATAACTACTACAAAAGGAACGGAATAGTTTTCACAACCACCTTCCTTGAACTACAAAAAGACCGAAGATGATTTTCGTCGATCGTGCCAAAACCGGATAACTCAATCCCGTACTCCGCCAGCCTCTTGATATCCCTAGGAAGCGGGGATTGCCAAAGACCATCCCACCAAGCCGGAGGGAGAAGTGGCGTGAAAGCACACTGATTGGGCTGGCTATGGCAACTGAGTGGACCAGCAAATCTGTTCCACACATGCCCCCAACCGATCTGAAACCTTAGACCTTCTCTCAACAAATCACCTTGGAAGCTGCTTAAGAATGCAAAACTTGAACCGGTTGGGTCGTTGCCTGAGAAAGAATAGAACGAACATTAGAACACTTTTCGGCAACATTTGTTAGTAGAGAGGACTCGGGCACTGTATGTATGTACCAAGATTGTTTGCTGCAGCCAGTGCCGCAATTAACTGAGCATAGGTAGTCCCAACACGCCTGTGAGCCCCGGAGACAACAGCATGTTTTGCACGCGATGCAAGAAAGAAGTCCACAAAAGCAACCCATCTAGGTGCTGGACCCCAATCCTTCACTCTAAAATCTAAACTGTGCAATCCTTTACGGCCATCGGATATATTTCCTTTGAATAGTTCATAATCAAAATGAATAACCTAAGATGCACAAATGAATCAGATACAAAAGAACAGAGTTAGATTGTAAAAGAACGCGTAATAAAAGAGACTTTCAAACAATTTAACTCAATTATGTGAAAGAAATTAAGGTTGCATTCCCGAATCCTTATTACAGATTTCAAAAGGACAAAGTTCCTACAGTTATTAATTTCATGAGTGATATACTATGCTGAATCGCTGATCATGCAATTAGATTTCGGATATTCCACAGACAAAGTATATTACCTCCGCAAATTTACTTATATTTGGAGTAATACTTTTCACAAGAGAGGGATTATCTGACACTAGCACCACCCTAGGTCTTGGGGACTTGCCAAGATTGTGCATGGATTTTTTTATGCAATTCAATGCTGCCTGTGCAGCTCTCACAGACCTGAAATACAGGAGGCAAAACATGTGTCATTGATTAAATTCATAGGGAGAATACATGGCATTTCTGTGTGTGTGTGCATCGCATGCAAGCTTTCTAATACCAGTTTGATGGTTTACTTCCAATAACTACATCGCCGAGCATGCTTCGGAAAATGTATCAACTAACTGGGGAAGCTTAACGATAATAAAACTTCAAAATGAATTGGCCACAACAATCAAGAAAAACCAAAGGTATTTGTTAATTTCCAACATTAGAAATTCTTATCAACTTTTCACAAAATTACATCCATTTCTGTAATATTCACTGCTTTAACAGGATTAAGATGTCCTACCTCATCAACCCTATATTTCCGAACCTTGTACTTAATCTAATCAAGGAATGAATTAAAAGGGAGGTTGTGTTACTTATTCATGAGCATTCGCATGTGCAGTGAAATATCAGGTTCCGCTCCACCAAGAACCCAATTGACTGCTTCCTGAACATCCACAGAAGGGGTTATAAGCACTCTCATCAGCTCCCCAAATACATTAGGCCGAGAATGGAGATCCTCTGGCTTCCCAAATAAAGTAGAAGCAGCATTCCTCATCCCAGGGTGGATATTCTTCAAGAAAAACTGGGCTGCCACAGCATCATTCGTCCCTTGGAACCTGCATTGTTAACATTAACAATCATGCGACGATATCCAATGATGACGAGTTAACAGAAAGATCGCAACACTTTTATCACTTTACCATATAATGGGTTGCTTCCATTCTATCCAGTTGCTACAAAGAACATTGGTCTGTGCTGGCTTCTCAAAGTCATCACTTCTCATAACCAGTTGCCTTCCATACTTGTTTGCACATTTATTAAGTCTCCAAAGATGCTTAATTTCTCTGATGGTAAAGGAAAAATTGGAATAGGAAATGTAATCCTCAAAAGGGAATTTTCCCCTGCAACAAGCAACACCAATATGAGCACAAGAAAAAGTATATATTGCTGCAACTTAATATGCTTTAGCGGTAAGCAAAATCACCAGCTATTTCTAACAATTCAGGTTACAGCAGGAAGAACATTACTATGAAATACAAAAAAAGAAAGGCTTGAGGAAAGAACCAATATGCCTGGTTTGCCCAATGATCAGGGACCGGTTCAACATTATACTCAACGCTGCACCACTTAAGATTTTGTACATTTCGTTCCCGAAACCCGCCTCTGATGCTTTACCCATCACAAATCCGTGCTGACAAAACTGTTCCGGTGGAAGATTTCTTACCCTGGAAGCACCTGAAATTGAATGAACTGCATGAGCTTCCTTCACCTAAAAGTTCTACTCAATAACTCACAGCTTCTACACTCTAACTCAAAAGTATGATGCCATCAAGTTTGACAAACGCAAATAAGAAATCAATAATCACTTCCATAAAAAGCAGAAAATGTAAAAGTGCGTTCACAATCAGCAGAAAAATTAGCAACAATACCATTCAAGTCAAAGTGATGCTGAATAAACTTCCTGACTCTGAGACTCTCCTCCCAAAACCCTCCTCCTTCGAACTCCTTTCCCATCTCCTCCACCGTCGCGCACGAGCTCGAATTACGCTTACTCTTGCTCTGCGGCTCCGTCTCCAGCTCAACTCCGCCGCCGTTTTCAGACTCCGAATCCAAATTTCCAATCTGCATATAGAAATCGGGGCTCGTCGGAGGATCGACTTGTCGTAAGTTGAGCATCAACAGCCCCGCTCCAGCACACAACGCACAGACTATCAGAATTGATCCGACGGACACCCGCCTCCTTCGCCAAACGCCATAGCTCATCTTTTCCTTCATCTTTTTTCGTTTTGCCTGTGTGTCGGTGAATGGATATGGATCTGGAAGCCACAGATCGCTCGCTTCGTCGTCGTCCAGCTCAACTGAACAAGCTCACTCGCAGTGACTGATTCAGACAAAATACAAACAGAATGGATGTTGGTTGGGCTTGGGCCACATTTTAATGCACCCGGCATTTTCTAAGGCCCACAGCCCACTATCAATAAGTCCGATGGGAAAATCATGCACGTCGACTTAAAATTTTGGGCTAAGTGCTTTTATACCTTTCATATTTTAGTAATTGTTAAAGTTAGACCATAGGGTTTCAATTTTTTCACATTGTATCGTGAGAGTTTGAAATATATATAAATATATACAGGCTCTTTATGTAAAAGGATCATCATTTTTTTTCAAAAAATGGGGATTAGCTGTAGGACCCACTCCACATCGAACTTCAATGATTCGAATCGTCTATTTTGTAAGTCTCGTTTCATAGATCATCCTTACAAAAATTCAATTCAATCCGAAATCATTTGCCTATTTAATTATCAAGATAAAATTTCATTGTTTCTTATATGGCAAAGTATTTGTTAATTTATTTGAATTTAATTAGATGTCTTAAACATTTCCGATTTGGCTAATACTTTGTGAGAATGATTTTTGAGGTGCAACTTGAAAAATAGACGGTTTGAATCGTTAAAAGTTGATGTGGTTGGACTCTACAACTAATCCCTATTTTTTTATAAAAAAAAAAATAGGGATCCCTTCCCTTAAAGGTTTCCTCTATGTATATATAATGTTTTGATAGTTTAACTATAAGTTCAGATTTTAAGACATACATTTTGACCTACATTTTTGTAGTTCTCGTTCTGTAACTATTTTCAAGGTTTTGAACAGTCTATATTTCAAATCATATTAATGGATTATCTTTGTAAAAAAATTAAACAAATTCAAAAGAATTAAGACATTCATTTTTACTGAAAAAAAATATACAAGAACTGTTCTACAAAAAAAAAACATTAAATGTAATCCAACCGTCGTGTGATTTCCGAATGGGATGATTTTTAATACACACACACTTTTTGGGAAGAATTAAAAGTTTATGCCCATTTTCAAAACAACTCCAAACTTCAGGGGTGCAGTTTGTAACTAGCTGGAAAAGTGATTATTGAAGGGGGAAAAAAAAAGAAAAAAAAAGAGAGGAGTGAAGGGGAAAGACGGGGTGGGAATTGTATCTTCTCCGAGGCAGCCTCGGGATTCTACTGACCGGACAACACAGCTGTTGGATTTTGATAAAACGATTACAAACAGTGATCCATTTAAAAGTTATAATAATTGTAACCGTTAGATCATAATTCAACGATCCATATTGTCCAATCAGTAGGATCCCGAGGCTGCCTCGGAGAATATCCAATTCCGACGGGGCGACCACAAAAAGAATTTGCAACCACCAAAAGAGTCGAACAAACGCACGCCACAAAGCAATTTTAGCGCTCTCTTTTCCCTCCCTACACAGGAAACACCACGTCCGTACGTTCCCCTCTCTCGCGCCCTTTCTAACGACCGGTTCAATCCATCCCTTCACAAAACAAAACCAAATCAGAAATTCAAAAAACAAATAGGCAAATTGAAGTGATGGAGATGGAGAGAAAGAGAAGCGCAAATCAAGATTTTGGTTATTTCCTCCGACTCCGAGAACACAAACAAACGAACAAAATGAATCATTGATTCATCTCTTTCCTTCAAACCCTTCCCTCTCCTTCCATTGTAATCTCCAGTGAATTATTGATCCAAATATTCCCACAATTTGGAAAATGGAGAAGAACCTTCCGGACAAAGACGATCAGCCCAAACCCGACGCACCGCCACCGGACTCCTCCGCCGCCGCTACAATTCCAAAGCCTAATGACGATCCCAAGTCCACCACCACCACTGCTACTGCTACTACAAGTCCTGACGGCGATAATAAGTCCGCTGGCACTAAGCCAGACGATGACCAAAAGCCGTCTAATCCAACGGCTGAGGTTCAGGATGAGCAGAACTCCATTGCAAAGCTTGATGATCCAAATGTAAATAACGCCGAGACCAAAGTTTATCAAGGGAAGGAAGGTGATGACCCGGATTACGAGATAAAAAAGTTCAGCAGTATGAGGGTCAATAGTACCAGAGTGAAGGATTTTAAAGCTGAGAATGTTGAAGATCAGAACGATCCACTTCCGGTACTGGATGAAGATCCAGTTCCCGAACCCGAACCCGAACCCGAACCTGAACCTGAACCTGAACCGGAAGAGGAACCTAGCCTCGACAAGGTCTCGGAGGATCTCGACCACTGCATCTCGTCTCTGCCTGAAACCGAAAAACTTGAAAACGACGTCGTGGACGCCCTCAAGTTTCCGATTGAGCTTCCGAAGCTGGTGGGAAAGTTTTTGAATCTAGTTGAGGACGAGGTGGTGGCGAAACGCGACTCTGGCGACGCTAAGGTGAAATGGTGTCAGGAGCCTGAGAAGGACGCGTTGTTTCTGGATGCTCTTGATCGGATAGGGAGGCTGAGCAAGTACCTCTCTTTCCTCGGATTGAAATTCGAAGGGAGTCACGGCGCGTTGATCAACCACCTCGGAAGCATTCAGCACCGAGCGTTGCTGTATCTGGAAGAAGAATTCAGAATTCTTCTAGAAGAATCTAGAACCTGCACCGTCACTGACTCTGCATCCGGCGACCATAAGGACAATAAAGATCATAAGGACAGCGAAGAGCACAGTACTAAAGGCGGGAATAATAACAGCGGCAGTAATAAGCAACAGGATCATCAAGATCAGGAAAGCAGCGGCGGCGCATTGCCGGATCAGGCGGAGTCGGGAGGCGGCGGAGATGAATTACAGGCCGATCAGTTCCCTGGATATGCTCAAGAGGTAGCGAACAATCTGAACAAGATAGCCAAAGAGATGATATCCAGCGGATACGAAACGGAGTGTTGCGAGGTTTACATGATCTCGAGAAGGCACTTGTTCGATGAGACTCTGCACAAGTTGGGACTAGAGAAGCACAGCCTCGACGACATTCAGAAAATGCACTGGGAATCGCTCGAAAGAGAGATCGTGTCATGGGTGAAGGCCTTCAAGGAATGCACCACCGTATACTTCTCCGGCGAGCGGAAGTTCGTGGAGGCGGTGTTTGCTGACTACCCGTCCATCTCGTCGAGCCTGTTTAGCAATTTGACCAAGGGGGTGATGATACAGCTTCTCAATTTCGCGGAGGGGATTGCGATATCGAAGCGGTCGGCGGAGAAGCTGTTTAAGACGCTGGACATGTACGAGGCGTTGCGGGAGGTGATCCCCAAAATGGACAACTTGTTTCCGGCAGACTGCGTGAACGAGCTGAAGCACGAGACCTCTAATGTCCGGACCCGCCTCGGCGTGGCGGCGATATGCATTTTCTGTGATCTGGAGAACTCAATTAAGGCTGAGACGGGTAGAAACCCGGTTCCGGGAGGGGCGGTCCATCCGCTGACCCGATACACGATGAATTACCTGAGGTACGCGTGCGAGTACAAGGACACGCTCGAATTGGTTTTCAGAGAGCACTCGAAGATCGAACGCGCCGATTCGACGAGTCGGCCCGAACGCGGCGAGTACGAGGCAGGGGAGGGATCCGGGAACGCGAGTGACGACCAATCGCCGTTTTACTTGCAGCTGATGCGCGTGATGGACTTGCTGGACTCGAATCTCGAGACGAAAGCGAAGCTGTACAAGGACGTGGCTCTGAGCTCCATCTTCATGATGAACAACGGGCGATACATCTTGCAGAAAATCAAAGGGTCGGCAGAGATCAACTCGTGTATAGGCGAGACGTGGTACCGTCGGCGGTCGTCGGATCTGAGGCAGTACCACAAGAACTACCAGAGGGAGACGTGGGGCCGGCTGCTGCAGTGCCTGAGCCACGAAGGGCTGAGCGTGAACGGGAAGGTGGCGAAGCCGGTGTTGAAGGAGAGGTTCAAGAGCTTCAACGCCTTGTTCGATGAGATCCACAAGACGCAAAGCACGTGGGTGGTGAGCGACGAGCAGATGCAGTCGGAGTTGAGGGTGTCGATATCAGCGGTGGTGATTCCGGCGTACCGATCATTCTTGGGGCGGTTCTCGCAGGTTTTCGATGCGGGGAGGCAGACGGAGAAGTACGTAAAATTCCAGCCGGAAGATATAGAGACGTACATTGAGGAGCTATTTGATGGAAACCCCAACTCCTCCATATTCAAAAAGAAACCATAAATTACAACGAAAAGAAGGCCCTTAATAGCAGTAGCAAGCGCGAAGACGAAGAAGAAATTAATCGAGGATTAAAAGGAGCTTAGCCAAGTGTAACTAATTAATCATGTGATGATCATCAGATCCGGTGAAACGTCCAAAGCCCCCAGACCATTTCTGGAGTATCGAAATTCTTCATGTATTTTTTGTTTATTGATCCTGCCATTTTCTATGAACAGTACTCATCCCATTCATTCTTTAAACAAAACTCCTCAATTGATTTGTTTGTCTAATTACTTGCTCAGTTGCACAGCCCCCACAGGCTCACAGCCTAATTAACTAATTAATTAATTAATTTTGTACACCTGTCTTTTTATTTAACAAAGACAAATTACTGACAAAATAGGAAAAGATGGGACTGTTACAATCCGGATTCTCGTCGGATTTTCTTGACGAAGATCCGTAAATCATATTATTTCATTATACATTATACGGTCAAAAAATTATTTAAAATTATTTTATTTAAAATTAAATATAAACTATACTTTGATAATAACTGACGGAAACGATTCACGGACCGTTACGGACATGGCGTTGGGCCCTTGAATTCGGACCTACCAGTTTTTTTTATCCATGTGGTGGTGGGTGGCCTGACACCGGAGACCAAGTTCCTACAGCAACCCACGCAAATCAAGGTTTCGCGCAAGAGACGAAGGAGATGGGCTCTACCGCCTTGTGTTGCTTGAAAGATGCAGTGATTGAGAAAGAAATGGCTGCCAGCTACAGTGACTGAGGGGAGGCGCTGTGGAGGAAGGAGACACGGGCTATGCTAGGTTTTGGGTTCTCGGGTTTGTGAGATTTTGTTGAAATCATGTATCGGTGGGAAAGTCGACAATGGGTGATCTTAAATATAATTATCATACTTTAACTAATATCGACGTTTTTTTGTGATAAAATCTCACACCTGACAGATTTGATAAGTGATAAAATTAAAGATAGTATCGATATCGTTAGAATGATGTCTCTGGACCCGTAGATCTAAAAATATTTCAACAGATTTTACGGTGGACAGTGAACAGTGGTATGTCTCTGACACACTTCACCCAAACTTGTTTTTCTTTTTGGTTTTGGGTTCCCGGGTTAATTAATTAAATTTTGTTTTTCTAAAGACAAATCAAATTACACATTTCATAACTACAAAAATATATATTAACCAATCAATGAGGCTCCTTGCATCCAAAACTACACATGCATGAATATTCTTAACCCATTCCGGCTAGTACATCACAGAAACCATACAAGAAATGCAGAAAGGAAAAACGAAAGCCGATTCCATGGTACTGGTTTTTCTTTTGATTAAAATCGAGTTCCGAAAGCTGAAAACATGATTAAGTCTTTATTTTTTCTTCCCACACAATTTAACATCTCTCTTTGAAGGTCTGAAATTCAAAGCGTTTAGGCTGTAGATGCAGAGATTGGCCTGTTTCGATTTGACTGCTATTTCATTTGATGTGGATTTGTAACCAGGAACATTGCATGCAGAAGAAGAACTCCACATCAAGCTTGCCTGGCAGGAAGATACAATCGCTGAATCCTCTGCACATTTGATCCCCTCAACAGATGGGATTTCCAACTTGTACACCCCATATCTGTTTGTAGTTCTATTCACCGAGAACGATATGTGCTCTGAGGTTCTTGGCGAAACCGCTTGGAAGATGCAATCGATTTTTACTTCAGCACCTGTTAAAAAAAAAACAAAAAAGTTATGGTAGCGATTTTTGCAGTAAATAGTTTATTTTTTTTAACCATCTACGCTCTAAACTGAATATTTTACACAAGCACAAGAGGCTAAAAATGATGCATGCGTTCAAATAACGAATGACTAGTTAAGATTTAGCATCACCTGGTAGGAAGTAGCTGTGTTTGGAGAAGGTGTTGTTGTAGCAGATGTCACAGTAAACAAGGCCCATTACAATGATCTGGGAGTTACCTTTTGCTACTGCCTTTTTAGTGACTTTTGTTGCTGCTTCAACTCCTCCCAGAAACACTACTGACTGGAGGAAGAAGAAAGATGAAATGGCCACGAGAACTACTGGATTCATGGCGGTGACGGCGGAGGATCGGACGAGAGCTGCTAGGGTTTGGTTTTTCTGTGAATCGAGTTTGAGAGCATTATGACATTTTTGAAGATGATGAGTTTAATTGAATTGTATGGATAGCGAGGAAACTGAAGAGGGGAGTGTAGATGATTGAGATCCAACTGGGAAGCAAAAAGGTGGGGGAGGAATTTTTATCCTTTTCACTAGATAACATAGACATGTGAATGTCCTTTGGCAACATATGTAATTGGTGCGTAGGAGAGAGAGAGAGAGAGGGAGAGATTAGGGGGATATTGCTTTATTTGTTAAGGTCTAATTCCAAATTATCCAATGACAGAAGCTCATTCTTATTTATGCAATTATATACTAATTTTACAGTTGGATGCACATTGAAGAATGCTAGAGCATTCATCGAGTGATTCTCAAGCTTAGAGCGTAACGTACACATACATTGATGTATTCTGTTAGAGCACTTCCAGTGTTGGAAGGCCTCCCAGGTCAACTGCTTATTCAATCCCCTTCAATAAATAGTAACTGTTTTTAATGAACAGTAATTGTCTTTTGCATCTCCACCCTTAAACTGAATAACCATGGCAATATGTAATAAAATATTAATATTTTTTATTTTATAAAATAATAATAAAAAAATATTTGTAATTTCATATAGGATTTTTAATCAGTTTTGTTGAGACACGTATCATTAAATAAGAAATTACAAACCAAAGTATTTGAGAAAATATAAAATTGTGGTGCAAAGTGGAAGATAATGATAAGATATTTATAGAAAATTTAAATCATTTTTTTTTAATTTAAAAAAAAATCGGATTTTTTATTAATTTTTTACATTTTTTTATTATTTCTTTACATTTTTTATTAATTTTTTACTTTTTATTTAATTTTTTACATTTTTTTATTAATTTTATAATGTGACTGACGTCATGATATTAGCCTTGTATCAGCACCCTCATATGCTCCAGCCGATAATTCCTGCCTCCCCTCTCCCACGGAGCCGCCCTTAACCCAATTACCCGCATGTGCTGGAGCAAGGAAGGCTGGCTATTGGGTTTTTTTGGTCCCCTATCCATCAGGCTATACCCTTCGATGGACTTGCTCTTAGTTATGAAAATTGAAATTGTGTTATAGAGAAATGTGAAGCTTGCAGGGTTTCTAGTTAATATGAGCAGAGAGAGGGGGGACCACAAATTGTCAAAATGTGAGGTCAGGTCACACTGCAAGTTGTACTGTAGCTATGGGCTTAACAGATGCCCCCAATATAATTTCTCTTTCAATCCCCACATCCATCACAGGAGTCCAGATCCCCTTATGGGCCCCTTAGAACTCTTTTATCTCACAACTCTTCAGAGCACCACAAGTCTTTTGGGTCCTGGCCCAATCTATACAATTGGCATAAATCTGGCACCATTTTCTTTTTCTCAAAATTAAAGAGCTACAAATTGAGCTGACAATTATATCCTCTGATTAATTGATGTGGATTCTATTAGGCAAGGCTTTGACTTGGCCATACGTTTAGGCAGAATATAGTCCAAGCCAGCAGAGCTGTAAAATTGCCCTCTGCCTTACACTTATAGAATATGTCTATGGAAAAACTTTCATGCAACATGTGTTACTTATTTGCAATGTATATTCGCATTAATACGTGATATTGCAAATTAAAGACTCGTTGCATGTGACACATGCTGCATATGACGAGTCGACGCATGTACAAGTTTTTCTCGTGTAGTAGAGGTTAATTATATGGAATGGAACTAGCTAGGACTAGCCATTAATTGGTGAAGGTGTAGTCAGATGGCGGATGTACATTGGGACCAAGGTGGTCTTAGGACCACCTGAAATTCAGGAAATATACATGTAAATGTCTTATGAAAACCCTCCTAATGTTTGGTACGAGTCATTTTTGTGCTTACCAAGTTTTTTATGCAAGTTTTTCTTACCTTCCTGTACGAGTAGTGAAGAATTATAGTGAGCTGTGGTTGTAATGTCTATTAGGTATATCTTGATAGGTTGCATCAACGACACTTGACAAATCTTCTCTGTATTATTCATCATATTACTTCGGCATATGTCGATATCCATTGACATGTGCGTAACATGATTTGAATGACGATAACAAGCTCACCAAGTGTTCAATGAAATGCTTTAGTGAATAAACCTAAAAAAAAATTACGTCACGCTCTGTTTCTATTTAAAAAATTTGTAACACTGGACCCTTAAAGATCGAAATCTGGATCCACCCCAAGGTACAGCTGACTTATATGCATGTTTAATTATTAACTACATTGATTTGAATTATGTATTGAATTAAAGCAAGACTGCAAACAAAACGTATATTGATGATAATGATATAAAAATGATAAAAATGGAGGGAGACAGGGAGGAGTTTGCCGCCTTGAAAGGACAAAAGAGAGGAAAAGGGACGGAGAGTTGAGACAAGCACTTCATTCCTTTGGCAAATCCAAGGCTTAGGCGGCGCCACCGACGCCACATCCGACGACGGTGCCTATGCCCCCTTCTTGGCCTCTTTCTTCCTCCCCGCTCTCGCACGCGTCTTCCCATTTCTTAATTTAATTGCCTTAATTCCTACCCTTCTCCCTCTCAAATGAGAGATTTTTAAAATCAGTGTGACCGATATATAAGGTGGGACATAACGTATCACTATGCAAATTGTGGGATATGTGTACTAAAAAGTTAATAACTTAAAAAATAAAATTGCTTACCACTCATATTAAAATACGCAATGTACCATTTGTGTTTCCCGTCACAACTAAAAATTTCTCCTCTTAAATCCCTTTGTCTTTCTCTAACCTCCACACTTTCCCTTATTGGCAAGTTGGCAACCAAATACTATAATCTTATAGGTAAATTGCAAGTTTCTTTTTATGAACATGGAAAAATAGCGTATTTTGGAGTGGTTCAAGAGCTTTTGGGCACTTGGCTTCTACTCGGTTTTTAAGGACAAGTTTTATGCGTAAGTTCTCAGTAATTGACACCAAAATCTAATTTTACCATGTAACAAAATTAAAATTGTCTTATTGATCTTAATAATCTCAAAAGGGTAGACTAACGAGAACGTTGGTACCTACATTTTGACATGCAAATCATTCCATACTCCTTTTTTACAATTGGACCATTTCCTTGAGCCTCTAGCTACCCAAATTTTGTACCCATTTACCTCAAAAATTCTAAAGATAGTGAGAGAGACATATAATATGTCTTGGTATCTCTCTGTCAATGTCAATATCAATTTTTCAAGTTCTTTTCGCAATTGCGATGATTAAAAAGCCTTTTGTCCTTTTCTTTTTATTTTTTTTCCTGTTTTCCCCATTTTGTAATTCTCGTCCAACCAATTGCCAATCCCAAATTCACAACTAATGAAGAGTGAAAAATATTAATTAAATAAAATAACAAGAATATTTTTATTTGTTTTTGTTAAAAAATAATAATTTTAAGAAGATCTGTCACCATTATTCCAACCCTCCTTGTTCTCAGCTGGGCCGGCCCAAGAAAGGTGGGACCCGAACAAACTGAATTTGTCTCTTGTGCTCTCCATGGCCATAGCTAATGCTAGACTGCCAGCGAAGAGATTTTTCGATGTGACTGACACATAGAATGGTATATTACGTGTTATTATATAAATGATGAGATATGTGTGTTAAAATGTTAATAATTTAAAAAATAAAATTTCTCATCATTTACATAAAAACACGTGGTGTACCTGTATTCCCGTCATAATTAAAAATTTCTCGTGCTAGTGAACGTACAGTTAAATCAGGTACAAAAGATGACAAAATAATGCCCCTAGAAAACAACCATGCTTATTGCTCAGTACAATGGAGCTAAAATGGAGGTCGTGAAATCATGAAATCATAACCAACAAACACAAGCCATTCGTTTTAATATTTTTGTCCCTAAATCTCTTAACCCTTTCTTACACAAAATCTTGGGCCAACAGACAAATCCCAAGCCCTCCCTCCCTCCAAACAAATAAGTAGAGAGAAAAAAGAGTTTCTGCTTTTTCTCTATACCAAAACCAAACTCCTCCTCCATGCCTAGCTAATTAGTCTAAAAGCTCAATCACTACCTTAATGAGAGCTTATTAGCCACTCTAAACCCTAGTTAATTACTCTGACATCGTACATATATTTTTCATCAGTATTATTGGGTCGTGTCTCAGTTTTATTTTGGCTGATTATCCTTTCGAACCAACTATTAAATATCGCCTTGATAGTTCGCTGTTATTATTTGGGTGGTAGCCTGGTAGGTAGCTAGCTACAAGGATCAATTGGTATCAATCACCATGATGATCAATGCTCTTTCTGGGAGCATGGAGTCTGTCAAGAGTGAGAACTCATGCACCTCCGACCTCAAACCGCCGTCTCCGACGGAATCCACGACGATGTCTATGTCCATCTCAGAATGTAAGAAAACCACCACTCCTCCATCCTCAGAGCTGGATCAGCAAAGCAGCTTAACTCCGCTGAGCCTTAACTTTCCGACGCTCAAGTTCGAGCTAGACGATGTTGAAGTCCAATCTCCCGACCATTCCATCTGGGATTCTTTGTTCTCCGAACAATTCGATACAGATTTCATGGTCTTATCGCCCGTCCCAAACAACATGCCGAACTCGCCCCAAAACGGTGGTTCAGCAACTCATCAGAATTACAATTACAATTACAATTACGCTCAGTCCATGCAAGGGCAGAGCCTCTCGGGTTGCTCTCCCACTAGATTTTCGCCGCATCTCGGAGCGTTCAGCAGCACGCACAACCCTAAGGGCAAGGGACTCAGCCCGCTCCGTAGGGTTTTCAACTCTCCTGTCAACCAATACATGCAGCCCGCTGATCAGAACATGCAGTCACTCCCTGTTTCCATCGAAGACTTCTTGGACGATTATCAACGTGACGGATTCATAGTCGCCTACCCGACAACAACATCGTCCAAGATGTCAGGAAGCTCGTCGCAGTCTTACAATCATCACGATCATTTGCCAGCATCATCGACAGTTCCATCCGCCACGTTGGACTGCATGCCGATACATAACTCTTCGAGGTTTAGCAGATCGGAGAGCGAAGCGTCGTTGGTTACCGCTGGTAATTCTCAGCTGACCCAAGAGAGCAGCAGGGGAAGTGGCTATCAGCAGATGGGCGGTGCGCCACTTTCACAACAATTGCAACAAGAACGCATGCAAGAGAAGCAGCAACAGCCGCTGATGCAGCCGCACAAACACCACCAACACCAACACCAACAACAACAGAACCTGCATTACAATATGATGCCGCCTATGGCACATGAGCAGGTGAATTTTTCTATCTTAATCATTTAAATGTTGTACGTGCACCCATCTTACTTAATTGTTTGATATAAACAAGCAGAAGATTCATTATGGGTAAATTAACTTTGACTATACATATGGCCAAAAGAATACTTTTGAGTCTTGACTATATAGATCTTAGGGTCACCAAATTTTGCTAGTGTGGAATTTACTTAAATTTGAGGCCGAAATTCATATATTTAAAGAACAGGTAAGATATTTACCATGAGATTGTTGCCGAAAAAAAGATATGTACCATGAGATATTATATAATGTATACAAGTCGGTCAACATATTTGAGGACACAATTATTGCCGGAGAAGCTTTTGAGTATGGTATTGTCATATTATCATGCGTGATATTAGCAGTTTTAATGTTTTTAATATGTGAATTTATTCATTAAATGAAGACTTGTATTATAATATATGAATTAGTAATATTATGTGATCGTGTAAACTGTAAAAGCAGATCTGAGAAACAAATATATATTACTGTGGAACAAACTTCTTAACTTAATATTATTGATAAGATCACATATTGCCACGTCCTCAACTATTCAGCTGCTTTCACAATTAAATTATATGCAGCATTTTCCCATAATGTGTTCACAAATATGTCCTCTCATTAATTAATATTCCATGCACGAATGAATATGCAGGAACAAGATAGCGGGCTCCAACTGGTTCACCTCCTTCTTGCATGCGCCGAGGCGGTTGCAAAAGAAGACTACATGTTAGCAAGAAGGTACCTTCACCACCTGAACCGAGTGGTGACACCACTCGGCGATTCCATGCAGCGTGTCGCTTCTTGCTTCACAGAAGCTCTAAGCGCACGCTTGGCCGCCACTCTAACCACAACCCCTAGCAGTTCCGCCTCGAAACCCTTCTCTCCTTTCCCTCCAAACTCCTTTGAAATCCTCAAAATCTACCAAATAGTCTACCAAGCCTGCCCCTACATCAAATTCGCACACTTCACCGCCAACCAAGCCATCTTCGAGGCGTTCGAGTCCGAAGAACGTGTACACGTCATCGACCTAGATATTCTTCAAGGATATCAGTGGCCAGCTTTCATGCAGGCCTTGGCTGCCCGCCCAGGCGGGGCTCCCTTTCTACGAATAACCGGGGTGGGCCCCTGCATAGAGGGAGTGAAAGAGACAGGCCGGTGTTTGACCGAATTAGCCCTCTCTCTTCACGTCCCATTTGAGTTCCATGCAGTTGGGGAGCAACTTGAAGATCTCAAGCCACACATGTTTAACCGGAGGATTGGCGAAGCGCTGGCTGTGAACACCGTTAACCGACTCCACCGAGTTTCGGTCAATTGCCTAGGGAACTTGCTAGCCATGATCCGTGACCAAGCACCCAACATTGTGACATTGGTGGAACAAGAAGCAAGTCATAACGGGCCCTACTTTTTGGGTAGGTTTCTCGAGGCTTTACATTACTACTCGGCGATTTTTGACTCGTTGGACGCGACATTCCCACCGGACTCTGCACAGAGGGCGAAGGTGGAGCAGTACATATTTGCGCCGGAGATACGCAACATCGTGGCTTGTGAAGGGGTGGAGCGGACGGAGAGGCACGAGAGGTTGGAGAAGTGGAGGAAGGTGATGGAGAGTAAAGGGTTCAAGAGCGTGCCGCTGAGCGCGAACGCGGTGACTCAGTCGAAGATATTGCTAGGGTTGTATTCTTGCGACGGGTATAGGATGACGGAAGACAAAGGTTGCTTGCTCTTGGGGTGGCAAGACAGGTCTATTATGGCTGCTTCTGCATGGAGATGCTGATTTTTTTGCTTTTACGTACACGTACGTGCCTGCTAATTTGTTTTTCTTTCTAAATTGGATCAGATTTCCTTTTTTTAGATAATATTATTTGTCTAATTAAGAAAATCCATGCAAAAAATCCAAAGAAGAAGAAGGTTAGAGAAAACAACGAAAAGGGTTGATTTTGTTTGCTGGGTAGAGAATGATATCTTAAGAATATAAAGTCAATATTGATTGATTCCATTAACTTATTTATGTATACAATATTATTATTTCTGTTGATTAATGAGGATAAAATTAAATAATTGTTTGATTAATTTTGTTTGTTGCTCAATACAGGCTCGAGTCGAGTATCTGATTTTCGTCCAGCATTGTGTCGTAACCACTGGACTAGAGATCTGATAATATAACAATTGGTGGTATGGTGCGTTCAGGAAGGGATTTTATTACAACCAATGTTAGGCAGATCAATTTATAGATTAAATTTATAAATTATGTGATGTGTCACTAATATAAGATGAAAACGTTAATTAACGCTTAAGTAATAGTCTAATCATCAACAATCACGTCATATAGCTTACAAAATTTAATCTAAATAGTTGGTCAACCTAACATTACCTTTCTATTATTCATTTCGTATAATATTTGGTATAAACAATGCAAAGCATACTAAATTATCAAATTAATTATTTATCCCTAACTTGTTCACTATATTAGCTAGCCGGATAATCCACTACATCTGTCACACTCAAACAAGAATGTGCAAAACTTATTTAAATTGGAGGCAAAATAGTCTTGTTTTTTCCCTCAACTATATTCTTTTCCCCACCGTCGTACATTGTTTACCTATATAATATTTGGAGTTACAAATAGGTTTATATGGATGTTGCTATCCACACTCTCCTTTTTATCTCTTATATACTCTCTCAATTTTCGGTCGTTAGATCAAATGAATTGAAAAATATTAAAGGACATAAATTAACAAGGAATGTGTGAAAGGTAAAATTAGGTGTGGATAGCACCACCTTATAGTATTACTATTAGGGTAGCCACGCCTTATTTTAGTTATATACGCTTTGCTTAGTCTTACATGCACACATTTAGGGTCGATACATATTTCTATTAAATTAAGTGGTCAAAAACTGTTGAATCAAATATACGTCAACACTGAATGCTTGTAAGTATTCATAAAAGATTGAGAGCATAGTTCAAGTTCTTGGCATGCCTCAAATTTGCGACCAAGACCTGTTCCTTATCAGTCGGCAGCATTGCAGTATTTGCCCAACCGACCAATAATTGCTGCATAAACCATCTGTAAACATTGCTTCCACTTGTAAGAAAGCATAAAAGAATCGAATTTGCACAGCCTTCTTTTGCACCAGCAAATGTATAACATACGGAAAACAGCGATCGGATCGACCGACAAGTATCGCATCACATTGCCAATGCACCGCACCATTCCAATAGGAATTGAAGTCTAAACAGAGAGACCATTCGATTCACATAAGCTTTGTAATGATTTCGTAAAATATAGATACTAAAGCTATAAAAATACACCAATCACGCACCCGTTTTTATAAAACACAAAGTACTTCACTAAAATGCACCGTTACACAGGAATTCCCTCCAACAAACACGTGCCAATGGGGGATTGGACTGTGGTACAAATTATTTTCTCTCCAGCTACTTTTTTCCACGTTCCAGCAGACCTCAGCCACCCCAAGGCAGCCTCAAAGTCTTCACCATGACTCGCCGCCTTACAATATTGAACATGAACACATGTTTTTCCTTGGGACCTCATCAACCTTCTTCTCTGTTCATGAAAAGAGAAACAAACTAACATTCAGCAAATGAAGCTGATATCAACATATCTGTAATGCGCGTCACATGTTACACAAGAGTCAACCTTTAACACATAATTGATCTCAGGCTGAAATAAACTAGAATTCTAGCACCATCATAATATATCAAAGAAAATGGAATCATAAGTTTTCTGCATGATGTTGAGCAAGGATAATCCTCTAAGGTTCCCATGATTGCCTGAAAAAGAATTAGCAATGAGACTAGTTGATACTACCCATGCTTTGGTAGTGCCGAGGAAAACAAAAGTCCACTTCAAGTTTATCGCATTAAATAAGATCAAGGGAAGTAGGAAGTGCCGCTAGCCAGTGACAGACCAGCCATGAACAGGGAAGAAAAAAAATATTGGCTGCTAGCTTAAGTCGTGTGATAGTAAGAAATCTGACCAAACAGGCATAAACAGGTACGCAAAGTACCAATTTCACATCAAAATAGATATCACATTAAACAATCTAAGATGAAAACTACCTGTTTTTGGTTTTGCTATAGCAGGCCGAACAACAACATGCATGGTGATAATCCCGCTTGGAAGCTCTCCAAATGGTGCTCTACACTGGGCAACAGTCTTGTTGTTTTCCAAAATCTTCCCAGCATTTATCAATTTTATGTCGTTTGCTCCTTTTGGTGCAATCTTTTTATCTAATATCATGGCATTTAAATAATTTTAGAAAATAAAAATGATGAGCAGATTAAAGTTAAGGAGCACAAGAAAATGATAAAAAGAAGAAAAAAGGGACAAGTGTAATGTAAAAAAGGTTCCTCCTCAATCCTGCTCGAAATAGTTCACTATCTGAAAGCCATAAGGTAGCAGAATTTGTAACATCTTAACATCAGAGAGAAACTTCTTAGCAAATTTTGAAAAAAGAAAAAATGTTGCTATAAGATTTTGAACACCATATTTTAGAGATTCATCCACCTTGGTGTGGTATAGGCTTATTAGACTGAGGAGATAACTTTTACAAGATAACCATCGAGATATTTTCACAAACAGCATGGTTAAACATTTAAAGTTCATGTGTGCGAGGAATGCCGAAGTGAAATGCAGACAAGTCCACTACCGCCTCAAACCACCTACTGGTACTAGAACGAAGCAACAAGAAAAGGCACACCAATAATAACTATAAGTTTGGTTTACATACTAAACTAGTAACATAAAGGATCCCAGAGCATGTCTTTTAGTTGCATAGATCTCAGGTATCCTAAAGAAAGACAGCGAGTACAAATGGACATAATACAGAATTAAACAGATCCTTATCACAAATTGTCAAAATAAGCCCAAAAGAAACATTGCCTTCATAAGCATGAAGATCATGAGAAGTTGCACACTCGTGATCTGATCACTTTTGTAGAAAAGTCTGTCGGACTAATTATTCGGCCAAACAGAGATGTCATGCAGAATAATCCTATAAAAGTGGTTTTCACAGGCACCATTATATGGGTCCACCGTTTGGCGGTGGGTTCTACCTGCTAAAAAATGCTCCTATTTCAAAATAATTCAAACAGATCCTTCCATTCATATCTTCTTCTTCACATAAAAGTAACTTCTTTGGTCTACAAGAAACAAATCACTAGCTTTCCAATCATTAATATCTTATCTTGGACCTTTATATTATCCCTTCCCACATGCCTAAAAAGAAAGCGAGCGGTACTGTGGCAATCCATTTCCGAAGTTTGAACACAGCGTTTCCATGGTTACGTGAAATCCATATTTAAATAAAATCTGAATACCAGAACGGCTGAAATGCAAAACACCTGAAACAAAGAAGTTACCAGAAACTACAGAAGTATTTTTGTTCAACTTCTAACACCGCATATTTCAAGAGTGCTTAACAGCACTCAATCCCTTCTGTTGGGTTTAATCTTAAAAAAAATTACGAAAACTTCAGCAAAATCTGCAGATGAAAAAGGTTGGTCTCTAATAAATTCCCATTCCATGACCGAGAAATATCCAAATGATGAAACTTTTGCATTCTGGTCATCGACAAACAACGAAAATTCAATAAACATTACATCCATGAAAGTGGCATTCACTACTTAAAAATAAAAACTCGCAAAAAATCATCAAACGGAAAGTGGAGGTCACTGACCTTTTGGCCACTCGGCCACGATTCTCTCCTTGAGCATTGCCACGGTGGACGCAGGCGAGTAGCGGAACGGGCCGATATCCGATCCATCATACAGACGGAACTTGAGCTCCACCAGGTCCTCCTCCGGCATTTGAAAAAAGCTCAAACTTTCCACACCAATTCAACCCACTCAACACCAAAACGCTTCCACTCCAATACTCTGTTTACTTCCTGACCACCAAAAAAAAAAAATAAACACCCAATTTAATCACAATTTTGATAATCCCCCAATAATTAGCTCATTTTATCAATGCACTGGAGCTGGTTAATTCTTCATTTCAAGAAATAAAAAAGAGATAAAATGGCCAAATAATTCCACAACTATCGGAGTAATCAGGAAACATACCAGAAGGAAGACAAGGATCGGGCAGAGGGGAGAGCTTTGTTGCTTTTGCCCTTTGCGTGTCTGATTAGGGTTTTAGGCGAGGAGAAAACCCTAAGACGCGATCTTGCTTCTTTTGGATATTTTCTCCAGCAGAAATAGTAGAAAAATAATTCAAATTGTTTTATTCGGGAAGCAATTGCCTTCTATTTTTCTAATTTTCTCGGGACGAAAGGAACATTTAACCCAAAAATAGAAAAGAAAAAAGTGAGATTTGGATTTCGAATGCTGTCAGTGAGTAAATAGTATCTGGGTTTTTTTTGTGAGTAAAAGTAGACCCTGTAAGAACGAGAGAATCTGGGTCCTCTGTTTCGGGGACACTCGCAGTAATCCCAACGATTGAGTGAAAAGAAATTTTTAGTTGTGACCGGATCATTAATTGTCGGATGAAGAGTGAATGGCGGAAGTTGGGAGTAGGAAGGGTCGCCTCACTTTCTGGGTCCCTTCACATTGACCAGAATTTAGAGGGGAGGTTAACTCGCGGGCAAATCTAGGTGTTATATTTATAGAAAGTTAAGATAAATAGTCATTTAGAGCCGTTATACCACATAGAGATGTTAAAAAAATAAATGTTAAATATTAATTTAATGATTTCCGTGATAATGTCAATTTTTTTTTTCAAACTCTTTTTTTATTTGTTACAAATGACATTTGTAAGACTCATCTTTAAAAAGAAATCAATTGAAGTAAGTTTTCAAGATCTATTATTGGTGTAGGATTGACATCACTTTTCTCATATGTCAAATTTTGTAACAGAAAATTTATATGTCAATTCAAGTAGGATTGACATATATGTTAGAGTTTCTTCCTTAAATTTGATTGCAAGACATTCCATAACTTGACATCTCCTTTGGAGATGGTGTTAGCTAGCTTGTTGAAGTTTTATTTTTCTATATTTTTTGTTAAGGTAGCCAAAGGGCCTTATTTAACTAGGCTGTTAAAAATGCTCTTAAAAAGGGGACCAGCTGGCGGCGAAACCACGATATTCTACTATTTTGAAAGCCGAAAAGACTTACATAGACATTTCAACCTTCTTCTAATCATTATTGTGTGATTCAATAATGTTAAGAATTCAACTGAGAGTGAACTTTGTGTAATACGGTCCAAGAATTTGTTGCAACCACTGAACCACCCGTAGTAATTGTTGTTAGAGATGCTCTTAATATAGAGACTTCATCCGCCAAAAATTAACACTTAGATAGGTGTGTGAAAGTTGTTAGTTCCTACAAGACGTTAGGACACTAATCCAAGAAAGATATCATATGCTTCAGGCTGATCCACTAAAAATTTAGTATAATTTCCCAATAACATCCGCCCAACCCAACTCTATGTTAACCCAAAATATTAACGTAGAGGGTCCAGCCATACATGCACTTCGGGCCCGCTCGTCCAAAACACAGCCCGAACCACAAGACATTGCACGTGGGCTCCACTCTCTTCCTCTTTTTTTTAAAGAAAAACTAATTTAAAATGTTTGAAAACTTTGAGTTTTAACGAACGAAATAAAGGGTAAAGTAAATAGTACCATGTTTGACTTTTTAATATAAAAATGTGATTTTTCTTTAAAGTGAATAGTACCATGGATTTTCGTTAAAACTCCCATTTTTTTAATGGCTGGAATATGACCATTTCCTCTTCGGATTCCTTCCATCCAAACCCTTCAATCTTGTTCTTCAGCCGAACATCAAAACGGTTAGGAGTTAACTAACTTTTTCATGTTCTTCTTTTTCTCCCATTTTCTCTCTCTATTTGACTCTCTTCTATCTCTATCTGAGAGGACTTGGTTTCCACTTTAGGCAACCGAAGGTCAGAATACGATAGGGGGAGCGTGGTTGGGCGGCACTTGGAGCAAGCACTCATTAGAGAACACAGAGAATTCCAACCCGTAATAACTAGGTTTAGTGTTACAAAAGTATTGTTGATAAATTCTTTAATAAAAGAGTTTATTATCGTACATGGCTTTTTTTATATTAGAGAATATATCGGTTATGTAAGGCAAATTTTATACAAAGTTGATATATATCGCTTTTAAGGTAACAAAAAAGCACAAATTATAATTTAGCATCATCACAACATCGGGTGTCGATATTCTAGTACATTGAAACCTTTTTTCTAAGTACTAACTATGTCAACTTTATACATCTATACATAGCATCACCCTTGTACCATTTTTCGGTCGTAATATGATAAATTTCATGTCACTGACGCATACTTTACTAGCAACAAGAAGATGCAGCACGTGTCATGCCTAAAAGCTTGTCCAGTCACAACGCCGACGCACATCTAAATTAAACATAGACCATCATTTGACTCCTGTCCTGCGTGATGGGATTTGACTATGTTGTTGTACGACGTGGCCGCAAGGGTTCCGATGTTGTAGCGGGACCTATAACACATAACGGAAAAGACTTGAGCCTACCATCCATCCGTCATCTCCGCTGAAAAGTTTTCCGATCCAATGAGTTGGCCAGTCAAAGCTTGATCATGAACTGTCAACGTCTGGTGACTGCCACAGTGGAGTTAGGTCCCAACTTCCCAACCCACAGCAAGAATAACGAAGTAGACCAAACTTGCAACTTTTCCGGCGCAAGCCCCCGAGATATGTAGCAGTGGCCGAGTGCTCGACCATTAATCTGTGTGGTTCTTTTAGTTAAAAATTTGCGTGTAACCGACTGCTTTTTAGTGACAAATTATATCCGGCAACTTTAAGTACACCGATGTAATAGCGGAGTTATTCAATGTAACATATTAGGGCAGATTTTCCGATTTGCGGGATAGAGAGAGACTAACTGAGTGAAAGAAACAACACGGCTTGTTATACAGTGGAATATCTACAGTTTTAAGCTTTAACTTCAGCGTTTTAAACTAGGTGAAGAAACAGTGACGCACCGGCGGCACTGTTTTATGCTTAAAACGACGCCGTTCCTGTAGGTCCCACACTTAAGACAGAATATCCAAAAGCTTGTCTTTTGTTTGCTGGCCTTTCTCTTCTACATAATCTTAATCTTCTTTGACAATTTACATGTATGGGTATGGCAAGTAAATACATCGAACTAAGCCTAAAACTGTAATAATATGGTTAATTAGCTCTGCAAAAATGCAAATAAATTCGGAGACAAATACAAGAGTTGTGGAGATTAAAGTAAGAAATTAACTCTTTTTTTTTTCTTTTCATTTTTGTATGCAGAGGAGGGAGCAATTACATCTCTGAACGCCCGCAGTAAAAGCCCGAAGACAGTCTAACACACTCATATCATATGACCTAGAGAGCAACACAAAACAATTAAAAAAAAATTAAAGGAAACCCAGATGAGAAATTAAACTCGCTAATTAAGTGACATTAGTGATTAATTAGTGTCCAAAACGGAGGTGGACTCACAAAAGCCACTCCTCGTCCTCTGCCTGCCCGCCCTATGTAATTAAGTAATTAAGTAGTACTTCATACTTTTGTTTTCTCTTCTTTCTTACCACAAAAACTATTTGAAGACAGAAGAGGTCGAACGAATCTCAGAGCCAGAGAGCCCCGGCCTCTTTGAGAAGAGGGACAAGAGTGCCGTTGATATGAGAGGCCATCACTCTGTCCATTGCGCCAACGAGCTTGCCACCGATGAAGACGACGGGGACGGCGGAGGAGGTCCCCAGCAACCTCGTCAACGCCTTCTCCAAGTCCTTGCCTCTGGGGTCCTCGTCCAGCTCGTACACAGTAGGATTGACGCCCATGCCACAGAAGAGGCGCTTAATGGCGTGGCACATGCAGCAGCTGCTTATGCTGAATATCACCACCGCGCTCTCCGACGCCATCCGCTCTATGCGCTCCATCGGGTCCCCCATGCCCATGGTGGTTCTTGTGGGCATGTAGGAGCCCCATGACTCGGTCTGGTAGTGCATTGTGCTAGCTTAAGTTAAATGTTAAGTTGGGCTTGTGTTGAAGTGAAGTGTAACTGGCTAGAAAAGCGGCTTTTTTGTTAAGTACTTGAGAGATCAGGTGAGAAGTAGTATGAGAAAGTAGTGAGATTTTGGTGAGGCACAGAGGAGAAGAGAGGGTCTGTACTTATAGGCCTATCGGTTCAACTTTTAATTATTTAGGGTTTGTGTTTGTTCTTTTCCGTTATATTTTATTTATTTAATGGGTATTCTTGGAATAAAAAAAAATAGTGGGTCTATATGTATTGTAGTGGTCACTGGTCAGCGCATGCAAGAGAGAATAAGAGAAGAGGGGGAGATCTTTTCCTTAGAGATCAAAATTTTAAATTAAAATTTGTAAATTAAATAATGTGATTGTCAATGATCAAGGTCTAAAATATCGATATTATCCTGATATTTTCATCGAAATTTTCATGTTTTTTTTAGTACCGATATTTCCAATTTCATCGATATTTTAGACCTTGATAGGAATTCTATGTGGTACTAAGTCACTCATGTATCTTACCATGCAATGTATGAAGTGTAAAATATTGTACTAATTCATTACATATAAATGATTATGGTGTGTTTAAACTTCTTTCATTAATTACTACATATTTTCTACATTCACAATGTTTGCCAACTCGCTATATAATCAACTTAAATCAGTTAAATTCATCATGCAATGCATTTCCTTCCAATTTTTTTGTGATAAGTAATAGATAATTGACTAAATAAACATCTTGCAAAGTTTCAATAAAAATTTCCAAGTTTTTCTTACAATTTCCGTGGTTTTTATTTAATTTTTATCGATATCGATAATATCCCGATATTTCCATCGAAATTTCTGTGTTTTTGGACTACCGATATTTCCGATATCATCGATATTTTATACCTTGTCAATGATTAATTTATTATTTAAGTGTTGATTAATATGTTTATTTTCAGTTAATAACACATTATTTAGTTTACAAATTTAATATAAAATTTTGATCTCATAATCTTATCCCTTTATCAAGGAAGAAAATATCGGTGATATCGGAAATATCGGTAGTCCGAAAACACGGAAATATCGATGGAAATATCGGTAAAATATCGATATCGATAAAAATTACATGGAAACCACGGAAATTGTAAGAAAAACTTGGAAATTTTTATTGAAACTTTGTAGGATGTTTATTTAGTCAATTATCTATTAGTTTATCACAAAAAATTGGAAGGAAATGCATTGCATGATGGATTTAACATTATCAAGTTGATTATATAGCGATCTGACAAACATTATGAGTGTAGAAAATATGTAGTAATTAATGAAAGAAGTCTAAACACACCATAATCATTTATATATAATGAATTAGTACAATATTTTACACTTTAGAACCACAATATTGTAAAAGCTACATGAAATTGTCTAAATAATTGTAAAACTATTGAGTGAGTTTATCCTCCTGACAGGAGGAACCCACACACATCATCACTGTCAAAAACACATCGCACGCACACACAACGCACGCACGCAGACCACACCTCAGTCTCTCTCTCTCTCGATCCTTCTCGTTCTCTCTTCTCCCTTCTCTTCTTCCAAACACACACACACACACAGAGCTCCTCAGTCTCTCTCTCTCTCGATCATCCTTCTCCATCTCTCTTCTCCCTTCTCTTCTCCCACACACACACTCACACAGAGAGCTCCACAGGTTGACATCGGATCCAAGTCCAACACACGCACACACAGAGATCGGACTCACAGAGATCTCCGATCTCTCTTCTGCCAAACACACACATGCACACAGAGATCTCTCGATCTCTCATCTCCATTCTCCGATCTCTCTTCTCCCTTCTCCGATCTCTCTTCTCCCAAACACCCACATACAAAGAGAGATCTCCGATCTCTCTTCTCCCAAACACACACACACACAGAGATCGCCGTTGATCGTGGCTCAGGCGAAGTCAGAGGTGCGCCGCGGAGCAAGGATCGTTCGTATTCCGCTTCGTCAGGTGAGATTCCATGAAACCCTAAACCCTAATCTCTCCGACTTCACCCTTCCTTGAATCGTTTGTATATTTGTGAAATCTGATGTATATTTGTGAAATTAATGTTAAGATTCGTGTTTTTGCAAGGTTTTTGGGACGAAACCGGCCCGGGAATCGCCCCACCGTCTCCGGCGTTCTTCTCCGACGTCGCCTCGGATTCCGATTCCACCGTCCATGGATATTTCGCCGATAATTTCCAAATATCGCGATATTATCGATATTATCGATAATATCGCGATATTTGGCCGAAAACCCCACGGGAACCAGTTAAAATATCGCCGACCGGAAAAATCGATATTATCGGCGATATTTCGCTGATAATATCGATATTTAAATCTGTGCCCTTTATAGATCATATGATATAAAGATTGTTGGTTGAACAAATGAATCCAACCATCACATCGCATCATATAATCACAAAATAAATCTAACCATCACATCGCATCATATAATCACAAAATTTAATATAAAATTTTGATCTCATAATTAAAAAAATCAATCCAACCATCACATTGCATCATATAATCACAAAATAAATCTAAAAAAATAATTTCTCTAATATTACCCTATCAGTAAATAAAAACATATGAGAATTTTTTTTTTTTGGTAAACACATATGAGATTTTCTATCCATTAATAATTTAATGGAATTATGGAGACTCATACTATATAGAGGAGAGGAGAGGAGACATGAAGGTCAGGCTTTATCAGAAGACAGTTGGGTGATAAACGGCTGTGTCCGTCCTTGTTGTCGGCCCTATCTACACCATCCGACTAGTTATCAAATTTATAAAACCTATAAAAAAAAGGGAAGAACGTGCCTATCACAAACCTTTGTTCCTTCTCTTGACGTAACCCTTCATGAGCATTTTACTTTATCTACATCCCTAAACACCTTATAATGTTATATCTATTAATTAATAAAATCATCTTTATCAATTAAAAGATGGTGAAAATATAATTTAATTTTTTATCACAAAAAAAAAATTTGATGGGCAATAATGTAATTTTACTGGTCTAAATTTTACTATTTTTTATTGAAGCATCACCTACAAGTGATATTAAAATACCTCAAATATTAAAATAAATAAATAAATAAACCTCTCACTCCCCCACGTTCTCTCTCTCTCTCTCATTCTCATTTTCTTTCATACACACTGTGTAGGCAAATGCTAGTTTTAATTAAGAAAACAAATTTCTATTGATCTGTTTGGACAGTTTATCGTTGGATAAGATGGAATTTGTAGACTTAGGCAAAGCTAATTTATTATTAGGAGGAATTAGGTTTTCATTCGTCTTTTTTCAATTTTATTGATTGAAACCTTGTTCCTTTTCAAATTTTTATTAAGGTCTCTTTGTTTTAATAAATATCTTTAATTATTTCAATAATATAATATTTTACATGTCAAAAGTAATTAAATTTTATTTCTAAACATATTCATTTAGTGTTAGAAACGTTACATTTGATATATTTATATTTATGGATAAATTTTGTATCATATATTTTTATTTTTACTTTGTACCCATTTTAGTTTGCAACCCTTTTTTTTTTTAAATTGTAACAATTTTTTTTTTCAGTTTTAGTTTGTACCCATGTATTAATTTATTTTTGTGTCCATAATTTTCAAACTATTATTTGTACTCATATTTTGTTTAACCTGTTATTTGTCCCCATAATTTATTACTGATGTACCCATTTGTCTTTAAAAATGTACCACTTTGTTATATGTAAAATATACCTTTTTTTGTAAGTACCATTTTTTAATGTAAGACCTATTTATTTATTTTTAATGCAAAATGTACCATTGTTTTTTATTTATATAAAACGTACCACCTTTTTTGTATAAAATGTACCAACTTTTTGTATGTAAAATGTACCCACATTTTTATATAAATGCACCAACTTTTTGTATGTAAAATGCCATTAATATAAGTAATGACAAATCATGGGTTTTATTTAAGTATAATTTATTTTTTAATATTTTCAATCCCACAAATCATGGATTTTATTTAAATTTTTATTAATATAAGTACTACAAATATCAAATTTTAATTTAAAATCATAATAACCTACATAGAAATACATATTGTATTAATTTCAGGGACTTCAATAAACGCAGCAACGAGTCAGGAACATCCGTTATACAATACTGTAATAGCTATTGTCATTTCACATTATCTTCTATAAAATGAAATAAAAAAAAAACCAACAATGTTACAGTTAAATAACATTAATAAATGGGAACTGCATCCAAAGTCACCCTTATTATTATGTATACATATGGGATGCTTGATTAGGATTAGATGAATATTCATAACGTCCATGATGGATTTGGACGGTTTCTTTTATCCTTCTTATCGAAAACAAACTCTTCCATATATACATATTATCTTGCTGTTTCTATATTGCACGTGGGGGGATGGGGATTCATAATTCATTACTAGTGATAGTTTATATTATATTTTATGTGTTTATCCTTCGAGTTTATCTTTTTCACTTAATTAATAGATCTGCGCCAATTAATCATTCTCTATATATAGTATTATCTTATTATCGTATTAATCATTTCGAATCTCCCACTTTGTACTTTAGATAAATTTAACTTAAAATATCGCTGGTATCATACTAGCTATTATCCAATTAATCATTCTCTATAGTATTATCTTATTATAGGAAAACTCAAGTTGAAATCTGCGTTGGTTCGAGAAATGGATAATGTTATATTTCTGAACGGAGATTATTTTAATTTGAATTACATCAAGGTTGTATTGTACTAATGGAACATTAGAGGGAAAATCAAACTAAATGGCTGATTAATTAACGAGTATTGTACTAGTACTGTTGGATAGCTTTTTTGGCTTTGAATTATTTGTAATGAATAAATGTACTGGAGGTGGGGGCACATGCATGCTTAGCTCCATGGCTCACAGCACGCATGCTTAGACATGTATGCAGCAGTCCAATGTGTGGCAGTAGCTTTTTCATTTCCTGAATCTTGCTGATCAATTTCCAGTACTAGTAGTCTAGTACTTCTAATTAATATTACAGATAACGGGGAGAAGCCAAACCAAACCAAACCAAACCCAGAGGAGGGAGAGATGAAGTCCGTACAGGTTTAACAGGAAAAAGTAGGTTTTCTGCTTTTAGTTTTTGGGGTCGCTGGCTCTGCGTGCAGAGGCACAGAGGCAAGCAATTAAGGTTATGTCTTGGGTGCGAAGGATATGCATCACCTAATAAAAGTCTCAGCTGGAGCTGGGCAAAGAAAAGAAAATGATACTATTCGATTTTGCTTCGTCACTTGTCAGCGACTTTTATTTAATTTTTACCCCATTCCCTTTTCAGTCTTCCCTCCCGCATATGCCCTACCTACGTCTCTATATATATGCATGCATCCTGTATATACGCACGTATATATACATGCAGACCGTGAATATGCTTTTTGACGAACTGTACGTAGAGATGAATGGTATGGTGACGAGTGTATATTCAGTACGTAGAATAAATTTACGGTTGGCGAGATGAGGTTCAGATCCTGGACTGTGAAACACCGGATACATATGTACACACACATAGGTATGTGAAGTACACGTACCTTTTCTTTGTGTCAAGGGGCTTAAAGGATTGAAATGCCACAACAGGCATGCATGTCCCTCCACTCAACATACGTACCATCTATGACTATATGGTCAAAGAGTAATGCTAGGAAGACTAAATTTGAAGATAAAATTTACAAACTAAATAATGTATTACCAATAGAAATGAGAATGTTTATCAATACTTAAGTAATTAATAAATTAATCATTAACTTCCACGTCCTTTAGTTTTCAAAATTTAGTTTACAAATTTAGTCTCCCTAACATTTCTCATGATCAAAACTCAAAAGAAATCTAATGGTTTGAACTTTGAACAAACAGAATAATCAAAGATCTCGTCAAAAAATTCTCCTATGTTCCAGTTTATAATATGACTATTAAATGAACGTGGATCCTCTCCTGAGCTAATGGAGAGGATCCTCCTGACCAAGTGTTATGGGCCGTTGGATTTTCATCAAACGGCTATAATTATATTAACTTTAAAAGGACCCACCTGTTTGTAGCCGTTGGATAAAAATCCAACTGTCCATAACACTTGATCAGGAGGATCATCTCCATTAGCTCAGGAGAGGATCCATTCCCTAAATGAACATCAAAAGATCATTATCGCACGTATACTATATATTAGTGCATACTAAAAACACCCTTCAGCGTATAAAGAATCATGGCCGTGGGATGATAGTGTACAATTCATCGGACGGGAGGGGTGGACGGTAGAGGAGTGTACTTTGACTCTCGGGAATCTACTTCTTTTTTAAGTGGGAAAGAGAGAAAACCATTAAAGAAAGAAAAAGGAATTTAACCTATTAATTTCAATCGTACAAAAGTTAATGTTTTTGGTATATACAAAAGCTGTATTGTTGTGTAGCATTTGGCAGGAATGAATTTAAGGGTCGCGTGATGAAATCCTCAGCTTTTTTGGATTTTGTCGCAATGTTTATCTTCTTCTCTGCTATCAGCTAGCAGCTGATTCATTATTCAGATTCAGACTATATATATATATATTCAGCTTATATATATATATATATATATATATTCAGCTTACCATTTAGAGAGGAACATGCAGAGAAAAAACAAGGCGCGCGGGAGTGTCCAGAAATATCCCAAAAGACGAATGAGCATTTATAAGAGTCTTGTCTGGAGCTAGATAAGCTGAGACACGTATATTAATGGAAAGTCTTCTTTATATATATGATTCTGGAGTACTCGTGAATATAAATATATAACTTTCTCTAAACTTTGGACCTATATATACAAAACTAGAACAAATTTGATAATCCTTTTGGTAATTGTACTGGGTTGGATGTTTTGTAGATGTCATTTTACGGAGTTTATTCTACTGCATTTTGAATTTAAACTATTTTCCTCTGTTTATTAGCTTAAAATAATAATATCGCTTGTAATAAAAAATAATAATTATATTTCATTTGGACATAGAAGACAAAAAAAATACAAGATGTATCATGAAGAAAACAAACATATATGCTTGCTATTTGAACTACACTATGATCTTCTTTTTAACTAAAGTGAGATTCAAAGAAATAAGTCTCAACTTCATTAAAAAGACACATAAAACGATTAAAAAATATAGTTTGTTGATGCACAAAACCGGATGGGTCTTGGAACAACGTAAATCCGACCGTGAATCTGCAAGAAAGTAAATAACACAAGATGTATCGTGGTTCACCCCAATGTTTGGGTCCACACTGATATTGTATTTCTCTATTTGTGAGCATTGTGGCTTTGTATGTGAGGAAGAGAGCTTCTGAGGGTAAGAGAGCTCTCCCCCATGGCCTAAGAATTGGCCTCTCTTAATGAGGAGAGTGAGGGGTCCTTTTATAGAATAAGGGCCCCTCACTTATTACATATTTGCCCCTTCATTTATTACATAATTACATTTGAGTTCCCTGAGTATTTATACGAGATCTAAATACATAGACCATAAGTATGGTACAAACAGTAGTCCCTCAAGTCTTCAGTCAAGAGAGTATTTTGGCGGGAGACTTGAAATTCAATCCATGTATGGGCCGAAGTAACTAGATGTCGTCTATAACTGAATACTCGATATGAGGCGGTGCTCAATGTGAAATGATGCTAAACTAGAAGTAGCACATATTGCGAGGCTGTTCGGTTTGTGGCTTATGTTGCCTTTGGTTAGCTCGGTTTGTGGCGTTGAAGGTGAGGGAGTCCCTTTTATAGAATAAGGGCTCACTCCTCAATACATAAATGATGGGCTAGAGTTGATGCTCGCAGCGAGGCGGTTGCTCAGTAGGTGGCGATGCTCTCTAATGATGGTGAGGAAGTCCCTTTTATAGAATAAGGGCTCGCTCCTCAATACATAAGTGATGGGTTAGGAATGATGTTCTCTAATGATGGTGAAGGAGTCCCTTTTATAGAATAAGGGCTCGCTCCTCAATACATAAGTGATGGGTTAGGAGTGATGCTCGCGGCGAGGCGGTTGCTCAGCTGGCGGCGATGCTCTCTAATGAAGGTGAGGGAGTCCCTTTTATAAAGTAAGGGCTCGTTCCTCATTACATGAATAATAGGTGTTCTCTAATGAAAGTGAGGGAGTCCATTTTATAGAATAAGGGCTCGCTCCTTAGTACATAAATAATGGGCTAAGTCCCCCAAGTATTTTCCATGAGGCCCAGTTGTGGAAGCCCAATATATGGTACATAGTGTAGTCCCCCAAGTCTTCAGTCAATAGATGTTGTTGGCTGGAGACTTCAAATTCAATCTATGTATGGGCTGAAGTGGCAATTGTTCGGAGGCGGTATTTGTATACCCTATACTGAAGCTTTGTAGGTGAAGCTTTGCAAATGAAGCTTTTGAAGCTGGAGCTTTGTAAATGAAGCTTTTGAAGCTGGAGCTCTGTAAATGAAGCTTTCGAAGCTGATTGACATGAGTGATGCTCATGAATGTTGAAGTTGATTGACATGAGTGATGCTCATGGATGTTGACATGAGTGATGCTAATGAATGTTGACATGAATGATGCTCATGAATGTTTATGTATGATTGACATAAGTGATGTTCATGAATGTTTATGTATGATTGACATGAGTAATGCTCATGTATAATTTTAAAGTACTGGACGTACTTTTGATCACCTAGTTGGTGATAATAGCGGCAGGCTGCCGAATAATTTTGGAGTACTGGGCGTACTTTTGATCACCTAGTTGGTGATAATAGCGGTAGGCTGCCGAATAATTTTGGAGTACTGGGCGTACTTTTGATCACCTAGTTGGTGATAATAGCAGTAGGCTGCCGAATAATTTTAGAGTACTGAGCGTACTTTTGATCACCTAGTTGGTGATAATAGCAGTAGGTTGCCGAATAATTTTAGAGTACTGAGCGTACTTTTGATCACCTGGTTGGTGATAATAGAGGCAGGTTGCCGAATAATTTTTGTAGTACTGGATGTACTTTTGATCACTTGATTGGTGATAATAGAGGCAGGTTGCCGAATATTTTTTATAGTACTGGACGTACTTTTGATCACCTGGTTGGTGATAATAGAAGCAAGCTGCCGAATAATTTTGGAGTACTGGACATACTTTTAATCACCTGGTTGGTGATAATAGTGGCATGCTGCCGAATAATTTTGGAGTACTGGGCGTACTTTTGATCACCTGGTTGGTAATAGAGGCAGGTTGCCAAATAATTTTTGTAGTATTGAACGTAATTTTGATCACCTGGTTGGTGATAATAGAGGCAGGTTGCTGAATAATTTTTGTAGTACTGGACGTACTTTTGATCACCTGGTTGATAATAATAGAGGGAGGCTGCCGAATAATTTTGGAGTACTGGGCGTACTTTTGATCACCTGGTTGGTAATAATAGTGGCAGGCTGCCGAATAATTTTTTGTAGTATTGGACGTATTTTTGATCACCTGGTTGGTGATAATAGAGGGCCTGGCTTTTTTGGGCATACGGGTCTTTTCCCTCCACATAGTATTCCAGCCCATTATTTTGGGCTTGCGATTTTTATTATTATTATTATTTTTTATTATTATTATTACCCTCTGATGGGGTTATACATATGTCTCCGAAAAGATAAGAAAAATAAATTACATCATTCAAAAATAAATCTGACCATTTGCTCAATGGGCCACACCCATAATGTCATCACCACCGCAAGTATGTTTGCTTTTTATCTTCTTTTGCTTTCTGCTTTTCTTTTGCTTTTCTTGATCTCCCTGCTCCAATAGGGCTCACTTCCTTTCTGACAGCATCCATTTGCTTTCCTTGCTCCCATTTCGTGAGCCTCATCGACTTAGAAACCAACTGCTGCCTTGACAAAAATGTTCCTCCTGCTGCCCTAACATACTTTTTCTTTTCTCTTTTGGCAGACTTTTTCTTTTTTCTTTTGGCATATGGTAGACAGCACCAAAGGGGAATAATAACTGAATTATTGTAAGAAATCTTATCTTTTGCTTGGTTTCCACTGATGGTCGTGGTATTCGCAGGAGGTGGGATCCAGGTCGGTGACTAAACACAAAAACGTCTTGAGTAGTTGGAGATCTTTCTGCAACTTCGGGGTCATGGTTGGTGCAGGCATGTCAAGCCAGCTTGTTCCAGCAGATGGGTCCTAAACTTTTCTGTCTCAATATCAGCGAAATCGGGAATTGGGTCGGGAAATTTGTATTCGCCCGCTGGCCTGCATAACCGGTTCATTACTCCATTTTCATTTCTTGGTTACCATCCTTGCCCAACACAACACCAACGAACATCAAATGAATCAACAGGCAGCAATGCGATATCGTTTCAAACTTCACAGGATTGGGCGGATGAGGTATTGTTGTAGATGGAAACTTCACGGAATGACTCGGAAATTCTAACCTTAAACCCTAGCCCGAGAAGAAACCCGATTCTGATTCCGTCTGCATCGATGAGGTGGCCCACCATAGACGGCCCACTGGGTCTGTCAGAGGAAGAGTCAGTGAGCTACGCGCTTAAATTCTACAAGTTCGGCTTCGCTCTGCTTCCTTGGCTTTGGGCTCTCAACTGCTTCTACTTCTGGTGCAAGATCACGAGTCATTTCAGCTGAACAAATATTTCCCAGAGCACAAAGAGCAAGTCCCACAATACATTAGTTGGTGTGATTGAGATCTTGTTTCAATGAGTTTGTGACCAACATCAGAACTTCTTGTTTTTCATCAAGAAGCAACATAAAGCCAAGATACCCTATTTTCTTCTCGAGAAAACCAGCAGATGCAATCAATTTCAAGCACTCCATTTGACCAAAATGTGTGGGATAACCCAGCATGTGGATGAACATAAGCTTAGCAAGGTTACGATGCATGTAGTCATGATCATTTTCGTTTATGGATGCACGAATAACAGCACACTCTTTTCTAACAACAGCACGTTCCTCTGTCGCAGTTTTGCAAGAACGTATAGCCCGAATCATTTCCATCAGACGCGTGCCGGACGAGAAGGGATTCATGATTGGGTACGTGGTTGAAGCTCCGTGAAAGCTCAATCGGATCCACAAATAGAAAGCAAACCTAGCAGCAGCGACGATCAATCAACTGATTCGGGCGGCAAATTGAATGGTTCGAATTCTGAATCTGAGATCTGAATACATTACCAGAGAGATCTGGGTTAGAAAGTGTAGAGAGAGAGAAGAGATTTGGATATGAGAGAGAGTATTGTGTTTGAGTTTTTCTCTTTCTCTCTGTAAATTGAATGGGTGTGTCTCTGAGTGTGGGTGTTGGGTTGTTTGGTTCCTGGGTTTTCTTTTCAAATTCATGGCGGAGGTGAAAAAATAAAAGAGAACCGACACAACTTTTTGTATCGATTCCAACAGACGGCGCCAAATGTTGATGCACAAAATCGAAGGGGTCTTGGAACAACGTAAATCCGATCGTGAATCTGCAAGAAAGTAAATAATACAAGATGTATCGTGGTTCACCCCAATGTTTGGGCTACGTCCACACTGATATTGTATTTTTTTGTTTGTGAGCCTTGTGGCTTTGTATGTGAGGAAGAGAGTTTCTGAGGGTGAGAGAGCTTTCCCCCATAGCCTAAGAATTGGCCTCTCTTAATTAGGAGAGTGATGGGTCTTTTATAGAATAAGGGATCCTCACTTATTACATATTTGCCCCTTCATTTATTACATAATTACATTTGAGTTCCTCGAGTATTTATACGAGATCTAAATACGGAGATCCTAAGTATGATACAAACATAGTTCAAATACTCTTGTTCAAAGATGTTGACGTTATATTGTGAATATGCTCACTAAAAAGTGTAAAATGACAGATAAATTTTGTGTCCGTAACAACTTTGATTATCGCATAGCAGTGAATGAACATGTTGGATCGGTCTTGATTAGGGATGGGAAAATACCCATTGGTTATGGGTAACCACGGTTACCCGCCCATTTAAATTAAACGGTTACGGTTATGGGTAACCGTTTAGATAAATAAATGGTTATGGGTATAACCATTTACCCGTAAAATTTAAATGGGCGGTTATGGGTATTAACTGCGGTTATAAACGGGTAACCGTTTACCTATTTATTTTATATATATAAAACTAATACAAACCATGTTCTTGATCCAATAATACTTAGCACCCAATAAATTAGCAAGGAATTCATCGGTCATTCTCTCAATAACACTACTACAGGAATGATGATTCTCACATCAAGGAATTGGCCAAATTAATTTAAATTTCTTACGGGTAACCGTGAAATTGAAAGAAATGCTTTGGCATAAATGTCTTCTAAACAATTTTTGTAACCCAATAATAGTTAGCAAATATTATATTTACCTTCATTGGTAATAGTTAAACATATCGTCCGTAAACTATTATTTCAATTATTGGAATGGTATAAGGACTTAAAAAATTAAAATATGGAAATGTATGATGAATGTACCTATAACGGTGTTTAATTGTCAAAAAAAAAATTATGACAATTTTTTTTTTAATTTCCAAGTTGTTAAAAAGCATGTAGACGAGTGAAAAAAGGGTAATGGTAAAAAAAAAAAAGATAAACGGGTTAAAAATGATAAATGGGTAAACAGGTATTAAACGGTTACGGTTAAATGGGTATGCGGTTATGGGTATAGTTAACCGTTTATAAACGGTTATAGGTATGAGTATAACCGTTTAGGCAATTACCCAATGGGTAAACGGTTATGCGGGTATGAGCATAAACAGTTATGGGTAAATTAACCGCGGTTACACGTCCGTCATAACCATTGCCCATCTCTTGATACACCATAAGTTTAGGGTTGTGCTTAAAACTTACAAGAGAGACACCAACGAAGCTCACGCTTGTTTTAAATTAGTTAGTATACATACAAAGTAGCATGAAGAAGAAACTTTTTAGGGTAAATTAGGTCAGCCTGCATTTGTTTGACCAAACACTCTCTCTCTCTCTCTCTCTCTCTCTCTCTCATGCGTGTTCTGAAACTGGATGGTGATGACGATGTAGTTTGCTGTGCAAAGTCTGACGCAGCTAGTTTTCCAAAAAAAAAAAAAAAAAGTCTGACGCAGCTCTCTATTCTTTTTCAAATTTCAAAAAAAAAAAAAGGGTGCAAGAGAAGGAAGGGAAGGCAAATTCTGGTAACTTTATCGGATACTGAATAGTATAAATATTGCCCATAGCTCCTTGAGCCGTTAAAGTAAAACGACATGACGGCTTTTCTCAGCCTTTTGTTCCTCAACTTTGCTAACCGGCTGACGTTAGCCCACTGCTGACTGCTTTTTCTTTCTTTCTTTCTTTCCCAACTTTTGCTGCCCTCTAGCTTCCTGTTTGTCGCTTTTACTTTCGACAACCATGCATGCTTTCTTTTCCATTTCCATTCCTTGCTCTCGTACATCGTAATTATTATTATTTTTTTTACTACTAATACGTTACTTAAGTTTATATTATATGTGATTAATAACTAAGTTTGGGTACTTGCAAACACGTTTTTATTTAATTAAATATCACTTGTGGTCACTGGTCATGGACATCAGTTAGGTTTAGGGGCTTCAAGTATCAAGGCCGTGTTCCTGTTCCTTTTGGAATTTGAGTTCTATATCATCTATGTCTGTTTGTTTTTTATCTTGTAACGTTGTATGATAGTTTAAATGGCATATTTTCTAAACCACTCTTCAAAAAAATTAAGTCCAAATTATTTTATCATCTTACGATTATCACATAATAAATAGAATATTTTTTTTCATTTAAAAACAATGTTAGTAGAGTTGTCGAGAAACGATTTTTATATGGTTATTTTTAGATTGTAATTTTAAAATAAACCGTTCTTATTAATTAGTACGGAGTGATCTAATAGTTAGAAATAATTTCAGGTTCGTATTTCATATGGAACATTATGGGTTAGCACTGGTAAATCACAAAATGGTGATCAAGAGTAAGTTGAAATGTATCTGTGAGTCTTTCTAGCCTAAAAAATATATATTGCCTGAAACCACCAACTAATTCCTTTTATTTTAAAGAAGAAAAAAAAAACGTTAAAGTCAAAAGGTAAGCGAAATTTTCAAATAAGAAGCTTGCAAGATTCCCCTTTAATATTTGCAATTGGAATTAAACTGAAGTGTGGGGAGAGTGTGTATCGGTATTGGGATCTGTCGGTGCTCTTGTCTCACCTTGTGGTTCCAACTCCAACAGTAGTAGGGCAAGTACTCGAACTCAACAGGTGACACACACGGCAATGTCTGTCTTCATCTCTTCTGTCTTGGTTCCTGATTGGCTTCCTCAATTACTTATTCCTCACCTTATTTGGGTGGACCTTGCGCACTAAAGTTCGATGGTCCCAAATCACGAGTTACCAAAATAATTAAGAAAAAAAAAATGAGAGAAAGTAAATAAATTAATCTTTGTTTGGTGTCTTAACAATTTTCAGACAAACATATATACATATACATTAGAGCCTTGTTGAAGATGATTTAGTTAATTAATCAACAAAAGGGTTAGTTTACACTAACCGTCTGGTGGTTTTTCAAGATTTGGCACCAGCATTAACAAATTGTTTGTCGTTTGTTTGTGTCGTTTCTCTTGACCATATGCTGCCTGTGGGGAATGGGGGGAGGGCGGAGGGACAAAGTTGGGAACCATGTTATCTCTATATTAGTGTATTATAAAGCCGGACCCTTGGGGTCACAAGGCTTAAAACAAAAGGAACAAAAAATGCCTTCTGTAGATTTCAGTATATGCCATAGTTATATTGTGCTCCCGGGGGAGGGGAAGGGGAAGACAGTTACTATCCATGTTGAATATTAATTCTCTTAATGTAACTCCACCCTCCAATCGCAAAAAAAGTAAAATGTGACTAATGTCATGCCAACGTTAGCCTGGCTTCAAATTGACAGAGCAGCTAGGGCAAGAATTGTGTGGGGGTAAGTCGGGCAGGATATATAGGTCCCACTAATTGCCATTGCCATGACAATTTGGTACCGCCGGAGGTTTTTTTTTGGAGTTTATGGGCAACTCTTGCTCCCTGCTATGGTAATTTTGGTAACTGGTAAGGGTGGAGTTGCAGTAATTAATGTCATGGTTCTTATATATATCGATCTCATCTATAAAACAAGTTCTCTGCTTAATAATGCTGCTATAGTCATATCTTAAACCAATTATATATTGTCATGAAGAAACTTAAAACACGAAACGATTCGTGATTTTGAAATGACCAGAGGTTTCGGTCAAACATGAAGCTATCATATGATATGTGCTGTGGTGCTGGCCATGTTAATGTATACAGTAAAAGAATGAGACAGTCGTAGACAATGGTCTGCTCCACTGCTCGCTTCTTTTTTTTTTTTTCACTTTATATTTCATGTCTTTAAGCCATGAGAGAGAGAGAGAGAGAGCAGAGTGGACGTCGAAACAGCAAACATGCATGACGCATGCATATGGTCTCCGTTTTGTTTTGTAAAAAGGCCGCGGTCACGTCATATAAACGTGATCTTTTCATCACCACCGTCCTTGATTATTTGTATTACTTCACATGTTATTAATTGTATATTCCATTTGTAGGGTTCAGTGTTTTTGTTTCCCACGTGTAAACATAACACATCCCTCTTTTTCTCTCAGCCTTAATCAGTTTTAAGTACTTTTATCTCTTCGAGTTGTTCGTTAATGGGAGCCTTCCATCGTAGGTTTAGTGTTTTTGTTTCCCACGTGTAAACATAACACATCCCTCTTTTTCTCTCAGTTTTAAGTACTTTCATCGCTTCGAGTTGTTCGTTAATGGGAGCCTTCCATCGTAAGCTGAATAAAAAGTAAGTGTGATACTACTATATTGAAGTCGTATCGAAATCATACTCTACTCTTATAGTTTAGTTGGAAAAATGTAATGTAATACCATTATAGTCTATATATTAAACGTATGAGTGTGATATATTAAATTCATGAGTTTGATATCAATATATTAAACTCACACTAATGTAGTAGTGGTGTTATAAGTATTAAACTCAAGTTGTCTAATTCTTATATATGGTATCACACTAAATCAAATTACCATGGTGAGAACATATAATTTTGGTTTTTGCTAGGTGAAGTCTCTACCCTAATAATTCAGGTGCTTGAGGTATGCTAAAAATGACCGCAACAAGAAATTATAGTACCCCTCCCACTTAGGGATGGGCAACGATTATGGCGGGTGGGTAACCGCGGTTATTTACCCGTAACCATTTATGTGTATACCCGCATAACCGTTTACCCGTTGGGTAATTGCACAAACGGTTATACGCATACCCATAACCGTTTATAAACAGTTAACCATACCCATAATCGTGTACTCATTTAACCATAACCGTTTACCTATTTAACCATAACCATTTACCCATTTACCCATTTTTGAACCCGTTTATCATTTTTTTTACCCATTTACCCCTTTTTCACCCGTCTACATGTTTTGTTTTTAACAACTTGAAAATTACAAGAGAAAAATTTGTCATAATTTTTGTTTTCTGACAATTAAACACCGTTATAGGTACATTTAGCATGCATTTCCCTATTTTAATCATTTAAGTACTTATACAATTTCAATAATTGAAATAATAGTTTACGAACGATATTTTTCTGCTACACCCAAGCAAGTCTTTAATTATAATCCATATGATTACAAAATAAAGCTTCTAAAAACAAAAAGTAGTCATTATAATCCATATGGATACTCGTTATAACCACAGGTAGTTCATTTGATCATCCTCTTTTCAATACGTTTTAAACTTCCTCTAAGTTTGAAAGACCAATTCTTTTATACAGATATACAGAGTGTTTTATTCGAACAATTTTCTGTTTCCTTCCTTTCATGCAATGCAAAACCAAAAAAGTCCAATTTAATTTCCATTGCAGGTTCAAGAGAATATTATTGATGCAAGGTTACCCTCGAAAGAAACTTTTTTTTTTAGTAGAAATAGAGTACCTGGTGAATCAGGACCGATGTATATCCGTTATAACTGCGGTTAATACCCATAACCGATGGATACTCGTTATAACCGCGAGTAATACCCATAACCGCCTATTTAATTTCATGGATAAACGGTTATACCCATAACCATAATTGTGAACTTCAAATGGGCGGGTAACCGCAGTTACCCAAACCCATGGGTATTTTGCCCATCCCTACTCCCACTCCCAAGTTCTCTCCCTCCCTCTATCCTTCCCATTTTGAAAAAAAATAAAAAATGTTCACACATACAAAGTGTGTAGCCATATGTTAGTTATTATTAGAAGACAAGTGTTTAACTCCAAGGTATTTTTAGCTAAAATAGTCACTGAGATTGTTATAATTCTTCACTTTGGTTATTGAGATTTAAAATTAATAGAAGTGGTTATTGACATTGTTCTCCGTCACTCATTTTGGTCTTTATGTAAAAAATCACCGTTAAATTAAAGAAAACCACCATTTCCAATTATTGGTTAATATGACAAAAATACCCTCAATTTAACAAAAATTTCTTACAAAATGATTAACGGTGCAAAAGCCCAAGTCCAACCCAATGAGCCTGTTATGGACCCATATCTTTTGGCAACTCGGCACAATTTCAACCAGACTCCATTTGTACAGAAAATTGAACAATAACAACGATATTAACACTTAATTGAATACAATTACATAACCAAACAGATTATCAATGGGATCAAATGTTACAGGGAACTACAGACAGTTGTACAAGGAAAATCTATCTTATGTCCAATCGGGTGTGTCCGAATTTTACCCTATAAAAAACACCAAAACATCCCACAACCGGCGGCAATAGCTGATACGCACAAGTTAACATTCCTAATGCTATTTTGCTCCATTCAAACAGTGAATGAAAGTTTTAAATTTTAAGTAACCCCACGATTTGAGCAGCTGAAAATTTTAAAATTACAATAATTTACTTTATGCAGATTTAATTAGGCAGTTAAATAGAGGCACAAAAGCAAGAAAGTTCCTTCTGCAGGGAGAAACTACAGCACAACCTTCTCCCCTCTTGAAACTGAGATTTTTATTGCCTCGAAATCGGCGTCATTTGCACCGGTGATTGCTGGTTGTAGAGTTTACCATCTGAACCTTGAAAACTCTGATAAGAATTGGCCGCTGTCATGAAGGGAGAAACGCCATTTACTGGAGCTCCTGCTTGATAACTAGGCATTGGGGGTGGCTGTTGTTGGGCCACGTTGTAGGTGTATTGTCCAGGAGACGGCACATATTGGGGCACTTGGTACTGTGGTTGGGGTGGTAATGGTGGAAGTGGTGGAGGAGAAGATGATGGGGGAGGTGGTGCCTCACTGGGAGTGGGAGTGTATTGTTGGTTGGTGGTAGGGACATTGTGCGGGTGAGATTCAGAATGCGAGAACGGAGGAGAGGCAGACGGGTTAGGGCTCCGGGGTAAATAGGACGACGATTGGTCATGCTCCAGCTTAAGCCTCTTTTCGGATGGATAATCACCAGAAGACTCGTTAATGGGATTGCTGATGACACCCTCGGATGCCAGAGAGGAGAGGACATAAGAGAGCACCTGGGCCGAGGATGTTGATGCGGTCAGCTTTGCTGCCACTGCAGCAGCTGCAGACTTGCGCGAATCTTCCTCCCCGTGACTGGATTTTTCAGCAAAAGCAACCTGCTGTGTGTACATTACTGGAGCTGATTGTTCTCTTCCTACCATAAAGCTGGAAGGTGCTACAGAGGTATGAGCTTCCTTTGAGCTCTGGACTGCAATCTGTTGTGCATTGTCGCCATTCATTAACCGATGGCAGATATTAGTGGCCAGCTCTGACTGGGACTCTGCATCCTGGAAAACAATATATGCATAATGTACGTTTAGAATAGATTTTGTACAATTTTGTACAACTAGATTTTGTTATAAATGGCAACACAACCAACAACCATTATGTGATATATGTACATATACAATTAGCATATCTGTATAAGTGTTTCTTTACTACTTAATTCACAAAACCATAGATCAGTTATTTCCATATACGGATAAAAGTTAGCATCATTATTCAATTCAACATGAGTTTGGGTTGCATAAAGTTGATCCAAAACCAAGGATTGATAATGGACACTATATGCACGGAATTGCAATTTACTTGAAACTCACAAGGGTGGGAACCCAACCCAACCCCATGGAGTACCACGTTGCATTAACATATGAGTCCTAAAAGAAAGGGAAGCAACTCATCCTCCTCCAAGAAGCAGAAGATTTATAATAATTTTAGAGGAGCCTTTTGTTAATATTTTTATATATGTAATTAAAGTTTGGGCATTCAGTTTAGTTTGATCGTGATGAATTAACCAACATTCATACAGTAATGTTACACTTCCACAACAAAAGTAGATGATATGATAGATATACACAGCGTACCTGAAGTTGGTTTCGGACTTGATCTAGCTTGTACTCCTAATAAGAAAACCATGTTAGTTCGCGTAAAATCGTAGTCTTGTAAAACCGTGAATGAAAATTCTGATATTTTGCTCCTAGGATTGTCTACCAACCAACCTGCTCCTGAAGAGCCTCTCTTAGATGAGACACAAGATTAGCTCTTGATGATTCAACAGCTCTTAGTTGTTCAATACAATTCCTTAGTATAGCATTCTGACCCTGAACCTCCTCCAAAAATGCAGACCCATGAAATTGCCCTAGTCAAGAAACATAATTTAGGGAAAAGTAAGTCACGAACATTACACATGTTAAAAGTTAGAGAAAATTCTCAAGAATTTACACATGTTCGGGATACCTGAGCTGAAATCGGCACCAATTTCCTTATCAACCCTCTCTAGACAGCTAATAGCACTCCTGCATTTGCTCAATATAGTGTCCTCATCCATCTGGCCATGACTAGCTTGGTAATCTGAAACTATTTTGTCCAACGCAGTTCCAGCAGGATGCTGCTTTTTTTTTTTTCAACGAAGAAAATAAAAGGAAACAAAATTAAGCCATCAAATTGCAAACTGAAACAAATGCTCATGCAATACAGGCATATCATATGATTTGCATTACCAATCTGGCACCCGAATGCTTCCCATTTCTGTTACTAATTTCCGGGTTCTGTCCAACAAACTCTTGCTTGAGAATCTGGCCGTGTGAACCAAAAACTTTTCTATCATCCCATATATTAACCTACAAAGTAAAAATATTGAACCACAACAATCAGACACCAAAAAAAATAAAAAAAACAAAAAAAACCATACATGCACATGCATACATAAAAAGAGTTGAGTCCTTCTATCCATCTTATAAACTAAAAAATTTTGGTTTTGCTCGAGGTTTCCTTTGGATTATTCTGTTCTCAATAGAAACCATCTCCATGACAACCAATTCCAATTTTTTTTTCTTTTAAAAAAAGATATAGAAACAGGTTATGCAGTTGTACCAATCGTTGTGCTGCATTTCTTCCAAATTCATCTCCACTTTTAATTACATCACGAAGAGCATCTGGAAGAACCTTCCAAAATTCACCAACAAATTCTGAACCTTTTCGCCTACTGTTCTGTAAAATATCATTTGCAAGATACAAGAAAGCCAATCTCTGGTCGCGTGGAGCACAATGAAATTGCCTAGCCCATGTTTCAACAACTTGTCTTGCTTTATTCATATGGAAAATGCACCAATGTGATAAAGCTAAATTGCATTAAGGATAACAGCCAAGTACTCTGACAACAAAGATAACAAACATTGACAACATGTGCAAAAATAAGCAGATATGCCAAAGCTCAGATGCACAACAAGTATTACTAGTTGTATTTGTAATTCAACACTTATGAGAAAAGTATAATATTGACTAGACAATAAACGAAACAGTGTTCATTGAATAGCAGGTGCAGGGATTCAAATTTGGCTGGGAAAATGCATTGGATATGTGGGTTTTGACAATGGATTTCAAAATCCAATTAAGTTTTCCAAAGATATGAGTTATGAGACAAGAGGGTGGCCAAATTGTCCCACCAAAAAAATCTGGCTCGGTATGTAAGTTAGAACAGCCAGAAAAATGGTCTACTGTTCCTTTATGAAAAAACTAAAAAGAACATTGATTTCAAGGCGATGTCAGCAAAAGGATACTCTCTATGCTTGCTTGCGAACTATTGAGCTTGGCTAGCTTTTCCACTAAAATCTGCGGATTGAACGCACTTCCCATGATTCCAGCAAGAGTTGGTCCAACTAGTAACGCAAAATGGAGCCTTTAAAACTGAGAAAACCTTCAAGCAAAACAAATAAACATTGAGATATATAGTAACAGATTCCACCTAGTAAGATACCGAGAGGCACGATTTATTGACCAAAGCAAATTTTCATGTAATCATAAGCAAGCATAACTTACAACGTTACTATACAAAATGTTAAGGGTTTAGGGTCTAGAGAATACGATGATTTTTTAAAAAGCCTGCAGATTGGGAAACCTTGCAATTGCAAGTTGCAACTACAAAAGCAACAATCATGATCAAACTGTAACCATGCACCATATATCAACTATTTATCCCTCTAGCATCACATTTGGAAATAGCATATAATATCATTTTGTGTTTACAAATTCCAGTACCCAAACCAGAATGGAAAGAATAATGAGCCTATGGAAACTAGGAAAAATTGATATAAATGCTTTTAAATCTAGTAGGGATAATAAACAAAAGATAGAAATTGAATTGACTCTGAATTTGGAGTTGGCTGTAAAGCCTCTATAAAGCCCAGAAATATAATACCAATGTCCAGTGTGAGAAGACAATAAATACCATACTTGTGTGCTAACTGGCAACAAGCAAGTGCGTAATGATTCCGGAAGAGAGAATACAGTCAAAACTCAATTCAGATGGCTACCTCTTAAAAAGAAAGATAATCCACTATCCCAATCTAGAATTTGTAGGAGGTAATGATGGTCTCTTTGCCTATACACTTAAAACCGTTTGTGAAACCGATGAAAATGTGGGGGATAGATGATTTGATTAAACTTTCCGATGACACAAGTAGGCCATTGGTTATCCCTTGGGCCTGCTCATGGGCTACATAATCCGATCGTGTTTTTATCTTTGGGGTATAGATTTAGAAGCAGATGTGCACAAATAAGAATAGCTCTAGAGATTTCTAGATGCGACCGCTTTTGTACAAATGTGATCCTAGATTCCCGAAATTGGTTTTGATGTTTTGTTTGCCTATTACGTACTTGTATTTCCTTTGACGATGATATATGGCCAGGTGCCTAACATGTACTGATTATGTAATGAAAGAACGACAAGTTTCCTTCATCGACTGATAAGTAAACTCTTCGTTGACAATACCATAAAGGTGTTACCAAATAGACCGCACGCTACTCTACAGTTTGGTAATAACCAAAACGGTAGTAACAAACAAAGAACTCATTGCACTGAATCTAATTCTCGACACCAATCCACACAATCTGCAGTATCTTTCCTAATTTCGCCACACGTGATACTCACGGTATCTACAAACCACCAAACATCAAATGTGTTTGTTTATAAAGTTTCCATCTTCAAAATCATTCAAATACTCGACATTATACGCTCAATGAGTCAATGACTAACCAAATTAAAATTAAACAATTAATTGAAACTACTAAACAGAACATACTAATTCAAAGCAAAGATTAACAAAAGCAGCATTCAGCCAAAACCCAGAATTTATTTTCTAATATTTTCCATAATTTAAATGTTATCCCTGACTTTCCTATCCAATTAAATCAGTTAATTCAAAATCTTACTCCAAAATTCAGCAACGAAAAAAAAAAGATTATTCAAATATTGTATGAGAGTAAAACTAGACAGCCCCAAAGTAGAATTAAGAAATAGAAAACAAAATTAACAAAAATAAACTAAAAACTGAAGCCCTAGAGCTTGGAGTAGGCACCTTTTGAATTGATAGGAAATGCAGTGGCCTGAGAAAAATATTCAGCGGCGGGTACAAGTAGCAATCACAAGTTCGTCCATGGAGGATTGGGGGGTAAGCTTACCCAGCTGAATTCGGACTCGGAAAAATCCGAAAGACGGAATCTTTTTTGAGTTCAACGGCTTCTTCTTCTCCTTCTTCTCCGTCGGGTTTTCTTACCACCTCCGGGGATTTTTAAAGTTCCGAAACCACCCTTCCCTTCTTGTTGAGTTGTGTTTTAGGGGTTTTAGCCGGGATGCCAAGTGTACAAAAGATGTCCACCCATGACGTCGTACTAAAGAAAATTTTCTTTATGACAGGAACACAAATTAAGTTTTTTTATGTAAATGATGAAAAATTTTATTTTTTAAGTTATTAACTTTTTAATATATATATTTTACTATTTGTATAATGATACGTGGTGTACCATTCTAAGTGTCGATCACATCGAAAAATCTCTCGTCGTACTAACTCATACATATGAATTTTTTTTCCTTGTGATCAGAACACGGATGGTACATCTCATGTTTTTATACAAGTGGTGGGAAATTGTATTTTTTAAGTTATTAACTTTTTAACACACATATCCTACCATTTATATAATGACACGTGATGTACCACCTTATGTTCCCGTCACACTGAACAATCTCTCCATACATCATTCTCAATTTCTCACGTGTGCGACAGTCTAAGGTTGTTTATTACTTTCCATATAATTTCTTGACCAGGTTGTTTTATCTCCATCGAACATATTGTTAAATTCACGGTACATATTAAATACACCCTACATATTTTCTCGTACCCTAACTCCTCATACCTTACGCAGCACTCTTCACGTACACACACCTCGTATCAACCTGGCGCATCCTATGTTCTCCTCAATGCAGCAATTCCGTCATCTCTTTAGGTCTCGTATTCGTTCTTCCCTTCATTATTGTTGCTCATGTTGAACAAGAATTTCAAGAAAACCCTTGGACATTTATAGTTGATAAATCATCAACCAAGTCTCTAGGCACGCACCAGAGCACGAGCCTGGAAATTAGTATTATTTTCTTTTATTATAAATGATATTTTTGCTCTAATTACAGCAAAAGATGATAAATGAACCATCAATCAACAACTCAAAGCATATCAGCAATCTCACTGACTGTATGCATAAATTTTTGCAGCAGTACACAAACAAATAATAAAAAGATTACAACAAGTGACAATGATTTCGAAATACAAGAGCTTTAGTTTGAAAAAACAATTTCGCGCCGATGTTGTTTGAACTCTAGACGTTCATCAGTTCTTGAAAGACATTCATGGCAGAAGCTGGAAGCCCCAAAAGCACGTTTATGATCTTCTTTTCCGTCCCATTAGAAAGGAACAAGATCACTTCCTTCTCCGGCAATGCCACCGGACCCGATAGCACGGGCTCTCCCCAACCAAAATCAGTGGTGTAGAACGACAGCTTAGACCAAGTCGTGATCAAGAGTGTGGAGGCCAACGAAGGCCTAGCTCGCGTCAGCTCGAAATAATCTATGGCTGATCTCATGTAACTGTCAGTGACCATCTTGATTGCATCTTGAACGAGTCCGACTGCATTTGACAGCGGCTTGTCCAGCAAGTCACCTGCCAGGCAGATGGAATTTGTCAGCACAATGCCGTTGCCAAAGTACCCTTTTGGCAGCGGCGGCCTGAATTTAGGCCTCCCGTCAACAGCAAACAGGAGCTTTATTTGCTGCTCAGGCAGCAGATTTAGCGCTCTGGTCCGAGCTTTCCACACGAATGCAGAGAGGGCTTCGAAAGTAGTGCAATTTTCAAGCGCCCCCTCTTCCCTGGCCTTCATTTTGAGTTTTTCAAGCTTCTCACTGTCGAAACTGAAGGATCCGTACAGCATTTTTTCCTCACAAAGGTCATTGTTGGTGCTAGAAGTGCCGGTAATCTCTGAGAATTCATGATGCGGGTACTCTATCCTAGGTGGGTTTCGCGCCTTGAGTATGCTTCTGTCTAAAAACGGAGGAGCTGTCAATGGCAAACCTCTGGCAATTTTACCCCACGAGTTCACGAATTCCATTGCACCGATGCCATCAAACATACAATGATTCATGCACAGGCCAAGAGAAAATCCTCCACATTTGAATTTAGTCACCTAATAAAATCATCATTTATTTATGAATGCAAATTCAAGATACAATAAGTGAAATGTAATGAAGAGATTCAAGTACAAACCTGAACCACCAGAGGAGGCATCTCCAGTATGTTTTTTGCACCCGGAACATCATAAACCAGCTTCCCAAGAGTCTCGGGGTCCGGCCTTGTTGTGTCACCAATCTCTTCTATCGCGCAATCTGTTTCAGCCTCGACGAAAACAGCTCCTTCCCCCGTGCAATCCACAATGAGCTTTCCCTCCGCGCTAATTGCTAACCGCCCAGCAAGAGGGTAGTAGTGGACAAGAACCTTCTTCAAAGCATCCTTGATCACTTCCCCTGCCTCGTCATTTCCCTTATCAACCGACTTGAAGCAGTAAATAGTACGAACAGTCACCGCAATGTTTTGGTCGAGGTTCGAGAGGAAGTACAAACCCTTCTCCGTTTCAACTGCAGGGGAAACCAGAGTTGGCTCTCCTTGCTTCACTCTCAGCTCGAACGCGTCACCATTAGTGGTGTTGTCCATCGCGACAGGCTTTCCGAATTCAGCAACCTGAAAACACAGTATAAAAAAATGCAGAGAAAAAGAAGAAGCAACTTTGCAAAGAATTTAGGGCTCGTTTGGTGCTGCTTCTTTAGGAAGCATTTCTGCTCATAAACGTTTGCTAGAAGTACTTCTATTAGAAACACTTGGAAATTTTTAGAGGAAACACTCTGTCAGAAGCACTTAGCCCTCGAAGCAGTTCCAAACAAACCTTTAATATGAGTTATGAGAGAACAAACCATGTGAGCAAGCTGACGAATGGAAAGGAGAGTTCTGTAAAAAGCTGAAAGGAATGCTCAAAAACTCGAATGAAGAAACCGAAAATTGATGAGGGCGGAAAAGGGAATGGCTCTGGAGGTTTCAGAAGGACTGGAGGAGCAGGATAAATATAGAAAGGTGGAATGGACCAACTTATCTTGTATTACTTGTTTAAGAAAGAGAAGATAATGGTGGAAAGGGACAGGTAGTTGTGCCCGAAACCTGAGTGATAATCCAAATGTTTCGGGCAACGATACGACACGACACTGCAGATGCTGCGTTTTTCATCTGGAAAATATGAATGTAGGGCAGGCAGATGGGTGAGGGTAGGCCACTGATACCGAAACCTAACACGCCAGATAAGAGATTGATGTCATAAAGAAGGGGTAGGGGATTATTTGGTGGGGTTGGTATCCAAATTCCATAACCCCCTTTTGGTTGGTTTATTCTCGTACTACAAGTTTTTAATTTTTTGGTCAATGGTCTCTTGTTACAAGTTATCACATAACAATGCCCCATCTTTGCTTCTCAGATCTCATTTTTGTAATTTTCTTTCCCGCCGGACTCGTAATTCCGGTGATCATCGTGGTCGAAATGGCGAAAGTACAAATAAAACACGCTCAAATCTTTGTCTGAAAGTGTATTAGGTTGCTTTTTAACAAACAGAGTGACATGCTCTACCTTTCGAACTTAGAAGACCAAGTCCAAGAGCAGGAAAGGAGCAACTAGAAAGGATTCCGGGAAAGATGAATGATTAACCAACTGCGAGTTTTCTAATGGGTTTAGTTACGTCTTTAATATAAATTAGAAGAACCAATTTTCAGATGCGAAGTATCAAGCATGTCGTGGAAGTAGAATATAAAACGATAGTTTTCTAGTTTGGATGCTTTGTATTATCACGCAAGGAGAGAGAGAGAGAGAGAGAGAGAGAGAGAGAGAGAGAGAGAGAGAAGGGTGTATAAAACTTGTCGCTGACAAACAAATTGTATTGGAAACAGAGTTAGAAATACAAAAGAATCTCTACAATTTTACGGTAGACATTTCCAGCCATACTGATACAACATCACAAACTCTTTGCACTCGGCTCATAGGTAGCTTGCACAAAACTTATCAAAAGTCAACAAATTCCTATAGGTTACTCAGGATAGCAATCGATATTTCAATGTCAAGGCCTCGCATGGTTTTGCTTGTTGCTTTTCCATTCCAACAACTGATACTGAACACAGCTAAGCGGGTGGCAAACTGACCTCGAAAAAGTCATGCCTGACCACACTTGCTTAGACAAGCAACTCCTTCTTCTAGATAATCCTCCCTCGTGATCCAAAATTCAGGAGCATCCTGCATGTGTTAACCCCACCACATTGAAATTTTCTTAGATGGCTTGCAGTTACCCATCTCCAATGTGGGATATCAATGACATCATATGGAGACTCGATCTAAAAGGTAGAGAGGACAAACAATGTAATGTACCTTCATAATTCCCGCAAGGACTGCACCACCTAGATACACCATGTGCTTTCTTCGTGGAGGATCTTCAATTCGCAATCGCAATTTCTGTTCACCACAAATTTTAGAGCGTGAGAAATAGAACGACTGAGCTCAGTCTATTATGCCAGATTCAACTTGATGATATTCTTTCGAATCACTAATTTTTTTATATCAATTGGGATATCCCGACCTATACATGGTCAGTTTAGTACCACTTCAATACCAACATAATACACACGGTATGTTTCGTATTTTTTAAAAGCTCGGTTTGTTCCCTTTCTTATCCATGAAACACAAAACTCTTATCTTACCTTGAGTCCATCTTTGTTACCCTTCAAAACAACGTCAAGATAACGGTCCAGTATTTCCTTCTCCAAACTGAAGAAACACCACATTTAATATCAGAATTTCATCAATTTCAAACCAATCTTTAATAAGAAAACAAGATGCCCATAGGACGAAAAAGAATTCAACTTTTAATGTAAAAAAAAAGTTTTTTTTTTTTTTTTTTTTTTTGAGTACATCCATATTTTTACACTAAGGGGAGGGGGAGTTCCGGCTAAGCCACACAACGTCAACCTAATTTTAATTTCTTTTTAATAACAGAAAATTGACACGCCAGGTCAGATATAACTTGAAAAAACTACTTCAAACAAGAAACTTATAATCCAAGTGATGCAAAGAAGGGTAAGATATTACCGACTGGGTAATCCAGGATACATCGTGCTCCCTCCACTTAAAACAATATGCTGGTAGAGCTGCAACAAATGCAATAAAGTCATACAATCAATGACAGGAAGTCAAATGGATAAAGAACTAATCAATGCTAATTTGCAATCGGATTCATATAGGTACTACCATCATCCTGTTGTCAATATCCATTTCCTGAATACAGCGGAATACCATGTCAGCCATTCCATCACCTTCAACATCTATAAGTTCCTGTACAAGGAAAAATTTAATGATTATTCAAAGACTTCAACCGGTTATAAACTTTTTCTCCAAACCCAGAATTGTAGGTGCTAATATCACTTTGAAGAGGTACAATTTGAGCAATTTAGATTGAAAACATTTGAGCAATTTTGTTGACTAGAGAAAAGTTTTAATAACCAACGTCAAGGAAAGAGCAAAGAAAACTGGAAAGTTACAGGAGTGAAAAGAGCCTCAGGAGCCTGGAACCTTTCGGTGCCAACTTTAATCACCCTTCCATCTGGCAGCTGAATAAACCATCACATATCAGAGTATTAGCATCAAAATATATATAACTCTTGATTAAAACTATATCGATACAATAAAAGAGGGAATCAAAGAGAAAAATGACAAACAAAAAACGAAGAATCACCAAAATAAGAAAAAATTACTGGCATTAGAGCAAAGAAAGAGTGACATACAAAAAACATAAGCAAATAAAAGACGAACTAATAATATGGCTGCTCCCGACTATGTCTTTTCAGTCAAGCCATACATAGACGAATTGGATATCTAATGAGATGCTACTGAAACTAACTTACAGTGTAATTTTTTACAAGTATGGTGGTTTCAAGTCCCAACTGATACTCCCTTTTGTAATCATAACTGCATCAGATTTGATACAAAAATTCATGAAATTAATGTTTCGACAACATTCCTCACCAAAAACGAAAAGTTCCATAACATAAGAATACAGGTTTTGTTTACCTAATATAGCAAAGCTTCTCCTTGATTTCCCTAACAGTCTCAAAATCAGCTGTCCTATTCATTGAATACCTTCACGAATAAAGTTACAATCCTCAGTCAAATGAAAGTTTCACTTAACAAATGAAAGATAATGCAAACCACAATGATCTTGCTAAGTATAAGCAAATGGTTCTCACCCCCTCCGTGAGAGCAAATCAACAAGATAGGATGTTATGTGTCGGCCAGCTACATTCATTCGCTTCGTAAGATGAGGAAATGAGTAGCCATCGACAACTGGAACCTAGAAGGTTGAGCAAATTAATTAAAAGTCGATATAGAGTTTGATTTCCCTTCAATTCCATTGCTGTGCAATATTTAACTAATCGCTAAAACATTTAACTACAGAGTGACACACCATGCAAGCTGTTGACAGTACTTTAAATACAAAACGTAGAAGTTGTTTTTGAGGAATTTACCACATGTGTAACACCATCACCAGAGTCAATAACTAATCCGGTTAGCAAGCCTGTAGAAAAACAAGGAAATAATGAAGCCCATGACCGAAAAAAAAAAAAAACAAAACTTTACCTAAGCATAAGTAGAAATGGTGGTTATAGTAATGTGATGACTGTTCCAACATATAATTCTGGCAAGTTATATTAAGTGCTTTCACTCTCCCCATCGATGTTTTCCAAGAATTTGAAAGTGCAATAGTCAAAAAGACTTTTTTTTTTTTGTAGAAATAAGACGAAGAAAACCAAAAAGGGAGAAACAAAAGAAGTTGGGGGTAAAAACAACATCATAAGCATTTAACCTTTAATCATCTCTATAAGCACCTTGAGCATACAACGTTAAAACAGCTTGAATTTGAATGAAGACACCAGCAAAATTGTACTTCTCAAACATGGTCTCAACCTGAAATATCGAATCAAGACGAATCATGAAATACCAACAACGCCATAATTAACGATATATACTATGGTACAGGTATGGTTACCAAAACAAATTACTACTTTAGAAAGAAATTGCAAAAAAAAAAAAACCATTTTTTCACGGTTCTTTGAAGGATTAAGAGGCGGGTCTGTGAGTAATATCTGACACTCAGTAGGATCTATCTGTTGACAGAAAATACACAACATATTATTAACAATCCGAATGAAACTATAATATCGAAATTGACAATCAAAAGCAGCAAGAGTTTACCTTTAGTTCACTGTAGAATGCATGGTCCCAGACATGGCCCATATCATCCCAGTTTTGCACAATGCCATTGTTAACCGGGTAATTTATATCCAATTGATGCCGAAATTCGGCACAAGCTTCTCCAACAATGACATCCTAAACGCAGTTATAAAATTTAAGAAAAAAAGGGCTCTCAGAACTCAGAACTAATCACTAATCACTCAATCACATTAAGAACATAATAAAATTCTTAACCTTGATTAGAGCTCGAACAGAAAGATCAAAACTTGTAATGAAAAGATTATTAAAGTATCAACGTTGATTTCTTGTTCCATAAGTGATTCCTCATAGCGAAGCAGTGGCCTTCCAACTACGCAAGGGAACACAGAGGTGGGGAAGTTCTCTCCAGCAAATCCACATTTCACATACTGCAAATTAAATCAAACAAAATAAACAAAACCCACAAAATAAAGTATGATCCCAACACCTACAGATCCCAAACGGAGGTCGAAATTTGCCGGATCGTTGAAATCTTTCAACACAGATTAGAATATAAGTGCTTTTTCTGTATGTGTGAGGGAAAGCAGAAAAGCTAGCGAGAGGAGTTTACCCCGGTGCCATTGTCGCACACGACGACGTTTCGACTGTTCATGTTCAGCTGCTGCTGTTGATAGTTTGTTGCTGTTTGTGCTGGTTTTTCGTCTACTGCATTTTCTTCAACCCGAAGTTCGTCCAACTGCAGGAAAGAGGGTGTGACGGGATTTCTGCGTGGTCGCGAAGTTAGAAAAAAGGAGCCAAACAAAAACGAGGACGACGTCGTATCCATAATTTTTTGCAAGTGATACGGTTTATTTTTGGAACTAAACCAATCCTATTCTATTACTTGAGGGAGGTTTATTTTTCTTTTTTTTTTATTTAAAAAAAACGATAGCATTAGTGTGTAAAATTGTTAGTTGTTGCCACTTGGTATTACGGTTTAGTGATATTCATCTTCACTTGTAAGTGAGATCTTATGTTCGATATTCGCTAAAGTCGAATTTGAACCATATTATTGCTAACCTATTGTGAGACTAAGTGCACATTCTTCCCCTTAGTGTAGATAATATCGTTTGTTAAAAAAAAAATTGTTCATTGTTGGCATTGTTAAGTGTTGGCGGGAGAGGGTGATCGGTGAAGATCAAATTTGCACCAGAGTGCATATACATAGTTGTTTTGCGCCATTGCGGTAAAGCCTGCATGGAGGTCATTACTTAATAGATGTGTGGTTAAAAAATATTATATATTGACTTATTTATCCTTAATGAATGTTGTATTTCCTAAATAGGATTTTTTGGCTGCTAAGTATTTTATTTTATTACACATATGCACTCGCAAGTTCAAAGACTTGACATCAATTCTAAAACCAAAGTATTGTTCCTAACAACTTTAGAGAAAATTTTAGTTCATCTTAAACTTTTGTCGGTGATATTACATATTTTTGTACTCATTGAAAATTATTATTATACGGAGACGTGTTTTCTTAATATGAGACAAAAAACTTATAACTTATTGCAATGTGAAGTTTATTTCTATGCTATACATAATTGATCCCAAATTGGGACCGTAAATTTTTATGACTTGAGATTGCTCCTTTATAGAGATGATTGTGATATTTTACGTGATAATTTTAACACGATCATTTTTACTTCCCGCACAACCTTTTAGTTTTTTAAATATTTGTTTGCTCTCCATCTCCTGTCTTAGAGGCTAGGGTTAGTAAGGTTAAGTTAAATTATGGGCCTCGGGTCCCATTCTTAGGGCGATATGCCCAAATATTTTATATTGGGTCTGGTTATGCTTTACGATGCCCACAGGGCATCGCTTTAACTCAGCTGAAGGCCCAGCCCGTACAGTCACTGTTTGTTAATGTATAAATCGTGAGCCTTTCTTCTAGGGTTTACGCCGTTCAAAAGAGTTTCAGGGCTACCAAGCAGGTCGAAGCAGCAGCCTCCGAAAATGGTGAGTATTTGCTCCCTCTCCGTCATCCTCCGCCTCCCATTCCATCTCGGTCGCGTAGAATCGTCAATTAATCATCACGCCTTTATGTTCTACTGACATATTCATATTTTCTCGACCTTAATTACGCAGGCCCCCAAAAGAGGCGTAAAAGCTCCAGTTGCAGCTTCCAAGAAGAAGACGGTATGTATCTTCTGTTTATATATATATATATATGTGCGAATATATGTTTATATTATATATGATGATTTTGCGATTTGGTTCTATGGTGATTGTGATGGGTGGCGCTGTGTGGTGATTTTTATAGGACAAGGTTGTGAACCCGCTGTTTGAGAAGCGCCCGAAGCAGTTCGGTATCGGTGGGGCATTGCCACCGAAGAGGGATCTGACCCGGTTCGTGAAATGGCCCAAGGTGGTTCAGATTCAGAGGAAGAAGAGGATCCTCAAGCAGAGGTTGAAGGTTCCTCCAGCTTTGAACCAGTTCACCAAGACCCTCGATAAGAACCTCGGTATTTTTCGATAACTCTCTTGCGTTTATTAAGCATTTTATCTATTTATGTTTTTGGAGTATATCATTGAGAATGTGCCAATGACAAGTTTCTGAAATTTATCTTCCTATAGATGTGATGTGATGTGATGTGATGTGATGTTACAACCAATCTTTTCTAGCGTACATTTTACGGCACAGTGTAATTTGTTTCATTGTGTAGAAGAAAATGTGAAATGATGATAGCTATTTTAAGTTATTGTATTGCGGATATGGCAACTCGTTGCTGCGTTCCCAAATTGTTTTGTTATTGTATTGTGATGGCCTTCGTTGTTTCTGCCGTATTTTTATTGGAGTGCTCAAATTATAATGTTGTCTCTTGTACCTGTGTGCAGCCACCAGCCTGTTCAAGATGCTTCTCAAGTACAGGCCAGAGGACAAAGCTGCAAAGAAGGAGCGCCTTTTGAAAAGGGCCCAGGCCGAGACCGAAGGGAAAACTGTTGAGGCCAAGAAGCCTATTGTTGTGAAATATGGTCTCAACCACGTGACTTACCTGATTGAGCAGGTCTTGTTCTCTGCCGTGTGCATGTGTTTTATGTTCCTTGTTACGGCATTTGTATTTTGTGTAACATGTTTATGCAACTGTGTTTTACTTGCAGAACAAGGCCCAGCTTGTTGTTATTGCGCACGATGTTGACCCAATAGAGTTGGTTGTCTGGCTTCCTGCGTTATGTAGGAAGATGGAAGTCCCATATTGCATTGTGAAGGGCAAAGCACGCTTGGGATCGGTAATATATTCTTATATTTCTGCATTATTTGATTGTTTTAAATCGTTTGTCTATATATATGGACTAAGAACAAACCCTTATTTCAGATTGTCCACAAGAAAACTGCATCAGTTTTGTGCTTGACAACAGTCAAGAACGAGGATAAGTTGGAGTTCAGCAAGGTCTTGGAGGCAATCAAGGTGGGATATAATTAAATTCCTTGTGAAATTTCTTTAAGCTGTTGTTTGACTGCTCCGTAGTGCTTGCGTTGTCCATGATTTGATCGATCGCTTTGTTTAATCGTTGTGGTGTCTCACTTTGTTGCAGGCCAACTTCAATGACAAGTACGAAGAGTACAGGAAAAAGTGGGGAGGGGGCATCATGGGTTCCAAATCCCAGGCAAAAACTAGGGCGAAGGAGAAGCTCCTTGCGAAGGAAGCTGCTCAAAGGCTGAACTAAGTCTGGTTGTTTTTGTATTTCTTCTTACCTAGGAAAAATTGTCAAGTCTGCTTCTAGATTTGTGAGTGTTCGAAGTTTATTTCGATCAATCGCTGAGGTTTTCCGTTTCCTTTAAATGCCGCAATGTTGTTTAGCTGTTTTGATTAGACTCAATGGACATGCCGATTTTGGTACGGCTTTTGGAATATCTATTGATGACCATTTATATTATGTTGTATGATTTCAGTTTCTTCACCACAAACCTTGTGCTGTATGCTTACTTCGTATAACGCTATAGAATTATATTTTTGTATTCTGAGAAGAAAACGCGTGTTTTGGAACAGCTAAAAGTGTTCTTTGATGTTTAGAATTGGGTTTGGCTAGAAGTTCTTTTTGTGAATAGAAGCACTTTTGATCATGTGAGACATTTGCTTTTCGATGATATTAGTGCTTCTTGGAGAGGAGTTTCAATAAGTTTTGATTTTCAAGAAAAATTATAAGTGCTTTTTACATGTGATCTTTCAAAGGAGATGATTTTGAAATGTCTGACATTTTGAATGGCGACGGAAATTAGTGAATATTGAAAGAAAAACTAATGAAAAATACTTAAAAATTGATTTTTAGTCTAAAAATATGAAGGAAATTCTAATTAGTGAATATTGAAAGAAAAACTAATGAGAAATGTTTGAAAATTGATTTTTTTAGTTTAAAAATATGATTTTTTGATAAAATGAACAGTTACAGAACTTTTCGTTAAAGATCCTTAAAGGATAAGTACCACAACTTAAAAGTCATAATAATGAGTTTATTGATGTTGCCGTAGTAACCGAAAAAAAATGTTTGCCCAACAAGATAAAAAAATTGCATTTGAGAAAGATTTACAAAAATTATTTTCCAAAACTAATAATTTGTTAAATTGTAAAAAGTTTTTAACTGAAAAAACAAATTTCAGTCCCCCGATATATGCATATATAGATTTTTGCAAGACCTCCACAAAATTTACACTTCGCTTTGGCTGTTCTGATCATACCAACCCAAACCCTCACCCTCTCTCCTTCTCTCCCTCTGCGACATCTCTCCCGCTCTCTCTCCCATTTGGCAACCCTGCAATTCCCCAAACCCTAGAAATCTGTCTCTCTGTCTTCCTCCCATTTCACCCACCTGCAACTGCAAGTGTTCGCTTGCAGAGGCTAATTCCGCTTTGGCGCTTTCCCCTCTCTCTTGCCGCATCTCGAAGCACGATTAGCTGCGCTCTCGTCTCCGTCATTCGCCTGCCAATTTTCTGCAATTCGAATCGTTTTGGTCTCCGATGGCGCACGGAAAAGTCAGTCTCCCTCAAGATCTCCTCCCCTCGAATCTGGTCGATTCACACTTCTCCGCCAAAGGTTTGCGTTCTTCTGCGTTTTTCAATCCGTATCTCTTCTCGCTGCATCGATTTTCTCTGTTGCTTCCGCATCATTTTCTTCCTTGCTCGATTTAAATCGCATTACACCTATATATATATATCTGTATTCTTTAGAATGTTGTGTGATGAAAGCTTTTGGATGTTCTTGATATCGTTATGGCTTTGCTTTTCGATGTTAATTTGGGAACGAAATGTGGGATAATTTTGTTGCCACGGTGCTCATGTCATCTTCCTTTCTGTTCTGTCCTTCATTTTAGTGCTGGTACAGTGCAAGAGTCTTTCCGTCTGTCTTCTATTAGCAGTTCATTGGAGTATTTGAACACTGTTTTTTCCACCTATTTTATTTTTACTTTCGATAGTGAACCTCTTGGATTTGTAAATCATGGACAATCTGATTTCGAAGAATGCATGTAAATATCTATCTTTTCTGTTTGCCATCTTAGATGAAGCCTTCCAAGGAAACATTGAGGAGAAGGCGCTAACGGGGTCCCTTGACATGTCAATTGGTGGTTGTGCTTCCTTTCTTATTATCCATTGTTTTTCCCATGTTCAATTTTGTTCACCTCATTGGCTATCATTTTACTGTATTTTTCTTTATGATTAAAGTGTGAGCCTGCCGGTTAATTAGTTTAACATGGTCTTAATTGCAGATCAAGTTGCCTCAGACAGCAGCATCCCTTTGTCTCCCCAGTGGCTGTATGCTAAACCAGATTCCAAGACACTGGCAACTGGAGCATCAGGAGTATGTACATTTTAATTCTTCTCTTAAATTTCTTGTGCTGCTGTTAATTTTTTAAAAGTAATTTGAAATAAAACTTAAATGTTAGTGTGGGCTGAGCATACAACTAGATTTACATTTCTAGCCTTTGATATCTTTACCCCTCTGGTGATTGCTGTCAGAAAATACTTTGATATCTTTACCCCTCTCTCTCTCAGAAGACCATAGTTTGGTGAATTCTACTAATTTAAATGCACTATAGTGGTTTTAAGCCTCTCAATTTGGGTTTTGGCCTATGCTTGTGGGGATTATCTTAATGTGTTTTAAGCCGTGTATATGATCTAGTGGTTGAATTGAAAAAGGACAATGAGTTGTGAGAGGAGTGAATTATTATGTTTTCAACAATGATTGGAAGGATGTAGATTTTGTCTCTGTAAATGACTATAATTCGCCTTGTTTTCTGCTGTCATTATCTGTTTCTGAATACCGATAAAATGACAGGAAATGCATGCAAATGATTCTCTGTCTCATGGAAACTCAACTGATCCCAATTCGAGAGACATTTGGCGTGTAGATGGATCTCAGGAGAAAAAAGATTGGAAGAGGAGTGCACCTGATTTAGATAGTAGCCGCCGCTGGCGTGAAGAGGAGAGAGAAACAGGCTTACTTGGTAGGAGAGATCGAAAGAAAGAAGATCGCCATGTAGGTGCTAGTCTAACGAGGGATGCTACTGAGAATACAGCAGAAGATCGCCGTGTAGGTGCGACTTCAACTAAGGATGCTGCAGAAAATAAACTATTGTCTTCTGACCGCCGGAATGAATCCCGAAGAGATAACAAATGGTCATCAAGGTGGGGGCCTGAAGATAAAGACAAGGACTCTCGGATAGAGAAAAGGGCTGAGGTCGAGAGGGAAGATGTACATGCTGAGAAGCAGTCTTTTTCCAATAGCAACCGTGCAGCTTCTGAGCGTGATAGTGATTCTCGTGATAAGTGGAGGCCGCGCCATCGCATAGAGGTTCAACCAGCTGGGGCAGCCCCATATCATGCTGCACCAGGATTTGGGATGGCTCGGGGGCGTGTGGAAAAAGTAGGATTTGCTGCTGGACGAGGGAGGTCTAACACTGGATGCCTACAGATTGGCAAACCTGTTCTTGGAAAATCTGGCCATTTTGCTGATATGTATTGCTATCCCAGAGGAAAGCTCCTTGATATTTATCGCAAGCAAAAGAAGGATTCAACTTTTGATATTATGCCTGATGGGATGGAGCATGTATCACCAATAACCCAAGTGGGCTCGATTGAGCCATTGGCTTTTGTTGCACCTGATGCAGAGGAAGAGGTATATGGATTATTTTGTTAAATATTTATTTAAATGTTCACCCATAGATGTATATAGAAATCTTGACATGCTTACTATCCATAAGGAATTGCTCTGAAGTTATCTTGGTTTTACAAGTAAGCACCGACTTGTTTCTCTGACCACCATTAACTGCCGATGTGATGCTTTCAGGCTGGTCTGGGAGATATATTGAAGGGAAGAATTACTAGCAGTGAAGTGGTATACAACTTGTCTGGGGACAAGAATGTATTAAATGAAGATGCTAAAGGTAGATAAGTTGCATTTTGTGGGACTCTTGCCTATTATCCTTATCATTTTTTTTTCCTTTTCTGATACTAGTTTTTTCCACCTATTCAGGATCTAGCAATGTCACTTTAAGCAAGGAGGAAGGACACTTTGCAGCTAACCCAGAACAAAATGTCCAATCTGCCGAAAAGGTCATTTTGAACAATTCTTTTCCAGTTACTGTCGCTGAGGTGTCACCTATTTGTGGCTTACAAACATTTATGTTAAAGGGTAAGGAAAAACTTTTGTAGACCTTATCTTTCTTTCTGGTTCGTTTAAACTATTGGTATTACTGCTTCTTGTATTTTAATACACTGTTTACACTTTCTCCAGAATGTGTTGCTACTGAAGGTGAGCAGAAAGTTCTGACAGTCACAGCAGCGGCAGATAGGGAGATTGGTCCTAGTAATGATGATGCTAACTCAAGAAGTTCAGGGTGCCAGGAGGTAGGAGATTTTGGTCTCTTGAAGCATCCTTTGTTGGACTGCTTTAAATTTGTTACAGTTTAAGTCGATATCCAGTTTCCTGATGATTCAAGCTCCCTTTTCATTTTCCATTTTTCAGCAAACCTCAAGCAGTGATCATCACTATTTCAAGAGCAATGAGGACGCCCTTCTATTGGAAAGAATTGTCTCACCTGAGGATATGAGTTTGTGCTACCTTGATCCTCAAGGGAATATCCAGGGGCCTTTCCTGGGGATCGATATAATTGCATGGTTTGAGCAAGGATTTTTCGGAATTGACTTGCCAGTTCGTTCATTTGATGCTCCCAATGGATCTCCTTTCCAAGAACTTGGTGAAATGATGCCACATCTGAAAACTAAATCTGGGCCTGTCTCCGACTCTAGTTTGCCTACTCAATTAGAGCCATTGGGTGCTGTTGGAGGCAGCTTGGACGAGAGAATATCTGCTCCTAACTATGATGGGGGGTCTGCTATTCTAAACAATCAAGGCATTCAGAATGTTGTTGCAGAAGATGAGGGTGTGTTGTGTTTCTTGTTTTTACTTTTCTATATTATTGTTTATGTCTACTACACTGTTTAATGGCTTCTTTCTTTTTGGTTTGTACAGAAATTGTATTTCCTGGAAGGTCTAAAGGCAGCAGCGATTGCCTTTTAAGGTCTTCACCTGACATTCATGGCTCATTTGCAAATCTTCCCAGCCTTCATTCCCTTGCAAATGAAGTTTCGGAAACTAACATCCCTGATCAGCAGGACGAAAAGCTGCATCCTTTTGGCCTGTTGATGTCAGAGCTCGGAGGCAACTCACTTTTAAGGCCTGCTCAATCATCTCATTCGTTTTTCGGCATGGATGATCAGGTTCCTTTTAGAGATACCTTCGTTGAAGGTGCCACTGTTGCTAATCAGGATTCCCTTGGTGCCATGATTGATCAACCTTCCTTCGTGGAGACACGGCCTGATAATTATATAAAAAATAACACCAATGTTAGTCTGGGTTCTATAGATTCTCCCCATTTACCTCACATGGGGCAAGCAAGCAATGGCTTTGACCCAGCAGAACATATAATGTCACAGAAGTTACTAAAAGAACAGCTTCAGCAGCTGAACCATCTTTCTCCATTTACCGTTGCACATAGTGCAGGAACAGGAGTGGACCGGTTCCCTGGATTTGGTTTTTCTGACAGCAAGAACCCTAATATCCAGCCGTCATTCCATCATCCAGTGGCAGATATGGAACATATTTTTGAAATGCAGCATCAGCAGCAGCGTCAGTTGGAGCTTCGTCAGCAGCAACACGAGTTGGAGCTTCAGCAACAGCAGCGTAAGTTGGAGCGTCAGCAACAGCAGCGTTGGTTGGAGCTTCAGGAACACCAGCGTCAGTTGGAGCTTCAGGAACACCAACGTCAGTTGGAGATTCAGCGCCAGCATCAGTTGGAGCTACAGCACCACCGTCAATTGGAGCTTCAGCAGCAGCAGCGTCAGCTGGAGCTTCAGCAACAGCGTCTCTTGCAGGATCAACTTCACCAACACCAAATGAAATTGCAGCAACAACAGAAATCTCAAGCTCAACACTTGCTCCTTGAACATTTTTTGCATCAACAGATGTCCGATTCTGGTTATGGGCAGTGGAAGGCAGATGCTACAAGAGGCAACCCTTTCGATCATTTACATTCAAGGAAGCACCTTCTAGATGACTTGCACCAGATGTCCCATTCCTCGAGGCATGATCCATTATTAGAGCACATCATCCAAGCAAATATAGGACGCCCGGGACAGACTGATTTCTTTGACCTGATATCTCAGGCCAAGCAAAGGAATATGCACACTTCGGAGCTGCAACCTCGTCTTCAGCAGCATGAGCTGCAGGCACAGCAGTTGTCCGCAGCATTGAGGGAGCAACTGCAGATGGAAGGGGAAAGGCATATCGGTGCGAACCGGTTTGTAGATGAAGCAAGCCAAGTTGTTAGGGATCCTGTTGGTCATCACCAGGCTCAGATGGTAGGATTTAGTTCTTCAGAAAATTACCAGCAACTTCCCACCCATGAACCGCAACTAAGCCATCTCAACTGGAATCATGCCATACGTGAGCAACTCCAGGGAGGGTTCTACGAACCTAACTCTCTGGAATTTGAGAGGTCATCTGTTCCTGCTAGTTCGCTTGGGATGAACTTGGATATTCTCAGTGCACGTGGGCAGGGTCTGGATGAGTTTTATTCGTCTCATCCATTTGGTTTGGAGCACTTGCCTTTTGGGAACAATGGACATCTGGAAGATGGCTCCGCTGAAGCACTTGTACCGCATTCGCATCTTCATGCCGAGCAAACCCGCCGAGACTCAGAAGCTGCCATGGATTTTTCTGATGCAAATATATGGTCTTCATCCGATGGTGATAAAGAACCCTCAAAACAAATTTTTATGGACCTTCACCAAAAAATCGGTCGTCAATCTACACGGTTATCAGAAGTTGATTATCAGCATCACCTATCATCTTCTAGAAACCGGGGAGAATCTGTACATCATCCATTTAGTCTTCTCCCTGATCAAGCAGTTGGTATGAACAACTCTTTCACGGAAGGGCCCTTTACATCTAATCCCAGAGCATTTATGGAAGATTTATCAGAGTTGGAGGGAAATAATTGGAAGAAGCAGGTTGTGAAAAGCTATGAAGGCAACATGGTAGAACAAGAAGAAACATCAAGGGAACTTCATAGTAATGCCCATAGCAGGCAGAGTTCACTTAGCAGTGCTGGTAAATTGTCAAATAATCTTATTTCCTAGTTAGTCTCATCTTTATTTTGGACGAGTTTCAAACTCTTTTGATGGTACAGGGGGAGGTGGGAGTTTTTACAGCTCCGAGACAGGAATAGATAAACCGCTTGGAGAAGAGATTTCTAATGGGAGGTAATTTTCTATTCTTTTTCCTTTTTATGTGCAGTACTATTATTCGAATGTGTGTGCATCATTTTGAACATCCGGTATTCTCGAGTGATGTGCTTTTTGCTGGTTCATTGTGATATGACCAGGTTTATTTCATTGCCTATATATTGCATGTATACTATTGCTGTAGTGTCCGTCTCATTGTATTTTTTGATGGTACATTGACAGGCTGCCTTCTACTGTAACCAAAGGGTACGACAATGCTTTGCATAGACGCCGGGTTTTATGTTCCCAGGACGTTTTGTCTGAGGCAGCACAAAGAAATCCAGCTGCAACCCAGGTCTCTGAAACGCAAGCATCTAGCAAGAATGATGCGCAATTTAGGAGGACTTCGTCTTACAGTGACGCTACAGTGTCCGAGGCATCATTCATAGACATGCTCAAGAAACCAGTCATTTCAGAGGCTGATGCAGCCAACAGAGCAGTGGCACTGGAGTCATCTGATGGAGGTGGCCAAGCGGGGCGGACGGGCAAGAAGAAAGGGAAGAAGGGAAGACAGATTGATCCTGCTCTCCTCGGCTTTAAGGTTTCCAGCAACCGGATCTTGATGGGCGAGATCCATCGCCTCAATGATTGATGCATAGTTTTCTCAGATTTAGGAGACATAGTGATCTCAGATTTTTTCGTTCCCGGTGTAAAAAATGTAGAGCTAATTAAAGAGACATGGTTATCTCAGATTTTTTTTTCCCCTTTTAGTTTTCCAATCCTCTGGATTCCAAGGTAGACCTTGTACATAGTTTTCTAACCGTTGCAGTGATTGACCGGATGTATAATGTAAATGGAGAAACAAAGTTCACTGATAAATGTCAATTTTTGTACGAGAGAATCGAAAATTTTATTTGACACCAATTTCCATTTTCCCTTGATTTCTTTTCTTTTCCTTTATTATTATTATTATTATTATTTACTTATTTATCTTACGTTTTTTGGTAAGCCGACAGCAGAATTATAAAAACACGAAACTTTATAGACTCTGCATTCAGTGTTTAAAATATCCTTGAAAGTGTTGGTATTTATGTCGAAATATTTGAAAAATCAAAGATGGATATGGAAAGGCGATGAAATGCAAATTTTATTTTACATCGGCGAGATATATGATCTCTAATGAATATCAACGATATGATTGGACAATTACTTATGTACGAATTTTCAAAACCGACTAAATATCGTGAGTGTTAACCTACATTTTTTTTTTATCAAAAATGCAAATTATTTATTGTCGCTAAATATTTTCAGTGAGCATTAAAGAAAACTTTATAAGATATTTTGAAGCGGTTTTATGGTTTAATGATCAATGAATGTAAATGTGGTATGATATTTAAACCAAAAACTAAAAAAAAGAGTGAAAAATATAGTAGTGAGGCTCAAAACATTGTTAAAATAGGGTTCCACCCACAAGAGTATGAACAGAAAGTCTTACTTTAATTTTCAAAACTTCATGGTGAGACTAAGGTGAAAAAAATTGTTTGAACCATGATTTATGTACCAATTTGCAAAACAGACAAAAACCTGTGAGTGTTTTCCCATGTTTTTTTTTATTAAGTGCAAATTCTTTTATTTTCGCAAAATATTCTCTATGGCATTAAGGAAAACTTTATAAGGTATTTGGAAGCGGTTTTATGATTTATTGAGTTACAAATGTATATGTAGACATGTAAATTTCGTTGCGTGCAAATGATGCGTCAAAAAACTCCATGTGACATATGACTCATCACAAATGGACAAGTCATCAATGACATGTGGCACAAATCAAGCAAATGAAGCTCAAAAGCATTCCTAAAGTGTGGCAAAGGGGAAGAAATCTTCTTAAAATCGGTGAAGGGCACAAATTGCTCCCAAAACCAGAAAGAAAGCTAAAGCATCTTCACAAAACAAGCAATAATTGAAGATTGCTAGCAAAATAAGCAAGAAAGTCCTATAGATTTCGGCCAAGCAAGGGAAAGTGACTGAAATTAAAACACAAAACATGCCTAAATTCTCCCATGAACGAATCAAGACACAAATCAAAGCCAAATCCATCCAAAGGCAAGCTTTGATAAGTCTATAAATACAAGGTCCTCAGACAAACATAAAGGTCGACAATTTCTATATTGAAGGGCCGAAATTCTCACAAAAGGAGAACCTCTGCCAAATATTTGAAGGCTAGAAAAATTAATAAAAAGGAAATGTTCAAATATCTTTAAATTTAGGTTTTAAATCGTTGATTATAAGTGTTTAAATATGAATTATAATAGACTTTGTACGAGAAAATATATTTTGAAGATATGAATATGATAGTTTGTTATAGTGGTAAGAGAAATATAAAAAAAAAATTAACAAAAATGATTCAAATTTTTGCCGGTGGCAGAAAGTCACGCATGCCTTTTTGGCGTCCTCAAGAATTTGAATCTTTTTTTGTACATTTTTCTTTTATTTCTCTTACCACTACAACAAACTATCTTATTCATATTCTTCAAAATCTATTTTTTCGTGCCTGACTCGTTTTCTAAACACCTGGGAGTTCACCTTGTTCTGCATGTGCGAAGTCCGCCTCCTGTTGTAATTTATCATAGTCAACGTCAAATTTGGGCCGACCACGTGGCGCTTGATTCTCTCTCTTTCATCTTTTACTCTGGTTTTCCTTTGATCATTAATTTTTTTTTCCTATTTTTTTTCTCGTTCATCTCTTTGTTTGTTCGTGTTCCTCTTGTTGGTGGTAGGTCGTCCCAGTCCCAGGCTTAGCCTGTGTAAGGCCAGAGGGGCCTGCCTAGCTACAGCCATGGGTTCCATCGCCATGGAACCCGAGGACATAGCAACCTACGCGGCCCTTCATTCAATTCCTCTCGACAATTCCACCCGCATTTGCACGTCGGTGAACATGATACATTCAAATGGCTTCTTCTTTCACAACAATCCTCTGCAGTATTCACTCCCCCTTCTCCTCATGCAATTCTCTCTCGCTACCGGCGTCATTGTCCTCGCCTCCTTGCTCCTCAAGCCTCTCGGCCAGCCTGTCATCGTCGCGCAAGTCTTAGTAAGTAATCATTCTCCGTTCTATATCATTGCAATCGTATTATATATTAAGCATGGAAAATGAATAAAACGAAAACCAGAGGTTTAGGTTTACGTTACAATCACATGCATAATTCAAAATTTTTTACGTTACAATCACATGCATAATTCAAAATTTTCTTGCATTTAAAATTGGAAAATCAAAACAAAAGATTTCAAAATTTTGTTAATTGGTTATCATTTACCTAACAGGGGGGTATAATACTAGGTCCTTCGATTCTAGGCCGGAGTGATGCATTTATCGATAGTTTTTTTCCTCTCAGAAGTTTCATACTGCTGGATCTTGTTTCCTCTTTTGGATACATGTTCTGCTTCTTCCTCATTGGAGTACAAACGGATCCCTTCATGGTCAAGAAGATTGACAGAAAGACATTTGCCATTGGCGTTGCGACGTTGATTGTCCCAGTTCTCTTGACTCAAGGATGGTGGTATCTCTTGAACCGCTATGTGAATTTGGATATAGAGGTGGTCAGTTCACTTCCGGCTATGGCTCTAGCAGAGAGTGTGCTGGCCTACCCAACCATTGTTTTCTTTTTGGGTGAGCTTAAGATCGTAAACTCTGATTTTGGGAGGGTGGCAATGTCTTCTTCCATGGTGAGCGGGTTGTGCAGTTTCTCTGTGATAACTGTCGCTGTTCTGGCTGAAGCCGCTAAACCAATGCCGGGTGATGATACCTACGACATGCTAAAAATAATATTCACCGGTGGTGTTGTTGCGCTTGTCATCGTTTTCCTCATTTGGCCAGCACTCAAATGGTTGATAAGGAGCGACTCAGTGGGACAGCCAATGAAGGAACTCCACATTGTTCAACTGCTTGTCGGAGTCTTGGTGACTGGCCTTTTCAGTCATACCACAGGTTTACACACTTACTATGGGCCTTTTGTTCTTGGCTTGACTATACCGGCAGGGCCGCCAGTTGGGTCTGCTCTTGTGGAGAAGCTTGACCTCATCACCTCCTGGATCTTCATGCCCATCTTCTACGTCAAGAATGGCTTGGTTATGGATATCTTCGCCATTCGACTCAAGAATTATACCATCTTCCAATCCACTACCCTCGTGGCTGCACTCGGAAAGTTTTTGGGAGCTTTTCTCAGTTCACTCCTGTGCACCAAAATGCCAGCCACGGATGCTATCTCGCTTGGCCTTGTCATGACCGCGCAAGGCTTTCTCGAACTTGGCTTGTTCAAAATGCTCAAGAGGAATATGGTATGGCATCTTCAATCCAGTCCAATTCCAATATCCTAATGTGAACAGAAACCATAGATTGATTTGTCAATTCTCATTGAAAAAAACATCTAATTTTCCAAAACGTTGTGCTTTTGCAGGCGGTCTATCACGAAGCATTTGTTGTGATGTGTTTATCCATTATACTTATAACAGGGGGTATCACGCCCATTATAAAACGCCTCTATGATCCTTCGAAGAGGTACATAGTTTACAAGACAAGAACAGTGATGAATGCGCGACCAAACTCCCAGCTCCCCATACTTGTCTGCGTACATGACCAAGATGATGTTGAAAACACAATCAAGCTCCTTGAGGCCTTAAATCCAACCGGAAAAAGCCCTCTTGCCATCTATCTACTCCACCTCATAGAGCTTGTTGGCCGTGCAAACCCTCTTCTCATCCCCCATAAGCTCACAAGAAGGACCTCCTCAAAGGCCAGCCCCTCGGAACAAATTGTCAATGCCTTTAGAAAGTACGAGCAAAGGAACCGGAGCCTTGCCACGGTCCATCCCTTTACCGCAATATCTCACTGTGCCACAATGCACGATGATATCTGTACAATTGCGCTTGATAAAAAGACTTCCCTCATAATAGCTCCATTTTACCCGATGCTCCATGCCAGAAAACAGAGGATGATCAACAAAAATGTTCTGGAAAAAGCACCTTGCTCTGTTGCAATCCTTATTCACCGTGGTGGGCTCTTCAGCAGCAGTTTCAAGAGAAGTTTCAAGAGAAGTTCAAGGGCAATGAAGTTGACAAGCGAGAGCGAGTCTTGTTATAATGTTGCTATTCTCTTCTTTGGAGGACCTGATGACCGAGAGGCAATGGCATTAGGGTCACGAATGGTTGCCCATCCAAACATCAACTTGACGCTGATTCGGATTCTTGTAGACGGAAGTATAATAAATACTAATGAGGACGTGGAGCAGAACTGGCTTGACGACGAGGTGTTGAGTGAGTTCAGGGAAAGCATGACAGACAACTATCGGGTCATGTACATAGAAGAGCTGGTGATGGACGGTTCAGGGACTATGGCTGTGCTCCGTTCCATGCAAAGTAACTACGAACTAGTAATAGCAGGAAGAAATCAAGACAAAGGGTCACCATCCCTGTCAGGTCTTGTGGACTTGGAGGAGCCTAGTGAGTTGGGAGCTATTGGTGAGGTGCTAGCCACCGCAGATTTCATGGGGGAAACCGGAGTTTTGGTGGTGCAACAACACACCAAAGCGGTGAATGACGAATGTGAGAGTCATACAGGAAACTTGAGGGAGACGAACTTGATAATGGATGATGTTGAGGATTGCCAATTCTAATATGAGATGCTCGTAATACACAATTATAAACACTGCCCAACTCTTTTGCTTCACATATCCGCCCCTCTGAAATCAAATTTGTTTATACCATATTTAGGGCCTCGTATTTAGATCTCGTACAAATACTCAGGGGACTTAAATGTAATTATGGGATAAAGGAAGGGGCAGATATGTAATAAGTGAGGAATCCTTATTCTATAAAAGGACCCCTCACCCTCACAATTGGAAAAGGCCTCACTCTCACTCTCGGAGGCCAATTCCTAAGCCTCTCACCCCCTCTCAAAGCTCTTCACTCACAGAGTTCCTTCTCTCACAAATACTCTCAGATAAATACATATTCAGTGTGGACGTAGCCCAAATCTTGGGGTGAACCACGATACATCTTGTGTCATTTACATTACTTGCAGATTCACGGTCGGATTTACGTTGTACCAAGACCGCCCCGGTTTTGTGCATCAACATTTGGCGCCGTCTGTGGGAAACGACACAAAAAACTATGTCGGTTCTCTTTCATTTTTTTCATCAAATCTCACCACTGTGAATCTGCAAAATCTGCAATAAACCCAAAAACCCATTTCGTTTTCCATTTTCTGGTGAGAGAAAGAAACAGAAAAGATCAAAATCTTAAACAGACACAGAGCCCTCTCTCTCTCTCTCTCTCTCTGCCTCTGAACTCACGCCTTTCCCCACAACCCACCAAAACAAAAACACCAGAAAGATGATTCAGTTACTGTTCGTAGTGATTTTATCAGAAATGCTTATGATACTGGCGTTTCTGTTCAAGACCCCTTCCAGGAAGCTGGTGATTTTGGGGCTGGATCAGATCAAGCGGCTGCCGCGGCCCCGTCGTGGAGAAGCACGAGTTAGAGCGGTTTAAGAAGCTCAGAGCAGAGGAGCTCAGGCTCAAGCTTTCACCAATCAAGGCGGATGCAGTAAGCTAAGAGAACCGCAGCGAGGGCAGAGAGGTAAGTGTGGAGCTCCACCTCTTCAACAAATGAGACCCACTCAGACCTCCTGACCCAGCCGACCTCACTCGACTTCGACATCCAACTCTGCTTCTTCGAAATTTTTTCAAATCCGATCCGCAAACACCACCAGCTCTCTAAACTTGGCAAACCATGGTGCTAAAACTTCAATAGTCGTTCGAAGTCCAAGAGGGTGGCTCCTTCGATTGAGCAGCAGCAGCAGAAAGCAAAAGCTCGGATCAGGCTCTCCAGGTGGTTGCCTGCTCCCAAAGTTTAATGTTAAACCCTACTTTGAAAATTGAAATTAATTACGAGATTGAGAGGCAAAGGCAGAGGGAAAATCGATGGGGAACAAGATCGCTCAAACGACGCAAGTGTCGGCGTCAAAGTACTACATCCACGACCTGCCGTCGTCCTACAACATGGTCCTGAAGGAAGTTCTAGGGCAGAGCCGCTTCTTCAAGATGATTGAGTGCAAGCACGACGAGGGTTTGGTCCTCAACAGTCACGAGTCGTAGCTGAGTCACCAGTCCGAGGCGGCTGCCAACGTGGACGGTGTCCGTTCAGGATCAAGAGACTGTCGCACAGAAAGCCTACCACGCCGCCGCCCACTCCTTCTCCGATGACACCTCGTCCTCGTCCTCGTCCTCATCACCAACCAGCTCCGCAAGGACCTCACCTCCACCAACGAGTTCGAGCAGTGAGGTTTTCGTTTAAAAGAAGGCAATCGCCATGCTCTTGAGTTTGTTGGATAAATACCCAGATGTTTCATCTCCAGACCATCAAATCTCGATCCCTGTTCCTCAAGATTGCCATTTTGAGCATTGTCTTTTGTGGGTCGGTCGTGGATTGGGAATATGCCACACCAACTGTTAAACGTGGGTTGCAGGTTGGACTGGCTCTGCCTCCGGAAACAGCGCCGACAGCAGCTGGCGAATAAGTCAAGATGACGTCACGGACGGGTCCACCGAGGCGGAGAGAAACAAACTTATGTTCTTCAACGGCAGGATTCACAGCTTTGATTTGAGGGACTCGTTGAAAGCGATGGCTGAGGTTTTTGGGGAAGGAAAGCGTGGCAATGCGTTGTTGCTGTGCGCATTTTACTTCTCGAAGGACGAGCGACGATGAGCTGTGGATGAGAGCAGAAGACTTTTTTCAAAAAGAGAAAGCAAAGAGAAAAAAGAAAAAAGCATGGCTACCCACTAATGCACAGCAATCCAAGCTCCAAGTTGATTAAGGGAATCCACTAGGCACGATGACAACGCAGAAGATGCCCACCAACTTTCATCATGCATGTTCTCACTCTTCACAGACGACACCATGATCTTAAAGTGAAAAGAAAAGGCAAAAGAGAAAGCAAAAGTAAGGAATAAACACCCCACCAGAATGATGTAATTTATTATCTTTCGGAGACATATGTATAAACCCCATCAGTGGGTAATATGTATAAACCCCATCAGTGGGTAATATGTATAAACCCCATCAGTGGGTAATATGTATAAACCCCATCAGTGGGTAAAAAAAAAAAAAAAAAAAAAAAAAAAAAAAAAAAAAAAGAAAAAGGAAAAGCCCAAAACAAATGGGCTGACATGTTGTGGAAGGCGAAGACCCATAAGCTTGAAATAGCACCAACCAGGTGACTAAAAGTACGCCTACTACTCCAAATTATACATGAGCATTACTCATGTCATTCATACATAAACATTCATGAGCATCAATCATGATAATCATACATAAACATTCATGATCATCATTCATGTCAACATTCATGAGCATCACTCATGTTAACATTTCATGAACATCACTCATGACAACATCCATGAGCATCACTCATGTCAATCAACATAAACATTCATGAGCATCACTCATGTCAATCAGCTTCAAAAGCTTCATTTACAGAGCTCTAGCTTCAACAGCTTCATTTACAAAAGCTCCAGTTTCGAAAGCTTCATTTACAGAGCTATAGCTTCAAAGCTTCACTTGCAAAACTTCACTTACAAAGCTTCAGTGCAGGGTATACAAATACCACATCCGAACAACCGCCACTTCGGCCCATACATGGATTCAATTTGAAGTCTCCAGCCAACAGACTCTATTGACCGAAGACTTGGGGGACTACATTATGTACCATATATTGGGCCTCAACTGGGCCTCATAAAAAATACTTGGGGGACTTAACCCATTACTTATGTATTGAGGAGCGAGCCCTTATTCTATAAAAGGGACTTCCTCACTTTCATTAGAGAGCACCCATCATTTATGTACTGAGGAGCGAACCCTTATTTTATAAAAGGGACTCCCTCACCTTCAAACGCCGCAAGCCGAGCCAACCATGGCAACATAAGCCACGAGCCGAGCAGCCTCGCAGCGTGTGCTACTTCTAGTTGAGCGTCATTTCAGATTGAGCACGGCCTTATATCGAACATCAGTTCAAGAACAGCATCTAATTACTTCGGCCCACGCATGGACTGAATTTCAAGTCTCCAGCCAAAAGACTCTCTTGACTGAAGACTTGGGGGACTACTGTTTATACCATATTTAGGGCCTCGTATTTAGATCTCGTACAAATACTCAGGGGACTTAAATGTAATTATGGGATAAAGGAAGGGGCAGATATGTAATAAGTGAGGAATCCTTATTCTATAAAAGGACCCCTCACCCTCACAATTGGAAAAGGCCTCACTCTCACTCTCGGAGGCCAATTCCTAAGCCTCTCACCCCCTCTCAAAGCTCTTCACTCACAGAGTTCCTTCTCTCACAAATACTCTCAGATAAATACATATTCAGTGTGGACGTAGCCCAAATCTTGGGGTGAACCACGATACATCTTGTGTCATTTACATTACTTGCAGATTCACGGTCGGATTTACGTTGTACCAAGACCGCCCCGGTTTTGTGCATCAACAAAATTCAATGTGAACTTTCGATAATCATTACTCCTTGGAGCTACACCTAGCTTTCTCTTCTTAAATTTATTTGATCCGATGGCAGAAAATTAAGAGAATTGTACGAGAGGTAAAAACAAGTGTGTGAACAACATCACCTTTTTTCTAATGTTCGCGCAATAGATCTTCCAAAAACTCAACAATGCTGAAAATGCACCAAAGCTATCATCTTATGCAAACAATGAGAGGAAAAAAGAGAGCAATTTAATCTAAAAATATTTACATTATTATCTGTATAATCTTCCATCTTTTTACAACCTCTGTAGTCTGTACACCACACTATACAATTACAATCTTTACAAATGTACAAAATATACAAACCCAACCACTATCTTTACAGTATCCAGAGTGGTTTCTGGGTTTCTTCTTCCTATATACAGCTTCCGACTTAATACGTCTCCTAATTTTCTTCTTTTTTACAGTGCTTACTTCCAAGAATATGGAGAACCTTAAGAGTAGGATCTAACCAACTTAAAACTCTGGAAACTTGGAGCTTTAAATAAGTTCCCAAAGAGATATCCCATCTTTGTCCCTTGAGTAGGCTTTGGTGCAGGGCTTGGGTTACATTTCACCTGCAGTATGGTCTGCCCAATCTGTCTGCGGATTGAATCGATGATCTTGGGGTCTACTGGGCTTCCTGTAACATCAGTGACATAGAATGTGTCTATCGCTTTTCCATTTTTAGTTGAAATTTCAGCTCGTTTGATACACAAACTGTTCTCCCTGAATATCCGGGTGATATCCGAGAGAAGTCCAACCCGGTCATCTGTGCAGAGTTGTAGTTCCAGGCCCTGCATGGTAAAGCAAGATGTGTTAGCAAATTTGTGGACATGCAAAATGAATATGAGGGTTCTCGTCAGTTAAGAGTTCACCGCACCTCAGATGCCCTCCTTTCAATGGCTGCTTCAAGACACTGTACAACACGTTCTCGCTCAGCTTCTGAGTTTATAGGAAGCCCATCAACATGTCGAATGTAAAATTCCTACAAGGAAAAATACCTAATATGTTAGATGGAAATGAGATCCCCAACACAGAGCAAAAATTGCAAATAAAATGTCTGCCATTTGATCATTTGTCAAATCCAGCTGAGTTTTGCTGGCTTTGCAAATCAGAACAATTACAGCAGACCAATTTCAATAGGAATTTATCTTACCTGATAAGCTTCCATCCTTCCTGTATTGACCATGCCGTGAAAAACAACGTACTGCATATCTGTTAAAGTGCAGATGATGTCAAATAACAGTTTTGGTCGATCTTTTGACCTCATGGTAATGACTGTGTAATCCTTCTGGCTACAATCCAACGCGGTTACATGGGGTTTTGAGCCCTTATCCTCAACTCTCCATAGTTCTGCTCTTTCAACCCTTTCATAATCCCTGTCAGCAAACATAATCTGATGCAACCTTCTATCTCTATTTGTAACTCCAGGGGTTGCAAGTGTCATTTTAGCGGGCTTCAACTCGTTGTTTCCTTTGAGGACATTGCAAAGCAAATCCTTGATTGCAGCGAGACGGATTGGATCTTCAATTGCGCAGCCAGTGGAATCATCTGTGACATGAACTACAGCTGCAGCTCTAGTGTTGTGTGTCCATATCTCAGCATTTACCACATTACAGTGAAGGTCTGCAAGAACTGCACACACTTCAGACAATAAACCTGGCCTGTCAGTACCACTCAGCTCAATGGAGGTGTGCTCTTCTGAGGGCATCACACCAACGGAATCTCTCATAGAAGGTACAAAGCCGGCATTGCTTTCAAGTCTCTGCAAAATAAAGAAGTCAAATGAAAAATGACAACCTTTTCCCACAAGTCAAAATATCTTGGTCCACAGATAGATAAGTTCACAGAAAGGAAGCAATCGGATGCAATAACAGATGTGTTTTTAGTTTTTAAATAGTGTTCCTTAAACAAAACTGAAAATTATAGCATAAATTAGATGTCAAATACGTATGGTGTGATAGGCAACCTGATGAATATTCAGTAAACTCAGGAGTTTAAGTGCTGTCAAAGGAAATCCTGTTCTTCTAAATTTCGAATTGTTGTAAAACATTAAATGAACATAGAAGAACATAAAGATATGAAATTCGTTTTTAGTTTTTTCCTCTGACTCCTTAACAGCCAGAGGAACCGCAAAAAGGATAGACTGCTTACCATTTGGATACAATTGATAATGTCCTTGTCTCTGATCTTCTTCCCGTCACGGTCAATCACATTAAACACTGAAAAATATATAATTTGGTAAAGACTCAGTAAGAGAGAAGATGTAAACGGAAGTAGAAAAATGGAAAGCTTGACTCTTGACTTGGGAAGTTGAACAAAAAACTTTACCATCCATGAACCATACACCATCAGATGAGATATATGCTTTTGTTATTGTAAGGTTAACGTCGGTGAGCACTTGGACTACATCCAGAAGAATTCCATGTTTGTTGACACTGTCAACCTAATTAAAAAATTGAAACGAAAAGAAAGTTCAAACGGATATTCTAATGCTTCTTCAATCGCATTCTTCGGTACAAATATAATTTCATATTACATGAATGAAATCAACAAATACACATGATAAGTAAACATAAAAAAGTCAGAAGGTAGAAGCAGCCTCACCTGTATAACGGTGGCATCCTCGCAAGAATCGTTATCAATCACAACTCTGCAAGAACAAGAGGGTAAATCAGATGAAGCTTTTTTCCTTCCACGAACATACCTCACAGAAGAGGACAATCAAATGGGCCGAACAAGAAGTTTCTTGAAGACGGGAATCGATTTCCCCATACCCCTTTTCTCCTTCTGCAAAGGAGAAAATGAGCGTGCGGAAATCACTTCTGCGCATGATTCCTCTATATCAAACTAAAATTCAATCAACAAATAAAAATTCAAAAAATACATCTTTACTTTCTGAATCAACGAAGAAGAATACTCAATAGGAAAGGAAGGGAATAATTGCCACTCAAGTTTCACTTAAACAAGTAAAAATTCTGCTTTCTCATCAACCAAACGGTACAAAAATCAAAACTTGAGAGAAGAAAAAACATATAAATACAAAAACAAACAAAACCCAGAAACCAAAAAAGCTGAAGAATTTACCAGAAAACAGAAAATCCCAGAAAGATAAGGGGAAAATACCTGGGTGGGTTCATCCTCCTGACGAACTTGGCATACTCATCATCCATTTTTTCTCTTTTCTCCCACATCTACCGGAGATTTCCGAACAACCCAATACCTCAAAACAGACAGAATTGAGACAAAAAACCGACAATCTTATACTTCACAGCACATGGTTTTAAGAAATATACTATATACAATGATGCCTCCTCCAACATTCAAGGAAATTCTCCCACACCATCCCACCCCTCTGAGAGAGAGAGAGAGAGAGAGAGAGGGGAGAGATTTAAATCAAGACTAACTAAACGAAAGGTACTTAAAAAAGTAGAGTCGGCAGCGGGCAGGACGGGCAGGGGGAGGGCGTGGGGTCCCAAAATCCCGTTTGAAGAAAAAATGGTACGTCGTAAGCTGTACTTTCGTGACGTGTTTAGCTGTGATTGGGAATTTGGGAGAGCCAGCGGTTAGATTGCAGCCCGCGAGAATTTTTTTAATTGTGACATGAACACGAACACGAGGTACATCACGTGTTTTTATGTAAATTATGAGAATTTTTATTTTTTAAGTTATTAAATTTTTAACATACATATTCCACCATTTATATAATAACACGTGATATACCACCTCGTATGTCGATTTCACTGAAAAATCTTTCGCGGCCCGCTATCAATCGGTTTGTGGTGCTCTTTTGAGAGGGATTATCTCTCCTCCTCTTTCTATCCCCTTCCAATCCAACCCCTCTTCTCACATTTTTTATTTTGTCTCTTTTTATAAAAAAATTAATATAATATTTTGACGTAATTTAACATTGACCGTTCAAATAAGAGAGAAGAAGAAGAAAAAAAAAGAAAAAAAAAAAAGAGAGAATCCTACTATTTTGAGAGAGGGCCCGTGATTTTTGAACAGTTTTTGCTTCTTCTTTTTTTGGGCAACGGTATGGGCGTCCGTACAATGAGCTGGAGGGATTCCAATGCCACGTGACTTTTGGTCGTGAGGTGACACGAGGCACGTGTTCGCTGCAATTTGGTCGCAGATTTACCGGTATTTTTGGCGGCAATTCCAGCGTGAGCGACTGGTTTCCTGCTGCCCCCGGAAATCATATGCCCAATTTATTTTGCAAATGAACAGTTGAGAAGAAAAAGAAATTACTGACTGCTATTGATGCATAGTGAAGAAAAGTCTATTGGTAACAATCACGGTGTCTCAGTAATTAAGATGAATTCCAGGTTCGTATTCTACATGGCATTGATTTATTGGGTTAGATTTCTGACGTTGCTAAATCACATGATCAAGGAGAAGCTAATGTGCTTTTGTGAATCTTCTTGACTCCAGAAAAAATGGGCTACCGTGGCGAAACCACCAAATAGTCCCTTATTAGGAAAAAAAAAGAAAAAGAATGTTGATGCATACAACAACAACAACAAAGCATTTTCTTACTAAATGAGATCGGCTATATGAATCCTATAACATCATTGTGCTTGATTCTGTGTCATGTCCTCCGTTAGATCCAAGTACATTGTTGATGCATGTTCACCTAAATTTATTATCTAGAACAACATATGTTGTTGCTTAAATTTATAGTCATCTAAAACACGATCAACGTGATGTTACTTTTTCAATCAAATTTTAATATGTGGATTCAGTTTTTATAACGATAAATAATTTATAAAAGTGAGACATATCAACCATATTGTCCACCATTATTAACGTGGTATAGTACATTATTTAGCTTGTTTTCCGATTAATATCTAAGACTCTTACTGTTTTGGATGCATGCATGGATATGTATTGCATATTTACATAAATTTCCGATTTAACCATTTAGTTGGTTAAGAACATTCATCGTTATTACACTCAAGGTTCTAAGTACAATTCTTTTGACGTTTAATATAACTTAATATTATAAACAAACATATAAATTAGTATTTATGGTTTAATTTGGAGCGTCGAAAAGTGAAAGAAAGGATTCAAAGGAAGAAGCTGATGAGCTCTCGAGGCCAAAGTACGAGAGTCAATTATCTATCTCTGATATCTTGTCATTACGTACTTTGAGATCGACGGTCGATCGATTTAACGGCAAGTTGATGATAACTACCCTTGGACTTGGAGATATATGAGAGTGATAAACAAGCAACAAACGTGGAGATTGCCAAACTACATAACACGGATATCGTTCGACAAAAACAAACCAAGGATCCAGATGTTTTATATATAGATACATATATGTGTGTATATATAGGAAGTAACTTCCACACATCTGTTTGTACGCACACATGTTATTTCTAGTCTTCAAGATGAAGAAGTACGTCAATAAAGAATGAGCACTGATACATTTACCATATTTTTATATCATATTTGTACCATATTTTTAGTAGAGTCAGGGCCCACAACACATATGGATCCCATCTTTATTAGAGAAATGATAAAATGTAGTATGAAAAAATGTGGTAAGAGTAGGAATAGCATTTTTTATAAAGAATCAATGGACCAAATAAACATGCGTGTGCTAAATTTATACACCAAATGATGTGACGCATTCTATACCATGAATTTTTTTATTCTAGTTATTAATCAAATTTCAATTTGAACTAAAGTACGAATTTAATTTGTGTCACATCATTTGGTGCATAAATTTGATAACCTAGCATTATTCTTAAAAAAGAAATTATAAATTATTCTTATATTTTATGAAGTATATTAAAATATGGCAACTCATGGCATCAATGAAAACGTAGTTTAAGAAGCCTTAGGAATTAAGCAGCTGGCAATAGCTAGCAGATGAGATCAGTTCGCCTGCTAGCTGGCTGCTGCAGTGTAAAGAAGGAAAGAATAAAGGTCCATAATTCCAAGGCATATGTGTTTTACAATTAATTCCAATTAGGGCAGAGGATAAAGTTTGGCTAAATTAGGATTTAATCCCGATCGTAAATTTCATGCACAGATGCACTGTTTCCGGGTGACTTGGAAGTTGGAATCTCCTTTTTAAACTTTAACAAAAGAGAATCAGATCATAAGGAGGGCAAGGACGGAGCTAGTGTAGGCCTAGGGAGGGCGGATACCCCCACTCATTTAAAAAAAAAAAAACTATTGGAAATGATTTGAAAACTTTGAGTTTTAATGATAAAGACAAAATGAAGAATAAAGTGAATAGTACCAGCATTGACTTTTTAGTGTAAAAATATGGTTTTTCGTTAAAGTGAACAGTACTTGGGGCTTTTCGTTAAAGTTCCCTTAAAAAAATGTATGGTTGCGTTCCAATTCTCAATAATCAGCCTTAATTAAACTACAATTAAAAAAATTGGTAGGCAACTAAACTAGTCTACCATTTTGGATCCCAAATGCCCTACTAATGAAAATTTAATTAACAATTAATTTAATTATGCCTTCCCGTTTTTCTAACCCTAGGTCGATAATCCACACAAAACTCATCCCACCACATATGGCAAAGCAATTCCAGTCCTCAACTTCTCTAGATTTTTCCTCCCCTTTCATTCAACCAAAACTCAATTGAATTTGGAGTGTTATAGACAGTTGGAGTTCAAGTAATCAATTATCAAAATTCAACGCAAGAATTTTACTCCACAAGGTATTTTATACGGCTTTACTTCATTAATTTGTTTTTGGCATTTCAATTTAGAATTTAGTTTTCTAATTTAGAGATCAATGGATGAATGATAACATGATTATTTTTATATAAAGAGATATTTAATGGTATTGGTAATGATATTGTTATGCAACGTTTTCAAAACATGAAAAAGATTCGAGGAATAATGTAATATGTTGTATGAAAAACTTTATGGATTAATATATTAGTGTTTTGTTCAATAAATTCTTGAAAATTTTAATTGTGACTTTGTTGTTTGAGGATGCTCCCGCTCATATAAATCTCTAGCTTCGTCCATGTAAGGAGGATTAAGATATAAGAGTTGAAATCCTTACCTAAGTATTATTCTAATTAAATTCTAAAAAATAGATAATATGAGCCTGCTAATTTGGCATGTAAGAGTTGAAATCCTTACCTAAGTATGTATCTTTCAGCTTCACGTACAGCTAGAAGAACACTATCCACATCGCATCACCAACATGAACGAACGTCACTTAATTTCATCCATGTGGCGTAATCAAGGAGGTAGCATATTCTAGTTACGGGTAGGTAAATGCCCAAACCCCCAATTGAAGAAATATCTCTCCTGCTAAAAAGCGAGGATTCTAGGAATAATTAAAAGTGAAAGGGAAGCCAGCAGCTGCCAGGATAGCTGGATTGCCCCTTGGGGCATTTGAGAAGGACAAAATATGCATCTAATATCCAAATAAAGAGAACAACTTATACGAACGGATTCACCCTTATGTGGTTTTTTGATTAATACATTAGCATGTAGAGAAACAAAATTACACATAATAATATATTATTGGACAATCAACGTCACATAACGGTGAACTTGTTTCTTGTAAGTCTTAAACATAAGAGAGCTGAATGATGGATTCACAATTCCACACTTGTGGTGGTGGAATAACATGACGGAACAAAATGGGGGTCCCAAAATTATAAAGTCTACTAAATTAATTGTTTATGAACAAGTTGGGATGCGTTGGGATGGAAACTTCTATGCAACCTGGAATGATAGACAGAAAATAGGACGAGCCAATTACCTGCTATTATATGTAGCATTCCTGATACGCATTAGTTGCTTTTGATGAGACAAGATGCATATTAGAAATCTAGAAGAATGGATTGCATAATGTAGCTAAGCTACTTATTCTAGCCAAGTTAGCTAGGATGGTATATATGCTCCCAGTTGACATCTAAGTTCATATCTCCCTCTTCAATTCTTTGTTGATTTTGATACGATGATGTTGGAGGGTGAAAATTAGGCTAAGCAACGTGATAGGATAATCATAATTAGATATCAAACTCGTTATATCCTTGCAAGTCAAATTTAATATTCTTCACTTTTAACTGAAGATATTGATGATATTTATAACGTTATTTACATTAGATGAGAATATTGTTATAACAAGAATAGAAAAATAAATAAACTAGTTCTAGATATTTAGATATATTTAGGACTTCTCAACACACACACACACACACACACACACTACCTACAATTCAGTTCATTTGTACAGTCGTCGTCATGTCTCGTGAGAAAAGGTAGATACCAGAATTAGATACACAATAATTATTACAACAAGAAAACCTAAATAAAATTAAAGAATGAATGCATGCATGCATGCATGCATGACAATTGGGATTTGCAGCGTCAGCAGGAAGTTGTAAACAAGCGTCATCACTTCACACCTTGAGCAAAATATATGGGCTCGGCTTGTATACACGAGGACGTTGCAACATATATGGGTTTTCTTTTAGAGGAATATGGTCGAACCGTCGAAAAACTTTTTGGGCTTCCTCCTAAGAGCTCTTGGACAGTCATATACAATCGCGAGCCAAACACTGATCGCGTGAGATGTTCATCCGGCGACACTGATGCTGGAGTTTTTCTCTAGTTTTTCTGTACCTTATTATTTTATGGATGTTTGAGGCCATCTTCATCCAAAATAATTAAATATAATTCCGTCCAAAATTATAGTCTTGAAAAAAAAAATTTAAATGACAATGTTAGGCCATACTCATATATCATCTCGTTTAGCCCCTCACTACTTTATTAGTTTTAAGTTTATACTCTAAATTTATTGGTTAATTTAATTAAACTATTGTTGTATGCTTTCAAATTTAGCCGTTGAACTTAAATCAATTATTCCAATTGAGGAGCTGAGCCCCAAAAGGGGGCTATGGGGGTTACATTTGGCCAGCCTGATATTCTTGTGCTCCATAAAATTATAACCCATCAATTGGTGGAGATGAGGTTTTGAGCAAATCCGGCCATTTTGTTACTTTTGGACCTTTAGTCATGCATTCACGAAAACAATTAACCAAAAAAACTAATTCCTGAAAGGAAAACAAGTCAAGTTTTTTTTTTTTAAAAAGAAACGATAGTAGATTCATAAGTAAAAGGTCATTACAAGCAGCCAATCAAGGCAACACAACATCCTCAACAAGTAAACTGAGGATCAAACTCGAAGGGAAATCTAACCAATCACAAAATTGACTAACATTAAGACCAAAGTGAGTAAGCCTATGAACAAAATCGTTGGCTTGGCGCAAATATGGGTAAAAGAAGCCTTGGTGACAAAGTCGGAAGCAATGCCTTGATGTCCTCTACAAAATGTCCAATCAAAGACAAATTAATAGAAATATCATTTAACGATTCTACAATATGAAGTGAATCACACTCGAAAAGAAACATAGGTCAAGTTAGCTATGTATTTTCGTGGTAGGGTTGATTGTTTCTAGGTCGTGTTGTTGGCAATTAGTCGTGCCATCAATATGATCTTAATACAAGAAAAATATTGCCTTATTGGGATAGCATTATTAACAGCAGGTTCATTCCTCTAAACTCTTTGTTTATTTATAGAAGGATCAGTCCACGTACGCGTCTTCTTAAGGTGATGGGGGAGTACCATGTTTTCTCTAGTTGCTGGTTTTAATACTATTATATTATTCCTCTCCACTTCAGGGCAAATTCTTCTTTACTCACAAACGAGGGGTCATGGGCAAGAGCCGCCGGTTTTTACTTAAATAAAGTGCTTTTTTGTCTGCAAAAATTTTGCTATGTTTTGGTGTATGACGAGAAATTTTGAGTTGTAATGGAAATACGGATGGTACATCACGTGTTTTTATACAAATGGTGGAATATTTTAATTTTTAAGTTATTAACCTTTTAACACACATAACCCATCATTTATATAAAGACACGTGATGTATCACCTTATGTGACGGTCACATTAAAAAATCTCTTGTGTATGACATGCATCAAACCAATAAAGGATCAAGATCCTTTTATTTTATTATTTCATTTGGTTAAAGAGTCTAAAGAATCTTACGGTCTAAAACTCCGGTGCATATCCATACTTTTGTGAATATATATAGTAGAAAAGGTGGATAATATGTTGAATAATGCTATGTAGACAGGGGTGGACACTGGGATCAAGGCGGTCCCAAGACCACTTGAAATCTAAAAAATATATATGTGAAGGTCTTTCGAGGATCCTATGAATGTTTGATACGGTTCTCTTTTGTGCCTATTAAGTGTTTGATGTAATTATTGCTAGGCAAATCTCCACAGGTTGCGTCGACAATACTCGACAAGTTCTCTTTATATTACTTAGCAGAATGCATTGACATATGTCGATATCTCTTGACATGTGCGCAACATGGTATGGCTGACGACAATAAATGCACTAAATATTCGACGAAATGCCCTAGTGAATAAACTAAATTTTTTTTGCACAATTCACGCTCTGTCTCTATCTAAAAAACTTATATTCAACACTGGACCCCCAAAACTTGATTCTTGGATCCGCTACAATATGTAGATAAGCAAAAGATAAAAGCTTGTCCCAATAATACACCCTTTGTTTATTTTCTGCTTTCTTAATGAATAGTTTTCTTACCAAGGTACGAAACTTCGACTTAAAAACAGTACGAACTAACGGACATTCGGCAGCATTAGTAATGTGGTTTCCCCGGCTAGGTGAGGACGAATTGCGAATCTTCATGGAAACAGCAGCTCGCGATGCCCTTTTACATGTGGTAGATGGTCGAGAAAAATGTCGGCGGGTCTTTCTGACGTGACCGATACAAGTCAGTGATATCAAAATACATAAATTCTGCAGTCCTAATTTTGAGAGTTATCTTACAAATAACATAGTCGGAAAACTGCTCTCAACTGCTCGATGAATTGTCTGTATGGGCACTAGGCATGATAGCTGCTAGTCTCAATGCCCTCATATGCATTGTTATGGGCATCTGTCAATAAGCTCACTTGTCATACGTTGACTTCTATTGGCATGCTCGCTCACAAATTATTGGCATTGTCGGCATACTTGGTAAATGACCGCAGGCCTACCAAGGCTACATGAAATGCCAATTTGCATGTTATTCCATCTAAAAAACTTTGCGTGATGTGCGCGCCAGTCATACTGACTCCCAAATAATATTTCATGAATCCGCCACTGCTCATAATGACAGGGTACGGCTAGAACGCCTAATATCAGATGGCAACGTACGTACCTTTGAAGACGGCTTTATATATATATTATGCTTCAGAATCTCATATACGACTAAATGTACATCACATTCGATTCCAAATCAAGACCCACAAATGCCGGAAATTATGTACAATTAGACCTGCAATCAGTGAATGACTACTGAGAGTGCGGCGCCAGGAAATTTCATGGGAAACAGTCAAAAACATAATTCGTGGGGTTTAAGGGTAAATTTCAGTCCTAGTTCATAAACAACACACAAATTTTCGGACATGGTAAAACTAGAATTCTTGTATGGAGACATTAGCATCGGCTGCACAAAGTCCTTAGTTCGATGCCCTGCTGTTTCGGGTGATATGCGAAATGAGAGAGAAACGGATAAAGGAGATAAGGGAGAAGCAGAAAGATATTCCAATGAGATAGAAGAGGCCATGACAAAGACTGTATGGCTGCCAACTACAAAGAATGAATGAGAGGCCAATAGCATAACTACGGCAGCCTCAAAAGTCATTTTCAAAACACACAACAGATAAACATCTCAAACAATTTAGACAATGCCAAAAGACGTAAGTTCGATGAACTGCATAATCTCTTTTACAACGTGAACCCACGAAACATGTTGATCATCTGTCCCGCGATGATCCATCATATGTGAAGCTCAGCGAAAAGCTACTGAATCTATAGACCAAAGATCAATCTGACACTACGAGGCGAGACTAGTTTGATGAGTGGCCTAGTGAAGCAGTTTTCCACATGGTAATGACAATCGAGATAATTAAACAGATTTGACAGAATAGTCGAGTTCTTAGGGAAACCAAATGGAGTTCTACATGTTCCCTTCTTATGTTCTGAAACTATAAAAGACTCTTAATTTCCATCCTTCTCCTTGTAATATGCCAAAGCCGACTGACTTTACTTTGTGACAAAAACTTGATCCACCATTCCACCTGATGGTTACAAAGTCCCACTAATGTACTGTTCTTGTATATAAACACTAAGCACAGCTAATGGCTATTAAGCAGTGTAATGGTGAAACATTAACTGGGAACACCATATACTGACAAATACTGCACAACTCAGATGCTCGAAAGAAAGAAGATCTCTAAAGATCTTTAAAGTGAGCTACTTTGGAATATTCTTAGTATTTTGTGGTTAGGTTATCGTACTGGCGACAATATTAGCCAATATCCAGCGACAGTTTAAGTTATGTAAACCAGATCGATTAGCAAAGCTACAAAAAAATTTGAGTTCCTGATTGGAATTCCGGCGTCAAGGACTTTAGAATGCAATATCATCTCCAAGGATTGAAATGCAATTGGACATTCAAGTAGGCAACGTTGAAGGCAACTAGGCTATCGGCCTATTAATGATGCTACTGCTGTGAGACCAAGGAGACATTCCCATAAAAAAGAAAAGTAATTGGGTTGCAAGGAATTCATGGGGGGAAAACACAAATGGTTTATGAAGACGAAGCGAGGTGTTCTTCGGAAGTGGCTTGAGAGAGCAAGTATAGAGCAAGTATAGTGCAAGTAGTATGATAAGTAATTGCCCCTTAATTTGTGGAAAAACACAATGAAGATGTAAGATAATTAAGAAATCTAAGAAGAAAATTGGAGATTAAGTATGACTATAGAGCTCTATGTTTAAATTCTCACAAACAAACTGAGCACCATTTGATCCACACCAAGTGAAGAACAAAACCAATTAAAAAGATGCCTTACACTACAATCAACACACCTCTGAATTCAAAGCAGCAGCAGTTAAGCCCAAACCCAAAGCAATTTGACTGTGCACAATTATCCCATCTGCAAAAGCACTTTTAACAATCAAATTCCCCTATAGGCTATGGCTAACACGAAGAGTGCTGAAAAATTAAGCATTTTTAAGCAGAAGCACCTGTAAATATGGAGACTTGAGTCATGCAGTGGAGAGAAAAACAAGGGGAAAACAAAATCCAGTCCATATTGAACTCCCTCGAGTATCTTTTTTCCTAACATTTTCCAATTATACAATACAATTACCATTACCAAAACAACAAACTCAGCCACCCAACAAAATGCTACTGCTTTTTGCATTCTCCCATCCAAATTTCACAGAATCTAATGCGACCACTACTACTGTCCAGAGCCTTGAGAATCGTCCTTGGAAGGTGGTTGCTGGTGGTGGTGGTGGTGTTGCTGCTGGTGGTGCTGCGGCGGCTGCTGGTGCACTCTAGCATGCCCCATCTGCTGGTAAATCTGACTCAAAGCCTGTGAGTTCAGGACCCCAATATGTCCATCCTGTGACAACCCAAGTTCCAACCCAGGAAGCTGCTGCTGCTGCTGATTGCCCCCACCCAAAATTGAAGTAAAACTCATCGGACCCATGTTAGAGACAGGCAAGTCAAAGCCAGGAAACCCAATTTTTTGCAGGTAATTTGAACTCTCACTGCCCAGATTTGTGGTGGCTGATGGAGGACCAGATGACGACTGGAACCCAAAGCTACTGACAGGGGGCCATAGCCCGCCCACCCCTGCCACATGGGGTCTCCCCAAATTCCCGCCCACCATTGCCCAGCTGGTCCTACCTCCACTGGACCCCCCCAATTCATCGATCTTTTGGTGCAATCCAGCTGATAGAGAAGTCCCCTGTTGCGAAACAGAGCCCCCTGCCGCGGCCAAAGCCGACGCCGGAATCGTCCCGGTCCCGGTGGCGGCCATAATCGACGGCTCGGCCTGCTGGAGGAGCCACTGGATTGTTTCCCCATCGGATTTGTGACCCAACTCTCGGGTCAATTGAAATATTCTGGCGGCGCAGAGGGCCGGCATCCGTATCCTCCTTCCCCTGCCTTCGACCTTTGTGTGTCTGTCTTTGTTGGAGCTTCTCTTGGGCGCCAACTGCTTCTTCCCCGACTCGTCTTTGTCAGCGATTACAATCTGGAAGTCTTTGATTTCAGCAGGTTTGTCGTCGTTCATGTTGTTGTTGGGTTGAGGTGGTGGTTGCTGCTGCTGCTGAGGTTGTGGGGGGAGGCTCAAGAAGCTAGGTATGTCTTGTGTCTGCTTTGAGCCCTTGGGATCCATGAACAGGGGATTAATAAATTAAAATTTAAAAAAAAAAAAGAGAAAAATGGGTCCTCTTTGATTGAAGAAGGTGACCTGAAAAGTCCTACACTTTCATGAGTTTTCACTGTTTTTGGCAAAGAAAGAGAAGACAAAACCCATAAAATACTATTAAAATCCCAGCGTACCCCATTGTCAAATGTTACTCTCTCCTCCGGGTAGACTGGCTTTGGTTGTTTTTTACTCTCCCTCTCTCTCTCTCTCTCTCTCTCTCTTCAAGCTGTCCTCCTTTCTTACTTTATCTCTCGTTACTTTTGACACTGCAGCGGGGTTTGACTAGGCAGATATGAACACAACTGCCAGTTTCGTGTTTTCACACCCTCGTATCAGAATGTTAATGTGTTAATACAAATAAGCTGAGACATAGAACAAGATATGATTAGTCAGACAAAGTTTTTTTTGTGCAAATATGAGTTCTGTCAAGTTTAGTCATCTACACCTAAATTTAAATTTTTCTCTCGTACCCTCAGACAAGAGTATTTCCCTCTCGTGCATCAATGTATGATATCACATTATCTTTTAAGTGATTTGGATCAACCCGTTAAATTCTCTTAAATTATTAAATAAACATCTTATCGTTAAGTTCAATAACATCATTATACATTATTGTACGCTAAAACAATAGAGCAGACAAATCAAAAGCCCATTCTCTAATTTTCCCCACATTCTATGGAGTCACATGGACTATGGTCTATGGATTGATTGGATTCCCCCTTCACCCCCTTCTTCATTATTGATTTCTCCTGCTGCCTGCATATGCTATAATTGCAATAGCAAACCAATATATGATGCCATCTCTTACAAGGAACTCAACTTCCAAGCTGGACAGCTTGAGATTTCGACACGTGGCAACTCATGAATGGCTGGTGGTGGGGTTTGCTTCTATCCCACTCTTCTAGGTCTAGGACCATCCTTAAGATATGATATAAAAATTGATAGGAATTTTAAAAGACGGAGAGGAAAAAACAAGATTATGTAATGGGATCAACAGCATTCAGCAACATCAAGGCTAATGATATGGAGTTTTTACAGGCCACAAAGCATATTGTTGTTTAAGTTGCACAGAGCAACTTACACATAATACAATTTAAAAGTAATTTGCATGGAACAAGACCGCAGTAGCATTTTAATTCAAGAGTACAATGTTATGTAATTTTACTTATATTATTGAATCGGTGTCGGGGACACGGCTTAGTACATCAAGGGTGCGTTTGTTACACCGGACTATCTCGGACTGAACTAACTTCAAGGACTAAGCTAGACTAGCTTGGAATAGACTAAGCTGGACTGATTTAGTGAAATGTTTTGTGTAGTATCGAATTAAGAAACATGATTATAATATTATATTATTTAATTCGTACCTATTAATATTTTATTATTAATTTATATTTATATTTATTCGTATTATATTATTACTTCTACTTTTTCTTTTGTTCTTTTCCATAATCATATTTTCCTATTGTTTTCTCCGCCACTGTCTTCCTCCCCTCTCTTCTTTTTCTCTCTTATTCTGCCCTCCTGTTCTCTGTACCAAGTTGCTCCTTGCTTTGTTGTTCCCTTTGTTTTTCCTTTGCCTTCGTGTGTGAGATAGGTGTTGAATTTTGAGTTGGGGTGGGATGCATGTGTTATTGGAAGCTGGGAGATAGGGGTTGAATCTGGTTTGGTTTTCTGGGTTTTTTTTTTTTCTAGGTTCAAATTTTGGGAGTTGGATTTGGTTTTGAAAAGGGAAAAATTGAAAAAGATTTTCTTTTTTTTTGTTTCGAGTTTTGCGAGATCAGGGTTTGAAAGGGTTGTAGGAGGCGAGGAATGAGAGAATTGGAGGGGCGAAGCGGGAAGGGTGAAGCGTTCCGGAGCTGGGCTTAGCAATTCACCCGATTTTGGGGGGTCTCACTAAGACCCTCTAGCAAAGCTTGTAGTCCAGCTTAGTTGGAGCGAGTCTCATTAAAGTTAGTCCATGTGTGTAACAAACATAGGATTACACTACGATTTAATCTAGTGTAGTCCAATGAAAGCTAAAGAGGGCAAATAAACGTGCCCCAAGTGTTATAGTACAAGTGTCAAGTGTCATAATACAAGTGGTTGAAATTTTTTTCAAATATCTAACCACTTATATTATAACACTTAGTATATTAAGTCGTATTTCTCGCATATTGAAATTTTTTTTTTCTAAGGAATATACTACCTTGGTGGGCCTCCGTGGGGTGGGGCCTTATACTCTAGTTTCTGACGGTTGGGCCATACACAAAATCTTACTTCTCATCGAAGTGTGCTCTATTGGATGTTTACAATTAGACATTACTTTCCACCCAAACTATAAATAATTAAAAGGGTATGTTAGAGAGATTAAAATTTTAAATTTAATTATGTGTTACTAATAGTAAATAAGTAGGTTAATCGATATTTAATTAATAATCCAATCATCAACAACCACATTATTTAGTTTATACAATTTGATCTAAAATTTTGGTCTCCCTAACATTATAATGTTAAATTTCTTCACACACTTACAAAAAAGAATTATGTGCTTATATTACTTCCCTTCATGCTCGCTGAATTAAAGTGCATGCACTTTTATACCCTTATATTCAACCTTGAAAATTAAATGTTATATCAAGTTACATAATTTAGTACATATAATTGCAAAAAAACAAAATTTCCCTTAATTTGTTCACGGAAAAAGGCGATGTTGTAATTTTCATCTATATTTCTTATGGTCTTTAGAGAACAACTTATATAGAACAAATTCATCGTCACGTAAGACCCGATCTAATAATATATTATCACATATTAATAAACAGAAGACACTATATGGTAATAAATTTGTTTTGTGTAAATCATTCTCCTTCACGAGAATGATGATAGAAGCACAAGAGATTGTTCTGCACGAGAGAGAGATGCACTTTTGTCAATGTAATTGGTGTGAGCACTGGATGCCAATAACAAGTAAGCAAAGTGACAAAAGAGTCCCTTATCTTTAACCTTAAATTTCTCGTATTACAAAGATGCCTAATCCCAATTTCTTAAAACTATTAACCCATTTTTAATTGTGATTTGAAAGCGATTTTCTACGTGTTAGCGTCCACCACATAATTAATTAGATATCATCTTGCATGAATAAAATATGAATAATCCCGACAAGAAATATTATTTTTGATGAGGTAGGTGTGTGTGTGTGTGTGTGTTATTTACCGTTCATAATAGAAGGGATTAATTAAACTTACAAATATCAACCATCAAATATACTAAAATCACAACAAGCACACACGTTATGTTTTCTTCCATTACTTGAAAAGAAAAAAGAACAAAAGTAAAGCACACAAGTTCAATTTTTTAAACATAAAGTTCAACTTAAGCTACTTGTTAATACCAACCACCACATAGTGCTAAATAGTTCGGATGAATTCCAGGCATGTATTCTACACGACATGTATTGAGTTTGATTCTTGAAGTTGGTAATCACATGATGGTGACTAGGAGGAGGCTGAAATGCCTCTGAGTCTTGCCAACCTTTGAAATAATAGACTGCCGTGGCGAGCCACAAAAAAAAAAAAAAAACCTACTTGTTAATACCCACATTGTTATTTAATCTCTATAAAATGTACCCAATTATCCCTATCTATCACTATACAATGTGGAAAACATTACGGTCAATGTACATTACCTCACGACACATCTTCGTTGGGGACGAATTCCAGACTCGTATTTTACACGGCACGTCTTGGTTTGATTTAGTGACATTGGTGAATCACACGATGGTGCCCAGGAAGGTTGGAATGCCTCTGTGAGTCTTGCCGGTCCCCAAAAGAGTGGCCTACTGTGACGACTCACGAAGCCACCAGTTGGTCCATTTTTAAAGAAAAAAGAAGCTACTTGTTAATGCTCACATTGTTATTTTAATCTCTATGAAATGTACCCAATTATCCCTAACTATCATTATACAATGTGGATAGTAAGGTCGAAGAATCAATGATGATACACATTACGGTCAATGTACATTACCTCACTTCTTTAATTCAGTTTTTGTTTATATTGTAACCCTCAATTAGCACATCATATATTATATGGTACTCTTCTTGCCTTATCGAAACTGCACCACATTACACGTATCATCGCGTGTGTGCAACTCTTAAAAGTTGAGTGATTAGTTGTTCGTTGCAAAAACTTGCGACTACGGTGACATGTGTTGCTTCTTGTGTATTTTCTAACTCAATAAATGACTAGGAGACGCATGCATCGCCTCTTGTATATTTTCTGACCTAAAGCGTTGAATAATAATTATATACAACATTTGTTGAAGGAAACTTGATATCGCTTTCGTGATGTATAAACCACGAGAGTGGTTTGATTAGTCGGTTTAGTTGGTCCAAAGTTGCTTAGTTTTCAAAGTTCTAAAGTTTGCAAGTTGGTATGATTATTGTGTTCCCATTTTTACTATTTAATTAGGAGTTCAGTACATATGTGTATATATATAGCTCATATATATCAGTCGTAGACTCGTATATATGTATCGGTTTCTTGTTGAAAGTAGACTCTCTTCAGATTGTGACGGCCCTTGATGATTCCTCAACTAATTTGTCCATAATTTGGCAGAGTGTTGAAGATACAAAGAGCATCCTTACCACAATCACTGAAGAATTTTGCACCCATATCTGCTGCCAAGTCAACACGGTTGCTCACAAATTAGCTAAATTTTTAGTTTAAATGTTGGCAACCAATGCGATTGGTTTGCTTATCCTCGTAGCTTTATCACTGACCTCCTTGTGGAGGAATCTATGTAACTGCACTCTGTAACTTTTGGTTTGGGGCTGCTTTGGCCTCATCCTTGAATCAATACATTACTATCGTTTCTTCTAAAAAGAACTAGAAAACTTAGCTGACACAGGGGATATATTGAACATGGAAAATCGAACAATAATCCTTCGTTATCAAACTACTAGCAAACTCTAAAATTTACTAGGAAGAAAGAGGGAAAACTCATATTTATGGAATAATAGTCGAAAAAATTACAAACCTAATTCTCTAATCACTTTTATTCATTTAAAGTTGCTTCCTTCGTTTAATTTTATTGCATGTAAAATAATTTAATTTTTGTCCTACATCACTAGCTAATTCATTGCTTCCTCAGTTCCTCCGCATGATGAAGAAATGAACGCATCGAACTCATGCATGCATGCAGCCTTCGGTCACCGTAGAGTGACCATATATTTCAATTTAATTTTTAATATTCATATATATATATATATATAATGAACATGATTAATTGCTAATAAGAAACTTTAATTAAGCCGTTAAAGAGCATGACTTTTTTTCTCTTTCTCCCTCCTCTTTTTATGGGTTGTGTGTGAAAATATTCATAGCTGTTTGTATATATTCATGAGGTTTGTGCTTGATATGGTGTGGTGTGGGAGAAGACTATTGATTTGTGTGATGATAATAATGGCGGGAATGGGCGACGTGTGTGGTGGTGATTGAATTGATAGTGGTATGTGCATCCCATCACGGAGACAAAGGAGGCCCCTCCTCTCCTCTAAAGTTAGCTGTTGAAATCTCATACCCCATACATACTATCCCACGAATTCAATTCTTCAATCGGAAAACTACTTTGCTTTCACTTCATATAAATATATCTAGGTTTATAAAAGACTAATATCATTCAACACCCAGTAGGGCATATAAACGGAAACTGATATTCTTCGGATTTCTTCCATCAAGTCTACCTATCTGATCTCTTGAAATTTGATTAAACGGCTACAAACATAGGGTCTCTTTAAAAGTTATAATAATTTTAGTCGTTAAATCAAATTTCAAGAGTCCAGATAGATGGACTTGATGGACTAACAACGTACAATAACAATATTGGATAATCAACGACTTAAAGCAGGTCATAGGATAGGGAAAAGGATCGCGTGATCAGGATCGTCCATCGTACATTGTACGCTCAGTTTTCGTTAAATACTATATATATTTAATTTAAATTTTTAAAATTTTAAATAATTTCTTATCGTACGATGTACAATAAACGGTTCCGATCACGAGATCCTTAAAGATCTCCAGAAAAGGGATCTGACGAGAATCCTTTTCCATAGAATAGGATGATATGGTAATTGTATAGGAAGAATGATGATGAGAAATGGGAAAAGCAGCAGAAGTTGCATGCTGCACATCAAACAGGAGCGCCACTGCCACAACCTCCAATAGGGATTTGGATCCTCTCCTAAGCCCAAATAGAGGATCTTTCTAACTAAGGATTGTGGACCGTTGGATTTTTATCCAACAACTACAAACAGATTGTCATTTTAAAATTATAATAATTATAGCTATTGGATTATCATCCAACTGCCCACAATCCTTGGTTATGAGGATCCTCTCATTGGGCTCAGGAGAGGATCCAAATCACTCCAATTGCTGAGCTCCAATTAATAAAAAGCCAGAATCTCTAACTGAATGCCTCCTTCCTTTTGATAAAGATCAAGAGAGAGATAGAGAGAGACGGAATGGAGAGATTTTTCAGTGTAACCGTCACACGAGATGATACGCCACGTGTCCCTGTATAAATGGTGTGATATGTTTGTTAAAAAGTTAATAACTTAAAAATAAAATTTCTCACCACTTACATAAAAACACGTAGTGTACCATCCATATTCCCCGTCACAACTAAAAATTTCTTCACGGAATGGACCTCACCATTATCCTCATCTCACACACACTCTCTCTCTCTCTCTCTCTCTCTACGTGCCATCCCTTTCTTTTGCTTAATTTTTATTTGTTATTTTGTTTTGGGACTTTCAAGTTGTGTAATTTTCTGTCTGAACATTCGGATTTTCTTCAATTTCTGTAACATGCCAAAGTTTTGAAAAAATTTCATAAAAAAAAATAATAGAAACTAAATCTCAGAGAAATATACATAAAGTAAATTTCATAAGGTTACATAGGTTAGTTAATCTCTAAATTTGACAATATATAAATACATGTAGAAAAACAATTGATGAATTTGCAATTTTTGGTATAGATCGATGATGTTACTTGACGAATTGATGGCAATAATTTTAGATAGATAGATATAACCCATCACCTAATTGATAGGTCGTTGAGATGCATCAATCTATCAAAATTAGAGATATGAAAAAAGAAAAAGAAAAAAAGAATCCAGTGCAAGTGCAAGTGTGCTAGGCAGAGACTAGAGAGGTCACCATTATGCCATGTGCCCCGTTTCCAAAACTCACATTTGTGATTACTTAGCCTATACATTTAGTTATATTAATTGGATTTCTCTTGTTATTCGGTAGTACGGCCTGGTGGTATTTATTTTCACTTGAAAGTGAAAGGTTTTAGGTTCGAATCTCATGGATAGCGAATTCGATACCAAATTAGGCTCTGCCCATTATGTAACTCAGCTGAACTTTTCCTTCTCATAGTCTAAAAATATCGATGTTCTAAAAAATAAAAATAAAAACAATATAGCAATGCATCGTTACACAGCATGCTCCCCCACGAGTCCTGAACAAAACACTGGTTAAAACAAAAATTTATACATCTCAATCTTTATTGTTTGTGTTTTGATGCGCAAGAGATGATAACTCGAAAGGGTAAGCCCATATTTCTCAAAGTTTGGGCCGAGATAAACTCCAGCCTAATGTTTAATACATGTGACAACATTCACCAAAAACATTTTTTTTTTTAATACATCGATATTTTTACAGGTGAGAGAGTTCGGTTAAACCACACAATGGAAAACTTAATTTGGTATCGAATTCGCCATCAACGAGAGTTCGGTTAAACCACACAATGGAAAACTTAATTTGGTATCGAATTCGCCATCAACGAGAGTCGAACCTAAGACCTCTCACTTCCAAGTGAAGAAGAATACTAACAGACCGTAGTATTGAGTGGCACAAAAACGTTTTTAATTAAGCTTGATTTCTGTAAGGTTTTTGGGAATGAATGATGATGCAATAACTCCATACCATACAAAAACAACAATATACTTCAATCTTGTGGTTCGTTGATTTCGGAGCATTCAACCGTTTGTTTGTTTAATGTACATGGAACTGGAAGAACCACCCCAACTGAGTAATGAATCATACTTCGAGTACTAATTTAGAAAAATCTAACCAAACCTCCCAACACCTCAAATTTTGAACTTACAATCACTAGTATCACAGTACTGCATGTGCCTCAACTCATCTGCTCAAAGAAGGCCCGAAGTACATGCAGATGGGTGGATTGACCTTGAAAATTGAGAGGACCGCCGACGGGATTGTCCAAATCCCATCACCACATATTAAACCCGAGGCCACTGCCCCTGCATAATCCTCCGCATCCTTCCTATTCACTCGCTCCCAAATGAATAATATCACAGTCCCAACAAACATGTCGACGGCAAAGTATGCTCCGATATAGAATGGGACTGCCATTGCCATTGGAATCGGAATGAACTGTGATATTTTCTTAGGACACACATCCCTCAGCAGGTTTATAACTAGCGCTGCCACAAAAAAACCGACGCACATAGCCAAACAATGCTTGGGGAGCTCAGAGAAGCCCTCGATACCTAGGATTGCCATTTCCCTGAATATTACAGCATAGGGTGCCTTGTATGGACCATCAGGTGATCCGATATCAAATGCAGTCCAAAACAACCAGAATGTTAACGGAGCAATCACACAACCCATGGCTGTCCCCACTAACTGGCTTACAAACATAGACTTGGCCGAGGACATAGTGAGGTAACCTGTCTTGAAGTCTTGCATGAGATCAGCTGCAGTAGCGACAATCGTCATCATCACCCCACATGCTGCTAACCCAGCTATAACCCCACCGTCACTTCCAACTAACGATGCAATGATGAAAAGACCAATCTTCCCATAAGTTGAAGCTAAACTCCAGTCCGTGAGGCCAGTGCCATAGGAGTTGCAGAAGGCAAGGACAGGAGCAAGGATGTATGAGCATAGAACCAAATACCATTTCAGAGGTGGAAAGATGATTGGCATTGTTGCTGTGGATATTACCACTAGGCCCAAATATCCAGCTCCAGCAACCCACGTCGGTATCCTATCCTTAAGAAATATTGCATCCCTCTTTTTTTGCTCTAGTGGTACTTCTGAACTCTCATCACCTGCTTAGCACATATCAACAACCTATTATTCTTCAGCATAAAATAGGTTACCTCAAAATTAATACATGCGAACTTTAATCTGTTTATACTATGCCACGTGTAAGATGTCATCCCCTCTTCTTTTCTTTGACAGGTTATCCGATAATAAGTGGCAATATCATACCAATCAGATATCTTAGCCAATAAAGGCTGCCATGAACAATTAATTTGGTTCAAGGAACCAAAAGTAAGTATAAATTTTGAGTATTTCTTGAAAATACCTTATACATTTAAATACAAAAGAGAACTCAATTTTAGTTTCTATTTCTAGCACAATACACTGCCTGTGTGGTAAATACATAGATTTTGCTACAGCCAAAATTGGCACTAAGATTTCAGCCAATTATGCTATTATGTCACAACTCAAACAAGATTACTAATACACAAGCACTACTACAGGATCATACAGTTCAAACATCATTGCAGGGAACACATGCCTTCTTATATGGATTATGGGTTCAAACCGTTTACGGTGAAGAGTGACAACATTGGCATCTAACGAATAGTCGACATTTTCAATGAATATCAGAGACCATATAAATACTGACCTAAGGCCTCCTTGACAACAGGAAGGTTGCTCTGTTTGCTACTCTTATTGGATAGTTCCTTGAGAGTAAAGGCTATAATCTTTATCAAATTGTAGAGACCATCCCCTAGGATGAGGGCAATGGATATAAAGACCTGCAAACAGCATAATGGGTAAGAATATAGCATTTTGAGCCAAATAGATGACCAAAAACAATAACTATGAATGAGTGTGTAGGCAACAGTCTATTCTTCCCTTACTCTACCTTTAGGTCTTTGTCATAAGAAATGCAACAAAATCCATACTGGAAATAGTTACACTATAGTACTACACCCATGTAATTAGCCTAAGAATCAAGGTAGTGTGCCTGAAATGGAAATCGAAGCATAATACCTTATATCCATAAAGACCTTTGAAATCATTGCTACCAAGGTCGGCTGGATACCAGACCCCAGAATATTGGGATATTAACGGCCAAAGAAAACCCCATGATAAGATAGCCCCAAAAAGAGCTGAGCAGTTGACTATGTGAGGACATATAAGACCACATCCAACATATGTTGGACTGAAGTCAAAATAAAACCTGCACGAAGCCAGTCATGTAAAACATCAGCAACTTCACTGTTGTACAAATATTGTAGATCTTACTAAAAAGAATGCCACTTCCTCAGAAGGCCTTTTTTGTCTTTTCTTTTTGTCAAACTCGAATTCACCATTGATAATCAGGAATGCAAAATACCAATTCTATTCTGATTTTGATATTTGTTTCATCATAAAATGGGTATGAAAATAATAAAAAAGAAAGGATCCCCACTAGCTCCACCAAGTAGTGTTTGCCACTTTCTCAACTTATAAACAAGTGGTGAAAGAGTGGAAAGGATGTGGATGTGAAGGGGAGCGAGAATGAAGAGAAGAATCATGAAGACAACCAAAGAACCAATAGCCTTACGTGTTCTTAAACAGTGTCAAACCAAAGCTAGGAAAATTGTCAAATCCGCATGAATCTCCAATACCACCAAAGAACCACTTGAAGCAGCTCCAAATTAAACTTATACTTAAATACTTCCCTAGAGCATGAACTTGCTTCCTGCAAAGTAAGATTATGACGGTGTTAATTTAAAAGATTCATTTTGAATTCATCCATTTTAATAAAAATAGATACAAAGGGATTAAGGAGTTTTCAGACCAACTATTTAGAGTGGAAAGAATAACCAGTTTCCCAGTTTCGGTGGAAGCAAAGTGCAGTAGTGCACTACTATAAAACACATCAAAAGGTTGAGACATAGACTTTACCCGGCAAGCTCTGCTCCACTCTTAGTGTGGAAGCTATTTATCAACATTGCTGTGGCTGTCCCACTGGGATATGTTAGTTTGTAATCCATGACCATAACCTGATATCAGATTAATAAAGATGAGACAGTATACATTAACAAAAGACAAGTATACAACAAATACCATAATAGGTAGCCAACGGGCACGTTAACCTTCTGCCATCAAAACGTCCTAGCCAATGAACATACATCAAGCAACAACTGTTTCTATCAGAGGGTCTAATGATTATAACATTCGCGAAATGAATTGAGATGCCAATAGCAACTTAAAAAAGACAATTCTATCGGTGTAAATGCCAGAACCAATGCAGAATTCAGTTAGAAAGTTAACATCAGTATTAGCACAAGGTCAAACACATGGGTAGCAACCATAAGATATCCATATCCACAGAAAAAGTAGTCACCTTGCGAAGCGGAACGAGACATAAAATGCCCAGGAAGCTGACAACAAACAGGAAACCACTCATCCACCACAAGCTCGGATTGATAACATCTTCCGCCCGATTACCCGGGTAATCAGTACCAATTAGATTATATGTTCTCTCATCCATGGCAAGCAAATACGAACCGAACCCCCCTGCCAATTCATTTCACATTTACAAACTATATGATTACACAAACACCAATTTTCCTTGACTGAGATCAAAATTAACTAACAAAAGACGAAGAATAAGAGCTAAGAACTAGCTAATCAGTTAATTAGGGATGCGATTAAAACTAATTAGTGAAGAACGGAACGGAACAGAAGTGATTAGGTTTACCGCTAAAAGCGAGGCCATAGCAGGCAACGACGCAGGTCTGGATGACGGTGTTCTCCTGCCTGGTAAAGGGGGTAACTGAAAACCCTAATTTTCCCCAGAAGCCAGTCCATGATTTGACGAAGAAGAACCCGAGCAGCCCTGCGGCGACGTTCAAGGAGGGGATAATCCCGACCGTCAGATTGAGCTTGTGGGTGATAATGCAGAAGAGGCTGCCGAGCACGGCGCTGACGACCAGCCCTCTGATGGTGATCTGGTCCTTCCATTCGGGGATTCGGTCGTCGTCGTCGGACTCTACGGCCTTGATTTTGTCGTCGGAATTGTGAAGCAACGGCTCAGATATCTCCACGGACGCTGCTGATGATTCGGTCCCCATGACTGCGAGAGATGATCAGACGGTGTGGATTGCTGGGATATTAATTGGGATTTTTTTGTTCAATCGAGGTCAATGGATTTTTCAGGGGATGGCGCGTGGAGAAGGCGTGCAGTTGCAGAGAGGTAGCTGGAGATTTTGTTGTCAAGAGAGAAAGGTGATTCCGGATCTTCTTCGTACGGTAAAAAATTATTTAAAATTAAACATAAATAATATTTGATAAATACTGAACACGATCTTCATGATTCTTATCAAAAGTATCCGGAGATGATCCAATTGGGAGAAAGGTTACGGAGCCGTTTTGAATTGAAAATCAATTTATCCAACCAATCCGGCCATGGGTAAATTTTGCTTGGTCCAATTGAAATATGTTGCCCGTCTCCCCTTCATGCTCATTGAGTCATTGTATTTTGATATAGTAATGTTAGTAAGATTGAATTTTTAGACTAAATTTTCGAACTAAATGATGTGTCACCAATATAAATGAACATATTTATTAACGTTTAAGTAATAATTTAATCATCAATTTTCATATCATTTAGTTAATATAAAAAATATTAACTCTAAGTTGGTTCATGGATAATGTACACTATGAACGCGAATAAGGAACAACCTATAAAGTAAACATATAGAGTAATAATAGAGAGACTAAATGTGTAAACTAATTCACTAGATGACTATGGTGAATGGAAGCGATCACCCTTTTTGGTTTTATAAGTATTTACTTGGGAGAAAAACTTTAGTAAGATGTTTGACTAAATCATTTGCAGGAGAGACTTTCCGAGACTCTTGGGATTGAACTTGACCGTTTTTCAGGTGAAACTCTACTCATGTTTTTAGGATTACACAGTAACATCTTAAACTAATGATATAATGCAATGTGAGAAAGTTAAAATATATGATAATGTGTCATTTATTCGGGTTGACATGGGGCATTCGGGGTATAAGTAAGCCATTCCTCTTAGTCCCACCAAGCCCTATAAAGTCTCACTTGGTGTGAAAGTTGTCTTGGTAGGGCAACAATTTCGAATGTCTTTTCCTTGTTAGCCTTGGTATGGTTTCATGAAAAAAACGTCATAAGTAACGAGGCTCTTATAAAATCATGAGACCCTTTATTTTGGTCCACTCAATTTTCCGATGTATAGTTTTTTTCCCATTCTACAAGTTGGGAAAATATTAAGAAGATTTGTTATTAGCACTTAGAGAAAGTAGTCTTTCGTAACCCAAAGGTACACAAATGGTAGTTTTGATTCTTCCGTTATGAAAACACAAGAAAAAATGTATTCAAGAAGTCCACAATGACTTCTTCGAAACTCAACAACAATCAACCACAACACTGAGGTATCCACGATGATAATCCAAATGCCTAGAAACCAAATTGGTTTGATCCCCTAAATAAAAAAATTAAGATGGCTCAACTGCCCTAAGTTGGGGTCTTATCATATCATGCGACAGGTCCATACAAATAAGAACAAACATGATGGTAATGATCGTGCAATAACTCCATCCAATACAAAAACAATAAAGACATACATAGGATCTAAATTGTGAGAATTCTAGGGATCTTCACATTTTAACGATTTATCGTATATTGTACAATAAAAAATCATTTGACTTTTTTTATTTAAAATTAAATATAAATAATACCTGACGAAAACTGGCCGTACGATGTACGATAAACGGTTAGGATGTGAGGATTCCTAGGATCCCCACAAAGAGGATCCGGAGAGGATCCTCATCCGAAAGACTTGACTAGTCCTCAAGGATTGACGAAGAACTCCTCTTTAAAATATTGTGGCTTATTAATAGAACTTCGTGTTTATGATCGAAATATTCATATTATACATCACTATGTAAAGATAATCTCTACAAAAAATCAAATAAAACCAAGATCGTTTAGTCATTGAACTATATAAGAACAAATTGACAGATTTTGTAAAATCATTGACTAACGACCTTAGTTGATTGATTTTTTGCAAGAATGATGTTACAAAGTGACTTCTAATATGAACAGTTTCGATCATAAACACTAAGTTCTGTGAATAGGTCTCGAAATATTTTGAGAAGGAGATCCTCCTTGACCTTAAGGAGACAAGATTTTCTCTCTTCCAAGTTCAACTGGATTGGAAGTGTTTGTTGTGGTGTATGGAAGGTCGAATGGGGAGTGATTCTCTCTGTCTTTAGTCCTCCAAAAGTAGCTAAAACTAGGGATACCCTAAAACTAATGGTTAGAATGTTGACAGATTTGAGTAAGCTTGTCTCAATTAATTAATCATGGTTTCAATTATATACGGTGACTCATTCACCAGTCTTGTCCCAAAATCATCTCATGCAGAAAAGGAAAACAAAACAAAGAAGCTATTCATATTACAGAATACTCAGTTCCATGTGCAGGATGTCCATTTTTAACACAGTATCGATGACGTATCAACAAAATGTCCGATATAGCCCTACCGGACTAACATGATGCATCGCTCGCATTTGCATAACAAATTCTGCAACTATCAACATACTTTCTGCAAAACCAGTTATATTCAATGCTTTGAAGCGAATTCATAAAATCAGTTTACATGCATAAACTATGAATGTTCTTTCTGTAAAGGACTCTTCCTTTATCTTCGACATTCCTCTGCCCTGCGTAATTATCGAGCCCACTTGTAAGACAGTATGAGGTCTAATCAAGGATGTAAGCACGAATGGTTAATGACTATGACTGTCTCTAAGCCTACAGCAGCTATACCCTTTCCCTAAAGCTAAATACTTAACTTCCAGAGATGCGTGTGGGGGCATGCAAATATTTCTGGGCCAGCAACCTTGTCCTGATGCCTCCTCCTCCATCCATAAGATACTTAGACAATGATAAACAAGACAATTGGTCAAATCCAAACCTCGATCTATAGCTATTAACGTCAAAATTATACCTGCACATGAGGTTTAGACTATTACAAGTAACAGAGAGAAAACAACCCTAATGCTGCATCAATGACATCAGTGATATGCAAGTAAAGTTCAATGACATCAGTGATCTGCAAGCTATCTTATAACGCTGGAAGTGAATGCAACATAATAGTAATTTATCGTAACCATATTCAGAAATCTATACTTCACAATGAAACAGGTAGATTTGCTTACACCCCTTTTCCCCTCGGGTGCATCGTTGTGCTACTCCAAAAGACAATTGTTTATCAAGTTTATGGAGATTTATGTGAAACATTATTACGCGTTGATTAAAGCTTACATGCAACTTTACTAATATACTTATGCATACTCAAACCACCCTTCAATTTGTCTACATGATTTGGCCTTGATAAGAAGAGCCAACTACAATCTTGTATCTTTCTAAATGTTTCTCTCTACTCAACCACCCTCGGACCCTTCTAGCAATTGGTGACGTCTACAGCTTTTCGGAAATCCTCATGAAAAGATGTTATTCTGTTCCTCCTCCTAACATCTCTTTTTATAGCCAGTCTTTGTTTGCAAACTAAATCTATATATATTTTCTTTCATCAATGTTTACTTAAACAATATCAACATCAAGCCCTCCAACACCTGAAAATGAAGGTAAGTGTAAACTCTAACCAAATTTAGAACGAGAGATGTTTTCAATCTTTTTTACTTTATCTTAGCATTACATTGATGCAGTTATTACAGTGGGTGCACCACAAATTTCGGCACGGTAGCATTGAGCCTTTCAAGGATCTCACTATTGGTATTGCTTCCTACCACCGTACATTTCATCTTTTCCCCATCTTAAGCACTAATAATTCACACATAATCAGGTTACAGAAATTAGCAAATAATCATTGACTTTACTATATATTAAGCTGCAGTTTAGAACTAACTCGGAATCTCAAGAAAAAGTTGGAAATCAAGTGGCCTCACGACCGCTGACCAACTTTTTTTTTTAGTACATCGATATTTTTACACTAAGGGGAGGGGGAGTTCGGCTAAGCCACACAATAAACAACCTAGTTTGGTATCGAATTTGCCATTCACGATATTCGAACCAAAGACCGCCGACCAACTTATACTAACTAATGAAATCATTCAGCCATATCACACTGACCAGTTTATTTGGCCAGCCGTGCAGCCTCTGAGATGACGTACTTATACGCACGTATCAACCCTTTCTTCCAATGTGAGTAACAGACCTAATTCTTTCTGTAACTAATTTCAGGGAACCCTTGTGTTTGCCTTTCAGCTCAGCCATCACTTGATGACCAAGATGCCTATATGAAGTCAAGCTTTGGCTCCAGATACAGATCTACATCCTTGGAGCCACCTGCAAGGGACCGAGAAAAATCTTTTTCTGAATCTGAAGCCAAGAGAGAAGAAGAAACATCTGCTATCATCTCAGAGCTTTTTCCTGGCTTTCTCACCATTGGAACTCTTGGCTCAGAGTCAGGTATCAATGAGCCCGAAACACCAACTTTTGGGACGACCTTAGAGAACTTAACTCAGCAAAAAGCAGAGGTGACTGAAAACGACTTGAAGCTGATCAGATACGAGCTAGAGAAGTTTCTTGATGCTGAGACAAAGGAAGAAGGGGTTCGTGTATCGTCAGCAAGGGACAGTCATGCTAGCTCTGTTACACCCAATGGAAAGCAAATGGAGGAGTCCGAAGATGAAGAGTACTGGAAGGATGCAGCATGTCCGCTCAAAGGATATCTCTTTGGGTCCTCAACTGAATTACCAGAAACAATGGAAGCAAAGAAAGAAAAGGCATCACTGCAAGAGCTGTTTGACAGGACCAAAATCACAACTGATTATAAGGAGAAAAGTGAAAGTGAGGAGACAGAAGTCAAGTATAAGCATAAATCTGCCATGGGGTTCATGAAGAAGATGATTAAAAAGTTCCATGCTTCTTCAAAGAGCTCAGGTGGTGATGCAACTGATTCTGTTTCCATCAAGAAGAAATGTGGTGAGGCATCTGATTCTCTTTCAACCAAGAAGAAACCCCATAAGGTTGGGTTCCTATAACTGGATCTTCCGAGAACAGCGCATCTGATGACGCTTCATCACACACACACAGATGTACATGACTACATACACACATACATCATTCCCTTGCAATAATTTCACCAATGTCATCCCACATACAGCTAAGTCAAACACGATACTCCAATGCTGTCAATCTGATCTTCAGCATCTAGATCAAAGAAACATCAATGGTTGTTTATGGGATTCAGCACGCACAAAGAATGTAACACTGACACATAAATTAATTGTGAGAAGCAAATGTAGCATGAAAATTGTCTTTGTTAGCATCTCCAGGTCTTACAATATGATCTACACACTCAAAGTAAGGTGTTGTTTCCAGTTTACTGACCCCTGGAAAACCTAGCACCCCGCTACAGAACCTTGTTTATCTAAACCCAATAGTAGTGTTTCCATTAGATGTCTTCATTAGAGAACAATCCTTCTTCGAATAATTTCTCCCAAACTACCTGCTGTTGTCTTATATTGAGGATAAAAAAGAACCTATTACTTCAAATACAACTTATTGGTCCTTTTGTCTGGCATGCAGGTCTTACGCATGTTCCATAGAACGATCCATCCTGAAAGCTCTATTGCTGCTAGAGAAGTTGTCAAGTCTGAGAAATACAAGAAGAAGAAAATTTTCAGTGCAGATAGTGGTTGTAATGAAAACATGATGCTCAAGGGTGGAGACAACAGAAGGTTCCCTGAAGGGCCACTGGTAAAGGAGGGGACTGAAAATTGTAAGAAATACATGAACTTCCCCCAGTACAGGCTGAATGGCAGCACTTACGGGACAAGAGCAGAGCACTGGATTAAAACAGATGCAGAATGTAAGTATTACTTTTTATACGCCGATAAACTTTGATTTAGTCCCTACATGTTTTGGCAAATCAAGTACAGAACACCAAAAATTTGGGAGAACAAAAAGTTCAAACTCTACCATCAGCCTTCTTCAAAAAAAGAAACTTTAAAAGAAACCACACCGAACTGAACCTATATCCTAACTCGCCGGGCTCTATCTAGACATATCATAGCAAGTTTTTACACATATGCACCCCATCATGCATTCGACGTCTTCAAAACTGAGCCTACTACGAATACATTTAACAGTCCGGTACTATTTGCATTGCAGATTTGGTGTTGGAGCTGTAGCAACCGCGGTTGTAAGAAACAGACAGATGCCGTCCTTCGTGAGACAGAACGTCAATATTGTGCTTTGTAATATTATCTTTCAATGTACGTCTTTGTGAGTGAGCTGAGTGTTGCTAAATCAAGAAAAGATGAAAAATACTAGATGGTATTTATCTTCCTCCAGTGTGGTGATGAAATTGAGTCTTGTGAATAAGTTCTATCTAAATTTCCGAATCAATAAGCAAGATTTTGATCATCTACATTTCTTATCGAACGGTTACGACTTAAGAAAAATCCACGGTTTTCTTGAATAAGTACTCAAATTAGTCATACATATGCATCCAAGATTTTATGCATCCAAGAACACCATAGGTGACTAGCAAGTTATTCGAAAGCGAAAACTAATAAAAAGATTTGATATTTTCAGGCCACAGATTCGTACCTTTTCTCCGGAAGCGAAAGGCTAACATCACTGAGGAGGCTGAGCTCAGTCCCCGGCGGCTGGTAGCTGACGTTGCCGACATATTGAATGATCAGAAAATGCAGCAAATTACGTTTTAGGGATTGTGAATTTGGGGAAGTAAGATGAACTTACACATTGGGATTTCCGGAAATGGAGACCGAGAGAAAACCAATATTATCTCAGCCAACTTACTCCAGCGCTCATATTGTACCTAAATTATCTATTACTATCTTTTTAAACCAAGATTACTATCTAAATTACCCCCACAAACCCAATCCGCTTAATTTATCTTTACATTAAAAAATAAAACTAAAATTTGCCGAAGCAGATATAAACCTTGAAAGGCACTCTCTACGCATTGACCTTGGATTTGTCGGAGCAGATATAAATGTTGAGCTCAGCCCCCAACGGTTTGTAGCTAACGTAAAAGTGGTGGATTGTTTGGTAGTTGATCTTCCTTTATAATTCACTTTGTACCGAATTCAAACCATACTTTCTCTCTCTAATTTAGGGAGTTACAATAAAAAAGACCCAATAAAAATGATTTTATTTTAAAAGTTACTTTAAAAGATAGTAATTAATGCTATAAAATTTTCCAAATGCTACTTAACGTGTATTCAATTTCAATTAGGATTTTGAGATATATCAATTAATTTATATAAGTCCATGGAATATGATGTGCTTTTAATCGATTTTTTTTTAAGATTTCATGGAAAATATGAGCAAAATTCAATTTTCTCAAAATCTAGAAAGAGAAGACGTGAGATTTGTGATTACTTAAAATACTTTACGAAATAACTAAAGTATTATAAATTTTTATTAAAATTCTAATTGAATATGCCTAGAGTTTTCAAAAATCACTTAAAATTGTAATTGAATATCGCTATGTTTATGAAAGAATTAAAATTAAACCTCAATTAAATACGCCCTTTGAGCCTCTTTATTTTTTTTTTTGTCAAACGATAAATCTGTTAGATTAGATGTTGGATTAAAAAGCCGACGAGGTTCGAACTTACAGTAATTGTGCAAGAACAACACTTCTCTACACCATTATGATAGAGGCCCACTTGCCATCGCTTATAACAATTGACAAAAATTAAAATGGAAATTCACTAGGAAATAGCTATGCTCTGTCGCAAATTCGCATACCGGGAGCCAAAATGCATATAGTCGTAGATCTTATTAGTTATCTTTAACGTCTTATTCCTGACCGTTCCCTACTCCTCGAGGGTCAAGCGACGTTATTATTGTGAACACGCTTGTGTTTACAATACTCGTACAAATTTCTTCTCTCCCGGATGGCAGTCCTATGCGTGCGGCCTTCACTTGTCCTCTTTCTCCACTTGCCCTTGGAGAGATTTTTTGGTATAACCGGTACGTAGAGCGGTACATCACGTGTTACTATACAAATGGTAGAATATGTATGTTAAAAAGTTAATAATACCACTTGCAAAAGTAAGGATAAAAACACTTAAAAATACTTGCAAAAGTACAAGGTTGTCGTAGTATAGCAGCTCAAGTAAGGTTGCTTCCACAGTGATTGAATGAATAATTTATGTTTAAAACCAACTCTTAATTAATTATTTAAAACAAAGTTTGGAAAATGTTGATTTTAGAATTTAATATAATAAAAACGAATTTAAATTAAGAACAATTAAATAAATCAACTAGAAACCAATTTAAAGAAAATCAATTTGTAAAAGCCCTAGGGTTCAGTCGTCACCTTAACAATCTTACGTAGTTATTCCAATTACTTATAAATTACCCATGCATATTTCGAATGTTAGATTTTCCTAATATATGTTCTACTTGGAACGTCTAACATATAACGTATATCTAACATGCAACCCGTCCAGACGTTCGGATCAAATATGAACATGAAAGACTCATTAAGTTTTATGAAAATCCTTTTGAAAAACCATGCGACCCTTAAGACGTGATGTTCATCTTAAGTTAAATTACAATTATTAACCACAATAAGTCAGCGCCAATTTCAAGGAACATTTCGACCAAAACTGCATTAAATTACCTTTCTAAATATCCTAATGGTTGCGAATACACTTAGATAGTTTAAAATGGTGATTAATAATTCAAAACATGCATGCATAATATCATAAGTAATTAAATAAAAATTACATATTCGGCTCAAGACTTCGCCCTAGCAAAACGGATTAGTTACAAATAATCATAAAACAAAATATTATTAAGAACATAGAAAGAAATTGTCACATCCCCGCCCGGGGCGGATCACTTCCCCGGCCCGGTCCACCACTGTAGCACGATATTATCCGTTTTGGGCCCCAACCACGCCCTCAGGGTTTTGTTTCTAGTAACTCACGAGCAACTTCCCAGTGGGTCACCCATCATGGGAGTGCTCTGGCCCTCTTTTCGCTTAACTTCGGAGTTCCTATGAAACCGGAAGTCAGTGAGCTCCCAAAAGGTCTCGTGCTTTGTAGGAATGAGAATATACATTTAAGGATCATACCCCTGGGTGATGTGAGATGTTACAGAAAACACCTTGAAAGAAGAGTACAAATCCTCCAAAATAGTTCATGTGTTTTCCCCACTCCTTTTTTTCCCCAAACCCTAATGGCTAAATATCTTTATTTATACTAATACAAAATAAAACCCTAAAAGGGTTTAGAATAAAACTAGGAAACATAATAAAATAATAAAATAGAAAATAAAATGTTTCATATTTGAACTAAAATTCGGACTTGTCAGAAAACCAAACTTTTGATCCCCAAATCAACTCCGATTTGGTGCCCAAAGGTCTCTTTTGAAAGCTTAAGTCGTCCCCTACAAATCCTCAGAATGAATCTTCCTCAAAATATACCGTCTTGACCTCCAAAATACCCAAAATGTCTAGAAACGTCAATCTGAAAAAGCTGCGCGCTGGATCTTTATTTCATCGTCATAGTTAAACAGCTTGGTAGAAAAATCTGAAACTTTGATACAATAATCTTGAAAGACTCACAAACCTTCTCTAATTGGAATTGTTTCAAAATTCGTCCATTTGATTACTTTATGCTCAAGAGGAAGTCGAATGTTATACATTAGAAATATAATTTAAAGTATCAAAATTTACACAAAATAACCAATAAATTAATACTAAGATTATGGTAAAATATATAGTAAAATATTGACTCCTCAAATACCCCCAAACTTAACATTTTGCTTGTCCTCAAGCAAAATAAAACTCAAAAAACAAAAGAAAAACTAACAAAGTACGAACTTAAACAAAACTTAACTAAGACAATTTTCACCTTCAAGTTGCAATCCATAGAAAACTTTAAAATTTAGAACATATTTTCAAAGTTCCAACGAATCCTATAACAGAGTCTAAGCCAGTCAATTAGAAAAGAATTCACAAACTTCATTCGGTGTAAAGTGAACCATCATAATTAAGGGGACTCGACTAAAACCTTTACCTCTCATCCCTTTTATTTAAAGGAAAACTAACGAAAATTCTTCTGTACTATTTATTTTTAATGAAAAATGGCAAATATATGTGTAAGTGAATAGTAACAAGAAAGTTAAAATGTCATTCTTCATTCAAAGTGAATAGTAACGGAAGTGTTTCGTTAAAACTTCATTTATTTAATCCTTCACACACTTATATAGTCATTTTATTTTATTTTATTTCGATTTTATTTCTCTTTTTTTTTCTTTTCATAATAATTTTTTCTAGTCATAGTAGTGGTCGTGCAATGTCAGTTCCCTTAAGCTTTCTAACCAACCCCACATGCAAGCTTTAGGTCAATGTCTCCCCAAACCCTAAGGCTTTAGCGTACTAAGTGTAGAACACCCCTAAGAACTTATTAACTCGAGCTAAAAAGGCTACAAAACCAACTAACCACCGTGTCTCATGCCAAGACTCTACCGTTTGACGCGAGAATCACTGTTGATCAGATAGGACTAGCTCGGTTACTAAGCAAAGTCTCGGGTGGAACAATTATTATTTTATTTATAATAATAACAAAACTTTATTTTATTTAGAACAAAAATTAAAAATTAACTTAGATGAAAAGTAAGTGCTTCAATTTCACTCCCCACAAACCATGTTGGTGTGAATGTGCAAATTTTCAAAGTATAACTCATAAATTAGTGTCTAAGCAACGATAAATAGAAAAGACTCTATTGTGGGATCAACCTTCACCATGTCCATTTGGTCTAACATTTAAAATAATCTATGAATATTAACTTAAAAAGAATGAATTTTTTTATTGGACTCAAATTAAAAATTTTACTTCCCACCTCCAAACTTAAATCACACATTGTCATCAAGGTGTGGAAAAAAAAAAAGACTACTCTCTAGAACAACAAATTAAAAAAAAAAGATCGAGCAAAGGCAAACAAAATAAACTAGGAAAGGAAAAATAAAAACAGAAAAAGAAAATATAAAATAACAAATAAAAACAAAAGAAAATAAAAGGGATTGGACAACCATGATCATGGGAAACCGAGGCGCTGGCAAAATTTAAAAATAAAGCACAAAAAATGCATGGCTCCGGGGGTTAAACTCGTGACCTGCTGATCCAACATGAGGCGCTAAGCACACGTGCTGATGGAAACCCTAGCAGATTCATATTATTATTATTATCTATTCTAAAATTGAGAAAGGATTTAACTGTAGCTTAGCTATAGTCAATTTTGTGTCCCTTGATTTCATCTTATTTACAAGAAACCCATGAGATTTGGGATGGGTTTGAAGGGTAATTATTAGAACTTAGAAGGGTAATTTTGTCAGCAGGGTTTAGGACGGCTTACCCCTTGATTTTACCTTATTTACAAGAAACCCATCAGATTTGGGCTGTATTGGAAGGGTAATTATTAGAACTTAGGGTAATTTTGTCCGTAGAGTTCGCCGCCTTCGACTTCTTCTTTTTCTCTCTTCATTTCTCCAACCTCTAGCCCCAGCGCCGCTCACCCCTATTCTTCTCCATTTTTCTAAAAGAAAACCCTAGCCACTCAATTTCTCTAACCCTAGCCGTCCCTTGTCCAATTTATCTCAACCACGGCCTCCATTTTAGCAGCTCCACCCCGATTCCATCCGCCTCCCTCCCGGCGAAGACTTTGGCATTATCAGGTAATCCTAGCTCCGACCCAAACCCTAACATTACAGAAATTTGATAGCGAGATTCGTTCTTTCCCAAACCCTATCGTGTTTCCATAAGTTTGATAACGAATGTTCGTTTTTTGGAATTTATAAATTTTGTGTTTTTGTTCTGTAGAAGCATGATTTGAGTATTTTTTTTTTAAAATTAATTAACAGGTTGGTTTTAATTGTTGCGTAGCTCATGTTCATTGCAGTCTAGATCCCAACAACCCAAGGATGATATTTCCATGCTAGGGCTCTAGGATCGTCAACCTATGGATGATATTTCGCTCAAACTCGCAGATCCATGTTCGATCCTCCAGTTTCAGAGCAAAACATTGATCCAGTTCCGAGATCCACAAAAAGCAAAGGTAAAGACTCGGTTTGTGCCTCAAAAAATATACTCTCTTCCCTGTTGTGTGCATCTCTGACTCTGGATTGCTGAAAATTAAGTTCTTTGCACCCGAACTACGAATTTTAGCATATTTTTTTCTTTCGGATTAATGCAATCACAATATTATTTTGTTGATTTATTTACCATTTGTTGTTGAATTTATTTCTGTAGGAAAGGTACTAATTACCGAAGTGTAAAGGATAAGATTTTATTGTACTACCTGCGCTCAGCAGCTCAGTCTCTCCCCTCCTACTCCAGTTATCTTACGTTTTCTGTTATGCATTTCGCATTTCTTGGAATGGATAATAGATAACTACATATTCGAAGTTGGGGATAATTAGGTTTTTATTTATTTAGTTTGGTTTTTGATTGGATAATATTTTGATTTGCTTTAAGAGTTCTGATCTTCCACTATAATTGTAATTTGACATTGCTACTATTTTTAATATAGATTTATGAACTAATATTCACACATTTGAAACTGATATGCAGACCATCATGAGGATCACCACACCTATGATCATGTTCATGATCCTGGTGTTTCTTCTGTCAGCATAGTTTGTGAAGGGAACTTAGATCTTGAAAAGGTAGGATCTATGTTTTGTCTTATTTCGCAATATATTTGATAATTTATTCTGTGTCTTCCATGTGGACCTGTTGCCTTTGAATGAGACAAGTACACATTTGAGGGCCAGTTGCATCCAGAGTCTTTGTCCAGGCATGTATGAAAGAAAACCTGACAAAGACTACTGATTTCGTTTTTATTTTTTCAGGCTAACATATGACTTGGTACACTGTTGTTTGAATGAAGTGAGGACATATATCGTATGAAAGGTCTTCTATCAGTTCAAGGAATGAAAGAGAGATTTGTCTTCCAGGTGAGACACTTGCTGCTAATGGACATTGACATCTTTTTTATGTTAACGGATTTTTGGATCGTGTCTTTACTTTCTGATAAAGAAGTTCGATTTTAGCATATTTGTTTCTACGGATTAATGCAATCACAATATTATTTTGTTGATTTTTTCACATACGTTTATGGATCAAGGATTTTGGTGCTCTGAAAATGCCCACCCGGATATTTTTACACCAAGTGTATATGGCAACCCAGGCATTCCAACTTGCTCAGGTACTTCAATCTTTTCATATTTTGGTAATTTTTGCCCCTGTTTGGTTGCTGGGAAGGAGAGGGAAAATAAGAGAAATCATCAAAGTTGATATATATCATTTGTTTTTAGTACATTGATTTTTATTGTGAGAAATTATATGATTATTTTTTTATAATTACCTGTGGAATGGAATAGTATTAGCTAAAACTCTCTCACTACTCAGTTGTATCTATAGTAAAAAATTGATGAGTAGATGGTCTACAAACCTCAAATTCCCTCCGTCTGTATATTTGCAGTTGCTTTTCCTTTTAAATCTTCTCTTGCAAAGAAATTCAAAGGCCTCTAATTGTATTCATGGACTATAAATGTAATTATACAACTCAAGGGCCTCTAATTGTATTCATGGATTATAAATGTAATTATACAATGTACATTATTATTTAAATATAAAAACCTATAATTTATATATAAAGTCAATTTAAACTCATTAAAATATACGATCTTTAAATACAAAAGTAAATTTGAAAGAAGTTTAAGTAATATATGAATGCTATATGTTTTATTATGTTCAAAATTGAAATTGGAATCATGCTATTCTTTGATATGAATGAAGTATGGTGTTCTCCTTCAAAAAATTGAAATTAGATCTCTTCATCCCCTTAATTTCATTTTCTATTAGCAAAGAACCGGGATACCAATGTACTAATGTGTATTGTTTCAATTTCTATGTTTACTAATCTTTTCCCAGGGAAATACTTCATTTAAGGAAAAGCCTGAAATAATGTTGTCGAAGTGCTATACTGAAGCTATCAGTTTGAACATGATGTGTGCAACTTAGATTGCAACCATACAACTGCTTACTTGGAGGTAATAGTCATTCTATTGCATGCATATCTTTAGAATCTTTATTTTTATTTTTATTTTTTATTTTTTATTTTTTTATAACTATTGATGAAAGCACTGCAGACCAAATCATGTTATATATGCTTATTGTAAACAGTTCTGTCTGTAAATTTGAAACCCAAATTAACATAATTTTTCCCCTGTTTGACCATGCATTTATGAATGTTGGATTAAAATTTGTTTATTTTTGGGAAGAAATGAGACGGTTGGTTTGAGTTTTAGAAGCCTTTGTTTTTCTGCCTTTTATGGCAATGAAAAAAAGTGGGAAAACGTTGGTCTTAATTGTAATTTCCAAATTCTTTACGCTGTTAGTAGTTAAAATTAAGGGAATGGCTATTAATATAATTTTTGGTGTATTTCAAGCTTCTAATTCACAAACTGGGTGAAGGTCACAATAAGTATTAGTTACTATGAGAGTGTTGGACTATCGTCATTCTGGAACCAGGTTTAAGAGGGCCCTGACAATGACATTGAAACGGGTATACAACCCTCTTCTTTTCGTCTTTTAGTCTTTCGCTTACTCGAGCATATGCTGTCATTTAAAATTAGTGGTCCGGTTGATGTACCTGCAATATCAGTAGTTCCTATCTTTTTAATGGAGTGATTCCCTTTCTTGCACATGTAAAATCTTGATGTCTGCAAATGCACATATCACATAACTGTTAACACAAGTCTTGCTTCTTTCATTTGATTTTGCAAGGGTAAGCTCTTAATCTTTCCTCTATCATTTTGTAGTTCATCCTATTGTTGTAATTTAGAGCTATTTTAATGCTCTTAATCTGAAGCCTCCCGAACTTTATAATCTTTTTGTAATTATCTCAGACTGAAAATTAGACTACTAATAAGTAGGAAATAACAGTCCTGTAACATCCAAAACAAAGCATAATAAGGAAAACCCATATTGAGAATGAATTATGTATTTGAGGCTCTATTTTGTCGACTTTGCCTATTACCCTGGAATCATAAGCTAGTAGTATTCCAATCACAGTTTTTCTTTTTACTTTTGATGTTGGAACCACAGAACGAAATATACGATTTTGGAAATCTTATTTTCGAAAGATAGCTAACGTAAAAGTGGTGGATTGCTTAGTAGTTTAACTTCCTTTTTAATTCATACCATACTTTATCTCTCTAATTTAGGTAGTTACAATAAATAAGAATCGATAAAAATGATTTTATTTTAAAAGCTACTTAAAAAGATAGTAATTAATGCTATAAAATTTTCCAAATGCTACTTATCATGTGTTCAATTTCAATTAAGATTTTGAGATATATCAATTAAGTTATATAAGTCTGTGGAATATGATGTGTTTTTAATTGATTTGTTTTAGAGATTTCAAGCAAAATTATGAGTGAAATTCAATTATCTCAAAATCTAAAAGAGGAGACGCGAGATTTGTGAATGCTTAAAATACTTTACGATATTTCTCGAATTCTCTCGATTTTTTCAAAATCAAATCCTAATTAGAAATACCTAAAGTATTATAAACTTTTATTAAAATCCTAATTGAATAGGCCTAGAGTTTTCAAAAATACTTAAAATTGTAATTGAAAATCGCTGTAGTATTATAAACTTTTCAAAAATCCTAATTAGAAATATCGAAGTATTATAAACTTTTCAAAAATCCTAATTAAAATTGTTAGATTAGAAAGACAACGAATTTATTTTGTTTTACAGCAATAGAGGGGTTATCAGCACATGTTTCTTACCTGACCTGCTATGGGTTTGAAAGAGTCATTCGCATAACTGTGGTCGAGTCACTCAGTGCGTTTAATAATTTTATTTTCACCATTAAAATTACATTTTAAACGTGTATTTAATTTATATTTGCAACTTTCACATGGAGATGGGACCAGGGAGAGTAGAGCGTGTCGGTCCACGGCTTACAAAGCTCTGTGGGCAGTACTACATTGGGTTGGTCTTCTTTGCAAATAGGGAAGGTGCGTCTGGGACATATGATGAGGCAAAAGAAGTTAGAAGGTGCCTATTTTTGCCACGAAAGGGGAGGGTTTCAAGAAATTCACTGGAGGAGCTGAGGAGATATGGGTGTGTTGGCTTACTAAGTCTAACTTGGTGGCAATGGTCCCTTAGATTGATGATTGATGCAGCCTATTGGAACTGGTATTTACTTCTCAATGTTTGAGAATATATAGAGTTATTGAAAGTAGCTGACTTGGATATCTCACAGCTATAGGATAGATATCCAACTCAGCTACTTTCAGTAACTCTCTACATATTCTCAAACATTGAGAAGTAAATCCCAGTTCCGGTGGGGCTGCCTCAATCATCAATCTAAGGGACCATTGCCTCCAAGTTGGCCTTAGTAAGCCAACACACCCATATCTCCTCAGCTCCTCCAGTGAATTTCTTGAAACCCTCCCCTTTCGTGGCAAAAATAGGCACCTTCTGAACTTCTTTTGCCTCATCATATGTCCCAGACGCACATTCCCTATTTGCAAAGAAGACCAGCCTCATGTAGTACTGCCCACAGAGCTTTGTAAGCCGTGGACCGACACGCTCTACTCTCGTTGGTCCCATCTCCATGTGAAAGTTGCAAATATAAATTAAATATACGTTTAAAATGTATTTTTAATGGTGAAAATAAAATTATTAAACTCACTCGAGCCAATTTTTAATGTCGTCCAGTTAGGCAACGCTCTGATGGCTATGGATGAGAATGAAGTCACTTTGAACCGTAGGGTTGTGCTGGTCCAAACTCGCACTGAGTGACTCGACCACAGTTATGCGAATGAGTGTTTCAAACCGGGGCAAGGGACAGGCGGTGCGGCGGGATGGAAGTTGATCTGGGGTTTTGGCTTTTGGGCTGCTGGAGCAGGGGATAGTAGGTTCAAACTCGGTACTTTGATTTTGTTTGTCCAATACTGTCTGTTTAGATCGCTTCACATCCTCTTCTCTATTTTACTTTTTTTCTTTTTTCTGTTGTATGAGAATTGGAATTATGAAATTCATTTTTTTGATTGTTAAACTGAATTAGATTGGGTTGTCTCAGTTATGAGATTCATACTAATAATTAGAATAATTATAATTATGTGTCGCAGAGACATGTATGGGTTTTCGACTATGACAGAAGGTGAACCAGCCTTTTCTCACTATGAGGTGTATGGTTCTGGAAAAACATTTGCTTCCCAAATATTAGAGTCGTGCTTGGAACCTTATCAGACTTTCGAAGAAAGAATAAAAGTATGTGAAATGGCATTGCTGGATACGGCAATTTGTGACCCTGCACAAAGGATTATTGAGAGGTAATTTTATTTACAGATCATTTCAATTGCCTTATATTTGTATGAAGTGTCTAATCAGGTAATTGTTTGCAGTTTGTTTTCTTGGCTTCAATCACTTATTTAAACAACTGACTTATTTAAACAACTGTGATCGAGTCGTATGGTGCAAGCTTTGATGATTTGGAACCACGACTGAGTCGTGTTGATCTATAACATTTTTGGGAGTGTTGTCCCAGACAACGACATAAAAAAGCGGCTGGAGCGAGTAATAATTTTATTTTGCCATTAAACAATTTTTTTTTTCTTTTTGTGAGAAGAGCCATTAAGCAATCTATATTTAATTATATTTGAGGTTTTGGCAGGGGTATTAAAAGAGTCTTACCAAGCTATGTGGGGGCATACTACATCCGATTGGTCATTTTTGCAAGTGAGGAAGGTGTTTGTCAAACTTTAGATGGAGGAGAAGATGTCCCAAAAGCCTATTTTTGCAATGCAGGGGAAAAGTGTCGAAGAAGTTTTTTCGCAGGAGCCAATGAAATCTGGATGTGTTAACCAAGGAAGGAAAACTTGGATGCATTGGTCCCATAGATCCGTTGACATTTTAGTATTATTCAATTTCTGATAGCTGAGTTTCATGGCCTCTGTGATAGTAAAATAACACAGATTCTCCAAAATTTCAGACATGATACATCTTGCTGTAAAACAATTACTGGTTCGAGTTTTTAGTTTTTTCAGTCACGATAACTCAAATTTGGAGAACCAGTAATTATTTTACAACAAGGGGTATCATGACTGAAATTTCGGAGAATCTGTGTCATTTTACTGTCAAATAGGTCATGAGACTCAGCTATTAGAAATTAAACGATACTAAAGTGTCAACGAATCTGTGGGACCAATGCATCCAAGTTTTCCTTCCTTAGGTAACACATCCAGATTTCCTTAGCTGCTGCAAAAAACTTCTTCAACCTTTTCCCTTGCAACGCAAAAATAGGCTTTTGCATCTCTTGTACAAATCTTCTCCTGTGTCTAAAGTCTAACGAGCACCTTCCTCACTTGCAAAAATGACCAATCGAGTGTAGTATGCCCCATGTAGCTTGGTAAGACATGAACTGACAAACTTCACTTCTGCTCTTTTAATACCCTACCAAAACCCTAAATATAATTAAATATAGATTGCTTAATGGTTCTTCTAAAAAAAAAAAGATTGTTTAATGGCGAAATAAAACTATTACTAACTGCAGCCGCTTTTTTATGTCGTTGGCTGGAACAACACTCCCAAAAATGTTATATATCAGCATGACTCTGCATCTCTGGCAGTTGTGGTTCCAATCATCAAAGCTCACACTATACAACTCGATCACAGTTGCTTCAATAAGTGATTGAAGCTAAGAAAACAAACTGTAAACAATTACCTTATGAGACACTTCATACAAATACAAGGCAATTGGAATGATTTGTAAATAAAATTACCTCTCAAGAATCCTTTGTGATGGGTCCCAAATTGCCGCATCTAGCAATGCCATTTTGCATACTTTTATTCTTTCTTCGAAAGTCTGATAAGGTTCCAAGCACGCCTCTAATATTTGGGAAGCAAATGTTTTTCCAGAACCATACACCTCATAGTGAGAAACATAGGAGGCTGGTTCACCTTCTATCATAGTCGACAACCCATACCTGTCTCTGCGACACATAATTATTCTAATTATTAGTATGAATTTCATAACTAAGACAACCCAATCTAATTTAGTTTAACACAGAGATAAAAAAAATGAATTTCATAACTAAGACAACCCAATCTAAATTAGATTAGGTTGTCTTAGTTATGAAATTCATACTAATAATTAGAATAATTATAACTATGTGTCAATCAAACAAATTATTATCTGTGTTAGGCTAAGCCCGTAACTCAAATTAATGTGGCACGTTTTCATCTTAATTTGTGCCAAAGAATGACCCAATGAGTTCATTAGATTATTTTTACTTTTATTTATTTATGCATAACATTTTTTCTAAGAGCAATTCTAGCCCTAAAAATGCATTGACAGTCAGCCTATTTAATCCATTCAAATGAATAGTAAAGGATCCAATAAACAGTAATTGACCAAATGCATTTCCACCTTTAAAATATGCGCTGGCACAATCTGTAGTCAATTTGTATTAAAATATTATTATTATTTTTTTAATAAAATAATTTAGTTTTAATTTCGGATAGGATTTTTAACCAATCTTATCATGTCACGTGTCATTATCCGAAAGTACTATTTTGTGGATAGATTTCCGATAAGATTTTAAATCAATTCTGACACGTCACTTGTCACTATCTAGTTACAATGATTTAGTCAAGATTTCAATAAGATTTTCAACCAATCACGTAGTGCCACGTGGCATTACCCACAACCTCATCATTTTTTTTTTGTTTATATAAACCGTACATTCATACTAATTCATACACCAAACTCAAAATTGATGAATATATTTTCATTGTCCGTCATACTCGTGTTTCAAGCAAACCGAAAAAACTTTTCCAAGTGTATGGTAAGTGCATTTGATTTTTTTATTTCTTCCTTTACAAACTTTACGTTTGTCTTATGCATTCTCAGTTTTATATGAATTTTCATTTCTCTTTATATTTCAAGAGTTTCGAGGCGAGCTTTCAAATTGTTTCAAGAGTTTAACGACTTGAGTGCAAGTTTATATGATCTTTTGTATTGCAAGTATTCGTATTGTATCAGTAAGTACTTTTTAGGTGTTGTTTAACGGATGAGACTTAAGCCCTAAGAAATTTACTTTTACATACTAATAATTGTCAATAAGACCAAATATATTCAAGGTCGGAATATTAATTTAAGATGAATTAAAATAGTTTTCCCTCAATGTTTACACTCTAAACATTGGCATGCTCGACAAAATCTAACTAAAGTTAGTAGCTATTTTAAGTGAATTTGCTCAACTAGCCGATGATAACAAGTTCCACGGGTACCATGTTGCTGTCCTCGTGCCATGAAAGTTCTCCTCCAATCCAAGAGGTAAGTTAGTCGTGAATCGTGATAGTGTAAAGATGAAATAAAATATTTCTCAAAGGTTGCCAAGAACAAGGATTTATTTTTAGCTGTATAACTTTTTCAGAGTCTACATCTTGTAAATTGACATGCTCCACTACATCATAATAACATGACTTATTAGTATGGAGAGAAATTTTGCTCAACTATCCGAGAGGTAAGTTTGCTGTGACAGTGCCCCTCTTCGTTTCTGCAATTTTTATTATTTATTTTGTAAACACAATTGCTACGATGCCACTTATAATGTCTATAACATTTATTTTAGGATTCTTGCACTTGTTTTTTAGTTACGTCAAACCCTTTTGAAGTGTTTAACGTTGGAATTTAGGGTACTTAGGCATTGCCTTGCCAATAAGTTGAATGTTTTTTGTGTTTTGATGCGCAGGAGGGCATCGCTCATAACGCATTGACATGAAACCTTGTTTGAAAAGAAAACAAAAACTTCAATACATGTGAATTTTAAAGTTACCTTTTGAAATTCTTGTTGCAAGTATCACAAGATACAACGGACAAGTATCCAACAAAATTTTGCTGGTTCGAGTTTACTAAATCTTTGCAGCATGGTGTGAATTTTGCTAGTGGATACATGGCCACTGTATCTCGTAATACTTACAACAAAGTTTGCAAGAGGTAACTTTAAAATTCCCATTGAAGTTTTTGTTTTCTTTACTAACTGATATGATGAATTTAAAAGTGGACCACATAGTTTCTATGTTTTTTTTCCTTTGGGAAACTGCATAAGGACATTGGTAAAAAAAAACTTAAATGTGTGAAAAGCTTGTTATGAATAGTTATGCAAGGGGAAGTGGGGGTTGTAAGCTATCTTTCGAAAATAAGATTTCCAAAATCGTATCTTTCGTTTGCAGGTTTTACTTCTGTGGTTCCAACATCAAAAGTAAAAGGAACAAATGTGATTGGAATCCTCGAATGTCATGGAATACTATTAGCTTATGATTCCAAGGTAACAGGCAAAGTCGATAAAAAAGAGCCTCAAATACGTAATTCTCGATATGATTTTTCCTTACTATTCTTCTCTTTTTGTTTTGGATGTTGCAGAACTGTTATTTCCTACTTATCACTAGTCTAATTTTCAGTCTCAGATAATTACAAAAAGTTTATAAATTTCGGGAGGCTCCAGATTGCTATCATTGGTGCTGTTGAGAACCGCAAAATCTGCCAGGTGATAAGCAAGATCATCGTGTCTTGAGAAGTGAGTCACTTCCAGGATCTGAATTAATTGAACTTCCCAAGACACGATGATCCTGCTTATCACCTAGCAGATTTTGAGGTTCTCAACTTCACCAATGATAGCAATCTCGACCCTCCCAAACTTTATAACCTTTTTGTAATTATCTGAGATTGGAAATTAGACTAGTGATAAGTAGGAAATAACAGTCCTGCAATATCCAAAACAAAAAGATGAGAATAATAAGGAAAAACCATATCGGGAATTACGTATTTGAGGCTCTTTTTTGTCGACTTGGCCTGTTACCCTGGAATCATAAGCTAATAGTATTCCATGATGGATTCCAATCACAGTTGTTCCTTTTACTTTCGATGTTGGAACCACAAAAGAAAAATCTGCAAACGAAAGATTCGATTTTGGAAATCTTATTTTTGAAAGATAGCTTACAACCCCACTACCCTTTGCATAATACTATTCATAACAAGCTTTTCACACATTTAGGTTTTTTACCATGTATCTCGTGGTACTTACAATAAGAATTGCAAGAGGTAATGCAAGCGCGTTGCCCTTTGAGGCAGTCAAGGTGGTCAGATCTGAAGGTGCTTCGAGAGGAAGACCTCTTCCGCTGTTGTCTCAACCTAAGCCAACAAATGGGTAAATTACTAAATTATTTGGATTTGCCTGATATAATATTGTTGATTTAGTCATTGTTGTACTGCTACTTGTGAAATTTTTTTCGTCGTTTGACATCTTCAATTACAGATTTGATTCTATGTGATTTTGCATTCTGAAAGCCTAGAATATAACTTGAAATTGAAGAATTACTTGTAAAAAAATTTCGTTGTTTGACATCTTCAATTACAGATTTGATTTTGTGTGATTTTGCATTCTGAAAGTCTAGAATCCAACTTGAAATTGAAGAATTACTTGAACAGTTTCTGTTCATTTTATATTGCAAAGTTCTGATTTGATGTGTGCAATTGCATTGTGCAACCCTAGATTTTGGGGATAATCAATTGTTTGTTTCTTCTACATTTTGAGAGTGTTGTTCTTGTTGCTGTGTGTCATGATGGTTTCTGCCAGTCATTTAGTCTAAACTTAGTCACCGATTTCATCTTGATTCCCAGGTGTTTCTAACACCGTCACTGTAAAATTGGATGAAACTATGTGACTTGGAAATTTCAGCTTCACTCCAACTATGTGAAAATCTTTTGAGTGTATCATATGAAGTTTGTAAAACTAACAGGGCATAAATATTCTTTGTAAAATGATGTATTACTTCATTATGAAGAAATTGAAACATTGCATAAGTTACTCACTCTCACCACCTTCTCTCTCTAGATTTTCTCCTGATTCTTATACTTTGATCGATCTATAGTTCTTATCAAGTTGTACTGCATCATCATTGTAATGTTTATGATCACCCACATATACATGTTTTGTTGCTTCAAACAAAATTGTCGTCGTTAAGATTAACATGTGAATATTTTTCAATGCAGGTTTTACAAGGATATTGTTCCACACTGGGGACGTTAAATTCATGTAAGTTGGAAAGATTTGAATCCCTGACTGTTTGTATCTTGATAGCCATGGAATTATCATCGGATATTTCGAGAGGAAGCGTGTTGCCCTTTGCCATGGCTATCTTCTCGAAATCTCTCCTCCTCCAATCCTCCCTCCGGCAATGCAAGCGCGTTGCCCTTTGCCCCTTTGAGGCAGTCAAGGTGGTCAGATCTAAAGGAGCTTCGTGAGGAAGACCTCTTCCGCTGATGTCTCAACCTAAGCCATTAAATTATTTGGATTTTGCTGATATAATATTGTTGATTTAGTCATTGTTGTACTTCTACTTGTGAAATTTTTTCGTTGTTTGACATCTTCAATTACAGATTTGATTCTGTATGATTTTGCATTCTGAAAGCTTAGAATCCAACTTGAAATTGAAGAATTACTTGAACAGTTTCTGTTCATTTTATATTGCGAAGTTTAGATTCGATGTGTGCAGTTGCATTGTGCAACCCTGGTTACTTGACACATAACATATTCAAATTACTAGGTAATAGATATTAACTCGCTTTGCTAAGGTGTGACGTGTAAGCTGACATAACCGTCTGTTAAATCACTTCTAGGTTCTTTTGTTGACAAAACGTCACCTTCATGCCTAGGCCTGAAAAATAAAAATAAAAATTTCTTGGCATTTTTAACATGTATGGTTTGTTGTCTTGTGGAATAAAAAAGAATGGAATTTTAACGAAAAGTTTTAGGTGCTGTTCGATTTAACGAAAAATCACATTTTTTATACTAAAAAGTCAATAATGGTACTATTTATTTTATCTTTTATTTTGTACTTATGGTTAAAATTTAAAGTTTTTTAGTAATTTTCATTATGTTTTTCCTAAAAAGAAAGTGAATAAGCGGGTTGGTGCAAACCATATCATACTTAATGCAGAAAACTTGATGATTTTATCGGGTGGGAAAGCGGGTTGGTGCCAATATGAGAAATTATTGGCTTTCCCATATTTGGGAAAAGATTTCCAGGCTTATGAGGAAATAGGGAGGATGGAAATGCTGCCCTCCATCCACAGTTAGGGGCTACAAGCATGAATACCCGCGTTTTGCTGTGGGTTTTAAGAACACCGTTTAAGACAATACTATTTAACATAAAATAAGTTTTATATATCAATATTTACATGTCTGTTGTTTAAGAAGGTAAATTAGCAACATATTACCGTGATAAAAAAATTAGCAGCATTAAACTGCTCATTATTCAAAATATTTAGATAGACTATGAACATGTTATTGAATCTAGATTTTCCTACTTCACTGTTTCCAGCTCATCTTCATCTTCATTATGTTGAGGTTTAAGGTTTCAGCTAGTTCCTACAAATTTTGAAAAAAAAAAAGGAGTTGTTAGTTCGTACATATAAGAAAACAAAAGGGGAACATAAGTAAAACTGAGATATAGTTCATTTGTGATCCTGAAGGTGCAAATGAGATTTTTGTTTCCCTCTATTTTCATCTGCTCTATCAGATGCAAAAAAAAACTAAAATGAGTGCATTCAAACCAACCCATTTTTCGCACTTCAGTCCTATATCAAATATATCTCAGTGATACTAATTTGACAGTCGGGGAGTTCAAATAAATCACTTGTAGCAACAAAAACAGTCAAAAAACAAATGTGTATGTAGAAATTAAAATAGTAAATAAGGTATCATTATGGCGAAGATGTAATAATTTGATGTGATTAATTTCACAAAGAAACCATATATAAAGGAATCTTGTGCAAACAATGCAACATTAGAGTGTTAAAAAGCGATTGAGGATTATTTGAAGTATGAGAGCAACAACATACAAATGAATAACATGTAAAGTTAAAATAGAGAAGACATTGTTGTACAATGTTGTATTGGAGGAGGGCATACATATGTAGAATAATATATAAGGTAAGCTGGAAATGGAATTTGTTATTCTAGAAAAAAAAAAGGATTTTGCAATTTTCTCTTATGGATTTTCTCTGTATTCGCATTTTGAAATAGGGAGCTCTTAGTGTGGATGGTTTGTTAAATTTAACTCAAAACAGTACAACATATAAGTAAACAAATGGGGGACACATAACCAAAAGCTAAGATGGAGTTTTCTTATGATAATGAGGGAGCATATATAACCGTTTTTTGCTCTTTTTTCATTTGCTCTATCAGATACAATGTGTGACAAAAAGAGTGCATTTAAATTAGAAAGAGTTGACAAAAACTAAAAACTGCTTTATAATTGGACAAAGAGAGAGGAATATAAGAAGAAACAAAGAAAAGGCCCTTTAAATTTTGGCAGAGACATTTTTAGCAAGTGAACAAAAAAAAAAAACAGAGGCATTTCCAAACAGAAACTCAATATCAATATGCAGCGAAAAGAAGATAATGACTAAGCAAGGAAAAAAACAAAAAAAAAATATAAACCTGAGCATCGACGTAGAATTCTTTCGAATGCAATACTTTCCTTTCAAATGAAAACTTTTAGGAAAATAAAAAACCAAATGAAATAGCATGGCAGAAAAATTGAGGGGGAAAATAAATTTAAAAAAAAGTAAATAAAAAAACAATGAGGACGATTGATGTTGTCCAATGTACTTAATTTCTCTCGAGTATAAAGACAGCTTACATATTTATTGACCATATGAGATCAGTAGTTGATATAATTAGTTCAATCGCAAAGGAACCCAATTCAACGCTTAAAGCTTAAACCTAGCTTATCACTGCATTGAAATGACAAAGAAAATGCTTATTATATCCATCCTTTCTATCATTCATTAGATATATCATTAGAATGCCACTGATACCAATGATAGATTTCATTACTCTGCACATATAAATTGTTCAGCCAAAACAATTGTTCATAAAAAACTAAAGCATCCAAATGCATAAAATGAAGATATATCTATATCTAAAGAGGAAGGCATATCATAAGCTTCAGGAATATGTAAAGAGAAAGGTAAGTATATGAATTAAAAAAAAAAAATTGAAATTGAAATTCTTATTTCTAAAGAAATTTAAGACAAAATAAGATTAGATTATAAATTAAACGTATAATAAAAGTAGATTCAACACTACTCTCTCAGTAGGAACTAAATTAGAGCAAAAACTTCCGGTCTTTATAAATGTGAGGTTTTTCAATAAGTGTGTTTTGTAAAAAGGTTTTAATCTTTCTTAGAAATATAACTTTCTCAATTATGCAAGCTTTGAATGAAAGAAAAAAACCATTGTAATGTTGGTGTTTTGTGTATCTGTTTCACATCTGTGTTGCAGAGATTTGATTCAAATTGGTGGATTTGGGTAAGAAACTAAGAAACCCTAACATTTCTTTCGGTTTTAAGAGTTGAAATGGACATGCATGTGTCTCTTTGTGAGATATAAGGGATTGAGGAATTTTGAGAGCGGTGGCTAGCTAAGGAAATAGTGAAGGAATAATTTTTTTTGTTTTGGGATCTAGAGTTTACTACAAAGTTGATTTCTCTTGATTTTTTGTTATTTTATTATCTTTTGTTCATGTATTTGAATGCATTTTTTTTAATTTCTGCCTATTTGTCTAAACCCCTATTCAGTTTGTTGGAATTCATCAAAGAGTATTGGGTCTAATCATATCCTTTTAATTTGGTAAGGTTTCTTTCCCCTATATAATTTTGGTTGGTATTCATAGATTTTCATCATAAATTATTGTATTCTTTTGCAAAGAAGTTCATTTTTGACACTTATGTAAACTTTAACACCACTTCACCAGATAACTCAATGGGTAAATTACACAAAACTACCTCAATTATGGGTCGAATGACACTATCATACCTCATCTTTTTAAAATGACAATTTCATACCCCATCTTACAAATTTGTTCCAATGTCAGATATCTGTCAGTTTTTTTGTTAATTTTTTTGTTAATTGCTGACGTGGCTAGAGGCGAGGCTCACTCACTAATTCAACTGGATTAAAAAATAATTAAATATTAAAAAATTAAAAATAAATTATTATTTTTATATAAAATTGTGGGATTCACCTCTACAAATCCTTCCCCACCCATCCCCCCCCCCCAACCTACCTCCACCACTTTTTCTCACTCTCCTCTCTCTCTTTCTCTCTCTCCTCTCTCTCTTTCTTTCTCTCTCTCTCGCCTCTCTCTTTTCTCTCTCCCTGCAACCTGCATCCCTAAAATCCCAAAACCCAGAAACCCTTCCCACCTTCCCCCACAACCTTCATCCACCACCCACCCTCTTCGATGCCAAGGAGGCCGACGATGGCTTCATACCCCTTCTCCCCACCCGAGCCCACCCCCAAATCAGAGAAACTCCTTCTCTATCTCTAATCCCTAGCTCCAAATCAGAGACACTCCATATCTCTCTCTAATCCTTGCACCATCTGGACAAGAAGGGTGAGGTCGAAGTCGAACAAGGCCGCATTTTCGAGATTTGGGAGGTTTGATGAGATTTTAGGTTTTGAGATTTGTAATGGGTTTTGGGATTTTGGGGATGCATGTTGCCCAGAGAGAGAGAAGAGAGAGAGGCAAGAGAGCGAGATGAGAGAGAGAGGGTGGGTGGTGGAGGAAGGTTAGGGGGGGGGATAGGTGGGAAGGGTTTCTGGGTTTTGGGATTTTAGGGATGCAGGTTGCAGGGAGAGAGAAGAGAGAGAGGCAAGAGAGAGAGAGAGAGAGAGAGAGAGGGGGTGGTGGAGGTAGGTTAGGGGGACGGGTGGGGAAGGATTTGTAGAGGTGGATCCCACAATTTTATATAAAAAAGATAATTTATTTATAATTTTTAATATTTAATTATTTTTTAATCCAGTTGGATTAGTGAGTGGGCCCCGTCTCTAACCACGTCAGCACTTAACATATAAATTAATAGAAAAACTGACGGAGGTTTGACATTGGAACAAATTCGTAAGATGAGGTATGAAATTGTCATTTTAAAAAGATGAGGTATGATAATGTCGTTCGATCCATAATTGAGGTAGTTTTGTGTAATTTACCCTAACTCGATTTCAATTAGAGAAAGAGGAAGAGAAGAACTGGATTCATATTTGAGGATTTGGCATGACTTTGTCCGAAAGAATTACTGAAAAAGAAGAGTTCAACAATGAATACTTTGAGGTTTGTGAGTCTATGTTTTAGGTAAATTGGAGATTTTGAATTAAGTTCGCTCAATATATTCTCATTTCCTTTTTGCTTTTGTTTCCCCCCTGCTTTCCCCTTGTAGTCTTTGCTCATGCAGTTCCGACTTTTCTACGAGGGCTGTGCTATGAAGGGAACCTTTCTGGTCAATAAAAAGGTATCATTTCTTTCATACCTGAGTTCAAATATGAGTTCAAATCCTATTTCTGAGCATTTGTTTCGTCGGTAATCAAGTAAAGCTCAAATATTTCCTACATGTCTTAATTTTGGATTAGTCTCTATATCTACACACATACATCGAACAAATACTCACTGGTCCCTAGACCCTAAACCCTAAACCCTAAATCATTAAGCCAAGCAAAAATGAATATTAAAACTTAACATTGGGAGAATACTAGGAGTCTTTTTTATTTTTTTAATTTTTTTTTATTTGCCAATACTAGGAGCCTCAAAACCAAGTAGTGTTATATTTGAATAAATTTTTATTTGATCGACTGAAAGTAAAAATCATATTTTTTTGGCAAGTACACACACGAACATACACTCCTAAATACTCATAGCACAAACGAATGATGGACTCAGATAAACACCCACAAATACATATACTACACACAGATACTATAATGGTTTCTTTTCAGAATGCTTGACCTTTGACTCTGTTGGTTCTATTGTTGAAGTTAGAAAAACTCATGTGTTACTTTTACAGCAGACTAGAACATTGATGGAAGCAGCCTTGGCGAATATGCAACTTAAGGAAAATAGTTTGAAGACTGTAAGGAGCTGTAACTTATAAAGAATTTGGTTCAAATGCTCTCTTCGAGCTCCCCCACTTGCAAGGCATCTGTAAAATCAGGGGATATACTCAACAACAACAACAACAAAACATTTTCCCACTAAGTGGGGTCGGCTATGAAATCAGGGGATATACTCAATTAATTTAATTTTTTTTTTATATATCTCAAGCTTCTGATCATTTTCCTGCATCAATGCTTTGTTTAGTTCATTGAAATTTTGAGGGGGGAATTTTGACCTTTTGACCCCATTTGTGATGATCAAGTGCATAATTGTGTTTGATCTATGTGGGAACCAAGGAACTCAGTTCCCTTTCATGCTTTGAATTCACTCTCAGTCTGGAGATTATATATAATCATTTGGGCATAGTTGCTTTATGTTCCCCTCTTCCGTCTCTAGGGTGTAGCTTCTGTCTGGTTATATGGGATTAGATTTGTGTTATTAATGTCAAATATTTTGAGTTAAACATGATTATATTTCTTGGCGTAAGCTTTAGTCTTTCTTCCTTCATTTCTCAAAAGAGGTTAATTTTTGCATTTTGTAGACAGAAAGGGGTTTTCATTGACATGTCTAGCGTGATGAAATCACGTTTTTTGGATTATGGTGCTTATTTTGATTCTTATGTGTAACTATGGGTGATATAACATTATAGGCTTGAGGTATAGTGCGTTATGTAGTCTTTTCCTTCAAAGATAACTAAGTGCCTCATAATAGATGTATCCCTTGGTTTGTCATTTTGTTACTCGATTACTGAGGTTTATATTTTGGTGCCCTATGCTTGGTTCTACAGTCAATTTTTGCCATGATTTTAGAAACATTTCTCTATCTTTGAAGTTTTGAAGTATTATTCAACATATGTTTGTTAATTTTATTTGTTTTTTTGTTTGTTGGGGTTTCTTGCAGCCAGACCAATGATAGATTTCGGATGAGCAAAGGCTGTTGAAACTATAAATTCATCTCTAACATGTGCCAAAGAAGTCCCAGCAAAGGCTGGTTATTGTTTTAAAACATAATTTACATGTTATTAATTTTTCTTGAGCATTAAATAACAAAGAACTAGCTGACCACACTTAGTGGGAAAAGACTTTGTTGTTGTTGTTATTGTTGTATTAAATAACAAAGAACACGAGTAAATTGGACGAATACGTAAAATACTCACTGATGAGTACCTAAGTATTATACTCAGTTCAGTTATTGCATCCGCTATATTTCTTCCATAAACATGAATTGCATGTGAGGACAGAGTATGAGGTTTAATTCCCCTCTCCTCCAATATTGCTTGGGTAAAAACCATATAAGCTTGGAAAAAACCAGCAGCCACGACCAGGCTCCCCTCGATCTCTCTTCCTTCACTTTACTCTTCTTATTGGGTCGATGACTCTTGAAATCAAGTCTACTGAATGGGAAGGACCTTGCTTTCCAAAATCAAACTCGACCAAAACCAGCAAGTGCGTCGCATTGATGCTACATTGACGTACCGGGTGTTGGTTAGCCCTTGTCGATATTAAATTGCTTTGGATGCTCTGCTGGTCAAAAAGATGAAATCAGTAGATGGAGCAATAAGGTTAAATTTGAACAGAAAGCGCCTAAGGCCCCGGGGTGGAGGGGCTATTTCCTACTGTTTGCTGGCCACTACCATAAAGCGCGTGGTAGCATTATCAATTATATTTTTTTTAAGCATGTGAAAGTGACTAATCCTTGTCTCTCCAAATTTTCAATTTTTGTACCCTGGAGAATTTAAGGTGTGAATGTGATCTGCTTTAGAAGGACTCGGCTGAATGTGTCCTTCACTAGCACCAGGCAACTTCCTGGCATCAGGAGGAGCTGGATTCATTCTTAATTTCACCTTTCTTTCTTTCTTAATTTCACACTAAGGGGATATTTTATACTAATCATACTAAGGGGATGCGGGGGAGTATGAACTCAAAACATAGTGAGTTGAAGAGAAATTTCTTAACCATAAGGGCAATCCACCAATTGTTTTTCTCGTAATCAGGCTAAACCTTAGTTCACCGAAGCCAATTTGGGAGGTATGCTTTTTCCTATATCAAGATTCACTCATTCATTTTCAAATGTTTTAGTTTGCTTTTATCCTTAATTGAAGAGTCGTGTATAGCTACTGTGATATTTTGGATTAATAATGAATGAACAAGTACGTAATCTGAGTGCTACAGCGACCCACCAGGTGTAGGTTAGCTGTCTTTGTTAAGATTAAGTTTCATTGGAAGATCTGCTGATCAAAGATGAAACTAGTGGATGGAAGAAAAAAAAGTAATGATAGGGAGACCAAATTTGCAAACAAAATAATGTGTCACCAATATAAAAACGCACGTTAATCTACACATAAGTAGTAATCCAATCATCAACTTCTATGTCATTTAGTTTATAAAATTTAATCTATAAATTTAGTTTTCTAGCATTATATATATAAAAAAAAAATTATGTAGGGATGACTTGTGAGTGTGACTTGTAAGCTTTAATGAAAGTTGTGAACTCATGAGGATGTGCCCTTTTTTTGTCTTTCTTCTTTTGTGTGAACGCATTGAATTTTTATTCGGGAAAAGTAAGGTGCTTGAGTTGGGTAATTTCATATCTCCTTTTTTGTATTCGACATCTTCATAAGATTGTCCGGAGCATATAGAACTTTTGTAATTTTGTGTAAGTAAGGTCAACTAGTACAATTGTTGAACTTAAACTGATCTAGTCTCAGCGGGCAACTACTCTCTCCTCCCTTGCTTGCTTTTCATTCCCAATTTCTACCTCCGTATGTCTTTTGCTTAGTTTAGTGCCTAGATAGATAGAGAGAGAGATGCTGGATCATGCCTTACTTGGGCCAGGGCACATAATTTCAGGCAGAGTTATGGACTCTCTTATGACCTTTCAATAGCCTTGAAAATAGAGGTGGCAAACTAACCTATTGAATTATTAATGAATAACTATTAAGACCCCGTTTAGTTTGATTTTTATCATAACATGGTGGTGAACTTGGTAGTTTTAATGATTGTGTAATACCTTATAGTGATATCAAACTAAATGAGTCAAAGACTCTTAATACTTTTTCATTAATAGTCCAACGATTTGATTTGTCACATGAACTCGGAAAGACAAATATTATTCAATCTCCATTGATGAACAACTATATACTTTTACTTAAAAAAAAAAGATAACTAGTGGTAAGTTACGATTACTCCTTTGACTTGGAGAGGCTATGAGAATTTTATCCTACCCTCTATGATTTTGTAATGTAAAATTCACTTTTTTTTTCTTCTGAAATTATAAAAATATCGTCAATCAAAATTACTTAGAAATTTCTTGAAAGAAAATAGTGACTAACTGGAAAATTTAAAACCGTGTACGCAAAGTGCACAAGGGAGGCCCCATCCCTGTCCCTTTTTTATACTTTTGTAACTATTCATCTCTTAATCATAGGGGTGGGCACTTGGAACCGAAAACCGAAACCGAAACACAAATCGAATCAAAGCGCACCAAACGGTTTGGTTTTGCAGTTTTGAAACGGTTTCGGTTTCAAAACCGAACCGCGGCACACAATGATGTAGCTACAGGCCCATTTCTCATCTTTATCATCTTCTTTTCGAAATGACTCAAGGCGAGCCATTTGAGACCAACCTGAATGGGCCTATCTGGATGATACAAACCTGGCTTTAATGGTACTTCCCAGAGTTTCGGGCTGCCAATTTGGAGTTCCCGGAGGGTGTAGCCCCTGCCCGAATCCTGGCTGGAGCTGCCCCTATAGATCACTCCACCTTTGCCTGCTTCTACTTCTTCAGAGTTTGTAGGACTCGATCAGATTTAGAATGGGGTGCGCCGGTCTTGAGGAGATACCCTTGGTTTTCTGACTAAGTCTTTCAAGATGCTCATGGTGAAGATGCTACCCCCTATTGTAGGGAGAAATTCATTAGCTGCATTCAACCGAGAGACCTGGCCTGGGGAGGTCGGGGTAATAGATATGACCGAGGTTTGGAGGTGTACCATCCTAACTTTTGCAGCAGGCAGTTAGGATTCAGGCAAGCCATTCCTGTCCTGTTCTTCGATTCTATCCATTGTGGCACTTTATTTCGACTACCAACTCCCTCTGAGGTGATCTTCCGAGCTGCCCGACGCAGTCTTGACGTAATGAGTCAGGCTGCCCGAAAGTCCATCATCCTCAACTTTGAATGTACTTCGCTCTTTTCTTCTTGGTGGGAAGACAGATGGACCAAGAAGTATGGAGGAGACTTGAAAGAGACTCATGATCGCATTTTCAGTCAACTTTCTCTTAAGTCATACCCCGGCTCGGGCGAGCTTGAAAATTGGAAGGAGATGATCCAAGAGAAAAATCGGTCACTTCTGATAGGTATTTCTCTTTTTAACCTGATTCTGTTTCCATTCTGAAGTCCATCTAACCTTACTCTTGCTTGACCCCGCAGCCCCCGTGGATGTTGAATCAGAAGCCATTGAGTCCGAAGATGACTCAGTTGATGCTGCAGTTCTCTATGAAGCTGCAGCAGAGGCTGAAAGACAAGAAGCTGGGGAAGGTGTGGATGTTTCGGAATCCTTTGGGGATTCAGAAGCTGAAGAAACACCTGAGGCAATTATTAAAGCACCAAAGCGAAAGAAAGCGACTGTGATCGAGGCTTCAGATCCTGATCCTGCACTTCTACCCAAAACCCCACGACCAACTCTTACTAGAAAGAGTAAGAGAGCAAGAACTGTCGCTCCTCCTAAGTCATCAGCCTCATTGCTCCAGTCCCCGAGGCAGGCAGAAAGAAGCAGCAATCTTCAAGTAAGTTTCTGTTCTTCTTTACCAAACTGCTACCTTTCTCCTTTATCTAATTGCTTCTTGTTTTCCTCGAAAAACAGGACCTCAAGCATTTAAGAGACCAATCATTGCTTCTAAGGAGGAACCATTAAGAGCTGCCATGCACAAAAAGGCTGAAGAACTGCAAAATACGCCCTCAAAGAACTCAAGGTATGATTTATATTTTTTATCTGTACACCCATTCTTGCTTTCACAGAACTCTAAATCTGATTATTTGAATCAGGCCGCAAGAGAGGAAAAGCTTCTTCCGCCCGAGGCCTCCCCACCACTTGTCCGAGAAACCAGCCTTTCTCCTCCTCAGGTTAACCCTTCAGAGGTACCTTTTCTTCCTTTTTCAACCCTTAGGTAACTCTATAGTTTCTAGACTTAATGCCCGAATCTTTCTTCTTCTTCTATCTGTACTTAGGCTGGGGCATCTGCCTTCTTGCCTGGTCATGGCCATCCTCTGAAGTTTGTGATTTCTTCTCCTACCCTGGATGCAACTCATTCCTCTCAGTTTGACCCTTCTACAGGAGTTATGTTGCACTTCGTGGATGAGGGCAGTAACTTGGTGAGCCATTATTCCCAAATTGAATTCTTGTACATTGCTTCCAAATTAACTCCTACTCACGTTTTCAGCAGCCTTCTCCGGTATATGAGCCACCCCCTCCATCAGTGGTATCAGATAATGAACCTATAGTCCCTGAGATTCCTGTAACCTCAGAGGTAATAGTCTCACGGGTGCCTGCTTGCCCGACAGTTGATATTGATGAACCTCCTTCTTCTCCTCAGGATCAAACTCAGGTATGAGAGTATTTTCTTCTTGTTTTTTCCTCTTACAATTTGTTTACTAACAATTGCTGCTACCTCGGGATATCTTTAGGGCACTGGTGCAGGTTCAAGTGCAGCTTCTTCTTCCCTTGCTGGTGGTGGAAAGTCTTCCCCTCAACGAGGGTTTAGTACTCTTCCTGGTGAAACCCCTGGGCTAAGTCAGGTACATTTCTTCTCTCCAAAGCCTCATTTTGTCTCAAACTGTATTCTTGTCTTGACCTGGTCTTTTTTGGCTTTTCGCAGCAAATCCTGAAAGAGACTTTCCACCTCGTTTGGTCCGTAAGTCAAATCGCTCTCGTCCTCATTTATCTTCTGGAGGTACTGAGATTCCCCCTTCTGGAATTGAGAAGATCGGGCAGACAAGGATTGCCCTCCCAGTGGGCATTACTCCATTAGAGGGAGCTGCAGTGCAGGATCCTCCTCATTTTCCATCCTCAGACCCTGCTAAGTTGCCCAAACTTTTTGAAGCACTCGGGCGGCTTGAGACGAGGTTGAAATCTTCAAGACATTCTTCAGCAACCTCCAGTTCTTCAGAGCAACAACGAGTCTTCCAAGAATGGGCACGGAAGGACTTCACTACTTCATTCAGCCTCAAGGCTCTTTGTGATTTGGAAAAGGTCACAATTGAGTCTTTCAAAACTGGTCGGCTATCAAAACCCCAGCACGATTCCTTTCTCTCTTGTTTTGAGAATTTAAGGGCTATTAGGGAGCAATACCAGAGAGCTGACAGATAAGCTAATCGGGCAAGATGCTTTATGGAGAAAGAGTCAAGCACCTCCGCTCAAGTTGATCGGTTGATGGATGAAAGCTTGCAGACAAAAGAAAGGGTTAGAGTTGTTACTTCTGAAATCCAAAAGCTGGAGGAACAACTGGTTGCTCTTAAAGTTGAACAAGCAACTCTTCTGGATACCCTTGAAAACCAAATTGAGGGAGTAGAGAAGTCAAACTCGGAGTTAGAGCATACTAGGTCCCAACTTGTAAATAGTCATACTGTTTTGGTCGAACCTAATAGGATATTTGCCATTATGCAGACATATCATTCTCGAATAGTTACCCTGAGTGAAGATGTTAAATTTTTAGAATAGGATGATTTGTAACCCTTTGGAATGAACCTGTGTTTTATCCCCTGCTCTGCTCTTGGTACTGTTTGAATTGACTTTGGGCAACTCTTTACCCCCTTGTTTACTTTCTTCTTTCTTCTACTTCCCTCGTCAGCATAAATCTTAGGGCCTGATCTTGATTCATTGGCCCCCTTCATGGTACTTTTATTCATGCAGGGGCGTTGGGACAACCCGGGATCTTTTCTTTCCTCTGCTGTACCAACTGGTGACCCTGGCTCTTCTTTTCAAATGAGGTTAATCATATTGATAGGAGCCTCCAAGAAAGGGTTTGTATCCACCATCATACTGGCTTGGGGCTTGTCAAGTAACAATTTTCCCTTCACTATCAGGTCTTGTATCCAATCTCTAAACTGGACACAATTGACTATGGAATGGTTGAAGGTATAGTGTAGCTTACAATACTTCTTCCCTCTAAGTTCTTCTGGTTTGGGCATCTTTTTGGTACTGTCGGGCAAAATTACTCTTGCCCGTACCAGTTCTTCATAGATCTCAGGTGCCTTGGTCAGATCGAACGAATAACTCTGGTACTTGGGTGGTTTCATGGGGACGAAACCACCATCGTTCATTACGATCTTCTGATCTTTGACAGGTTGGACTAGCCCTTTTACCGTCAGCGGTTTGAAAGGTGTGGTCATTTCAGCAGCACACACGTCAATGTCTTCTTCATCATGGCCACCCTCATGCTCTGGTCTGGTTTCTCCTACTTCCACACGATGAATTGTAGCTTTGTTTTTGTAGAATGGAGGAACCTTGGAAGTGTGCTTCACTTGTTGCTCTTCTTGCAACAGCCTCTCATACTTAGTGGCAGCAATTACCAATTCTTGCAGCTCGTTGAATTGTGTATCATAAAATCTCTTCATCAAAGGTAATTTCAGAGCCCTTTGAGCAATTGATATGAGCTGCGCTTGGTTGATGGGGAATTGGCATCTCATCATTGTTTTCCTGAACCTCATCATGAAGTCCTCAGTAGATTCATGATCATATTGTTTGACTTCAACAAGGTCATTGATAGTCAATTCCGGCTCTATTCTGTAAAATTGTTCGTGGAAAGCCATCTCCATTTGCCCTCAGTTGGCAATAGAGTTAGGGGGTAATAGAGAGCACCACTGAGATGCTAAACCCGCCAATGAATTCTCAAACAACCTCAATTTGTAATTTGGGTTGTCCTCATACGCCACACAATGATTGGAGAATTTGAAAATGTGGTCTTTGGAGGACACGCTACTGTCTTCACCTGTGAACGTTGGGAATGCAGGCATCTTGAAGTTGAGAGGGAATGGATTTAGCTCGTCAATATATTCAAGATAAGGCTTTTGGTAAGTGACCTTGAATATTGGGCGAGCCCGCGGTTGAGCATTTTGAGCCACTGTCCTTCTTAGCTCAGCCAATTCTTCCCTCAGATGCTGAGTAGCTGAATTATCACTATGACTGATGAGAGCAGATTCGATCTTTGGGCTCCGGTCGTTGCCCGCACCTGCTTCTCTCCTTGGTTCGGGCTTCCTCCAGTTAGTTCCTCCTCCCTTATTAGCTAACGGGGGTGGCCTGTAAGGTGGAGGTTTATCTGAAGTAGTGGTGCCTTCCTTTCCGCTAGTCTCCTTAATCATTACAAGCATTCCGTACTTCGTTCTCTCTTGCTCGCTCTGCCTCCTATTATTAAATGATAATAATGGGAAGCTGGGAAGCTCTTTTTCCAGAACTGGCTCTATCACAGGTTGACTCCCTTCAGGAACTACCTTATTATTTCCCCTATCCTTTTCTTCTTCTAATAATGGGAATAAGGGAATGATTGGTTCACTTCTCATGGTAACTTGGCTCATCCCAATTCCCTGAGCCCCTTTTGGAGTAGAAAACTCCAGATCAAGTCTTCTCTGTAGATTCCCTATTAATGTACAGAGTCTACTCACTTCTCCCTTGGTTTCCAAGGAGATTCTTTCCATGCTTTTTAGTACTTGGATCATAGTAGCTTGTAGTTCTTCACTAGTTCCCTTTCCTTCCGATCTCTCAGATAAAGTTGGGCTTTCTAGGACCACTCGTCCTGATGGGGAAGAAGGGTTTCCTGATTAATCTGCCATTTGTAGAAGAAAAGGTTGAGAGAAACCCTCATTCGGATTCTTTTTGCCAATTTTGTGGCTTTTCTTTTTGGACAAGCAAGATCAAAAGGTATATGATCCCACTGGGCGTGCCAAAACTATGTTCGTGTCAGGAATTTTCGTCGGGGATGTTTCCTGGCCGACGAGCGCACAGCTCCCCTGGAGGTTGGCGCCGGTTGAGAGCTGCTATCGGGCTTCTGCTTCACTGTCGGGCTTTGTCGGGTAAGGCTCGTCGGGCAAGGCTGGAAGAGAAGGACAACGTTAACTTTGAGAGGTGCCTTTGTGGGGCCTTAGGTATAGGACTTGAGGCTCACAATCAAGATTAACTTCTAAGTACTCAGGCGTGCCACTGCCATCTTTAGCATGGCAGATGTAAAATGGATGTCGAGTTTTAGTTGTATATATATATATATATATATGCTCGAGACACTGTGTTAGTTATGACAGGTGCCTTTGTGGGGCCTTAGGTGTAGGCCTTGAGGCTTCCTATCGATAACTAAACCAGTGCTCGAACACATAATATTTGTTCCATTGATTGCAGGAGTCTTACAACTATTATACTTCTGATTACCTGAATCCGAGAGATAGAACAAACCCAAATAGGTGCCTTTGTGGGGCCTTAGGTGTAGGCCTTGAGGATTCCCATTAGAATTCGTTCTTTATACTCAAACGTTCTAGACCGCGGAGCGGAATGAATCCAAATAGGTGCCTTTGGGGGGCCTTAGGTGTAGGCCTTGAGGCTTCCTATCAGAATCCATTCCATGCTTAAGCGTTATATGATAATCATAATATAATATAAATAAAACTAAGGGGTAGGTCGATTACTTGCGCCCTAAGTAACTTCGAACTTCTTGTTTATCAAGGACTATCGTGGATGGTTTAAGTCCACATAAGGTTCTTTTTTATGCCTTGAGGCCAAGGACTTTCAACTGATCAAAATTTACATGCCCGAGGGCTTAGAACTCAGATCTGGTTTGAACAATGAAGATATATTCAAATCGGATCCAAGTACTGAGAGATTCTTTTAATAGTCATCTTACTAGAAATAACTTGAATACAACTGGAAGTATACAACATATTGCTAGGCTAATGAATGAAAAGACAAAACACAAAGAAGGTCGGGCAAGTCTGATCGTTTTGCAGGTCCCTATCTTTGTGGCTTATTAAGGGTCTGAGAGCTTTAGAGAGAGGTAAGGAGATGAGTTTACAAAGAGAAATCGATACTACAACAAGGTTAAACAGAGTAGCAGAGCTATAACAAAGGTTTGAGTGAAGGCTTGTCCCAAGAGGGATGAAGGCTTGGGCTGACTACAACTTCGTTTTGAAGGTAAATCTGGCTTTGAGCAGAGTTTGTGCTTGCATTTGTTGTTTGATTGAGTGTCCTTATTCCTGATTTCTCTTTCTTCTTTTATAGACAACTCAGCTTGGCCTCTTGTAGCAACAGCCTTGCCCGAATGCAACTTGAGAGGCAGTGAATCATCAGCTATTTTACTTGTTCTGCCATTATAAAGTACTTTATGAGCTGTATAGCTGGTCAGTCTATACCACTTGGCCTTTGGGTAGGTGAGCAAGTGGTCTTCATGAGCTGCACCAAGTCAGAAAAGCCCTTTTCTGCTTTCTGGGTTTTGGCTGGGCTTCGGCCGACTCTTCCTTTAGGCATCCTTTTGGGCCAGCCACTTTCCTGAGCCCAAAGTTCAAGTTTTGATCCAAACAAGAACAGATCCAAACTTCTGTTACAAAAAGATAATGAGAAAGTGCATTCATATAATCAATACTTGACATAATATGCCCCCGGTTATCATTTTATACGGAAATTCCTTCAGCAAAATGAGTATACAATACACATCCAATTATACATGTATTATATATACACAAGCATATACATATATATATATATATATATATATATATAGACGGTACCTGCGCAAGGACCTGTTTGAGGAGACCGGAGCCCTAGAAGAAAACGATGGCTTCCTGCCACTAATCCGGCCATCACGGTCCAAATCTGCTCGTCGGAAATACGCATCGAAGAGATACACATTCGCCGATTGTTTCTACGCCGACGCCATCGCCACGCACGCAGCGCCGGGAAGAATAAGAAAACCACGAATTCGGAGAACCAAGATTCCGATACCTTAGAAAACGACGACGTACAGCGGGGATTTTGGTTGCCTTTCTTCTTCGATTCGGAGGAAAATCAGAAGACGACGGAGGCACTGAGAGATGCCAATGGTTGGGTAGAAAAACGATGGTCCTTGATCGGTTTTTCCTTTTGATTTTTTGTGACAAAAATGGTACTGTATTCGTAGTGATATTTCAAAACTGCCATGACCCATTACGTACTACCACAACAAATACAATATAGAAATGAGGGTTAGCAAGTTTAGGTTTTCGATTTGTCAGCTTGTACAAATTGGGGAAACAAAAACGTGCACATATTGAAAGGTACTAATTAATGTGAGAATGAGAAGGAAGTTACAATTTAGAAATCAGAACGATTTGTTTGTCAGAATTTGACATATTATGTTATCAGATTGTAAACTGTAGCTGCACATTTAAGCATTGCTATGTAATTCCGTCTAAAGATGAAACCTAATTCATAATCTAAACACCCATAGATAATGTACTCTTATCATGGCCAACAGGCAACTCATGTCCACGATGGTGTTGTGTTCGCGTTTCATCGGTTTTACGTCCTATTCTTCTTTAATGAGACGATTAATGATTAGTGTTCTAAAATATGATTAAAAACCCTTTAAATAACTTCATTAGTTGGTACAATTAAGGCATTTTGTTAACATCGACACATAATGTAATAAATTCTTAATTTAGAGCTACAACCTTGTCCAGTTTCCATTATTTTGTAACAGTATATATTGGTTTGGCGTATGTTGTCGCCTGCTCTGCATTGAAGTTGGCAACTCCATTGTGCGAGCTTCTTCCGTTCTTAATTGTAGCAATGTCTCAATCACTGAGATGAATTTCTCGAATTTTATTAGGTATATGCCAATTTATGTGCTCTTAACTATTTTTTGGTATGAATAGTTGCACCTTTTTATTTTCAAATGCTAAAGACAATTGTTCACGTGCGCGTAAGTTGTAAATTATAATACATAGTTATTGAAGTTGAGCATGATTCATATGGTATATGTTTGCACTTAAAATGTACCCATTTTTACTTATTTGGGCCATTTGGGTAAAATATGACTTTTGGTGGATTAATATGCAAGAAAACTAACTTGGAAAGATATTTGGCTGCAAGTGGAGGGGTTTGACACTATAATATTGTTTCTCCAATTTGTTTGGGTGGTGGAGGTTTGCCAAGAGCTTTGTTTAATCAACAATTGCATGCTTGCAAATGGGTTGGAAGGCTACATACGGATATGGAAGTAGACATCATGTGAAAGAAGCCAACTTGCTTCTTTTAATTGTTAGTTTATTACAAGTGGAGGAGACATGTGCTAAAAACATGTGGTGGAAATGCTAGTTTCCCTTTTAATATTATTTCTCCATGCAAGTTGGCAAATGGAATGCAAGCTGCCCAAGCTTCTTTCAGGCAGATGCAATGTCCTCAGCAGGGGTTTTTTTTCCAGACCTCTATATAAAGGAGCACAAGCACAATGATTATGGACACTCAAACAACCAAACAAATACAAGCACAAACTCTGCTCAAACTAGATTTGCCAAAAGCCTTCTTTTATCTAGTTTATTAGCTCTGCTGCTCACTTGCAGTATCGATCTCCTTTGTAGTTTTTATGTACAACTCATTTTCAGTCATTTAATTTACAAGCAATCTGCAATATTAGTCACTTTCCCCTGTCATTTACATTTTCAAGCAACCTTGTCATTTACATATTGTTCTATCTGTCCATATAAGTAAAGTCCTTATTTTTAAGGCAAACAAAGAACCTTGATTTGAGTCACTCCCACTCAATGACACAATCTCTTGGTTTGAAGTCAATCTCAGGCGCAACCTCAATCATTCAGAACCCGTCTACCAGCGGCATCTAGTAGTGGCACGCCCGCACCCCACCAATCTCGTGTTCGAATAAATCCCCGGCATGCCCGCAAGGCACCATGGCGGATTTAGGGAGCGAACAGTATGTTTGATGGAATGGATTTTTTATGCGAAAGAATTTCCAAGGGAAACCAAGATAACTGTGGCAAATTGTAGGAGTGAGCATCTTTATAGAGACTGAGTAAAAGTTTTTTTTTTTTTTTAATCTATAAAGACGTAAATTCATTACCAAGTCACCATAATTACAAAGACAAAGGTCTAGTTACAATAAGTACAAGGCCAAATCGGATAAATGATTCATGTGGTCATAAGGTATTCGTAAGATGACCCATGTACTAAAAACACTTGGATTTAAACCCATGTGCTATACTCCGTTAGCAAATTTAGTCTAAAAATAATTTTTCCGTTAACTATGTGTTAATATATGGATAAAATTGTACTTTAACGTGTGCGTCTTCTTCTTCCTCGTCTTTATACTGTCTAATGTATAAGAACAAGGTCTGTAATTTGTACTTTCACAACACCATGTCCGAGAAGTATGGATAAGAAGAATTTTACATCCCTGAAACAAAAAGTCAGACATAACTTGACAACAGACCCGTATTTCTTGTGCAAACCCGATAGCACATCTGATCAACGCCAAACGAAAATAGTAATCGGTTACATTGTTCACTCTATCATCCAAATCATAAATTCATAGTCACCAAAAATAAATGTATTTTCTACTCCTCAACGTCTTCATGTTTGGGGGGAACCTAGGAAAACTCAACAAAATCAACAAATTTGTATCGATTCTCCTTCCTTCAACTTATATTCCTAGTCTTCAACATAAATTTCAAAATTTCAACTTATGTACCTAGTGTCCTACATCAATTTCAATTTTGATGAAAACCCAGAAACCATTTTTACACATATTACTACTGTTCTACTTCAATTTCAAAACTTTTTAGAAAAACCCAAAAATCTTGTTTGCTTATATTCCTGGAATTCCACTTCAATTTTAAATTTTGATGAAACACAGAAACCCTTTTTACACATATTACTACTGCTTTACTTCAATTTCAATACTTTTTGAGAAAACCCAAAAACCTCGTTTGCTTATATTCCTGGAATCCCACTTCAATTTTAAATTTTGATGAAAACACAGAAACAGGAACAATAAGCAAAACTTTCACTTGGAATGATCACTGGGTGTTTCGTTTTTTTCAGATATTATAATCCTCCCACGCAGAGGCCATCGATTTGTCTCATACTGTCTATTTGGATCGCTTCACCTCCTCTTGTCTATTTTACCTCCTTTTTTTTTTGGTGTATGAAAATTGGAATTAAGAAATTCATTTTTTTTTTATCTCTGTGTTAAACTAAATTAGATTGGTTTGTCGTTATGAAATTCATACTAATAATTAGAATAATTGTAATTATGTGTCAATCAATAAGTCGTCAAATTATTATCAGTGTTAGGCTAAGCCCGTGACTCAGATTAATGTGGCACGTCTTTCATCTTAATTTGTGCCAAAGAATGGCCAATGAGTTCATATGATTATTCTTACTTTTTTACTTTTATTTCTTTATGCATAACATTTTTGTTTAAAATATACGTTGCCACTCAGCTTATTTAATTCATTGAATAGTAATTGTCAGTAATTGGTCAAATACTGGGCTGACACAAAGTTCAATTTGTATTAAAATATTATTAATTTTTTTATAAAATAATAAAAAAATAATTTAGTTTTAATTTCGAATATGATTTTTAACCAATCTTGTCATACCACGTGTCATTATTCAAAAGTACTATTTTGTGGATAGATTTCCTATAAGATTTTGAACAAATCCCGACGCACTACGTGTCACTATCTATTTAAAATCCTTTAACCAAGATTTCGATAAGATTTTTCACCCAATCACATAATGCTATGTGGCATTATTCACAACCTTATCCTTTCTTTTTTGCCCATATAAACCCTACATCCATCCTAACATTACTAATTAGTATAGAGAGAAATTTTGCTCAGCTATCCGAGAGGTAAGTTTGCTGTGATAGTGCCCCTCTTCGTTTCCGCAATTTTTATTATTTATTTTGTAAACACAATTGCTACGATGCCACTTATAATGTCTATAACATTTATTTTAGGATTCTTGCACTTGTTTTTTATTTACTTCAGACCACGTCAAACCCTTTTGAAGTGTTTAACGTTGGAATTTAGGGTACTTAGGCATTGCCTTGCCAATAAGTTGAATGCTTTTTGTGTTTTGATGCGCAGGAGAGCATCGCTCATAACGCTATTGACATGAAACCTTGTTTGATGTGTAATGTTTCTGACTGCATTTGGGTCAGCAAAATTTGTAACGCGCGAGCAGAAGACATGCTTATCAAACTTTTGAAATTCAGTGTTTGTGTGAAAGAAGGTGTACGCGGGATGGGATGTGGAACTGTCAGAAAAATATGGCATCAAACCACCTAATAGGTAAGTTCTAAAAAATTCCAAATGCGTATGCTGAAGTTATTGATTTCTTATCAATTCCAGTCTCTCGAAGCCCTCTCGGACGTCAAATTCCAAGTAAGTTTCAAAAAGGACTATTTTTTGTTTCAATTTCTACTATTTGGTTTCTGTTGAGTTTACTTCTAAGTTGTGAGTTTGTGTGTTTCTAAATTTATTCCAATAAACTTCAAGAGCATATGTTTTTTTTTTCAATTTCTCCTATTTGAATCCCTGATAGTAATTTAGGTCATGGATCAATTTACCCAATAGTAATTTACCCAGATGGACTGTTGAAGGACTGTTTTGGATTGTTTGTGCAAGGATCACTTCCAGGAGCCGAATTAATTGCTATAATTTTAGCAATGATCAATTTACCCAATAACAATTTTCAGTCATAGGTGGAGAGAGATTGATTCTTAGGTCCCAAAGCTCGGCTAGTAAGTGCAATTGGTCTCCCTTGTTGCTGTAGAACCGCCCCAATGCCATTATCAGAGGCATCACATTCCAACTCAAATGGTAGTGTGAAATTAGGCAAAGCAAGGACCTCTGGGGAGGTCATAATATCCTTGAGCTTCTGGAAAGTTACTTTAGCTTCTGTGGTCCACAAGAAACCATCCTTCTTAGTCATATGATAAAGTGGTTGGCAGATTTTGCCAAAACCAGGCACACAAATTTCCTGTAATAACTTGTGAGACCAAGGAAACCTCTCAATTTTTTCATTGTAGTAGCCTTAGGCCATTCCAATATAGCCTGAATCTTGGAAGGATCAGCCTCCACCCCTTTGCTTGATATGACATGGCCTAAATATTCCACTCTACTTTGACCAAAAGCACATTTCGGCTTTTTAACATAAAGTTGGTGCTGCTGCAACACTTCAAATGTCATTTTAAGATGCAACAGATGGTCTTCCCAAGTCTTACTATAGACTAATATGTCATCGAAGAACACAAGGATGAAATTCCTCAAATGGGGTTTGAATATATCAATCATAAGGCTTTGGAATGTTGCAGGTGCATTAGTGAGTTCAAAAGGCATCACTAAAAACTCATAGTGACCTTCATGGGTTCTGAAAGTAGTTTTTTCAATGTCTTGAGGATGCATCAAAAGTTGATGATAGCCGGATCTTAAATCAAGCTTAGAGAATAACCTAGCACCATGTAGTTCATCTAAGAGATCATCAATCAGAGGAATAAGGTACTTATCCTTGATTGTTATAGCATTAAGCTCCCTGTAATCCATACACATTCTCCAGGTTTCGTCTTTTTTTGTTCACAAGGAGAACTGGACAAGAGAAGGGATGATTTCAAAAATGACTGTTTTGAAGGAAATAACGTCCTACAATCATGATATTGTTGCTTTTTATAGCATTTTCGTTTGCAGGGTTTTCATTTGTTGTTCCAGCATCAAGGGTAAAGGGAACAACAATCATTGGAATCATCGAATGTCATGGAATTCTGTTGGCGTATGATTCTAAGGTAACGCGCAAATTTGACAAATAGGTAATTGTCAATAGGTTTTTCCTATTATTCTCCTTTTTTTTTTGTTTTGAATGTTGAAGGATTGTGTTTTCCTATTTATCACTAGTCTAATCTTCAGTTTTAGATAATTATACGAAGGTTATGGAGTTCAGGAGGCTCCAGATTGCGATCTTTGGTGACATTAAGTCAGCGATTAAATTAATTTGGCTCCTAAAAAGGATTACCTTCCCAAGACATGATGATCCAACTTATCAGCTGGCAAATTTTGCAGTTTTCTATGGAGCTTGTGTGGTCCTGCCGAATTTGGTCTAATAATTGCAGGATTTGATTCAAACAACAACCCATCACTTTGTGTTGTTGATTACAACAAAGTGGATAATCAGCCTCTAGTAGTGACGAAAGAGAAGGTCGATCGCTTGGTCGTATGTGACACTACTAGGAGAGTCCTTACTTCCAAATTAATAAAAGAGTTGAGACCCTTTCATACATTGGAAGAATTAACCGTCTTGTGCGAATCAACATTATTGGACGCTGCAACGTGTGACCCTGGCACTGGAGGTTATTTGACAGGTTATTTCTATACTTGTTTTGCCTTATTTTTGTTTTAAGTATCTCATAAGGTAATTGTTTTGCAGTTTTTGTTTTAAGTATCTCATCATGTAATTGTTTTGCAGTTTCTTACTTTGACCTGTTATGGGTTTGAAACACTCATTCGCACAACTGTGGTCGAGTCACTTAGTGCGAGTTTGGATCAGCACAACCCTACGGTTCAAAGTGACTTCATTCTCATCCATAGCCACTTTGAACCGTAGGGTTGTGCTGGTCCAAACCCGCACTGAGTGACTCAACCATAGTTGTACGAATGAGTGTTTCAAACCCATAACAGGTTAGGTAAGAAACTGCAAAACAATTACTTGATGAGATACTTAAAACAAAAACTGCAAAACAATTACCTGATGAGATACTTAAAACAAAAATAAGGCAAAATAAGTATAGAAAGAACCTGTCAAATAACCTCCAGTGCTCGGGTCACACGTTGCAGCGTCCAATACTGCTGATTCACACAAGACGGTTAATTCTTCCAATGTATGAAAGGGTCTCAACTCTTTTATTAATTTGGAAGTAAGGGCCGCGTACGACCAAGTGATCACCTTCTCTTTCGTCACTATTGGAGGTTGATTATCCATAGAAGGTGCCTATTTTTGTCACGAAAGGGGAGGGTTTCAAGAAATTCACTGGAGGAGCTGAGGAGATATAAGTGTGTTGGCTTACTAAGGCCAATTTGGAGGCAATGGTCCCTCATATTGATGATTGAGGCAGCCCCACCGGAACTGGGATTTACTTCTCAATGTTTGAGAATATATAGAGAGTTACTAAAAGTAGCTGACATGGATATCTATCCTATAGCTGTGAAGGCCGAGGCATCCCATCCTGCCCATGACTTGGATGTCTATCCTATATTTGCAAAACTAATCTACTTAAATCAAGCTGAGTGTAATTTATGGTGGATTTTCACCTTGACTAATTTTTGGTTGGACTTCTTTTCTTATTGCAATGCATGTGTGTCAAGCTCTTGAGATTCCAAACAAACCCTACCCTATTTGCCAACAACCAGTTGAGAGACTTTTGGCGTTAAGGGTCAACAATGGCCCTAAGGAATCAATCATCAGTGGATGTGTTTTAAGGTGAAAGTGGGTTTGAGAGTTGAAGTCTCAAACAGAATAAATGATCTTGGGATTTTGTTCAAAAAAATAATTAAACAAAATAATTAAGAAATAATAATTTTGGGATATACACGTTAAAATTAATTTGAAGTGTATTTAGATTTTTTTTTTAATTTTTCTAAACCCTATAAGGTTGAACCTGTCATTGCATATTAGATATATAAGTCATTAAATATTAAATTTTAATATAGGTTGTATTCAACACTATGTGAGGTGCTAATAAAAAAAATCTTTTATTTTCACCATTTAAAATACATTTTAAACGTGTATTTAATTTATATTTGCAACTTTCACAGGGAGATGGGACCAGGGAGAGTGGAGTGTGTTGGTCCACGGCTTACAAAGCTCCGTGTGCAATACTACATCAGGCTGGTCTTCTTTGCAAATAGGGAAGGTGCGTCTGGGACATATGATGAGGCAAAAGAAGTTGCCTATTTTTGCCACGAAAGGGGAGGGTTTCAAGAAATTCAATGGAGGAGCTGAGGAGATATGGGTGTGTTGGCTTACTAAGGCCAACTTGGATGCAATGGTCCCTCAGATTGATGATTGATTGATTCTAATAATTCAGTCACATGACCTCTTTGACAATGACACAGATTCTCCGAAATTTCAGAACTCCCTTTGAGAATTGAAACATGTTGATAACACCTATTTTGCTGTAAAACAGTTACCAGTTCTCCAAGATTTCAGCATCGAGACTTGTTTCACTGAGATTTGTATGCTATTTGGCACAAACTTCCTTTGAGAATTTGAAACATGTGCCGATAACCCCTCTTTTGCTGTAAAACAATTACTGGGTCTCCAAAATTTCAGTTTCGAGACTTGTTTCACCTAGATTTGTATGCCGTTTGGCACAAACTTACTATAAAAATTTGAAACACAGTGTCGATAACACCACTTCAGTCGCATGAATGAAGGCTTGAGCGAAAAGAATCTTTGTGAATCTCAGACTTGAGCTTGAGAAAGAGCGGCTGAGCGGCCGCCCTCAAGTCATATTTCGCTTGAGCTTAAAGTCTTCTCGCCTGAGGGCTGCCGTTAATTGAGCCTCGGATCATTTAGTTTTGGAATTTGGTCCTTCCTAACATTACGCGTTCTCCTTTGTTTGATAACTAACAAAACGAGATATATGAGGGTTTAGTTTTAGAATTTGGTCTTCCTAACATTACCCGTTCCCTTTGTTTGATAACTAACAAAATGAGATATATGAGAGCAGAAGTGAAGTTTGTCAGTTCATGTCTTACCAAGTTATGTGGGGCATACTACACCCGATTGGTCATCTTTGCAAGTGAGGAAGGTGCTCGTCAGACTTTAGACGGAGGAGAAGATGTCCAAGAGATGCAAAAGCCTATTTTTTTGCATTGCAGGGGAAAGGGTTGAAGAAGTTTAGCCAAGGAAATCTGGATGTGTTACCAAGGAAGGAAAACTTGGATGCATTGGTCCCACAGATTGGTCCCACAAATGCGTCGACACTTTAGATTCTCCAGAATTTCAATCACGATACCTCTTGTGTTCTCCAAAATTTGAGTTTCTAGTTTTTTCTGCATATGTTAGCAGGTGGTCGTCCATAGGAAATTAATGTTTGTGACACGCTCACAAAAAGACGTTATGCTTATTTGACGTGACAATTATGTATCCTGTGTAAATGTGAAGTAAAGAAGACCCTGTTTCCTTCTATGCATGTGGTTTTACTAAACCTTACCATCCAAGCTCATTAGAACTTATCCCTTTGGTCCCTCGGATTTTTAAATGACTTGTGATTAGCTTTTAGTTAGAGTAATAATATACACTTGAGGACCCGTCAACATTTGGGCAAAGCTTTCTTAGATCCCCTGCATCAGTCATGTGATTCAAATTTGAAAACTGAAGTAGAGATTGACAATAATGGATGTTTCAACTTGACTTTATGATGCGGAGCATTCTGCAACGGACGTTTCAAATTTTGTTACATTTGTTTTGAAGATTATAAATACTTGATTCCCCATCGATTTGAATCCTCTTTACGTATTTGGCGTCAGCAAAGTTTTTTTCTCTCTTGAGCGGAAGTAACAAAGGACTAGGATTCTCTCCCCTCCCATTTCCATCCCCTTCTCTCACATTCTCTATTTTTTCTTTCTTTGTCTATATAAAATTAATATAAGATGTTGACGTGGCTTATCTGTGATGGTTCGAATAAAAGGGGAGGGAAGGGGAGGAGAAAAAAGAGGGGAGAAAATCTTACTCCAGTAATCCTGATGACAAGACATCTTGTCGGGCTTTTCGAGAAACGGGTGAAACAGCTGGTTGATGCAACTGTTTCCGGTATCAAAGTATATCTCCGTGATCTTTTCTTGTTTTTAATGTACTAGATTATGTTTTGGAGGAGGTAAGGAGGCCAGTCTCATGGATTCAAAGTTTTGGAAATCTAATTCATTCCCTCCCCTATCATTTAGTTTACATATTTGGTTTTCAAATTTAATCTTCTTAACATTATGTTCTCCTTTGTTTGATAACTAACAAAACGAGATATAAGAGGGAGAAGTTAATCTAAGAACCTCGGATGTCAAAAGTAGATGTTCGACAACAAACGACATGTAGCTTTCTTCTTGTTAGGGGTGTTTTTGTCCAGATAATTGGTGAAGCCTGTGTAGGCCGTGACGGCAAAAAGTGGAGGGACTGGATTTTATCTTTACACAGAAAGAACTTGGACATCAACTTCTTCTTCTTCTTCTTCCCGGGTCGCCGCCGGACGTAAAGGACGACACTCTCTTCATAACTCGCCCCGCCGCTGTGAAATCTGCTGGGTAAGAGATTTCTTGCCTTTTCTATTTTCGATTCCGCTTCGTTCACTAATTTAGGGATTTAGAGATATTGCCGTTACAAACAGATGAATTCGAAATTTTCCAACTTGTTCAGTGAATGGTTGGCAGCGATTTTCTCTGCTTGTTAATTGTCAATTGTAATCAATTTTTAATAGCTGCTGAAAAGTGAAAACTATATATGAGACTAGTATTCATTGAAGATTCAAAGGGACAGAAACTGTCGAGTTCTGTCTATGAATAACTTTCTTTCTCGGTGTAAAGTCTGTTGATTCATTGATGCTTTCGTTGGGAGACCGGAAAAATCAAACAATTAGCTTATGCATGAGAAAACATGCATGTGCAGATTAAGGAATTAACAGGTTCCATAAACTTGCGGAAATGTCATAAAACAAAGGGGACTGTAGGAAAATTGGCCTAAAGTTTCATCCCCCCGCACTTTTCATTCCTGGGTTTGTGCCTCTTCTGCATTCTACGTTCTAACATGCAGTTCCAAATGTCACTGCAGGTTTAATTTCATTAGATGCTTTTTTCTGCTGCCAAATGTTTCCCAGATCATTTTTATTGAGCCTTTGGGAAGGCTTTGTTTGACAGAGTGGATAGCCGACTGTTTGTCGTTGGCTTCAGTTTTAGCACTCTGGTACAAGTCTTTAACATGGTTAGCCTTATTTTCACCACAGTTATAATTGTGATTGTTATTTGCCATCTCTGTCAATTGTGGTTAAATCTTCTTTCTGTTTTTATTCTCAGGAAGTGTTCAGGATGGCCATATTCCAACTCGGCCCACCCCAACTAAAAGGTTTGCCCTTCATACAGTTCAACAAGTTATACAACCTCAGGTAACAACTATAGATCCTTCATGTTCAGGGTTCATCTTATTTATATCTTCTTGTTTCCCAAAAAATTAAGTCTCTGTGTAAATGCATGCGTAGTTGTTTATGGTTTTGCTTCTCAAGACTGAAATACAGTTGTGATTTCATTCTCTTTCTGTTTGCTACATTTGGACACATTTTCTTTTGCTACCTTTGTCCTATAAAGGCTCCAATTTCTAATTTACCAGTGAGTCCTTTACTTTGATTCTAGGCTTTATCCTTGGTGTTCAGGGGAGCGTTGCTCCACATTTAAATCTTTATTATTATTTTTTCCGGATGCTGTTGATTGGTCTATAACAATTGGGCCAATTAATTTCTTTATGACAGAAACAAACAAAGTTAGTCCAAATCAGTTGTTAGAAAATATCTTTCGGACACAGGTTCAGGAACTGGTGGTATGTTTCTCTTTCTTGTACTTGAGGAACAAAATGTTTTGATTATACTTGCGAAGTATACTGCATTTCTAGTTCTTTCTGCATATGTTAGCATGGTGGTCGTCTACTGGAAATTATTGTTTGTGACATGCTAAAAAAAAAAAAAAAAAAAGACCTTATGCTTATTTGACGTGACAGTCATGTATCCTCTTTCTGATCGGTGCGCCTCTCTCTGTGTCTGAGCTTGATTCTTCATTTTAATCAAAGCTTCGAGAACCTCTAGAACTTCGCATTTCGTGTTTTCAGTTTTCCTATTATTGGACTTGGTCGAGACGCTGTGAAATTGCTAAAGGTTAAACATTATGTGAATTTCTTGAAGATTTTTTGGACAAAGATTATCTTAATTTTTTATTTATCACTCAAATGATCCTGTAATTTTCGCTAGATAGGAACTAATTTTTGAATTGATGAATCCGAAATTGGAAATTGATCGATGCATACGGAATTTGTTACTGTTCTTGGTCTAGATTAGTAACTGCACTTTTGTTTTTCTTTTCACAAGTAGATTCAGATTTTTCCATGTGATGCTAATGATTTGAATACTCGTGCTGTACAGAAACAGCAAAGAAGGATCTGGGCTGTGATTTTGGCACAAATGGAGATATTTACATTGTGAAGTTTAAGCAGTCAAAGTACTTTCAGGGGGCGTTTGTTGCACCGGACTGTCTCGGACTGGACTAGCTGCCGGGACTAAGTTGGACTGGCTTAGACTAGACTAAGCTGGACTAGTGTTGGACTATAAAATCGGATAATAAACAAACTATAATATTATATTATTTAATGCATATATTATAATATTTAATGTATATATTGTAATATTTTATATTATTTGATGCATACATAATAATATTTTATTATTTAATCAACCTTTTAACCTTTTTTTCTCTTGGAAAACTATCACTTTGGAATCATCTCTTCTTTTCTCCTTCTGGCTCCGTCCATTTCTTCTTTTCTCCCTCATTTTCCTGCACAACGCAGGTGTGAAGCTCATCACAAATCCTTCAAAAAAAAGCTCATCATCTTCACCCTCTTGCCGCCATTAAGCATCTCCACCTTCCTCATTTTTTTTCTTCCAAAAATTTTCGGATCTCTCTTCCATCTGATACATGATTTGGCTTCTCTGCCTGCAAAGCCATCTCAGAATTTTCTGGCACGGGGTGGACTTTGAATTTGGTGGTTGGATTTGGTTGTTGTTATTGTTTTGCGTTTTTTTTTTAATTTTGTGGTTGGATTTTGAGATTTAGGCAGTGGGCGAGGCTTTTGTTTCAGATATGGGGGGTGGGCAAACGGTGTTGCAGAGAAGAACGCTTGCAGACGATGCAACGGGCAAACGAATCAGATTTGGGAACGGGATTAGCAATCCCATACCTATTGGGAATCCTCGCTAAGACGACCTAACGAAAGACTTAGTTGGTGCGAGTCCGACTTAGTCTCATTAACGGTAGTCCTTGTTCGCACCAAACACTGGCTAGCAATCCCAGCTAAGCCAGTCCAATCCAAGGAAATTTAGTGAGGGCAAACAAACGCCCCCTCAGGCTCTTTTTCAGCAGTCTAATATCGGAACGGCTGTGAATGATGTGGTATTACTTGCCTCGGATCTTGTTTGTCGGTAATTTCCTTGGCTTTAACTCTGTAATTTACTACGGCTGGGTGTGCTAACCAAAATTTCTGTCTGTCCTAGGGAATTCGATCGGAGAGGCAGGACAAGTTGACTAGCACGTTATCAAAACATGACAGACAAAGTTGACATCGCTGTGTAAGAGTTTTCATACAACAAAAGGCAGAAGCGAGTATCAATGAGCCTGAAACACCAACTTTTGGGACGACTTTAGAGAACTTAACTCAACAAAAAACAGAGGTGACAAAGAACGACCTGAAGCTAATCAGCTATGAGCTAACTTTATTGCTCATATGGTTAAGGAGTACTTACAGGAACTTCGCTTTCATTATCAGACACTAGAAGAATAGTGCAAGTGAATGAACTGGCTTATAGATGGATGGCTTCCTAATCTGTATGACTACCATGTTTAGTGTTATTGTCGATTCTTCATTAATCCATTCATGGTAATTGAATGAACAATTGTCCATTTTACTGTTCAGGTTTGTCAAAAACTTGCTCAAAGAGCAGACTGTCAGTGTGATTTGAGCTGGTTGTAAATAGTATCATTTCTTTGTAAATAACACTTTAAAATCATCTCTCTTAGTATAAACATATTATATGTAAAATAATATCATTTTAAACGATCATAAAACCCGCGGTATCGTGCGGGGCTCAATTGCTAGTAATGACTAAAACATAATACTCTTGACTTAAAAAATCCATCCACGAGTTAAAGATGAATATTCTTTACAGATTACAAACATAAAGTCTTTAAGCAACATCAACGTCGTGGGTGCCACCCATTGGTGGAATCCATTTGTTTCCACCTGATGCTTCCAAGTTTTCATCACAAATCTACAAATAAAATAAGAAAATTAGAACTCATAACTAAAAACGCATCATTGTAAAAATAGAGAATAATTGTAATAAGATAAGTATCTTCAAATTAGACAATTTGTTCATAGCAACACTTTTACTCCAAATAATATTCATGCATTTTGTTTTGTATTACTCTAAATAATTAATTGCAAATATTATAAAGAAAGAATATTGCCCGCACCCTTTCATGCATTTGTTTTTTCATTCATTCTTCGATCAAACATTTCTTTCATTTGATGTAGTAAGTTCATACCCTTAGGTATTTCTGTCGGCATCCCGTTCATTTACTAAAGGGATATGTTTGTTCTACTTCTAAGTTACTTTTCTCCTTTTCTCACACCCCTGCATATAAATATGGTTTGGAAATGAAAATTTTAAAGTGCTAATGACAGTTCCTTTTGATCAAATTAAGATAAAAGACATTGTTGTATGATATTGATCATAAATTAAGAATTAAACTTTCATTAGAAAAGTTTGATTGAATTTGTTGTTCTCTCAAGTATTGGGTTGATTTATTTAGAACCGTAGAAAAAATACCAAAGTGAATTATTATGTTCCTTGTTGCAAATCATTAAACTTGGATTGGGTACTGGTATAAACTACTCTATGTGAGTTGTGAAAACAATATTACATAACTTATGTTAGTTTTGTAATCTTTACTTAGCTATGCAAAACGTTTGACAGTTCATTAAATATATAGAATGATTTTCTCACCGACTTCGGTAGATTTCAGAAAACTTTTGCAAGAGGAAAACGACGTAACCCTCGAAGAACAAGAAGTCTACCAGAGTTGCAAAGAAAATCCAAAGGTTGATTTGATTAAATGATAATTGAATGATTACAATAAAACAGCCAAAAGGTTTAATAAATGGATTAAAACTCCTAAAACAAATTACAACTCCTAAAACAACTCAAAGGACTATTAATTAAAACCAAATTAATTTGACATTAATCGGACGGCAACAAAGGTTTGATTTTTATTACGGAAATTAAAATTGCATTTTAGAGCTTGAAACGACATCGGATGGCTAAAAACTATCTTATGTCATGGCAAAACAGTGAGTTTTCAATTTGGTGTCGCTCTCTTTTCGAATAGGTATCATGGGCTCAGCAGCTTGGACAACAAATCTACAAATTCCCACTGTCTTTTTGTTTTTCCACAATCCATTTGTCCATTTGTTCTACATCTATTAATTAGTAAGTACTCTAGTAACAATTCAGAAGGAATTTTAAGTGCAGGTTGATGCAGATACACTATTCATTGGACGACATCTCTAATTCAAGAGAGCCAACTACCTCATTGAAACCAACAAGTTTACCAAATAAGTGCTTGGGCCAAAAAAAACCCTACCTAATGGATAGAGCCGGCCCTGAGGTTTCGGGCTCCTTGCGAAAATGAATTGGAGGCCTTAAAAAATACTAAAAAATTTATTTTTTTGTTCAAAAAAATAATATTAGTTTTCAATTGAGCTTTTATAAATTCTAATAGAACAAACAAATTTAATAAATCAACAAGTGGAAATGTGGCGTATTGTTTTTTCTTAACTATTTAGAGAGTCAGGGTTCGAATTTTTATGTTATTGTGTGGAAATTTTATATTATTTTGTGGAAGCATATGCATTTAATAAAAATAAACTGAAAAAATGATGGAGATGAGTTTTGAACCCATCCCCTAGCCGGATGTAAAGAAACAATAATAACACTTGCGCTAAGACTCAGATTTGTAATATTCTACACGTACAACTATATATATGCATATGCATGCAAAATTGCAAAATCAGGGGCCCTTCCGTTTTGGGGGCCTTGTGCAGTGGCACCACTTGCATACCCTCAGGGCTGACCATGCTAATGGAGAGGAAATTGGAGATGTTGGACAGAGAGACGCAGGAGCGGCACCATGTGAGATTCACATCCCGACGTGCACTCGAGACCAATAACTCTAAAAGTTAAAGTTTTTCTTGACCGGAAGCTGCTTTAACTTCATTAAATCTCAATATTTATTGGACGGCATCTCCAATTTAAGAGAGCCAACTACCTCCTTGAATGATTAAATCTTAATATTTATTGGAAGACATCTCTAATTCAAGAGAGCCAACTACCTCCTTGAAACCAACATGTTTAAATTAGGGACAACTTGATATAAGTCCAATTTTTTTAGCCAATAGTAGGAATGGTCTAATTTATTAAAATAAGTCCAATTCTTTAAATTTAATTATTTTATTATCAATAATTATCTATTCAATGATAAGATTTATTATAAAAATTAAATTTCTTCCTAATTATCTCTTTGATTATTTCTTTTTTTTTTGTTTGTTATTTCTTGCTCTTCCTCCTGCTTTAAACCCCATTTATAGATTTAATTTTTAATTTTTATAATCAACCTATATCACAGGTTAATTATTTTTATGTATCTATATGACATATTCTTTTTTATAATCAATGTGTCACAGATTAATGTGTCTTGCTTGTATGTATATTATGTTTTTTTTTAACCTTTTAGTTAGGTTTCATATCTCGCTTACAGGTATAATATACCCACATATATTTGTTACTTGTAACTTGAGTTAAGGTAGAATGTTTTGTAGATAATTTTTGTTAGTATATTTGTTTTTTTTGTTATAAGATATTAATTAGTTTTTTTGGAGTTGAAAAAATGCATAATATTAGAATATTTTAATTGATTTTTAATATTTAAAAAAATATATAAAATGAGTATAAAAGAAATAAAAACATGTAATTAGATACCTGGACTCACTCCTAAAAAGCATCTATGTTTTTTTTATCTAGATCTAAAAGCCCCTTTAAATTATTAAATCTCAATATTTATTGAACGGCATCTTTGATTCAAATCTGCCAGCTGATAAGCAGGATCGTCGTGTCTTGGGAAGTGAGTCACTTCCGAGAGTCGAATTAATTGAACTGTTGACTCACCTTCACCAGTGATAGCAATCTGAAGTCTCCCGAACTTTATAACCTTTTTGTAATTATCTGAGACTGAAAATTAGACTAGTGATAAGTAGGAAATAACAGTCGTGCAACATCCAAAACAAAATGAGGAGAATAATAAGGAAAAACCATATCGAGAATTACGTATTTGAGGCTTTTTTTTGTCGACTTTGCCTGTTACCTGGAATCATAAGCTAATAGTATTCTATGACATTCTGAGGATTCCAATCACAGTTGTTCCTTTTACTTTTGATGTTTGAACCACAGAAGGAAAACATGCAAACGAAAGATACGATTTTGGAAATCTTATTTTGGAAAGATAGCTTACAACCCCCACTGATATTAAAATTATCTTTGGGTATGAGTGAGGGTACTGACCTTCGCCGGGCATGTCGTGTTCGAAATTGGAAGAGTTTGAGATGTGATTTTGGTGGAAAATGGGTAGTGCTGCAGAGAGAACCATGTTTCTGTGGAATCGAAATTGCAGAAATCAAACGATGAGGATTTCGAAGATTCCGAATGCAAGAAAGAGAAGAGAAATTTACCTTTGGGGAAGAGTTGTGGCGGCTGCTTGAAATTGAAGAGATTTTGGCAGATGAGTCGAGAAGGTTCTGATAAGAGTGATTCAAATACCTGATTAGTTAAGATATAATTAAATATCTATAAAATTTACATGTTGTATTAGAGGTGGCTAATTGAGTTTTGAATTCATTCAATTGTTGATAACAGTACACAATCCAATTTTAATGATTTGCAACAAGGAACACAATAATTCACTTCGGTATTTTTCCATACGGTTCTAAATAAATCAACCCATACTTGATAGAACAACAAAATCCATCCAATTTTTTGGATGAAAGTTTAATTCTCAATTTCTGATCAATATCATACAACAATCTCTTTTAACATATTATGTGAGATGGAAACAGATCCTCTTCGAACCCAAAGGAATTGAGCCCACTCATCAAATGATCTGAGTTATTGAAATTTGATTCAACAGTTATAAACAGGAAACCTTCAAATGTTATAATGGTCGGGATCATTTGATCCTTGGCCTCAATTCCTTGGAGTCCAAAGAGGATCTGGTTCCATGTGAGATTAACACATGTGGACCACACTTGCAAGCAATTTGATGAAATTTATTTCAAAACTTGTATGTCTTGCTATAATGAATGCCAACTTGAAACAAATAATTTCCGTGTATATGTTCTGAATTTTCTAACTAACTAACTAACTAACTAACTATATATATATATATATATATATATATATATATATATATATATATATATATATATATATATATTAGATCTGTGAGACCTTGTTAAGTTCCTCACTCATTTTGTGGCTTGGTTTTCATTCCAATGTGAATGTTGTGTTTTTTCATAAGATTAGTATGTCGATCTTACCTGATTTCGAAAGATTAGATTTTAGAATTTTCTATTGACTATTTTGTGGTGATCTTGATAGTGTTCTTTCTGAGATCAGATCATTTATTGGCATGCGCCTGTTAATTATCTTGTTCCATAAAAATTTAGTCAGCAAAACAACAGGAGATGGGGCAAACAAGATGCCGGCCACTTTGATTTGAGCGATATAATGCAACTTATTGACAGGCGAGGATGCTTTAAACTCCTAATTTCTTTCTCCACGTATCAATCAAGTCAATCATCAATTATTCAGCTTTCTTTCCTTAGGGGATATATGATGTAGAGAAAACTCGAAGGAGATCATCCTTTATGTAAGTTGGTCGGAGATTGGTACATGGGTTGTTTTCGAAAAAGAAAAGTTTGCCATTTAAATCGCTCTACAATCTACATGCTGCAGTTCGCTCAATCGTTGTTAAGATTAAAGCGCTTTAAGATTGGACGTAAATGAAGATAGTTGCCAAGGGAGCTTGGAAACTTTGGTCCCAAAGTTGCTAACAATAAAACCAATTTACAATAATGTAAGGTTCTTTCTTTCTCTTATGTGAGATTAATTCTCTCAACAGAGACTGCTTTGTCCAAGGGAGAGTATTGTAAAAATGCATGGTAAATATGGATGTCCATTATGAAATTCAAGTGTGGATGCCACATATGAAGGATGTGTTGGATATAAGTCAACAATCTGTGATAATTTATATATGCTAATAAATAATAAATGCAATAGAAACTAACAAAATATAAACTAGAATATGAATTATAAAACAGACAACTTGAAGATCGAGGCTTGCGTACCGCAATGTCCTTGAAACAGAAATTTCGTCCCTACTCTGTGCTTGTAGTTCTACGGACGTCTACTTCACCAGGATTCAACGATCAAGTTAAAATTCCAGCACCAGAAAATTTAACTTCTGGCGAATTTAGTGTGGTTCTCTCAGTAAGAAGGTTTATGAATGTAGAAGATGAAGTTTATTATTTCTGTGTTCTAAATGCTATGCAGATGTATGTATATATAGCATATAGATGCATGTTTGCAACAGGTATGAGAATGGGGTGTGACTGTTGGGAGACATCTCTTCAGAATGGTGCTTTGCTCTGTGTTCAGAAAGAACTCTCAGACTTCATCTGAAAAGATGAGTCTTTTCATAAAAAAATAATTAATTAATTAAATTCGAATTTAATTAAAAAATAATTAAGTAAATCCGAAAATAATTAAAAAATAATTAATTATATATTAATTACCAATTAATTATTACACCCCAAAGCCCAACCCCAAGGGTGAGCTCAATTTTAGTCTCCAGGCCTATTACTCCAATTACTTTCTTTAAAGGACAAAACCTTATAAAGTGATAAAATCTTTTGGGAATGGCCAATGTGGGACAAGGAAATTTCTACTCAAACTACTCAAATTTCCAACATGATGTCCACTATGTAGTGGGTGTGGTAGGTGAAGGCTTAATGGGTGTAGTAGGTGAAGATATTAAGTGAGTGGTAGGTTTTGATTTAACATTTTGCCTATTCATTTGCCTATATAAGGAAGGCCAAAGTGTAAGAAGAGAACACACATTAAGAAGAGAGGGAATTATGAAGACAACATCAAAGAGAGGAAGAAGAGATGAGAGAATAGAGAGAGTTATCTTTGAACTTCTATTATTCCAGAAAGTACGATTGATGCCCCGAGAATGTATTCCAGATTATAAATGGGATGGAACTCTCAGAAGAATATGGCATCTAACCAGCTAATAGGTAAGTTTTAAAAATTTCAATTGCACAAATGTATGCTGAAGCTATTGATTTCTTATCAAGTTTAGGATTGAATGTATGAACCCAACCACTTCCCATGCTACCTCATTATGACCAGCCCCAACAATGACCGTTCTCCCTAAGATTTTTACTTTATCGTAAATATCTGTGACTGAAAATACAAGTAGTAAATAAAAGTCATGCACCATCCAAAACAAATAGAGGAGATAAAGGAAAAACCATATCCAGATTACCTATTTGAATCTCTTTATTACGTACTTCAGTTGCAATCCTGGAATCCAATGCTAGGAGTATACATACCATCAGAGAAAATCATTGTAATGATGGTTGTTCCTTTTGATTTTGATATTGGGACCATAGAAGAAAAACCTGCAAAAGAAATATATGATTTTGGAAATCTTATTTTTGAAACATAGCATACAAACCCTAGTACCAATTTTTCACACATTTAGGTTTTTTTTTACCAATGTCCTTTAGCAGTTTCCCAAAGAAAAAAAAACATAGAAACTAACTTTTAAATTCATGATATCAGTAAGTAAAGAAAACAAAAACTTCAATACATGGGAATTTTAAAGTCACCTCTTGAAATTTTTGTTGTAAGTATCACGAAATACAGCGACCATGTATCCACCGGCAAAAATTTCAAGAGGTAACTTTAAAATTCCCATGTATTGAAGTTTTTTTTTTCTTTACTAACTGATATCATGAATTTAAAAGTTAGTTTCTATATTTTTTTTTTGGGAAACTGCAAAAGGACATTGGTAAAAAAATAAAAATAAAAAAAATAAAAAAAACCTAAATGTGTGGTAGTGGGGGTTGTATGCTATCTTTTGAAATTAAGATTTCCAAAATCATATCTTTGTGTTGCAGTTTTCTTCTATGGTCCCAATATCAAAATCAAAAAGAACAACCATCATTACAATGATTTTCTCTGATGGTATGTATACTCTTAGCATTGGATTCCAGGATTGCAACTAAAGTACGTAATAAAGAGATTCAAATAGGTAATATGGATATGGTTTTTCGTTCATCTCCTCTATTTGTTTTGTATGGTGCAGGACTTTTATTTCCTACTTGTATTCAGTGACAGATATTTATGATAAAGTAAAACTCTTAGAGAGGACGGTCATTGTTGGAGCTGGTCATAATTAGGCAGCATGGGAAGTGGTTGGGTTCATGCATTGAATCCTAAACTTGATAAGAAATCAATAGCTTCAGCATACATTTGGAATTTTAAAAACTTACGTATTAGGTAGTTGGATGCCATATTCTTCTGACAGTTCCATCCCATCCCGCGTACACCATCTTCCACACAAACACTGAATTTCAAGTCACACAAAACTTGCATCACATAGTGAGATCAATGCCCTTCGAATATCTGAGTACACATCAGACCTTTCTCCCAATTCAAAAGTCTGATGATCATGTCTTCTGCTCCGCCTGCAACCGATCGCTTGCGCGTTACAAATTTTGCTGACCCAAATGCAAGCAGAAACATTACAAATCAAACAAGGTTTCATGTCAATAGCGTTATGAGGGATGCTCTCCTGCGCATCAAAACACAAAAAGCATTCAACTTATTGGCAAGGCAATGCCTAAGTACCCTAAATTCCAACGTTAAACACTTCAAATTTTGCTTACCTATTTAGTCAGCAAAACAACAGGAGATGTGTGTGCCTTTGCTTTATGCATGTTCTTAGAAATCCATGTACAAAACAAGTCAATCATCAATTATTCAGCTTTCTTTCCTTACGGGGAGATATGATGTAGAGAAAACTCGAAGATTGGTACATGGGTTGTTTTCGAAAAATAAAAGTTTGCCATTTAAATGGCTCTACAATCTACATGCTACAGTTTGCTCAATCGTTGTTAAGATTAAAGCGTTTTAAGATTAGACGTAAATGAAGATAGTTGCCAAGAGAGCTTGGAAACTTTGGTCCCAAAGTTGCAAACAATAAAACCAATTTGCAACAATATAAAAAGTAGTTCAATTACTTATAATCACATGTAAATTTTTTCTTTCTCTGAGATTAATTCTCTCAACAGAGACCGCTTTGTCCAAGGGTAGGCAACAAAAAGATAGTGCTTAGATGGGGTATTTTCTTTGTCATCCCAAGGCATAGGAATTATGCCAGTATACGATTTTTATTTTGTTTTGAGACCATCCATTTGAGGTTATCCATTTGAGATATGGTTTAATGTTTTCAAACTCTCATCAATGTCCAGATGGGTAGACGCGGCATTCATCCTTCATTTAATCTAGGAAACCCGATCGAGAACATACAAATGCAGTTACTTGGGTGGCAAGTTTGCAATTAGGATCACCAATGTTATACAGTTGCTTGGCCGATAGTGCCGAAACCGTAGGCAATCGGATGTCGATCACACTCACACTGTCGGGGGTTGGAGGAGTCACTCTCAGAAATTTGAAATATTTATTCCGGCTTCATCGCACCGGCCACTCGGCCACCCAAATTAAAGCATAAATCATATGCTAATTCACACAAACTTTTCATTCGAACACCAAATCAATCGCCATTGATACATACATCGATCGTTAAAAACCACCGACCTCAACGGCACTTGATTAATAATAAGGCTTCTTGTTCTAAAAGACTGACATAAGTTTTTGTTTTTGTTTTTGAACAAAAGACGGACATAAGTTAAATATTACAAATGTGTTTACCTCACATTCCAGAAGGGCAATTTTCAGTTGCGCGGTGTTTCTCCTTTCCACAACATCCACAAGGACCGTATCTAAGTTTTTCTTCTTCTTCTTCTTCTTCGGGTGTCAGTTTCGTCCCAGAGCTAGCATCCTTTCTTTCAAGGTATTTATCCACTGTTTTCGTGGTTCCGTTGTCAATGCTTAGAAGTGAAATAAAAAATCGGTTTACATGCACAAACTATGAATATATTTTCTGTATGGATTCTTCACTTTCTCTTCAGTCCTTCGTTTGCGTTGTGGAATGATCGAGCCCACTTGTAAAAGGTCCAATCGAAGATGTACGCGTGCATGGCTAATGACTCTGTCTCTAAGCCTACAGCAGCTTTACCCTTTCCTAATCAATTAACTTCCAGAGATGCTCATGAAGGCATGAGATGCTAATATTCAGGGCCATCAACCTTGTCCTGCTGCCTCCTCCATCCAGAAGATGCTTAGACTTGAATCCAAACACTATAGCTATTTACTGTACCTGCACGCAAGGTTTATATACTTAAATAACAGAGAAAATAAAGCGAAAGATGCACCAATGACATCAGTGAAAGCTGCATCAATGTGCCAATGAAAGAAAAATGGGTTTTCTTTCCCTTCCTGTGACCCAAATATAGACATGGCACATATATCACACCAAGCTTTCACAATTGGTCATCAAAGCACCCACTATCCAGGAAAAGAACTGAAAATGAAAAAATCTCTACCCAAGTGCGTGCTATTTCATGCATTCCACTTTCATTTTTTAAGCATATTCTTCCTATTCCTAAACAATCCATGTCAAAGATTAATATGTTAGAAGTAAATATCAGTAAAGATAAAAACCTCACAGCAGACGATGTTTATCAAGAGGCAGCAGCATATTGCTGAAATTAAACGGGTAGGGGCTCTTCCCTAAGAACCCCACCCATCTCCATCCTCCAAGAACGATCCACTATAGCTGCTAACTCCCTGAAAGAGAACACAAAATGCGTATAACATGAGACCAGATAAGGTAATTCATTTATAACTACTTTTGACAAGTAGTAATGAATCTAGGTGGTAGATAATACAAGTTTCAAGGAAACTACTACCAGTTTTTTGATAATATGATAAACTTCAGCACCCAATACACTCAACTTTAAACTGACTCGGTATGTCATTTCAATTTGCAACAATAATCAAGTTATGGAAACTTAAAGAGCATATTGCATTGTAAATGTAATTTGAAATAACTCCACAGGCTTTCAATTACAATTATATCCACGTTGCTCATCAAATACTAATAGAACACATTATGATTCTGACACTCTATGTTCTCTGGTTTTATAACTTTGATGCCAGGCTCACACTTTTTCTTCAAGTTCTGGACAGAAATGTCCTTCACAAAGTTAATAAAGTTGCCACATCTCATACCTCATTTTTTGACACAAAGTTATTAGGTGTTAGATGCAGAAACTTTCTCAACTTGACAGAGCCACATCCATCATCTCATGTCCTTGTTAAAATGAAAACACATGGGTCCATACATTATGGGTAGCACTAGTAAAGAATGTGGAAAGAAAAACAATGAAACATTAAGGCAATGCACCAAGTGATAATGATAATATAACAAGTGAACAACAATAAATAATGTACAAAGAAAGACCATAGAGAATGAAACGTTACAACAGTGTAATCAAAAGACATACTTGAGATCATGGCTGACAACAAGTATAGTCAATTCTTTCTTTAGATGCTTGAGAAGCTTCACAACATCTGCACGTGCCTTCCAATCTGATCAAATAAAAGTTATCTAAACAGCAGCAGAAAAAGAAAAAAAAAAAAAAAGATAAATGTAAAAACAAATACCAAATTAAACAATTTGAAAACGAAGAAGAAACAAACAATATGGTTTGCCAGATAAACCCTAGAAACCTAAGTTTTGAAGCCAGAAGCCAGAGCACAACTGGAACTTTGGCTTAAGTCTATTTTGAAGAGTAAAAATGTTTCCCAAGTAAAGCATAATTGGCATTCTTAATGCCTGATTATTTAAAAAGTATTTATACATTAGTTCAACTTGCTAGGAAGAACCAAATAAGAAGACAAATAATGAAGAGGAACCAAACAAACTAAATTCATCTCCATACCAAGACCGGCAAGAGGTTCATCCAGTATCAATAAATCAGGGACTTGCACCTGGAGATTGAGGTCAATTGACATGTATGAGTGATTTCATGCCAAAGCAATAACCAGATTTATAAGACTGAACTTTATCAAAGCACATAGTTGAAGTGTTATCAAATATATATTACACTGTCATTTTGGTGTATGCATTTGTGTTTACATCTAAGTTCTTACTAGTTGAATTGCCAAGGCAAGCCGACGTTTGTAGCCACCACTTAGGGAATGAGGATCTCTATCCAATGAGATGCCACTTAAACCAACCTACGCAATCAGTTAAACTAATGAATTCTTTTTTAGAATAATCAAATCATAATGAGCATCAATGGAAAAAAAATGTCATAATAAGTAGAAGAAAACGTGTTCATGCTAAGAAAGGGCACAAGTACCCAATTGATTGCTCTTTGGAGTCTCAGAGCAAGATGCTCCTTCATTTGAAGATCACCCTTTTGCCTTGGCCACCCAAATGTAACTTCATCAAGCACATTATCTGCCACAAAATACCTAGCTTGAAAAGGGGCATAACATATTATCAAACACTAAAAAAATTGTAAATGAACAGACATGACACAAACAATCAGGGATATGGCCCATATGGGAGCACAATTTTGTAATTATGAACTCGTATCATGATTAATTGAAACAGGAAACAATTTTTTAGTTTCGTAACTAATATTCAATACCTCTCCGGAAACTGAAACACAATGCCAACTCTTCCGGCTGATAAGGGTTCGGGAGACTGAACTGGGTTGCCATCATTTCCATATTTTTGAATGTAAATTGAACCTGAAGTTGGTTTGCTCATCCCTGCAAGAAGCTGGAAGAGGGAAAGAAAATCAATTCATATACAATACACTGCTTAAAAAAGAAGATGAACATTACATAACATCAACACACAACCTGCACAAGAGTAGTCTTTCCGCTACCGCTCCGCCCAAAAATTAAGCCAAAGCTGCCACATCAAAATGCACAAATTAAGCCTCATACTGCAAAATCTGCTCCACGCATCACATAGATTCCCACAAAATACTGAAATTAATTATAAAAATGAAGAAAAAAAATCACTTAATAATTGATTACCAGGCCATAGATTTGTACCTTTTCTCCGGAAGCGAAAAGCTAACATCACTGAGGAGGCTGAGCTCAGTCCCCGGCGGTTGGTAGCTGACATTGCTAACCTTCAAGTTCAGATTGAATACTTGAGTGATCAGAACAAGTAACAAATTACGCTTTAGGGATTGTGAATTTGGGTTGTAAGATGAACTTACTTCGAAGCTGGAGTAGCCGCATTTGAATTTTACAGATTGGGGTTTTCGGAAATTCACACTCCCAAAATTTGGACTTGATACTTGCCTTGGACGTGATTTGGGCGGGAATCCGGCTGCTGGTTGGCGCGCTCTCCGCCCTGTGAGGGGGTTGAAGGCGACGACGGAGGAGCTCGCCATGTGTTTGCGAGAGTGGACAGGGGAGGGTTGTGGGGTTTGTCAAATTTAGTCGAACACAAATGCAGCACAATACCGTTGGATTTGCGCTCTGAAGCGTTTTGGGTAGGTGGATTTGTGGAAGTAGGAATCCTTCCTCCTGTTCCTATCACCTTCTCTTTCTTCCTCTCACATTTTGTTTTTTAACCTTAGAATTGGATCCGCTCTGAACCTTAGTATCTGAAATCTAGAGATCAAATTATCTGAAGATTGGTGTGTAAAAGAAATCAGAGCCGTTGGTTTTGTGTGATGGCTAGAAAAATAAGTTAATGAGAACCGTTGGATTGAATTTGTGCGGCCTAGATAAATTGATTCCTAAGCTCTAGATACTAAAGTTCGGAACGAATCCAATTCCTTTATCTTTTTATCTCTATAAAAAATTAATATAAAATATTAACATAACTTAATCGTAACCGTTCAATTATTTATCTATTTTTTAGTAAAAAAAAAAGAGAAATTAAAAGGGAAAAAAAAAACTCTTCCGAATTTGTGGTCTTTGAGAGTTTGGATATCTGAAATTTTTTTTTTCTTTTTCACAATAGCATATTTTATTTAAATTATTTATGATTATGGAGATTCGATCATTCACTAAATTCGAGGAGTCTCACAGGAGCTTCACAATTCGTGAGTTGCTATCTATATATTTCTAAATTAATTAGTTTTTATTTTGTATAATGTACCCTTAAGTTTGAGTTTGGAATTATAGATAAGAGGAGAAATTTGATAAGTGTCATCGAGAGAATTCATCAAGTGTTTTTGAAGCAACTTGTTGAATAATGTCAAAACATATCATATGCTTAGCAGGAACTACATCAAATATTTGCTGGACAAAAAAAAAACTATACTAAACCTTTAAAAAGTTCTCGAAAAACATTCACATCTGTATTTTTTTTTTAAACACGAGTGACTTTGGAAGTCTAGAACCATCTTGATTTGAATGCACATTATTTAAATGTTGGTATTGTCCCACATTTACCCGCATTTAAATGTGGGTAAGTTCAAAATTAAAAAAATGCAGGTATGGTACCATTTTCCAATTATTTATTTGCTTCTCACTAACCTGACACCAGCCCGCACTTGTTGATGATAATTTAATCGTTTACATCGACGAAACTTAAAAAAAAAGGCCTTTCAATCCAAGGCAATTGACAAATAATCAATCAACAATGCTTGGTTTACAAATTTCTGAATTAATTCATTTTCGAAACACTTCATCGTCGACTCATAACGCTTCTTTTTCATGATTAAAATCATTCTTAAATCACCATGTACAATGATTTATAGTAAAATTAACTGGAACTAAATTATCTAATTTCATAATTTTTTTTTTACAAAGATGTAATAATTTATAATATGACTAGTTATGGTCATAACCACAAAGTTTCAGACATTCACTGCAAAGAGCTTAAAGTAGAATTTTTTTCACAATTGTAGTGAAGTCAGTATTATTCACAATGGTAACATGTGTTAAACGGATCAATTATAACAATGTGCTCTTTTACTATATTCAAATTGAATTTTTCTTCTTAATTATAGTGTAGATGAATTAATATAACAACCACTTGTATTAAAAAAAAATTTAAAAGGGGTAGTGGTTAGGCAACTGAAAATAAAAACGGAGTGATAGAAAACAAGAAACGGATGGTTGTCACTCTTTTTGTTTGACCTAGCCTTTCATGTTTCACTCTCTTTTTCTGATAGGTGATGCTAATATTGCATACGTAGAAGTAGCTGGGCAACAAGCATGCTTGCATACAAACGCGTATCAATGTGAACGATTGGACTCAAAAAAACAAAAACATGAATGTGAATTCTGAACAAAAATATTGTCCTAATTAATGTAATGTAATGTCAATTTCAAATATTGTTTAGTTATATGTCAATTAGGTCATGTCAAATCCTTTGTTTTCTTCTTTTTCCTCCAATTGGCTTGAATTTGCCGGAAATTAAAAATCTTCTTTTGTCTAGCCTTTTTTTATGTAGAGTTTTTTTAGTATGACCTAACATCTCATCATAGGTTTGTTTGGAACTATTTTTTATATGATTGAAATTGATTTTTGTGAAAATATTTTTGAAACTAATTTCTAGTAAAAATGCAACTAAATTATGGAGAAAAAAAAATATTTAAAGTGCTTCCTACAATAAGTACATCACTGATGTTTCTTGTAGGAAGCACTTTAAATGTTTTTGGAATTTAGAAATATTTTCTCAAAGGTGTTTTTAGTTATTTTAAAGGTACTTCCAAACGAGCCCCAAATTATTATCTATTAACTTGTGTAATAGCACATGAATTTATGTACTAGTACTATATTCTAGTTATGTGTCTGTTGATCCTAAAAACTACTAAACCTACGTGGCATATAGACCAAGTAATTAATAAGCTAACTACGTCATTCAGTTGTGTGCAGGGCGTGCCAACTCGTCGACCGAGCTCGACCAGGGAGTAGAATGTGTTGTGCTGCTAACTTCTTGATCTTACGACTGTGGTCGAGAAATGAACATGTCTCGGCCTTCGAGTTCTAGAGCCTGAAGACAAGGCTGCTAGTTATGCGAAGTTCAATATCAAATTCGGCTTTCAATGTGTCAAACGTAGTAACCTGTAACACCTCACTACGCCAAGAATGCTGGTAAGATGACATCTACCAACAAGGACTCGAAAATCCTTGTCGACCGAGATTTGGATAAATAACCAATCAGTCGAGAAACAGTGTTGTTTATCTAAACTGAAGGTGATCCTTGATTGGCTGATTCTATGGCTTCACGGCTCCAGTGTTGTTTATCCAAATTGAAGATGTTGCCAGTTGCATTCACATTGCTGTTTATCTAAACTGAAAATGTGTTGGCGAAAAAAATACACTATGAAAGTAACCGGCAACATCGTCTTATATTTATAGCAATGAGGTCTCATTCATACTCTTTAGCTGCGACCTGCCAAGACGTTTTCCAAATTGCACCCGTCTCTCTGTGATGCTATCGAAATATTCTTGATATACCACCAGTGACCAAACCAAATCCATTTTGATCTCCTTGTGAACTTAAATTTTTTGATAGAAATTCAATGCATATGTCGAGCTCAATAACGTGGCCTTCCATTAATATTAAAACAACTCATCCAGCCTTGATATCTAATTCCACATGCTTCAACATGCAAAGCTAATTGCAAGCAGATTGCAATATCACCTCACTTGTCATTATCACATCACATTAATTTTACTTCATCATTATCCCATGCATGCATGAAGATCATGCATCCTAACAATTCTGATCAAATCCATGCTGCTCCAATTCGATGACAAGAACCCCAATCTCATTCGAACTACACCGCTTACTTGGGGATATAATTAATATTTATCCTATATATCATGTTTTAAAATATGCCAAGATAATTCATATTAAAATATAATTATTATGATAAAAATCATAATATTATCCTTTTATCAATAACAAAATTATCTTCACTTTTTCATCCAACAGTTGGGAGCTATGCTCACTCAACGACCTTGATTGCACGGGCTGATAATGTAATTTTAGGTCCAACAGTGTCGTATCAATCATGTGCATTAATTTATATTATAACACGCGAATTAGTGGTATTATATATGACCCTCTGACAATAATATTGAAAATTTTATCATTTTCGCCAAAAATCTCATGTATTTGTGCAAAAGAAGTCCACTCTTTTCTATTCGTACAGCCACTATCTTTCATAAGATTTGAGTTCCTTTTCATAATATAAGAGTTGAATTCATAACCTCTTTTGCTAAGACGAAATTTAATTGGACGTCACCAAATTAAATAGTGTTTGAGTCAAAATCAAGAGAGAAATTTACGTATAAATTGTTGCTATTTAGTACTTACCTAGTAATTTGCCAATGCTATCGTTTGACCGAAAGCCGTCTGATTCTTGGGTCAGTTGGGTCAAAATGTCAAGGTCATCTTCAACAAGCCTTCACAAAAAGTTTCAGTGCAACTTCCATACATCTTACGACTGTTTGAAACCCAGTCCGGTCACAAGACTCACAACCACCACCATCACCAAACAAACACCACGAACTTACCACCACAAAATCCCACTTTGCCACGTGTCTAAATTTGATTGGAAATTTGTATTTGTGGTGCATGGAGAAAAGAAATATTTGACCAACAAAACATTAGGTAATATAGACCGAAGAATGGAAACAATCGTTCTCCACAAAAAAAAAAATAGAATCAATAAGCTAAGTGTTGTTATCTATTGATTAGGTAATGATTTACCTTCATTCCTTTATTGATTTACACCAAGAGGTATGAGAATAAATTTGTTGTAAATTCGTCATTTTTAAAATTTGAATTTAAAATTTCTCACATATTGACTCATTTATTCATGAATATTAGGTACGAACCTTACATATTTTGGTACGGTATTATTAGGGTTTTCATCCCATATTCACTCAATGATGTTTATTTGATGATTTTATCCCTAACGAAGATACACCATGAACGATATGGTTTTGGAGCGAATATTTATGAAAACATAGTTTCAGGTAATTTGTGAATAAATAGTTGTCGGTGTCATCAAACTTCTATTTAATTACAATATTATCACCGCATCCACATACAATATATTTATAATACAGTTATCGCTCCATTGTTTTTGTCTTTGTTAAAACTTTATAAAGTGTTATTCATTACATATTTTTTTGTACTCTGAAGAAGTTAATTAGTCAAACATCAACAGCCACATATGAAAAATTACTATTCTGTCAAAAAATAAAAAACGTCAAATTAATATATTATGTGTCGTAATATAAGTGGGTAGTACCGAGACGGTTTTTAACCCTACATTGCGTGTGGCCAATACCATCACAATCTACGGGTCTCTCACCGGGTCGGTCTTTAACCTGACAATTACTCAAGCATCGAGCGTCACGAATTGATTCGGATATAAATCTGCACTGCAGCTCAAATTACTGCAGAAAAAAGATTAAATATTTAATCCCTCTTCTTCCTCGCCGTCAGCGCGCTCCAAGAATCTAACTCGCTCGTTTTTCACATCTTCTTATTACACACCAACCTTTTTTAATCATTTCAGTCAGCTCCAAACTTTTTTTAATTATTTTCAGTTTACTCCAACCTTTTGTTAATTCAATCCAGTTTAGTATATAAGAGAGTCGGCAGGCACCCTCATCCTTAATTATATCAGCCAACAAATGGGGAGTCCTCCTGCTAAGAAAGTCCTGCTCACCTCCAATGGTGACGATATTTCACAGAGCATCGCCTTCTCTCTGGCCCAACGCGGCTGCAGGTGATTATATCTCCATGGGTTGAATCAAATTTGAAATTTTGAATTTCGGGTTTTCTGGGACGGATTCCATTTGGGTGCATTTTGTGATTAATCTGACAAATGGGTTTTGAGATTTATTCTGTTCTGTGTATTAAAGATTTGATTTTTTGGTTTGTTTGTTTGTTTGTGTTATGAATAAGCAGGTTGGTGTTGATGGGGAAGGAGAGCTGCCTACGGGGTATTGTGCAGAAAATAACGGGCTCACTGGAAGGTGCGGTGGCGCCGGTGGAGGTGGTGGACGTGGACATGGAGGACGAGAGGGAGGGAGCTTTTGATGAGGCGGTGGAGAAGGCATGCAACATCTTGGGCAATTTGGATGCCTTTGTGCATTGCTATACTTACGAAGGTATAAGTTTCCTTCATGACTGCTCTAATCCAACTTTTTTAGCCCAGAGATAATTTGAAAGATGATTTTACTTTCAAAGTCCATTGAATTTAGCGAGTTATCTAATCTAAATCAATAATGTGTACCAAACGAGGCGAGGAGTAATACTTGGGACTCAGATTCCTGTAATGTTCTAATAAGAACTAAGAAGTCGTCACAATTTGGCGTCTTTATTCATCTTTTGGATTCAGGGTGGCTCCCTTGGGTATAGTTTGGAAATATTATTATTATAAAAAAAAAATATATATATATATATATATATATCTGATTGGTTGTTTAGCTTGTGGATCTTGGTGTGACCATGGTCAACAGTAATAGTATATAGTACAGCAATAAATGCTGATGTGGAATTGACCTTTTGTCAATTTGACAAACATGACAGTAACTTTTTTTAGGAAGATGTTCAAATTTTTCTTGGAAATCTGTTGATCCCGTGTGAAAACATGTTTAACAAATGTTTTTATATACGGGTGTTATTCGCCATCTCGTTTTTAGCACTCCTTTTTGTTATGTGCATATGTAAAGTTTGTTGCAGTTTAATTGAACCTAAGCAGAGCGACCATTTCTGGTTTTTTGAACAGGAAAAATGCAAGACCAGCTACAATTACCTGAAGGTGAATTCAAAAAGATAATGAAGATTAACTTTATGTCTGCGTGGTTTCTGTTAAACGCTGTTGGCAGAAGAATGCGAGATCACAAGTCAGGAGGTTCAATTGTGTTCTTGACCTCGATAATTGGAGCCGAAAGAGGGCTTTATCCAGGAGCTGCTGCTTATAGTGCATGTTCGGCAGGCCTTCAGCAGTTAGCTAGGGTATGTTTATTGGATTCGTTCGTGTACATACACTCTGATATAACTGCTGCTGCATATGTTTTTTGAGTAATTTGGAAAATGAACTTTTATAGTATCAGTTAGGAGTCAAAACTATCCCAACCATTCATATCTGTATACGAAAACCAAATTTGCAACCTTGGTTTTACAGGGTTTTATGTGCTTGATCTCGCATTAGGTGGCTCGACATAACCAGAATCAAATTAATTTTTAAGGAGATACACTGAGATGTCTCATGATCATGATTGATTTTTATCACGTCTTACTGTGGGATGGATAGCTAACAGAACAATTGCTTATGTGTTGGATGGTGTTGGGTCAATTCAAGAGAGATAGAATAGGGTAAAAGTGGAGAAATATAAGTTGCCACATCGATGAGGAGAAATCTCATTGAGTTTGCAAGCATAGTCGTAAAATTTTGATCAGTCTCTTCTGCTAGTACTTTGTAGACTGTAGGGCTTTTGAAGTACTTGAACTTCAATCTTTGTTCTTCACATCAGTTCTACACTTTTAGGTGTATCATCATTGGGACAACCTTGTAAGGTGTCGTTGTTTTGGCATCTCCTAATACAACATTACAGTTTACACACCAAAGGCATAAGCATTGAACAGTTTTTACAACGTTGTTATTGTATTTTGAGGTTGTAAGTTCAATTTAGGATGCCTCTGTTGCATACCTCCAAAACTTTGGTGCATTTTGAACTGCTTGTTGCATATCTCAACTCATAGTACACTGCTTTTACTTTTTATGTTTCATTTTAGTTGAATATTCGGAAAATTTCTCCCGTTGCTATTTTCAGACGTCAGCCTTGGAGATTGGACGATACCAGATTAGGGTCAATGCTATTGCCCGTGGTTTGCATCTACAAGATGAATTTCCAATTTCCGTGGGAATAGAGAGAGCGAAGAAGCAGGTGATGGAGGCAGCTCCATTGGGGAGATGGCTTGATGTTAAAAACGATCTGGCTTCAACTGTCATATATTTAATCAGCGATGGGTCACGGTACATGACAGGCACAACAATATTTGTGGATGGGGCACAGTCTCTAACGAGACCTCGGATGCGTTCTTTTATGTGATTCTTCTCCCCCTTTTTTTCCCTGGCCATTACTTAGGTCTTATCTTAGGTGGATTAGCCATATATTCACATGGAGTCTGTTACTTGTGGATCATAAAGGTGGTTAATTTTGAAGCATTCTGAGGCTCAAAATCTCAAAGATGACTGCTTTCGCTGTGGTTTCATGATCAGTGATGAGAATGTGTAAACAACCATTTAGTTTTGGGATGGAAATAAGTTCAAATGGACTGGTCCTCTTTTCATGCTAAAGCTGTGAGCAGAGCTGCAGAGGTTAAAAGTTCCGTTAAGATTCTGTCATCTGGTTATCTCGACGTTTGAAGACATGAAGAAACGAGCTTGGATGGAAAGTAGGTGACTGCATTTTCTCTGCGTCTGTGTTGGAAATTATTAGGGTGCCTACCTTTTTGTCACAGATTGTTGATTTTACAACTGCCTTTCTGGTGTATTACCGTCATTCATTGTCAATTCGAATTATCAAAGTACTTGAATAAACAGAGAAACACTTACAAACATGAGTTTTTACAAACGATATATAATTTCATCTAAATTGTGGAGAGGGGAGAGTTTGAGCCTGGGTTGAAGAGAAAGTTGCTAGCAAACATGACCTTTAAAATCCAACAGGATCCTCTCTAGATCCTTTTGGTGAGGATCATGGGGATCTATAAATTGTATCCGTTCATCGTTCGTGCAGTTAATTTTTGTCAGATACTGTTTGTGTTTAATTTTGAATACAAATATTTAAAATGATTTTTGACAGCACGATGTACAATGAACGGACATGATTCACAGATTCACAAAGAGTATCCGGCAAGAATCCGGATTCCTTTAAGATGACGAAAAAGGCTTTTAGCCAAAATGGTCTTTAAGATTGTCATAACTTCTTATTTTGGTTTTTCAAATTTAAAATCGAGAGAAGTGGTCTCTTAGATTGTTCACTATTAATTATTTTATGAAAATTTCTCCGTTAAATTGAAGAAACCACCAGTTCAATGAGAATGGTTGATTTGACAAAAATACCTTCAATTTAATTGAAATTTATCGCAAAATAACCAAAATAATCGGTGGTGGACAATCCAGGAACCATTTATATCAATCTGAAATCTCAAACTAAAATGATGAATTATAACATTCTCAATGATCAATTTAACTAAAAAACTGAGGAAAAATATGTGTTGGAAACAAAAATCAAGGACAAGGGCTCGTATGCATGATTGTACCTTAACATGTGTGGAATTTGACCGTATTCAACATCTTTTGAAGAAAAATTCCAAATAATTTAAGGTTTGCTTTTCATATTTGTTGTTAAGGAGGGCTGCGCGGAGAGGTCCAATCAAGTGAACCCATTTTTTCCGAATTCAAACACGTGTTTGTATTTGTGACTCTATCTTTAGACCAAACTAATCAGCTTTCGATATACCGGTGAATGTCTGAACGAGATTAGTGTTTCTGTTTTAAAATTTGGTTCTAAACTCCAGAGTTTGAGTTTTTGTTTAGTCTATAAAATATTCAAGAATGCAAAGCTAGTGGCGGATTGTTTTCATGAATAGAATCTAACTATTCACTTCACTTAACCTAGATTCAAATTCTTTTTAATCTATATTAATTAATATTCTAATATCACTTGTAATTAAGAAATAAAAATTAAAAAGATTTTATATCGAACATATGTCATTTGGTGATGTAATTATAAGTTATATCACAAATGTTTAATCTTGGTACACACAAGGGCATTATATTATCAATTTTTTTTAGGGGCTCACCTTGTACAGGTGCGGATATACAAAAAAAAAAAAAAAGTTATGAAAATACTATTCTAGAAGATCTGAATGCTGGCTACCATTAAAATATAGGTGTTTGTTCTTAAAATGCGCATGATAAATAAATTTTAAAAAATATATATGAATGCTGCATTATGTATGACATAAAGGTTTGACTAGGTGTATTTTTTTTAATGAATAAAAATTCACCTCATACCGTCGAGCTTTAAAAAAAAATGAAATGTTATAATGAACAACATTTTACATATTTATACTAAACTAGCTACTTCGTGGGACCTTCGCAAAGAGGATTCTGTATGCGCGCGCGAACACACACACACACATATATATATATATATATAACCCTCTATATTATGTACTAGAAAACCATGAATCCAGCCCTAAAATTACCTTTCATGATTCGATCAAAGTTAATTAATTAAGGATTATATTATTATTAAATTTAGTCCATGTTGGACGCGCGACGTATAGTCCATGTTATGCAAGATCCAATTGAACTTACTCCAGTTCAAAGGCAACTGCTGTTAGTCTACGCTTTAACTTTTACCAATTGTGTGTGATATATGTAGATCTACACTACCTATTAATAAAATTTTGGTTGTCAACTAAAACTTTTAAGAAATTATCATTTTAACCCCCTCACCAAAACTGAACTCAATTAAAAAATATGAGCAATTTAGTAATTATATGAACATAAATTTTGCTATTTTTTATAACAACCTCACAGTCAGGTTAGTATAACATGCCCTATTTAAAAATTTAAAATAAAATAAAAAGTATTCCCGTCTTAGAAGAAACCACTCATCATTATCATAACAGATTTTTTTTTTTTTAAGAATTTTAAAAACTAATCCCACTTCATAATAAAAAAGAGTAAACTGTCATTTAACCACCTGAACTATCACGTGAGTTTCAATTTCCCCCTTGAACTATTTTTTTAGCCAATTGACCCCCTAAACTATGTTAAAGTGGCCAATTAACCCCCTACTGTTAAGTATCTTTAACTCCATCCAATTTTCTGTTAGAAAGTGTCATGTGCTTGGCACATGACCACCTTTTTACATTTTATGTCTAAATCTTTACAAAGAAAACATATAAAACAAATATTTAAAAAAAAAAACTTACAAACCCTAAACTTAATCATTCAAAATAATAGAAAAGGTAAGGCTTTTTATATTAACACTCCACAAAATGTTGAATGCACCCCATATTAAAATTTAATATTAAATGACTTATTTACTCTACTATGCAATGACAATTTTGACCTTATTAGGTTTAAAAAAAAATTATAAATACACCCCAAATCACTTTTAGCGTATTATTTATCTTCTCAACTATCAGACCCTCTCATCCTCCATTGTTGAACAAAACCCTAACCAATGAAATTACAAACATGTTAATTGAGAAAAATTGTTTTTGACAAATGAAACACGAAATCGATGTTTTTGAAGCTTCACATGAGGTAAGACTTCACATTTTTCATTGTTTTAGTGATTTCGATGACATCGATAATTATTTAATCTTGTGTTTGCTGCATTATTTAAACTTATATATTCATATTCATATTCATCTTTTAGGGTTCATATTGAAAAATAATGCAGCAAACGCAAGATTAAATAATTATCGATGTCATCGAAATCACTAAAACAATGAAAAATGTGAAGTCTTACCTCATGTGAAGCTTCAGAAACATCGATTTCGTGTTTCATTCGTCAAAAACAATTTTTCTCAATCAACATGTTTGTAGTTTCATTGGTTAGGATTTTGTTCAACAATGGAGGATGAGAGGGTTTTGATAGTTGAGAAGATAAATAATACGCTAAAAGTGATTTGGGGTGTATTTATAATTTTTTTTTTTAAACCTAATAAGGTCAAAATTGTCATTGCATAGTAGAGTAAATAAGTCATTTAATATTAAATTTTAATATGGGGTGCATTCAACATTTTGTGGAGTGTTAATATAAAAAGCCTTACATTTTCTATTATTTTGAATGATTAAGTTTAGGGTTTGTAAGTTTTTTTTTTTTTAATATTTGTTTTATATGTTTTCTTTGTAAAGATTTAGACATAAAATGTAAAAAGGTGGTCATGTGCCAAACACATGACACTTTCTAACAGAAAATTGGATGGAGTTAAAGATACTTAACGGTAGGGGGTTAATTGGCCACTTTAACATAGTTTATGGGGTCAATTGGCTAAAAAAATAGTTCAGGGGGGAAATTGAAACTCACGTGATAGTTCAGGGGGTTAAATGACAGTTTACTCTAATAAAAAATAAAATAAAATAAAATTGTTCACACGTAGTGTGTGTGGCCATCTGCTAGTATTATTGATAGAATAATGCTTAGCTACTCAAAGATAAGTAAAAATTTTTACTCAAAACTCTTCGTGTTTGAATTATAGAGTTTTGTGTTTACGATCAGAACCGTTCATATTATAAACCACTTTGTAAAGATCATCTTTGCAAAAAATGAATTAAAAATAAGGTCGTTTAGTCAATCGATTGTAGCAAATATATAGACAGTTTTTAATACTTTTACCAATTCAGTTCATCTATTTTTATATAGTTCGAAAACTAAACAACCTTAGTTTTAATTCTTTTCTTTTTTTTTGCAGAGATTTACAGAGTAATTTATAACATGAAGGATTCTGATCATAGAGAGAAAGTTTTATGAATCAACAACAAACAATTTTGAGTTGAAACTCCTATTTCATTATTCTTATTAATATTACCAAGCACGAAGGGAACTGAGCATGCATCACTACCAACTTTGTTAAACTCGCATTGGCTTGTGTATTCTGCTTTGAACACTAAGACAAGAGGGCAATTTTTATGGCACAATTATATTATATATTATTGTAGTAAACTATGCTAATCACACGACACCATATAAGAAAATGTACATGTAATGTTGTATAATTCGGACGGTATTGACAATATACCCATGTCATAAAAGTCGTTTTACCTCAATCCTTAAGTAATTTATCCAAATTAAATAACTAATAAAAGGTAAATAAGCAACGTAATAGTCGTAATGGTAATGATGAAGCCGCCACCATTATTCGAACAAAGTATCAGCAGCTTCCTCACTACCATCATCACCCATCTTTATCTAATCACATCCGCGAATGAAGCTCTCATTCTGGAAAGATTTTTCAATGTGACTAATACACGGGATGGTATACAACGTGTCACTAAATAAGTGATGGGATATGTGTGCTAAAAAGTTAATAACTTAAAAAATAAAATTTCCTACCATTCCTATTAAAACACATGATGTACAACTTATATTTCCGTCAAAACTAAAAATTTCTCCTAATCCTGCTTTACTACCTTGGACAAGTTTCGTGCCCTTTACGACATTTCTCAGTTCTCACCCTCTATACGCACATCATCTCTCTCAAGATTGTTGAATTATTTAGCCATTAATTTATTTTTTACATCTGGTGGTGATAAAAAAATATAGAAAAATGTTAAGGAGATTCTCTTAAAAATGGAATTATTCATGAATTATCTGTCATCTCATGTTTTTGGCACAATTTTCATACCAATTAGCATTTCTCTAACGTGTAATGCTATGAAGACCAAAATTTTAAACCAAATTTTGTAAACAAAATGACGTGGCTGTTGATGATTGAATCATTACTTTAGCATTGATTTACGTGCTTATTTTCTATTAATGACATATCATTTAGTGTGCAAATTTAATTTAAGAGTAATGCTAGAGAGACCAACTTTTTAAAACTAAATTGCAAACTAAATGATGTATCACCAATAAAAAACAAGCACGTTAATCAACACTTAGTTAATAATCCAATCATCTATAACCACATCATTAGTTTGCAAATTTGGTTTAAAAAATTTGACCTCCCTAACATTACTCTTAATTTAAAAATTTAGTCTACTTAACACTATCATATATCTAACATATACTTGCAACTTAAAGATAAGTTGTTGGTCATAGTTTAGCCGCCTCTAGCTAGCTTTATATAGGTTCATTTGTTTTAGCTAGCCACAAGTTCAACCCTAGATACCCCATCATGGAGAAGTATCAAATGTTCTTTCCTTGCACCTCATCAGCTAATTACCCAAACCCTAATTCCACAAATATAGATCATCATCACCGGGTGGGAAGCTCTCACGTTTACACGAATAACTTTGATGGGCGTGTTGATCAAACTTCAGATGCATTTTTGGGGTTGAAATCGACGATGACGACAACAGAAAACCACGTTGGATCATCGTCAGATGAAGTATTAGTTCATAAAGATGGTCATCCGTACCAACAATATTATCAGCAGCATTATCCGAGTGCAAATGCAGGCATGAGTAATGTTATTGTTGGAGCTGATCACAGCAGCGTCGATCCTCATCGGGCCAATAATAATGATTCAGGGAAAAAGAAAAAGGGGGAGAAGAAGATGAAAAAGCCGAAATATGCTTTTCAAACAAGAAGTCAGGTCGATATACTTGACGATGGCTACCGGTGGAGAAAATACGGCCAAAAAGCTGTGAAAGCCAACAAGTTTCCCAGGTGTATATATATACATATAGCTATATATTTTTACCTAGATACCTTCATTATATTTTTGCTTCTTCATCTTTCTAGCTATATGACCAGTGAATTTTTTCATCATGCTTTGGTGTATAACATAAATCGTGACAAAGAAAAGTTAAATTTATTTTCTTTATATATTGTATAGTCAATCAAAGAATCGAAAGAAATAATGAGTCTATAAACTCGGTGCCTACCATGCTTTAGTGCATAGTTAAATACTCATGATCCGTACTTGTGCATTTGATGCTTCATTTAGTTTTCTTACTGCGATTTTGATCCATGTGTTTCGGATTTGTTTTGTTTGTGGCGCATATATTAGTACAAGCTAGCTAGTAGATTCCACGGTCCACCATACATAATCCTTTAATCCTTAAGACATGCTTAATACGTGTGGCTTTTCCGAATAAACCAATATCCTAACTTGATTTTCCACTAAGAAATGTATCGGGCTTTGGGGGAAGCAAAAATGGGTGATATCTCTCCTTTATTTACTCTAGTTTTCACATTTTGCAATACCAAATCAAAATTGAAAATAGTTATTAACCAAATATTTGTTTTACAATTTTCTTTCTAAATGTAAATTAAAAACAAAAATTGAAATGATTAGCACAACATTTCTCACATTACTAGCCCAACACGTGATTTTTATCAAAAAATATCTCAGTACAATTAAAAGTGAAGCTATATGTAATTCATTCAGATTTATGATATATGAGATCTAGCTAGGGTTTGGTGTTCCTAATTAACTGGGAGCAAATTAAAACCTTTGATTCATGCACAGTGTTCCTAAGAAATATGTAAATATTAGGATTGCGTACCTATTGATCCATGCAAAGTTTTTCTAAGATATACAAGTTGTGTGTAATATTATATCTGAGATGTACATGTCATGGCTCATTACTATATGCTAGAACTCCAAGTTTTCCTAAGAAGGATTACATATTCAGTCTATTAATTAATAGATTTGCTTCTGTTCAATCTTCTGGGAACTGCACCAGGTAGTAGTGTAAGATCATCATTTCAAATTCCAATGCCTAAAGAATAATGCATGTTCCAAACTGATATTTATCTTTCAAAGTGAATCATATGATTACGCATATGCGTGCATGCTTGCTTTGTATTTGTATGATATGTCCTGATGGATATGGAATAACACTGCTGGATCTTGCTAAATAATTTGCAGAAGCTACTACCGATGCACGTATGAAGGGTGCAATGTTAAAAAGCAAGTCCAACGCCTAAGCAAGGACGAAGGCGTTGTGGTGACCACTTACGAAGGAATGCACACCCATCCCATCGACAAGCCTTCCGACAATTTTGAGCGTATCTTGAATCAGATGCAAATTTACACCCCCTTCTGAAGTTATAACTAAGTATCATTCATTCAGTTTACATAACTACATATATCTATTGAAATATTTATGCTTGCTTTTGTAAAATAAATTGAAGTACTCATCAATATTATTATGGAGATTTTGTGACATATATCTTAATTGATTAGGCGGTGGCCAGTGGATCTATTGACTGATATAGTTTAAGCTAATTTATCAAGTGCATGCAGGTTTATATCAATTATATTTTTTTATATAGAGCTGTTCTGTTCAATTCAATTAGTCAGGGAAAATGACCAACGTCTGCTCTTTAGTTCAGTTTTATCGTTTTTCTTTTGTTCTCAATCACATATTCATGAATATGTCAATTAGTTTGGCAATTTTCTGTTCAATCTGATCTCAGTAGGTTTCGTTTTGAATTAGGGAGATGTCCCTAGCATCTCACGTGACATATCTGTCTCAGTAGCAAATTTGCTACCGATTGACTATAACGTATATAATTCTTGGGTTTGTAGTTAAAATAATTAGAGAGTATTTACGTTAATATTCAAAGTCTTAAATTTAATTACTTCCTGTAGCATTATCGTTTGTATCGAAATAAGAAAAAAAAAATACAACGATTCTCTTAAAAAAATCGAAATGAGAAAAAAAAATAATACAACGATTCTCTTAAAAAAAACTAGGGACCAGATTGATGATTTTCCATTCTGCACGACAAAATTGTCCATTTATAGGTCTGGGAGGGAAAGCCCATTATCCATTTAGGAACCTCATGGCTTTATTCGGATTATAGCCCAATATTAAGCTTTTAATTTCTACTTTTATTTTCAAATAGTTTTACGTATGCTGCTTCCTGCTTGATAAACAGGTGGACTTTGTACTTTCATTCAATAAATCAATTGAAAATAGTGAAACCTTTGTTGTCTTCTTCCCACCAAAATTCACGCAAAATCTGTGTGTGATTATGTGTTTACTTGTTACAATCTCGTATTTTTATATTAACAATGTTTAGTTATTCAAAAATAAGTATAAAATTTAAAATTCATGTTTAAATCATAAATCTTTGTGCTGATGATCAGAAGAACCATTCATATCAAATCATCTTTATAAAGTGATTTATAATAGGAACAACTAATTATGATCATAAACATGAAGTTTTATAAATTGACAATGAACAATTTTGAATATAAACTCCTACTTATCTTTTGAATAGCCAAGTGTTATCCTTTCATATTTGTTGCTGTTTTTGTAAAATAATATGTGTTTTGAAACCAAGTGTTGTGATCCTTTAGCAAAATCCTTATTGTTTTGTTTTAGTTCCATCACCTTATTACAACGAACGAGATTTTAAATTCGTCGACTCCTTCAAGGCATCAAGCAGGTGTAGTAATACAAATTTTAAGCTATTGCAGGACGATTCTTCACACTAACGGGAATATATAGAGAGAGAGCATTAGTGTGACGACCCGTCCCGAATTAATATATATATTTATCCTCAGATGTGTGGAATTGATGATTATACCCTCGAGTCGTAGTGATGTGGATGTACGTTTATAGTTTTAAATTTTTTTTTAGCAGACGTGAGTAAATTATACGTGACATCACGAGAGAGTTGACGCGAGTTAGGGCCGAATTGGGTTCGTAACAAAAATGTTACGAATAAACGATTGTGTAGTTGAGCTAAGGAAATGGACCAATCATCATATCTCCTACTTTCTTGGGTCCAATTAGAATTGTGGGTTTGTTTTGATTTAGATTGTTAGCCCTAAACCTTATGGCCCAATCAGGGCCCTACTCTTTTATTTCTGCCCAATCCCGTAACACACACATACACCCACACATACAAACTTTCTCTCCTTCTTCTTTCTTCTCGACTCTTCTCCCTTGTCTGTACAATCCGAGCCTTCAACTCTCAAACACCATTCAAACTTCACCGATCGAGCTTGAGCTTTGCACCAACGTGTTTTTGGTGACTTCACGAACCCATCCGTACCATTGGATCAAAGAATGAACCACGGGAGCCTGAGAACCTAAGAGCTCCGACGTGGTGCTCTATTGCTCCGTCGTGATTGTGGTTATTTCATGAAGTTTTAAAGCTTAAGGGAGTCTTAAAACTACTTCATAGAGACCTGGGAACAAATTTTGGGAGGATTTGGATGTCGAGATAGGTCAGTTCCACGAGTTGCAGACTTAGCCGAAATATCGAAGGATTTTCCGACCACTTTTCGTCGGTTTTAGGACCTCTAAGAGGTAAGATCATGTTCTACTAGTTCAGGGCTTCAAATTGATATAAAACTTGTGGAATTTGGTTGAAAAACGAAGAAGATATTGAAGTTTTACTATTTTCCAGTTTCCGGTGATGCAACGATGGCAGGCGCTGGATTCTGACGAACCATCGGATAAGGAAGGAAAATATTCTGTCAACTTTGACGGAATATACTAACGGCGTCAGGTAAAAGTTATTGATATATGCTACTATTTAACGGAATATTCCTTAACGGCGTTAAAGATTCCGTCCGTGTGCCAAGCACGTGCCTGCGAGTGGCCGGCGCTTGAGGGCGCGTGGAACGTCGGAAAATTATTCTAAAAATTTGGGGATGCTCATGGTGTTGAGTAGGCCACGATGATATATTCAAACACTCCAATTGAGCAACGTATGAGAAGTAATTATACGATTTTGACTATGTGCTTAAATTAATGTTAAATTAGTGGTTTCACATATAGGCGAGACGTTCACGGAGGACGAGCGTAGCCAGGCGAGACTTGAGGGTTACGACTCAGCTACATACCAGTGAGTGGGCTTTTTGTTATATATATATAACGTATATATGATTTACATTTTCCCATAAATGGTTTTAAAAGAAATTATGTTTTAAATGCCATGTCGATTTCATTATATTTTAGTATATGCATATTATTGCATGGTGCTGCGGACGCACAGGTAAGCTTCAGGTGAGTACATATTGATGATAGCGATTGTAGTGTATATGATTATGTTGAGATACATTTAGTGTTCATTATCTTGCACCCCGGTGTTAGTGTTCTGCCTGAGGCCAGGGCTTAGCCTTCACGTGATTGTTCACCTCTCGCACCATACGCTCACCTTGGATCCAAGACAGGTGCCAGCCTGTCGTACAGACCACCTTAGGTGGTTCCGACTCGTAGGTGACTTGCGATACTTCGCACAACCTTCATATGATCGTAGCACTTGAGCGTATTTATTTGCAACTAGCCTGTCGTACATACCACATTAGGTGGTTCCGACTCGTGTGCAGGATTTGGTAGATGAACTATAGGTTCAGCCATACAAGTGACTTCAGTTGACATATCACTTTATATTGATTTATTTCACCTGACTTACTTATTTCATTGCTGAGATACTTGACATTGCATACACTTGGTTTTCACTACTCTTGAGCAAGATTTCTATATACATATGTATTATTATTTTCTAGGAAGATTATATGGGTTTCACGATGAGGGGTTATATTATTTTTGGAAAGAGAAATGGTTTCAAAAAGCTTTGTTTTTTCCCACTCACATTTTCTGTTTTTGAGCCCCTGCAGATTCTAGTTATAATTCGTGTTGGTGGCTCATGAGGACTCTACGACGGTTCTAACAGACATCCATCAATGTAGGGTTTTCTTTCATATCTTGTATAATTAGTATTTAGCCCACTGGATTGCACTTTGGTACCTACGCTTTGATTATGTATATCTACACTCTAATACTTCCACTCACATTTATATACTTACCTGGTGTAGAGTAGCTAGTTCGGTTTTTATTTACCCACATTATCTTATCACCTTCACTTCCGCATGGCGCACATGGCTACGTCACCCTCCCGTGACTGCCAGCATGTCTCGATTTAGGTCAGGGTATGTCAATTAGTCTCATTTTCTTATTTACTTAAATTCATGATTCCTGACTCTTGAATTTAATATTAAAAATTGAAATTATAAACACTAAAAACACATCTATATCGTTTAATATCAAATCTAATGGTTATATACACACACACACATACATATATTTACTTGAACTATATATTTATTAACATCACTGTAATGCTAGGAAAATTACTGTAGGAGCATAAGATTTAAGGGAGATTCTAATTAATCTTCCGTTGTATATATCTTTGTGATTATTTCAAACGTAACCAAAGAAAAATACTTAAAACATACACGACGGATTCTCAAGACAAAAAACTTTTTTATTTTTTCTAATGACGGTTGACAAATATTTGTATAATCGACCTGTGGTTGTCTTTAATTAATCACTAATTAATCAATTGACCCACCACCAAACCAGGAATATGAAATTATGAATGGATGAAAGAAAAAAATGAGTCCGACTCCTAATAGCACCCAAGCATTATCCTAATACTAGTGGTGGGCCCCATTCCATAAAAAAGATTGAATTAAAGCTGTGGAAGTGACCACTGGGCAATGACTTTCATCACTAGTAATTAGTTTAATTAAGTGTTTAAGTACTCATTCTTATCTTGATGAATTGGATAACCTAATTCCTAAGCGGCCATTAACATTTTTTTTTAATAGGAATTTTATTGATATGAAAAAAAATTACACCTAATTATTAGGGTAACATATATCTTACTTCTCATATAATAAGAAAATTAAAATACAAAAAATAAGAGACATAAATCTTATCCTTTAAAAAAAAATACAAAAAAGTAAAAGACATAAACTTTTTTTTTTCGTTTTTTTGGGTACAAAAGACATAAACTTTACTTTCTCTTTGAAAAGAAAAGTGGAAATCAAATGGAGCCTGGTCATACTCGTGGGACATGCATAGATGCTGAAATTCTTATGATTATAATATGGATGCTGATGTTTTAATTTCTGGGTTTGCGAGCCTACCACTAACCAGCACGGATATTATCCTAATTTTCATTAACCAGTAGTATATGTGTGCCATTTTATAACAAAAAAAAACTAATTTAATTTTCGAGTAAAACCACACGCTTGTATGATTTACAGAGAAATGTTGCTTAGACACATAATATAACATTGTTGATACACACCCGCTAATACACGTGTGTCTCGTATCTAACGTGTTTAATTCTACAAGTATAAAAAGCATTATTAAATTTTAATTTGAATACAAGTTTTCAATAATAGATTTTTCGATATACTGGTAACACAATCTTATATATAATTATATCGTTCACTCATATCATAAAACGATATGTCACATAACAAGTGTTTGAGTACACAGAACTTTTTAGTTTTCGAGAGAATTTCACATTAGTAACACTATTCTATTCTCCGTGTTGATCATTAAAAATTAGCCAATGTACTGAAAAGCAATAAGATACTGTCTCTTTCGCTACCATTCCTTTCCCTCTAATTATCTTCAATATTATACTACTTTTGTTCGTTAAACTATGTATTTATTTGCACTCCTAAAATTTAAAAAAGCTTCAAACTGGGCCGATAAACAACGGACAAACAGAAAAATAGAAGCAAAAACAAGCCAAAAACTCTCTGCCTCAGCTGGTCCTCCCTTGATTTTTTGGGTCTGGTGTGGTCCTCCTTTGATTTATCTGCTCTATTTCTAGTGTTTAAACAATAAAAGTCGGTAATTATGGGGAAATTTATAATTTATGTTCTCTCTGAGTCTTTTAGTGGAGGGGATTAAATTTATATAATTCCAACCTGGGTTTTTCACTTTGCAACGAATCCTTTGACCCTCCTTGTATTGGAGGGAGCAGAATAATCATAGTTCATTAGCGCTAAAGTATCCCCAAAACTCAACCCAATTTCTTGGAATTTAATTCCTCTGATTTTTTTTTCCGGCAGATCAGAGCAGCAATGGAGTGGGACTTCAAGGACAGCGACCTTGATGCTCTGGTGGGGTCCAGCATCTCACAACCCCAGATGAAGAATCGACCAGCTGAATCTCTAGGATTGGAATTCAAGAAATTGCAGGAGGATTCAATAAAGCTCTCATCGTCGAGAAGGATTAATGGCAGTAAGAATGGAAGTGATCATCTGAAAGTTCTATGCTTGGTCGACGATTGCAGGGCGGACCTCAGCCGTTGTCGGGAATATCATCGGCGGCACAGAGTCTGCGAGCTCCACTCCAAGACCCCTGTTGTCGTCGTAAAGGGAGAACAGAAACGATTCTGCCAGCAGTGCAGCAGGTGCATATATATATTATCAGTTCACCATGCTTAATTAATTGTTTTTTGTAAAAAATACAATCTAATTGTTTTATTTAAATTTGATAGCAAGGGTATGTTTTAGATTACTTTTGTCATGGGTAAAAGCAAATTTTTAAAATTTAAAAACCCAACTACATGGGAATTTTTTTTTGAAAACTCTGACTGCATGTGAGGAAAAAATTAAAAGCTGTCGTAGACATACTTTCTGGAAAAGTATTGGATTTTTAATAAAAGTTTCTACATGTTTGTAACAATGACACTTATATAGAAGTTTTTAAGAAAAGCAGTCTCAAACGAGAATAATTCATTGAGTGAGGTTCAAGGCTTGAAGCTAGCTATGTGATGAGGTATCTTTCTATAATGAATTCTCGTATGCCTTTTCATTGTTTTATATATATTGTCTGCTAGGTTTTTTGGAAAATTGATTAAGAAAGAAGCTACCTTCGTTTTCAGTTTGAGTCACAATATTTAGATGTGATTGTAGAGTCCATTCTCTGGTGGAGTTTGACGATGGGAAGAAGAGCTGCAGAAAACGTCTCAATGGACACAACCAGCGCCGGCGGAAACCTAAACCGGAATCCTTCTATTTCAGTTCCCACAACTTCTTCCCCACCTACAAGGGTATGGAGTCCATGCACCAAATCACTTGAATTGTTTAATTAGGACTAGTTAACTATGTTTTTTTGGCTGTCTTCAGTTTTGATAGATACTTTCAGAATTGGATTTATTTTGCTAAATTGTGATTAACTCTTGGTTTAGAACAAAAGGGAATTGAGACTTGAGAGAACTGACACACCGTTCTTATAACAGAACAGATTATTGGCATCATTTATCGACAAGTTATCGATACGATATCCACTGAGACATTGTGCACACAGAATCGTTATTTTTTTCATTCATTTGGTAATCATTATTAATGATCATTGCCTCGTGGGATTGTTATTTATGCCTCTCTATTTCTTAACTAACATTCAGGTACGAGAATCCTGCAATTTAGTAATCCACAAGTATGTGCAACAACTAATTTGAGATGTATGTGGCCTGTGGAGGATAAAAAAGGAGCAGAATCCATGCATTCCAACCGCCACCACCAGTGGCTGCGTGCTACTGACGAGCCAAAGCCTCCCAATTCCTTCAACGGAGCAGGACACGAACCTTTTATTTTCTTGCAAGCAAGTGACCCTAAAGCTGCTGCAGGCAACCGAGCAGCCCCTCAAGCTTTCACGTGCCAGCAGCAGCCGCTTCCAATAACTGCTGCTGCTGGCTCGCCAAAAAGCACAAGGGGTTGTGCTCTCTATCTTCTGTCATCACATCCAACACAAAATCCAGTTACTGGCCTAAACCACTTGGCTCGGTCCACTGTCACCACTACTCATCCAGGTCAGATCCTCGACCCGATACTTCAGATGAACCGCGGTTTCTCTGAATTCTCATGCTCACATGATGAGGAGGACAGGACTGTAATTCCAGAAATGATGTTTCTTCCGGGGCCTGATGGCTTTTCGAACAACTGAGTGCAAATGCTTCCAATTTTACTGGAGTAGCTTGTGTTTTTGGTACTTTACTAGTTTCTCTGATGTTGATTAATAATCTGGGAGAAGTCAACTGTAGAAGACTCCCAACCATTTGATAGCTTCGAAGTATTTGTGTTTTGTGGAAACAAAAAATTATTTGCTTTGAATTATTTGTGTTTTATGGAAACGAAATTTTTTGTTTCTTCCATTTGATTTCCAAACGAGGAGATGAAAAGTTAGTTTGATTTGTGCTTGATTACATACATATGTAAATCAAACTTTGTGGAGTGAAGGTTGATGATATTTGGAATTTTCGACGTACTCCTTTTCTCTAACCCGAGCAGAATAGCATATTTATTCCTTGAATGTGACCACACTCTTTAATATGAACACCGTGTTTATTTCTAGAATTTAAATTGAATAAATCAAAAGAAAATCAAATGAAGAAAATAAAGAGCGTCAAAAAAGCAAAAATGTAGTGCCGAAGTTATATTCCCATGATATCCCACTACGGTTTCCTCTCTTGTTATGGAAAAGCAATATCATCCCATGGTTGAGGCAGGAATTCAAAGAGTTATTGACTTCAAACTAAGCAATCATCTTGAATGACGTCTGAAAAGCAATTGCTGCCAAACGATCCCAACTATAGTCAAATTAATCATTACAAAAGAGCGTGGTAACATTTTTGCTGTGGCCTTTTTCCTCTGTGGAATACATTGTGTTTTAACATGGGATGTGATATCCACACATCATTTTTTACTTCTTTCACACATTTTTAATTTTTGGCCGTTGGATTAGATGAATTGAAGAATATCAAATGACATAAATTAATAAGGTGTGTGTAATAAGTAAGGGGTATGTGGATAGCACACCCCTTTCAACATTTTCATTACAAAAGGCCGAAAACTAAGGGAAAAGGGAGAAAGCCCAAAACTTTGACAAAATGCACTCTCCTTTAGTCAGCTTACATAGAGGGAAATTTAGTGTTGTCCAATTTGAGTAATTCTCACACTGGTAAGTGTTGTGCCTTGGCCTGTTGTTTGTGCGGAATCGAGATTTAGATTACAACATCACCAAATCATTCACAGTTGAATAGAATAAAATACAATAACTAAAGACATCGAGAAATTTACGAAGTTTGGAAAAAACCTACCAACGTCTCCAGAGAGATATTGCTCTTCACTATGGTACCGTTTGGTACGCATACGGGACGGAACAGGACGGGACGGGACGGGATGAGACGGGATGGAACAGAACGAAATAGAGGTTCGTGTTATGTTTGGTATGCATAGGACGGAACGGTTCAGATTTCGTGTTAAATGACTAACTTAGCCTTGTTTGTACACCTTCTTCCCTCCGACCCACCAAACTGTTTCACTCTCTCTCCCCAACCTCCCTCTCCAAATCAGGCAACTCCTTCCTAATCTAATGGTCCGGCATCGACTCGCCCTCCCGACTCGACTGGCTCAGCATCTACTCGCCCCCTTCCTCCCACCACGACAACTTTATAGACTATAAAGTTCCTCTCATCCGCCCCCATATGGAAATCTGGGTCGGGCTCCATTTCTCTCCCTCTGGTTAATCTTCAATTGAACTACTCCTTCTGGATTTTCCGCTAGAACGAGTCCGAGGTCGACCCCAACCACCTCGACCAGGACCACAACCCCCTCCCCGGCATCGCCCACCTGCTCGCCACCTCAGATGACGAGCTTAGCTTCGAATCGGGTCGTGTTCCGGATCAGATCCACCTCGCTTACACGGACGAAGATGACGAGATACGGGTCATGTTCGTGACGCCAGACAGCGCCGTAGAAGAAGAGGGTTTGTTATGGTGACGTTGTCGTCGTCGGATGGGTTTGCTAGGATTGGGTTAGCAGTTGGGTTACTGGGTTTGTGGTGGAGGAAGATGAGGGCTACGGGAGAGACAAGGGTAGAAGAGAGAGAGGTTACAGGAGAGAAAGAGAGGTAGACAATGTAATTAATGAAAAATAAGAGGGGTATTGTTGTAAAAAAATATATATAATTTTGTGTCCCACGGGATGGAAATACCCGTTCCAGTAGGGAGGGGGAACCAAAATCTAACCCATTTTCGTTCCGTGGGACGCGCGTTCCACGTAATTTTAGCGCACCAAACGTGGGACGGAACGCGTCCGTCCCACTCTGTTCCATCTCATCCCACGTACCAAACGCACCCATGAGAATAACAGTACAAGTTACACATGAGTAAAATCGACATAATCCAATCCCAAATCTCTTGTACACCTACTCACATAATTTTTTCAAGAACCTCACTCTACCACAAGAGTTCTTTCACTAGAAGATCTTTTCACTATAGTTCTCTTGATTTTCTCTCAACCCATGTTCAACCTTTCCCATGGGAGAGCCGAATGCTCTCCACCTTGGATAATTCTCTGATGCTTACCCTGTCACTCGGCAAGCCTAATGCACAAATATTGCATGCTAGTTATAGGCATTGTTGGAAGTTTTGAGACTCTTGTCCCACATTGGGAAAAACAAGATTCCCAATGGTCTTTATATAGATTTAATGTTTTAGTCTAGTAATTACAACATGGGCCATTTGGAAATGGATTGAAGGCTTGGGCCTTATGATTGTGTGGATTATGCTTGTATAATATAGCCTAAATACAATTAATATTAATTAATCAAGACAAGGGCCTTGGGGCCTTGGAATTTAAAATTAATCTGATTCATTAATTTTAATTTTCGGATTAAGTTTTAATTAATTTATTAATTAAAAACATTTTGATTAAAAGACACAGCTCTTAGAAAGAGTTGTGTACCTTCAAATACACTAAACAGGTATTTGAAAGGGTGTGAAACAGCCTATATATATCTGCAATCACAATTTCCAAATGGATCATCTTTTCTTGCTCTTTCCTTCTGTACGAATTTTTGAGAGAGTAAACACACAAAAAGTAAATTCGCTAGAGTTCTAGAATCCAGTGTGGATTGTAGAATTAGGTAGTTGAATCCTGATCAAGCAGACGTTATAGAACCACAAGCACAGGAGTGGGACGAAAATATTGTTCGAATGACATAGCTTTTACGCTAGCCTCTACCTTTTATAATCAAGTTAGTAACATTAATTTCTGTATTTATTGTGTAATTTTCGTTTTGTATAGCAAATATATTTTGGTTAATAAAATATTAGAATTATTGTTATTTTTGTTTATTTTTGAATTGTTCTCCAATAATCTTCGAACAATATGGAACAATCAGGAACTAAACCTCATTATGAGAAGCCTGAGAAATTTAAGGGCGGAGATTTCAAAAGATGGCAGCAGAAGATGCTGTTTTATTTGACAACACTGAACTTGGCTAATGTTTTGCGTGAAACTGAGCCTACTGCAGATGGAGAAAATATATTTTCTGCAGAAACTTTAACGGCCATTGATGCCTGGAAACATAATGATTTCCTCTGCAGAAACTATATTCTCAATGCATTAGATGATTCGTTGTATGATGTCTATGTGGCATTCAAAACAACCAAGGAACTTTGGGAATCACTTGAGAAAAAAATATAAAACCGAGGATGCTGGTTCAAAGAAATTTATCATGGGCAAATTTTTGGACTACAAAATGGTGGATTCCAAGTCTGTTGTCTCTCAAACTGAAGATCTCCAGAAATCATCCATGACATTCATGTTGAAGGGATGGTAATCAATGAGTCTTTCCAAGTGGCGTCCATTATAGAAAAATTGCCACCTTCTTGGAAAGAATTCAAGAGTTATCTTAAGCACAAACGTAAGACGATGACTGTTGAGGATCTCATTGTAAGGCTGAGAATTGAGGAAGATAACAGAAAGAATGAAAAGGGTATGGTTTTGAGTATGAAAGCCAAGACGAATGTTGTTGAAGGAAGTTCATCAAAGCAAAGGTCGAAATTCCAGAAAACTAAGAAGAAGGAAAGCCACTTTATCCCTGGTGCGAAAGGCAAAGACTTCAAGAAAATCAAGGGAAGTTGCTGGGTTTGTGGAAAGCAAGGCCATAGGGCTCAAGAATGTCGCCATCGAAGGGATCAAGGTCCTGGAAATCAAGGCAACAACAACCGCGCAAACCTGATTGAAAACAATGTGGATGCACTGGCTGTAATGATTTCTGAAATCAACCTTGTATCTGACCACGCTGATTGGTGGATAGATACCGGTGCAACTGGCCATGTATGTGGTGACAGAAATATGTTCTCTTCGTACCAGAAAATCGAGGGAAACGAACAGCTGTTTATGGGAAATGCATCCGCATCTGTTGTGGCTGAAATAGGGAAGTATGTTCTGAAATTCACTTCTGGAAAGGAATTAACCCTTCTTGATGTGCTGCATGTCCCCGATATAAGGAAGAATCTTGTTTCTGGTCCTATCCTTGGTAATAAGGGATTCAAACTAGTTTTTGAGTCCAATAAGTTTGTATATACTAAATGGGGAATGTTTGTAAGGAAGGGTTACCTTGCTGATAGATTATTCAAACTAAATGTACTTGCTAATGCTATGAATGAAATAAATAATGTTTCTGCTTATATTGTTAATTCGTCTAATTTATGGCACTCTATGTTAGGACATGTAAATTTTCATTCTCTTTTTAGAATGCATAATTTAGGTTTGATGCCCAAAATTGATTATCTAGATAATGTTAAATGTGAAACTTGTATAGAATCGAAATTTGCAAGTCAAAGCTTTAAATCAGTGCATGAAAAATCCAATAATTTGTTAAATTTAATTCATAGTGACTTGTGTGATTTTAGATCATATCCAACTCGTGGTGGAAAGAACTATTATGTAACATTTATAGATGATTTCAGTAGGTATTGTTATGTTTATTTACTTCATAGCAAATATGAGACCTTGGATATGTTTAAGACATATAAGGCAGAAGTTGAAAATCATACATGGGAATTAGTCGATTTGCCCCCTGGCAATAAGCCAATTGGGTACAAATGGATCTTTAAGAAGAAATTAAAACCAAATGGTACAATTGACAAATATAAGGCTCGTTTGGTAGCTAAAGGATACCGTCAAAAACATGGTTTGGATTTCTTTGATACATACTCACCTGTAACGAGAATTACTTCAATAAGACTATTGATTGCTATAGCTGCACTCCATAACATGGAAATACATCAAATGGATGTAAAGACTGCGTTCTTAAATGGAGACTTAGATGAGGAAATATATATGGAACAACCCGAGGGGTTTGTAGTTAAAGGTAAAGAACACAAAGTGTGTAAACTTGTGAAATCACTATATGGGCTTAAACAAGCTCCAAAGCAATGGCATGAAAAATTTGACCATGTTATGATCACACACGGTTTTAAGATAAATGAGTGTGATAAGTGTGTCTACACAAAAACTCAAAATAATGCTTGCGTTATGTTGTGTTTATATGTAGATGATATGCTTATAATGGGAATTAACAAAGAGATAAAAAATTGGACCAAGAAGATATTGAAATCAAAATTCGATATGAAAGATCTTGGACTAGCTGATGTGATTCTTGGTGTAAAAATAAAAAGAAACCAAGAAGGATATATTTTTACTCAGTCCCATTATATAGAAGCTACACTTAGGAAATATGGTCATTTGGAAAGTAAAGATGCAATTACTCATTTTGATGCCAATAGAAAACTTAAGAAAAATAAAGGTGATGCTATATCTCAACGTGAATACTCACAAGTTATTGGAAGCCTTATGTACATTATGAACTGTACAAGGCCTGATATAGCATACTCCGTAAGTAGACTGCGTAGATAGACATGCAATCCTGGGCATGATCATTGGGAAGCTTTAATTCGAGTTTTGAGATACTTAAAGCATACAATGAATTATGGATTGCATTATACGAGGTATCCTCCTGTGCTTGAAGGATTTACTGATGCGAATTGGATATCGGATAGTACTGATACGAAATCCACAAGTGGATATGTATTTACTTTGGGAGGAGCAGCAATATCTTGGAAATCTTCCAAACAAACATGCATAGCCCGATCAACTATGGAATCGGAATTTATAGCTCTCGATATGGCTGGAGGAGAAGCTGAGTGGCTAAGAGGTTTTTTGGAAGATGTTCCCATATGGCCTAAACCTGTAACGGCAATATGTATACACTGTGATAGTTTAGCTGCACAATATCGAGCTAAAAATAGTGTATACAATGGGAAGTCTAGACAAATTAGATGAAGGCATAATACAATAAAGCAATGGCTCTCTAGTGGTGTAATTTCTATTGACTATGTTAAGTCAAAAGATAATATTGCGGATCCGCTTACTAAAGGCTTATCTAGAGAGCAAGTTAAGCATACATCGAGGGGAATGGGTTTAAGGCCAATAGAGTAAAATGAAACTGCTAAACGGAAGCCTAAACTTAGTTGATTGGAGATCCCATGGTCTAGGTTTAATAGGCAAACTGGTTTGGCTAGATTCAAGAAGAAACACACTTACATACCCATTCCTATGATGGAAGAAGTGTGGTGACTGCTGATGGTATATGATACATTAGTTTAATGATATTGGTACTTGTAAATCAAGTAGAATAGTAGCAGCCTATTCATAATCAATATCACCTATATGATAGTAAATGTGGGGTCGCATTTATGAGAATTACATGACTACATTCTCTAAAGCTCTCATGAATCTAGGATTTGTTCAGGACCAAAATGAACACATAAATATGATTTTGCGATGTGTTGGTGTGACATATGTTTTGCTTATTGTCTTGGTTTACTGCGGAGATGAACAGTTCAAGATTTTATATTCACTGCGTCCTCTAGTAAATCCGATAAGTATATACTAAGGTAGGTTTAAGTCCAAAAGACACATTTCCCGATGTATGTCACATCCATTGTCTACTCTTGTGTCTCAGTTTCTCTAGGACCAAATAGTTGTCTCAAAATGTGGGGTATTGTTGGAAGTTTTGAGACTCTTGTCCCACATTGGGGAAAACAAGATTCCCAAGGGCCTTTATATAGATTTAATGCTTAGTCTAGTAATTACAACATAGGCCATTTGGAAATGGATTGAAGGCTTGGGCCTTATGGTTGTGTGGATTAAGCTTGTATAATATAGCATAAATACAATTAATATTAATTAATCAAGACAAGGGCCTTGGGGCCTTGGAATTTAAAATTAATCTGATTCATTAATTTTAATTTTCGGATTAAGTTTTTAATTAATTTATTAATTAAAAACATTTTGATTAAAAGACACAGCTCTTAGAAAGAGTTGTGTACCTTCAAATACACTGAACAAGTATTTGAAAGGGTGTGAAACATCCTATATATTTGCAATCACAGTTTCCAAATGGATTATCTTTTCTTGCTCTTTCTTTCTGTACGAATTTTCTAGAGAGTAAACACACAAAAAGCAAATTCGCTAGAGTTCTAGAATCCAGTGCGGATTGTAGAATTAGGTAGTTGAATCCTGGTCGAGCAAATGTTATAGAACCACAAGCACATGAGTGGGACGAAAATACTGTTCGAAGGACATAGCTTTTACGCTAGCCTCTACCTTCTGTAATCAAATTAGTAACATTAATTTCTGTATTTATTGTGTAATTTTCTTTTTGTATAGCAAGTATATTTTGGTTAATAAAATATTAGAATTTCTGTTATTTTTGTTTATTTCTGAATTGTTCTCCAACAGGCATAAACTAACAACTATGCCAACAATCAAGACAAAAAAGTCTTGAGTTCACATGGCATATTCAACACCTAGCCTACCTAGCATGCAACCCTTTTCTCTCTTTGCTATGTAATGCATAGAAAAGAAAGCATGCACAATTGCATGCAACAGACTTTGCACCCCACAAAGTCAAGACATGCTTCCAACTTTCTTTGTGGTAGTGATAATGTCTTTTCTTGAACGAAGACTTCCTTGCCACAACTGATAGCGTTCACATGGTCTTCACATGGTCTTCACTTGTTGTCAACACAACTCCTAATTACTCACGAGTGTATGAGCCAAACACAAACTGTTCGTGGCAGGAATTTCCGTCGGGGATGTTTCCTGGCCGACAAGCACACAGCTCCCCTGGAGGTTGGCGCCGGTTGAGGGCTGCTGTCGAGCTTCTGCTTCGCTGTCGGGTGTTGTCGGGCAAGTCTCGTCGGGCAAGTCTCTTCGGGCAAGACTCTTCGGGCAAGGCTGAAAGAGAAGGACATCGTTAACTTTGAGAGGTGCCTTTGTGGGGCCTTAGGTGTAGGCCTTGAGGCTCACAATCAAGGTTAACATTTAGGTGCTCAGGCGTGCCACTGCCATCTTTAGCATGGCAGATGTAAAATAGCAGTCGTGCTTTAGTTGTATGTATGTATGTATCCAAGAAACCGTGTTAGTTATAACAAGTGCCTTTGTGGGGCCTTAGGTGTAGGCCTTGAGGCTTCCCATAAATAACTAAACCAGTGCTCGAACGCATCATATTCATTCTCGTGATTGTAGGAGTTTTCTAACTATTATACTTCTGATTACCCGAATCCAAGAAGTAGGATGAACCCAAATATGTGCCTTTGTGGGGCCTTAGGTGTAGGCCTTGAGGCTTCCCATCAGAGTTCATTCTTATAATTAGACTCTTTAGGTCGCTGAACGGAATGAATCCAAATGGATGCCTTTGTGGGGCCTTAGGTGTAGGCCTTAAGGCTTTCCATTAGAATCCATCCATGCTCAAGCGTTCTATGATAATCATGGCATAATAGAAAGAAAACTAGAAGGTAGGTTGATTACTTGCGCCAAGTAACTTCGGACTTCTCGTTTATCAAGGACTGTCGTGGATGGGTTAAGTCCACATAAGGTTCTTTTTTATGCCTTGAGGCCAAGGACTTTTAACTGATCAGATTTACATGCCCGAGGGCTTAGAACTTGGATCTGGTTTGAACACTGACGATATATTCAAATCGGATTCAAGTACTGAGAAAGCCTCTTAATAATCATGTTGCTAGAAATAACTTGCATATAACTGGAAGTATACAACATATTGAAAAGACAAAACTAAAGCAAAGAAGGTCGGGCAAGGTTAAACCTTATCGGGTAAGGTTGCTCGTCTTGCAGGTCCCTATCTTTGTAGTTTTGTCAAAGGTCTGAAAGCTTAGAGGGGTAGAGAGAGAGATTACAAAAGATGAATCGATACTACAGCGAGGTTGAACAAGGTAGCAGAGCTATTACAAAAGGTTGAAGAGAGGGTTATCCCGAAAGGGATGAAGGCTGACTACAGCTTTGTTTTGAAGGCAAATCTGGCTTTGAGCAGAGTTTGTGCTTGCATTTGTTTGTTTGATTGAGTGTCCTTAATCCTTGATTTTCTTTCTTCTTATATAGACAACTCGGCTTGGCCTTTGGTAGCAGCAGCTTTGCCCGAATGCGGTTTGAGGGTGATGACTCATCAGCTATTTTACATGTAATGCCACCATAAAGTACTTTATGGGCTGTGTAGCTGACCAGCCTACACCACTTGGCCTTTGGGTAGGTAAGCAAGTGGTCTTCATGAGCTGCATCAAGTCAGAAAAGGCCTTCTCCTGCCTTCTGGGCTTCGACTGGGCTTCGGCTATCTTCCCTTTCGGGCCTCCTTTTGGGCCAACTCCTTTCTTGAGCCCAAAGTTCAAGTTTTGATCCAAACACAAACACTGGTAAGGCCATAGTGAGTCCAGTAAAAATGATATTATATGGTTTTCATGCTTTGAGAAAGGTGCATTTTGAATAACATCGTGGTTGCTGGACACCCCTAATCAAGTTTTTTCTCGCTTCCATGCTAATATAGAAGATTTTGAGTAAATTAATATGAGATCCTATCTTGGGGACATTTCACGTTGTTATGGCCTTTGAATTGGGACAGTTGAATTCCTTAACGATTGAGAATTCCAAAAAGTGCAAAAGAAATATCTGTTGTCATGTTAAGGTAATCACTCATAAATTAGCTTAATTTATAAATTTTGGTTCAATTTCTTTAGAAATTTGTTTTTTGTTACAATCGGCTTCGAATTTTGAGACAACTACTGTAAAAATACTGTAAGTGGTGAATTAATATGATGGATACAGTATTTTTCTTCAACTTGCTGTAACCCAAGTTCAAAGTCTCTCATCACCGCTTTGAAAACCCACGAACACAAAAGTTGTGGATGCAACGCAATTACACCAATTTATCAGTTCCTGAATATATTTGATCACTTTACGCATAAAAAATTTTAAAATTCGAAACGAGAACATAGTAAGAGTCAAAGACTGGGAGGGAGGAAGGCCTTACATTATTAGTACGTAATTTTTCTTTTTGGAAGAAGAAGAGAAGATAGCAAAACAAAGCAAACATGGAGAATATACAAGAATTCCAGCAAGCACTGATAAATCAACTTGTATATAGAGAGGGAAAGGAATAGGAGACTTTTCAATCAGGTCGAAATAGAATAACTTATCCGCGAAATTAAAAGTTGAGAAATGTGGAAGCTTTTATCATAGAGAGCACATGTCTGAGTAAAGCAAAGCATCCCCATTTTACAAGTACCTTAACCACAGCTTGATCCATCATATCCTAAAGTATACATCATAAGATCAGATTCTCCTCTTTCTATTTCATTAACCTCCAAAATACAACTAATAGGAATGGGCGGAATCAGGATCTAGTGTGGGTTGGGGGAGGACGTAGGGGTCTTAGTGTGGCTTCGCCACTGTATATAGAGATAGTATATCTTTTTGTACATATATGGTGAATACATGGTCTTTACTACAATGCTCATATCTTTATTCTGATTTTGCTACAGTAGAACGAAATTCTTGCTAAGTAAGGGCTCGTATATATACAATTTATATTTGGGAATTTTAAGAAAAAAAACTCCTAGTTCACTTTAACGAAAAATCATATTTTTACACTAAAAAGTCAATCCTAGTACAATTCACTTTACCTTTTATTTTGTCTTTATTGTTAAAACTCAAAGTTTTCATACCCTTTTCATTAGTTTTCCTTTTATTTATCTTCATACTTCAGTACGTATTATTAAGATCGTGTGTGTGTATCATGTGTCTGAGTTTTAATTCTCTCTATTTGCTATATGAAAAGCAAAGAAATCTGAATCTCATCATATATCTGATGAAAGTGGATAGATCGAGGTGCTAGAGTACTTTGAAAAAGACACCGTTCTTATCCCACCAAATATATGCCCCCTGCAAGTTTGACAGCTTAGGTTTTTTTTTCCCTTTTCTTTTTCATGAAATTATGCTTGCTCTTCACTTCTCTAGCACCATATGCCACGACCCAAGTACACAAACAAGAAGCATGAGATACTGTCTAGTGCCTGCTAGCTACCACTATATACTAATATACATATATTCTCTCCGTAAATCTGTGATGACGAGGACGATCGGTTGCATGATATTTTCCATGGTCAGTTTCTTGAAAATTGATCTGCAACACATGCACGATCGATCATTATTCTTTCGAGCACTTATTCTTTTTGGAGACGTACGTATAATCTATGTGGTTATCCTCATGGATCAAGCAACGAAAAGTTGATTAAAATACTTCTTTTTAAAACTTGGTGAATCATCAGGATATGCAAATTAATCATCTAATTAATACACTATCAAAAACATGTCCTTACATGGACTAATAGCCAGAGCCGGTCTAGAGATTTTTGAGGCCCGAGGCGACGCTAAAAAATATGCCTTAACTTCACATAAGAAAAATATTTATTTTCACATAAATGACAGCGATAAAATTATATTTAGAAAAACATTTCGAACTCAATAATTTTGAAACACAGAAATACTAATTTATTTTGTATCAAGAGAAGGAAACCAAAAAACTCTTGGCTTCCAAGTAGATAAATGAGTTTTGTTTTTCATCTTAACTTTTAAAGTGTTTTTGTATAAATCGTGAGATGTTTTTTCTTATTTACTAACCTTGTCAATATGGGACTAAAAAAATAATAATGTTTTCGAGTCTTTAATTGATATGTATAAGTAATGAATGGGCACTAAATTAAACCTTATAATGACATGTCATATGATTTGTAAATTTGCTCTAAAAATTTGGTCTACGCATTACTGTTTGTTGAATATTAGACTTGAATTTGAATGAATATTTAAAAATAGCAACCGATATAGCTACTAGCTAGTAACTAAAAATAAATTAACAACCAAACAAAAATTTGTTAAAATTGAAAAGAATAAACACGCACATAGCATTTCAAACTTAGGACCTCTCGTTAATTTTAAACAACAAAAATCATTGCTTTTAATTAAACTTCTTGAGTATTTAACCAAACTTTATAAATTTATACTCTTATGAAAAAAAAATTGTAAAAATTGAAAAGTAAATAAACACACGTGGTGTCTTGAACCCAAGACCTTCTCATTAATTTCAAATTACAAAACCACTACTTATAGTTAAATTCTTTTGTCATTAAACCAACCTTTTTAAAATTTATACTCGTATAAAAAAATATATAAACTGAATAATTTTGGTGCCCCTAATTTTTTTGGGTCCTGGACGGTCGCCTTGCCTGCAATGGGCCTGGGCCGGTCCTGCTAATAGCAATAAGTTAGCTAGTGGGAGAAGCATATAATTCTTGCTTAATTCTCTAAAATGGCACATTTAACTGTAGGACAATATGTGGCCTCTCTCTATAAGTTCTTGATTAATTAGTTTTTAACTGATTCTGTTATCTTTATATATTCTAACGCTTACTTATTAGTTTATTACTGTGCAGCCTAACTCTTGCCAAGCTGCCTAAACTCCCCAACCAATGTGAAGGATACAATTAATCAAACAATAATTATTGGCTCTAGAAGTATAATTGTTGAAATTAATCTGACGTTGGAAAGTTGACAATACAAATTGCAATAGATAATACATGGTGTGATTCTAATTGTACCGGGAAGTTTTATGATAAAACCCAATTTCGACTGAGCTAGTGGATAAGTTGTGGATGATATTGTGTTGGACTATTACTCCGTCTCTTTGATATTTGACTATAATTAAAGAGAAAATTCTCATATCTTATAAAGTATTTGTTAACTGATTAGTATTGATCCATACATCGGAAGGAATGGAACAATTACATATTAAAGATGATTCTTCCAGATATTTAGTAGAAGGACCACGATATATACTACCTGATCGATCATGTCTATCTGCACTAATTTCAACTTGATCAGCAACTTTTTCCAACATAAAAAAGGAAAAACAATGTTTACCCCACCCAAAAATGTTATATATAAAGACCCCTCAGTCGTTGCACTACAACATAGATACTTTCTCTAACACATTTGATAGAGCTACATTGCAACAAGAAGGAGTCAGAATACGACTAATGGAGTCGAATCGCAAACGCAGAGGTTTCATGAAGGGCAAGTTGATGCCGTTCTACCGAGCTGCAAAACCTAATTCGACAACAAGTATGCAATATAGTAGCATGGCCATGGCCAGCAGCAAGGTTAAGCCGAGCCAGGCCACTCCTTCGCCGGCTTACTCTGGGTTTATGGTCCACGGCCAGGATTATGTGATTGCAGCAGCTCAGCCTAAGCAGAAGGTTTCATTTATTGTTCCGTCAGACGCTACAGATCATCATACCAAAAACAGCCTCATTAAGCAGCAGTTTGATCACTACGGCGCAGGTGACGAGAGTGTCGATATGAAGGCTGCCAGCTATATTTCCTCGGTTCAAGAACGTTTCAAGCTCGAACGGATCAACTCTTGATCACAAGGAGGAATAATCAAGAAGTTTCCAATACCCGTACGATCCCTCACGCAATATGTATAATTACCATATGTTCGATCTCGTAATAAAAATCTATAAACATGATTTATTATTTGTGTCGAGAGATCGAATCAAGACCGTATGTACGTGCTTTTCATTTGTTTAAATATATGTGTATCACTATATTTAAAAGCTACTTAGGAGCATGGCATAAAACTGAGTCAGTACTGCATGCATGCATGATTAATACGATGTTCGAATCAACGGTCAATTTGTAATAATTGATTTCATCTATGCACCTGATCTTAATTAACTAGTTATCACAGTCTTCATCACAAGCACGAAATCAAAATATATGCACAGCCCAAATTTAGATGAGTGCTGTGTACATTTTGAATTTGGTGATTAATGATGTGGATTTAGTCAAATTCTAATTCCTGGATAGATCAGCTGCAGAATAAATAAATAAAAGTAGTGTACGCTTTCTTCAGTACGTTGGAGGGTTTCAAATCCTAAATCATCGTACATTTTCGAATAATGCATGGCAACATAAAAAAAAAAATTTAAAAAAAAAAAAAGGAACTAGACTTTCATTCAAACTAGAAGTGAAAAGCTTATTAGAATTTAGGACATATCTGAATTATTGCGTGAAAACTTAATACATGAAAATGAAAAATCTGGAGCTCGACAGAATTTTTTATTGAAGTTTTAAAATTCTTAGTTGAAAAGTTAATAGGTGAAAATGAAACATCGTAATGATTTGTTTTCTTTACTTTTGCTTTTTCTTTCTAAAGTGGAATTAAGAATCCTGTTTAGGGTGTGGATCCTACCCATACAATTTGAGGTAAATAAAATCTTTTCCCGGTCCTTGGTTTTCATTTTGGTCTTCATGTTAAAAATTTGGCAAATTTGGTCATCTTTTCCCGGTCCTTGGTTTTCATTTTGGTCTTCATGTTAAAAATTTGGCAAATTTGGTCATTGCGTCACTCTTATTGGTAATCTTGATTTCTTTTGCCTAACTAGTAGAATAATAATATAAATGGGTTAAATGGTTAATAATTAGGAGAGAATCGATGTGGATAAATGTGCATCAGGATGCATAAACATAATCGTTTTTGCCTAAATCAATGTTATTTATTCTAAATTGTGCTCATACGTATGCGGCACGTAAGCACTGTTAACATATCAAAGATTCTGCCATTGATGAAGGCAAGAAGCATTGATATCACAGAGCCTTATACTCGAAGAAATGAATACAAGTGAAAGAGACAGAGAGAGAGAGAGAGAGAGAAAAGAAGGAGAAAGATTATCTTTGTATTTATTTCAGAACTTGAATTATACAGTAACCTTACAACCTTCTTATATAGACCCTTAGTCCTTAAGCTAGCTGACAGTTACTAACTAACTAACCATTTATCTGAGGTGGCATAACAGAATTGTTGACATAGCATCTGATGTGGCACTATCTCCAACATCCCCCCGCAATCTCAACTGGGATTTCCAAGTTGAAGATTGTAACAATGACGATTGAATGTTGGACTATGTAACCCTTTTGTTAAAACATCAGCAGTTTGATCTGCAGTAGGCACATACACGACTTCTAAATCATTCTTCTGTACTCTCTCCCTAATAAAATGATAATCGATGTCTAAATGCTTTATTCGAGAATGAAACACTGGATTGGCACTTAATGCTATGGCTGACATATTGTCACAATAGAGGACTGGAGGTGCAGACAATTGAACTCTCAGATCATTCAAAACATTTCTCACCCATGCCAAATCAGCCGCAGTGTGTGCAAGAGCCTTATATTCAGCTTCAGTTGAACTTCTGGAAACTGAATTTTGTTTCTTTGCTTGCCAAGATATGGGATTGTGCCCCAAGAACACAACATAACCAGTCACTGATCTTCTAGTGTTTAGGTCCGCAGCCCAGTCTGAATCCGAGAATGCACTGAGACTAAACAATGTATTTGCAGTATAGTTAATGCCAGTGTGAATAGTACCTTTCAAATATCTGATAATTCGTTTTACTGCACCAAAATGTAGCTCTGTTGGAGTATGCATGAACTGACAAACTGAATTAACTGCAAAGGCAATGTCTGGTCGTGTGAAAGTTAGGTACTGTAATGATCCAACCAAGCTTCTGTATAAAGATGGATCTGCCATTGGAATCCCTTCGGCATTAAGTAATTGATTGTGAGGCTTACAAGGTGTATTTGCAGGTTTGCATGACTCCATTCCTGCCTTGTGAATCAAATCTGTAATATACTTTGACTGATTAACAAATATATCACCATTGGCTTTATATTGAATCTGTAAACCTAAAAAATAGGTCAACTTCCCCATATCCTTCAATTCAAACACTTCAGACAATTCTGTAATAATATGCTGAACCTTGGACGAATTTGATCCTGTGAGGATGATGTCATCCACATATAACAGTAACACAGTTGTATCAACACCATCATATTTAACAAACAAACTTGTATCAGAAGGAGATGCAATGAAATTCAATGCAGCTAAGTAGCTTGTGAATTTGGAATTCCATGCTCGGGGAGCTTGCTTTAAGCCGTATAGTGATTTGATCAGTTTACAAACATGATTAGGTTTATCAGAATCAACAAAGCCTTGAGGTTGTTTCATATATACCTCTTCTTGTAAATCACCATGCAAGAAGGCATTTTTAATATCCAACTGCCTTAGATCCCACTTATTGACTGCAGCAACTGCTAGAATGATCCTTACGGTTGTGTGTCGTACTACAGGACTGAAAGTATCTAAGTAGTCAATCCCATGTTCCTGAGAAAAACCTTGAGCCACTAATCGGGCTTTGTACCTTGACACAGTTCCATCTGGATTCTTCTTAATCTTGTAAACCCATTTACTGCCAACTATTGATCGATCATTTGGTGGTGGAACCAATGTCCATGTTCCCTGTGCTCGGAGAGAATCATATTCCTCTTGCATTGCCAACTGCCATTGTGGCATACTAGCTGCTTTTCGAAATGTACTAGGTTCTGTTACATCACTAATTGCAGAAATTAATGAGAACCCTCCAGTAACTAAGTCATCTTCATTTAACTGTAAAGATTGCAATTCAGGTAAGGAAGCAACCATGGCTGCATAATCTTTTCTTGAAATAGCACCACTTCTTAGTCTAGTGATAATAGACTCCGTAGGATTGGTAGTAGAGACATTAGAATCTGATTCTAAGTGTACCGGAAGAATGACCTCAAGTTGTGATGGAGAATGGACAGGTAACATGTGATTTGTATCAGAGTGATGATGACTAGGAGATTGGTGCTGATTGGGAGATACAGATTCCATAACAATTGAAACTCTGTCATTTGGCTCACTGTGACTTGAATTAGTACTATCCTCCATTCTTGTTTCTTCATTACTTACTTGGCTATTCATACATTCCTGTCTTTGCGTTTGAGCATCTTTATCTAGTTCAGGCAAATGAATCACAATATGTGATTGAGTTGATTTAGACATCTCTTTTGTAGTGGTGGTACATGAGCCTGTATTAATCTTCTTCGTGAAAGGATATATATCCTCATCATGAATAACATGCCTTGACAATATGAATTTCCTGGACTTTATCTCAAAACATATAACCCCTTTGTATCCTTGAGTAAACCCAAGAAAAACACACTGAACTGATCTTGATTGCAACTTATTGGCATTGAAAGGCCTGAGTAATGGATATACTACAGTACCAAATATCTTCAAATTGTGAATTTTTGGATCTTGATTAAACAGCACCTGGTATGGAGACTTCATGCCAAGTACTTTACAATGCATTCTATTTATCAAAAATGCAACATGTGAGCATGCATGATACCAAAATGGTATAGGAACACCTGATTCATTCATCAATGTCAAAGCTGTTTCCACTAAATGCCTGTGTTTCCGTTCTGCAATCCCATTCTGCTGTGGAGTATGTGGACATGATAACTGATGAATAATACCCTTATTCTGCAGAAAGTCCTTAAACACCTTACTTTCATACTCTCCTCCACCATCAAACTGAAGATATTTAACATTTTGATTGAATTGAGTAGTCACAAACGCACAAAATTTGACAAAGATTGAGAATGCATCAGATTTATTCACCATAGGAAAGATCCATACAAACCTAGAATAGTCATCTATAAAGCTGATATAATACCGATAGCCTTCAACTGACTTTTGAGGTGATGGACCCCAAACATCAGTGTGAATCTTATCAAATACAGCTTTTGATCTTTCTGATCTTACATGAAAAGGTAACTTGCTCATTTTTCCTTGAATACAAGCTATACACAATGAAGTACAGTCATCTATACTAATTGGTAACTGATTATGCTGTAGCATAGACTTCAATATTTCTTCAGATGGATGTCCTAATCTTTTGTGCCAGGTAACAGCTTTAACCTTCCTTCCCAAGAATGCAGCACATCGTCCTAATCTCTCAGCAAAAGAACTCTGAAAAACATTGACTGGAATCTGGAACAATTTTCCACCATCACTCTTTCCTTGGTACAGCATCTGATGTGTTGCCTTGTCCTGTATAAAGAATACCAAATCATCACATATAAACCAGCAGCCATTGTCTTTACATAACTTTTTTACAGATAACAGATTCATAGCTATCTTTGGCACATGTAATACATTATGCAAAATGAGAGACTTAGAAGATGTATTAACAACAGATGAGCCAATATTAGAAACTGGTAAGTCTTCACCACTTCCAACAGTAATTTTAGCATCACCAGTATAAGGAGTTACTTGACTTAATATATCTAAATGAGCAGTCATGTGGTGAGTTGCACCTGTGTTAACAACCCAAGTGTCTGCACCTGAGAACTCATGAATCGATGGAGGTGAATGTGAACTTGGTATATTTGGCCCTTGTGCAGTCATTCCTACAAGAGATTGAGGTAGAGTTCCACCTTGATAGGCATAGTTGTTCCTATGATAGCACTCCAGAGCTGTATGTCCTTTCTTTCCACATATTTGACATACCAGAAAACCATTTGATGAAGGAACATTGAAATTATGTCTTTGATAACAGTTTGGAGCTGTATGACCTCTTCTTGAACAAATCTGACATTCGGGTGACACTGTAGACTTATAATTGGTGTTACCATTCCAGTTGTTTCCTTGCTTAGAACTGCTTCCAGAGAAATTGTTGTCAGAACCGGAATTAGTATTACCAGAGAATGAACCATTTGCTGCTCCATTTGTGCCATGTTGTGGACTTTTCCCATTATCTGTGTATCCATTTCCTTGTCTATTTCCAAAGTTTGAAAACGACCTGGTATGATTGTTGTTACCATAAAACCTCCTGTTATTGTTGTTGAAATTATTCCGTTGCTGTGGATGAAAGTTCTTTCCTCCATTGCCAATATATCCAGATCCACCATTAAAGCCTTGAAATTCTTGAGAATTCGAGCCCTCTCCATGTTCATAATTCTGAAAACATCCATGTCTTCCTTGTGTATGCGATGACTCTCCTTGCACACATAAAGCAGACATAGAAGTAGTGAGATTTGTCATTCTTGACTCAATATATCTTTCTGCACCAAGAAGCTGTGCTCGAAAATCTTTTAATGATATACAAGAATCCCTTGCCAAGATTACTGTTTTAATGACTTCAAATTCTAGTGGCAACCCAGATATCGCAGCAATTATAAAGTCATTATCAGTGATCTTTTCTCCAGCAGAAACTAGTTGATCTTTGATTGCTTTCAACCTTAACAAGTACTTATCCACCGAATCTGTGCCTTTCTGTATGGTATGAAACTCAGACTTCAATTGATTCACCCGAACAACAGAAACTGATGCAAATCTTTCTTGAAGACATTCCCAAGCCTCCTGAGATGTTTTACAACCCACAATATGATCCATCGCCTCATCAGAGAGAGTAGCAATTAGCAAACTTAATAATGCCAAATCTTTCTTCACCCATTCTTTATATGCAGTTGTTATTTCCTTTGTAACCCCAGTTTCTGTACTCACAGAATACTTTGATGGACATTGAGACTCACCAGTAAAGAACTCAAAAAGATCATACCCTCTTAGCACAGACTGAAATTGATAACTCCACTTTGTAAAATTGTCATCTTGAAGCTTCACAGTTATCATTCCCAAAAGCCCTTCAATCTTTACAGAGTTTACCACCATTGTATCCAATTTCGAACACCTTTCTCTCCCAGATTCCTTATTTCTTCTTCAAATTAACACCAACCAAACAACAATCAAACAAACACACCTGTAATCAATTTCAAATCTAATACTTATCACACTTTGGCATCGGCCTTTTTCAAGTGTTAATCAAGAAACACAACTATATCACTGTAATCACACTTTGGCATCGGCCTTTATCAAGTGGATATCAGAAAAGCAACTTCACAATTATATCAAAATTATCAATAACGGCTTCGGCCTCGTATTGATGATGCACACAGCAACTGACATTTACACAAACACATAGAGTGCAGTAACTTCAAACATACCCTGAAATCTCCACGAATCTTGAATCATGAACCCCAGATAGCATATCACATACTCCATATCCATTGCATAAAACCCTGATTCCTGAAAAGCACTTTGCAAGAAATACCCAAGAACACCAACAGATTACCCTTTCAAGCTATCTGCAAAAACCCCAAAGCTACCAGCAAAAGAAATACCGAAGAACATCAGCAGAAGACACTGTAGATCGTGAAGAATCACCAGCGGAAGAAATCACCAGTAGAAGAAATCACCAACGGAAGACCGTCCTGGGCGATTGATACCATGTTAACATATCAAAGATTCTGCCATTGATGAAGGCAAGAAGCATTGATATCACAGAGCCTTATACTCGAAGAAATGAATACAAGTGAAAGAGACAGAGAGAGAGAGAGAGAGAGAGAGAGAAAAGAAGGAGAAAGATTATCTTTGTATTTATTTCAGAACTTGAATTATACAGTAACCTTACAACCTTCTTATATAGACCCTTAGTCCTTAAGCTAGCTGACAGTTACTAACTAACTAACCATTTATCTGAGGTGGCATAACAGAATTGTTGACATAGCATCTGATGTGGCACTATCTCCCACAAGCACATTAATATTATTGAATTGGGCAAAACAATCAAAATAATAAATACGAACACTAAAACACAAGGATTAAATTGACGATTGAAAACACAAATTTTCAAGTTAAAAATTCGACCAGAACACAAAGATCACACACAACTTAAAAATCCCAACTTGTATGAAAAAGAATATACATCGATGAACAAGGTAACTTCCACAATCGAAAAAAAAGAGATACATATTTACCACTGTTTTAAAAATCCCGCTTAGGCACTAGGCAGCTGGCCATTGCCCTGTTTGATCTCCAAGCATTTGAAAATTAAGAAATTGCGCCTAAACTCACCTAGGTCGTGACACTAACTTAAACAAAACCTTGATTATTTTCATTTTGTTTTTATCTTTTCAATAAATTGTAAGAGACTTGTTAAATACTTTTGATGAACACTCATTATGTGCTTCTTCCCCATGTTTTCAGTATTTTCTAATATTTTATAATCGATATGTCATTTTACTTTGCAATTTATGTATTCCAATACAATTATATAATTTTTAAGTATAACTAGATATTTATATATGTCATGTATAAGAATTAAAAATCCGCCTAGGCGGCTAGACCCCAGCTCACCTTCCGCCTAGCGTCTAACGTCTTTTAAAAACTTGATATATATTTACAGAACGAATTAGCTTATTCACTTTTAGTTAGTTCAATCAAAGCAACCAAAACCTTGAAGACGGAACATACCTATTATTTTATCAATGAAATGGAGAACCGGCCGGTAGCGGACCGCAGCTTATCACCGTGGCCGATCGAATAAGCTGCTAGAACATGCAGCACGTACTTTTCAATCAAATGCAACTTATTACGATTCAAGCTCTGTGATTTCCAGCTATGTTGGTGCTCAAAGTTGATGTTAAATTATTGCCTTATTGGTTCACTTTCTAAATACTAGGAGGAGCTACGTCTCGTACCATTTCTGTGAAAGCATACATTCGCGCCAAACATAATATTAGCACGAGGATGGATTTATTAAAAGGACAAAGACACTATCATCAAAACTAATTGGAAACGGAAAGTACTAACCCAATATTCTTAAAAAGTCATGTAGAATTCCTTAATTTTCTGTGAGCACGATGAAGCAAGCCCCTTTTCATAGTGTCAGCAGTGCAACAACCTTGGAGAAATTCCACTCCTAAAAGTCCCATTGGGCTATAGGCAATTAAATTCCCTAAGTGAGCAAGAACTGTCTTTAATGAACAGTAACTGTCTAAATGCATCTTTACCGTTAAACTGATTTTAATTTGGATAATAATAAAATATTCATTGAAAGTATTTGAAAATATTGAAATGTGGTAAAGTGGAAGAACATGATTAGGCATGTATAAATTTAAAAAAAAAATTGTATTTTTAATTAATTTGTATAATTTTTTAATGTTTTTTTCTTTTTTTCTTTTTAATTTTTTTATTATAATTTCTTAATAGTAGCTGATGTTAGCGTGATGTCACATAACCAGAAGTTGGGCCAGTCAATTTAGGCCTGGGAAGGAGTCAGGCTCCCCTAGTGCTCAATAGATTTGTATGGATTGGAGTTGCTTTTATGAGTTAGACGTGCTAGCTAGTGTTACCTACTTCTTCCACTCTTCAAGTGTGAGGGCTTCGCGTTCTCCAATTGGTTGATCTTAACGTACTAGCCGCTAGTTTATTTCGTATAATGATAACGCTTTCTCTTTCTTAACGCTCCATCCTCCTGTATGGTAAGGGGAAATCATGTGCACGGCTGTGATTTTCAAAATAAGCCATGAGGTTTAAATTCTCACAATGCACCTTGAGGTTTTGAATTTGCATATTTACGCCTTTGTCTCTTTGAATGTCTAAACCTTCATTAAATTGATGAGGTTTTGTGTCAATATTGTGCAAAATATGGCTTACACATTATCTCATATAACATATATTATATAAGAGTCCCACACTCACAAATTCATCAATTTAATAAATTATCATACAATCAATTGAAGTGGAGACAAAAATTGATACAAATACCACAAGGTGCAACATGTGAAAATCAAAACTTCATGATCAATTTTAAAAATTACTCTAAATTTGAAAGATGTAAAATAAAGTTAACCTAACATTTTTCTTTTATGACCTATTTGGTTGAATCTCCGACTAGGTAGAAAATTAGAAAATCGTGAAAATTTTAATTAGAATGAAGTCCAAAATAATGAAAAAAAAATGCTCTCTACTAATATAATGACATAAAAAAATATTTTCCTCTGTTTCGGAAACATTGAAGCATATCTCCAAAATGACCATGGGTCCGAAAACAAATCATACGATGGTGTATGCCAAATGCTGAGCAAAGCCTTGGTGTACGCCAAATGTTGAGCAACTAGACTGGCACCTGTTAGACATCGTCGGTGGCAGTCCAATCCACCAAAAACTGCAGTCATTGACTCCTGTTTTGCTTTCTCTAAGGACTTAACTTCAGGACTACGTTTTCCCCTTCTCCTTCTTCCTTATTCACTCGTTCCAAATTTCCCCGCAATCGAACGCCAAGTTGGCAAATATCTAAGTTAAAAATTTAAGACTATTCAATATTCCGGAGGATTATAGAAAACCTGATGTATAGAGTTCTTCTATGTGTACTTTACGCAAATAAGTAACGTAGTAGTACAACTTCTTACGCAAAAGAATACGTTTACAAGTAGCTTATGAGTTATAACAACTGTAACATAGTTAGGCCCTCGAAACTTTTATAATATATTGCTGTATTAGACAGCTAAATTTGCATGACTAAATTATAAAGTCGCAATCTAGCTGGTCAAACGCGGCCTCATCGTTAGTACAAGTACCAGTTACAGCTACTTAAAGGATTAAGAATATCCAAGCCCAGTTTGAACAAAAAAAAGCCCAGGAATTGGGGGCCCATTTGAAGGGGTGGGGGTGGAGGGGGGTTTCCCACATATGCCGAAAGGGATGGATTAGGGAAAAGCAGAAAAAAATATTTGGGTGTGCTGTGTGTCTGTGCAGTGCGAGTGGAGAGAGAAGAGATTTTTCAGTGTCATTAGTATACGAAGTAGTACACTACGTATTATTATATAAATAATAAAATATGTGTGTTAAAAAATTACTAACTTAAAAAATAAAATTACACAACTTACATAAAAAATGTATTGTACAACCTATGTTTCCAGATGAAGGATCGAGGGGAGACAGAGAGAGGCTGTCGTGAAAAGATAGGTCACCCGCACACCCACCACGACCACGACGAAAACCGACGGCCAATTCCAAATGAGGGTAATTTTTCCATATTTGATAATACACGTAAATATGGAAAATGATGTGGACGTGGTTTGATGGGACAAAAGCAAAAGTTTCCTACTGCTTACCCTAGCTGTGGGGCCCCAATTTTACCAAATCAGGACAGAAGAGCATATCTTCGGGTCACCAGGAAATAGTAACTACTATTTATAGAAAATAAATAAATTTAGTTTTACCTAATTTTGGAATCCAAGTGAAGCAATAAGAAACAAAACATACGGAAAGTAGAATTACCCAGATGGGCGTTTGATTGATCGTCCTAAGAACGAAGAATGGATTGAAAATTTAACATGGAGTTGCCTTTTGACTAAGTAGAGATGTGCATAGAGATGTAATTCTTCATTACACGCAAAAAAGAGAGTTACTTTCCAACACAAAGAAGTAAAGGAAGACGCAAAAGCTTTGGCCTGAGTAAAATAAGACTTAATTTCCGTAAGTTTGTTAGTGCAACTCGTTTGGAAGAGATTATAAGGAGAGACATGATTGAACTAATCGCGCGCTATTTAGTATTACAATTTAGTGATTTTTTTAATTTATAAATAAGAAATTTTAGATCCCAATCTTGAAAATAATGAATTCATAATCAATTTATTCTCTCACATCTTTGGTTAAATATATCATTGCATAAAAAATAAAAAATCAATCAATTTCAGCCTATATCAAACATGATTATATCTTCTTGTCATATGAGCTTATTTTAGGTAATTTAAAATGAGGCTGAAGTAAAAACCAGCTCAATCCAAGTCAAACCAATTCAAGTCAATCTATGTAATTAGTCCAAACCAAGTCAATCTTATGTATCAAAATATTTAAAAGGGTTTGTAATCAGTTGGTTAAAAATAATTAGATTTGTACCGATGTTTTGAGTGCAGTCTCCCTTCTATAGCTAGTATCCCTTAAAAAATAAAAAACAATAGCACACACAAATAAAACAAAGGAAAACTAATAAAAATGACTTGAAAACTTTGAGTTTTAATGATAAAGACAAAATAAATGGTAAAGTGAATAGTATCAGGTTTGACTTTTTAGTGTAAACATTTGGTTTTTCGTTAAAGTGAACAGTACCGTGGGCTTTTCGTTAAAACTCCCATAAAACAATCATAGTATAAAAGGTTCATTAGACGGCTAGATTTGCATAAATAAAATATATTTATAAAATTTTAGAGCAATTTGAATACTTTTAAATTTCAGGTAGACGGGCGATGATCCATTCCAACAACACAGATATTGTTCCTACTCGATCATCTGCTCAATCCGTCAGGTGTGGGGTTTTAATCCAAAAGGCATCGGTGTAAGTTAGAGTAGGGTAATTCTATTTAAAGGGCTTGTTCTCAAGCCTTCTGGCCGATGTGGAACAGATGAATTCTAACACTTCCCTGCACGTGAGAACCCATCTAATAAGTCACACGTGAAGTTCCACACATCAGTAGCCACGTGGAGCCAAGCCGAGGCTCACCCTTTCGTGCTGGGCCAATGGCACATGACATCTTTTGGTCTACATGGAGCCATGTCGGGGCTCACCCATTCACGCAGGCCCAAAGGGGATCCTTCCGTTCACGTTGTAGTACGGACCCGTCCCTTGTCTCTGATACCATCTTAAATTTCAAGTAAACGGACCATGGGCCCACTCTAACAACACTGATATTGTTCCCACTTGAGCATCTGCTCAATCCGTTAGGTGTGAGGTTTTAATATAAAATGTCTTGATGTTAGTTAAAGTTGAATAATTATATTTAAAAAACTTATTCTCAAACCATCTGACCGATGTGGAACAGAAGAATTATAACAAATGCGTAATTGGTCAACACACTCATAAGAGTGTACACTGTAAAATGTCGAATAATACTCAATTGTAAAAAGAACTACCTGACCAGTGATGAGACTACTTTGTTTCCATCGCACATAACTAAAACCAAAATAGAGAATTTACCTTTAAATAGAATAACTTTATTTTGTTCCGAAAAATCAGAAAAATATCCTATTTCCTCAGTTAGAGAAAATTTTCATTGTAATCATAATACAAGTGGTACATCACGTGTTTTTATATAAATGGTAGAAAAATTTATTTTTTAAATTATTAACTTTTTAACACATATATCCCACCACCCTTGTTAGCTTCCTCAACTCCCACCTGCCAGTTCCTTGACGTGTGCACCAACAATAAAACTTTCCTCCTATGGGTCCGGTACATTCCCTAGAAACCAAAATAGTTACATTAGAACAAAATAGTAATATTCACATTACTTCAGTTTTACTTGATGTTTCAAAAGAGAATACCTGTCATTTAGTATTACGGTATAGTAATATTCTTCTTTACTTATAAGGGAGAGATCTTACGTTCTATTTTCACCAAATGTGAATTTGAACCACATTTATTGCTAGTATATTGTGAGGCTTAACCCGCATTCCTACTTTCTTAGTGTACATAATATCGTTTGTTTAAGCAAGAACGGTGTACCTTGATAAGGTTTAAATATTTGGAATTTTTTGCTTTATATATATTTTTTAACAAATGATATTATATATATTAAGGGAGTGAGATGTGGGCTAAGCCTCAAAGTGGGCTTAGCTAATTTGCATTTGGTGAAAATCAAATCTAAAACCTCTTACTTACTAGTGAAGATAAATACCACTAGACCGTAGTACTAAACGGTTTTGTTTTATACATGTTAACTCAAAATTTTAATTTACATATTTAAATATAAAAATTCAACCACTTTTCTAAAAAATAGTTAAGAAAATATATTTGTCATCGTATATGAAACTTACATGTTAGGTGATAAATTATACATGTGAAAGACGAATATACAAAAATAAATAAAATTTAATCTCTTATCATGCATAAAAATAGTTCAACGAAATTTCATCTTGTACACGTTTATGAATCCATACTGGTATATATGCTTATATATATATATAGTACTCGTAACATAGAATAGTTCACATAGTTAACTTGTAAGAGAGCTAGAAGAAAGTATTGAGATAAGAATTAGGAGTAGGAAAAATGAGAAACAATAAGTCATTATTATATTTAAGCTTAAAAATTAAATAAAAGATTATAAAAATAAGCTTGATGTGGATAATTAGTATGTGAACTTAAACCAACAAATTGAACAAAGCTTCACTTATATCAAGTTGACTGTTCCAACGGAAACGTTATATAGTACGACTTTCGAGATATTTCTCCTCTTCTTCTCCCACTCTCTATCTCTCTCTCCTCTCTTATCTTTCTCTCCCGATTCAAAATATCTTAACTGAGTCGAACCGAGTCGACTCACCCAAGTTGAATAAGCTAAGGAGGAGATAGACGGGGTCGGTCACGGTTTCCATGTTTTGGGAATTAGGCTTAAGTAAGTAGAGTGGATGATGGAAATCAATCGCGCTGTTAAAAACATCTGATCAACCGCGGGAGGAGTGCACACGTGGCGGCCAGAGATGCAGCGTATATTCGAGAGACGGAGGAGGCATGATATTTGGGGATAAAAGGTAAATTCCTTAAATGGTAATGGGGTTTATGTCCAACAGCACCACAAGTACGACTTCAAAAACAAGCAACAGCTGGGAGGAGCTACCGACTGACTGACTTACCGACCGAGCTATCAGAGTTAGAGAAAGCCGGTCGCGAATCTAATTTCTCTGTAATTAGTACAAAACCCCTCTTTCTTTCATTATTTAGGTGTCGAATTCGCTGCTGCTGCTGCTTCTAGGTTAGGGTTTTACATTTGGCTCCCGGAAACTAGAGAGAGAAACAACAGAGAGAGAGAGAGAGAGAGAGAGCAAGAGCAAGAGCAAAGTAATGGGGCGAGGGAAGGTGCAGCTGAAGCGAATCGACGACAAGATCAGGCGGCAAGTGACCTTTTCCAAGCGGAGAAGCGGGCTGATCAAGAAGGCACGTGAGCTGTCGGTGCTCTGCGGGGTGGAGGTCGGCCTTGTCATCTTCTCCACAAAGGGGAGGCTCTACGAGTTCTGTAGCGGCTCGAGGTACGCCCCCCACTTAATTTCTTCTTCCTTCCAAGTTTCGACCGCCTTGTTTTTATTTTTATTTTTATTTTCCGTGGTAAAAAAAACAAATACTTTAGCTAATAGGAACTGGCCAGCTGGCTCTCGAACTATCTCTTCTGTATGTATGTTTCTCTCTGCAGTGCTAGGGTGCTCGCTAGCTGCCGCCATCTTTGTAATTAAAAACTTGCCAATAAATGGTTCCATTTGTTTTCTCATGTATAATTTTATTTTGTGTATTTTCGTCCCTTTGTAGGTTTTGTTGATAACTTGATATGGATGGAAATTTGAAAGAATCCTTTAAACTAACTTCTCATAAATATCTTTAGCTTTCGTTCCCATAAATATCTCCTTTGCTTACGAAGGTTTCGAATTCTGAATTTCCAGCCTACTCCCACCCAATATGCTTCCATCCAACGCTCGCCATTGGACCAAATTCCCACTAACTTTGCTTTCAACGTTTTTCAAAATTTATTATTATTATTATTATTATTACTATTATTATTATTATTATTATTATTTGTTACCTCTTGCATGAACAACACTATGGTGTGTGTCGAACATTTGACAGATGAATTGGAGCATCCATTGTCTACCGTTGATAACGAATAAATACCTTTAGAGCAACCTAGTTGTATTGAGATTGAAGCTAAAGATGATGATCATTAAAAGTACTTAAAATATTATATTAAAAGTACTTAAAATATTATATTAAAAGTACTTAAAATATTATATTAAAAGTTGGGTTGGAAGAAAATGTCACCTCCATACTGTCCATTGCAGTGTCCTTAGAGAATGACATAGCATCAATCTCTTCAAACGCCCTCGGGAGGACCCGATTGAGTACTTGTTATATGAGTACTATCTATATAAGACGATAAGATAGTGACGGTGCGTACTCTATATATCTAATATTATTCCTTTTCTCTGTCTATATTATTAATTTTCTATGGGAAAATGTATATACAGTTAATAAGATAGTCAAGGTGCGTACTATATATATAGCCAATATTATTCCTTTTCTTTTTCTATATTGTTAATTGATCACTTAAATAATGTGTGATTTATATTTACAGTTTGATTATCGACTCTAGTAAGACAAGAGAACATTGCCCCCTAACTTGAGAAACAATCACATACCTCATCTTATCATTGACTAGCTTATCACATACCTCAACCTTTCATATAGATTGATCACATCTAATTTGTGAAACAAAGATGTGATCGGGAATCCAAAGTGTGGAAAAGGAAGTAAATAATACTAACTAGCTGTCATAAGTAACTAAAATAGCGATTTATCAATATAATCACCATTTGTCCGATAGAAGTTGTGTGTGACGCTTGCTATGTCGAGATTCTAGTATGCACTCATGTATTAATAGTTGTGCGCATTGTATTCAGGTGAGTTTGTGAGTGTATAACACTGTCAAGTGGTGTTTCCCTCACATGAAAGAATTCCATCAAGAATTCACTGAAAAATAGTATTGGACGATATGTTAAGATGATAAGGAAAAGTTTTTGGGACGATATGTTGAGATGATAAGAAAAAGTTTTCAGGTGCAATTTGCTCATCACCTTCAAGTGGTGGTAATGCTCGTCACCTTATTTATTATCGTTGGATGAGTTTAAATTTTAGAATTTGTGTCTTATCTCAAAATTTAAATCTATCTAACGGTGATAAATAAGATAGTGGGCACCACCATCGCTTGAGCATCGTGAGCAAAAATATTCTCAAAGTTTCCATATGCATAAAGATGAAGGAGTGGTATGGCAATAGTTGAAAGAGTAACGTCCAAATTGCCATGCATGCATGTCGTGAGCATGTTCGAGATGAAGTTTGTTTGCGAGCTGCATGACGTGAGTTGGCGAAGCACTATAGGAGAATGGATCATGTGAGTAGCCAAAGTCTAATCTCCAGCATATCTGATATCGTTTTCGGGTTAATAGGAGGTGAAGGGTCTAATTCCATTTGTTCGATTTTCATGGTTTTTGCGTCTTAAGAACTAATTAATTAGCTTGCTCAGGTTTGTTAACCATCTTGAACTGAAAAATGAAAAGAAAAAATAAAAATTAGAAGTTACCCTGTAGTGAGTATATTTGTATATCATCTTGCATGGCCAATGATGTTATTACAATAATTTAAACATCAACTCTGACTGCAGAAAGAAGAAAGATGTAGTCCATTCTATGAAGGGCGATGGTACATATGTTTATAAAGCTCAATACAATCTTGTGCCATTACAGGTATACAGCTGGGAAAGAAAGGATCAAAATATTGTCGTAATAATATAACTAAAATAAAGGACCAAGATCAAAATCTATGGCATTATTGTTAAAACAAATCACCTAATATAAAGACGACAATCTGATTAATTTTCTATAATTTTTTTTAAAAATTTAAATCTAGTACTCATATGAGAGAACGTTAAGATGGTTAAAGACTTAAAAGTATATACTTACATAAAATACAATAAATATTTAAATAAGTTCAACATGCATCTAAATAAAATATGTGTAACTGTAAAAATTACAAAATCTACGTGGAGCGCATGCCAAGTAACTAGGAGTTAATTATGTTCTATGGTGGTTTAAGTGCTGATGTGGCCGTGCCAATTTGCCGCCAAGCTCGGCCAGGTGAATAACTTGAATGTGGTGATGTAATGGAATGCGCTGCCAACTTCTGAGTCAAGTAACTCCAGCCGAAGAAGGACTAGTCTTGACCTTCAGTTCTAGAACTAAAGACAAGGTTATGCAAATCACTATGAAGTTTTGAACCTGTGCACCGAGTTTGGCGGCCTCAACTATGAGATTCCTCCATATCGGTGGTATGTTCAATAACCATATCAATTGACATGGTTTTTACTTTAGAGACCGTGTTTCGGCCTTCTTTGTCATTGGAACATTCCCTCGACAATCACCTCCTGAGTCAATCTTTATAATTGTCTTAGAAACTTTAACTTTTTCTTCTAGGCCAACCAAATTTTTAGAAAGAATAGGTGGATTGGCTTCTTCGTGAGTCAAATAAACAATCTTCTCAGGCAAAGGCTTGATTATGGCTAGAGCGAGAATTTTCCCCCACCCCTTACCCCCCTCTATGACCTTTTGATCTAACCATACTTTAAATGGAATTAATTTGTCCATAGGAATAAAAGGGAAGCTTTTCTCATCTAGCCATTGTTTTGAAGGTTACATGAGCTTTCACTTTCTACATTTGGGATAAGAATTTTCTCATCTCTTATGTACATCAAGAATCTTCTTCACCTTCTATTCCTTTTATCCTCCTTACTTTTTTGAATGAGCTTCTCTAGTTGAGCTTGAGTCTCGTCCAATCGGCTGAAATGAGATGGATTGGAATATTGAAATATCATATGGGCTTCACATATTTGCACAAAGGTCCCATTGAGCATACCAAAATGTTGATTTTAAAAACTATAAAGCCTACATGGCACGTAAGCCAAATAACTAGGAGCTAATTACTCATTTGGTGGCTTAAATGATGATGCGGGTGTGCCATCTCGCTGCCAAGTTCGGCCAGCGAGTATCTTAAATGTCATGATGAAATGTAACACTCTTGGCCTTGAGTTCTAAAACTTGAAGGGAAGGTTATGCAAATCACTATGAAGTTATGATCTTGTGCACTAGGTTTGGCAGCCTCAACTATATTGGTAAATATATAGGTTGGTTGAATCGGTGTCGAACTGTATGAACAAAGATACTCGAAGAAGATGAGTCTCTTAATCGTAAAGATGGTTCGACTATTTGTGTGCTGAACTCTAATGTAACCTCAGAGTAACCAATCATAGTACATATCACTTTGCCAAAAAGGCTGATGAAGTGATCTCTTTTGGCAAAAGAGTAAAAAACTGTTCGCCAGCCAAGACTTAAGATAAAAAAATCAGCCCAAACTTGAGCTAGTCCTTGTCTATCCAGTCGGTCAAAACTCTTAAGACAAACTTACTCTATGAATTTGGACCCTGTTTATCCAATCGGTCATTTATACTAGTTGCTTTTGAAAAACCCGTCTATCCAGTCGATTGTCATTTGTTAGTTGCCAACCCAAACCTGTCTATCCAATTGAAGATTGTGTTGGCGGTTAGTAAGTCAATTTCACAAAAAGGGTGTGAAAATATTTCGCATAGAGCGTTGATTTGTGTGTTAAGTTGAAGGTCCTTTTCTTTTTGCCCACATACTTGTATTTATGGGCATAAATTGCTTGATATTCAAGTTGTACTAATACTATAGAGTCTGATAAAATTGCAACTCCTTGAAATATTATCTTGATATACTTGAGAATATCTTCAATTTTCTCATGGATAATCTGTTCTTTTTAACTCATGATCAAGTCCAAACCTTATACTTGATTATCTCCATATTATTAGAGATAATCGCATTCACCGCATGTCTAGCCGTGACCTCAAGATGAGTCTTTATCGCATGAAATATTCGACTCCTTAATTATCCCTACTCAAGCATTTTCAAGAGAATTTCCAAGAACACCTTAGACAATATTATGATTATTAAAACCATAATAATATCTAGTAAAGTTATTCAAAATCATCTTGATCTTTTAGTCTAATGGCTGCAAACATATGGGCCAACATTGTAAAATCGGGTATAAACAGTATGATAATCCGCTTACATAGTTAGAGTCCTAGGTTGACCTCATATCTCATAGTTTACCATCTGACTTCAAGTTAAACAAAAATTACATGATATATTCGAGTTTTTGACATTTATTTCAAAGAAGTAACTTAAGCTTTTGCAATCCAAAACTATTGTAGAAGGTGAATATCCAATCCAAAACAACTAGTAATAGAGGAATAACTCACCTCTTCACACTCATTGGTGTTCTAGGCGAATTTTCAAACTTAACAGGTAGGCAATGTAACTAGTGACATGGAGCATGGCTGACTGTGAGGCTTCACACATGGCCAACTTGCTTTAATACCATGAAAGAAGTTGAGGTTCCACCTCAAATTGGAAGTAGCTCAATTCCTTATAAACCTTTGCAAGAAACAAGGTTTTTACATATCCCTGTGTGGGATAATTCTTCACAACGTCACACGTTTCATTACATATACCTACGCCGTACCAAATACATTAGCAATATGCTTGAAACACGTATGGCTGTTGGCAACACATATTAGCTAATGTGAAGTATGTATGACCGTTTGAATTCACACGTGAGCCAAAGTGCTTTGTTACAACAACAAAGCCTTATCTACTAAGTGAGGTCGGTTGTATGAATTTTAGAATACCACTGTGCCCGGTTTTGTCCTAAGTTTTTCGTTAGCTCCAAGTATTCCATGTTTTTTTAAGTCTATTTCCAAGTCTTCCTAGGTCTTCCTCTGTTTCTTTTACCCTGAACCTATATCTCATAATCGCACTCTAACAGGAGCATATGTAGGTCTTCAGTTCGCATGTCCAAAGTACCTTAATCGATGTTCTCTAATCTTATCTTCAATTGCGGCGCTCCTTCTTTATCTCGGATATCCTTGTTCTTAATCATATCATTTCTCGTGCGCCCACACTTCCAATGAAGCATTTTTATCGCCACTACACTCATCTTTGCATGTGATGATGCTTGATCACCCAACATTATGTGCCATATAGTATTGCTAGCCTTATTGTCATCCTATAAAATTTTCCCTTAAGCTTTAGTTGCATACGATGATCGCACAACACACCTGATGCACTTTTCCATTCCATTCATCTAGCTTGTATTCTATGATTGAGATCTCCATCTAATTCTACGTTCTTTTGCAAGATAGATCAAAGATAACAAAAGCATTCAGTCTTAGGTACTTTCTAATCTCCAATCCTCATCTATATCTCATTTAGATCCCGTTCCCACTAAACTTGCACTCCATATACTATGTCCTTGACCTATTTAAGCGAAGACCTTTATATTTCAACACCTTCCACCAAAGGTTAATATTCGCATTTACTCCCTCATGCGTTTCAACTATCAACACTATATCATCTGTGAAAAGCATACACCAAGGAATATCATCTTAAATATGTCTCACCAAAGCGATATAATACAAAAAAAGAAATAGGGAGAATAACCCAACTCCTTTTAAGCACTTGCAAGGCTTTCTAACTTTATGATGGGAGACAATGCTTCACACTCTCACAGTAATCAATTGCATACCACGTCGTGCACATCATTTGGTCTATTTATGTTACATTATTTTTGTCTCAAACGTAGGGTCTCTTAAAAATGTTCACCTAGAAAGTACTTTTGCTTATAAACACTTTTATTAGATGCAAATCAAAAGTTCTAATAAATACAAGTGCTTCTTAAAAAAAAAAACGCTTAAAACTCTTGAAGAAACACTTGCTAGGTGTTTTTTCATAAAAGCACTTAGAAATGCTTTTACAGTATAGAAGCATTAGCTCTTCATATTAAACATTGACAAAACTTCGTTTGTTAACTTAAAAGGGCTTGAAACTATTCCTAAAACACTTCGAAAACATGCATTCCAACTGCAATGTGCAGCTTAGATTTGATGTTTATCTCTAGTGGTGCAGTATAGGGATAAGGCCCCCTTAATCAAGTTTCCATCCTTGACCATCCATCTTAAAGTGTCGCCGAAATAGTCATGGCATGCACATTGAGAGTAAAATCGTAAATGTCACTCATTTAAACCTTCTTGGGGATCTACCATATGCATGGAATGGTGAATACCTAAAAAAAATGTCGTTTTTCTATGTTCATCTATTTGGCTTTTCCGTAACTTAGGGTCAAGGGTCCTTAGGCCTATTTGGTGGGCTGGTTGGCATACGTTGTGATCAATTAAAATGGACTTGATTATAGTCTGTTCTTTGTTGTATCAAAGTATGAGATAAACATAATTGGACATGATGGGTTATGAATCCACAATAGAGTGAGTTATTCAACTTATCTCTATACATGAGTCACAAGTCCTGCCTAACCAATCTCTGTCAATCCAATCCTATTCTAATGCCTAATCTCATCCAGCCCACCAAACAAATCCTTGGCAGTTACATGTTTAGGCTCTGTAGGCAGTGTCTTGGACACTCCCAACGAAAATGTCTATAATATATAGGTCTCAAAATCCAGAGAGGGAGAGCAGCCCTTGGGATTTTTTATTTGCATAAAGCATTGAATAAGATCATAAGATCAGTAGGACATCTCTAAGGCTACAACGAGAATACAAACTAAAGAAAGTGTATGAAAAGACTAGTTGATAAAGGATTGAGAGAGTAGAAAAAAAGACTCGAACACATAGGGCCATGAAGCTCATTTCCTCTTTTCAATCCTTGGACAAAGCTAAAGTTGATCTTTATAGATTCTTCCAACTCATTGAGGTCAACATCCACCCTTGAAGGAAACAAATTACCCTTCTTTCTATGACAAACTACAATTAGTCCATGTAGTTTGCACAAAATTTTACTTCTACCCTTTTAGTTTCAATTTTCTTCAATTTGGGTCCCTATTGTTTTCTATTATGTTTCAATTCAAGGATATCTATTAAATTTAGCTTTGATACCATGTTAGATTATGAGTGCTCAATGCAAACTCAATTGGAAATACGTGGAAACGCCAAGTTTGAGCACTTAACGCAAAAGATACTCCTTGTATGCCACAATCTCCCACTTGGGAACAAGTGTTTATGTTGGGCCTAACATGTCCTTAGCCTAACAACTGTTTATGTTGGGCCTATCATGTTCTTAGGGCCTAACATGTCCTTAGCCTAACAACTGTTTATGTTGGGCCTAACATGTCCTTAGCCTAACAAGTGTGTATGTTGGGCCTAACATGTGCTTAACCTACTAAGTTATAGTATAAGCATGTAAAATACAATTGGCAATCACAAAGAGGTCCAAGAGACCTTTTAATACCTAATGCCAAACTTCCATATCTAGTGTGAGATATTCTCAATAAGGACACACACAAATGTCGAGCCCAAAGGTTAAAATTTCATATCCATTTGGAACATGGCTAAATTAGAAGCAAATATTGATCTTGTGTCTTTTTGCTCTTGACAATTGATTTAGATTGAAAACTTACATTCTAATACGGTGACGGAGTATGCTATTTTTATGTTTAATCATCACTCAATACGTTTTTCACGTGTTAAGACTCTTGATCCCTACATGTGAGGAGCCGTGTTTTGAGTTTTTTCTACAATAAAAAGGGAAGCTTCGCCTTGGTTTTTTAAATGGTCTTAAGCCCCTTCCCTCCTATTTCCAATTGGTTTTCCACAAATGTGAATGTTGGTGGTCGAACTCATTCACCAGCTTTCTCGCAACAAATGGAAATCGTACCCTTAAGCAACGCTTGAGATTCGGGCTGACTTCACGGCAAATTAGATTTTGGAGTTGAATGCTTTTGGACCACGAAGGAGCTAGCTTTTCAATTGCAAATGACATTTTGAATTGAGATAGCTGCAAGCTCGCCGAGTAAAGACTCTGGCTTAGGCTATGTTTGGATTAGGGATGAATGAATTAGGGACAATGCACTAAGGTTATGTTTGGGTGAGGAACTTGCAAATTTGAAGGGATTGAAGCCAAATTACTAACAGATGGGCTACATTATGTGAGATGTATAGAGGATTTGAAATACATTTCATGGGTATTACAAAGGCATGTGAAAAGGATTTGCAAATCGCTTTTAGAAGGATTCATGAACAATCCAGCATACATGTCTTTGTAATGACCATGTTGTGCATTTATACTTACAAATGGTTACCTCACATGAGGAATTTGTTAATACTTATTTATCTTTATAACGATCATGTAGTGTATTTCAAATTCCTCAAACTAATATTACGTAGCCTATTTCGATCTATTCCAAATCCCTTGATACTTGAGCATGTTAGCAAACAATGTGATTTGTCACAAATAGAAAATAAACACGTAAATCAAGACTTAAGTAATAATCTAATCATCAACATCATGTAATGATTTAGGAATGGTAAGCCAATGATGATTTTTCGTATTTTTTTAGTTAAAGAATCATTAAAGTGTTAACATGAGAAATGAGTGGATCCCGTTTTGGGCTTTAATCTCCAAAAGAGGTCCACTCCTTACTATTTTCAAAGTTTTTGCTAAACTAGCTAGTGAATAATGTCAAAAGCTAGTTGCCTCAACTTAACATCTCCAACAACTCCCTAATGCATGCCCTAAGCCTTCTTTTCTATATGGGATCTGGGGTGGGGTGGGGTTTATGCACGCTTCTTGTCAATTAGTCTTAATCACGAAATTCCACATTTCTTAATTTACTGTTAATCACTAGCACTAGATGTTTTATTTCAATTGGATGAATTATGTGCATATAAATGGCATCTTTTCTACTGTAAGTGTATTTATTTCTTTCAAATTAATCAATGCATAAAATAAACTTGCTTCTGACATATATATTTTTTTTCTTGTGACCCTTTTCTGCTTCAGTTTTGCAAAGCTTCTGGAGCGTTACCAGCAACATAATGCTGAGGAAATTGCTGCTTCCAAGAATGCTGGTGATACTGACAAGGTTAGTCAAATGTTTTACCCTGCACAAAATTAACAGGATTAGAGTATTGAAAAATCCTATATGTTAATCCACCAAGTTATCGAGCTCGGTGATGCTCAACTTGGCTCACATGTAAAGCCCTAAGATAACACGTGCACTGAGCCACATGATGTGTGTTGTCCACATGATTGGCTTGACTGCCTCCAAACGAGATGAGTGAAGAGATGTGAAAGTTGTTCATATTAGAAAGTAACGGAACTTGGCAAAGGCTTGTAAGGAACTAATTTGGTTATGGGTGGTGCTCCACTTCTTCTATGAAGTGAGCGCAACTTGGCCCACCTTTGACCAAGTTGCACTAGTATTATGAAAGAAGTTGAGGATCCAATATTTGTTGTTCTTGAATCAAAGGTGGGCCAAGTTGATAGTGAAAGAAGTTACTGAAATAACAGTTCAACCAATTTAGTGTATTTGTTAGGACTTCAAGTTTTGTATCACTGTCAAAATTACAAACACTAGTAGCAATACTTTCAGCCTATGTTCTCTGGACAAGAACAGAAGTTTATCATTTACCAATTACCATATCGTTTCTTCTCACGTTCTGCTAATCTCGGGTGCAGAAGCATAATTTGGAATGCAGTGGTCTCCGTACAGGCGCTAGCCGATCTCTGAAAATGATTCAAAGGTAAGTATCATGTACAGAAGCTTCATTACATTTCACCAACGTGACTGGGATCTGATTGCCTTTATGCAGTGATATAGAAGCACAAGACCTCGATAATCTAGATGTTCCAGAGCTCACCAAGCTTGAGGAGGAATTGGATGCAGTTTTAAGACAAACAAGATCAAGAAAGGTTTATTAATCTTCTTTTATTCTTATATAGACCATCGTTAACTAGTTCATATTCTGGTTTGCTGTGACAGCTCATGGAAAAATAACCTAAAAGTTTCACTTAGACTGGTTTCGGATATAAACCTGCATATATAGTTTCTGGTTTTGGAATATAAACCTGCATTTCAATTAAGTACCTGGAATCGGAATATAAACCTGCATATATAGTTTCTGGAATCGGAATATAAACCTGCATTTCAATTAAGTTAAGTACCTATTTTTCGGAATATAGACCTGCATATATAGTTTCCTTTTCTAGCTGGGATTGCGTCGGTGATCAACAATTGTGTTAGTGGTAAGTTCTGTTGTTTCCATGATATCAAGGTATTTCTTCAGGTTTGGGGTGAAATTTAAACCACAAAATATATGATTCATCCATTGAACTGCAATTTTATGACACAAGTTTTAGTGATATTTGATAATTTCAGTAATTCCAGAGACTAACAGATATGTGCACTAATATAAATTCTGAATAAATGGCAGAGAACAATTTGGCCATCCTAATTTTGGTCTGTAAAATGTAAATGCTTGTATACTTTAGTGGTTCTTCTTAGATGGTGCTCTGTTCCTGTCCCATAAACAACTAGGATTACGAAGAAAAGAAAAAAAAGGGCTTTCGAGTCACTTGACTATCATTGAAATAAACGCACAATAGTAACAGATACACGAAGCGTTTATATAATTTGCGTCGTGTATTGGAAGTACGGTAAGTCTGATAGATTGGTGGTAAAAACTCACTTGAGTGCTGTTGATAATGCAGACACAGCTGATGATGGAAACCCTTACAGCTCTTATCGAGCAGGTACACATTCTATCTATATGGCATCATCAACCTTCGACTTTGAACAGAAAGTGTTTTCTGTTTGAAGAGTGTTGTCATTAATTACCAAGATATATGCTCTGTTTAAGTGGAGATTGAAGGGGTGGGGGTTTTACCGTGCAGTTTTGGTATACTAGTACTGTCTTGAATTTGCAATTCTAGCTAATGGGAGCGCCAATTGCAATCTGTTTGAGGGCATAGTCACGTTACACATGTGCCGATGAGCGGTCCATGTGTACTGTGGATATGCCCTCCCTCGAACTCACAATTCGTGCAGGGACTTGCATTTATGTTGCTTCATTTTTATGTGCTTTGGGAGAAGGGGAGGGGAAAGTGTAGATTAAGATCAACTATATTGATACTAAGGGTCTGTTTGATACTCTACTTGAATACAACTTTTTAAATTCAAAAATAATTTTCAAGTTTTAGAGTTTTTAAACTTAAACTCTCATTTCTTTTCTCTCCCTCCTCCCCTCTCACTCCAAATCTATTTCTTTTTTCTTCTTTCTCAACCCCCTTTCTCTTTTTATTTTTTACCTTTTTCGTCTATTCTTCAATCCGCTCTCTTCATTCTCTCAGTTTTTCCTCTCACTCATCTTCCTCTCTATCTCCTCTGATCCTTTCTTCTTTCTCTTTCAACCAATCATCTCCTACTTTCATTTCTCATTTCTCCTCTTTCTCCATCAATCCCCTCTTTTTAGATCTTTTTGTTCAGTTTAAGTTGTAAGATGTAAATTTTTTAACTTATATACCAAACAAGTTTTTGAGTCTTAAAGAAAATTGTTTTCAAGAAAAGTTCTTAAAAAATATTTTGAGAAATGATAAAAGTTTTTAAATAGAATACCAAACAAGCCCTAATATTTTTCTTATATTCCAGTTGTCTGATCTCTGAGTTTCTGCTGGTGCCGCATATATATATATATATATATATATTCTATGAACTGAATTTATAATTTGGTGCCACTGATATGTTGGCGTAAATATTTGTGGAGATATTTTGAGAGAGTTTTGATTTGAATTTGGTGGATTATATACATGGCACTAAATCTGAGCAGGAAAAACAGCTGAAAGAAGAGAAGCTTCTCTTGGAAAATGAGGTATATAAGCACATATAATTATATATTTCGTTGAGATATTGAAGAAATTAAGGAAGAAATTGTGATAGAAAAGCAAGTAAAAAAATTAACAAGTACTCAGTCACTTGATGGCCTTTAATTTTTCAGATTGCAGCAAAGGAGCAGCAGATCAGGGACCGAGCTGCCGACGAGGAACCGGTTCAGCAGAACACTTCCGCCGCTAATCACACCACCACCACCACCTCCAACAACAACAACAACTGCAGCAGCGACGACGATGTTCCGGCCACCATACTTCGTTTGTTTTGACTACTTTCTAGGGTGTGGGCAACTTATGTACTATACTGTATACGTGGCAATAAGGCGAGGTGACACGTCTACCAACTCTGGGGACATGTCTTGAGAACCGAAATTGTAAGGCAGAGTGGAACCCGCCTCACCGTGTTGTATAATATATCGTGTATGAACGGGATCCCGACTTGAATTTGTATGTAGCGCCACAATATTTGATTTTTATGTTTTCCTTTGATTGGAAATCTTAATGAAACATTTTTGGTACTATTCATTTTTAACGTTAAGAATATTTTTAATCTAAAATGTCACTTTTGATACTATTCACTTACACTTTTATTTTGTTATTTTGATTTAAACTAAAATTTTTGAGAATTTTTCGTTAGTTTTCCTTTGATTTATAATTAAATTTTGCTTTCAAGGATTTAAAGAAATATGGTTTAAAAAGAAAAAAAATTTACCATAAACCGTCACGTCATGTCGCTTATAAAATATAGTTTTTTTTTAAATAAAATCTATAAAATATAGATGAGATCCATATATATTGATGAATTTTAATATGGTTAGTCCACTATTACACTTAAAAAATTAGTATTTATAGCATCACAATTTTGAATGAGATATAACAGCATCTCCAATGAAAAACCTCATTTTAAGGTCCCTACCACCACTCTCAAGACTCTTTTAAGGAGTTAAAGAGAATCTTTTGGTCCCCAAAATAATATTGGCTCCAATAAATATAGTAAATTTTTAAACATGTGTAATAAATTAATGAAACTGTTATTAGCACTTTCAAAATCTCATTCTACAACTCTTCGCAAGTATATTTTTCTTTTTAATTATAGAAATTTTAGAATACAAAATAAGATTTTTAAAATGCTAATAACAATTCAAAAAATTACATTCTACACTATTCACAAATGTATTTTTTTTTCTAATTATAGAAAGGTTGAAGAGCTAAATAAGATTTGTAGAATGTTAATAACAATTCATTTCTTAAATTAAAATAATTATTGTTAATTTCCTAACCATTGATCTAAATGCAAAAGAATAGAAAACAATCCAAGAAGCTATGTGGACCATTTGTTTAAAAATAAAACAAAAAGGAATGCATCGTACTTTTTTTTCTTTTTCGGACGAATTACATCGTACTCTTAGTCCAAAACATAAACGATCAACCAATAAGATGGACTGAATATGTTGGAAAGTGGAACCTTTTCGCAGTGGGTCCAACTAAAAAAAATAAAGAATAAAAACCCACCCGCCCCTTGTGTTTGGCTGTTGGGTTACTAAGAATATGACCAGTTTTGCCCACCACCGTTAAATTTTGATGGATGTCCATCGCCCCTCTACGAGCTTGTCACGTGTCATTTTTAAAAAAAAAATTAATGAAAAATACTTAAAATTTTTAAGTTTTAACGAATGAATAGTATCAGGATTGATTTTTTTGTATAAAAATATGTTTTTCGTTAAAATGAACAGTATCGGGAACTTTTCGTTAAAGTTCCATTTTCTTTAATCATAGTTAAAAGCACATTAAAATAAAAAATATAAACAGTTCTCGAAAGTTAATAGTGGGGAGATGAATTTCCCCCCAAGAATAAGAAGCAAAATTAACGAGAATTGTACGGCCCAAATAAATTTTAGATCAATGATATAATCTATGTGGGCCCAGCTCAATATCTAAGCCCTCCCCAGATTGAATTGAATTTTGTGACGAGAACGGAAAGGATAGGGACATTTCATCAATCAACAAACGATATAAAGTATGGACATATTAGGGTTTATGATTAAGAGTTCAGTCACCAATGCATTGGTATGTTGATAATTTTCATAAACAACCGTAGTGAATCAATCCTTACGTGATTACAACAGTGTACAAATCTACCACAAAAAACGAAAAACACAACGGCTTGTACTGAGAAGCACATAATGTTCTCGCCGAATAGTGAGATCACGTCAAAGTCATTGTTGATAGGCGAGACCACATCACTCATTAGGCGACACAACACTCTCTAAAAGCGGCACAAACAACAAATCAACACTAACCAAAACTAACTAATTCGAAAAAACCAACCGATTGACTATCTTCATAACTTGGGATTAGGATGCCATAGGGAAGACCGCCCGCGACCATGGAGGCAAATTGTCTGCCTTCCTGTTTGGGTGCCGTTCCCATCTCCTCCTATTTTATGCAGCCACGGTTAAGTCACGTCAACATTTTATATTAATTTTTTTATATAAATAATAAGACAAAAAGTAATAAGAATGTAAAATATTGACGTGACTTAACCGTGACTGCACAAATAAGAGAAGATGGAAATGGCACCCAAACAGGAGGGTAGACAGTCTGCCTTGCCGCGACCATACCTCTCCTAGTACGATCCGCAGCTACACGAGTCAAGCAAGGCGGAGCCCAGATTGGACCGAATTGAAGTGAATCTCTTTTTTTTGTTATAATTTGGAACCAAATTAACAGGCAATTAATTTCATAGACAACAGATGTTGATAAAATTAATCAAACACAACGAACTCTTAAATCACAAAACAATTAACGTTTCGGCGGATCAAGAAAACGTAAATGTTGCAGATGTATAGCATGCAGAGCTAGCCCAAGTAGATGTGAACGCCGATAGCGATGAGGAATATGGTGATGAGTCCGAAGTAAATGATTGTGTGAACCAAGATGGAAACCCCGCTAGTCTGCATGTTGTTGAACTCCACCACCCGGCTGTTCCCGGGGAGCTGAAACAGAAGCCCCGGCGTCAACAACACGAACAGCACCACCGCTATCACCACCGGCCCCCAATCCGCCATTCCTCAACTAACTAATTTCACAGTAAGGTCGAGTTTCCGAGCAGATAGAATAATAAAGAAGATGATGACTCGTACGATGGAAGTGGAAATGAAAGGGCAACCGGAAGGAAGGAGCATAAAAGGAGAGAGTGATGGCGGTAAAGGGACAAAATGGGAATTAATGGAGACAAAGAAGTAGAGTGAGCCGGCCTCCACGACGAAGCAGAAGGTTAGAAACTTTGAAATCAGCAGACGGTAGTATCTTTGGACTCGGACGGCTTCCTTGCCGCATTGGACAGCATTACGTGTGCAGCATTACGTGGCACTTTTGTTTGAACCTTTGGAAGAATAAGGATCCTCTCCGAATCTTCTTTGTTGAAATCCTGAGAATCCTGAGAATCATGTTCGTTATCGTACATCGTACGGTAAAAAATCATTATACGATGTACGATCAACAGACGTAATTAGAGAATCTCCTGAACCGCACAAAGAGGATCCTCATTCCTTTTGGAAAATATGGACGGCCGTCATTTGATCTTGGGCCTTGTTTCTTGCTCAAATTCACTTATTCTTGGGCCTAAGCACAGGCCCAATGAAGTAAATTCAATTGTGATCATAACATAAGCACAGGCACAAATTCACTTCTTCTTTTTTGTTACAAAAAACGAAAGCCTTCAAAATCCTCACTGTGTGAGGGCCGCCCTATCCAATCAACCCGGCGGATATCTTCTCCTAAAGTGAGCCCCATGTGGTCAAAATACGTTAATCAAACCCATATGATGGAGTCTATCACCAATATTGATCAAAACCGAGAACCCGTGTGCAACTTTTGGATGAAAATCTCGATTTTGATCAACATTGATACCAAGCTCCACCACTTGAGCATGATTTATTTTTAGGGAAAACTAATGAAAAAGGCTTGAAAATTTTGAGTTTTAATGATAAGGACAAAATAAAGAGTAGAGTGAATAGTATCAAGATTGACTTTTTAGTGTAAAAATTTGGTTTTTCGTTAAAGTGAACAGTACCGGGTGCTTTTCGTTAAAGTTCCATTTTTTTTACCACATGGATCACTGTGATAAATTCCTTGATGTATGCATTGTAGCTTTTCCCTGTAGAAACTGGCCAAAATCAATGTCTTTCCTTTTCCTTTAGAAAGTTAAACCAAACAAGAAAAGCATTCCAAACATATGCAATTATGCATAACCCAACTACAACTTTACACTTCATTTTCCCACATTATTTTATGGCATTTCTGTAAAGACACTCCACCTTCATCGATCCCTAAAAGAGAAAGCGAAAAAAAGAGCTTCTTAAACGAACAATTATTGGAAGCTTAGGAAAGCAAACATCTTTGCTTTGATGCCCATAAAGCCATCCACCACCTTCTCCTAATACCTTTCCCCTCTTTTAATCTCACTCTCTTCTTTCTCACTTAAGCTTAGCATCCCTCTCTCCTTCTTCGCTAAGATATTAGGTTTCGTCCTTCTACTTATTCGGAAACATCACAACACTCTGTTTATCTGTTTCCAAATATAGAAGCCTCTAAGTTTTCTTACCTCTCCTTCAGGTTTCGTCCTTCTTCATATTCGGAAACATCGCAAACACTCTGTTTATCTATTTCCAAAGATAGAGGCCTCTAAGTTTTCTTACCCCTCCATTCAAACTTACCTGGAGAGAAAGATGAGTGCTGATTGGGGGCCGGTCGTTGTTGCGGTGGTTATGTTCATCCTCTTGTCGCCCGGGCTGCTATTCCAATTACCGGCAAGGACTAGGGTGATGGAGTTCGGAAACATGTCCACAAGTGGGATTGCTATTCTTGTTCACGCCGTCATATACTTCTGCATAATCACCATCTTGGTCATTGCAATTGGTATTCACATACATGTCAACTAATCTATATTGTTTTCAGCCACCACTCACAATTGGAGTTGTTTGTTCTTTTCCTTTGATATCGCAAAATACTGTCATATTTTGTAAGCAAACTCCTTATTAGGCTTTTCTTCTTCCCTTATACTGTGTTCCTAGTTTAATGTTTCATATCTGAGTTTAATCTCTGACTAAGTATTCGATCCATTATGTTTAAGTTTTATAGTATCATACACAATCAAAGGGGGGAAACCGGGAAAGTATCATGTACATTGTAATAAACCTAAACTTAATGGAATTGACTTGCAATTTTAACGAGTATTGTTGTCATCTACGCATTCTAAGGGTGAAAGTTTTAGATAAAAACCGAGAAGTGTTATTAGCACTCTAAAAATCTCATTCTACACTCCTCCTCACAAGTGTATTTTTCTTTTCAAATATAGAAAGTTTGGAGTGTAGAATGAGATTTTTGTAGTGCCAATAATAATTCCCTAAAAAACCAGTTTCTATCAACGCAATCTGAAGCTTAACAAAATGAAGCGCCTAAGAGGGAACAGATCGACTCTCAAATTTCGGATATCAGCTACTAGCAAAAGGATTTTCTACATTAAAAACCTTAGACATTCATATCCTTCTAAAAGAGTAGCTACAGAAATAGTTCAGACCACCACACTAGTTGGCTCATTCAAAGTTTGAGCGATATTCTAATCTAATCTAAATCTATCTAATCTAATCTAAATCTAATCCACGAGGGGAAAGATTCGAACTTTAAGTTGAACTTGGCTAGCCTACAATCAAGTCAACAAGTTCAGACCAATGGTCTAGAACAGTTAACAAACAGAAAAATCGGAAAATCTAATTAAATTGCATCAAAATTAATTGGTAAATAGAATTAAAAAAAATAAAATAGAAAAGGGGTTTCTCAAATCCCAGACTGAACAGAATCCATAAGCAAGCAGCTGCATCTCTTCTTCTCCAAATCAGAGAAAAGTTTTCTGCTTTATATTTATATGGAGGTCATAGACAAATAGTACAAGTATTAAGTTACAACAGGGCAGCCCAGAAGAGAGACAGTCCAACATACACAGAGATTCAGAGCGGCGGAGGGTAACAGGATCAGCCGGTATAGATGTGGACGTGGACGACCAGGATGAGAATGGCATAGAGAACGAAGAAGAAGAGAGTGTGGACAGCGATGGCCTTGCCGTTGGTCTTCATGCGCCCAAACTCCAACTGCTTGCCGTTTCCCGGGAACGTGAAGAGCAGCCCCGGTTGCAGCAGGATAAACAGCACCACTCCTATCAATACTGGGCCCCAGTCCGCCATTGCTGCTTCCTCAAAAATCAGTTCTCAGATTAAAGTTGCAAGCTTTCGGTTCCTGTGGCACTTGGGATTCCGTTTTTGGAAACGGTTTTGCAATTTGTGATTGTAATTTGTATAGCAACGAGCGGTGGAGGTGGAGGGAAGGAACTGGAATGTACAGGGGCTAGTGAAGGTTTGGATTCTCTGGTTTGGGTTGCAGGGTAGATTATTGCAGTCGGGACCCACCATCCACTAAGTTTAAAGCATTAATCTTTTTTTTTTTGTTCTTTATATCTTTTGACTAATCTTAGGAGGACATTGATATGGGGTTGTAAAGCTTTAAGCTTGTCGGTGGCATGGACTGATAGACATTCGAATTGAATATGATGGTGGTGTGATTTGGACAGGGATTGAAGCGCTTAACAGCCAACCTTTCAACTTAAAACAAGTGTTAAATGTAACTGCTACTGATTGCAATTGCAAACACCACAATTATGTTCGGTCTGAAAATTTTGGTAAAGTTATCGGATCAAAATAATTTTGTCTATAGAAAATTTGGGTAAAGTTAAACGGATCAAAATAATTTTGTCCTTATATAGACAGTTAGAATATCAGTCTCATCATTTTGTGAAATATGCTCTACAAATAAATAAAGATACATAAGTTATTGGTGTCAATACATGCAACATGTAATTGACTAGCCAAAACTCATTAGATGAGACCAAAATGACAGTGAATGAGATCGAAATATAGAAAAATAGGTCTCAATGAGATGTTTTGTGCGTTGATCGTAAGGATGAGATGATCTGCCGACGCTCTAGAATTTCTCTAGTGAAACATCTCTTCCCACTCAAATTTTCTCTGCTTATAAGTTATGTAACAGTATATAGCCTTGATGGCAGTAGAAAATGAAAATGATGCTAGGCCTTATCCAAAAGTCCAAGAAAGCAATAACAAGTTAACAGCAAATGCAACACCAAAGCATTTAAAATTCAAAGATAAGGCTTATTAAACTGGATTAATTATGCTCTTTCTAGCCCTAAGGGATTCTGTAAGATCCCACATCGTTCAGGAGAATGATTCTTACATGTATATTCTTATCCTTACCTAGCACGAGTCTTTTTAGGAGCTCACTAGCTTCGAGTTCCGTATGAACTCCGAAGTTAAGCAAGTAGCGCTCGAGAGCAATCCTATGATGGGTGACTCACTGGAAAGTTCTCGTGTGAGTTGCCCGAAACAAAACCGTGAGGACGTAGTCGGAGCCCAAAGCGGACAATATCGTGCTACGGTGATAGAAAGGGTCCTGAATGTGGTGGACACCGGGACGGGATGTGACAGATTCTTATTCCCCTCTTTCAGGGGCTTAAATCCAAATTATAAAGCATCCGAAGCTCCTTTTTATATACTTTTGCTATATTCCTTCTCCTCCTCCTCCCTTGTTCTTCTGCTCTGACATCTTCTTGTTTTGACAATGAAAGATTGGGCAGCTCCGCTGATAGCATCCGCGCTGTTTGCGTTTCTTTTGCCGGGATTGGTGTTTCAGATGCCGGGAAAGGAACGTCCCTTGGAATTCATGAACATGAAAACGAGCATCGCGTCGATGTTCTTGCACGCCGTGATCTATGGTTTGCTCCTCATTCTGTTTCTTATTATTCTTGACATTCACATCCATGCTTAGGATCCAAGAAACGTTGTGGTTTTGGCACACCAGCCGAAAGGAGGAGTTAATTCTGTTGTTTTACTTGCTTTTATTAACTATTTACTAGTTACCTTCCTGAATTCTGCTTTGTGCAAATAAGAAATTATAGCAATCTTTTATATTTTGCAAGGGTCTTTATGCTTTCATTTACCTTCCATAATCTGCATAAATGTAAATCTTTCGTGACGAAATCTCGCTAACAAGGATCTCACACAGCAGCAATAACACATGATCTCGACATGTAACTGAGAGATCAGCAGATTATTTCACATTTTTTTCCCTTTGATTAACTTTATATAGTTAGTTAATCAATTTAGAAGTTCCCCAGTTAAAGCTTTAGCAAGAAACTCACCTAGCAGAAACATGGAGGCTAATGAAATTAAGCTTGTGTGTTATAATTCTTAATCACTTACTTAGGCTAATTCTACGCTAAACATTCGCATAATTCTCGACTCCACCATTGATTAAGTTTGTGTATCAAGCTTAAAAATCAATGGGACAAACAATGACCAACGATCCTAACGAGTAGTTTAAATCTCCGAAACAAGGGGAGGAAAAACAAACATTAGTACAAGATCAAATCCAGATGCAGAGCCAAACAAGCTAATTAAAGTGTACAAGTAAAGTTGAGACGAGATGATACGTTGGTGCCTTTTAATTAAGTGACAATTAAGAGCCAACATACATGTGGACACCGATGGCTAATAAGAAGATGCAAATGAGAGCAAAGTAGATTATGGAATGAACCAGTATGGACACTCCACTCGTCTGAAAGTTTCCGAACTCCACGAACCGGCTCTTTCCCGGCATCTGAATCAGCAGTCCTGGTGTCAGCAATATGAACAGCACCACTGCTATGAAAACCGGCCCCCAATCCGACATATCGAAGAAATCTCGATCTCTTGATCTCTCCCAAAACTTAACAGACGTGTTTAGCTGTGATCTGCTAATATAATGAGTGGGAGAAGGATTGGGTCGTACGAGGGAAAGAAAGATGGAAGGTGTGCATGATTATAAAGTTGAGCATTTGGGAGGAAGAGACAAGGGATTGATGACTAGGGAAAAAAAGTGAAGTGTAAGGTTAGAGTATCAAGCTATTCCAATTTCCCCCATTCACATTTCCATGTAGTTTGGTAGTTTACACTTCACATCACATGCATCCTAAATAAAGGAAGCTTCCCACATGACACTCAACCCTACAAGAATGCTACTCAACTCTACTTTTGCTATAGATGGTGAATTGGGCAAATGATGCCCATTTACAAAAAAAAATCTGACATATTCTCGATTACGTACTTATATCGCTTGCGTTATGCGATCAAAACAATAAACACGTAAATATACAGTCAGTAACATGTAATAATCACTCATTAATTTGACTAGACTTCTAATGTTTTCAGGAACCATAAGAAATCAAGATAAGAAGATTCATGGTAGGGAGCTTTCTTGTCACTGAAGCATTATTATGGTATAAAAGTTGCTGTTTTTCCTTTTCCTTTACTGATAATCCTATTAATTATTGGCTCCCTTGCTTTCAATCAAATTATAATATTGATTTCGGTGGAGCATTTGGATCTCAAAAGACACTTTTCAGTTGCTTAAGAGCAGTTCTACCATTGATAAGGCCCCGCGGGCTATTCACTGTTTAATTCATATAGTGAACAATAACTGTCTTTAATGAACAGTAATTGCCTTTTGCATCTTTACCCTGCATTGAATAGTCCTGACAATAGACAATAAAATATTAGTATTATTTTTTAAAAATAATACAAAATAATTTTATTTATAATTTCGGATAGGATTTTTAATTGGTTTTGTTGTACCACTTTCTATTAATTTTTTTTTTTTTTCACATAGTGCAGCACACCATTCCAAAATCTTTGTTTTTTTCACATGGTGTCGATGCACCACTCCAAAACCTTTTTTTTATTATTTTTTTATTCTTCTTTTCACATGGTGTCAAACACCATTCCAAAATCTATGTGTTTTTTTTTCTTTCTTTTTCAAGCTCAGCAGCTCTCTCTCACTTGAGCTCCGGCTCCGGAGGCAGAGCCTCATACTCTTACAATATCAATAGCCGATCCGTGAAAAAATTCACAGTTTTTCCTTAGTTAAGTAGGTAAATGATCGCCAACTTCTTAGTTAAAATCTCTCTCTCTCTCTCTCTCTCTCTCTCTCTCTCTTAAAAACAAATCCCAAATCATGTGATCTGGGCGCTCGAGTGGAAAGAGGTGGATCGCGAGTGCGTGGAGGTGAAGACGGTGTGGGGTGGGGCGGCAGCTGTGGCGGAGGAGGGACTGGGGTGCTGCGGCCAAGTTAAAGCTTGCTGGGTTTTACATTTTTTAATTTTTTAATTAATTTATTAATTTTTTATTAATTTTATATTGTGGTTGACGTCGTCCTGACGTCAACCCACATCATATTGCCTTTGGGCTCTCGGGCTGACAACTCGTGTCGGGCCTCTCCCTTGGGCCTGCTCAAGCTCCTTCACCAGCACACGCTGAGCTTGCTTGCTCGGGCTCTCTGCCACTGTTCGTGGCCCTGTCCCTTAGGCTCCAGCACACGCTTGATGTCACATCCCATCCCGGGCTCTCACCGCATCCAGGGCTCGACTCCACCGTAACACGATATTGTCCGCTTTGGGCCCCGACCATACCCTCACGATTTTGTTTCTAGAAACTCACATGAGAACTTCCTAATGGGTCACCTATCTTGGGATTGTTCTCGCGCAAACTCGCTTAATTTCGGAGTTCCGATGGAACCCGAAGCCAGTGAGTTCCCAAAAGGCCTCGTGCTAAATAGAGATGAGAATATATATATAAAGCTTATAAGATCCTCACCTCTGGGCGATGTGGGATGTTACAATCCACCCCCCTTAGGGGCCCGACGTCCTCGTTGGCACACTACCGACCAGGGATTGACTCTGATATCAAATTGTCACATCCCGACCTGGGCCCCTACCGTATCCCGGGCTCGACTCCACCGTAGCACAATATTGTCCGCTTTGGGCCCCTGCCACGCCCTCACGATTTTGTTTCTGGGAACTCACACGATAACTTCCCAGTGGATCACCCATCCTGGGATTGCTCTCGCGTGAACTAACTTAATTTCGAAGTTCCGATGGAACCCGAAATCAGTGAGTTCCCAAAAGGCCTTGTGCTAGGTAGAGATGGAAATATGCATATAAGGCTTACAGGATCTTCATCCTTGGACGATGTGGGATGTTACACTAGAGCTGCTCTAAGGGATCATTTGGGTATTTAACCAAAAGACTTTTGTTCACTAGCTTTTCATGAAATTGATATACTTCGTTATCTTTTTTTATACAATGAGTCAGTAATAATTTGATATTGAATTTGTTTATTTAGAAGTCGAAATTAACATGTATATAGGAACAAACCAAAAAAATTATATTGAATGGGGGTATCTCCAAGCAATATACTAACATTAAAATTAACAAATATAGTTAAAAATAAGACTACTCGATAGTCTAGACTACCAAAGACAAGCCACCAATATTATTAAGGGTGAATTGCCAATTTAGTCCCTGAATTATCACCTCAATGAAAATTAGGTCCCTAAATTATTATTTTTTCTCTAGAAAAAATTAGTCATTGAATTATAAAAATCTACCAATTACATCCCTAATACTATACTCGAAGCTACTATATTTAATTTTTCGTCAATTTAAGTCACGTTACTTGCATGTGATACACATTGAAGGGTAGATTGATAGTTTTTCATAAAGAAATAGTGCATATAGTTAACTTTGGAGGGTAAATTGGTAGTTTTCCATAATAATTAATGTAAGTTAACTTAGGAGGGTAAATTAGACGTTAGATTCGCAACCTATATAAAATGTTAAAGGCTTATAGGCGAGAAAATAACGGTATTACACTTTAAAGTGTGTCAAGTGACTTGAGTTGACTAAAAATTAGATAAAATAGCTTTGAATATAATAGTAGGGATGAAATTAGCAATTTTTAATTAATTTAGGGACTTATTTTACAAAAAAATAATAATTCATAAACCTAACTTTCATTGAAGTAATAGTTCAGAGACTACTAAATAAGCACTTCATCCTATTATTAAATAAGGAAAACTAATGAAAAATGCTTGAAAACTTTGAGTTTTAACGATAAGGACAAAATAAAGGGTAAAATGAATAGTACCAGGATTGATATTTTAGTGTAAAAATATGGTTTTTTTTGTAAAAGTAAACAGTACCGGGAACTTTTCGTTAATGTTTTCTATTGAATATGATGTATTACCTAGCCATGTAGGATTGCATGTGGATGTTTAGTGAGCTTAGAGTAGCTCCGTCCGGAAGTAAATACTAGGTCACTTTTATTTTCTATTAATAAACGAAGAAAATGGAGTATTAGATCAGCCGAGCCCAAATATTCAAAGGCGACAAACCCAACTGAACAAATGGATGTGGGCCGTGGAACTGCAGAATCCAGTAAGGAAAAGACCCTTTTGAAAGTGGGGGAAAAAAATGGAATATTGTAAAAGACGTCGACAGCAGGGTTCGAACCTGCGCGGGCGAAGCCCAACAGATTTCAAGTCTGTCTCCTTAACCACTCGGACATATCGACATTGATGTCATGAAAGCCCTAGACGTTTCATCTTACACGTGCCAACTCTACGTTTCTTTTGCTTTTCTGAGAATTTCTATTTATTTATTAAGAAAATAAACGAATCCTGTTGACCAAGCAACACGGATCGTTAGATCAAAATTCAATGGCTATAATTATTATAACTTTTAGAAGGTTCTCTTGTTTGTAACCGTTGAATTTTAATCCAACTGTTTGTGTTGATTGGTCATTCAGACCCTCTGCTCAGGAGATGGTCCAAATCCATCAAATAAAAGAATCCAGCAAAACGTGGCACATTTTGGATTGATACAAAGGAAAACGACAACTCCTTAATAAGAAGATCTGCAAATTATTATTTCCAATTACTTCAAGATTAGTATATTGCTAGTCATGGTGATGCAAAATATTAATTGGAGTCCTTACATTAATTATTCAGAAAACGACATGATTCATCGATTGGAAAAACAAAGAGCAGACCACATAATCTATGTCGTTTACCTTTGCCACATTTATATAAGTTAGAGTCCACTTACGACATGTTACATACCACTACTTTATGCAATGAATGTTAAAATGACAACCTACTTCACTCACACTTTCACACAAGGCATATCTTTCGTTTTAGGTGGTGCTATTTACACATAATTTTTTTTGTACAATCAATTTTAATTGTTGTTTTTTATCTTTCAAAATTTATTTAATTTAACAATCGATAATTAAAAAAAATGTGTAAAAAATAAAATCAAATATATGATAGCACCACCCTTTGTTTTTCGGACCAAAATAAAGGGGATAATATCCTTACTTTTTAAAACCTTTTTCACAAAAGTAAAGCAAAAAAAATGAAACATGACAAGCTTTTTATCAAGAACACGATTGTAATTTGAAATCATTAGGTCGGTTTTTGTGTTTGAAGAATCCAATTTAACTTTTATGAATCATTCAAATGAATCAAAATCACTTTGAACAAATAAATGGTAATATTCTCCATTTATACCAAATAATCTGACCAAATCAACGTTAAAAATGGTAAGGATATTATGTTAAAAATGAAACCCTTTATAAATTATTCTTCTTTTATGATAGAAATGATGATATGAAATATAATAATCAATACGTTTACGTTAAAAATATTATAAAATATTGTACTAAAAATATAAAAATCCATAACATTATACTAAAAATCAGAAATCTGTCACCGGGTGTCGAATCGAAATCCAGCACATCACCATCATCCACCCGCCTGCCTACGACACTCATCACTGTAATACATATCTTCTTCTTCTTCTTCTTCCTCATCTTCTCGTAAAAAATAAACCCAACAAAATAAAATCACTCTTTTTTTTTTCCAAATCGTCGAAAGTTATCACTTTTCTGTGTGATGGGTCGGGTGCAGGAGAAGCTGCGGTCCTTCTTCAACAACAGATGGCTGGTTTTTGTGGCGGCAATGTGGGTGCAGTCCTGTGCGGGAATTGGCTACCTGTTCGGGAGCATATCGCCGGTGATCAAGAGCTCCATGGACTACAATCAGCGGCAGATTGCGCGGCTGGGTGTGGCTAAAGATCTCGGGGACAGCGTTGGGTTTTTGGCGGGGAGCTTGTGCGAGGTGCTGCCATTGTGGGCGGCGCTGCTCGTTGGTGCTCTGATGAACTTTGTTGGGTACGGTTGGGTTTGGCTTGTTGTTACTGGTCGAGCTCCTTCTTTGAATTTGTGGGCTGTGAGTATCATATCTAACCAAAGTTCTTTGCTTTTCCTGTAATTTTTTTTCTAATTTTGTTACCTTTTTGATCTAGTTTGATCGTGTATTTTGCCATTGTGGATGGTTTTTGGCGATTTTCGCACTCCCGTTTTCTTGTTCTGCACTTTTACCTTATTTCTGGCTCTTGATTTCGTTTGGTAATCCAATCCAAAGGCTAAAAGAGGGAGGAGTAAGGCGTTGAAAAGGGGAGTGCGAAGATTACTTCTTTTCGTTCAGTTTGCGGATATACTGATTGAAACTCTGGAAATGGATAGTGTTTTTTGGTATGTATGGGTTGAGAGGTTGAGTTGATAAGAAGAAGCTTAATGTTAATTTTTTCATAAAAAAGGAGTAATCTTTTGCCTTAAACTTGTTACTTTCTTATAAATTAGCAATCTTTTTGGTTGACCACTTGCAGTGAATTGAGTATATATACATGCTGTTTAAGGCTCTGTTTGGTCTGTGGAATCAGCATTTCTGCAATTTTCTGTGGTCTAAGCAAAGCGTAAAGTACGCCCAAAAAAAAGAAGAAAGAACGGCTTTTTCAATGAGCTTTTGGAACTTTAGACATTCTTTTGTTGTATGTTATGTCTTTTCCTTGATGCTACTGGATATAGCCATTTTTGTGTCATATGTTTTGATAACAAAATTTGCTCACTGTGTTTGCAATTTGCTAACAAAATTGGTCATTCTGGTAGAGTAAGGTAGTTCTCTGTAGTAGTTTCTGGTTTGTAATTAGATCTTCTACTGCGTTAGTAAACCTCGTTCATGAAAACTTTTGATAAAGCAACAATGTTTATAACAAACTTACAAACCATTTAAGCATTATGATTAGCAATGGGGGGTTGGTGCCTATGCCATGTATTCTTTTAAATGATTCGGTATTACTTTTTGTCATCTTGCCTTGGTTTAGTCTTTTTAACAGTTACAATTTTCAATTTTGCAGATGTGTATTCTTATATTTGTGGGAACAAATGGCGAGACCTTCTTCAATACAGTTGCTTTGGTCTCTTGTGTGCAAAACTTCCCAAAAAGTCGGGGTCCTGTGGTTGGAATTCTCAAGGGCTTTGCTGGGTTGGGCGGCGCAATTCTGACTCAGATATATGTGATGATCCATTCACCAGATCATGCATCTTTGATTTTCATGGTTGCGGTTGGTCCAGCAATGGTGGTTATTGCTTTAATGTTTATTGTCAGACCGGTTGGAGGTCACAGACAAGTCCGACCAACTGATGACATGAGCTTCACGTTTATTTATAGTCTGTGCCTCCTATTAGCTGCTTATTTGATGGGGGTCATGCTAGTTGAAGATCTAATTGATTTGAGCCACACCGTGTTGATTATATTTACAGCGATTTTGTTTGTGCTCCTGTTGATTCCCGTAGTGATTCCCATTTCGTTGAGCTTTTCTTCTGAGTCAAGATCTCTAGAAGAAGAGGCACTCCTACCCGAGCCGCAGAAACAAGACCCTGGGAAATCTGGGCACGATGCTAATGAGGTAATATTTAGTGAGGTGGAAGATGAGAAGCCTAAGGAAATGGACTTACTTCCAGCATCTGAAAGGCAAAAACGAATTGCACAATTGCAATCGAAACTATTCCAAGCAGCTGCCGATGGAGCAGTTAGGGTTAAGAGGAGGACCGGTCCGCGTAGAGGGGAAGACTTCACCTTGACACAAGCTTTGATCAAAGCAGACTTTTGGCTGATTTTTTTCTCACTTCTCTTGGGTTCAGGATCTGGTTTGACAGTGATTGATAACCTCGGTCAGATGAGCCAGTCTCTCGGGTATGATGATACACATATATTTGTATCCATGATCAGCATCTGGAACTTTCTTGGTCGGGTTGGTGGCGGTTACTTCTCTGAGATTATTGTGAGGTATGAACTGATTACATTCTCATCTAGAGTTTATGTAGAGCATTATTTAAACTTGGGTTTGTGACTTCTCAATTCTCATCCATCGCTATGCATTTGATAGGGACTATGCTTATCCAAGACCGGTAGCAATGGCTGTGGCACAATTCATTATGGCAATTGGGCATATCTTCATTGCTTTCGGATGGCCTGGGGCAATGCACATTGCCACCATCTTGGTTGGGCTAGGCTATGGGGCACATTGGGCGATAGTGCCAGCTGCTGCTTCTGAATTGTTTGGCTTGAAAAAGTTTGGGGCTTTGTACAATTTCCTCACAATTGCAAACCCTGCTGGTTCGTTGCTCTTTTCTGGCGTGATTGCTAGCAGCATATACGACTTTGAAGCTGAGAAGCAAGCTCATCAGCACCATCACCTGCATATGAGTCCAGGAACATCAGTTTTCCAAGGCATGCTTCGAATGGACGCGCCAAAGTGTGACGGTTCTATATGCTTCTTCTTAACTTCGTTAATCATGTCCGGATTATGCATTGTTGCCTTTGTTTTAAGCATGATTCTGGTACATCGGACTAAGATTGTATATGCCAACCTGTATGGAAAATCACGTCCAGCTGGGCTTTCATAAGCTGAGGATTCCATCCAATACATCCTGTATTTTTTTTCTGTGTCAAACCACATTGTATTTCTTCCAAATTGTTTTGATGTTTCTATACTTTGTCTGAGGGTTGTGTAGATTCTTTGTGTGTTTCTGTAACCACATTTCAAGGATGATGGAGGCAAGTGCAAGCCTCTTCAGTACTCTTGAGGATCGGTGCCCCAATTCAGTGCTATGTATGGTTGTGTAAGATTGTCTTTTCGAGTATAAGAACGTTGTATTGAATTTTGCCAGTCAATTGACCTTGAAATTTTGTTGTTTCGTGATCAGTTGTGTTCATAATTTTCCCATGAATGAAGGGTTTAGAACAGTTACAATTGTTATGAAAAACTTAAATTCCTGAGAATTAAGTTCTTCTTTTGGAGATTATCGGGTGCTTGTTAACCCTATTAATTAGAACCAGTAGGTTATGCCATGATGAATATTTCTTAGCTTTCGATGATCATGAATTGAAGGTGGTGCAGTGTCTCCTGATCCCCCCTTGATTACCAGTCTTAAAACCGACTCTTCCAAGCTTCCTCATGGCAGCGATGAGGCTTCGTTGAAGTTACCTGGGTTCTTAGCAAAATCAAGGACAATGGGCTGTGATGCAGAGCCAGAGAATAGAACCTGATCTGAGCTCAACAACCCTTTCCCCAGCAACCCGTGAGGCTTTCGAGATGAGTCCATCACGGTGTCCCAATTCCACGTTGAACGAAGGGCCTCCTGCCTGCAGAAAATTGAATGTGGAACATGAGAGAGCCAGTTCATTGTCTAGTGGAAGTGCACCACAACTCATATGAGTCTCAAGACAACACTTACAAAGAATACACAATCCCGGACTGTCACAGCCAAAATGTCAGCACAGGAGACGACACCGGGGCATTGTGCTTCCACTGCTTGCTTTGCCCTGCTTGCTTTGCCTTGATCCCGGTGTCAAACCCGTCTCCTGCTAACGACAGCTTATCAGTGAAGTACTTCTCTGTATCCCCGTTTGGTGAAGCAAAATCATGATCGATGCATCGCATCCCTGCCTTGAATATTGCAAAGTTCAAATGAAGTTGGGAACATTGAATGTAACGTTCATAACCATGCAAATAGGCCCATATATAGATGGCCTTATAGAATGTCGGCAGGCCCAAATCTCTCATGATGGCCTTATAGTATTTCGAGAAAATTTTCATTGTAACGGAAACACGGATAGTATACTACGAGGTTTTACGTAAGAGCAAGTCCACCCCTAAGGACTTTGTGCCAGCACCCAGCGCATTTATCCATTCAAGTGAACAGTAATAGACTCCAGTGAATAGTAATAGGCCAAAACATCTCCACCCCTAACAAAAAATAGCCTAGTCCATTATATTAAAATATTAGTTTTTTAATTATAAAATAATAATTTTATTTTTAATTTCTGAATTTATAAAAAAATAAAATAATAATAATAATAATAATTTCTAAATTTATTAAAAAGTTTATGTATTTTTTAAAAGTGAAATTCTTAATTTTTTGGGGGAAAAAACGTGGACCGTTGATCTATGATTGGACGGTCCAGTTTAAAAGTGAAATTAAATTTTTTTTACCGTTGAAAATCCAACGGTCTAGAATAACTAGCCGTTGGAAATCCAACGGCTGCAAGTGGGCCACGTCGCTGAGCTCGGGTTGTGGTCTGAGTGCGCCTGCGTGCGGACCCCACCACCTGATTTCTTGTCTCCTACTCGCGCCCACGCGATCGTGAAGGCCACGCGCCAGTGCAAAAATGCAAACAGGCCAGTCCCTTGATCAGTCAAAAATGGGCTGGGCTAGAGAGTGGCATGGGCTGGGCGCCAGTCAATTGGGTCGGCTGGAGGGGATCCACTGGGTCCTGGCCTATTTTTTCAACTGAGTGCTGGGCAAAAAGTCCTCCGGTGGACTTGCTCTAAGTGATGGAGAATTTTATTTATTAAATTATTAACACATATCTCATTATTTATATAGTGTGTACCATCTGTATGTCACCCTAAAAAATCTCTCCAATATTTAGTACGGGTGGAGCATACGAATCTTACCGATACGCGATTCAAATTTCAAACAAGTCTATATGAGGGCACACAGTTGAAGAGGAAGACTACAACGGCCATGGCGTCGATGGATGTAGAAGAAGCACGACTGGGGTTTCTGGAAACCCCTCCGTCGAAGGTTTGCTCCTGAATCTCCTTTCTTCGCAACTGGAAACATCGAGAGGGAACTGCTCGCCAAACAGGTTTACATTTCTCTCTAATTTGGTGTACATTTCATGAATTTTGATGTCATCTCAGATGATTTGCGTCGCTCGAGTCCGAATTTGAACTGGGTTTTTTAATCATCAAACGCAATGAGGAATTAGCATTTCAAAATTTTGGTAGCACATTTGAGTTTTGAATTTGGGGTTGCTTTATGCTAAATCAATTTACTGTGATTTTGGTTAGATTGCATTGGATTTAACCGAAGACGAAAAGCATCAGCTTCGAGAAATGGTAGATGAGGAAGGCAGGTATTCACGTTTCATGGTTATATGAAATTAATGTACTGCAGTAAGACGCTATTGTTTGTTTTGTTGCTTTTTTACTTGATGTGAAGTGCGTTCTTTGCTTTTGCAGGGGGGTTTTCTGTCCGATTGTTGGTTGCGGTGCTCGCTTGAGTTCCTTGGAGGACTTTGAAGATCACTACAATGCACGGCACACCGCGTCTTGTTCTGTGTGCTCTAGAGTCTATCCAACCTCACGGTTGCTCAGCATACATGTATCCGAAGCACACGATTCTTTCTTTCAGTCGAAAGTGGCACGCGGCTATCTCATGGTATTTACTCTTTATTTTCCTCCTTGATTCGTGCTGGTATTGTCCATCGTATGACATTTTCTTCTTGCTTTCGAATTTGAGTCAGTTATGGCGTAGTGCAAGTTCCTCTTTCACTTTTACTCAATTTTGTTGGTTTTAAATTACGAGAGTTCTAGGGGAAGCAAAAACAGAAGCCAAACGTGACCGTTGAAGTCATTTTATAGTTTTTGTTCTCTCTTCTACTGTCTAGCTGTCAAGCTTGAAACCCACGGATGATGGATTGGGTAATCGCTGAAATCCTCACCCCCAAACGGCATATCATTACCCCTTAAAAGTTTCAAAAAACGCATAAGTGCGAACTAGAGTTATACTTAAACCTGAGAATCCATCCGGCATTCATCAAAGATCACCACTTTTTCTAGATGATATTGTCTATACAGATGTTTTCTTATTTATGTACTGAAAGGACGGTTTGCTTTTGTCTCTTTCACCAGCATTCTTCGTGCACTTTTATTAAAGTATTATTTGTTGAAAATGTTAGTGTTTTATATGAAGCAAGAACACAATCCAAACACTACCATGGAAGACTTTTCGTACTTTTCTTTTCCTCTTGAATTCCGCTGACAGCGCCTTGGCTAAAGCTCATCGTTTTTGCTAGGTGATATCTTTGTCTATAGATATGTTTTCTGGTTTATATACTGAAAGGGTCTTAATTCAAAGACGAAAGATTTCTATATCGCCTTCTTGAGCATGCACTGGTTTAATCGTGTTAATTTTGTTTGGATTTCTGTGGTGTAACAGTATGAATGCCTTGTAGAAGGCTGTGGTCTGAAGTTCAAGAACTATAAAAGTCGGCAGCAACATCTGGTGGACAAGCATAAATTCCCCACTTCATTTGAGTTTTTCAAGAAGGCTCTTCCTTCCAAAAAGCAGAGGCAGAAGAAGAACCAACGGAGACAAGTTGTTTCAAAGAACGCAGATTCATCTAGTATGCAAGTAGATAACGAAACCATGGATGGCCTTGTTTCTGCCGTCTCCAAATTAAGCACATCAGACTCGACCCCTTCAGCCATCAGCTTTGGTCGTCGACCCACTCGTGCCGTGACATTCACCCCAAGAGCTGTTCAACGTGAGAAAAAACCGGACTCTGCATAAGTTGGAATGCCGAGAACTCTTTCGGAAGATTTTGAATGTTGTAGGTGGTGATGATTAATTGTTAAACGGTTATGAGTGAGCAGTTTGCTACACCCTCCGATTGTAAGGATGTTTTGGGATCACCGATGTGGATGGAATATTTTCTTTTTTCTTTTAGCTTAATGCAATAGTTCAGTGCTTTTAAAATGATTGAAAGCGTATTTGAAGAAAATGTTTTTGAAATAAGTACTTCTTAGTAAAAATGCAAGTAAATCATTTAAAATGCTTCATGTAATAAGCACATAACTGATGCTTTTTGAAGAGCACACTTCAAGTGCTTTTGAAATCCAAAATCATTTTTTTTATAAACGCTTTCACTCATTTAAAAAGTACTTTCAAACGAGTTAAGAAATACAAAATCATTTTTTGTAGTGGCAACATGCAGACGACGTCGTATAACCGTGCCCAGATGTGCAACAATTGCAATTTGCAATAGAGCGCTTTACGTCTGTGTATAAAGATCCCCTGTTTCCTCTCAATTCAGCTCATAACTTCGATATTCTGTTCGTGTTCTTCGTTCCCTCAATTCTTCAGCTCGTCGGAAAAAATGGACGCCATCGATTCAGTGTTCAGTCCGCTGAGAGAGTTCTCGAAGGACAGCGTCCGCCTCGTGAAGCGCTGCCACAAACCCGACCGTATAGGTAATAATAACCCCATCCACTTCCAATCCAGTCCCATCCATTTCCTTCTTCGGATAATTAATCCAACCTGCATGTAATGTGTAACGTAATCCTGTTGATTTTGAAAACCTTCGAGATGCGATCTGTGCTTTGGACCGGACTAATCTATCCGGCGCGCCTTTTCTTTTCCGTGTGAATGTAACAGAGTTCACGAAGGTGGCGCTCCGTACGGCGATCGGATTCGTGGTGATGGGATTCGTCGGATTTTTCGTGAAGCTGATCTTCATCCCGATCAACAACATCATCGTCGGAGCTGCTTAGGTAATGCCCTCTTTATATGGTCAGTTTGCATGCAATGAATTTGCAAATGGAACTCTGATTTAGGATTTCTTAATTACCATTTCCATGATCCAATTTAGTTTAATTATATTTGGAAATGTGAGGGCGAGCTTTGACGCAACAGAAAATGCCTCAAGGGTTAAGGTTGAGTATTCCTTCCGACCATCGCAAAGTGGAGAGCCTTGATGGCTTAAGGTCGCCCATTATATTTGGAATTGTGTGTGTATTGAATTATCCTAATTTTGTATATGAAGGCAATTCATTGCTTGCGAAAGTTGCACACTGGCACCGGTGTTCCATCTGTTTTCTGTAACTTGAATGACTGGATTCTGCGAATGTGATTGGTTTTATACAGATTTACATGCGAATTGTTCCAATTTCCGAGTGTTTGATCATCGTGTATGATTGCGTGGGAATGCTTGTAGTCGTAAATCAAGGGAATCACAGGATTTCTACTTAAAGGTTAAGGTTCTTGATCATTGTTTCGCCAATTAAGCGTCTGTAAAATTTAATGTTTGTGCTGCAGGTCGTTTGGCACTTTCAAGTAGATGAAAGTCTGGCAGTGAGCGCTAAGGAGGGCCAAGATCTACCATCACGATCTACCGTCACGGGCACTGTGATGTTAATCAGTGTTTTAGACATTTGTTTCTTCAGAGCTAGTTGAAATAATGTTTCTGAAGCAGTTGAGATTGTACTCTCTTTAACTTGTTCTACCATAATTCAAAGCATTTAGCCATTTAGAACTTCTCTCTTGGTCATGGCTCGTTCATTCTCTCTATCATCTTCGAACATATGGAGAACGAAAAGGAGAATCGGAGTGAGATTTTGCAGACTAAGCCGATCACTAGACGAGAGGTACTAAAATTGCAAACTCAATACACGACTCGAGATTTTCCGGTGGAAGTGTTCTTATAAAATTTTACAAAAGGGAAAAGGAAAAGCAAGGCAAACTCAACTGCAAGATTGCTCAACATAGAACCGAGAAATTAACAAACCGGATTGGCATCTGCAGCATCAGCAGAAGCAAGTAGTAGCTCGGGTTTGTTTTGAAGGATGTAGCCTTCCTTTCTCGCTTTCTTACGTTCACGCTGTAGCCTGAAGTTCTCCCTCTTTTTAACCCGGTAGCTGTTGGGGTTCTCCGGCTGGACTTCTCGAGGGTAAACACTAATCTGCGGATAATACAAATCAACGATTCGTGTTAGCATACAATACGCAGACAATCAAACCACAAGAACTCCAGATCATACCTTCTTCTTGTCGGGTCCAAACTTCTCAAATTTAACCATGCCATCAATCAAAGAGAATATGGTGTGGTCCTTGCCGAGCCCCACATTCTTCCCTGCATGGAACTGATAATTCGATGCCAAAACAAACCCAGAAGTCACAACAACATTCTACATTTCTACATGTGCCAAAATGAAACATTAGTCAAGAGAAATGATTTCCGCGTTCATTTTTTTTCTTTCTATATGGTCGCATTTATTTTTGTTTATTGATTTTCTTTTGATTTATTCAATCCGAATGACGGAAATAAACATCCATCTAAATGAAATGAGCAAGACGCATATATAAATGAGTAAACCCAAACATGATCCATTGCCAATCCCTAGCTTCAAGTACCCAAATTCAAGTTCGACACAGTTCATTTCCTTCTCAAATTGGTTTTAATTACAGAAAACTAATGAAAAATGCTTGAAAACTTTGAATTTTAACGAAAATAATAAAATAAAAGGTAAAATAAATGGTATCAGATTGACATTTTAGTATAAAATATGATTTTTCGTTAAAATGAACCGTCCCGACAACTTTTCGTTAAGATTCCTTTAATTATTCCTAAATCCTACCATGCCAAAAAAAAAAAAAATAATAATAATAATAATAACCAATTTTATCAGAAAAATGGGTGAAATTGAAGTTACCTTGGTGCCACGCTGGCGGACAATGATGGAGCCAGCCTTGGCGACCTGGTCGCCGTAAATCTTGACGCCGAGCCTCTGGCCTTTGGAATCACGGCCGTTCTTGGTACTCCCAGCTCCTTTCTTGTGCGCGTTTTGAATCGTCAATGGAAGTCTCTGTGGGCCCGACGACACTAACGATAGCTTGGGACCCAGTTGCAGAGAACCCAAATCGCCTCTGAAGAAGGAGGAGGAGGACGAGCTGGAGGTGGAGGTTGGGCGGAGAGACAGCCCCCTGAAAGCTCCGACTACGTTGAAACTCATGGACGCAACCGCCATTTCTGAGAAATTATTAAGCTTTCATAAACAGGAGAGTGTGAATTTGTGGACAGCCAAAGCTTATAGCTTTGGACGAAGAAAGAAGAGGAAAGGAGAAGATAGTGAAAACCTTATCCTGGAGGCTGCTGATTGGGTATCTCTGCCGAGTGCGTTCTAATTTTTTATTTGGGCCGTTTATACTTAGTCCATTGGGCTTGAGCTATAAGCCCACATCCACCAGAGCGTTTTGGTCCGGTAGCCGCACATGTGGTTGTCCGGCCAAGACTCACTTGGTGAAACCAAAAAGGGTTGGGTGAAGCCGATAACAAAAAAGGTCTTCGGGTTTGTCTTTCATTGGACATATAAACCATATCGTTTACCACAAGTGAGATGATGCACTGCATAGTTTGTGTTTCTAGTACTAAAAATTTGTCTAAATTTAGCATTAATTTTGCATGAGTGAGTGGAAATTGAAATACAATATCTATCCGTAAGATATTCAAAATTCTTAAACTACGTTTAATGGAGTACTATCGCGTCATTGACCGATAGGTTTAACATTGCTAATGTGTAAAAATCTTGAAGTTGAGCGTTCTTGACGGCGATCCTGATCGTACTCTAAGCAAGTTTATTTCTTATTCGTCGTCTCATGCAATCGCCGTGGACAACGAATTTTGAAAGAATACTCATAAGTATGAAGTACGTATCATCAACGTATAAAGAAGCATTCACCAAAAGAACACACACAAGTACATGCATTACTGATCTGAATAAGAAGTTTACATCTTAGGGATACATAACATATTATTAATAATTTAACATTGCATTAATCATGCCTTGTTACGCAAGTACCAAATGAAAAGAAGCCTTGGATTTAAACAATCTGCAAACTGCAGGGATGAAAATCGTTGCACTCGAAAACATAGGAACAAAAGTGGAACATTGCGAAGGCTGATGGTACTGAAAACATGTTTTAGCCTGTAAAAGAGGGAATACAGAAGTGAATGAACAATTGATACTTGAAAGACCAGAATGGTGCTGGTTTTGTTGGCCATTCATGGCAACAAAACGATGAGTCACTGTGACTCACCGAGTGAAGTAAAATGTGGGGTGGCAGTTAGGTACAAAGCATTCTTTCTCTTGCAGGTCAGTCCTAAACTCTCTGTCATGTCAAGTTCGTCTGGATTCATCCCATTCGCCAGTTTCCAATCGAAGTGGTAGAGCAATTCAGCGAGAGCAAGTTCAATCACGGTAACACCAAATGACATGCCTGGACATATTCTTCTGCCGGCACCAAATGGAATGAACTCAAAGTCAAAACCCTTAAAGTCAACAGAAGAGCCATGAAACCTCTCTGGCTTAAAACACTCAGCATCTGCCCCCCATATATCTGGGTCTCTTCCCATTGCCCATAGATTAATAATTACTTTTGATTTAACTGGTAATTTGAATCCGCCGACTTGAACCGTGTCCCTTGCTTCTCTTGGGAGCAAAGCGAGTGGAGAGTGTAACCTCAGAGTTTCTTTCACCACCGATTTCAAGTAGTCCAACTTTTTAACATCTCTTTCTTCAATAACTTTGCCTTTCTTTCCTTCAAATTGGACAACTGACTGTCTCACTTCAGCAGCCCTCTTCATGATTCTTGGGTTTTTCATCAACTCTGACATTGCCCATTCTATGGTAGTAGCTGAAGTCTCGCTTGCTGCAGCGAAGATGTCCTGCACATAACAATTTTTTTTGACTGAGTTAGACCGTAAGGACGACATTGGTGTGTGGGGCAAAATGTGTAGCATGACAATAATTGATTTTCAATGTGCGGGACCAAAATCATGAGTTTAAAAAACATAAGCAACCATTTGTGATAAAACCCCTTCATATATTTCTATTAAGTGATGAATGACAACGAAGATGAAATGTCTACAGTACAACAAAGCAAGCCTACATTACTCACCAGAATGATATCTTTGATCTGATTGGTAGTGAAGTTGAACTCCGCCTTATTGGACTCTTTAAGTTTTAGAAGTACGTCAACAAAATTTTCCTCCTCCCCCTCCTCCGCTTTGTCATTGCCTGCTGTAGTAGTACTAGTACTACGGATCATCAAGTCTCTTTTGGATATTTTGGTCTTATGATCGTTGATGATATTTTCGAGAATCTTACCGAGCTTGCTTTGTATGTCTTTCAAAGCAGGGATCGACCCAGTAACGAACCCAAGAAAACTGAGTGAAGGAAACAAATCAGGAATATCAAACCCACTAGCAAGTTTGTTTACTTCGTCTAGTAGCGAAAGGAACTCCTTTTGGTCTTTGCATTTTTTCCCAAATGCTGCCTTTGACACCACGTCATTTGCGAAGCTGCAGCACCTGTCACTAAAATTGATGGCAAGTCCCCTGTGAGACATTGAGCCAATGGACTCAACAAGATTCTGTGCCTCCTCTTCTCTTATGGATCTGAAAGACTGCACACGTTTCGCGCTCAGTAGCTCGAACATACAAACCTTTCTCAGCGATCTCCATAAATCTCCATAAGGAGCAGAGATAATACCTCCTTGACCAAAAGACAAAACCTCTGTCGCCAAAACAATAGGCCTCTGCGCAAACGCAAGCTCATGAATCTTCAACACCTCCCGGGCAGCTTTGGGAGATGAAATAATCACGGCCTCTAATTGACCCAGTTTAAGGTGCATGATGGGTCCATGTTTCTTGGCTAAGTCTCTAAATATGTGGTGTGGTAGTCGACCGACCATTTGATGCAAGTTTCCAATAATCGGCAGCTTCCATGGCCCTGGGGGTGACTTTAGGCCTCCGGCTCTGGATCGCTTCCAAAAAATCACCAGGATGCAGACAAGGAGCGAAACGAAAATAGGAAAATACGGCCCTTCGACAATTAGGAACATAATTTGATCCAGATAGGCTGTGATCAATTTCATCATACGACTTTGAGGTACTTTACTTGCAAATCAAAGCACTTAAATTTGGATCGATATGTTGAAATTGCTTAAGGTGTTCTCAACGTAAATACTGGTTTTGAATTGGAACAATAAAAAAAAAAAAAAAAAAAAAATCATGTGTAGTGCAACTGTGGAACAACAAAATAAAATAAAAAGAGTTTTAACGAAAAACCCGCGATACTGTTCATTTTAATGAAAAATCACATTTTTACACTAAAAAGTTAAACCTGGTACTATTTATTTTACCCTTTATTTTGTCCTTATCATTTAAACTCAAAATTTTCATGTCATTTTCATTAGTTTTCCTTAAAATAAATGCACTTGGAGTGCAATGTGCAAAGCAAGTTCATAAAATATTACATAATAATGCAGTAGACATTTTTCAACCAATGCCTGTTTTCTAGCTGGATGCTTAAGTTAGCACGTGCAATTTTCTATTTGCAAATGTGCAAACGCCCTTTTTTACTTGCCATACGTCCATGACAGTTCTGTTTTTTTTTATTTTCTCTAATTGATTCGTTCTCACGGATTAAGAAATGTGCATGAGAGGTAAAAAACAGATGTATGAATAGCATTATTCTTTAAAATACATTATCAGCATGATACTAGTCCCAACATTGGAAGAGATACAAATTCTGGAACCCCCTCCCCAACTAATAAAAAAAAAATTCTTTTGAGTGAGATTGTAACATCACCACTCCATGTAGAGGCAATCAAGAAAGCCGCATAAGTAAATATATACCCAACAGAAAAGTGGGCTAATCCAACCAATCTTGCTTGCACAATGGAAAGAGCCATCGGTTTATCTCTCTATTGAATCAAATTAGCCAAAGATGTGCATTCATGAGCCCATGCTAAAGTTTCAATCAATTCCTGTCAATATCCACTCCAGGAAATTAAGAACATAAATCACGTAACCCATTACTCTATTCAGATCTATTAAAGTGTTTAGGGATGAATTCTAGGCCCAGTGGTTGTGGATGAATTCTAGGCCTGTATTACTCTTGGCACATTCTGGGATTAATTCCTGGCGCTAGTGAATCGCATGATGGTGGCTAGGGGGAGGCTGAAATGCCTTTATGAGCCTTCCCGACCCTTGAAAGAGAGGACTGTCGTGGTAATGCCACCAGCTGATCCCCTTTTAAAAAAAATTATATTAAAGTGTTTTATTCATCAATATTTTACCTAAAGTACCAATGTAAAGTCTTTCTCCACTTACGTTGTAACACACAATTTAAATATAAATCTTGCACATATTCAAGTTTCACCCAAGTATTAATCAATTTTAATGTGATCAATTGATGGGTATTCAAATTAGACATTTGACTTGTTTGTCCATAACCACAAGTTTGGTAATAAGTCTAACATTTTTTGTTAATATAGTTTAGTAAGGATAATAAATATATATTTTTAGAGTTGGTGTTGACTTTGTTAACAACTAGCCGATGAGCATTCATTTTATTTTTTGTTTTTTTATTAAGGAGTGTGATTAGTTTTTAAAATTTTAAAAAGAGTATAAAAAAATGATGGTGAGATAATTTCTCTTAATAAGTGCATATTTTATCTTAATATTACATAATTATTGTTTTGTCCTCCTTATGTAAATATTGTGTATCAAAAGTGAGGGTAAAATAGAAAAAAATAGGGATATGATTGTCATTTTCTCAAAAGATACAAAATTAATATTTTGCCCTCCTTATGTAAGTATTGTGTATCAAAAGTGAGGGCAAAATTGGAAAAAATGTGGCAAAAAGTTGACAATGAGGGTTCTCTTAATAATAGTACTAGAAGATGAGCACACACTTTGTGTGCGAACAATTTCATTTTCTTTTTTATTTTTGATTAAGGAGTGTGATTAGTTTTTAAATTTTTTAAAAAGAGTATGAGACAATGATGATAAGATCTCTTAATAAGGGCATATTTTTCTTAATATTACATAATTACCATTTTGCCCTCTTTATGTAAATATTGTGGATCAGAAGTGAAGGTAAAATAAGAAAAATGGAGATATGATTGTCATTTTCTCAAAATATACAAAAGTACTATTTTGCCCTCCTTATGTGGCAAAAAGTTGACAAGGAGGATTCTCTTAATAGAATAGAAATAGATATATAGACAATGTACAAATTGAGCTTATATGATATTTTCCCTAAAAAATTGTCAGTATAAGCATATTTATAGATTACATGTGCCTATCATAAAAGTAAAAAAAAGAGACATGATTTCTTTCTTTCTTTTTTGGGCCTTTCATGTTGATTAAGTGGAGGTTTAAATTTGAACTAAAACTCGTTTGGAAATGCTTTTAAAATAATTGAACACGCTTTTAGAGAAATGTTTTTGGGTTCCAAAAACAATTCAAGTGTTTTTCCACATTTTACTAAGGATTGGTTATAAAAACATTTTCACCAAAAACTCTTTCAGTCATTTTAAAAACACTTCCAAACGAGTCTTTAGCTGTCACGTGTAGTTTCATTCTATTGTCTACATAAACTGACTATTCATATGCAAGAACTAGAAAAAAACAGCGGTTTGAATCATGATCAATGAATATGTTTTGTTGGGGAAAAGATACGGAAATTCAAAGATTCACTTACCAATCAAGTGGAGCAGGAGTAGGTAGGTGCAATGGGTTTTGGGCTGCATCATGCCCGCTGTAATGCTAAATGCCATAGTGACCGCCATCACCAGACCTGATACAATTGTTATCGACAAACAATCTGCATTTGGGCATAGCTGCTCAGTATTTGGCTTTGGGTAGGTACATAATACATACTCTATAATGCTAATCGGCACAGCCCCATGTACTATGATATTGAACCGAGTTACAAGAACGAGTGAGGTGAGCTAAGAAAGGCCAACAGAAACGTGTTGGAGCTAACAATACCATAATTCCCGGGTGCAAATTGCAAAAGAGTACATCTAAAAGGATTCTCAACATACTAAGTAGAAAAATTAGTTACAATCAAGAGTAGAGTATGGTCGACTCGCAACTAATCAACACAGGTTCTGATTTAGAAAATTCAGTTTATGAGTTTATGCATGAACGAGACCATCAAGAAAGCTACCTGCAATTCTTGACCTAAATATATCTGGAGTACACCATCAGCTACTTGCAACCCTTAACCTACCTTACACTGCGATTAATGAACTTTTCCGATCATTTGATTGCTTAAGTTAAGTTGCATTGATTAGTGATTCTCTAACATTTTTTAGGTCATTAACTAATATATGATCAGAAATTAGCATCAGATTAACCATTCTTTGATATGTGACTCGAAGTAGCACCAAACTAAGCTAAGCTTACTCATTTTTTCATTTGTTGGTTTGTCAAATTTAGTATACGAGTGTCAAATGTCAATGCATGAATGAGACCATCACCACATGTAGTCTAATATTCTAGTGGATAGAGTACTGGATTTCTACTCTTGACGTGCGTCCATGTTTGAAACTCAAACCAAGTTCATGTTCGACAGCCGAGCTTATAGCTTTGGACGAAGAAAGAAGAGGAAGGGAGAAGATAGTGAGAGAACCTTATCCTGGAGGCTGTTGATTGGGTATCACTTCCGAGTGTGTTCTAAATGTTTACTTGGGCCGTTTATTACTCAGTCCATTGGGCTTGAGCGATAAGCCCACATCCGCGAGGGGGTTTTGGTCCGGTAGGCTGTAGCCATGTTGTTGTCCGGCCGAGACTTACTTGGTGGGACCAAAAAGGGGTGGGTGAGGCAGATACTAAAAAAGTCTTCGGATTTGTTTTTTATTGAACATATAAACCATATCGACCACACTTATTATAATAACGCATGGATAATACACGGCGTGATTTGTGTTCCTTGTATTCATAAATCCAAATTTAGTATAGATTTTTAATAATTGGAATACATTATCTATCAAGATACCCAGAATCTAGAAACTATTTTTAATGGAGTACTTAAGTTTAGCGTGATTATTTTTCTATTTCTTACGAATATAATGAGTCATACAATGAAGCTCTAAGAGAGAGTCATTGAGCATAGATTGAGGCAAGAGACACAGGTTTTGGACAATCAATTCGGATTCATGCCAGGGCACTCAACCATTGAGGCAATCTATCTCTTACGAAGATTGATGGAAAGATATAGAGATAGGAAAAAAGATTTACACATGGTCTTTATAGATTTGGAAAAAGTGTATGATAACGTCCTAAGAGACATTCTTTGGAGGATTTTAGAGAAGAAAAGAGTACGAGTAGCATATATCCAAGCTATAAAGGATATGTATGATGGAACAAAGTCTGTCGTAATAACTCATGAAGGACAAACTGAAAGCTTCCCTATAACTGTAGGGTTACATCAAGGCTCATCCCTAAGTCCTTACCTTTTTGCATTGGTAATGGATGAGTTAACGGGACATATTCAAGATGATATTCCTTGGTGTATGCTTTTCGCATATGATATAGTGTTGATAGATGAAACTCAGGAATGGGTAAATGCGAAGCTTAACCTTTGAAGAGAAGTGTTGGAATCTAAAGGTCTTTGCCTAAGCCGATCAAAGACAGAATATATGGAGTGTAAGTTCAGTGCAAATGGAGGCCAAAATGAGTTAGGGGTGAGGATCGGAGATCAGAAAGTACCAAAGAGCGATTGCTTTCGCTACCTATGATGTATCTTGCAAAAGAACGGAGAATTAGATGGACACCTCAATTATAGAATACAAGCTAGATGGATGAAGTGGAAGAGTGCATCCGGCGTGTTGTGTGACTGCAGTATGCCACTGAAGCTCAAGGGAAAATTTTATAGGATGGCAATAAGGCCGGCGATGCTGTATGCCACGAAATATTGGACGGTGAAGCATCAACATGTACATAAAATGGGTGCAGCGTAGAAGATGATGCTTCGTTGGATGTGTGGGCATGGGAGAAATGATAAGATTAGAAATGAGGATATCCAAGGTAAAGTAGGAGTAACCGAAATTAAAGGAAAGATAAGAGAAAATCGGTTACGGTGGTTTGGTCATGTGCAAAGAATGCCTACTGACGCTCTGGTTAGAAGATGCGACTACGGGACAGAGGTTCAAGGCCAAGGGGTAGAGGAAGACCTAGGAAAACTTTGGAAGATACTCTAAAAAAAAATTTAGAGTACTTGGATCTAACAGAGGACATGACACATAACCGAGCGCAATGGCGTTCTAAGATTCATATAGCCGACCCCACTTAGTGGGAAAATACTTTGTTGTTGTTGTTGTCTGTCTAACAAACCGAATAATTAGCGAATTTAGTGCAGATTGAGTACGACCACGATCACGTCATTGACCGATAGCTTTAACGTTGTTAATGTGTAAAATCTTGAGGCTGAGCCACCTTTGGCCTCTGGTTCCTGACGCCGTTCATACTCTAAACAAGTTTATTTGTTATCCATCGTCTCAGACAATCAATTTGGAGTTGTGGACAAGGAATTTTGGAAGAAGAAGAAGAAGAGCAAGAAGAGCAACAGTAGAGTAGTAATAGGGATGAGGATTTTGGAACTTCCGACATATTGAATATTAGAAAGACATCTTGGTTTTAGTAGTTTGGGAAAAAATTCCTTTCCCAAACTTAGCCTGAGGCTCTGAAAAGTGAGCAATATGGCCAATAAAAAATGGTGTATCATCAACATATATCCGTACATATCTGAATAACATGTTTACATCTTAGGAATGACAAACAACTACAAAGTTTTATCCTACTATGTCCTAGAGCCGACAACAACATTGCATTAATCATGCCTTATTAAGCAATTACTAAATGAAAAGAAGCATTAGATTCAAACAATCTGCAAACTGCAGGGATGAAAATCGTTGCAATCTAAAATATAGGAAGAGAGTGGAACATTGTGGAGACTAATGGGACTGAAAACATGTTTTAGCCTGTTAAAGAGGGAATACAGAAGTGAATGAACAATTGATTCTTGATTGACCAGAATGGTGCTGGTTTTGTTGGCCATTCATGGCAACAATACGCCGAGTCACTCTGACTCATTGACTGAAGTAAAATGTGGGGTGGCAATTAGGTACAACGTATTCTCCCTCTTACAGGCCACTCCAAAGCTCTCTGTCATGTCAAGTTCGTCTGGATTCATCCCATTCGCCAGTTTTCAATCGAGGCGGTAGAGCAATTCAGCAAGAGCAAGTTCAACCATGGTAACACCAAATGACATGCCTGGACACATTCTTCTGCCAGCCCCAAATGGAGTGAACTCAAAGTCAAAGCCCTTAAAGTCAACAGAAGAACCATGAAATCTCTCTGGCTTAAAACACTCAGCATCTGCCCCCCATATCTCTGGGTCTCTTCCTATTGCCCATGCATTAATAATTACCTTTGATTTAACTTGTACTTCGAATCCGCCTATTTGAACCGTGTCCCTTGCTTCTCTTGGGAGCAAAGGGGCTGGAGAGTGTAACCTCAGAGTTTCTTTCAACACCGATTTCAAGTAGTCCATTTTTTGAACATCTCCTCCTTCAATAACTTTTCTTTTTTTCCCTTCAAATTGGAGGACTGACTGTCTCACTTCAGCTTGAGCCCTCTTCATGATTCTTGGGTTTCTCATCAACTCTGACATTGCCCATTCTAAGGTAGTAGCTGAAGTCTCGCTTCCTGCAGAGAACATGTCCTGCACATAAAAATAAAAAAAATTCACTTAGTTAGACAGTAAGAACGACATTGATGTGTGGGACAAAATGTGCAGCATGATAATAATTGATTTTCAATTTGCGGAACCAAAATCATGTGTTTTGAAAACGTGAGAATAATTTTATAAAATGATGAGTGACGACGAAGAAAAAAATGTCTGCAGTACAACAAGGCAAGCCTACATTACTCACCATAATCCTATCTGTGATATGATTGGTTATGAAATTGAACTCCACCAAGTTGGACTCTTTAAGTTTTAGAAGTACGTCAACAAAATTTTCCTCCTCCACTGCTTTGTCATTGCTTTTGATTTTATGATCGTTGATGATACGTTCGAGAATCGTATTGAGCTTGCTTTTTATGTCTTTGAGAGCAGGAAACAAATCAGGAATATCAAACCCACTATCAAGTTTGAGTATTTCGTCTAGTAGCGGAAGGAACTCCTTTTGGTCTTTGCATTTTTTCCCAAATGCTGCCTTTGACACTACGCCACTTGTGAAGCTGCAGCACCTGTCCCTAAAATTGATGGCAAGTCCCTCGTGAGACATTGGGCCAATGGACTCGGCAAGATTCCGTACCTCTTCTTCTCTCACGGATCTGAAAGACTGCACACGTGCCGCACTCAATAGCTCAAAAACGCAAATGTAAGCTCATGTGTCTTCAACACCTCCTGGGCAGCTTTGGCAGATGAAATAATCACGGCGTCTAATTGACCGAGTTTAAGGTACATGATGGGTCCATGTTTCTTGGCTAAATCTCTGTTGAACTATAAGTATTTGAGCTGAAATGTTTTAGAATAAGTTTTGTTTAAATTGGTGAATCCACTTGTGCAGAATGAGGCAAAGTGTAAATGTCTAGTTTTGTAAAAAGACCATGAGTGCCATGTGTTGGTAGATCCATGAAATTAGAGAGATGTGTGTCTAGGATGAAATGTAGTAGTTTATGTGGTCCCAAGTTAAGGACCTTCAGTTAATGTAAAGCACGTGAGTGCTCATTTCTGGAATGAGAAGCAATATTCCTCTGTAAAGTTTCTGCAGAGAAAAGAACAAGAAACCGTTCGCTTTCTCCAACCTTTGTTCATCGTGTGTTTTCTGTACAGCTCCATCTTCATCAAAACTCTCATTGAAATCAAGTTACACTAACAATCTCTCAGTGTGTGGTGTGGCAGCTGACCGACCATTTGATGTAAGTTTCCAATAAACGGCAGCTTCCATGGCCCTGGGGGTGACTTTAGGCCTCCGGCTCTGGATCGCTTCCAAAAAATCACCAGGATGCAGACAAGGAGAGAAGTGAAAAAAGGAAAATAGGGCGTTTCGTCAATTAGAAACATAACTTGATCCAGATAAGCTTTGATCAATTTCATCATACGACTTTGGGGTATTTTACTTTGCAAATCAAAGCACTTCAATTTGGATTGATATGTTGAAAGCGCTTAAGGTCTTCTCAACTTAAATACTAGTTTTGGACTGGAACAACAAAATAAAATAAATGTATTCGGAGTGCAAATGTGCAAAGCAAGTTCTTAAAATATCACATAATAATGCATGAGAGATTTTCAACCAAGATGCTTAAGTTAGCCTGTACAATTTTCTATTTGTCAAGGTATCATAATGAATTTTTATGGATCCCCCTCCCCAACAAAACAAAACCTTTGAAGTGAGGTTGTAACATGGTCACATGCTGTTAGCTCTACTCAATTATATTTAGTGTTTATTCATCAATATTTTACCTAATTGTATAAGTATAAAGTCGTTGTCCACTTATGTTATAACACACAAATTAAATATATAGCTTGCATATATTCAAGTGTCAATCAATAATTGATCAATTTTAATGTGATCAAATTGATTGGTATTAAAATTAGGCCTTTGGTTAATATATTTGTGAATATGTTCAAAAAAAAAAATATTTGTGAATAATAATGTATAAAATGAGCTTATCTAATATAATTTTTCCCTAAAAAATTGTCAGCATATTTATAGATTATTTGCCCCTTCCACTAACAGTAACACTCTAAACTTATTTTCAACAACCTCTTTTCACACTAATACAGTATGATGCATGGCATCTTTCATGTTAATAAAATCAAGCGTAGTAGCGTTCTACGATTTAAACAGTCGACCTTACTTAGTGGAATAAGGTTTTGTTATTGTTATTTCATGTTGATTAAGTAGAGGTTTAAATTTTGAACTAATTGTCACATGTGGTCTCATTCTCTTACCTACATGAATTGACTATTCATATGCAACAACTATAAAAAACATCGGTTGGAATCATGATCGATGAATATGTTATCATGATCATTTTTGTATTTGTTTGCCTAACAAACCAAATAATTATCAGATTCAGTGCAGATTGAGTATGATCGCGATCGCATCATAGACCCATAGCTTTAATTGTTAATGTGTGAAATCTTGAGGCCGAGCCGCCCCTGGCCTCTGGTTCCCGATGCCGGTCGTACTCTAAGCAAGTTCATTTCTTATTCGTTGTCTTAGGCAATCGTTATGGACAACAATTTTTGGAAGAAGAAGAGCAAGAAGAGTAGCAGTAGAACACTCACGAGTACATGTATTATTGATCATATATACATATCTGAATAACAAGCTTACATCTTAGGGATGACATATTGAATTAACATTACATTAATCATGCCTTATATTACGCAAGTACTAAATGAAAAGAAGCCTGGATTTAAACAATCTGCAAACTGCAAACTGCAAGGATGAACTGATGGACTGAAAACATGTTTTATTCTGTAAAGGAAAAATTCAAACCTAAAGCCATACACCAGAATGGTGCTGGTTTTGTTGGCCATTCATGGCAACAAAACGCCGAGTCACTCTGACTCATTGACTGAAGTAAAATGTGGGGTGGCAATTAGGTACAACGCATTCTTTCTCTTACAGGTCACTCCAAAGGTCTCCGTCATGTCAAGTTCGTCTGGATTCATCTCATTCGCCAGTTTCCAATCGAAGCGGTAGAGCAATTCAGCAAGAGCAAGTTCAACCATGGTAACACCAAATAACATGCCTGGACACATTCTTCTGCCGGCCCCAAACGGGGTGAACTCAAAGTCAAAACCCTTAAAGTCAACAGAAGAACATTGAAACCTCTCCGGCTTAAAACACTCAGCATCTGCCCCCCATATCTCTGGGTCTCTTCCCATTGCCCATAGATTAATAATTACTTTTGATTTAACTGGTAATTCGAACCCGCCAATTTGAACCGTGTCCCTTGCTTCTCTTGGGAGCAAAGGGGCTGGAGAGTGTAACCTCAGAGTTTCTTTCACCACCGATTTCAAGTAGTCCATTTTTTGAACATCTCTTTCTTCAATAACTTTTCTTTTTTTCCCTTCAAATTGGAGGACTGACCGTCTCACTTCAGCTTGAGCCCTCTTCATGATTCTTGGGTTTCTCATCAACTCTGACATTGCCCATTCTAAGGTAGTAGCTGAAGTCTCGCTTCCTGCAGAGAACATGTCTTGCACATAAAAAAAAAAAATTCACTTAGTTAGACAGTAAGAACGACATTGATGTGTGGGACAAAATGTGCAGCATGATAATAATTGATTTTCAATTTGCGGAACCAAAATCATGAGTTTTGAAAACATGAGCAACCATTTGTGACAGAACCCCTTCATATAATTTTATAAAATGATGAGTGACGACGAAGAAAAAAATGTCTGCAGTACAAGGCAAGCCTACATTACTCACCATAATCATATCTTTGATATGATTGGTTGTGAAATTGAACTCCACCTTGTTGGACTCTTTAAGTTTTAGAAGTACGTCAACAAAATTTTCCTCCTCCTCCACTGCTTTGTCATTGCTTTTGATTTTATGATCGTTGATGATACGTTCGAGAATCGTATTGAGCTTGCTTTTTATGTCTTTGAGAGCAGGGATCGACCCAGTAATGAAAACAAGAAAACTGAGTGAAGGAAACAAATCAGGAATATCAAATCCACTACCAAGTTTGAGTATTTCGTCTAGTAGCGAAAGGAACTCCTTTTGGTCTTTGCATTTTTTCCCAAATGCTGCCTTCGACACTACGCCACTTGTGAAGCTGCAGCACCTGTCCCTAAAATTGATGGCAAGCCCCTCGTGAGACATTGAGCCAGTGGACTCAATAAGATTCCGTACCTCTTCTTCTCTTACGGATCTGAAAGACTGCACACGTGTCGCGCTCAGTAGCTCGAAAACACAAATCTTTCTCAGCGATCTCCATCAATATTTTACCTAATGGTATAAGTATAAAGTCGTTGTCCACTTATGTTATAACACACAAATTAAATATATAGCTTGCATATATTCAAGTGTCAATCAATAATTGATCAATTTTAATGTGATCAAATTGATTGGTATTAAAATTAGGCCTTTGGTTAATATATTTGTGAATATGTTCAAAAAAAAATTGTGAATAATAATGTATAAAATGAGCTTATCTAATATAATTTTTCCCTAAAAAATTGTCAGCATATTTATAGATTATTTGCCCCTTCCACTAACAGTAACACTCTAAACTTATTTTCAAGAACCTCTTTTCACACTAATACAGTATGGTGCATGGCATCTTTCATGTTAATAAAATCAAGCGTAGTAGCGTTCTACGATTCAAATAGTCAACCTTACTTAGTGAGATAAAGCTTTGTTATTGTTATTTCATGTTGATTAAGTAGTGGTCTAAATTTTGAACTAATTGTCACATGTCGTCTTTGTTGAGCAAAAAAAATTGTACATAATATGTAAACAAATAATTCACTCGACACAATTTCACCCTCGTTCATTTCTTGAAGAGGGTTTTATTAATTCAAGTTCAACCCATTCTAGGCTACACGCCTATTAATTACAACCCTTCCTTTGGGAAAGGAACACCCTTTGATTCTAATATGAATAAATCGTATCTTGGGGATTTGGAGTGTTTATTTGATTTTGTGACTGTATCTAGGTAGAACCCTAGATTGCCTACGTACCCTCGTTGAGGGATCAAGTCACTCGTAGTTCCTTGTATGCTTGATACTTGTTTGGATTTGATGCCTTATGCAGTTTTAGCTCATGCAGGCGAGGACTTTAAGCCATTGGAGCATTAATGCCTTGTGCAGTTTTAGCTCATGCGGGCGAGGAGCATTAATGCCTTGTGCAGTTTTAGCTTATGCGGGCGAGGAGCATATGTGGCTTCGTGCCATTTAAGTCTTGTCACGGCTTCGTGCCCTTTTGATACGGCTTCATGCCATTGAGATTTGTTGCGGCTTCATGCCCTTTGATACTTGATACGGCTTCGTGCCTTTTGATACTTGATACGGCTTCGTGCCTTTGAGATTTGTTGAGGCTTTGTGCCCTTTGAAAATTTTTCTTCGACTTCGTGCCATTTTGGTATTTGATAGCAGGAGTGAATTTAGTTTATATAAACCAGGGATTCGTTTCAGCTTCACGGTTGCGTCTAAAATTTTGATATCAGACTGCCTACGTATCCTTAACGGAATCAAACCGGCGTAGTTCATTAATGCTTGATTTGGATTTGCATTCTTTTGTTTAGACTTGGCAAAATGAGAAGTTGATTGGGTATTGAGACTTGGCAAAATGAGAAGTCAATTGGACTTGTTTGAAACCCATACATGACCTTTGGTAATATCCAATAGATCTTTGTGAAATGGGACTTCACTTTTTTCTTCAAGTAGCAACCCACATGGGATGCGCAGTACAAAGTAAATAGGACTTTGTCCTTTCCTTGAGTAGAAGGTAGGATTCACGCCATATGGACTGAAAAGGCATTTAAACAGCCTTTTATTTTTGGTTGGTTGAAGGGCTTCCCTCGTGTTATAAATCCTTAGTGAATTAGGATTCATCTTTGCATGGCTTTTCCACACGGTTCGGAAAAGGTTTGATCCATATAACTTCTTGTGATGCATGTTCTTTGAGGGTTCCACGTAAGTACCGTCCCTAATTAATTTGTGAAGTTTGTTTACAGCAAACTTCTTGTTTCTTCTTTTTTTTTTTTTTTGGCTTTTCCACCCCATTTAAATATGGGACTTTGAACCCATTTGATTCAAAACCTTCTGACAGCAAGCTTTTCTCTTCATTGTTTTTTTTTATATGATTTTAAAGCTTCCAAGTTCCAATAAGACTTGAAAGTTCGAAATCCTCTCTCCCTCTTCATGTGAGGTGCAGCCTTTATTCACCCCTTCTTTTTTTGTTTGGTGTTGCTTTCATCCAAGTGATGCTTCCTTCCATCCTTTTTTTATTTCTCGGACAAAAGACATAAAGACAACAACTGACAACTTTCAGAGGTCTTTGTCCTATTTTTTTTTTTTTTGCAGAGCCAATGGTTATTTGAAGTATGCTATTGTTGGGGCTTTTGTAATTGTAAGAAGACACCCTTTTCTTTTTGACTTAGTAATCTCTCCTTCTTGTGACTAACGATGATGGGTAGTACGGAGATGCAATTTTGGGCCAACATCGACGGAGCCTTTGAGGAGTGTAGATTTGTTAGTGTTTTGGAAGGTTTATATTTTGTAGAAATGTTCTTGACAGGGTTTTTGGTTATGGAAAAACACAGAAATGTAAGGAGGGATTTCGGCTATTGCAGTCTGCTCTCTTAGCAACTCATAGCAAACATATATATATGCTATCAGTAGGGTTTTGGTATACAAGGTCAGATCTTATCTCCATTGGAGCTAGTTGACAAAAACCACAACTACCATATAGTACTAAGCTAATCTAAGCCCTTCACTGGAGCTTTTAATCTAAGCCCTACACTTGTAAAAAAGCATTACTTAAAAACAACTAGCCGTTACAAAACTAGCCGTTAGCATGTTGCTGCTTCATTTCTTCGATCAAACTGGAAGTGTTTAGCATCCAACACTCCCCTCTAAACTCTTCCTGGTGTTGACTCCAAGCAGGCTTCGAAGGTATGTGAACCTCTCTTTTGGTAATGCCTTTGTAAAAATGTCTGCCATCTAATCTTCAGTTCTGCAATACATTAATTCAATGACATTTTCTTGTAGTGCATCTCTGATAAAGTGATACTTCCTCTTTATGTGCCTTGTTTTCTGATGAAAAACTGGATTTCTTGTCATTGCTATAGCTGAGGTATTATCACACATTAGCTTAGTTGGTTCAACTTGCATTTCTCCAAAATCTTTTAGAACAAATCTCAGCCAGATTGCTTGAGATGTTGCTTCTGCAGCACTCACATACTCAGCTTCGGCGGTTGATAGTGCAACACTTTGTTGCTTGACCGAGGCCCACGAGAACACACCAGAGCCAAATGTAAAAGCATATCCCGATGTGCTTTTCATATCATCTTCACTACCTCCCCAGTCACTATCACAAAAACCAACCAGAATAGCTGATTGTCCTTTTTCATATTTGATTCCAAAATCAATTGTTCCTTGCACATACCTGAGTACTCTTTTTGCAGTTCCCAAGTGTATTTTGGTAGGACTATGCATGAATCTTGAGAGCAGGCTTGCAGCATACATAATGTCTGGCCTTGTTGCTGTGAGGTATAACAGGCTGCCAACAATTTTCCTGTAGAGATTTGCATCCACTAACTCACTTCCATCCTCACTCTTGAGCTTCTCATTTGCAATTAAGGGAGTGCTTACTGGTTTGCATCCCTTGAGTCCAAATTTGTTCAACAATGTATGTGCATATTTCATTTGATGAATGAAAATGCAATCTGATTTTTGAATCACCCCCATTCCAAGAAAGTGGTGAAGTAACCCCAAATCTGTCATCTCATATCTTCTCATCATTTCATTTCTAAATTCATCCACCATTTTCTTACTGTTTCCAGTAAAAAACACATCATCCACATAGATGGACACAATGAGAGTTTCTGACTTGTTCTCAACCTTGGTATAGAGTGTTGCTTCATTGAGGCTTTTCTTGAATCCACACTTAGTGAAATGTGCATCAATCTCACTGTACCAGGCTCTTGGTGCTTGCTTCAGGCCATAGAGTGCCTTCTTTAATCTATACACTTTGCTTTCGGACCCTTTGACTTCAAAACCTTGTGGCTAGTCCACATAGACCTCTTCCTCTAGTACACCATTCAAGAAAGCAGACTTGACATCTAACTGATATAGCTGCCAACCCTTCTGTGCAGCTAATGCAATTAGTGTCCTGATTGTATCTAGTCTAGCCACAGGTGCAAATGTTTCATTAAAGTCAATTCCAGGCTTTTGAGAGTAGCCTTTAGCCACTAATCTAGCCTTGTTCCTCTGTACTGATCCATCCAAGTTCAACTTGGTTTTATAGACCCACTTCACACCTATCACAGGTTTATCACTTGGTCTGTCCACCAGAGTCCAAGTTTCATTTTTCTCTATCATTGAGATTTCATCTCTCATTGCTATCTGCCATGACTTGTCATTTTCAGCCTCTTCAAAGGTCTCTGGTTCAATAACACAGAAATTGCATGCTGCATAGATTTCTTCTAGGCTTCTCATTTTAATTGGTGTTGATCCTGAGCTTGAGTTTGAACTCGAGCTTTGTTGCCCTCTCTGTTGAGATGTTGAACTTGCACTTGAGTTTTGTGTACTCTGAGGGGTTTGAACTGGTGAGGTATAAGGTATCTGCAAGCTTTCTTCTTCAGGTTCATACATCTCACCAATTTCAGTTTGTGCAGTTCTTTGCTCAGGAACATCAACTTGCAGTGATACTTTGTCTTGTTCTACTGCATTTGTCTCCTAATTCCACAATGATTCTTCATCAAAAATTACATCTCTTGAGAGATTGATCTTCTTGGTTCTTAGATTATACAATCTATAACCTTTTTCATTTGTGCCATACCCAACAAAAATGCACTTATTGCTTGGTTCTTGTAACTTGTGTCTGAGTTGTGATGGCACCAGTGCATAACACACAGAGCCAAAAACCTTTAAGTGCTTGACTCCAGGCTTTCTTCCACTGAACACTTCGAATGGAGTTTGCTTCTCCAAAGCTTTGGTAGGACATCTGTTCAAGAGATACACAGCAGTATTCACAGCTTCTCCCCAAAATGAATAGGGTATTTTCTTCTCATGTAGCATGGATTTTGCCATCTCCACTATAGTCCTGTTCTTTCTCTCTGCAGTTCCATTTTGTTGAGGAGTGTAAGCTACTGTGAGTTGCCTTTCTAGACCCAAATCTTCACAGAAAGCTTTGAATTCCAGTGAGGTATACTCACCTCCCCTATCACTCCTTATCTTCTTGATTTGATGCCCACTTTGTAACTCCACCATTGCTTTAAACTTCCTGAATATATTGAAGACTTCTGATTTGAACCTCATAAAATATACCCAACACATTCTTGAGTAGTCATCTATGAAAGTCAAGAAGTACTTGTTCCCACTGATGGATGCATTTTTCATTGGACCACACACATCAGTGTGAATTAATTCTAGAGGTTTCTCAGCCCTCCAAGCCTTTCCAGTTTCAAACTTGTCCCTGTGTTGTTTCCCAAATGCACAGCCTTCACAAACCTCCTTCATTTCATCCATTTGAGGCAAACCTTGCACCATTTCATGTTTTTGCAGATTTTTTAGACTTTGCACATTCAAGTGCCCAAACCTTTTGTGCCATAGTCTCTCTGACTCAATTTTGCCTGCCTTCCTTGCCACTTCTTCCAAGCATTTCAGCAACAATGGAAAGCTTATGTTTTTCATTTGAACTTTCACAACCAGATTCAATAGAGTTCTATCATCATATACTTCAGCAATGGTATCTCCAAACAACAAGAAATAGCCATGTTCCATCATCTGTCTAACACTTAAAAGGTTTTCCTCCAGACCAGGTACCAACATGACTTCTTCAATGTGTCTTTTTCCCTTCTTGGTTTCTATGATAAGAGTACCTCTGCCAGTTACTTTCACAATATCACCATTTCCCATCTTAACATTTCCAGTGAATGTAGTATCAATATTAGTTAATAGAGACTCATGAGCAGTCATATGATTACTGCACCCACTGTCTATATACCACACTTCACTGTCTTTTACAACATTGGCACTAAAAGCACAAAAGACATTGTTTCCTTCTTGTTCTTGTTTTGCAATGTTCACTTGCTGAGTGGTGTTTAATCTGCAATCCTTCTGCAAATGGCCAAATCTATTGCATTTGTGACATTTTGGCTTTCTTTTAAACCAACATTCACCAAAATGGGCTTTATCACAGTATCTGCACAATGGTTTGGTTTTTCCACCCCCATTGTTGCTTCCACTGTTGTATTTGTTCTCTCCACTTGGTCTTCCTTCCCACTTCTTATTTTTCCCTTTCCAATCTCTCCTTGGTCTGTTTTGATGCTGATTAGAGTGATTTGATGACCCTATGTTTAGTGACTGGAAGGCTTTCTCAGTTGCACCATCAGAATGCCTTTCGAGCCTTTGATCAAAAGCTCTCAAGGAAGCCATTACATCTTGAACACTGAGTGTATCAGTATCCTTAGTTTCTTCTATCACACTCACAATAGAATCATAAGGCTTAGTCAAACTAATTAGAAGTTTTTGTACTATTCTTTCATTAGGCAGTTCTTCTCCGTAAGTTTTCATTTGAGTCACAACATCAAACAGCCTAGAAACATAGTCTTTAAATGGCTCATCTTCTCTCATGCGTGTATACTCAAAATCACGTCTAAGAGACTGGAGTTTTACCTTCCGTACCTTCACATCTCCTCTGTATTCTTGTTGCAGGGTATCCCAGGCAGCTTTGGCAGTTTCTTCATTTGCTATCCTTGGGAATATGACATCGGAGATAGCACCTTGAATGATTCCCAACGTTTTAGCATTATTCATCCTGTTCTCCTTCAATGTAGCTATCTGCTTCTCTGTGAGATCCTCTTCTAGAGCATCTACCTCTATTTCTGGTAACTCATATCCATCTTGAACCATTTCCCAGAGATCATACGACTTGAAGATAGTTGTCATCCGGATCCTCCAATAGTCGTAGTTTTCTCCATCAAAGACTGGAGCTTTAAGTTCTCCTCCACCAGCTCCTTTCATTTTTAACTTATATTGACAGTTAGGGTTTCAGCTTTTACCTGAACAACCCTCGAAATAGATTCCACAATGCCCAGATTTCAGTGATCAAGAACAAAGCTCTGAGGCCATGTTAGTGTTTTGGAAGGTTTATATTTTGTAGAAATGTTCTTGACAGGGTTTTTGGTTATGGAAAAACACAGAAATGTAAGGAGGGATTTCGGCTATTGCAGTCTGCTCTCTTAGCAGCTCATAGCAAACATATATATATGCTGTCAGTAGGGTTTTGGTATACAAGGTCAGATCTTATCTCCATTGGAGCTAGTTGACAAAAACCACAACTACCATATAGTACTAAGCTAATCTAAGCCCTTCACTAGAGCTTTTAATCTAAGCCCTACACTTGTAAAAAAACATTACTTAAAAACAACTAGCCGTTACAAAACTAGCCGTTAGCATGTTGCTGCTTCATTTCTTCGATCAAACTGGAAGTGTTTAGCATCCAACAAGATTGATCTTCGAAGTTGTGGTGAACGGAGAGGTTATTGGAGACAAATATCAACTGCGGCGGAAAGAGTTTGCCCTTGTGGTTGTTGTTGAAGGAAAGCTTCAGCTTGGCGAGGCTGTCGAGCAGCTTGCAAGAGACCTTGTGGAAGAAGATGGAGGAGTCGCTGTCGAACTCGGAAGTGGGTTGAACCGAAGGCCTCTTGGGGAAGCTGAATACGAGGGGAGTCCTCAAAGATGTAGTTGGCAGAGACGGCGGCGGTGTTCGCAAATGTCTTCATTGGTGTTGTTGAAGTGTTTAGTGATCGACGACGTCGCAGCGGGCTATTGTCAAAGTCCAGGTGAGAAGGCAGTCCTCCGGTTCCAGTTTGTCGTGAAAAGTGAGAGAGCATCGGAGCCATCACTAGGCACAGTGGTTTGGCACTGTTCCTTTATGCAAGTCGTACTTCCAAAACTTCTTTAGGCACTCATTCCTTCATTGACGCGACTTCCTTGGGTTTATTCTGGTTTTATGCAACACGGCATCACCAAAACCCCATCTCCTTCAAGCCATATACTCCATTGACCTTCGGGTTCTTCTGGTTTTATGCAACACGGCATTACCAAACCCATCTCCTTCAAGCCGTATCCTCCATTGACGTGACTTCCTTCGGGTTCTTCTGGTTTATGCAACACGGCATTACCAAACCCATCTCCTTCAAGCCACGTCCTGCGACTTCCTTCGGGTTCTTCTGGTTTTATGCAACATGGCATCACCAAACCCATCTCCTTCAAGCCACGTCCTGCGACTTCCTTCTAGTTTTTCTGGTTTTATGCAACACGGCATCACCAAACCCATCTCTTTCAAGCCGCATAATGTACGGACTTCATCTGGAAAATTACCAGAGACGATGGTTGGAGAAATGGCGCGACTGCTACTTCTGTTTGGGCTTCCGTCTGACGTCGGCAGTTGATACAGCGTTATGCAAAGAAGGAAAGGCTGCTGCTTGTTCGTCGTCACTACTGTTGCCTTGTTCGAAACCGTCCTTGCATTATCGACGGGTTTCGGGACCATCGCTGGGCACAATGGGTTCTTCTTCTTCACTTGTTGAAACGTGGAAGATGATGGTTTCTTCTCCGTTGCATTTCTGAAGAGACAAAGAAAGATGTCGAAACTTCTTTAGACACCCAAGAGGCTTATGGCAAACCGATTTGCTACTGCATTTTGGTGAGATCTCCGTTGTTTTTGTTTTTGTGGAGCTGCAAATGTCTCCATCGGTGGAGACAAAGAAAGAACACTCCGTGGGTGGATGAGTTGACAGCGGCAAGGACGAAGAAGACGACAAACATCTCCAATGGTGGAGAAGAGGAAGGAATAAGCCCAAGGACATGTTTGGGGGGTCAGTGTGAATTGATGGTGCATGTTTCCACCACCATCTTCCTTGCTTCGGTTAAACAAGAAGAAAAGAAACCCCCCCCCCCATTTTTCTGCAAAAGACGACAAGAACCTCCTAATAAAAATCAGGAATCCATTATGAGAACGTAAATACCTTTTTAAGCTTTCTCCTCTCTTTTGGCTTCTTGTTGCTGTTCCTTTTCGCTTTCTTTTGCTGCTTGTCTTTTTTCTTTTTTTTTTCCGTCAATTTCCTTCCTCGTGTGCTTCTCAATTTCTGCAGCGTTTTCTTATCACCCCATTCGTTGCAATCTTTTCTCTCAATTTCTGCAAAGTCTCTCTTCTTCTTTCTGTGTCTTCTGTCCTCTTTGCTTTGGTTCGATGCTTTTTTATAGGCGAACAGTGGACATGGCAGTTGAAGTTAGTGGGATGCAACTTTCCTGGGGTGTGGAGATGTTGAGAGAAAACCATCTCTTGAGTGGAGAACGTGGGAGTTTTAGAGGGTTATAGATACACACGTTCTCTATACCCGGTTGCCATGTAGATGACAAACGCCTTCAGACTTGGTGTACGCTGAGGTCCACCTGTGCGGGTGTAGAGTTGTTTTTCCCTCTCTTTATTTCTTATATATAAAATATAGTATATATAAGAATATATGCACATACACACATAAAGTGAGCCTTATTTATAGTCAGTCCATATTTTGGACTCTATTATTATTACTATTATTATTTTGAAGTCTCCCCATTTTTATTAAGACTTGCTAATATATTTTGTTTGTGAAAATATATAGCTCAACAGTTGCCCCCTCAAGCATCGTGCGTGGAAATGGCTTTGACATGTACGAGGCTTGAAAATTTTTCTTTTCTCTAGCTCCATTTATGTTTTGATTTGATAAAAGCGTCCTTTTGTATCTTTTAGCTTGAGCTTTCTTTTTGAGTTTTAGACTCAGTTTTCTCCTCTTATTAACAGAGAAACAATCTTGAAAGTTTGGAACAAAGGATAGTTGATGCTTTTTGCTGGGCTAGAGGTGGTGCTTGGTACTTCGTTTTGTTGACGGCATTCCAGGAAATGACAAGGTTGCCGCTGTTGCTGCTTGTGACCGATGACGCAGCGACAGGGGACGTGCGAAGGTTGTTGCCTCTCTTGTTGAGAGGCTTGGTTTCAACCTTTCTTTAGTTGCAGGTTTCTAGAGGTTTTGCTCTATTTTTGCCGAGAAAAGAGAGGGAGAGACTCTCTGAAATTTTGATTGATGAAGAAGAAGGTTGATCCTCCTAACCTTGCTGGGAATCAGTGCAAGTCCCACCATTTGCTTTGCTTTGGGGAGTGGGAAAGCAAAGCTTCTCCATTTTTTTTCAAAAGCTGAAACATAATGACAAAGGATCCATAAACCTCTTTTTTTTTTTCTTTTTTTTTTTTTTATGCCCTTGCCATGTACTCTTTCTGCTTGTTTTCCTCTTCTATTTTTCTTGTCTTATCTCCCCTGTTGTGTGCTTTCCTCTCTCGTCCTCTTTCCGTCGATCTCTTCGTAACCAAGGATGCATGATAATTATTTTGATGACTTTGACAGTCTCATTCTATTACCTACATGAATTGACTATGCATATGCATAATATATTTTGTTTGTGAAAATATATAGCTCAACAGTCTCATTCTATTACCTACATGAATTGGCTATGCATATGCAACAACTATAAAAAACATCGGTTGGAATCATGATCGATGAATATGTTATCATGATCATTTTTGTATTTGTTTGCCTAACAAACCAAATAATTATCAGATTCAGTGCAGATTGAGTATGATCGTTATCGCATCATTAATTGTTAACGTGTGAAATCTTGAGGCCGAGCCGCCCCTGGCCTCTGGTTCCCGATGCCGGTCGTACTCTAAGCAAGTTCATTTCTTATTCGTTGTCTTAGGCAATCATTATGGACAACAATTTTTGGAAGAAGAAGAGCAAGAAGAGTAGCAGTAGAACACTCACGAGTACATGTATTATTGATCATATATACATATCTGAATAACAAGCTTACATCTTAGGGATGACATATTGAATTAACATTGCATTAATCATGCCTTATATTACGCAAGTACTAAATGAAAAGAAGCCTGGATTTAAACAATCTACAAACTGCAAACTGCAAGGATGAACTGATGTACTGAAAACATGTTTTATTCTGTAAAGGAAAAATTCAAACCTAAAGCCATACACCAGAATGGTGCTGGTTTTGTTGGTCATTCATGGCAACAAAACGCCGAGTCACTCTGACTCATTGACTGAAGTAAAATGTGGGGTGGCAATTAGGTACAACGCATTCTTTCTCTTACAGGTCACTCCAAAGGTCTCCGTCATGTCAAGTTCGTCTGGATTCATCCCATTCGCCAGTTTCCAATCGAAGCGGTAGAGCAATTCAGCAAGAGCAAGTTCAACCATGGTAACACCAAATAACATGCCTGGACACATTCTTCTGCCGGCCCCAAACGGGGTGAACTCAAAGTCAAAACCCTTAAAGTCAACAGAAGAACCCTGAAACCTCTCCGGCTTAAAACACTCAGCATCTGCCCCCCATATCTCTGGGTCTCTTCCCATTGCCCATAGATTAATAATTACTTTTGATTTAACTGGTAATTCGAACCCGCCAATTTGAACCGTGTCCCTTGCTTCTCTTGGGAGCAAAGGGGCTGGAGAGTGTAACCTCAGAGTTTCTTTCACCACCGATTTCAGGTAGTCCATTTTTTGAACATCTTCTTCTTCAATAACTTTGCTTTTCTTTCCTTCAAATTGGAGGACTAACTGTCTCACTTCAGCTTGAGCCCTCTTCATGACTCTTGGGTTTCTCATCAACTCTGACATTACCCATTCTAAGGTAGTAGCTGAAGTCTCGCTTCCTGCAGAGAAGATTTCCTGCACATATAACAATTTTTTTTTACTGAGTTTGACCGTAAGAACGACATTGATGTTTGGGGCAAAATGTGCAGCATTACAATAATTGATTTTAACCATGCGGGACCAAAATCATGAGTTTCGAAAACGTAAGCAACCTTTCATGATAAAACCCCTTCATATACTTTTATAAAATGATGAGTGATAAAATGTCTGCAGTACAACAAAGCAAGCCTACATTACTCACCAGAATGACATCTTTGATTTGATTGGTTGTCAAGCTGAACTCCGCCTTACTGGACTCCTTAAGTTTTAGAAATACGTCAACAAAATTTCCCTCCTCCCCCTCCTCCTCCTCCTCTGCTTTGCCATTGCCTGCTGTAGCAGTCCTAGTATTACTGATCATCAAGTCCTTTTTGGATCTTTTGATCTTATGATCGTTGATGATATTTTCGAGAATCCTACCGAGCTTGCTATGTATGTCTTTCATAGCAGGGATTGACCCAGTAACGTACCCAAGAAAACTGAGTGAAGGAAACAAATCAGGAATATCGAACCCACCAGCGACTTTGGTTGATTCAGTTAGCAGCGAAAGGAACTCCTTTTGGTCTTTGCATTTTTTCCCAAATGTTGCCTTTGACACTACGTCATTTGTGAAGCTGCCGCACCTGTCACTAAAATTGAGGGCAAGTCCCTTGTGAGACGTAGAGCCAATGGACTCAACAAGATTCCACACCTCTTCTTCTCTTACGGATCTCAAAGACTGCACACGTTTCACGCTCAGTAGCTCGAAAATAGAAATCTTTCTCAGCGATCTCCATAAATCTCCATAAGGAGCAAAGACAATACTTCCGTGACCAAAAGACATAACCTCTGCTGCCAAAACCACAGGCCTCTGTGCAAATGCAAGCTCGTGTGTCTTCAACACTTCCCGGGCAGCTTTGGCAGATGAAATAATCACGGCCTCTATTTGACCCAGTTTAAGGTGCATGATGGGTCCATGTTTCCTGGCTAAGGCTCTCAGTGTGTGGTGTGGCAGCGGACCGACCACCTGATGCAAGTTTCCAATAACAGGCAGCTTCCACGGCCCTGGGGGTGACTTTCGGCCTCCGGATCTTGATCGCTTCCAAAAAAACACCAGGATGCAGAGAAGGAGAGAAGTGAAAAAAGACATATAGGGCGTTTCGACAATTAGAAACATAAGTTGATCCAGATAAGCTGTGATCAAGTTCATCATACGAATTTGGGGTATTTTACTTGCAAACCAAGGCATTTAAATTTGGATCGATACTGAGCCCCAATGTTGGAAGAGATACGAATTTTGGAGCCCCCTCACCAACTAATAAATAGCCAAAATGGTCATTGAGATTTGCATAATCAATAGAAATGGTCATTGAGATTGAAAATCAATAGAAATAGGGTGGAAAAAATTCCCGAAAATCCCGAACCGAACCGAAAAAATCCCAATCCCAAACCGAAATTCCCGAAATTTTTGGGATGCTATCCTGAACCGATTCTAAAATTTCGGTACGAGATTCAGGATTGGCTTCTCGATATTTCGGGATGGGGCATTTTGATATAGATGCCTCAAATTTGAATTTTTTTAATCAAACATCTATAACTTTTAAACTTTTGATCAAACGTTCTTCTACTAATTTTTAATTAAAAATTATGATTTTTATTGTATTTAATTAACCAACTAGTTCAGAAAATAATATCACAAATATTCTAAAATCACCACAAACTTCCTATCTTATCTTATCATAATTCGTTCAAAATGAATTTTTCTTATTCAAATAATTTGTTGTTTTAAATTCTAAAAACACATAAACATCCTATTAACATACAATTATGAAATATAACATGCACATATATTAAATATAACGTACCAAACAGATATATTAAATATAACGTACCAATCATTTGGTACGTTATATAAATTTAATCTGGGTACGTATTAGTATTTTGGTACGTAATAAAATATTGCTTTTGGTACATTATGCAATTCTTTATTTAGTACGTACCAAGTTATTAGTACGTTGTATTATCCTTATTTTGGTACTTACAAAATTTATGGTACGTTATGTGTAAGTTGTGTAACCCGAAAAAAGATAACTTTTCACATTAAAACATTGCACTAAAAAATATTTTGTCAACTCTTAATAATTAATTATTGGAATAAGGACTCATTTTAAATAAAAATAAAAATGTGAAAACTCTTAGTTCACGTTTCTACTATAAATAGTTGTTAAAAAATTCAAATTTATTTTTAGTTGCATGAAATTAGGCAGTCTAGTCTACATCTCAATTTTAATTATAAACGAACTCTTGTTTTCTTATAATCTATATAAAATGTTGAGTTGGAAATTGGAAAAACTATATTTCGTCCAATTAATCTTGAACCCCAGTAGATATAATTGAATCTTTAAATTGAGGAAGGGATGAGATTCCATAAAAATAGCAATAAATTAATGAATATTATTGAGTGCAATTTTTTACGTAGAAGTGGATTTAAAAGAATTTATAAAATACTTAAATTAAGAATAAACCTAGAATATAAAGTTTAATTAAAAGTAAAAGCACTTTAATCAAAAGTTGAAAAGTAACAGATGTTTAATTTAGAAAAATCTAAAATGAGGCATCTAATTCTAATTAACTGTTTCGGGAATCCCATACCGAACCTAAAATATATAATATTAATTATTATATATATATATATATATATTTATACATATATATTATATATATTATTCTTTTATAATTGATGCTAGTAGTTTCTAATTCATGCTTCGCAACCTGGAATGCCCTACACCTTACATATTTTTCATGTTCTGTTTTATATTCATTTGGATTTTATTATTGCTGCTGCCATGGTTGATGATTTCAGAAGGCTTGATTCTTTTGTCTCTCAAGTCTCAACAGATTGCAAAAATGGTTTAATTAATTTGAATTTTGACTCTGATAAAAACAGTCAGGCATGCTAGTTTTAGATTAAATGGTAGTGTGAATGAAATGACATTCCTAGTTCATGAATGTGTTCTTGAATTATATATTTGAAGAACAATTCATAATTTCAAATTTCAATTTGGGATTCCCGATTTGTCTCGAAATCCCGAAAATATTTCGGGATTCCCGAAAATTTGGTTTGGGATTGGTCTTCAAATTCTCATCCCGAAAAATTTCGGTTTGGGATTCGGGATACTAGTTTCAGTATGGTATCCCATACCGAACCACCCCTAAGAAATGGTCCCTGAAATTGTCCACCATCCATGATTTTGGTCCTTCCGTTAAAAACTCTTTGGGCAATTTTCAAAGCTTTGTAACTCAATCGTTTCTTAACCAAATTCGACCCATAATATATCAAAATGAAGATAGGAAAGTGTATAATAAGATTATACCTATTTGGAAACCCAATGGTTTCCTGAGATGGCCGAAAAATAGCCTGAAAGGTGACTGGTCCGTGGGAAAACTGGAAAACTCGCTAGAAACTGGGTAAACTTTAAACGTTCATAACTTCTTCAATACTCAACGAAATTGAGTGATTCAAAAACAAAAATCATACTTCTTGATGAGATGAAGAGAATGGTACCTTTCTAGATGGCTAACTCTACATGGTTTGGCAGGAAAACGGCTCGAAAATGGCTAACTAGTTATGAACGTTATAAAGGTACCACTTTCAAGCCTTTTTATGGACAAACCACGGCGAGTTAGTTATCTAGAAAGGTACCATTCTATTCGTCATGTCGAGAAGTATGATTTTCGTTTTTGAATCACTCGATTTCATTGAGTATTGAAGAAGTTACGAACGTTTAAAGTTTACCACGTTTCCGGCGAGTTTTCCAGTTTTCCCGCGGACCAGTCACATTTCAGGCTATTTTTCGGCCATCTCCAGCAACCATTGACTAGCAAATAGGTATAATCTTGTTCTACACTTTCCTATCATTTTGATATATTATGGGTCGAATTTGGTTAAGAATCGATTGAGTTACGAAGCTTTGAAAATTGCCTTAAAAGTTTTTAACGGAATGACCAAAATCATGGATGGTGGACAATCTCAAGGACTATTTCTATTGATTTTCAATCTCAGAGACCATTTCTATTGATTATGCAAATCTCAGGGACCATTTTGGCTATTTAGCCTAAAAAGAATCTTTAGAGTAAATAGTAACACTGTCGCTCACTGTTAACTCTACTCAATTATATTAAAATGTTTTGTTCATAAATATTTTATTTAAAGTATAAGTATAAAGTCTTTCTTCACTTACGTTGTAGCACACAAATTAAATATATAACTTGCACATATTCAATTGCCACCCAATAATTGATCAATTTTTAATGTGATCAATTGATTGGTATTCAAATTACACAATTGACTTGTGTGTCCATATTCTATAACCACAAGTTTGGTAATAAGTAACATTTTTTTGTAACAAATTAAATATATAACTTGCACATATTCAATTGCCACCCAATAATTAATCAATTGATTGGTATTCAAATTACACAATTAACTTGTTAGTCCATATTCTATAACCACAAGTTTGGTAATAAGTCTAACATTTTTTTGTAAACAAAATTTAGTAAGATTAAAATATATATATATATATATTTTAGAGTTGGTTTTGACTTGTGAATAAAATTGTTTAAAATTAGCTTTTCTAATATTATTTTTCCCAAAAAACATTGTCAGTATCTACATATTTATAGATTACACTAGAAATTTGTACCCGTGAGCTGCTACGGGACTGAAAATTATATGAAATATTTTATAGCTTCAATTTTCATAAACAATGTTTGAGTGAAAAACAGAAAATTACGAATGGCAATGCAATTTATATGTAAATTTATCATGAATGGAACAAATTTAGACACTAAAAGAAAGATTTTTCAAAGTGCAAAGAAGAAGATAATTGTTTATTCAAACAGTTTGACTAACGATAACTGCGTAATTGATAAATGCAATATTGAGAGTATAGCAGTCAAACAAAGCTCCCTACACGCTAAACAAAGTTGAAAAACATTATTAGCTTTTTCAATTGTTATATGCAATGAATGTAAAGATTGGATACCAGAGTTGCTCCTAGCTTGAGGTGTTTCCAAAGAAGGAAAAATAGACCTTTGGTTGTAACAGATTTCAGAGTGTGTCATGTACAATTATGAATACAACTGCAAAAGATAATAAAGACAGTTAGCCGATGATAAACAAAAATATGCATAAAAAGTTCAAAATTGAGTTTTGGGAGAGAGAGAGAGAGAGAGAGAGAGAGAGAGAGAGAGAGAGAGAGAGAGAGAGAGAGAGAGAGAGGTGAAGTCACCTTGTAACCGGAGTTCAAATGTATTTTTCCTATTATGGAGGTGGTAATTTGACTTGTGATATTCTGAAATCAAACATTTAAATGCAGTTTAATCAAAATTTAGTACGAAATGTTAATTAGAAATGTGTTAAAATGGAAGTAAAAAAGATTGAAACTTGCCTAATGTGATTGTACAATTTTACCATCTGTTTGTGAAAAATATAAGGAAAACTAATGAAAAAGACTTGAAAACTTTTAGTTTTAACGATAAGGACAAAATAAAGGATAAAGTGAATAGTACCAAGATTGACTTTTTAGTATGAAAATGTGGTTTTTCGTTAAAGTGAACAGTACCGGAAGCTTTTCATTAAAGTTCCTAAAAATATACTACTCTAACATGCAATATGTTGATCTTGCCTTCTTAGAAGTGATATTAGTCGTTGATTGCCAGATAGCTAAAATCTGTACAACATTTTATAAATTATGAGACAAATTATTATGTCAAGGTTGTGTGCTAAAAAATAATTTATACTTCTATATTGAAGCAAGTTATGATTTTAATTTGCATATACCTCGGTGGGGTCATTCTGTGTATGAGTTTCCTATTCATCATCCATGTAATGTAAAAAGCTGATTCCAAGTTTTGCACATAAAGTCACAAAGAAATGTTATATATAATTACTACTGAACTGATGGGGTGATTGATATTTTTGTAGACTGAGATAAACACATACTATAGTTGGCAGAAACCAAAACAAACCCAATAACATTACTATTATATCATCATTTTGAAACATCAATTATTAAAAATTAACCCACCAATGACAGATACGAATTTAAGCAGCACTCATACATTGAAAATTTTGAATAAACCATTACAGAGAGAGAGAAAGTATTATTGTTTTCACCTGAACTGTAAACTGGGCCAGATGAATAGAAGAAACTGAAGAACTATAAATACGTGTGTAAGGTTTTGTAGTGCAGAATTTTGTACTGTTACAGCAATTTTATCAAAGTTACACCTTATGTCATACTTATGTTTGAGTGTTATCTTAAGAACTTGTTTGACATAAGATTGTTCAATTATAAATAATAATTTTTACATGTTTTTTAATTCACACCATTAATACTTATTTTCTTGCTTTTTAAATTGTAGAGAAGTTACAAACTTGTAATTATGAATCTGTCTAGACTGTACATAATTAGAGGACCCTAATGATTGAAACACAATTTATACAAAAATTGGGAAGATAGCACAATTCTAAAGTGCATATAAAAGCACTTTACCAAATCGGTGAATTTGTTAATTATATTTTTTAAAAGCAGAGTAGGATAAATTTGCTATATGGAGATCCCACAATAGAACCAACTTATAAATATTCTAAACTCTCATCCAAAATTCAAACTGTTAGCAATTCTACACAAAAATATTTACTTGTATGACAATTACAACAATTTGAAGTCAAATTTAACATATGCAATAGTTGAATTTAATAACTAACAACAATATTTATTATCAAGAGAGCAAAAAAGTCTAAAAAAAGGAAACCCCACATAAAAATCCAAGACTTTGTACAGAAAGGTAGCAGCTTTACTTTGCTTCTATTGGAGCAATATTAGAAAATATGAAAAATAACACAAGAACTTCAATGATAATAATCATAAAGAAATTTCACAACATCAATTATATATGTGATTAATATAAACAACTAGCGATAAAGTTAGAAAAACTGACAAACTTGAAGATTGAGGCTTGCATAAATGCAATGTCCTAAAGATAGAATTTCGCCCCTACTCTTGTGCTTGTAGTTCGGTAGGCGTCCATCTCTTAGGATTCAACAAGCTATAATCCGAAGTCAAAGCACTTCAATCTTCGGACTCTGGCGAACTTCATATATTCTGTACTCTCAAGACACGACTTGGAATTTGACACACGAAGCATGAGAGAAACAAAGTGGGGAAACCCTATTTCTCAAAAATTAACTCTAATTTTCTATCTATATTACCAATGGTTTCATGGGTTTATATAGAACCCAAGTACTTCTTGTTAAAGTGATGTAACTTTTCATCTATAAGTATACATCATTTAACAAGGGAATGCACCTAAATAACATAACCTTTCTAAAAAATATGGTTAACACTATTTTTCATTCAATTATTAAAATTATATATAACAATATTTTATACTATAATATATAATTTCCAACAGCTTCAAGAACTGCAATTGAAATTGCAGCAGCTGCATTTGTTGGGTGGTGGGAGTCATTTCGCTGTGCAAGAGTTGCTAAAAATTTACCAAAATCTTAGTAAGATGAAGAACAAAAAATAGTAATCACATAACTCAATTTTAAAGCATAGTTTTGTTGCTCTTAAATTTTTTCTAAATAATGCAAACACTCTTGCCTATCTCAGATGGCTATAACTCATGAATCCAAATCTCATTGAATCAAGCCTATTCTTTTAAAGAAAACATGAAATGAAATTGTTTCATGATCTGCAACTAATATGATTTACAACTAATAAAAAATTAATCAACTCGATATCAAATATAAACCCAAATCAATTTAAACCTACAAAGCAAAACAGAACAAACGCTAAATAAACAATCAATCAAACAAATCCGAATGAGATTTAGCTGCTTCAAAAATTTCACATCAAACCCAATTATAAAGCACAAAATCCTACCCAAAATTGAAAACAGAGATAAAAACAAAGCCAAAATCGAACAAAAAGATATGTGTACCTCTGTTTTCGACTCGAGATCTCCACTTGCTTTGAATTTCTGCATACAAAATATATAACTTCCGTAACTAATTGGCAATACTGCTATCAGCTGATTTCCTTCGCCAAAAAAATTAACAAAAATTGGGTCTGTTTGGTATCCTATTTGAAAGTTTTTATCATTTCTCAAAACATTTTTTAAGAACATTTCTTGAAAACAGTTTTCTTGAAGACTCAAAAACTTGATTGATTTCCAATTTAAAATTTTTAAATCTTACGACTTAAACTATAACAAAGAGATCTAAAAAGAGGGGATCACAAGAGATGTAGAAAGAGGAGAGAGGAGGAAAGAAAGTAAGAAATGATTTAAGGAAAAAGAATAAAGAGTGAGAATCGGACGAGATAAAGAGGAAGATAAGTGAGAAAAAGAACCTAAATAATGAAGAGAGCGAATTGGAGGAGAGACGAAAAAGATAAACTAAAAAAAAATAAAAAAGAGGAGAGAGAGATAAGAAAAGAGAGATAGATTTGGAGTGAGAGGGGAGGAGGAAGAAAAAAGAAAGAAGTGAGTTTAAGTTTAAAAACTCTAAAAACTCACTTTTTATGTTTTTGGAGAATATACTATATTTTTTAGTTAGTCTTGAGTTCAGTTTTTCAAAATAGTCCTACTAAACAAGTTTTTAAAACCTAAAATTTGAAAATTATTTTTGAGTTTAAAAAGTTTGATTCAAATACACTACCAAACAGATCCTAAAGTTTTAACCCAAAAAAAAAAAGATAGGCGTCTTTCTACTACAAGAGAGCATACAAATACCTATGCAATCAAGGGTTTTTACAAATCCAAAACTTCAAAAAATTGAAAAACAAATTAAAAGTTAAGATCGACGAAAACCACACCTTGAAAAACACAAAGGACACAGATGTTGAAAACCGATATCAATTGAGCTGCCGGAGACTAAAAGAAAGTCCAATTGTAAACGTTTTCCAGCAAGGATCGTGAGATCGATATAACAACCAAAATATTATTTATAGCTCTCGACAAAACATGGACAAATCAACGTTTCAATCTGCTCAATCTCTTGATCCAATTTGCAAGGTCTTTAATAGCTCTACTCTTTCGTATCAATTGATTTTTATCATAATATCCTGACTTTGGTATATAATAAGATTCATGGTTTTATTGACTTTCAAAGTGTTATCTTGTATTTCATTCGTAACCTCATTACAATTGTACAGAAATATATAAGGAGATTAACCCTCCTTGATTTACGCCACAACTGACGGCTTAGGGAAGATAAAACATCAGCTTCTTGAATTAAGGAGTTGACAACCAAGATGAGACTCCTATACATGTATTACTAATCACAAGAAAAGTGTAGCCGGCTATTAACCACTTAGGGAACAATCAATACCCAGTGGAAACATACTTGAGTAATTGACCAAACCCTAATTGCCCAGTTTTACAGTGAACCACCTTAATATTCAGGAGACTCAAATAACCACTGGACTACTTCCAATAGTTTTCCTATGATTTTATTTTAAAATTTCCAAGCTAGAGAATTAGTAATGGTAAACCTAAAGTTTGGGGATCCATGTGTGATTTGGCTTTTGATCTTCAAATGAAGGAGAAGAATTTGTCAATGTAAGTTGGTAAATATTTCATCGAGTAAAAACTATGTTTAGCCACAAAATACTATCATGTAGTCAGACGGAAGTATTAAGGACTAATTTTCATTAATTCCATCTATTTGCAGACATTGTCTATATAATCCTTTTTGGCTGGTTAGTCAGATCAATTAGGGATTAAATTTAACTAAAATGGTAACACATCTTATTCGTCCTTGGGGTATGTCTCACCTATATGCGATACAACTATTTTTACATTAATTAATTAGCACATATACGAAATCCAGGAATAACTCCTCATAGTTTGCTCAAATGTAAGGTTTGAATATACGAATGTGATGTACTCGATGATACGAACCCACACAAATTTTTAGAAAGATTTTTGGACATCGGACGAGCCCTCACGCTCCCGCCAAGGCATGGCCACACACGCCGGCCACGCGAAGATACGTGCACGGCACACTGACGGAAACCCTAACGGTGTTACCTAACGCCGTTAGAATATTCCGTTAAAGTTAACGGAATATCCTTCTTCTTCTTCGATTACCCGTCGGTCTCCGCCGCCGGCCGCCGTCTACACAAGCCGGTTTCTGGAAAATTTTCAAAGCTTTATATCTACTTCATTTCTTAACCAAAATCCATGAAATTTATATGGATTTGAAGGTCTCGAAGAGTAGAACACATTCGTACCTATTAGAAGTCTAAAATCCAACAAAAACGATCGGAAAATTCCTTGGAAAATCCGGCCAATTCTGCAACTCTTCGTACTCACCTATTCCGACGTCCACTCCACTCCAAATCTACTCTAAAGTGCTAGGGAAGTTGCATAGAGACCATTTACGCACGTAAATAATCGTAACTTTTTCGTTACGGCTCCAATTCAGTTTTAACTCGCTTCAACGCATTCGAGACGTTGAGTACGATTTAATTACAACAGTGGAAATAATAATTTAAAACTGCATATACACATCCACGTCACTTAGCCAACGAGGACATATTCATCACTTTACACGCTAGAGGAGAAAATTATATAATAAATTGGGACGGGTCGTCACACGAGTGGTCCTGGGTCCATGCATGGATCCACTAGTGTCCCTAGCATTACCCAATTATTAATTAATCATTCAGATAAAGGATATAAAATTGAGTAGAGATATCTCACCAGCTCAAAAGTGTAAATTTGAGCATGTGCTTTTGTAAGAGTATCGAATCATTCACCTGATTAGACTGTCTTACCTAAGTTTTTCTTCATATCAAATTCCGTTTAAACTTAAGACGCAAATTTTCATATTACACAAGTGGAGATATAGATTTACCAAAATGTCTCATACTAGCTAAAATCAAAATGGACCGCACCGTTTAATAGTTGATTGATCTGATTGTATTCGAGAGTGAAACCAAATCTAAATTGTCCGACTAGCGCCCGCCCTAGAGTATTAATACCATCTCTAACTTATTGATGAATATTTACTCACATATTATGAATAATTAGTCCAAATTCAGCACATATTTTGAATAATTAAAATACATTATCTATCAGCAAGATACCAATAATCTTTAAACTCTTTTTAAAGGAGTACTTAAGTTTAGCGTGATCATTTTTCTATTTGTTTGCCTAACATGCCAAATAATTAGCAGATTCAGTCAAGATTGAGTACGATCATGAACGCGTTATCGACCGATAGCTTTAACATTGTCAATTTGTAAAATCTTGAGGCCGAGCCGGCTTTGGCATCTGGTTCCCAGCGCCCACCCCGACCGTACTCAAACCAAGTGCATGTCTTATTCATCGTCTTGGGCAATCGCTGTAGATAGCAGATTTTGGAAGAAGAACAAGAAGAGTAGCAGTAGAGTAGTAATAGGGAGGGGGATTTCGGAGGTTCAGACATTTTGAATATTGGAAAGACAAGTACCGACATCAATAAGGGATTAGTACGTATCATCAACGTACCAAGTAGCATTCACCAATAGAACACACACAAGTACATATATTATTGATCTGAATAATACATCTTACAGACACATATTATACATTAATCATGGCTTATTACGCAAGTGCTAAATGAAAAGACCGGAAGAGCGCCCTAAAGCCTTACATTTAAACAATCTGCAAACTGCAGCGATGAAAATCATTGCACTAGAAAATATGGGAACGATGGACATTACGAAGAGTAATGGGACTGAAAACGTGTTTTAGCCTGTAAAAAAGGGAATACAGAAGTGAATGAACAATTGATACCTGATACACCAGAATGGAGTTGGTTTGTTGGTCATTCATGGCGACAAAACGCCAAGTCACTCTGACTCACAGAGTTATGTAAAATGTGGGGTGGCAATTACGTACAACGCATTCTTTCTCCTACAGCTCAGTCCAAACCTCTCCGCCATGTCAAGTTCGTCTGGATTCATCCCATTCGCTAGTTTCCAATCGAAGCGGTAGAGCAATTCAGCAAGAGCAAGTTCAATCGTGGTAACACCAAAGGACATGCCTGGACATATTCTTCTGCCGGCCCCAAACGGAATGAACTCAAAGTCAAAACCCTTAAAGTCAACGGAAGAGCCATGAAACCTCTCTGGCTTAAAACACTCAGCATCTGCTCCCCACATCTCTGGGTCTCTTCCTATTGCACATAGATTAATAATTACTTTTGATTTAACTGGTACATCGAATCCGCTAATTTGAACCGTGTCCCTTGCTTCTCTTGGGAGCAAAGGGGCTGGAGAGTGTAACCTCAGAGTTTCTTTCACCACCGATTTCAAGTAGTCCATTTTTTGAACATCTCTTTCTTCAATAACTTTGTTTTTCTTTCCGTCAGATTGGAGGACTAACTGTCTCACTTCAGATTGAGCCCTCTTCATGACTCTTGGGTTTCTCATCAACTCTGACATTGCCCATTCTAAGGTAGTAGCTGAAGTCTCGCTTCCTGCACCGAAGATGTCCTGCACGTAACAATTTTTTTTTGACTGAGTTAGACCATAAGGACAACATTGGTGTGTGGGACATAATGTGCAGCATGACAATAATTGATCTTCAATGTGTGGGACCAAAATCATGCATGAGTTTCGAAAACGCGAGCAACCATTGGTGATAAAACCCCCTTCATATATTTTTATAAAGTAATGAATGACGACGAAGATGAAATGTTTACAGTGCAACAAGGCAAGCCAACATTACTCACCAGAATGATATCTTTGATCTGATTGGTTGTGAAGTTGAACTCCGCCTTATTGGACTCTTTCAGTTTTAGAAGTACGCCAACAAAATTTTCCTCCTCCTCCTCCTCCTCCTCCTCCGCTTTGTCATTGCCTGCTGTAGTAGTATTAGCACTACTGATCTTCAAGTCCTTTTTGGATCGTTTGATCTTATGATCGTTGATGATATTTTCGAGAATTGTACCGAGCTTGCTTTGTACGTCTTTCATAGCAGGGATCGACCCAGTAATGAATCCAAGAAAACTGAGTGAAGGAAACAAATCAGGAAGATCAAACCCGCTAGCAAGTTTGGCTGATTCGTCTAGTAGCGAAAGGAACTCCTTTTGGTCTTTGCAATTTTTCCCAAATGCTGCGTTTGACACTACGTCATTTGCGAAGCAGCAGCACCTGTCACTAAAATTGATGGCAAGTCCCTTGTGAGACATTGAGCCAATGGACTCCATAAGATTCCGTACCTCTTCTTCTCTTACGGATCTGAAAGACTGCACACGTTTGGCGCTTAGTAGCTCGAAAATGCAAATCTTTCTCAGCGATCTCCATAAATCTCCATAAGGAGCAAAGATAATACCTCCTTGACCAAAAGACATAACCTCTGCCGCCAAAACAATAGGCCTCTGCGCAAATGCAAGCTCATGTGTCTTCAACACCTCCCGGGCAGCTTTGGCAGATGAAATAATCACGGCCTCTAATTGACCCAGTTTAAGGTGCATGATGGGTCCATGTTTCTTGGCCAAGTCTCTCAATGTGTGGTGTGGCAGTGGACCGACCATTTGATGCAAGTTTCCAATAATCGGCAGCTTCCATGGCCCTGGGGGTGACTTCAGGCCTCTGGCTCTGGATCGCTTCCAAAAAATCACCAGGATGCAGACAAGGAGAGAAGTGAAAAAAGAAAAATAGGGCGTTTCGACAATTAGAAACATAATTTGATTCAGATAAGCTGTGATCACTTTCATCATAAGATTTTGGGGTATTTTACTTGCAAATCAAAGCTCTTAAATTTGGACCGATATGTTGAAAGTGCTTAAGATCTTCTCAACTTAAATTTGTTTTGGATTGGAACAAAAAATTAAAAAAATAAAATCATGCGGAGTCAACTGTGGAACAACAAAATAAAATAAATGCATTTGGAGTGTAATGTGCAAAGCAAGTTCATAAAATATTCCACAATAATGCAGGATACATTTTCCACACCAGATGTATGCTCTAGCTGGACGCTTAAGTTAGACTGTACAATTTTCTATTTGCAAATGTGCAAAGCAAGTTCACAAGATGCACACCCATTTTTACTACAGGTTCATGATAATTTCTGTTTTTTTTTTCTTGAATTTATTCGATCCACAGCCATAAATTAAGAAGGGTGCGTGAGAGGTAAAATGAGATATACAGATAACACCACCATTTGGAATACAATATCAACATGATACTAAGTCCAATGTCGGAAGAGATACAAATTCTGGAACCCCTCCCGAACTATTAAAAAAATTCTTTTGAGTGAGATTGTAACACCGCCACTCTGTTGTTAACTCTGCTCAATTATATTAAAGTGTTTTATTCATGAATATTTTACCTAAAGTACAAGCATGAAGTCTGTCTCCACTTACATTGTAACACACAAAAATTAAATATATAACTTGCACATATCAAGTGTCACCCAATAATTGATCAATTTTAATGTGATCAATCGATTGGTATTCAAATCAGACAGTTGACTTGTTTGTCCATAACCACAAGTTTGGTAATAAGCCTTAACATTTTTTGTTAATATAATTCAGTAACAATGAAAAATATATATTTTTAGAGTTGGTTTTGACTTTGTCAATAATAATGTATAAAATGGGTTTTATCTGATATTATTTTTCCCTCTGGTTCTAGCTATCTTTTCAACCGTCTGTAACCCACAGCGTCGCCCTTCGCTTTCAATTCTGTTATGGCCTTGAACAACAAAAAGGGCTAGATTGCACACCACTTTATTGATGACTTCTTTTCAAGTAGTTACCGTTTGGTTTATTCGGCACTCAACGGAAAGAGATTATCTCCGGATCTCTTCCATCAAGGCCATTGAATTAAGTGATCCAGATCTTTGAAATTTTATCCAACAGTAAAAAATTATTATAGTTTTTAAGGGATCAAAACAGGTGGACCGTTAGATGAAATTTCAAAAACTCGGATTACTTAATCCGGTAACCTTGGTGGAAAGAGATCCGAGGATCTCTTTCCGCACTTGACCACGGTGAAAAAGACCAAAAAACGTTTTCGCGTGCCAATCATGTGCTGTTATAAAATATATTAAAAAAAAAAAGACGACAAGATTCCTTTCTTTTCTTTTTGGACTTTCATGTTGATTAATTGGAGGTTTAAATTTTGAACTAGAACTTGTGTGCCAGTGCTTTTAAAATTACTGAAATCGGTTTTAAAGAAAATATTTTAAAGTTTCAAAAGCATTTTAAGTGTTTTTTCATATTTTACCAAGGAAGCACTTCCACAAGAATGTCTAGTTGTCACATGTAGTCTAATTCTATTATATACATAAACTGACTATTCATATACAGGAACTAGAAAAAACATTGGCTGGAATCATGATCGATGAATATGTTGTTGGGGAAAAAGAGAGGGAAATTCAAAGCTCCAGTTACCAATCAAGTGGAGTAGGAGTAGGAGTAGGTAGGTGCTATGGGTTTTGGGTTGCATTATGACTGCTGTAATGCTAAATGCTACAGCGACCACCATTGCCAGACCTGATACAATTGTTGTCGGCAAACAATCTACATTTGGGCATAGCTGCTTTTGGCACAGTACCATGTACTATGATGTTGGAGTTTGCAGAAGCTTGTGATATAACTGATGCAGAACCGAGTTACAAGTACGAGTGGGGTGAGCTAAGAAATGCCAACAGAAGGGTGTTGCAGATAACAAAACCATAATTCCCGGATGCAGGTTGCAAGAGAGTACATCTAAAAGGATTCTCAACATACCAAGTAGAAAATTGGTTACAGTTCAGAGTATAGTATTGTCGATTCCCAACTAATTCAACACAGATTCTGAATTAGGAAATTCAGTTTATGGGCGTATGGACGAATGAGACTGTCATCGAAGCCACTTACAAATCATCCTAACCGTTCGTATATCGTGCGGCCAGTTTTCGTCAAGTACCATTTGTGTTTAATTTTAAATAAAGAAAAGTCAAATGACTTTTTATCGTACGATACACGATGAATAACTAAGATGTGAGGATCCCTAGGATCCCCACAATTTAGATCCGGATGGGATCCAATTCCAGTGTAAACATATGAGTGAGACCATCACAATGACCTTTTCGGATCGAGGTGGTCTGGTCACTTGATTGCTTAAGTTAAGTTGCATTGATGAGTGATTCCCTAACATTTTTTGGGTCATTAAGTAATATATGATCAGAAATTAGCATCAAATTAACCATTCTTTAATATGTGATTAGAACGTAGCACCAAATTAGTTAGCTAAGCTTACTCATTTTTCTATTTCTTTCCTTACCAAATTTAGTTTATGAGTGTCAAATGTCAATGCATGGATGAGTGCAATATTCTAGTCGATATGGTGATGAATTTTCACCTGATTAGGCTGTCTTATCCAAATTTTTCTTCTTATCAAATTCAATTTAAAAAACTTAAGACACAAATTTCCATATGACACAATTGGAGATATAATGTCTCATATGAACTAAAATCAAATAAGACTAAACCGTTAAACAGTTGATTGATTTGATGGGATTCAAGAGTGAAACCAATCCAAATCGTTCGACTAGCGCTCGCCCTAGAGTATTAATATCATCCCTAACTTATTGATGAATATTTATTCATATATATTATGAATTATTAGTCCAAATTCAGCACGTATTTTGAATAATTCAAATATAATATCTATTAGCAGGACACCCGGAATCTTTAAACTATTTTTAACGGAGTACTTAAGTTTAGCGTGATAATTTTTCTATTTGTCTGCCTAACAGACCGAATAATTAGCAAATTCAGTCAAGATTGAGTACAATCGCGATCCGATAACTTTAATATTGTTAATGTGTAAAATCTTGAGGCCGAGCCGGCTTTAGCCTCTGGTTCCCAGCGCCGACCTCGATCGTACTCAACCCAAGTCATGTCTTGTTCATCGTCTCTGGCAATCGTTGTGGACAACAAATTTTGGAAGAAGAAGAAGAAGAAGAGCAAGAAGAGTAGCAGTAGAGTAGTAATAGGGAGGGGCATTTTGTAGCTTCAGACATTTTGAATATTGGAAAGACAAGTACTGGCATATAGTAGTAAGGGATTAGTACGTATTATCAACGTAAAAGTAGCGTTCACCAAAAGAACACACACAAGTACATGTATTATTGATCTGAATAACAAGTTTACATCTTAGGGATACATATTATACATTAATCATGCCTTATTACGCAAGTAATAATTGAAAAGACCGGAAGAGCGCGCTAAAGCCTTAGATTTAGACAATCTGCAAACTGCAGGGATGAAAATCATCGCACTCGAAAATATGGGAACGAAAGTGGGACATTGCGACGACTGATGGGACTGAAAACGTGTTTTAGCCTGTAAAAGAGGGAATACAGAAGTGAATGAACAATTGATACCTGATAAACCAGAATGGAGCTGGTTTGTTGGCCGTTCATGGCAACAAAACGCCGAGTCAATCTGACTCGCCGAGTGAAGTAAAATGTGGGGTGGCGATTACGTACAAAGCATTCTTTTTCCTACAGCTCAGTCCAAAGCTCTCTCTCATGTCAAGTTCGTCTGGATTCATCCCATTTGCCAGTTTCCAATCGAAGCGGTAGAGCAATTCAGCAAGAGCAAGTTCAATCATGTTAACACCAAATGACATGCCTGGACATATTCTTCTGCCGGCCCCAAACGGAGTGAACTCAAAGTCAAAACCCTTAAAGTCAACAGAAGAGCCATGAAACCTCTCTGGCTTAAAACACTCAGCATCTGCCCCCCATATCTCCGGGTCTCTTCCTATTGCCCATACATTAATAATTAGTTTTGATTTAACTGGTACTTTGAATCGGCCAATTTGAACCGTGTCCCTTGCTTCTCTTGGGAGCAAAGGGCCTGGGGCGTGTAACCTCAGAGTTTCTTTCACCACCGATTTCAAGTAGTCCATTTTTTTAACATCTCTTTCTTCAATAACTTTTCTTTTTTTCCCTTCAAATTGGAGGACCGACTGTCTCACTTCAGCTTGAGCCCTCTTCATGATTCTTGGGTTTCTCATCAACTCTGACATTGCCCATTCTAAGGTAGTAGCTGAAGTCTCGCTTCCTGCAGAGAAGATGTCGTGCACATAACAATTTTTTTTTACTGAGTTAGACCGTAAGGATGACATTGATGCGTGGGGCAAAATGTGCAGCATGACAGTAATTGAGTTTCAATGTGCAGGACCTAAATCATGAGTTTTGAAAACATAAGCAACCATCTGTGATGAAACCCCTTCATTTACTTTTATAAAGTGATGAGTAATGACGAAGATAAAATGTCTGCAGTACAACAAAGCAAGCCTATATTACTCACCATAATGATATCTTTGATCTGATTGGTTGTGAAATTATACTCCACCTTGTTGGATTCTTTAAGTTTTAGAAGTACGTCAACAAAATCTTCTTCCTCCTCCTCCTCCTTTTCTTTGTCCTTGCTTGCTGTAGTGGTACTAGTACTACTGATCATCAAGTCCTTTTTGGATCTTTTGATTTTATGATCGTTGATGATATTTTCGAGAATCACACCGATCTTTCTTTTTATGTCTTTGAGAGCAGGGATCGACCCAGTAATGAACCCAAGAAAACTGAGTGAAGGAAACAAATCAGGAATATCAAACCCACTACCAAGTTTGATTACTTCGTCAAGAAGGGAAAGGAACTCCTTTTGGTCTTTGCATTTTTTCCCAAATGCTGCCTTTGACACTACGTCGTTTGTGAAGCTGCAGCACCTGTCCCTAAAATTGATGGCAAGTCCCTTGTGAGACATTGAGCCAATGGTCTCAACAAGATTCCATACCTCTTCTTCTCTTACGGATCCGAAAGACTGCACACGTTTGGCGCTCAGAAGCTCGAACATACAAATCTTTCTCAGCGATCTCCATAAATCTCCATAACGAGCAAAGAAAATACTTGCTTGACCAAAAGACATAACCTCTGCTGCCAAAACCATAGGCCTCTGCGCAAATGTAAGCTCATGTGTCTTCAACACCTCCTGGGCAGCTTTGGCAGATGAAATAATCACGGCGTCTAATTGACCCAGTTTAAGGTACATGACGGGTCCATGCTTCTTGGCCAAGTCTCCCAGTGTGTGGTGTGGCAACGGACCGACCATCTGGTGCAAGTTTCCAATAACAGGCAGCTTCCATGGCCCGGGGGGTGACTTTAGGCCTCCGGCTCTGGATCGCTTCCAAAAAATCACCAGGATGCAGACAAGGAGAGAAGTGAAAAATGGAAAATAGGGCGTTTCGTCAATTAGAAACATAATTTGATCCAGATAAGCTGTGATCAATTTCATCATACGACTTTGTGGTATTTTTGCTTTGCAAATCAAAGCACTTCAATTTGGATTGATATGTTAAAGTGCTTAAGGTCTTCTCAACTTATGGATCCCCCTCAACAACTAATAAACAAAATCTTTTGGATTGATATGTTGAAAGTGATTAAGGTCTTGTCGACTTAAATACTAGTTTTGATTTGTTAAGTGTAAAGTGTGTTAGGCGCCTAAGTTTGGCAGGTTCTTGCCGGCTCACCTCTTCCATAAATACTTTGGCCTGCCTCTTGTACAAAATATAGATGAAATATGAAATATATTACCATTTAAAATCAGAAATTCTACATGATTGGAACAACAACAAAAAAATTAAATCATGTGGAGTGCTACTTGTGGATGCAAATTTCTTCCTCGTTGATCTTGGACAATTTTGCACCTACAAAATAATTAACACCTTAGGTTAAGGCCAAGAGCCTCACGCGCCCACGTTGAATGGGGAGGGTGGCTTTGGCCGAAGAACCTCTGATGCCAAAGTTAGAATTTAGAGAGAAAGAGTGTTTAAAAATTTTTGGGATTTTTGCCAAAGTGTTGGAATTAGTTTTTGGTGAAAATAGGAGCCTATTTATAGGGCTAGGCTTTGCCATTTTTTCCAAGGAATGGCCGGCCCTTGAAGGAGTTTTTGTGGTTGAGATTTTGGTTTAATTAGCCAATTTATTGGCTAATTAAACCTTAAAGAATAAATTGGTGGTTACATATTTATTTAGAATAAATTGATAATTAGGTTATGAAAAGGTTATAAAGAATAACTAAATAATTAGCTAAAAAGGGGAGAAAAGGGTAAGGAAAGGTAGGAAATAGGATGGATCCCTTTTTAGATGGGGATGGCCGGCCATTGATGTGGTTTTGGGTGGTTTATTTGATATAATGGGTGATTAAATTGGTGATTAATGGATTAATTAGGAATTAATCCATTAATTAGCCAATTAATCTCTATTTATATGAAATAATTTGTAGGTTATGAAGTAATTACCTAAGATGAGGATGTATGAGATAACTATGAATTTGTTACCTTCCTTTGGGCACTTTTGACTTGGTTTAGGGATGATTGCCCGCTGCTCGCACATAGGAATCTCAGTATGCCTCAAGGGTATTTTTGTCCTCTTTTACCCAAGAATCCACGTGTCGCCTTGTGATTATTTTTGGCTCCGCACTACTGTGGAACAACAAAATAAAATACATGCAGTTGGAGTGCAATGTGCAAAGTAAGTTCATAAAATATTACATAATGCAGGAGACATTTTTCAACCAAGATGCGTTGTAGATGGATGCTTAAGTTAGTTGTACAATTTTCTTTTAGTCAACGCAAGAGTGGTGCTATTCAAGCATTCTGTTTTTACTTCTCATGCACCCACATTAATGCTAATTAGGGCTTATTTTGGGGTTTAATTTTCTGATATTATTCTTCTCACCAAGGAGGAAAATATATATTGTACAAGATTGATTTACAAGGAAAGAAACACCAAATAATATATATCCTAATTACATCCTGATTACAAGGACCCAAACAGGTAACTAAGCTAATTACAAAGGTCAACTCTCCAACAATTAATTTATGTCATTTGATATTCTTCAATTCATTCGATTCAATTCATTCAATTCAATTCATTCAATTCATTCTTCAATTAATTTATGTCATTTGATAAGTCCCAATTGAACCCTCTCCCCAACTAATAAAATAAAATTTTGGATGAGATACGAACTTTGGAACCCCCCTCCCTAACTAATAAACAAATTTTTTTGAGTGAGGTCGTAACACGGGCACTTGTTGTTAGCTCTACTCAATTATTTTAAATGTTTTATTTATCAATATTTTATCTTAAGTACAAGTACAAAGTCGTTCTCCACTTACGTTTTAAATATATAACTTACACATATTCAATTGTCACCCAGAATTGATTAATTTTAATGTGATCAATTGATTGGTATTCAAATCAGACAATTGACTTGTTTGTAAACAAGATACCATGACCTTTTAAGCCTAGTAAGACCTCTTTGTCCATAACCACAAGTTGTTAATAAAGCCTAACTTTTTTTTTTATTAATAATAATTTAGTAGGAATAAAAAATATATATTTTTAGGGTTGATTTTGAAATTGTGAATAATCTTTATATATAAAGCTAACAACCATTTTTGGGGTCTCAAGCTTCACCAAAAAATTTTGGACAAAAATGCTCCCAAAACAAAAAATTTCAAAAGCAACCCTAAATAATACAGGAGTATTTTTATCATTTTAACAGTGTTTTTTTAATAATTAATTCTTTTTGTACAGTTTGTTTATTTATTTATTTTTTAAATTAGTATCTCACAATATTCTAGTAATAATGTGATTCAATCAGTTATTCATTAAATATTATTTACTCTATTTTTAAACACATTCAAATCATCTTAAGAGGCGTGTAATAACAGTTATAAAAAAGGTTTTTCGCACGGGCATAATAATGTGATTAAATTAGTTGTCAAATGATTATTTTTTTTTTTAACAAACGATATTATCTACGGGGAGGAGTGAGCTTAACTTCACAATGGGCTAGCAATAATGTGATTCAATCAGTTGTTTATTAAATATTATTTTTTTCTATTATTACTGTCAATTCAATAGAATGTAGATGGAAATTGAAGGACCAATTTAATTATGTGAATTCAGCTGCTTTGATTGGTTTGTGAGGGGTTTTTTCTAGCATTATCTAAGATTATTCATTTACTTCAAATATTTGACTTCCCTTATAAATATATTTAAAATATGTAAATCGCGCGTAGCACGCCGTGATTCAAAAAAATACATTATGCACGCACGTGAGCGCGTGCATGAAGGCTAGTCTATTAAAAACTATATAGTATTCAAATCACAAAAACGAAAAGACTTTCCTAAGATTGGCATGATACTTTACTTTGGTTTCTGGGATTTAAAAGCAATAGAACTGATTCCAGAGTTTGTCCACCATCAATTATTTTGGTCATACCGTGAAAAATCTCTGTTAAATAAGGTGAAAATAAGAAAAATACCCTTAATCTTGTCACATCCTTTTGGCCCATTTTATTAACTTGAGAGTATTTTTGTCATTTTTTGTTCTTATTTACATACCAAATGTGGAGAGTGGGATCTGAACCACGCCCTTTCGGATCAGAACCTTAATCTGGCGCTTAGACCAACTCGGCCATGTCCACGTGTGACTTGAGATTTGAACATACCTTTAATATTCAAATACGTGTCAAGTGAACGGCCAATGAGCGGCTACGGCACTTAACTTGCTAGGTTTATATTAGCAATAAGTCCAGCTTTTACCAACTTGGTCCCATGGTCTAGTGGTCAGGACATTGGACTCTGAATCCAGTAACCCGAGTTCAAATCTCGGTGGGACCTTTGTTTTGGTTTCTTTCCTCTTGTTTTTTATTTTTTTTTCTCTAGGGCCGCAGCTCATAACTCACATTTGGTTTCCAAGGGTAAAGTAAAGTATCTATAATTTGGTGACTCTTTGGTACGGTTTTCATACGTGTGGGATGAGTGTGAAGCCAAATGGTACTAAAATACAGAGATTCGTGCTTTTGTGAGGTTGACTTGACCATCCACTTGGTTAGTCGTTCCACCGAACTTCCCAAGTGTTTTTTTCACAATAAAGGGGATGTGGGCAGTGGCGAAGCCACGATTTACGGAGGGGAGGGGCGAAATTCCAAAGAGTGCAAGGTTCAATTGAAGTGGTTGCTTTCACATTGGAGAGTGCAAAATTTTGAATCAATATTCATAACAGCAAACCATCTCTTCACCAAAGCGGTTGTATGCGGTAATATAAAGCCATGTAAGAAGCTTAAATTAGTTAAGATTAGATTCTAAAAAAACGTTAAGCACTAGTCAGGCAGCGGACTGGAGCCTGCAGCTAGGCGCCTAAGCAAGATTTAGATAGGAGCCTAGATGGATTTAAATGAATTTCTTTTATTGTAAAATAAGCATTAAACAATATTTACATTATTTTTTTAAAATTAATACAATATTTATAGATAATGTGAGAGTTTAAAATACATATGTTGAGGTATTCAAAAGAGGGAAAATACATACAAGAATGATAATAAAAAATAAAATAAAAAAGAGAAAGAAATTGATTAACAAACCAAAACAAAGGTGCGGTCAGAATAGAAAAAAAGAGGAGGGGGAAATGGGAAAACAAAGTGGGGCAGAAGGGACTGAAGGAGAAGGGTGTGTCAGTACAATCAGTATTAACTTTTAAGAGAGAAAAATGTAAACAAATGTGTCAGTACAATCAATTTTAACTTTTAAGATAGAAAACTATAAAAAAGGGTCAGCATTGCCAAACGACACCGTTTGGTATAGGGAATATCAAACACACCTTCATCTTCTTCGCAAGTTCCGTCGGTCTGCAACTACATTTTTTTTCAGATTTCCTTCTCCAAAATCTAATAAAAAAGAGGAAAAAAACAAATCCATCTTTGCTGCGCAGCAGCAGAAACCAAATCACCGGAGCGGAAATTCTCATTTTCGACTAGAGCAGAGGGGCTGAACTAGCGCTCCTAGGCATGTTTTCCGAAGAAGGGAGGGGCGGCCGCTACTCCTCGTCCTCACGTAGCTTCGCCACTGGATGTGGGTGAAAGAAAAACAAATTTGCTCAATAATATGCGTTCTATATGTGATTGCATCATTGATAACAAGCAGTCTGAAAGACAAAAACAAGGTAACAACTACATTGCATCATTGATCCATATTCCACTCTATCTAACGTTAAATAAAGGCTCACGCCCACCTTCGAACAATCTCCTGAATTTGCTCTGATGACAAAACAGATCGATGCAGCACCATCAAAATTGGTATGTTCCATCTGCTGATGCAGTTGTAAGAACAAAACACCATACATTAGCTTTGTTCTTTGTAAATCATATGCCAAAATAGCCATTAGAATTTCAAGAAGGCGTTTGCATTCGTCATCCTAATCTCTAATCCAGTTAGATAAAATCAACCATTCAACTTTTAGGTTCCAAATTTTTGATCCAACGGTAGCTAAGAGATTTGGGCTTTTAACCCAATATCTTAGGTAACTGTCAAGAATGAATCCACATTTATGAGATGAGGAATCGTGTTTATACTTATAAATAAGTTATGTTACTCCTGATATTTTCAATTGGTTTTATAGTAGAACTTCAACTTTATTCAATAACGTATCGCATACAACCACAAGGCTTACTAAATTATTACTTACTAGAATCCTCACCGGCTAATTCACACAATTTTCACATCGATAACAGAAGTTCCCGAGTATAAAAACAGCACCTTATATTCGCATCCTAAAAAATGGCACATAAATTTACTTAAGAATAAAATGTAGTCACGATGAACGAAAGGCAAGAAACAATAAATTTACCATAGTTAACGAAAAACGAGTAGTTGCACTTCATCATTTGGAGCAGCTGCTGCTCCCTCGACAGCATTCAGGAGGAGCTCCGCAACTTTGAACTTATTTTTCAGAGCTTTGGCCATGGTCGCAAACAATGAGATTGATATAAAGAAGAGATTTTTCATCGTGATTGAAATACAAGATGATACACCATCTATAAAAACACATAATGTAATACTCATATTCCCATCACAATAAAAAATTTCTCGATATAAAAACACAATTAAAAAAATAATAAGTTTTGTTCACAATTCAGAGATTAAATTAGGGCAAAAATTAAATGAGATTATGGTAATAAAGTCTTCATCTTCCATTTATACTTTCGAAAACATGACAACGAGAAATTAACGAACAAACTGATCTAATTTTAAAATTGTACTAAAACACAAAGATATTACAGAGGCGACATCCATCAATCAATCAGACATTCAGAAATCCTCGTCCATCTTGAACTCATGGGAACCACCGTTGCCGTTGATGCTATTCATCACTGACGCCTTCTGATACTCGCCGACGCGCTTCTCAAAGAAGTTGGTCTTCCCCTGCAGGCTGATCAGCTCCATCCAATCGAACGGGTTCTGGACATTGTACATCTTGCCGTATCCCAACGAGCCCAGCAGCCGATCCGCCACGAACTCGATGTACGTGCCCATCAGATCGCCGTTCATACCCACCAGCGCACACGGCAGCGCGTCGCACACGAACTCCCTCTCGATCTCCACCGCGTTCCGTACGATCGACTTAACCCGATCCTCGCTCAGCTTCTTCCTCAGCAGCGAGTACAGCAAACACGCGAAGTCGCAGTGCAAGCCCTCGTCTCGCGAGATCAGTTCGTTGGAGAAAGTCAGTCCCGGCATTAAACCGCGCTTTTTAAGCCAAAATATCGCGCAGAAACTCCCCGAGAAGAAAATCCCCTCCACGCAGGCAAAGGCCACGATTCGCTCCGCGAAAGACTCGGAGCCGTCGATCCATCTCAGGGCCCACTGGGCCTTCTTCGCGACGCAGGGGATGGTGTCGATCGCGTGGAAGAGGCGGTGCTTCTCGTCGGAGTCCTTGATGTACGTCTCGAGAAGGAGGCTGTACATCTCGGAGTGGATGTTCTCAATGGCTATCTGGAACCCGTAGAAGGCGCGGGCCTCGGCGACCTGGACCTCCTTCATAAACCTCCCAGCGAGATTCTCAAGGACGATGCCGTCGGAGGCAGCGAAGAAGGCGAGAATGTGCGAGACGAAGTGCCTCTCGCCGTCGGATAGGGCCTCCCAGTGGCGGATGTCCTGGCATAGGTCGACCTCCTCGGCGGTCCAGAAGGAGGCCTCGGCCTTCTTGTACATTTCCCAGATTTCCGGGTACTGGATCGGAAACATACAGAAGCGGTCCGGGTTAGGAGCTAGCAGCGGCTCTTCTGGGAAGGCAGGCATCTTTTGTGATGAAATTCGAACGGAGATTTTTGGGGGGTTTTCGAATTCTGCGTCTTGGGGTTGGATTAATTCGGTGGGATTGGACCGAATATATATATAGAGGGCGGAGGGTTTATGAATATTTTGAATTGGGGGTTTCGGGAGCGGGTGATTTCAAATTTACGAGAAGCTTGCGGGAGAATGAACCGAAAACGAGGGTACTTTGGGAAATTCAGGCAGTTTAGTAGGCGCGCAATACGGTTTCTGTGTTTTGCATTTGCGGCTACTGGATGAGGAGTGGTGTGGAGAGGGGCACAACGGTCATTTGAGAAGGGAGCTTCAGGTAAAGAAGCTTGCCAGGGAAGCCTTGGCTGGATATTTTTCAAAGTTTTAATATTGTAGCGGCAATCTTTTTTGGCGCCAGTTTTGGAATTTGGAAATGAAGGGCTTAAAAAACAGCATTTGGCTCCTAAATCTATACAAATTAAATGAAATTTATTGATTGCTTCCAAATTTTTTTACCATGTTTGGTCCTTATCAAGTAACATGGTCCCCCCAAATAATACAAAATGTGAAGTCATTACCAATTAACTTCGTATTAAATGTACTGTTTACAATATTAGGCATGGTTTGGGGTTGAGGTGATTTTAAAAAAAGCTGGAGGTCATTTTTGTGTTTGATAAACTTCCAGCTTCAGCTTTTTTTCATAGTTTTGGGTGAAAAAAAGCCACAAAACAGAAGCAGCAAAATGCAGCTTTGAAAAGCTGGCTTTTCAGCTTCTGCGCAAACCTCTAAAACACGAGTGAACAGTGACCCTTTAATGAAAGTTTATGGCAATCCTACCTTGAGCTCTCTTTTCCGTCAAACCCACCATTATCCCATACCTCTCCGCACCCCTTCCGCCTCTCTTGCTCCTTCAAACCCACAAAACCCCCTAAACCACCTTTTCTATTCGCCTCAACACCGCCGCCTGCCAGAGACAAAGTCATCGACTTCGGAAAATACAAGGGCAAGATGCTGGGCACCCTCCCTTCAGCCTACCTCAAGTGGGTCTCCAAAAATCTCCGCACTCGCGACTTCGAGGAATGGGCGAAGCTAGCCGACCAGGTCCTTGACGACGCCGTTTATCGGGACCGGATTGAGTGGGAGCTGGCGGAGAACATCCTGAATGGAAATCGGAGGAAAACAGACCCAGCCTTTGACGTCGTTTCTTCCACAGAGCTATGGCGGCTCCAAACCCATCAAGAACCCTAATTTCCCAAAAGCCATTTCTCCATTTCACCGATACATTCACTCAGCTCAAGCTCAAGCGGTTGATTCCGAGGATTCCGAGCAAGAGGAAGAGAGAGTGCAAAGAGAGAGAGAGAGAGAGAGAGAGAGAGAGAGAAAGCTGAGGTGAGATGGTCTGAGATCGAAGGTTTGTGTGTAGGGTTGTCTCGGTGGAGGAAAGAGTGCAGAAAGAGAGAGCTGAGGTGAGATGGTCTGAGATCGAAGGTTTGTGTGTGGGGTTGTCTCGGTGGAGGTTGTCTTGGTGGAGGAGAGAGTGCAGAGAGTGAGAGCTGAGGTGAGATGGTCTGAGATCGAAGGTTTGTGTGTGTGGGGTTGTCTCGGTGGAGGAGAGAGTGCAGAGAGAGAGAGCTGAGGTGAGATGGTCTAAGATCGAAGGTTTGTGTGTAGGGTTGTCTCGATGGAGGAGAGAGTGGAGAGAGAGAGAGAGTTGAGAGTTTTCGAGAAAGTTCGAGAGTGTAGAGAGAAAAGAAGACATAGGGATAAGGGAAATGGGGTGTGGCCCCACAGACACACAAAATCCTCACATAAAAATAATAATATTAAATAAAATATCATAATACTAATATAGTATTATACCATTTTTGGTCATTTCACACAGTCACAGCTGTTTTACATAAAAGTTTACCAAATACTATCATACTGTTTTTTTTTTTCCAAAAGCACTTTTACAAAAAAGTTTACCAAACATTTTGCTGCTTTATTTCACAGTTTGTTTATCATGTGGGCAACGAAGGTAACGAATATGAGAGCTAGGATTAGATGTGATCACAATAAGATAGATTATCGTAGTCATGATCGGCATTTGAAACCAAGGAATTGAATCTGCAAACACAAACCCAGCATCCACAAAAACTAGCTGCGAAATCGTCAACTATATTTCCCTTGATAAATGTTCAATATCGTTAAACTATTTTATCAGTCACACTGTCATCGCTACGGTAAAAGTTAACTAGTTATGGCTGGTGTAGCTCCACCTTCTGATTAATGATTTGATTGATCTCGAAACCATCTTCTAAAGTGCCAAAAGTTATGACCAGTTCCTGCTATGCTCACTACGGAAGCGGAGGAGGAGGCGCATGGGATTTCGCATATCTGAGCCAAGCAAAAATTCCGACAGCAAAGATTATCCAACCACATACGTCATACTTGAGATTGTTGCACTTGTTTTTCTTTGTAGTCTGCAGAGCAAGGGAGAGGGAAACTGTTGAAACTCAGAACTCAGAGAGAGAGAAACAGTTATAGAGAGAGAAGGAGGAATGTAGATAGAGAAAGGTAAATACAATTGTGATTCTTAGATTACTTCATCAGAACCATACATCAAGTATATATACATAGATAATGCCAGCTCAGTATAATACAAATAACTAAGACTACACATCACAAGCTTAACAGCTAAGTAAGGATCTAATCAGGGGACATATTGATACTCTTAACACACCCCCTCAAGCTAAAGGAAGGTGATCGAACTGAGAGCTTGGAAGAAAGAGCAGCAAAGCGATCAGCAGACAAAGGCTTGGTAAAAATGTCAGCAATTTGAAGAAGAGTAGCAACATGTTGGACACCAATATGACCAAGTAAAACTTTCTCTCGGATGTAGTGGTAGTCTATTTCAACATGCTTGATTCGAGCATGAAAAACAGGATTAAAAGCAAGAGCAATGGCACTTTGGTTATCACAGTAGATGATCGGTTTCCTGAGCAAAGGAAAGAATATATCTTGCAGAATCTTGCACACCCAGGTTATCTCAGCAGTAGTGTTCGCAAGAGAGCGATACTCAGCCTCTGTTGAGGATCTTGCAACAATGGGTTGTTTCTTAGCACTCCAAGAGATGAGATTAGGACCTAAGAACACACAGTAGCCACTGGTGGATCGTCGATCCACAGGACAACCTGCCCAATCGGCATCAGACCAAGCAGTGAGACATTGAGTTCCTTTAGTAAACCAAATTCCGGAATCAACAGTACCCTTGAGATATCTCAAGATGCGTTTAACTGCCTGCAGATGAATGGTGCGTGGAGAATGCATATACTGACAAACTTGATTAACAGCAAAGGCTAAATCATGCCGTGTCCAAGTTAGATATTGTAAAGCACCAAATGTGGACCGATAATGAATGGGATCAGATAAAAGTGTGCCTGAGTGATCCAGTTTGGAAGTGGACACAGGTGTGGCACAATGTTTAGCCCCAAGCATATCTGTCTTTCGTAGCAAGTCTAAAGCATACTTAGATTGATGCATAAGTAAGCCCTTGGCTGATCTGTGAACTTCAATACCCAAAAAATAATGAATATCACCGAGATCCTTAACAGGGAACAAAGCTTGGAGATTGGAGATGAGAGATTGACACTCAGTAGGTGAACTGCCAGTGATGATTATATCATCAACATAAACCAATATAAAAGTAATGGAAGCATCCTTTTTAATAAAGAGACTGGTATCGGAATAGGAGGACTGAAATCCCAGAGAATGAATGGCATTGTAGAAGGCTTCATACCAAGCTCTAGGAGCCTGTTTAAGACCATAGAGTGATTTCCTAAGCTTGCAGACATGATGAGGTTTAGAAGAGTCGACAAACCCAGAGGGTTGAATCATATAAACATCTTCCTTTAAATGACCATGAAGGAAGGCATTACTGACATCCAATTGATGTATAAACCAATCATAGTGAATAGCAAGGGATAGTAAGATCCGGATAGTGGTAGGCTTGGCAACTGGACTAAAGGTTTCTGAGAAATCCAAGCCTTCCTGTTGATGAAAGCCCTTGGCGACAAGTCTGGCCTTGTACCTTTCAATTGTACCATCTGGTTTGTGTTTGACTTTAAACACCCATTTGCAGCCGATAAGGTTATAATTGGAATTATGAGATACCAATTCCCAAGTTCCAGTAGACTGCAAAGCTTGAAATTCAGATTGCATAGCTTCCATCCAATGAGAGTGCTTAGATGCTTGAAGAAAAGTTGATGGAGTAGGAGGCAACTTGGTAAGAGGGTCAATGGAAGATGGAAGTTTATGTTTAGTAGCAGTGAACACTTTAGGTTTATGAATGCCTGCCTTTGCTCTTGTAATCATGGGATGATGATTGACAAGAATAGGAGGATGAGAGGGGGACGACTGAGATGAGATTGGTAGGGATAAAGCAAGAGGAGATGCTGCTGTGCTAGAAGATATAGCAGAAGATGAGAAGGGCTCAGAATTTGAAGGTGGAGGTTGAGATGGTTTCTCAGAATGTAACACTGGCAGTGGAAGAGAAAGGGAGAGAGGAAAACTGGATTGCTGCGGTGAACATGGTTGTGAAGATGACACCAACGTAGAGAGATGTTTGTAAGGAAATAAAGACTCATCAAATACAACATGTCTTGAGATATAGAGGCGATTGGTGAGAGGATCCAGGCACCGATAGCCACTATGATTCAAGCTGTAACCCAGAAAAACACACTGTTTACTCTTTGAGTCCAATTTGTCACGCGAATAAGGCTGTAACCATGGATAGCAAACACATCCAAAAGTCTTCAGTGTGTGATACTTAGGGGAAGCATGAAACACAAGTTCCCAAGGACTGACCATTGAAGACTGAGAAGGCAATCGATTAATGAGATAGATGGCAGTTTGAAAAGCTTCAACCCAAAATTTGGCAGGTAAACCACTCTGAGATAACAATGTTCGACCCATTTCAACAACATGTCTATGCTTGCGCTCAGCACACCCATTTTGTTCAGGAGTGTGAGGGCAACTCAACTAATGGGTGATGCCTTAATCATTAAGAAAACCTTGGAGTGATTTATTCAAAAACTCACCCCCTGAATCTGACCGTATACTCTGCACTTTGAAGTCAAGAAGTGTTTGAATCTTTAAAAGAAATGTCTTGAGAGTAGAGAAAACATCTGACTTGAAATAGAGAGGATAAACCCAACTATATTTAGTAAAATCATCCACTATTATTAGATAGAATTTGTAACCAGTACAAGAAGATGAGGGAGATGGACCCCATACATCCATGTGAAGAAGCTGAAGTGGTCTAGTGGAAGTACAAGGTAAAGATGAAAAATGAAGCCTAGAAGCTTTCCCAAATTAACATGCAGTACACACTGACAAGTTATTAACAGACCCAATTACAGGGAGATTATTCTTATGAACAACACAATGTAAAACTCCCAGAGAAGGATGTCCAAGTCTGCGATGCCAGATATGAATGTCAGCCTTGGCAATCATCAAAGCTGTTGGAAAGATTGCAATTCCAGAGACACCATTAGAAGCATTCCAGTAGAAGGGGTACAAACCTCCTTCACTGAGGCCCTGGAAAAGCATCTTCCCAGTTCTTAGGTCCTTGACTTAGAACCCAAAAGGATCAAATGTCAGAGAACACCAATTGTCATAGACGAATTTGTAAACAGATAGCAAGTTATGAGAAGCCTGAGGAACTAAAAGAACATCATTCAAACGAAAACAGGCATGTTTGGTACGAATGAGAGCAGAACCATTATGAGAGATACACAGACCTTTACCATCTCCAACAAAAAGTTGATCACTTCCAGCATAGGGAATGGCAGAATTGAGTGTGGAGGGATCAGGTGTGACATGATGAGATACACCGATATCAGTAAGCCAATAGCTAGGAGGTGCAGAATAAGTCATGGCAGACATTGCTGTGGGAGCTTGAGTGAATGAATTTGCCAAAGATGAGGCAAATTGAGAGAGACGATTACATGTCGGAGCCCAGTGGCCATATTGAAGGCATAACTGGCATTGCACAGAACGATTACCAAAATGTTGGCCAGAAAGTGAGGATTGACTAAAATTTTGACGAGTAGGACCAGCACCAAGAAGACCACTAGACGTGTTGTTGTGCCAGTTGTTAGATTTGTTGCCCCCAGAATTGCGATTCTGATTAGATCGATTACGATTTCGATATCGAAAATTGTTGTTCGAGGTACCTCTGGTCGAATTGACTCCAGAATTTGTGGATTGAGCAGCATAAGCATGAAATGGTGTAGTGGATGAGGAAGAAGCTCTGGTTTTGCGTTTCTGGAGCGAAATTTCTTTACTCAATAGAAGTCCATAAAGTTCATCATCAGTCACAGATTCAGTGCGAGTTTCAATAGAATCAACAAATGACTCATATTCATCAGGAAGTCCAGATAAGATGTAGGCCACAAGATCATATTCAGACAAAGGTTCACCAACAGCAGCAAGTTTATCAGAAATATCTTTAATGGAATGCAGAAAGTCGGTCATGGAAGAATCACCTTTCTGAATCGTTTGGATCTTCGATCGAAGACTATGAACATGAGTGCAAGAAGCACCAGAAAAACGTCGCTCAAGAGATTGCCAAAGAGAGCGAGAGTCTGACATGCCAATAGTCAAGGGAAGAAGGTCTTCAGATAGTGTAGAGTTGATCCAAATAGTAAGGATCTGATCACGCTCGCACCAGAGCTCAAACGAATCATTGAGTACACAATCACCAAAGGAATTGCGAACAAACTTAGGAGGACACAGATTCGCGCCATTGACGAGGCCAAGAAGCTTGAAGCGCTTCAGAACAGGGATGAAGAGACTGCGCCAAGTGACATAATTCTGATGATTAAGTTTCGTCGGAACCATGCCAGCAACATTGGCAATGGAAATTGATCAAATCGACATGATCGAAGGGTTGGAGACGTCACTGTGAGGGAGATTTGGGGTAAAAGTAGGGTTTGTAGGAGGCGGAGGAGAATCGGAGGAATTCGGAACAGCCGACATATCAAGATTTGTAGAAAGAAAGGAAGAAGTCAGAGAGGCAGCGACCTGTTTGGGAGGTAAGAAAATTCAAGAAAACCCTAGAAGAGAAGTGGAGGATCGGAGGCGGTTAGACAATGGTGATGATACCATGTTGAAACTCAGAACTCAGAGAGAGAGAAACAGTTATAGAGAGAGAAGGAGGAATGTAGAGAGAGAAAGGTAAATACAATTGTGATTCTTAGATTACTTCATCAGAACCATACATCAAGTATATATACATAGATAATGCCAGCTCAGTATAATACAAATAACTAAGACTACACATCACAAGCTTAACAGCTAAGTAAGGATCTAATCAGGGGACATATTGCTACTCTTAACAGAAACAAGGTAACAATCCGTCACCAGATAGAGTGTAAATAAAAAACAAAAGATACAAGGACCCTGCTGTAAATCGTTGGCAAAGCTTAATATCTTTTAGTAAATAAAACGCGAACACAAAAGAACAAGGGTATCGGAAAAAGAGAACCATGAGACGGAAAAATCACCTTTCCACCAATTGAAGCAGAAGGTCCAGCTCCAGCTCTAGCTCCAGCAGCAGCCTCCATCCCCAGTTGACCTAAACCATGCTTGCGCAAATCTGAGTACAGTTGCGGCCCCTATAAACACAGTAATTAGTAACTTTGTGATTTAAGTCTAACATTCATAAGCTGATAGAACAGATAAAACAGTTTCAGTTCTAGAAATATTATAATCAGGAGCAACCGACTTCTCAATAAACCAACAATTGAAATTTCTATGCATGTCTTGGTACCGCAAAATGGATGCCAACACAGAATTTCAGAAACAAAACCAAGCAAGGAGACCAAGTTAGAGAGCAGTGCATCTTAGCAGCCACTTCGAAAGACTTGCGATACAGATCATTTCCCGGCTCCTGCAAAAAGAACATAAAATACTCACTACACATCAAAAGTTGAAAAACAGTACAGTCTCTTTGAAAATTTTCAGGGGAAGTACCTCATTTAGTGCCTTCTGGAAGCACTGAGACGCCCTTTCGAAATAAACCCTTGCTTCATTCTGGTCCGGAGCAGAAAATGCGCGAGCAGTTTGAGCATTTCCCAGACACCAGAGAGCATCATGTTTCCTAGGATTAATCAACAATGCCTCCTCCAGCTTCGAAATAGCATCTGGGCAAACAAACACAAACCCGCATTCCCAAATTCGAAACTCTCAAATTACTAAATGAAAACACAGTTCCAAATTTCAAATTACTACATGGAGAATTCCAACATCTAACATAATTAATCCAAAACAAAAGTTGGCACCTTGAGTCATCTTCTTTGATTCCAAAACATTCTGAAACTGGGAAAGCTCTAGCAGAGCACCAGCCCACCTCGTCAAGTTCTACAATTAATACAAAAAACCCAGATCAAAATTTAACTTCTTTTCTTAAAAAAAAATAAAAAAATTAGAATGGTGGCGATATATATGAACATAGGCAACAAGAGGGTGTAAAACCATTTTGTGAATGACAATGAATTATGCCGAGGATAATTGAGGGAATAGTTGACTTGACAATCAAGTTAATGAAATCTCTAGGACTCTCGGTACCTTAAGGAAATAAACATATTGGAGTCCTAATTACATGCAATCAACTAAGGGCCTTTATTAAGTAAATACAAGGAATAAGAGTCATGATGGGACTATAATTGATGAGATATGATTTGGGTTGATATCTTTTCCGATAATAGGGAGGAATTGATTGAAACCCTAGCTATATAACCTAGGAGCAGTCCCTGCTTCCATACCGATAGAAACTCACGAAAACTATAAGCCTATTTTGATAGTAGAGTTCATTGAGAGGTACTGGAAGTAGAAGACTACTTCTACTTTGTTCGCAAGGATCAATGACTTCACCTTCATAATCATGTCTTCCGTATTCTACAGATAAGTTTAATATAATTAGTCGATCTCTATTTCATATTGATTTGATTTATTCGTGATCCTAATGCCTTGTTGTTGTGATTTCAGAATATGTCTTACATGTGGTATCAGAGCCACACAACAAGCTTAGGGTTCGAATTAAAGGTAATTGTTTGATTACAGAATATTGTTTTGGTTGGCTGATTTCTATCATTCTATCCTATGAAATCAGTTAACATGCTTCCGCGATTCTGAATTTTGTATCAATTAATTTTTTCGTAAGTTTATTATGTTTATATTGTACGGAAAAATAAAAGTGTGTATATATATATACACACACACATATAATCAAAGTCACTATTGTTCTAGTACTTCACCATTAAAAGAAAACTTCTTTTCAAATTGCAATATGACATGGTTTCTTTTCGAATTGCTTGAAATTTTGTAAACTAAGTGCAGGGTTTTGATGGCGTTTGACCAAACCTAATGTTGGATGATAATTGGATTTATTATATAATCCTCTTATGATTGATTTAGTTGCGATAATTCTATTTCATTATTATTAATAAAAAAATAAAAAAAAAGGTGAGATAGGCCGTTGAAACAGTACGGGGTCTTCTCCCTTGCGTGTGAAGTCTTTAGCTCTCTTGCAAAACAGCTCAATAGCGGCTTTTGGATCTATTTGGTGTTTTCCGGTAAGAATTCTCTCCGGAAAGGTATGAAATCATACAATTTAATCTACCTAATTTGGTTGAGTTAAAATTAAGCTTTTGGTTTCAACTAAATTGATCAAGATATTGTTGATTCTGGGCAATCAACCTTTATTTTCTTATTTATTTTTCCATCTCAAAATTGATTAAGTTGAGAATTTATGCTTCCGCTTATTACGTTGCAAAATCTAGCCTTTAAAAAAAAAAAATTGGTTAGTTTGCTTGTATTTTGGGCTGTTCTATGTTACGATTCTGTCAAATTATTAAATTAACCCTTCCAGATGTGAGTTTTCTGGATGAATATTGTATTGGATTTCATGCTTTCATGATTTAAAATTTGGATTTAGCCTTGTTAATTAACATGTTCTAAAAGGCATTTCCAATTTGTTTGTTTTCTGATGAACCGATAATGGTGAAACAATTTGGCAACTTACGTATATATGAACAAATTATTGTATTATGAAGGATTGCTTGCTGTCATAATTTTGATGTGTGGTTAATTACATTATTATGAATTGCTTTCAGACGGTTCGTATTAGGTTTTCAACTTTTTAATAAATTGATTCAATTGTGGTGTGAATTATTTATTGCCTAAACTTTTGTCAAAATTAATCGTGCTACATTATAGTCTTTTCAAACTATAATATTATAGTGGTATGACTCCATTAAAGTCTCATTAAAAGGAAACCCATTCATTTCAATAACCTGTGCTTGATAGACTTCCATAACTCCAAATATTATGAAATTCGGTCATTTCGTAATATTAAATGGATTGTAGACGCTGGTATTTTTTCAAGTTTTAGAAATGGATTTATGGTAAATTTTTAAGTGTGATACCATGTTGCTGGAATTCTGCAGACTTCTGCAGAATAGTCTGTTTGTGATATTATTTTGATATATCAATGTTACTCATAAATTCATGAAATTTTAGTATGATATACATTGAGATGTTTATTTGAAGTATGGAAATTTTCACCAGCATTGGTCTGAAAATGAGTTACTGGTGAATTTTAATCTAGGGCCTGTACTGCAAATTTACTCAGCTTCTGCAGCACATTTCATTTCGATTTTAATTTTACCCCACTTTTAAGATTGAAAAAATAATGGAACTTTGGGTGACAGTAAATTTATATGTCTACTTCATTTCTGAAAATTTTCATGCATATTGGAGAAAAATTAAATTTTTGGTGAATTATTTAGTCTCCGATATGTACTGCAGAATTTTTTCCGTTTCTGCAGCATATCCCATTTATAATTTTCTTTTAGTACACTTGTAAAATCTCAAAAATTATGGAATTCTGGGAATTAACAGCTTTATATGTTTGCTTTATGTCTGAAAAATTTCATGCATATCGGATAAACTATGAATATTTGGTGAATTTGTAATCTCAAGTCTGTAATGAACATTTTCTGCAGTTTCTAAAGCACTTTTCTTTTCGAATTCATTTTGGCTTGCTTAAATTTTTTTAAAAATCATGAAATTTTGAGAAATAGTAGCCATATATGTCTAGTGCATACCTAAAAATTTTCATGACAATCTAAAGAGAATTGAGTGTTTGGTGAATTTGCAAACTAAAATAGTACTGCTGAATTTTTTGGTACTTCAAAACTAGTTTTGTTATGTGATATTGTTTCACTGATTTGTGCACATCTATTGGTACCGGTTATTATACAAGTTTATGGTTCCAATATGTCCTTATTTTATGCAAATTATCAACACTAATGAATTTTATAGACAACACTGAATAAATTTTGATTTAAAGATGTATTGGTTTGTTTTGCTTAAACCAATGTTTTGTTTGGTCATCAATTCTGATTATGATGATAATTGTCTTTTGAGAGAAAATTGGAAAGTGGCATCAGTTTACTAATTGATCATTTTGGTCCCTATCGAACAACTGAATAACCATGTTTCCTCTTTCGAGAACTCTATTGTTCAATGTTAACAACGACATACTTTTGTGTCTGATTGAATCTTTTGAGAATCATTGAATATCCAACAAAACGGTTATTTAATACTGTTCTAAAGAATTATTTTGAAAAATCAGAATTCTAATTTATATGGTGAATACTTTGTCCCAATGAGAATTTCAGGAAATCACTCACCAATTATAAATTAGTATTATAACAAATCATAAAGTACTTCTAACATATTTTCACCTGGCCAAAGCTGTTGAAGCTATATGTATTTTGTGTATTTTATGTTTTGGCTAGCTATGCAGGTATTTTCTTTGCATGATTAGTTTCTGCCCAAAGGTGTAACAATCATGCAATTTGGAGTTGGTTCGATCCTCCACAACTCACTACTTCCATGATGAATCTTGCATAATCAAGAATGAGTAGGTAAATTTGCCAATCTTTTTCCTTAATTTTCTGTGAGTTCTAAATTGGATTAAAATTATTATTGAAAAAATTGATGTTGTTGAGATATCTATGTGTTTACTTTAATCGACTTTGTTTTAGAATTAAAACATAAATTTTGAGTTTGGATTCTCTTATTAGGTTTCATTTTAATTTATGATCTAATATTTAACACATATGTGGGTCTTCTCTCATACACTAAAATAAATTTTGTAGCCATTGGTTTATCTAATCACTTGTCACTTTTAGATCGATTAATAATGTTGAGATATTGTTCCTTATATAAGCCTAATTTTGATACATATAGATTGGTTTATTATGTCCAAACCAACTATTTTGTGACTCAACAAATTTATTTAAGAATTTTTTTTTTTTGTGTTTTGAGCATATTAAAGATTGTAAATTGGTTTTATTTAAATTATGATTAAATCTGAAATTGTGGTAGAGCTTGGGAAATACTGCTGCAATTTTGCATACCTTGCAACGTGTCCTATTTGATTACCATTTTGATAGATTTTCTAACTCCAAACTTTGTAAAAATTTGTCATCTTATATTATATAATGGATTGTGTATAGTATCTTTATTTATTCAACTAGCCTATATTTTGTATATGAAAACCACTTTCTCTAGTGTTTAATCTTGCAATTTTGAGTGTTTGCCCAAGTGGGAGAAATAATGTATTATGGGCTTCACACTCATCAATTTTGCATGCTTTTAATGATCATAGTTTTGGTAGATAAAACGTACATTATCATACTTGTTTATATTTTATTTGTTACATATGCAACTAATCGTGTAGGAAATTCAAGAATGGTTAATGAGTATATTCTGCTCAAAAGTGTTTTACTTATTAATTCTTATATGTTGTTCAAGAAATTGGACTTGTGATTTATATGTTATTGATGAATAATTAATCTGCTCAAAAGTGTTTTCTTATTCAGTACAAATATAAATCAATGTATAGTGAAACATGAATTTGACAAGATTGCATATACTTCATCTGCTCAAAAGTGTTGAAGTTATATATGTTTGCCCTTGTATTTTGTGTTTTAGCTATGCAAACCTAATATAATTAGTTTTTGTCCAAAGATGATTATGGAATTATATGCTTTTGATGCAATAAGAAAACATTCAGTTAAAGTTTTCTATTTCTGTCAATTGTTAGATGAACAAAACTGACCAAATAATTTTGTAAAGTTTTTCAGTCACGAGAATCATCTCCCTACAGATATCTAAAATAAAGATGTTGAGCTCACAAATTTTATGTTCTAGATCCCGTGACTAATGTTTTGCTAATGGGAATATTTGAAAGGTATCTGTTTCATTTTTTAGATATTTATAAAGTTTTTTTTTACTCTTTTAATCAGTGGGAGTAAAAATAATTTATATAATTTTGTCTCTTTTAATCAATGGGAGTAAAGATTTCCTTTTGTATTGAAAATTTGAAGTCTTAGTGGCTGATACTTTAAGAGTAAATTTGGTTTAAATTTTGTTCATAAGTTTTAATAAGGGGTCCTGATTTTGTAAACAGTATGTTGTATTTTACTTGTTCTCTTATTATATTCTAAATTGACAGAAAAGTTGGATTTTGTTACCAACCTTGTTAAGTTCTTTTGTGAACTACTTTTGTACTGAAGTATATTTTCATATTTTCAGTTCGACTATTGTGAGCTAATGTTTTGACTATTAGCTCTTGATATCATGACTTTGTTAGTAACATAGTGCTTTGAGTTAAGTGTGCATGTAATCATGGAGTGCAAGGAACTGTCCAATGTGTGCCTTGTTTTCCTTGGTTCTGCATTTAGTCTCAAAGTGACAAGTTACTTGAAATGTATGATTGCATACTTTAGTGGACTCAAGTGATCACCATATATATTTATCTCGTTGAGGTATTCTCATTGATATTCAAGTGGGAGAATGTAAAACCATTTTGTGAATGACAATGAATTATGCCGAGGATAATTGAGGGAATAGTTGACTTGACAATCAAGTTAATGAAATCTCTAGGACTCTCGGTACCTTAAGGAAATAAACATATTGGAGTCCTAATTACATGCAATCAATTAAGGGCCTTTATTAAGTAAATACAATGAATAAGAGTCATGATGGGACTATAATTGATGAGATATGATTTGGGTTGATATCTTTTCCGATAATAGGGAGGAATTGATTGAAACCCTAGCTATATAACCTAGGAGCAGTCTCTGCTTCCATACCGATAGAAACTCACGAAAACTATAAGCCTATTTTGATAGTAGAGTTCATTGAGAGGTACTGGAAGTAGAAGACTACTTCTACTTTGTTCGCAAGGATCAATGACTTCACCTTCATAATCATGTCTTCCGTATTCTACAGATAAGTTTAATATAATTAGTCGATCTCTATTTCATATTGATTTGATTTATTCGTGATCCTAATGCCTTGTTGTTGTGATTTCAGAATATGTCTTACAGAGGGTTCTCATTTAAAATTTTCTTGCATTTTTATTAAGGATGAATTTCAACTTATTTTTATCAAAAACATTTTCAGACATTTTAAAAACATTTATAAACAAGCTTTTAAGTTTCGACAACCGCAGGCTGCTGAGACTTTCCCAGGCAATGTTTTCTATTTGCATTCTCGTCTCTTGATGTCAGTGCAAAAAGGGCAACCAGAATCCAAGCCCATTATCTGCCCCAAAATCAACCATTTGATGGGCCGGTCCCTTACAATGCTCGTGAACCAAGTAAAGGCCCAAAACATGAGAGATTTGGGTGAGCATGACTTGATATCTTATGTTGATTTAGCTTACATTTTTTTATGAGAACTTTAAAGAAAAATTTCTGGTACTGTTTATTTTAACAAAAAATCACATTTTTACTCTAAAAATTCAATCATGATACTATTTATTCTATCCTTTATTTTGTCTTTATCGTTAAAATTCAAGTTTAAATTATTTTCATTAGTTTTTTTTTTTATACAAGCAATATTGAGGAGATGGTAGCACAAATTGCATGTGCAACGACAAATACTCTTAATATTTGACAATACTCACGCGTTACATGGCAACCAACCCCACCGACTATGATATAAAATAGACATTATATAAAAGATTGTTACAACTTACAAGTTGATGATATTTAAGCAAGCTTGGTCTGCAGCTCAACAGACAACCGGGGGATTTGTTGTTAATAGTTAAGGTATACGAGCATGTGGTTCTTTTTTTTTTCTTTTTTTTTTCGTGTACAGCCAGTATCGAAAGCGAGAGATTTAAACATAAAATTTCGTATGGGACAACAAACACACTTAACTATTTAAGCGACAGATTCATAATTAGAGTCATAGAATGGGACGTGAGTATTTGCCGACACATAGAACCAGAACATTGCAAAAAGTTGTAGAATCTAAATGACAGAGGATCTTCGCCGGATATTCTTTATGAGGGTCCGGAAATCTTCTAGTTATATTCGTTCATTATACATTGTATGATCAGTTTTTGTCAGATGCTGTTTATATTTAATTTTAAATAAAAAAATTACAATAATTTTTTATCAAACGATGTAAGATGAACAAATATAATTAAAGAATCTCAGAATCCACACAAAGAGGATATCTAGTTTCTAAATATAGAAAGTTTGGAGTGTATAATGAGAATTTTGGAATGCCGATAATAATTTCATAGACACACACACACACATGAGAAGTACCACTAAGTTAACAGTTTGATGGTACTTTGAGCATAAGTGATTTGAACCTGATGTTACTATCGATCTTAGGATGAGAAATATCGCTAGGAGAAGAGCTAGTTGATAATTTGACCAAAAACGTGAACCAAAAACTTCAAAAAGCTTTGCAAATTCACATATTGAATAAAAACTTTGCAATCGATGGTAACATTTTATCCTAATAATGTAGTGTTGCCAATACATGTTGCAATTCGTTTAGGCATGATTGTCACATTATTCGCTACTGCGTCTTTTATACTCTACCCATCTAATTTTTTAACATATATAGAGTTAAACTTACATATTAAAGTCGTAATTCATCATTCATGTATCTCTTATCACATATGTTAACTATCTTATAATTGTACTTTAAGTATCTTCAAGCTATTATTTCTCCCTTTAATGAATAAGTATTTGTGTTTTGTTTCGTGCGTTGAATAACATGATTGTGAGGTTGATAATTTGAAAATCTCTGAAATTTTTTTCGATCTCGAGTAAACTGTCGTGGTAAAGTAACCGGTTGATTTTTTTGTTACGCAAATGTGATTTTAGCTTGAAAAATAATGTGAACCTTTCCACGTAACCGATACATCCCATGAATCGTGACACTAATGACTCGTGTAGATTCAAAATCCCAATTGGCAAGAAATGTAATTAAGAAAACACCCGAGGGCACTTTCGGTAAACTGAAACATATATATATAAAACGGTAAAAATCTAGCTGCTCTCCTCCTCTGTCGCGTTTTCCTGCTCCACAGGGCAAAGATAAAAGGTAAGGCCTTCCCTCTGATCCCCAAATCTAGGGTTCTTCTAACCTCTCACTCCACCAAATCAGAGCCGGCCTCCATTTCCTCTTTAAACCTAATAATTGAAGATTTTATTTGCTTAATCTCTCTGTTTAATTGGTAATTACTTGCTACATTTTGCTAATTGCATTTGGTACTCCTTAATTTCTGTTGTTTTGCTATTTTTCTTGTTTTAATCTCAAAAGCGCGTCTGGATCTTTGATTTGATTTTGGTGTTTATAGGTTGAATTTAGGAATTTTTGTGTTTTGTTAGCTGATTAGTTCAGTTTTTTTTCACGATTTGGAATAATTTTATTTATTTTTCTGTAATTTGGTTGACTTTTTAGCTGTAATTTTTGGTGGTTAGATGGAAAATAGTTAACTTCCTCAGTTTTCTGGGTTCTTATAGGTTAATTTTTTCTCGTGGATGTCTGTAAAGCAAAATTCGAAAAGCTTTGTTTTCGAGCTTTTTGTTTAAATCTTCAAATTTTGAGAAGAATCGTGTTTCAATTTTGGAAAAATTCTGAGAAATGGATTCCTATCCCATATTTGTAGTGGATGTGTGTTTTTGTGCAAACCCAATGAGTAATACATAGGAAACCAAATTGTTAAAAAAAATTTAGGTTTTTAAACCTTTTTATGTGATTTTAAGATTTATTTTTTTAATGCATTCCATTTGTAAAACTATCCTGATTCGAGTAAATTATGAACTTAGCTATTGGAAGGACTTTATTTTCCTAATTTTTAAGGCATGAATAAATGTTCTTTCATCAAATTATTTTCATTGGAGAAAACTCAACTTCGGGTCGATGTGGTGTTAAATGTGTGCAGTCTTTCCAATTCTGTGGTTATGCAGATTCAGCTTCAGGGATTTGTATATGGTTATATTCTGTATATGGCTGCGACTGAATTGTGAACTTTGTCTATTTGTCCTTGCTTAATTTGTGGATTCAGCCATCAATGCTGTTTAACCAAAGTTCCTTTTGGCATTTGGACAGTTATTACTGCCTTTGTGCAATTTATTTAGATAAGCATTTCCTTATTATACGTATTTCTATATGTTTTAACGTTTTGAGTTTAACTGGTTTTCTGTTCTCAACCCGATCTTTTAGCTTTCCAGTTTCTCAATTAATATCTTTTTCTCGTCTGTTTTACAGGACCTGTCGATCTGAGTAGAGTTTGCAAGATGGGGAGCTTGAGCAGCTTTTGGCAGTTGGGTGATGAGCTTCGAGGGCAGTCAAAAGTCGCAGAAGATAACAAATGGTTAATGGCCGCTTCAAAATTGGCTGAGCAGACAAGGGTAAAAGGCGAGCGTATGAATAACCTTGATCTTTCAAAGGGCCCAGTTGAACAAAGGGTGAGGGATAAATTTGGATTCCAGGAAGATAACAAGTTTGAAAGCCAATACTTTAACATGCTGAGCTTGGATTCTAAAGTAAATGAGAATGTGAGCAAAATTTCCTTCAGGAATGGTATGTATAACATGAATGCAGTTTACCAGAAGAACAATGCAAGCATTGTAGGAAACATGACTGGTAACAAGTACAACAACAAAGAAATCAACAACTGCAACAATAACAACAACGAATCTGCAAATACAGTTGAGAAAAGGTTCAAGACCTTGCCGGCTACTGAGACGCTCCCAAGAAATGAAGTGCTTGGAGGTTACATCTTTGTGTGTAACAATGACACAATGCAGGAAGATTTGAAGCGACAACTATTTGGTAAGTTTGACTAATTCTTAGCTCCCTTAAAAATCTGCTTTAGTGTGTTAAAAAAATTTAAGCTTAAATTGCGGGTTACAACTATAGGTCCAGGTTTAAATGACTGACATTTAGCTGGCATTCCCTGCATGATGCATTTGCAGTCTTTACTGAGATACTAGTTCATGTAAAGGGTCCTTCAGTTTATGCCAATGCTTATTAGGAATATCCATAGGGATCTGAACTCATAAAAGTTATAAGTGGGAGTATAGTACATTGGACGAAATGGTTTTGTGATTTTATGATGTATTTGTCTAGCCATGCAACTTATTTCCTGAGTTAACAATAAATGCAGATTATGCTTATGAAGTATATCTTTTGTATTCCTTTTTTGAAACTCGAAGGAATTCTCATGTGTATTAATCATTATATCTATGTGGTAGGTTTACCTCCAAGGTATAGAGATTCTGTTCGGGCAATAACACCAGGCTTGCCATTGTTTCTCTACAATTATACAACACACCAGCTGCATGGCATTTTCGAGGTTTGTTCTCAAACTTAGCTTATACTGTATTCATATGTTTTGACTTTTGACTGCAATATTCTTTGCAGCATAGAAAGTGTACAGACGTGGACTATGATATTAGCTTATTAGTAAGGTCATTATGATATTAGCTTATTAGTAAGGTCGTTATGATATTAGCTTATTGTTTCCTCTTTCAATTGGTTTTGTGCAGGCAGCGAGCTTTGGTGGTTCAAACATCGATCCAACTGCTTGGGAAGACAAGAAGTGTAAAGGCGAATCTAGGTTTCCTGCTCAGGTAAACTTGAAATGATAAAGTTGAAAGTTCTGGTCTTTCAATTTTTTGCACGTATCCAATTTTTTGACGGAGACTGTCTCCCTCTGTTATACTCGATTATTAGGTAAGGATCCGTGTGAGAAAAATCTGCAAGGCTTTGGAAGAAGATTCCTTCAGGCCTGTCTTGCACCACTATGATGGTCCCAAGTTCCGTCTTGAGCTGTCAGTTCCTGAGGTATGCATGGCAGCTAAAAGCCATTGGTTGCATTTTCTACTCCGTTGGTTTAATTGTAGTGATTTCATGTAAACCCATTTGATGAGTTTTGATTATTTTGCAGACCCTTAATCTATTGGACCTATGCGAACAAGCGGGCTCCGCAGCATAAGCTAAATGTTGGCAGCAATATGCCGATGTAGGAGTTTCTCGTGGTGCATTTCAGCTGTGTGCTTTCAACAGATTTTCCATGGAGCGCAAGCTTAGGGGTTAAATCTGGTTTTTCATTTTTCTTTCCTTTTTTCTTTATCGTCTGGAGTCGTATGGTAACAGTTACACAGTGTTACCGTGAGTGAGCGCTGCCGAATAAGCGAACGTGTCTCGTGAAGCTGCTTGTTTTAAGTTTTACAACATTTGAAAGCTTTGATAATGATGAAAAAACGAAGTCAGGTAGATGTAAAAGCGAAACGATTGTGCTGTGACGCAGTCGCTGTGTAATGTAATGATAAAGCCTCTGAAGGTCAAGTCCTTGTTGATGCTGTGTGCTATCCATGTTGTTTACAGATGTAGCTTCTTCAAGCTCAAATCTCGCCTTCGTTTGTGATTTCTATCACTTCTCAACAATCTGTGGTGAACTTTAACGAAAAACTTCCGGGACTTAACGAAAAACTATATTTTTACATTAAAAAGTCAATTATGGTACTATTCATTTTATCTTTTATTTTGTCCTTATCATTAAAACTCAAAGTTTTCAAGCTCTTTTTATTAGTTTTCTTTTTTTTTGAGCAAACCATATTAACTATACTAAGGGGGGGTAAGTTTAGTTTTATAATGGCCTAGTAATAATGTATTTCAAATTCGTCTTTGATGAAAATCGAATCTAAAATTTTCATTTACAAGTGAAAGAAGAATACCACTAGATCGCAGTACTAAGTGGCTGTGCTATTAATTTTCTTCTAGCTGAAATTCAACAAACATAAGGTGTATTTTGGGTTCTTTACTACCATGAATGGGTACGTGATGAAGAAAATCATTTCATGAATTAAAAAATTCGATACTAAATTAGTTTTTCCACATGCACAGATGCAAAATATATACTTACTAATTTTTGAGAAAATTGTTATTGACACTCTAAAAATTTCATTTCGCCCTTCAAACTTTTTATAATTGATCAGAAAATTACATTTAATGTGGAATGATATTTTAAAAGTGTTAATAAGCGTTCACATTTCCGGTGCCAAAGCATTTATTTAGTTTCGATAAAGCTACTTGCAGCGCGCCATACATCCGGATCATTCTCTCCTCCATCACTGACATAAATGATTGCAAAATCTTTACAGACATGATACAATTCTCATGCGTTCGCTTTAATCCCATTAAATAAATAAATAAATAAAAAATAAAAAAAAACACAAAAGTAGTTGCCTCCCTCCACCCTCCAAGCTGTTCACTAACAACATCATCATCATCGTCGTCGTCATTATCATCATCGTCGTCGTCATTATCATCATCATAGTCATTATCGTCATCATTATCATCAGCATCATCATACAGACATGATACAATTCTCATGCGTTCGCTAAAATCCCATTTAAAAATAAAAAAGCAGTTGCCTCCCTCCACCCTCCAAGCTGTTCACTAACAACATCATCATCATCGTCATTATCATCATCATCATCATCATCATAGTCATTATCATCATCATCATTGTCATCAGCATCATCATCATTGTCATCAGCATCATCAGTATCATCATCAGCATCATCATCATCATCACAACCAGGAACCACGGTGCATCAAATAGCTGCTGACATGAGAAATGCACGAATTCTTTGCAAAAGCTCCGCCTTCACGGAATCGGGGACGGAGGCTGCGTATAGCAAATTTAAACAGTGAGATCAACTAATTCGAAGACAAATAAGTGAGTACTAACTGTCAAACGGGCATCAACATCTCGATAACATGAAATTGGATGAAATATGTCAAGGTCAATCGAGATCAAGGTAACTTGAATCTCTTGAATTCTAAGACTACTTTTCTTGATTGTAAATATACGTACGCTCAGTTTCATTTCATTTTTCCGAGTGAATCTCAGTCTCACTTACAGAGGATAAGATTGTGAAGGAATCAATCAAGTTTACTACAGAGGATAAGTGTAGTATTAGTAACACCAAAAAAATAAACCTCGCTCGACCTAGAGTGAAGGGGTTTTGATGACCCTAATGATCAGCACCAGAAGAAAACAGCCACACCATGACCGCAAGGGCCAGAAAACCACCTTCCCTGGCTCTGGTAGCTTCCTAAACCACCTATTCTACTTAATACAAGACTATCACTCCGACCCACATGCCCACCCAACTTCATTACATATGCTCAAAGACACCATCATCTAAACAATCCTTAATCCCTCACGGACACCACCAGCACATTTTTACAGAGACGTCCAACTCCTCCCACACCATCCATCATGCTACCCGCTCCCACAAAGACACCATCAACTATTGTACTCTCAATACTACCTTTGCATTACGCACACCAAACACAGAATGCCATACGAAAATTGGTAAAATAAGATGTGCAAGTTTTCCACTGACAAACAAGGCCTTTTATACAACATTGAGTGTCTAAAACAATCAAAAGAATATGATGAACGAAAGAAAGAGTTACCTCTGCCCTTTGGGGTGATTACATGTACAAGGTCATCAACTGTAACATTGTTCCTCCCCTTTTTCTTTATAAACGCCCTAACATTAAAAAGATACACATGGGTTAAAAGATGCTTAATTAGCAACCTTGATATGTGAACACTTAGTTGACTGTATGAAAACATTATGTTAAAATACACAGAACGATTTCGCAATAAAGAAACGTAATGGATGATTCAATGTACATGTTATCAAATAGTTCATGACTAAAGCTATCTTAGTCAGCCATTTAGTTCCTACAGTTCCCATACAATCGAGGTTGCTGTAATCCCAAGGACAAGATTCAGCTTACACAACCATCGAGCCCCTAGGACCATGCCGCAACCTCCAAGAGGAAGATGTGGAAATCAGCAAAAACCAGTTGTCTTGTAGAGTAGATACCACCATGACCTCAAATCAATCTTGTCCAAGTGTTGCCTAAATTGATCAACATCGTAACTTGGTTCGTTGAAATTTTAACAACGGTCACACTTTTGAGGCATCACAAATCCAGTGAGGGCGCATTTTAAAAGATTTCCAATCGTCCCACACCTTCAGGTTACTATGACAAAGACGATATATGTTCTAAACTACTCTACTCTGAAGGGAGGGTGAATTGAATTTGAACTTGGGTGCAAGAGGGCGGGAAGACTACCCAGGTCAACTCTCCTAACCCGCATCAACCTCGAAATTACGAATCAAATAATGAAACTTTACTGTTTACTGGCTCCATACAGTGTAACTGATGAATTGATCCCAATAAATACCTGCAAAGAGCTTTCATTTCATCCTTCCATCCACACTCTATCAGCCTTTCCCTCAGAAGCTCCATTAACCTCTCCTTTTCACCGCTCTCAATCAACTGTAAAAACCAGGCAGCAAATTCGAACCAGAAACCAGAAAAATCTAAGTCAGCTCAGTAAAATCAACCCCCAGTTCCCAAATAAAACGGTAACAATAAATTAAATTAAATTAAAATAAAACACTACACCTCGATGCTGATAAGCTCTTGAAGGGTGGGCTCTTTTGCTTGATTTTCTGCAGCATCCGGCGTCGGCGGACGATTCACAGATTTCCACCTTAATTTTCCAACAAAATATGCACAAATACAAATTAAAAATCCATTCTTTTTAACACACACTATGCAAAACACAAATTAAAAAACCCCCACAAGAAATAAATCGTATGAAAACCCCAACTGAGCTTGCTAAAATTTTTCATTCATTAATTTTTTTTCTCATGAATGTAAGGAAAACCCTAGCTGAGGTCAGGGTAGGGGACTGACATGGTTTTGGCAAACGGAGACGGTGAAAATCTCGACCGTCGAACACTCTGTGACTTGAAGGAGGAAAGTAGATTGATCCTACGGTCATACGGGGATGCAGGTTTAATATTGGGCCCTCTCTGATTGACGTTTATTGGGCTAGGCCCAATCATACACATCGCCATGCCTATATTAGTATATTTTAGAGTATTACCACCCAACCAAACATTGGTTAAGTTGAATCTATGTCTGGATATAAAAAAAATTAAAATTAAAAAAAAAAGGGTTGAATCTATGTCTTCTCCGAATCTCTTTGTTTGGTCCTTCCAACATTAGTCATTTTGACGGAATTCTGATTGAATTGACGAAAATGACCCTAACTATACGTTTTGATGAGTTAATGGACCAATGGTCATGAATTTTTAGTTGAGGAACCATTACTCCAATAGGGTTAAAGTTAAGGGATCATTGCTACAATTTTCTCACTCTAAAATGAACCAATTAATATATAAAGGGTGGTTCTACCCACACACATTTTTACCTCTCACAAACCCTTTCAATTTCCAGTCATTGAATTGAATGAATATAAAAAGATCAATGGACAAAAATTAATAAATGCGTGTGGGAGGTAAAAGGGGTATACGAATAACACTACCCCATATAAATTGCCCGACCTATCTTGGACTTTAATGGATAGGGTCTTTAAAAGAAGAACCTATATGATTTGGTACATTGTTATCGTGACTAGGTGTGTTAATAATCTGACTTGTGTGTAATGCAAGTTGCTCTCCTCTAAATAGATGAACATAGACTTAGAGCTCTTCTTGGATGTATCGTGAGGTGTAACCCCTCATCACCATTCCGTTTTGTCTCGTGATGGGAGAGTATATCTTGGTTACACCCCAAATTTTACTCGGTCATAAGACGTAAGCTATACAATGATATAAGTCATCACGTTACAACACGTGATGAAATAAATACTAATAAGGGGATATATTAATAGTTACACTCTAAATTTTGCTCAAAAAACTTATATAAAACATGTTACTATCACATAAAGTCCAAATATAATAACGCATTGCCTTGTGCGTATTTAAACGTAACAATACAATATTGAACCAAAACACTAGAGTCTCGTCAACGCATCTTATATGAGTGGCTCTCCATCTATAGACCAAAGCTCTTAAAAATTCTTGTCAGCTACAAGAAAAACAGGATTTCTATTCCTAATGCATGGAGGATGAAAGCACATTAACACACGTCTTACTGGGGAGAGGCAGGTGTCGTTTTGGTTGCAAGATGCAGCCATGCAGGCATGCAGCTGGTTTCGCTGTACATAAATATATGTGTGTACTTTGTCGACACCGTTAATTACGTGGCTAATCAGATTTTTCAATGCACTAAAACGTGAACACTTTTGGTGATCTGTCCATCCGATGTAATCATAACATATAGAAATTATATTTTGTGCTCCTAACTTCTACACGAGGGGAATGGCTTGCATATGCCTCTTGAAACGCTATTATCGTTTTAAAATGATATTATAATATTATGTGTTTAAATTCTAAATAACATTGTATTATTGATCTAAAACATTTCTTCTCAAGATTCTACTAGGACGGTTGATTCTGTTTGATGTGTCGACGACCAAGATTCGATGTCGTCGAAGTCACTAAAAGGAATAGCGTTGCAGTCACACACTCTAGAGCATTCTTGGACTTTCTGAAATTCTGGTTTAATTTTGAGTTCTGGAGTTCTGGGATAATTTTGTTTGGTTGGTAGGAAAACTTACATGGATTTTGCGTTGCAGTGCGGAGTTCTAGGTTTAATTTTGATGTTAATTTCTTTCATTTCCTTTTTTTTTTGGTTTAATTTTGAGTTCTGGGTTAATTTTGTTAAGGCCTCAACGTCTTTTTCTCAAAGGAATATACAGTGTGTGGTCTTTGTCATCACCGGCATGCTTTGCTCATCTCCATTTTCTAGTGTTTTACGCTGCCCATATACAACATGGCGTTGCATTTCTTTCTTAATTTCCTGTTCTCCTATTAACAAAAAATTGGGTCAATATTTTAGTCTGACACTTAATCTGGCACTGTACCAAACACTTCACTATTTTTATCTTGTTTAGTCTAAGCCAAGCCAGTCCAGCTTAATCCCTAAAGCTAGTTCAGTCCGAGATAGTCTAGTGCAACAAACGCACCCTAAAAGACAAAGCAAGGATGCCCATGTACACACAAAGTGCTCAACGAAGTGTTAATTTAAAAAATAGAGAAAAAAAATTACCCGTTACACACTATTTCTGTTTACAAAATCTTTAAATCTTTTATACTAAGACCATCCGAGGTTGAAATCCTGCATCTGCCACTGATTTCAATGATATGGGCTTGATCACTGGTCGGACCGTTCGAGTTGGTCACTCAAAGTTTATAGACCAGGTACAAGAAACTGAAGAAACTAAGTAACTGACTGAATCGGGGTTTACCTCGATCTGGGGATTTCAACGTGTGAAGTAATAAAATGTGTTTAGCAAGCTTTTGATGTTTAGACTTTACGGGGTTTGTGTGAATATCAAAATATTACTTTGACATAACGACATGTAGTTAGCGGCGAAGAGGGACGAAAACAGCGACAGGACAAAGTGTGTGCAGTCAGTGTTAATTATTAAAGATCAAAAGGTGATATCATGAGTTTATTACTAATCCTTTTGATTAATCAATCACTAATCATTCCCCTAGCACTAATCCTAGTACTAATAGTTCCTACTAATCCTTTTGATTAATCAATCACTAATCATTCCCCTAGCACTAATCCTAGTACTAATAGTTCCTGTTTCCATCAAACCATCAATTCCAAATTTCCATCAGCTTCACTTTCAGTTGTCAAGCCTGTCCTCTTCCCTCACATCAGCATTCTGCTTTTGGTCGTTTACTTTCCTCTATGGCACCGGGGTCTGTCTACCGTGTTAATTAACGGAGCAAATTTCTCTCATCGGTTCTCTTTTATTTGAAAGGTCATGATTAAGACATCTCAACATTTTGTGTTGTCTTTGTTTTTTTTTTTTTGTTTTTTTTAAAGAGAAATAAAATGAGGAAGTTGAGGGAGGATGGGAGGGAGGAAAAAGAGTCATACTTCATTAGAGCAACTCCACCCTTTAAAAAATGCGCTTGCATTCAATCCATTCAGTGAACAGTGATAAACTTTAATAAACAGTAATAAGTCAAATGCATCTCCACCCTTAAAAAATACGCTGGCACAAACGATCTCCACCCCTACAAAATATGCTGGCACTTAGCCCATTTAAAAAATATATTTTTTAATAATAAATTAAAAAATAGTTTTAATTTCTTATAGAATTTTTAATCAATTTCGTCACGCTACGTGTCATTATCCGAACATACTATTTTGTGAATAGATTTCCGCTAAGATTTTCAACCAATCCTAACGCATCTCGTGTCACTATCTTATTTGATGTGTTTAAATAAAGTTCCAAAAATAAATTTGAAATTACATAAAGTTTTAAAAATAAATAAGAAATTACACAAAGTACTAAACCATAAATAAGAAATTACATCTATTAATAAAAATAAATAATAAATTACATAAAGTACAAAAAATAAAGACGAAATTACATAAAGTACTAAAAATAAATACGAAATTATACAAAATATGTGGAGCTAGGATATGTGGTGCTAGGATTTTCGTTGCTAGGATCTGTGTAGGTAGAACCCCCTCAACTTGTTTCCGCATCTCTTGCACACCTCCTTAGCACGACGTCTCTTTTTTCCGAAATCCAAAAATATTTTGAATTTGGAGACAATCCTACTAGAGGCTTGTTCATAGTGTCATGATCTGCTTGAGCCATCATTTCTTCTCTAAGCATCTCATTTTCTCGATTAAGTGCTTCTCTAATCATCTCGTTCTCTCGATTAACTATTTCTCTTTGTCTCTCAGACGTCGTATTACGTCTCTCAGTAGCTGCTAATATTGTTGCCATAACAACAGCTTTTTCCTCATTTATAGCCGCTTCCTGCGCCATGTTCAGTTCACCTTGGTGAGCAAGTTCGTCCATATATTTAGTGTAGTCATTTTTGGAAGAACTACATTTTTTCTTTGATGCCTTTTTACCTTGAGGCCTGAGGGACTGACGAGTCGGTTAGGTCTCCAGCACTTCTTTAGGCGTCCCTTCCATCTCTTCAAATGTGTCGTCTTCTTATTCGGCCATGTTTGCCTCTGGCGAACTGTGTAAACCCATGTCGTGCATGACAACTTCTGGACCGGTTGCCACAATTTTGTATCTGGGGCAATCTTTGACAATTTGCCAACATTCTCATCTGCTGAATGATTTGTTATGGTTATTTGCATTGTAGAATGCTTGTGCTTGTAGTGTCTATAAATGTGGGATAAGACAGTATTATAAAATGCGGGTGTAACACAAATAAATAAATTAAAATATTGATGTGGGTGGAATGCATATAAATAAATAAAAATATTGTCACTTGATTCGCTAAACTTGTCCCACTACGCAGATTACCAAAAGCATGAGAGATGGTGTTTTTCCAACAAGTAAAGGATGCGTTGAGTTTTTTCCAACGACCTTGAAGACCTTGACTACTTCTGGCGTCTTTTCCATGTACATCGCCAAAAGCTTTCATAATTTTACTCCACGTTTCTCGCTTATCCATCTTATTACCCGTAATCGGGTCATAAGTAGTGTGAACCCAACATTCAAACAAAGTAAGACCTTCGATGAGCTTCCACGTAGTCATTTTTTCTCTAAAAAATTATATGAAAGCTTTGGTAGAAATTGTTGAAAATATTGAAATGCGGTGTAAGGTGGAATATGAGGGTTAGGTATTTATAGGGATTTTAAAATAAAATAAAATTTTGTATTTTTAACAATTTTTTTATCAATTTTAATTTAGGTAATTAATTTGGACTGTTGGATTTAAAAAAGATTCAAATCCAATAGTCTATACCTTGACACGTGGCCAAAAGTCATAATTCTGATCGTTGTGTTTTTTTTTTTAATTTTAATTTCTGGCAGAAAAATGTGGACCGTTAATCTCTGGATCGGACAGTCCAGATCAATTTCAAATTCAAATTTTTTTTACCGTTGGAAATCCAACGGTCCAGAAATCTAGCTGTTGGAAATCCAATGGTCGAGGACTGGCCACGTGGCCTCCCATCAGAAAGGTTTAGTGCGCCTACGTAAGCGCGCCCGCCTCAGTTTTGTTGTCGAAGATGCGTGTCCTTCCCATGCGCATGGCGCAAAAAAAATATAAAAGGCTATCTAACGTCATGCTGAAGTCAGATAAGCCATCTCTTCCCTTTGTTGATTTTGGGCCGGCATGTGGCTTGGCTTGGGCTGGGGTGGAGTTGCTCTTAATAACCTGTAAAATTGTAGATGCTCTGAAATGAACCAATTATTATATAAATTGCATGAGCTATATTGGACTTCAATGGATACTGCGACCATGTGTGCTAATAGAACGTGTGTGATGTGAGTTACTCTCTTCTAAATAGATGGACATAGATTTAGAGCTCTTATTAGTGCTAATAAGACGTGTATGATGTGAGTTGCTGAAACACCCCAACCCTTAATTATATGTATAATTTCGTTGTTCCCCAAAATGTTTATGAAATTATCAATTTAGTCCTTATTCCTTTACCCAATTGAGCTACCACGTGGCAGCACCCTATCAATCCTCGTGTTCTTTCTTTGTCTCTTTCCCGTAACCCCCTTCTTTCTTCTCTCCCTTTCTACACTCACTCCTGTCTCTCCCTCCCTCACTCCCCGATCTCTTACCTCTCGACCCACACCACCCTTCCTGACGTCAACGGCGTCCTCATCGTCATCATTTTCATCATCATCCTGCTGTCTCTCTCTCTTATCGCTGCGAGGCACGGAGAAGCCCAGAAAATACTCCGGTAAGTTTCTCACCTTTCTGATGACTAGTAAGCCTCGGTTCCCTTGAGATTCTTTCATCTTTGTCCCTTTTTACCAAATTCTAACCTTGAGTATGTTTTTAGGACGACGAAATCACATTGAGGCACCGTGGGTGTGCTAAACCCAATTTCCGGCGAGCTGTGGGTTACGAGCCCAAGTCCGGCCACCTTCAGTCCTTTCATGGCGAACTAAAGGTATAATTTCACTCATCTCAACTTCCTCTTCATATTGGTAGCTAGATTGAACCCTAAAGGCTACGTTTGCAGTCAGCCGGAGCTGTAGAAGCTCTAACGTTCTTTTCTGTTAGTTCCCGTCGGCGTCAGGCCCTTCAGGCCATCCATGAGCCTTAGCCCTTACTTGGACTGGCCCAGTTCCCTTTTGGTTATTTAGGTCGTGCATGTGCATAGTGAGTGTGTGTGTGTTAAGCCTCTGTGTGTGTGTGTGTGTGGCCGTGCATGTGTGTAGTGAGTATCTGTGTGTTGGGCCCGTGTGTGTGTGTCCGTATGTGGGTGTGTGCGTGTAAGCATGTGCACGTCTGTGTGGTGCGATGCATGTGTGCATGTGTGTTGTGCATGTATATGTGCATGCTGGAGTGTGTTGTAGGTGTTGTGTAGGTTTGGGCTCAAGCCCAAACCACCCTTTTTATTCCTAAACCTATCCAAAACCAAAACCCAATGAGTCCTAACTTTATTTAACCTAAACCTAAACCATAATCTTGATCCAAACCTTCAGCCTAGACTCAGTTGACTCGGTTAACGGTCAACGTTGACTTTTAGGGTTGACTTTTTAGGGTTTCGTCTGGGACCTCTCCTAGGCTAATTTCGACGTCCTAGACCCGTTTTCCTAAATTAAATCGTTTGAGTAGAGTTTGATTAAATGTGCTATTTTTGTGCTTAGGGGCAATTATTGTGACGTTTCTGTTTTCGCTAATAGCACAGTTTTTTGAGGCTAAGTACAGTGAGTTGACCCTTTTTAAAATTTGCATAATTTCATAGTTTAATTGCATAAATGAAATGCATGCCTTACGAGTTATTAACTGATTTTATGTTAAGCAGATTTATGAAATATGTTATTTATCGTCTCGTTTTTTGTGAGAAATTAATTGTTGGCCTATATTGAGCTATATTTTAAAATATCGTATTTTCTATAAAAATCATGAATTGGTAGACGAAATGACGATAGGATGCTAGAACATGTTTTAGAAACCCCTCTTTATAGTATGAAATGGTTATTTATGAGAGGCGTAACTATTTGTGCGTACCTAGTGGACACTATGACGCCTGGGGCGAGGATCTGGTGTTGGCAGTTAGATCGGGAGAAATAATCCCTAGTTACAGGCTGAGGGACACGGAGTGGCATTGGGCCGGGAGTTGGTAATCTCTGGTTACGGTCGCAGAGACCACGGTGCTGGCATAGGGCCGAGAGAGAGAGAGAGAGAGAGATATATATATATATATATATATATATATATATATATTTCAGTGATCTTACTAGAGTACATCACGCGACGAGACGATCTGTGAGACGTTTGATATTTTGTGTTCCACGATATGTCTCTTGAGATATTTTTGGCATGCTAGGATTTTTTTCATTAAACCTATCACTTATTATGCTAGTAGTTTTCTTTATATAAACTGTGGGGGTTAGTATCTTGATAACTGTTTTATTATTATTATATATATGAACTTGATCCACTCACCCTTGTTTTGCACCCCCTTTCAGGATTTAGAATCGAGGTATACGATCCCGACGTCAACGCTTTTGCATTGGCATATTTGAGTCCTCTTGATGTAGGACCCACATTTTTTATTTATTATTTTTTTTAATTTTTAATTTTACATTAATTCTTTTAGAACTCTAGTTAGTTATATGCTCTGAACACGTTCCTAAATTATTAATTTATTGTATTTTAAATTCATAACCCTTATTTACTTCTTATTCTTAGCTTTTGTATCAATTAATGATTTTCATCATCCTCGGGTGTCGGCCAGCACACGTATATCCTGTATTCAGGGAATATCAGGATCAAGGCGTGTCAGTTGCTCTCCTCTAAATATATGGACATAGACTTAGAACTCTTCTTGGATATGATGGATGTTGAGATTCCACCATAAAATCAATTGTCAATATGGGAAATATAATAAGCCCATGCAAGGCTCATTCTCTTATCAATATGAGATTCATTCTCAACATACCAGGGCAGGCGTGTTGAGAATAGGCTAACACGTATTTTTCAAGTCTAAAACGTGGACAACACATCGGAGTAACGTAGAGCACATGTGCCCATTTGACTTCACACGTGAAACAACATGTTTTGATACCATGAAGAAAGTTGAGGTTCCATCATAAAACAATTCGTAATATGGAGAATCCAAACTTACTTAGAAGTTCATGCAAGATCTCTCTTCTTATCAATGTGAGATCATTCAACAGATATAACATGAGATGTACCCCTTCATTAGTATTTCTTTTATTCTGTTTTGTCACATGATGAGAGAGTTGTTGTAAAATCGACGATAGGTGCAGTGGTATAAATGAAACAAAACACAAAATTTACGAGGTTTCTCTACAGTCAGTGTGATTGGAGTACGTCATCGGGGCAGCAGTGGTGCTTTCATTATAATCTGAAATAATAAGAGTACAAAGATAACTCTCTCTATTATCTCCTCTCTTCTTCCTCTCTTTTCTCTCTTCCTCTTCCTTCCTTTCCTTTCTTTCTTTCTTTTCCTTCCTTTCTTTCCCATGAACCTCTCTCTACTTATCTCCTTGTAATGCTCTATTTGTAAAGCAAACATTATGAAAGCAAACAAAAAGTTCACTATTTAACTTGTGAACCTTTACTATATACATGTGGGCAAACATACCTATTGTTTTACAACACTCCCCCTTGAATACCCACATAAGTCTTCAATTAACTTGTTAAAATCTTGATCTGTTTTGGATGCTCCCCTTGATGAGTATCTCCCCCTGATCTTAAAACATTTAGGCTAATCGTTGATCATTCTGCTTCAGTTTCTTAGCAAAAAGAGTTGTCGAAAGAGGTGATTTACTTGTTGTTAACTTTCCACAGGCTTGTTCTTGAACTAAGCTGGAGGGCTTTCTGCTAGACTTGCTTCAAAAGTCTGAATTTACTCCTTTTATCTGGAGCGGAATTTGATTCAAGGGTAGTGGACACTTGATCTTGAATCGGACTTGTGATTTCTTCAAGGACTTTCGAGGCTTGATGTTGAATGAAGTTGTATCGTGAAGAGCTTCACGTGGCAAATGATCTTCGACTTTGTTGGGGATGAATTAGCACATGTTTGTTGCACTTGTCTCCACATGTTTCAATGTATCATTTTCACTTTCCTTACTTGCTCCCTTGCTTAAGTAGTATTTTCCCTGTTTTTCCCCCATGCATGTGTGGCATCTTCTCCTGCAGTATTTGCCCTCTGATGTAGGAGTGGAATGCAACCCTTGCATTTGGATGGTTCATCATTTCTTGGTGACTGGAGACCCAGCTCCAACAGTAGTTGAAGATGACTACTCGAGAGCTAGGTAAGCAATCAGGAAAGGTTTCAGGCAGTCAGTTCCTTATTGGGAGTTTGAGTGGAGGTTCCGACATATTGTTTTCTTTATCCTTGTCTTTGCAGGTAAGAACAAGGATAAAGGAAAGGACATGGAGATTGCATGATATGAGATACTCTTGCTCTCGTCCTTGAAGATATGAGATAATCTTGCTCTGGTGTGACTTATGTGAAAAGGTATTCTCAGAGATGAGGAAGAGTTGGACATTATTGCAGGTCTGCATTGTTATGGAGAACAGAGGTCGACATATATAGAGATTTCCCAATAGCAAGTGGTGGTGCTGTGCTTTTACTCTTGTCAGCAATTGTGGTGTAAATAGAACAGTAAGATTTACGCATTTTCAACTTTGTCAGAGATCTTTGACAAAGTTGCACGCGATATTCAAAAAAGCTGAGATTGTGTCTGAAAAATGCCAACGAACTTTATTCAGGAAAATCTGGCTTTTGAAATTCGGAGAGCTGTGTCGCTTCGATCTTTGAACAAATGGCTCGGTTGGATCTTCTTTTATAGAAACATCAATTGTGTTCAAGAGTATGCTCAGATAGTTGCTGCTTGAGAAATTTCCCCCTTCTTGCATTTCTGAAATTTTATTTGACCTCATTTTTCCTTCATCATTTTTGAAAATGACTTGCCCATCTAACATTTGCTTAGATTTGAGTCTTAGGAGTGATGCAGACGAGCAGCGTCAGGATAACATATGGCGCTTCTTATCTTCTAATGGTCCTCTTACGGTTTGGGACTCTGTGATGAAAAATAACATAATCGCTATTGTGGTAGCTAGGAATCTTCTCACTCCAAAGGATAATAGAATCCTTTCAAAACGGTCTGACGAGTTGGCCGTTCAAGACTCCTTGGCTCTTAGTATTCAGTGTGCAGGCTTTGTATCCAATATGGGCCAACGCCTACTTGCTCAAACTCGCCAAGTTGAATCATTGATAGCTGAGGTGGCAAGTCTTAAACAAAAGATCAGAGGGCTCAAGCACGAGAATAGAGTGTTGCACGTGCTTGCAAATAATTACTCGACGAGCATGAAAAGAAAGCTTGACCAGCTGCAGGAATCCGAAAGTCAAATTCAAAGTGATCACCAGAGGTTCATTGCTAGATTTCGAAAGCAATTGATGCCTTCCCATTCTAGTGTTTTGCTAAGTACTGGGGTGCCACATGATCAATCTCCAGTGCCTCTCCCTTCTGGGGTACTTCCGAGTACTGAGGTTTCACATGAGCAACCCTTGTAAAGGCTTCATCCTGTTAGTTTGTTTTAACTTATGTGTATGTACATATCTATAATTTCTCGGAGATATTTATAGATAAACTTTATTTCATTCAATGTATTGTGCTAAATATAATAAAGTATATACTTCACTAAGATGTGGTACTTCTGGACCAAATATTAATTTATCTTTACCCTCACGAAGATAAATGATTATTCTTAGTGTCTAAATTATTTGAGTATTCAACTCATAATCTTCAATCCATATGGTTCTTTAACATCATGGATAAGATTCGTGTTGGTAGATTGTTCGATCTGCAGCTCGAGACAATATTTCGCTCAACACTTTATAATTTTTCTTGACTCTTCAGGAGTCTCAATTTAATATCATCAACTCTTCAGGAGTTCTAACTCATTGACTTTTGCAAGAGATTTTAGTATGTTGCAACAATATCATAATGATAGTACTCACTAAGGCAATTTATACCATCCATTGGTATTGAGTACATAATTTATGCTTTACCCTTTGGGGGCTTACTTCAAGGATCCTCCAGGGATTTTCTACACTTCATGACACATTTTCCTTTGGAATTTATACAGAGCAATTTGCTCCCATGTATACTTAAGGGATTTACTTATGGAGATATGATGTGGGCGACTCATAACCCTTTATATATAATTCTCCATTCATATGAACTCGTTTACAAGAGTATAATTAGTAACCTTGTGTCATATCATGTAAGTGTATTTCATTGTATTACAAATGCCTATATGTAACCTCATTGGTTCAACATCTTTTGACTATTTGTATTATATTCAAGTATATAGGTCCATTTTTCCACTTTCTTACAAAATTGTAATGGAATTGCCTTTCTCCATTTTGGCCAATAAATTTTGGTGACGAAAAAGAACGGGACTCAATATCAACACAGCTAATTGATGAATTTAGTAGCTACTTATAAAAACCAAAATTATCATTGGTTATCATCAATCTGTGATCCCATATTCTCATGTGCATGCGCATGCATAAAAACTTTTCATTTCTTTTGGATATCCATTGCCTGTTCAAGGGCATTATACTATCTCTTCAGGATAATTATAATTTAAAGAATGCGGATCATAACCTCTTCTTGAGCGTTATAGAGCTTGGATTTTAATCTCCACTTCTAGGAGTTGAGTCATTTAGAACCTATACGTCAATCATGCTTCATGCATGAGACATCAATATTCCCATGTTTGCGGATTGTCCTTTCTGTGACGTGTATCCATGTGGTGACTGTCATGCTTCTGGCATGCAATAGTTATGCTTCGGGAATGCAATAGTTCAGTAGTGCCATATTCTTCTTCTTTCAAATAACTAAACCTTTTGAGTCTAAAAGTCTACCACGCTTCAGGCGTGCAACAGATAAATCATTTATTGTCCCATTATTTTGTCCAACAAGGACATCAATTCTTGTAGGCACATTTGCAGCAAGTATATATAATTTCATCACTTTCGTTGCATCATTCAATTATTCATATTTCATTTTCTCATTGTTTGCTTCGTGAATCAAAATAAGACAAATTCTCTTCGTTCTTCTGGAACAGTATTTTCTTATCATTCTTCTGGAATGATATTTTCTCATCGTTCTTCTAGAATGATGTTATTTTCTCCCTCTAATGGCAGAAAATTTGTCAGATCAAAATGATAGTCTGCAAACCACGCGGTAAACATATCCCCAGTCAAGGATTTCAAATATTGAATGATAGATGGTGTTCAACATCAATGCCTAATCCGTGATGATGCCTCATTTCAGTACGTTATGGCAGTCTTACAAGCACATAGACAACACAACCAAAAACTCGTAAAAGTATAATGCTTGGCTGGTTCCCAAACACGAGTTGTACTGAGAAGTGTTGATGGTTGGTAACATGTCTCAACCGAATTAATAATGCATCATGTAAAATCTACATGTCCCCATGTAGAAAACTGGCAATTTCGTTTTCATGAGCAGAGCGTTGGTAATCAATTTCACCCACTTAATGAATGCTTCTGCTAAACCATTTTGAGTATGGACATGAGAAACTTCTGGTCCTTATTTAATAGTCTGTGAACTGAGACTCTTATGTCCTTTATTACAATTAAGTTGAGGCACTGCGGCACTTCAAACTTACGGTACTCATCTAGGAACTTCATGTCCTGATCTTCAGGATCAAGGGACATCATACCTGATCCTTTTGCGTGATGAAACTTCAGGTCTAATCATTTTTATATGATGAAGATCAAGAAACTGTAGGTTCTGATCTGATTAAGAAAGTTCAGGTTCTGTATAGATTCGTCGTAACAAAAGATAAGTACAATAAATAAATTAAAGCAATAGGCGGTAATTCCAGTCATAATGAATAAATTGTATTTAAGTAAATAAAGCTTGTGACAAGGGCTTTAATTCAGCACCATCAAAACTTAAAGCAATAGGCGGTAAAACCGTCCATGGTAAATAAATTGTTTTAAAGTAAATAAAGCTTGTGACAAGGGCTTTGATTCAACACCATTCACATAAATATCAAAGCTTTAAAGCAAAAGGTAATAATTCTACCCACTGTAAATAAATTGCTTTAAATAAATAGAACTTGTGACATGGGATTTAAACAAACACCATGCACATAAATATCAAAACTTTGAAGCAAAGGGTAATAATTCTACCCACTGTAAATAAATTGCTTTAAATAAATATAATTTGTGACATGGAATTTAAACAAACACCATGCACATAAATATCAAAACTTTGAAGCAAAGGGTAATAATTCTACCCACTATAAATAAATTGCTTTAAATAAATAGAACTTGTGACATGAGATTTAAACCAACACCATGCACACAAATATCAAAGCTTTGAAGCAAAGGGTAATAATTCTACCCACTGTAAATAAATTGCTTTAAATAAATAGAACTTGTGACATAGGTTTCAAACCAATACCAAGCACATAAATATGCCAAAACAGAAAATGCAATGATTAAGTCATCATCTTTTGCTTTTTCTTTTTCTTGGTCTGCCACTTCTTTTGTTTGATTCCTTTTATTTTTATTTTTATTTCACAGTTCTGAAGTCATTTTGGTTACTCAGGAAATAATAGTAACAATAGGTTTCAATTGGTGTTCCTCCTCCGGTGAGTTTTGAAAAAGTCAAAACGGTTCCCATAAGTTTTGGAGTCAAGAGTGTCTGCAACTTATGAGACGATCAAACCGTTAGATTTAGGTCAAATTTTATTATGATAAGGATAAGAGGATACTGAACAACTTTCGTGAAGAAACAATTTCGATCTGATCTACCAAAATGGAGTTTTTGTACTCAGAAGGTGGCTGTCTAGTTTTATGCGGAAATTGGAAACTGGTTTGGCATTTCAGACATCTGCGACAATCGCACCGTTAAAGTTTTCTGAAATTCTGATATGTTGTAGATATTGTGCGGACGAACAACTTTTAAGAAGAAAGTATTTCAATCCGAGGTCCACAAGTTAGAGTTTCAAGGCTGTTTACATGGCTGTCCAATTCTCTACGAATTTTGAGTCTGTACTCTTTTGCTTCTGCAAATGATGATATACAATCCTACAACAATATATATAGTTGCTTTAAGAAAATCAATTGTACTGAGATTTGAAGATGAAATGAAAAGATTTTCTTATCTGTGAGATTCCAGTTGAAGGAGGTGAACAGGATTTGTGGCGTTGTGCTTTCCACTGACATGAGAGCTTCTCGTGCTGATAACGTGTTGTAAAATTGACAGTGAGTGCAGTGGAATAAATGAAACAAAACACAAAATTTACGAGGTTCCTCTACAGTCAGTGTGACTGGAGTACGTCCTCGAGGCAGCAGTGGTGCTTTCATTATAATCTGAAATAATAAGAGTACAAAGATAACTCTCTCTATTATCTCCTCTCCTCATCCTCTCTTTTCTCTCTTCCTCTTCCTTCCTTTCTTTTCTTTCTTTCTTTTCCTTCCTTTCTCTCTCGTGAACCTCTCTCTACTTATCTCCTTGTAATGCTCTATTTGTAGAGCAAATATTATGAAAGCAAACAAAAAGTTCACTATTTAACTTATGAACATTTACTATATACATGTGGATAAACATACTCATTGTTTTACAACAAGAGTGTATATCCTGGTTACATCCCAAATTTTTTTCCGTCATAAGTCGCAAACTATACCATACTATACAAATGAGTGGACATATCATAATTACACTCCGGATTTTATTAAAAAAAAAACTTATATAAAACGTATTCATCGTCAGGTACGTTCATCTTAGACGAGTGGCTTTCCATCCATGGACGGATGGACCAGAGGCCGTATAGGCGATAGCTTTACTAGAAGTGTCTAGGCGAATGAAAGCAGGGAGACCCACCCAGAGCTCTCAAAAGTCTTGTCGGCTACAAGAGAAACAAACAAAAGGATTATTCCTAATGTGTGGAGGATGAGAGCATATAATCTGAACCGTCCATATCCAAAGACACGTGTCTGATCTGTTTGAACCCGGACAGTAACACACGTCTTATTGGGGAGAGGCAGGTGTAGATTTGACTGCAAGACGCAGACATGCAACTGGTTTCGCTATTTATATATGTACAATTACGCAGCTAATCCGCTTTTTCAATGCACAAAAACGTGCACACAGTTTTGGTGATCTGCCATCTGATGTAATCAAAACATAGATGCATTGTATTTTGTTCTCCGAACTCCTCCACCAGGGAAATGGAAAGGGATCATTTTCCGATCCCTTCTTCTTAATTCACTAAATTAAGGGATTCGTATTGTTAAAATTTGATCCAACGTTTGAAGTTATTATAACTTTTAAAATAAGTCATTATTTATAGTCGTTTGATCAAATTTCAACGAAACAGATTCTCTGATTTGATGGATTAGGAGGAAATGATCTGAAGATGATCCATTTCCCAGGAAATAACTTACATATGCTTCTGGAGACGCTATTGTCTTTTCAAAATGACATTATGCTATCATGTGTTTGAATTCTACGTAGTACTGTGTTATTGGTTTGGAACATTTCTTCTTAAGAGTGCATAAATTGTTACTCATATGCTATTGTTCACATGTTATTTTTAATTTTTTATCGTTGGATAAAATAAAATGAAGAGATTAATAGTAAAAAATTATCAAAAATGTGTGAATAACCCTTCATAATAAATACGGGCACTTTGACTCTGTTGGATGTGGAGAAACACGTCACATTTGGCTCAATAATGGCCTTAGTGGAGGTAAATCGAGTACTAGCTAGTGATTTGATTTGAGTAGGATTAAGTGTGAAGTGTCTTCGGTGCTAATATCTGATTACGAAAAAGGAAGGTTTATGCAAAATCTTATGACACAAATTAAACACAAGTTTGTTAGTCTTGCATCTGTTCGTACATCGTATGAGTTTGGACGCCAGACAAACTACATCAAACACTTGATCTTAGTTATAAAGTGTACTTGCTAGTGAGTTTATATGTTCAGTAATGTTAGGGAGTTAGGGTGCGTTTGTTGCGCCGGACTGTCTCGGACTGGACTAGCTGCCGGGACTAAGCTGGACTGGCTTAGACTGGACTAAGCTGGACTAACTTAGTGAAGCGTTTGGTGCAGTCTCGGACTAAGAAGCAGGATAAGAAAAACAGTACTGTTCACCAGATTTGTGTTTGCTTAGACTAGAACTACAAATTGTTGTCATTGTATAATAGAGTAATGCTACAAATCTCATGATATGGGTTAATTGGAGCATATTTTTGCCATGTATATTATGAATCTTAAAAAAAATTGACAATTGTTTTGTTTCTATTACCTGCTAATAGAATTGAGTTTAATTTGCAAATGTAGCTTGATTTAAACTCTATCACCCAACAGAAGAAAAATAATAGTGGCCAATACATGCAACTTCAACAAATACAAGTACATAAGATCTCCATAATTTAGAAAATCCTAGTTAACATTAGTTAACATTAGCCAAAATAGATCTCCATAATTTACAAAATGGCTAGTTAACATAAGCCAAAATACTAGTGCAAAGCTAAGTTATAAGTCATAACATAAGATTGTATGATTAATAAAATACATCCATGTTAACGTTAATAAAATACATCCATGTTAACATTAGCCAAAATCCTCATCCGCTTGCGTTGTCGCTTAAAAGCCTTTGGACGAACACTTTCTTGAGTTCCGGTTTGATTGCCCTGAACACTCCCACATTTTTTGGTTTATCCAAAATAAGAGACAATGCATCAATTTGATCCATAGGAGAGAGACCCATTGCTTCAAGTTCATTAGCTATGTCAGTATGATCTGCAGTACCTTGAACTAAAGCTTCAGTTACCATTTGCATCCTCTTCCCACTTTCAACATAAAAATCTTTCAGTCCACTGATAAGTGCCTCGGTTCCATCACTTGAACTTCCCACAGCTCTTTTCCTCTTTCTTTGGCTATTTTCAGATGGGGTGCTTTGTTGGCTTTGTTGGTTCATTGAAGAAACAAAATTTTCACCTCCAATATCACTTTCACCAACATGATCATGACTTTGTTCCTCCACCATTTGAGCAGGGGTTTCGGCTACATTACCCGTAGCCCGATCTTTTCCAAATATATATGCAAATCTATCAAACAGTGGAAAAGGTTTGCTTCTCCATCCATCGGTTTCTTTATTTCTCTAAGATTATATCAACATAGCAAAACTAAAATTTAGCATGCGTAACAAATATAGCAGCAAGAATATAACTAATGCATAAATAAAATAGGATATGAACCTGCACATAAGTTTGCCATGCGTCATCACTGTCAACTTCAACGCACTTTTTGACATCATTCCATGCAAATCCACTTGTGTTTATCATGTCAACGACCATACTATATGTTTTTTTCCATTTCTTCAACTTGGACTCAATATGTGGATTTGCCTTTATATTTGAATGAGGACATAAAACATTGACAGCTTTTGCTATTTCAACCAAAGTACCTTGTTTGAAAGCACCGGTGTCACACAATTGCTTCCGAGCAACAAAATCCTCAAGAACTCCTAGTAATACTTCTTCCTCAAATGCTTCCCATTTACGCCTTCTTCCTTTTGGCTCTTGAGTAGCATTCAAAATATTATCGTTATCCATACCTAAACAAAAAATATTTTAATGAAGGAAAATATCATACAAATAATCAATTTGCATAATATCCAATCAACTTGCATAATATCCAATTAATTTGCATACCATCCAATCATTGTGCTAATATCTAACAAATGCATGATAAAAAGGAATACTAAAATAAAATGTTATCATTAAAACATATAGCTAGTTCGGTTGCTGGTTCCTAATTGTTCTCCACTCATTATACATTTCCTGAGCCATATCATTCCTCATTGCAGTCCACTGGTCCGATGTTTGAACACTACCAACATATTCACCTTCTTCTGTATTTTGTCCATCTTCTATTATTGGCAAATTCTCCATTGGATCTACTGACATCTCTTGCCTAATAAGATTGTGTAGTAGGCAACAAGCGGTAATTATTCGACCTTGTGTCCTTATCGGATAGAAAGATGGACTCCTTAGTATCGACCACCTTCCTTTTAGCAAGCCAAAACAGCGTTCAATTACATTCCTTGCCTTAGAATGCTTCATGTTAAAATATTCTTCCTTATTAGAAGGTGTTCGTCCCTCCCATTCAGATAAATGATAAGGTATTCCTCTATAGGGTGCAAGGAATCCTTCACCATTTGTATAACCACCATCTACAAGGTAATAACAACCTAATGAAAAAAAAAACAGACCTTATTAGTGTTTTGTAGTTGACAAACAGAACTAAACCTAACTTACAAAGTTGAGACTAAGTAATAGTCTTACCCGCTGGTACCTTAAAACCATTAGGCCTACTAATCGCATCATGTAGCACTCTAGAGTCTGATGCGGAACCCTCCCACCCCGGAAACACATATATGAACTGCATATCTCCTGAACACACACCTAACACATTAGTTGCGACTCGACCCTTTCTTGTTCGGTATCTTGGTTTGTCAATTTCAGGTACATGCACATCAATGTGTGTTCCATCCAATGCTCCCAAGCAATTCTTAAAAACCAAAAATAATAAACTTTTTGTTAATTTATACAAAGGGAATGAAGAGTTAAAGCTTAGGGAAAATGAAAAAAATTTCTCATCATACCTTAAAACATCGCCACCTAGCATCTGTACAATCAATAGGCACAGGCTGGGGGACTTTTAGTAGGGTACCTTGTAATCGCAAAATTCCTTGCAATACGCTATTGAAATACCTACTTATAGTCTCTCCCGACCTATAAAATCTACCGCCAACACTACGATTCTTAGTATGATGTGCTAATATTTGTAAAGTCATACACACCTGTTCCTCTACAGACACCAAACCATCAGTTTTTACCCTCCCATCTTGACGAAGTAAGTCGCATAATATGCCAAAAGTCCTTCTATCCATTCTCAATTCGTTAACACATTCAGTATCAGTATTCCCTATTATACCATTCAGATAACACAAACTAATCTCTCGTCTAATAAGTGAACGGTTAGTCAATGTGGGTCGTTCAACATGTCTCTGTTTGCCACGTAGCATCATCACCACAAGAATCGTACAAATACAAATTGTCTCCAAATAAGACATCTCTAACAATAAGATCAATAAAAGCTTCCTTCGATCCATATCTATCCAAACAAAAAAAAAACAATAAACAAATTAACTAAATCATTAACCCGAGGCAACAATTATACATATGGCGTTGAAAAAAAAAAGTTATCATTAACCCGAGGCAACAAATATACAGGTGGCGTTGAAAAAAAAAAAATTTCATTAACCCGAGGCAACAAATATACAGGTGGCGTTGAAAAAAAAAAAGTTTTCATTAACCCGAGGCAACAAATATACAGGTGGTGTTGAAAAAAAAAAACTTTTCATTAACCCGAGGCAACAAATATACAGGTGGCGTTGAAAAAAAAAAAATTTCATTAACCCGAGGCAACAAATATACAGGTGGCGTTGAAAAAAAAAAACTTTTCATTAACCCGAGGCAACAAATATACAGGTGGCGTTGAAAAAAAAAAAGTTTTCATTAACCCGAGGCAACAAATATACAGGTGGCGTTGAAAAAAAAAACACTTTTCATTAACCCGAGGCAACAAATATACAGGTGGCGTTGAAAAAAAAAAAGTTTTCATTAACCCGAGGCATCATATTCAAAATGTTCTACTCTTATACATCTATAAACATGTGTCTAAGAACACTAGTATGAGGATTGCTATCATTGCTAGGCATTGCATGTGAAAAGGGAAATTAAAGGACACCTGTAATGCAGTAGCCTTAGCCTTAGCCTTCCGTTTATGCTCCTCTTCTCTGCAACCAACAACCACAACAAATTGCAATTCAGCATCAACCCCACACAATACAAAACATTCACATTGTATACACACTGCATACATACACACTGCAAACACAGTACATACATACACACTACATACACTGCATACACTACACACACACTACATACACTACACACACACACTGCATACATACACACTGCAAACACAGTACATACATACACACACTCACATACACTACACACACACACTACATACACTACACACACACCCTGCAAGTACACACACAATGCATACATACATACACACACTGCATACATCCTGCATACACCCTGCATACATACACACTGCATACATAGTACACAAACACACACACACTACATACACTACACACACACACTGCATACACTACACACACACCCTGCAAGTACACACACAGTGCATACATACATACACACCCTGCATACACCTTGCATACATACACACTGCATACACAGTACACAAACACACACATTGCATACACCTTGCACACACAGTACACACACACTGCACACACACACTGCATACACACTCATTCACACACACACTGCACACACACACACTGCTTACACACTGCACACACACACACACTGCACACACACTCACACTCACACTCACACTTACTCACACTCACTACATACACTACACACACACACTGCATACATACACACTGCAAACACAGTACACTACACACACTACATACACTTCATACACTACACCCTGCATACATACACTACACACACACTGCATACATACACACTGCAAACACAGTACACTACACACACACACTACATACACTACACACACACACTGCATACACTACACACACACCCTGCAAGTACACACACACTGCATACACCCTGCATACATACACACTGCAAACACAGTACATACATACACACACTACATACACTGCATACACTACACACACACTACATACACTACACACACACACTGCATGCATACACACTGCAAACACAGTACATACATACACACACTACATACACTACACACACACACACACACACACACTACATACACTACACACACACACTGCATACACTACACACACACTCTGCAATACACACACAGTGCATACATACATACACACACTGCATACACCCTGCATACATACACACTGCATACACAGTACACAAACACACACTGTATACACCTTGCACACACAGTACACAAATGACACCGTAATCTTATATTATTACATACGAATCGAATAAATTCAAGATACAAGATCTTTGGACCAATTTTATGAATCAATATTCTGTTAAACGTCCTTGATTCGGTATCAATTTCCTAAGACACATAAAGCAGAATAATAGAGCAACAGAGTAAAACCAGAACTCAAACTAATCAATCGTGCCTCAAGAAGATCTCCCTATTTAGATCATATCACCAGATTCACCACATCCATTTCTACCAAATATCATGATGCAGACTATCCGTTCCAAACCATTAACGTAATCCGAATGAAACACTCAAAACCAAGAGCGATGCACACATCTAAACATAAAGTTGATAAAAATCTCAACATTAAAGAACCATTTCAACTATATTGGCATAGAAGAAAAACCAAACGTCTGTGTGTGTATACATATGCAACTCAACCACTACATTCCTTATCGAAACTTTTGATTCGTTTATAAAATTGAACAAACAACAATTACCAAAATCAAATTAATCCGAATTCCAACTAATAAACAACCTAATCAAATCATACATCGATCAAGCAAACCAATCAAATCTCCACAATTTCCATCAATAATTTTCAATCAATGGATTTGATTAGATCCAATAAATACCTAAACAGATCCAACGATGATATTGTTGATGGGGATGAAGATCAGCTTGACGAAGAACCCGACGAAACCCATCACGACGAACCCGATCGCTGTCCGGAGCGCGACCTTGGAGAATTCTACACGACAATCAACCATCAAATCTCATCAATTACACATGCATATCAAAGAATATAACTTGTGAGAAAACACAGATCCGACCCGAATGCTGAATTACCTTTGCGATCGGGCTTGTGGCAGCGCTTGACGAGGCGAATGCTGTCCTTGGAGAACTCTCGGAGCAGATATGTTACGTGAAGACGAGGGAGCGGACGACGAGAGGAACAGATGAGGAGCAGGATGCAGATGAGGGCGACCAGGATGCAGCTGACGGCGAGCAGGACGCAGAGATGAGGATGAGGAGGACGACGTGAGGGAGGAGGTCTTACGAATCCGGACGTTTTTGGGGTGGTTCGCTAAGAACTGCTAGCGAAGGGTTTAATCCGTGCGAGTCGGATCTAATCCCATTAAACGTAATCCTTGCCCCTACCAAACATCAGACTACAATACCAATTAGCGTAGTCTAGTCCAGTCCCCCCTAAGAAGGTCAAACAAACACGCCCTTAAAGTTTTAGACTAAATTTACAAATTAAATAAGTATTACCAATAAGAAGCAAACACGTCAACACTATCAACACTTAAGTAATAATTCAAGGATAATGCTAGGGAGACTAAAGTTTTAAACCAAATTTATAAATCAAATGATGTGTCACCAATAGGAAATAAGCACATTAATCACCACTTAAGTAATAATCTAATCATCAACATCAACATCCACATCATTTTGTTTAGAATTTTGGTCTCCTTAGTATTACCCATAATTAAATCATCAACTTTCACATAATTTAGTTTAGCAAATTTAGTTAAAAATGCTGCTCTTGCCACATAATTGTATTATTATTTGTATTATCTCTCTAATAGAGATGAAACTCACATGAGATGGCAGACCCTACTTCTATTAGAGAGATGGTTCAATAGGTGGTAAATGTAGTACTACCGAATTTAGTTTCCTAGCATTACCTATATATGTACTCACCTTTTTATTTGGTCCAATAAAAAAATTACAAATGTTCTTTACTTTTTGAAGCTCAAGAAAAATTAAGGGGTGTGCTATTCATCCACCCATTTTTACTTCCTACACACACTTTTCAATTTTCGACTGTCAGATTGATTGAATTGAAGAAAAGCAAATGATATAAATTAACAAAAGGTGTGTTAGAAGGAAAAATGAATGTGTGATAGCACCACCCAAAATTAATAGTATGTCCATTATTTTTTACACCAATAAAACATGTGTTAAAATAGGATTGGACAAAATAAATAAGTGAGTACTTATCAGTGGAAAAGGATCCTGTAATCATGATCGTTCATCGTATATCGTGCTGTCAGTTTTCGTTCAGATTCTTTTCCTGGGGATCCTGTGATCGTGACCGTTCATCATATATTAGTTTTCGTTAAGTACTATTTATATTTAATTTTAAATTTTAAATTTTAAATGATTTCTGAACACACAATATATGATGAACTGTCACAATCATAAAATCTCTAGTATTCCCAAAAAAAGAATCCGACGAGGATCATTTTCCCTTTTCAGTGAGATTCGTATCTGTATGAGGGAGAGGATTTTATTTATTTATTTATTTGGTTCGAAAGTTAAAAACCTTGAACAAATGATTAGTTGAAGAATTGTTTGTTTAGTACAATAACATAGAAATTTATTGACCAAAAAAAAAAAAAAAAACATAGAAATTGGAATAATATAATTCCTTCATCATTGGTAGTACACGCATTGCACCCACGACTGTGCACTTTATTATTAACATGCATAAAAAATTATTGAATATAAACATGTGTTTTTCACACTACGACCGAAGAAGACAAAATTAAAAAAAAAAAAAAAAAAAAAACAAATAATTAACGAATTCAAACCCTTATAAACATGCGGTTGCTGGAAGCTAGTTTTTGCTTAGTCTCAGTTCCTTGAGTTCACGTCTGAGATGGGAATATTCATGTCGCTCTTCACACAACCTACATTCTTTGTTTTCTTAGCAATGATTCTCTATGTTTTGCACGTCATTTTTTCAAGATTCCGGCGAGTCTATGAGTTTTCGTGCCAAGGTCCGGCGAGCTATCCCGTCATCGGGTGCTTCATTTCCTTCTACTACAACCGCAGCCGCCTCTTGGATTGGTACACCGACCTCCTTGCAGAATCAACCACCAACACCATTGTCGTCCACCGCCTCGGCGCACGGCGGACAGTAGTCACGGCCAACCCGGATAATGTGGAGTACATGCTCAAGACCAACTTCAACAACTTTCCAAAAGGCAAACCATTCACTGAAATTCTTGGGGATTTTCTGGGATATGGTATATTCAATGTGGACGGCGAGCTTTGGCGCACCCAGCGCAAGTTAGCTAGTCATGAGTTCAGCACCAAGTCTCTGCGTGAATACATGGTGAGAACGTTGGAGGAAGAAGTGGAAAAGGGTCTACTGCCGCTGATGGAGTCGCTGGCGACGGCGGCCCAAGTGGTGGACTTGCAGGAGTTGCTAAGGAGATTTGCTTTCAATGTGATTTGTAAGGTGTTTTTGGGTGGTGAGCGGTGCTGCTTGGATCCCTCTCTGGCCAATCCGCCGCTCGCAGGGGCTTTTGACACGGCGTCGGAGATTTGCGCAAGGCGCGGAGCAGCTCCCGTGTCCATAATTTGGAAGATGAAGAGGTGGCTTGGAGTTGGTTCGGAGCAAAAACTAAGAGTTGCGATTGAAGAAGTTCATGCCTACTTTAAGGACATAATCGAGAGGAGGAAGAAGGAGCTTGAAGAAGCTGAGAGGGATAGCGGAGCTCACGAAGACCTTCTAACTCGGCTAATAACGGCGGGGCACGAGGAGGAGGTGACGAGGGACATGGTGATAAGCTTTATCATGGCGGGGCGGGACACTACTTCAGCGGCAATGACATGGCTCTTCTGGTTGCTTTCCCGCCAACCAGGTGTGGAGGAAGATGTGCTGAAAGAGATCGAATCCGCCGGAGAAAAGATGTCGGATTTCGAGTCTTTGGAGTTGAGCTTGTTGAAGGCATGCCTTTACGAGTCCATGAGGCTTTATCCACCGGTTGCTTGGGACTCGAAGCATGCCGTAGTTGATGACTTGTTGCCCGACGGGACCCGCGTCCAGGCCGGCGATAGAGTGACCTATTTTCCCTACGGGATGGGAAGAATGGAAGCGCTGTGGGGGAAGGACCGGTTGGAATTCAAGCCGGACCGGTGGTTTCTGGAACCGGACAAGGAGAGATCGGCTGTGAAAAAAGTATGTCCTTACAAGTTGCCTATTTTCCAGGCGGGTCCGAGGGTTTGTCTGGGGAAGGATATGGCTTTTATTCAGATGAAATATGTGGTGGCTTCGATTCTCAGACGGTTTGAGATCAGACCGGTTGGTTCCGGTGAGCCGGTTTTCGTGCCGCGGCTGACGGCTCACATGGCCGGCGGGTTGAAGGTTCTAATCCGCAAGAGAGGGGACTGACAATATTAAAATTAGGAGTCAATGGTTCTCAGTATTTAAGATTTCTTGGACAGTGTAACATGCGGTTATGCCTCAAATGTAACACATGGATGTTGTTTGTTTATTTATTTATGTACATAATGCATATAGTAAACTCCACTACACGTGTCTCGTTTTGGTTCGTAAATCACGATCATCAGACGTTGGACATAATTTCACCAATTGTCCCAATAGTACCCATTTTCACTTTCGTTAATATAATCGTTGAGCGGTGATAAACCCACTCCTTTGTCTTATCTTCTCATTAACATTTTAGTAAAAATGTTAAAGGCATGTTAATCCTTTTATAAAAAAAAAAACTTTTAAACCTTTATTATTTTATTATAATTAATGTTATTATAGCTAAAAAAAAACCCAGCTACCATTTCTCTTGTCCCCAACCCTTTTCTCTCTCTCCCCACTACTGTCTCTCCATCTCTCTCTCAAACTGGGAAAACTGAAAATCTCACTCCTTATCACCACCACCACTCTATAACCCAGCCCCCACCCCACTGGTGTCCACTTATGTTCCATCAAAATTGCATTTCAACCATTGCTGACAAAGAGAGGGGGTCTTCGTCCTTTCTTTCTCTCGTGCTTCTCTCTCTTCCTCCCCTCCCGTTTTTCTCTTCCTCCCTTCCCGTTTCTCTCTCTACTTCCCTCCCCCGTTTTTCTCTCTTCCCAAAGGAGATGCCACCAAGTAGGTGTCAAAGGTTTTGGTTGCTGATGAGGGTGGGTGACATTTTGAGGGGGTGGTGCAGCTAGGGTGATGACATTCTGATAAATTAAAATAGAATGAATTTTGATATAAATTAGAGGATATTTTAGGAATAATAGTGGGTGAATAAATAACATTTCAATTTTTTAACTCTTTATAGTAGGTCAAATTATAAAGTGGATGGAGATATAAGACAATGGGATGTGTCTAGTAGCATTCATTTCGTATTCTTGCATTTTTGCCATCAATTCATTATTTTAGTACACAAAATTCCTTCCAAGTTGAATTTTAGATAGAGTATATTTTAGGAATGATCTCTTAACTTTAATTCAATTGGAGGAATGGTTCATCAACTAAAAATCCATTACCATTGGTCCCTCAACTTTAATCCAATTGAGGAAATGATCCATCAACTATAACCTAATTATAGCAATGGTCCTTCTAACATAATTCATTTTGACAAAATTCTAACGAAGTTAACGAAAGGAACCATAGCTACAAGTTTTGATGAGTTGAGGGACCCCAATTATAGCAATGGTCATTTTAACATATTTTGACAAAATTCTGATGAAGTTGACGAAAAGCACCATAACTACACAATTTGATGAGTTGAAGAACCAATAATAATAAATTTTTAGTCGAGAGATCATTGCTCCAATTTGATTAAAGTCGAGGAACTATTGCTACAATTTACTCCTTTAGATATGCCCACAAATGTGGATGAAAACATCAACTGAGTTGACGGAGGAACGAAACTATAGAAACAAAAATGCAATAAAAATCCACAAGAACAAAAATGACAATGCGAATCAGCTTTGGAAACTACTAAGTGCAAAAATCATGTGCCATATATAACTTGGGTTGGATCTGTGACTATTTTTTTTACAAAAATTTTGACACAAGTTTATGTGGGACTCTCACTGTAATGTAGTTTAACAATTTGAATTGTTTATCTTTTAGAACATCGTTCATGGATCATTCTTGCAAAAAAGTAAACAAATCGAAAACCACTAAGACATTCATTTGGAGTAAAGAAAATAGACGAATATGATTCTATAAAGAAACCCTAAACCTATAAACCCAGGGTCATATGGTTCAAAGTGAATGATTATTGGTTGACATGATCTTTGAGGAAAGACTTAAAAAACAGATGGCTCTTTACCGCAGTAGTATAAATCAATAATGCCTATCTATGTACTTTGGTGCGGGCTTGATTCCCACCGATGTCCCTCTCTTCTAACATTTAACAATTTAAATCACTAATGTTATCGTTTGTCAAAAAAAATTGAATTAAAAAAAAATTAGGATAGAAATTCAATATCAAGATCTTTTGCACAAAGGAAGAAAACAAACGTGCTCCTCTTTAAACAATAGTCGATCGAGCAGTTGGCATAAAAACAATCAGCAAGCACCAAGCACCGTACACATTTCATCGATATAATAGTATACACATCTTTCTATTTTTATACTTCTTATTTTTTACGGAAAGTGAGAATCTCATTCAGTTGGCAGCAACATATTTCTACTTAACCTAATTAGAATTTGTTTCAGAATATATACAGACAGATTCTTACAGTGACAAGCTTCCAAGTTGCTTGTTCCATTCCTCATACGTGCAGAGCTCGTTTAAGGAAACAGAAGGCCTCACTTCTTGCAATGCACTTTCAAAGTCCTGCGTCAAACAAAACAAAAACATGTTTTTAACTACTAAATTGGCGACCCCGCCAATAAGGCTCTCCGTTTTGTGAGGGTCGGGGGAACGTCTAATGTACGCAGCCCTGCTCTTGCTTTGCAAGGAAGCTATTTCCACGACTTGAACCCATGACCTTTTGGTCACAAAAGAGCAACATTCTGTTGCGCCAAGGCTCCTCCTCATGTTTTAAACTACTATGCAGGTGAAAAATGTAAAGGTAAACAACAAATATACTGATCTGCGAGGAGTATGAAATTCTAACCTGAACAGTTACCGGACGCATATCCTCTTTTTTCAGTTTTGTTATTTCGATGCCTTGTTTCAGAGCTTCTCTTAGTGGACCCATTGAGGCATCCTTCACCAAGTTTTTCATGTCTGATCCTGAGTACCCTGTGAAAGAAAACGAGAAGCTACAGACAGTGGAAGTACGATAGAGAAGACGATGGATTTGGGTCTCAAATGTATGCATTGGTTACCTTGGGTCAAATTGCATATGCTATCAATGTCCTCCCTTGAAAGTTTGAACAGTCCCATCTTTTTCTAAGAGATTCCGTATGATCCAAGCTCTCGCTTCTTCAATACAGTAATAGTTGGGTAGCCGTTAATTGAGCATTAAGAGTTTAGTTAAATTAAACATGTTGCAAGTTGTAACCAACCTGATGAAGGCAGGGGAATGTAAAGCCTCTTGGTAAGTCGCCTCCTTGCTGCTTCATCAAGTTCTTGGGGTCGATTCGTTGCTCCTAGAAAATTGTATCCATTTTGTGAAAATGCAGTGAAATTTTCCCCATTTAACTTGTGAAACTAAGAATGAACTCTAAACTCAACAACAACAACAACAAAGCCTTTTCCCACTAAGTGGGGTCGGCTAAAATTCCTTAACATGATAAAATTCCTTAACAGCATTCTAGCTAGAGATGATTGAGATGAGAGATTGGGGGTTCAACGATCACCTATAAGAAGAATTTGCTCACTGCCACTGTCAAAGCCTTCCATCTCAATAAGGAACTGTGTTTTGAGTCGCCTACTTGATTCATGCTCACCTTCTGACTTACGCTGCAGTCATACAGAATTAGTAGAATTATATCAGCTAAATACATCCAGAAAGAAGGCAACATAATTGATACAATAAGAGATAGAAATGGTCATTCAGTGAAACAAAGTGCAACCCTGAGAGAAGTGTATTGCATGCATAAAAACAGCTTATTTCATTCCAAGTTTAGTTAAGAGCTAGAGCAAACCTTACCTGTGAGAGAAGTGAATCAATTTCATCAACAAAAATTACAGCAGGCTGACGACAACTTGCAACTCCAAACAGTGCTCGCACTAGCTTTTCGCCCTCACCAATCTGCAGTCACCGGTTAAATAGTTCAAATATAACAGCATTTCAAGCATCTATAATCATGGGTAAAAATCAAAATTACCACGTATAATGATTATAATTATCTTTTGTCATATATCCAAAAAGTTTCCAAAAATTAGTTAGACATTTTAGAAAAGACAGAGGAAAAAAGAAATCAGAAAACAGTTGCCAGTGAACCATCACAGAACCAAAGCAAATACAAATGCCGCATACCCATTTGCTTGTTAATGAACTAGCAGATATGTAGAAAAAGGTTGCTTTTGCTTCTCCAGCTATGGCTTTCCCGATCATTGTTTTTCCAGTTCCCTAAACCAGGTCAAGGGTTAAGATCGCTCATTGATCAGATATGTTTGTCCCCCCCCCCCCCCCCCAAACACACACACACACCCCACCATTCAACACTTACTGGTGGACCAAAGAGAAGAAGGCCTTTCCCAGGAGAACGGCAACCTTTAAAAATGTCAGGACGTAGTAGAGGCCATATGACCATCTCGGTTACACATTTCTTAGCATGCTCCAAACCAGCTAAACATTGCCATACAACAGAGAAAATCAGAACAGAATCAGATGTGTAAAAAATTGTAAATGTTGAGAAAGTTTAAAGCATCACACATTACCAATATCATTCCATCGAACAGTCGGATCCTTGTCCATAATCTCATTACTAACATGTTCAAGAAGACGAGGTTCCAAGTTCCTTAATTTTTCTGGGAGCTCTCCATCAGGACCACAGAGCAATTCCAAACTTAAATGAAAACATTAAAGACATTGGGATATGCATACATATTTCACACAATCAATATCAAAGTTATACCACCCACCATCTCTTAGTTGAGTCACCTAATGCATCATCTGACTTTCCAACAACTCGTGAAGTCACATTCCCAACATTTCCCTCATTAGATTTAATAGGGGGAACAAAATTACCACGGGCACAGCGACGTAAATAGCCATATGATCTCATACCATAACCCCTATTAGCAGCATTGTTATCGCTTTGAGGGGAGACACAATAATTTGGTGATCCCGCTGGCGCTAACCCTCTTCTTTGCCTCACATCCATTTCCTAGCCAACAAAGAAACAAACCCATCAAAATTTCCACATGTCCAAAATATGTAAACAAAAGGAGGAAAATCCCTAAAGAACGGCAATAGGACCTCCGGTAAGATCAGGTTAACTACAAAATGATTTACTAAAGGTTACAAAACCTTATAGTAAACAACAGTAATAAGAGGAAGGGTTGTCAGAAATAAGATAGATACCAATTTGGCTTTGGCAGTAACAAAGCTATTTCCAGAACCATCACCTTTAGCATCTTCGTTGGCTGATGGGGACTTCGCTGTATCAATGATGGGGCTAGTAAATTCCTTGTGTGCACGTTTAGCCCTAAAGGTATTACCATAAGTTCCTTCCTCTTCAACTTTTTGAAAAGATGAGGCACTAAGACCGCCATTACGGTTTTGGTAAGTGTGAAGCTTTTCTACAACAATGCAGTCCTCAGAGCTGTTACTTCTACAGGCCCAAGAATCCTTGGAATTGCCATTACTTTCCACTATTGAGTTGTGTTTGTACAACGATGTCAACTTTGTTTGTGTCATAGGTTTCGATAACTTGCTAGTCAACTTGTCCTGCCTCTCCAATCGATCTCCCTAAGGCAGACATAACTTTTGGTTAGCAAGCCAAATCGTAATAAATCACAAAGTTAAGGAATGTTTTCAACATGTGAGATCAAAGGCAAACGATACCACATCATTTGCGGGCCTTCCGTTATTAGAGTGCTGAAGAAGAGCCTGAAAGTACTTTGCCTGCTTAATCTTCTCAATGTCAATATCGCCATTTGTCCTGAAAACATGGCCCGGCGCCTTCTTTGCTTGCTCAAAGACTTTGCTGTACAGCATACGGTAAAAAATCTGAATCTACTTGTGAAGAAAAATTACGGTTACTTATCTACACTAAGACCACTAACAAATTCAGTGCCGGTTTTACAAAACTCGAAAATAATTCTGATCAAATTCCGATGGGGGATTGATCAATTCAAAACCTAATTGGCATTTAGCAAAAATTACACGATCATTTGAGTCACAATTCAAAATTTAACTTCTCCAAAAATCTTCAAGAAATTCACATAATGTTTAACCTCTAGCAATTTCACAGCGTCTCAACCAATGAAAAGTCCAATAACAGGTAAATTAAAACGCACACAAGAAATGCGAAGTTGCTCGAAGCTTCGGTTCAAATGAAAAATCAAGCTCATACAGAGAAACAGAGGCACACCAATCAGAAAGACGAATGAGGGCGCGGCGGGCAGCTTGGAGTTTGGCGACGGTTTCGCGGCGGATGGGGCGGATGAAGGCGTGTTCGAGCGGAGAGTGAGATTGGGAGTCGAGGAAGCCGAGGAGACGAAGGCCGAGGATCTGAGCGGAGGAGAAATCGTGCCTCTCGAGGGCGAGCTCGGCTCCGAAGGAAAGAGAATGGAGCCTGTTTAGGTTATCGTCCACTTGCTTTCTCCAGCAGACCTCTTCGCCGCCGGTCGCTCCTTGCCGCCCCTTCGCTTCCTCCTTTCCCGCCATTTTCCCTTTTCCTTTCACTTTGCTCAACTGTCAGTCTGTGACTGTGACTGAGTGACAATTTAGAGCAGGATTCGATCGAGCCTGAAAGGTCAAAGATGCCCTTACTTATTTTGTCATGGAGGGGGTAGAATTGACTTTTTATTGTTCTTCGTATTCGCAAATTGAAAAAGGACGTGTGGTCAATTTTCATTAGGTATTATTTATATTTAATTTTAAATTTTAAATTTAAAATAATTTTTTATCGCACGATATACGATGAACGATGACGGATTCTTTTCCTAGCAAATTTTCCTGACTACGTCGTCGTGTGTGAAACACGTTTGCCTATCGGGTTAGAATTTATGAATGACATATTTCTTGTAACTTGTAAGCATGGTCAGTAAATTGATGGATAATTCGTGTTTTATGTATGAGGTATTTATTGATTTTTTTCCGAACTTGTAAACAGTTGTTAATTTTTTTCATAAACTTTAATTTTAGTCAATCAGGTCATGAATTTTTATAATCGGCTAATTTCCTCGCAAATTACCGCTCTGAACTTTTGTAATATGCAAGTATAATACATGTATATAAATTTTCATTGTCTTTACATGTTTCATGATTCGTTAACTTATATATTTTTCGAAACTCCAAATATAATACACGTATTATACATGTATGAAAATACTTGTCAAATTTAATACACGTTATTTTCCCATATATTTTCAATAATGCACATAAAATTAACGTATTCTAGACGTATTTTTAACATGTAGAAGCTATTATTTTTTCACCGGCCGGCTGTCGAGACAGGTTTGATGCGGAAGCCAAGGATTGGGGCTGAGTTGGTGGTGGTGGTGGTGGTGATAGGCATGGCGGTCGTGAGCGAGCGGATTGAAATGATCACGCAGACTTACGCATGCTTGAGAAGGAAATTTCCAATAAACGAAAGCTTGCAAGAACATACAGCCTCAAGAAAAAGAAAAGAGAGGGGAAGGATTCCAAAGGACAAAACATCATTTGTCCGTTACAAATTGAGAGCATACATGACAAATAAAACTGTGTCAACATGTTTGTACATTAACCCTAAATCAGCAGTTCAGCAGCACAGCAAGTACATGGCAAAATTTAATGGTTACAACAAACAGAACAAGCTCTATATTTTTTGCCATGGTTCAACAATCTGCAAGCGGCGTCAGCGTCCGTCCTCCCTCCTCGTCCTACACTAGAAAAGAAAATCCTATATCCTCTTACATCCTCTCCTACATCTGCTTAACAAATAAGAATACAAAGGGGGCTGGCAGTGGCACACACCCCCGGCAAGAGCTCAACAGTCCCCTCATATCATATGCTTCCAGGAGCAGCATCACCTCCTGCACCTGGCTTACGATTCAGATACCGGATAACAGCATCTTCGACCCTGATACAATCACCAACACAAGATTCAATAAGTAGGTCGTCGCCCTAAACCATATATGTAACTAAATGTCAAGGCAAATCAACTAATGCATCATCCAACAAAATAAATGAAATTCCATCCAAGCACAGCTATTGAAACATAACCAGCAAGAGAAGGGGATATGAAAGTAAACAAATAATTTGGTTGCCATCAAGTAAATCATGATCGGCAGACTTTCATAAAAATAGCGATGGTAAAGCCTTGAAATGCAGGTAAAAGTGGAAATATCAATTAAGCTAAAAAGTGATGTGTTTACCATGGTTGGTGGAAGAAATCTGATCGCCTCTCTTTTTCAGCACTACGGCTTGCTACTCCAGCTACAAGCTTTAAATCTTTGTTTTGAGATTCAATCAGTGCATTGATAAATTCTACAGGAGATTGACTAAACCCAAGGAAAAAAGCTCGCCTGCGACGATGCTCATGGATTTTTCTTATAGCTGCACATATTGCTTCATCACAGGTATCAATCTCTTTGTTCTTCTCGGAGTTGGCCAAAAGAGCAGACAGTTCCCTTTGAATTGGAAAAGGAACGTCAACCAACACATCATAACATGCAGTTCCAGCTGGACTATTTCCTGAAAGCTTTATCTTATGCTCCAAATGAATAGGTTGCGGGGGGAACAAATGCTGAGATATCTTCTGCGATACCATGGTGAATTTCATCTTTTCTTCCCCAAATACTTTTTGAAGTGGTGGATCACAGTTAAAGAAAGAAGGATCATGCTGGTTCTGCAATTTCCTAGCCTTCACATAGTGCCAGATTGAAGCTATAATCCTAGGTCGGGTTTCAACCTCAATACCAAGAACTTCCATCAATGGTTGAGAAAGCTTATACTTCTCAGGCGCATAATTCATTTCCAACCGTATGTTCACAGTAAATTCTTTGTCACCTTTTCTCTTCACCTCGAAGCCCTCATGAATTGCAGGCGATCTAGCATTTTCCCACAAAATGATATGATTCTCAGGATATAGTCTCTGATCCAAAGAAATTGTTACTCTCTTGAAGAAAGATGAGAACTTTGGATAAAAGGGATTTGATTTCTGGACCATTCCAGGCTGGTCAGGATCAACCCCATCTTCCAAGATCCTCCCAACTATTTTAAGTGTCCAAGTGGGGGGATCAGCATTTGGCTTCTGTGGAATCGAGCGAACCTGATTAGCAAAAGTGTTAAAAACATAAATCCGCATCGTTTTCTGAATGCAAGGCGGGCTTTTAAGGGCCTCTTGGATGTCTACTTTCTTTCTTGCGAGGGCAGCATCAACACGAGCCTCAAACTCGAGAAGCTGGGTGTAGAGAGCAGATTCAGGCAGAATGGTGGCTACTTTGTCTTGTAGCAGTTTATCGGGAAGCTTCTGCTTCTTTTTACGAGCAGCGGGGTTGAGTTCCATGGTTCTCACAGGTGACATCATGTGTGTAGGAGAAACACCAGAAGGGCGTACTGGTGGTTTTTGGGGGTAGCGCTTGGCACTGCCATTCCCAGGTGTGGAAAAGGAGGGTGAAGACGACCCCAAATTCGCAATGCCAACTGCTTGGTTCTGGTTAAGGGCCATCGCCTGAGCTTGCAACTGAGCTTGGAATTGAGCGTTAACCACTTGAGCTTGGGCATGTGCATGGGCTTTTGACTGAGCCTGGGCAATAGCCTGCGCTTGAGAGAACTGAAACTGACCTTGGTAACCAGCGCCAATCTGTGTTTGGGCTTGTGATTGTTGAAATGCTGGGTTTGCAGACATAGATTGCCCTCCCATACCGATATTGCCAAAGGGCGACGAAGAGGCTCCGAGACTCTTAGGTGGGTTATTATTGTTCATAGACATAACTGACTCTAACTAGATAAAGATCCAAAACCAGCAAAATATTACTTCTAAACACGCATAACCTCAAAAATCCGTCCCACCATCAAAAACCCACAAAAATTACCATACATCCATAAGCCATTTCCACAAGATCTTAAAACCCAGCAAAAGAATATGCGCGAAACCGAAACCGAAACCGAAACCCGCTCAAATTCAAACCTCTAAGAACCATTTCCGAGCAACACACCAAAAGGAAGATGACCCAAATCCACGAAATGCACAAATTTCGCAGGAGGCAACCTTTTGGTTTCACAAAACCCTAATTCAAGAAACGGCAATCAGACCCAAATATTGGCATACGGTACCGAAATCCACAACCAAAGGAGCAAAATATCTATCAAAAGATACAGAATTTGACATAAACAGATCAAAACTACAGCAATTTTGAAATTCCGAACGAGAATTGGCAGTCGAGAATACTGAGAAATTCATAAGGAGATCAAGAGAGACCTAAGGGAACGAAGAGATTGAGAAGCACTTACATAGAAGCAGAAGCAGAAGCAGTCCAGGGCTTTTAGAGTAGAGCAAAAGCTGGCTTGCTTTCCTCCACCCGACAACGATGACGCCGGACAACTGTGAGCTGCAGCAACACACTGACTCTATGCTCTTTGATTTCGTTCCCTTTTTCCTTCTCCTACTCTTTCTTCTCAAGTTGAACAAAAGGCGAGCGAATAGACATGAATGGGCCTAGCCCAACATCCCCAAAAGCCCAGCCCAGGCTTTTTAACAAGTCCGCGCTTTATAACGTTAAACCCTAAAATATCTTCCCTCTTCGCTCCAATTCACCTCTGACCGCCCAGACTCCTCCTTCCGCCGCCGATCAACAGCAATGGTAGATCTCTCTCAAAAATACTCGTTTTTGTTGTAAAAATTGCGACTTTATTAATTAATTCTGATAAATTTTCAAACTTGTATTATGTAGGTGAAGTACTCGAGGGAGCCCAATAATCCCACCAAGTGTAAGCAATTTTTTTTTTTAATTTACTCGATTGTATGTTCTAAATCCGAATTTATTCGCATTCGTATTAATTTTTGGTTTATTAATAATTATTTGATGCATTTTACCTCAGCCTGCAAGGCCCAGGGCGAGGGTCTAAGAGTTCATTTCAAGGTACTTTTTTTTTTTTTTTTTTTTAAATTTTGGTTTCCAAATTTGCTGTGTTTTTAGAATTTACGGTTGAAAAATCTGTTTATCTGGGATTTTTTGTTGGCATTTGAGATTAAATTTTCGCTTACGAGTAGCGAGTAGCGGCGAAATATGCTTGTTTCATGCGTAGACGTGTTCGATTCGATTGTTGTAATTTGGATTTGTTAATATGTTTTAGAACACGAGAGAGACTGCCCATGCCATCAGGAAGATGCATTTGGCAAAGGCCAAAAGGTACTTGGAAGATGTTTTAGCCCACAAGCAAGCCATTCCCTTCCGCCGCTTTTGCCGCGGTGTTGGTCGAACTGCGCAGGCGAAGAACCGCCAGTCCAATGGTCAGGGGCGTTGGCCGGTTAAGTCTGCTAATTTCATTCTTGATTTGCTCAAGAATGCCGAGAGCAATGCTGAGGTAAATGCTTCTCCTTTGTTGGCCTCGCTTTTGCCTCTCTACTCGATGTTTTATGTTTTATATTTTAGCATTGAGTTCAAACTGAGGTGTTTTCGTATTATGTAGGTGAAAGGGCTTGATGTGGATTCGTTGTACGTCTCTCACATCCAGGTCAACCAGGCTCAGAAACAGAGACGCCGCACATATCGTGCTCATGGGAGAATAAATCGTGAGTTTGCTTTTCTATCTCTCTTTTTTATTCCATTTTGAGTGGTGGGAAGGAACTACATATTTTGTTTGGACATTGTTTTAATAATATCGTTTTGCAGCTTATATGTCATCTCCCTGCCATATCGAGCTGATTTTGTCAGAGAAAGAAGAGGCAGTAAAGAAAGAGGTAATCTAAAGCTTCATTCTCCAATTACTTAAGTGTCAATTTTAAAAGGAAAACCGAATTTGAGATTAAGTGCAGTCCAGCCTATAAATCGAACATATGCATTGTGTGGCATTATCTAGATATGTGCGTTGTGCAGACAGTTTCTTGAAGGTGATTTTTTTTCGAAAAGTATTTAAGCTGAGGTTTTTTTCTATCATCTTATCATTTTGATGTGCTGCAATAATGCGTTTGTGAATGAGAGCTTGTCATGCTTCTTAGTATACTGAATTTGAACTCATAAATTGATGGCACAAGATATGGACACCCTAACTCTGAAAAGAAACAGTAGGTCATTGGTTGAAACCTTTCCACATTTCAAATATATCAAAGCTGACTCAGTCTTTACCGTTATGCATCAACAATAAAGCCTTCTGTTAGTCAACGATAGACAAATGAACAGGACCCAAAATTTTTTTGGTACATGCAACTGTGCTGGTATTAACTAACAAGGCATGCAGCCGATGCTGCAAACTTTGAGCTGATTGACTGAAGTCTTAATCAGATTGAAAAGAATCACAATTTGGTATCATTTCCTAGGAATTGATTGTCAATCAACTTTCCTGACATAGTTGTTGGATGATGCTACTGAATTGTTTGTCAAATATGAATTTTCTGCTCACTGTGCGTTTTTTGCAGCCTGATACTCAGTTGGCTCCCAGGAAGTCGAGGAAAGGTCAAGCACTGCAGAGCGGTGCTTCCTCTTGAGATCTGTTATTTGTAGTTTAAAGAGTTTATGGTCGTCATTCGTATCCTAGATCATCCACTCTATATCTTTCCCAGAATATCTCTGTTTTCAGATATCTTTTATTTGTAGTTGAGAAATCTATCACCGAATTTTTGTTCAGCAGTTGTGCTTTTCAGTGTCTGGACGAGACTTTAAGCCTTTTGGTTTTCAAGTACAACTACTTTCAAGTTGAAATTTGTGGTGTTTCCATATTTTGAAGCTAATAGTTTGGTTTTATGTTTTACTCAAGTTAAGCTCGATGACGTTAGTTCTCTCACTCTTATCTTGTGGTTTTTAAACTCACTTTATCGCTAATGCTAAGGTGAAGGTTGCTAGAGTTTGCTTTCGTGTTTTGTCACCTCTTTCTATCATCCTTTTAAAAGCTTATTCTGGTTCTTGTTTTAATTCGTTGTTTGTGCTTCGAAGTCAATATGCTTTTCATCACTCTCGGATTCTGCTGCAAAGTAAACATTGTAGGATACTATGTTCTTTTTGTGATACTGATGCCTTTGTGCTACTTTTGTGGTCACCAATTTGTTCGTTCACGGGTAAATTGGTGACCATCCTTGTATGGTAGGTGTAGGAATGTTGTTGGATTATCTTTGAACCTTTGTCTATTGTTAAACGGCAAATGCTGGGCTTAGGGCTTATATTAGTGCATCGTCCTATTTGCAGTACGGAAAGTGTTACTGACACTACAAAATAGTCATCTTGAACTCGTCCTTTGTGGCTAGGCACGCTCATGCACATGTTATGCAGGAGATAGAAGAAAATAAAAACTCAGAAAGCTCCATTGATAACCCAAAGTTTTATGTCTCAAGGTTTGGACTTGGGAGGCTCACGCACATTAATACTAATACAACAAAAACACTGGAAAAGCAAGTGGAAAATCAAACACACTAGCTTGTACTCGAGGCAAGCCTTCTAAGAGGTGGAATAGAATAATCCGGTCGAAGCATAATCCTTTTTCCAGAGTCAGATGACTATTCATAGCTATTACCTTAGGTCCTTAACACCAAAGAAGAGTTCGATCCAATGTTTTTATTTTTATACACCACACCAAGAGGCTAGCTATACAGAAATCACACCTTTTAGGGTTTAAGTTAACCATATTCAAGCAGCCATGACGGAACAATTAACAATGAAGCGGGTAGGGCGGCTGTGGCCGTGCTCAAGAGCTTGCCACTGCAATTCATCAGCAGTTGGATCAGGGCAGCAAGTGTATATGAGGGCAGGGCCTCCTGCATTTGCATCTGATGAAGATTGGATGACAAGTAGCTCGTCTCCGAGCACCTTAAACGCCACGCCCCATCCGGAAGTAGCATCAGCTCTCACCGGAACAACTCCCAATTTCTTCCATGCCTTGCTTTGTTTCAGATACACCTTGAGCTCATTTGTGGAAGTTTCAAGAGAGTACAGCTGGTTGGCCACCACCGCAATAAGTGGCGGAGATGGGTTGCTTAGAGTTGTCCAGTCAGCTTCTAGCATGTCCGGGATGAGTTCCCATGTGTGTTTCTCAACATCAAAGGCTTCAGCACAGAAAAGATCTCTTCCATGCCAATCTTTCCCTCCAATCACATAAAACTTGTTGTCCAAGAAACAGCCGGAGCAACTCATCCTTTCTTGCTTCATATTCGGAAGAGGCTCCCATGATTTCGTCCTGGGATTGAATCTCTCAGCAGAATCCATGGCTTTCCAATCACTTGCTAATCCCATCCCGCCGGCCACATATCCGTAGGAACCACATGTTGCGGAAGCAAACATACACCTTGGACTGATCATGCCGGGACCCTTGCCCCATTGGTTTGCTTCCATGTCATACCTCCAAACAACCACACCCTCTATCTCCCTGCCGGATACCAGCAGATGAGTCCCAGCGCAAAGAGACTCCCTATCGCTTGACATGAAGCACGAATCAGACGGTAGGATTGGGAGCTTCCTGCAAAACCTGAACTGCCTGTCAAATTCCCGCCATGTATTCTCACCGTATTGCGACACAAACACAGAGGGCTCTTTGATCCCAAGTTCGGCCCTGATCTTGTAGAGCTCGCCACTCTTCAACAGTGCGAAAAAGCGCTTGTTTATGGTACAAAACTTCCGGTACTCTGATCTCGGCACCCTGGCTAAAATCAAAGCCTCCACCTCGTCAATGAGGGGAGGAATTGTATAATCTGCATCCTGCGGTTTACATGGCACAGTCCCTAAGGAACCAGAACCATCAACTTCGAGCCTGAGCTGCCGTGAATATTTAAATCTACGGCGGCTCAGGCCTCGATTTCCAACATTTTCTCCAGCCTTACTAGCAAACACCCACTTCTTACAAAGATTATTATTACATTCATCCCTAAATAACTTCCTGCTTTCATCTTCTTCAGCACCCTCCATTAATCTTTCTCAGAACATTAATCAGAAACCCTACCTTCAAACCTTTGAATACTAGGCGATTTCGGATAACTGAAGAACAAATTCCGAAAAATTGTCATCAGAAATTTGTTTTCCATATGCACTAATCACATCATCAACACATAAATAAATAAGAAAGCAATAGAACTCAGATGAATTGATCAGCAGAAACAATTGTCTTGATAGTAATTTTCTTAAGGAGAATCTGATTCTCTGAGGCCAAAAAGCTGAAGAATTTACTTGAAAAAAGCTGCGTTACAAACAAATAAATTACTCGTCGTGATTTTCTACTCTTATTTTATCTTTTGATATATTTAATCATACGACTAGGAAAATAAATGAAAGAGTACATAACGAGAACACGAGAGTGGAAAAATCACTTCCTGAAGGTTTGTTCACCCACATCAAAAATAGATCATACACCACTTGTGCAGAGGTAATTAATATGACAAACTAAGAAGATAACTGGCCATGCTTCAAATAATATTACAAATATATAACCACCCTGATGAATATTTTGATCAATATCCAATTAATAAACAGAAAGCAACAAATAAATAGTAACATATATCCAAAAAAATCACCTTAATTAAATTGGGTAGCAAAAAAACAGAAGATATAAACTGCAGAGAGGTGATAGCCAATGAAATTTAAATAGAATAAAAAAGTAGGGAAGAAGTAGTACCAATGAATGAGTCTCTAAGGCTCAAACTTTGTGAGGGGTAGAAGAAAACCAGGAGATTGAAGCAGCAAAGGAGGAGAGAGAAGAATCAGAGGAGAGAGAAAGAATGGAAGGAGGGAGGTCATTAAGGCACAGAGAAGAATATGGATGGTGAGATCAGTGGAACAAGAGTTGAAGAAGCATATTTCTTAGAGAGAGAGAGAGAAAGAGAGATTTGTTGATGGTGCTTTTCTATACTGGGTGAGTAGGAATGCCAGCCGGAGTCGTTTCTCTTTTTTAAGATCGGGAATATACTATTTTGTTAAGGACATGCATGTCGATGCGTCTTATTAATCAGCGTGTTATAATATGTGAGTCATTATCATTCGGTAGAACGTTGTGACAATCATATTGAAAAAATCAATCTTACCTTCAAAGGATTGCCTTGAATTTGAACTCTATATAAGAGAGAATTTCATCATAGGTAGCATGGGAAGACGCTCGCTCAAGAAAAAAAAAAAATATATATATATATATATATATGGAAAATGATCCAGTGAGGATCTTATGATCATGCTCGTTCATAGTACATTATGCGGTCAGAAATCATTTAAAATTTAAAATTAAATATAATTAGTACTTAACGAAAACTGACTGTACGATGTACAGTGAATAATCATGATCACAGGATCCCCTGATGCTCAGGAAAAGGATCCGGCGAGGATCCTTTTCCTATATATATATATATATATTGCTCTCGCATTCATGTGACTTTGAACTACTTTCTCAAATCAAATAGCGACAATTATCACTCCACTTAGAAGTTGGTTGAGATCAATGAACAACTTCAAAAACCAAATAATAATAATTAAGATTTGCAATTAGCCAACAGATGAAGAACATTGGAATTAGTATAGCTATTTCTAGGACCATTACATCTTCCTAGTCGGATTGTACTGATCAAGAATATCGTATCGATAAAGCTAATTACCAATTTCCCATCTGATTAGTTTAATGGCCACCAATTGCTGAGCAGATGCCAGGCCTCATAGATAAAGATAAATTTTTAGTGTGTCGGTAATATCGTTTGGTAAACAAAGTGTCAAAATATAAGTAGTTTAAATTTTTTTTTTTAAATATCCAACTACTTGTATTATGATACTTGATGTATCGAGTTGTGTTTTCGGCACACTAAAAATTTCTTATAAGTAAAGGACTTTGTAAAACTGCATGTCCAATTGGATATTAACTAATTATAAATGTTTTCTCTTTTAAGTGTTCTTTTATTTCTGCTAATCCACTATTTAATCAAATTAAGGTTAGTGTCCGTCTGTCAGTCCTGGATTTGCCTATCGTCCCTAATATAATTTTCTAATGAGTATTCTAATCAATTTTCAGAGTCATGATCGCATAGGTTTCCTAAGATTTAAAGTTCCAAATTAACTATGAGAAAAAGCAAAGATGACATTGGCTGCAGCAGAGAAGAACTTAACCAGGTTTCAGCCCCTTGATTTAGTACGGAAAAGCAAACCAGTTTCGATTAACGCACACTAATTCATCTTTTAATTAGATTTAAGGATGAGCAGGAATTTTTACTCAAAATTTTTTGTATTCGAACAACAGAGCTTTGTACTTATGATCATAATTGTTTATATTATGAATCACTTTGTAAAGACCATCTATTCGAAAAAATGAATTAAAACTAAGGTCGTTCAGTCAATCTATTGTAACAAATACATAGACGGTTCATAATACTTTTACAAATTTCGTTCATTTGTTTTTATCCATATGATGACTAAATGACCTTAGTTTTAGTTGGTGCTTTGCAGAGACGATATTTATATAGAGTAATTTATAATATGAATAATTTGGATTATAAACACGAAATTATATGAATCTGCAATGAACGATTTTGAGTAGAAACTTCTACTCATTCTTTTAATAACCAAATATTGTTTTATTTCCCTCGCTTTATAGAGATCTTGGCTTTCTGGTTTTTTGTTTCGGGGGTGACGTGGAGAAATCATTTAGGAAACCGAGCATGTAATAAGCGGAAATCAATACACAAGAAAGGAGTTGTACACAAGTTTGGTAAAGTTGTTGATTCCGAGACATTAATAAAATGAAACAATAAAAAGAGTATTGTATTTACCAAGAATTGAGGATGGACGTGGAATGAATTGCTTCAAATACGACACGAAAGTATCGAATGTGACAATAATATTATGACGTGTCATTAATTTACGTTTTATAATATAAAATAATGATATGGATAATATTTATGACATGTTTACTTTTTAAGAATGAAATAAGTCATAAAATTGTTCAGGCATACAATAGACAACACTCGTTTAGTGATCTTATACTTGGATTTTCAAGTATGTCATACATAATCTCAAAGTGGAATTTTTCTAGTATTTTATTTTTTTGCGTGTTATTAGACGTGAATGATACTTATACATTGCATATCTATTCTTAGTAAGTAAACATATCTATAAAATGGATCATTAAGACTATAGTAAAATGTGACAGTCACGCCAAAACATCTCTCACAATCTACATAAAGTCACAAAACCTGAAAAGTAAATAGAAGGAGAAATTGGGAATGCTTTGGCTTGGATTTGAGTTGATATTTGATCATTGGTGCATCTTGCGTTGTTGCATCACAAAACACATAGATGCCTAAGCATTGAGCTCAGCAGCATGTATACATATATAACATATATAGAGTGATGTTATTCACACATCTCTTTTTGACCTTTCACATTTTTTTTTTAATTTCAACCGTGAGATAAAATAAATTGAAAAATATCAAATGAAAGAATTTAAACAGAAAGTCCGTAAAAGGTAAAAAAACGTTGAGTAAATAGCACCACTCATACATACATTGAGGATGCCTGTTTGAAATGCAACCTCGTCAGATTGTGGTGCTTTGTGAGAATGAGCACCATTACTTACTGACGTGGCCTCCACAATCCCTCCATGCACGCCAATCACTAGAAAATGACAAGTTAAGCATCAATATCAACGTGCCTCTATAATTATTTCTTCATTATAAAATTTTGGTCAGACCGTATGATCATATGATTGATTCAATCAACTTAATTAATATTGATTAGTATATCAACATGTTATAAATTATCGATGTATTCTTATACTAGTGATGCCATCAATACTTCAAATTGCATATATACGGCGATATTCTGTTGATATATTTGTCAAGTAACTTACGATGTGGATGTTCAAGAATGTTAATGATTTAACTTTGGAAACTTGAAAAGTTAAAACACACTCTGTAATGGTTCCACTAGCATTTCTGATGTATTCTAATTAGTCTGCAAATCTCAAGCTATAAATTCAAAATTCTTTTTTTTTTTAGTACAACGATATATTTTACACCAAGGAAAGGGAGGGAGTTTGGCTAAGCCACACAACGGGCAACCTAATTTGGTATCGAATTCGCCATCCACAAGATTTGAACCTAAAAACTCAAATTTGACCAGCAAATATATTTCCAAAGAAAATAATTGAATCTTCTCAACAATAATAAACCCCTAAAATTCATTCTATTTAGTATTAGAAGTATATCTAGCTGGGCCTCTCAACTGACTCCGAAGTGATTGACTATATCCAACGGCCCAAATTTGAAGTCCATCAAACACATTGCTTCTTCGTGGGCCCAATCCTATCTTCCCTCCGGAAAAAGGAGATAGAGATAAACAACAAAATCAGAAGGTCGAGAAGTCTCTTCACACCAATCACCAAAGTCATCATCCATGGCTGCCTCATCCGCTCTCTGCAACTTGTTCTCCCTCCTCAGCCCCTCAAAGCCACCGCAACCCAAACTCCCACCGACCCAGCTCTCCATTTTACAGACCCAGAAGCCCAGAGACTGGCTGGTTTCCCTGGCTGCCCAAGGGTCCCACTCTGCTTCTTCTTCTTCGTCGATAGAGTCTGTGATTTGCCCCTCTCTGGCTCACGCCAACGTCCTCTTCTTCAAGTCGGCGTACAATGTGCAGGTGATTGTCGACGACAACGAGCCCGAGGAGCGGCTGCTTGGCAGGTTCCGGCGGGAGGTCATGAAGGCCGGAGTTATTCAGGAGGTTAAGAGGAGGAGGTACTTTGAGAACAAGCAGGATGAGAAGAAGCGCCGGACCCGCGACGCCGCGAAGCGAAACAAGAGAAGGTACGTGTCCTAATTGTTTCTTTTCATTTCTTTTGTTGGTTGCTTCAGAAATTGAGGATTTAGGAGAAAGAACGTAATTAAGTAAAGTTGTTTATTTTTATATTTTGTGATTTTTCGGTTGCTTGGTTAAGTAATTGAATGCGAATTAAGATAGAAATGTTCGACATTGGAAATTGAGACAGAGAAAGATTTGAAGTTTATGCATTGTAGTTCAGTTGAATAATCGAACAGCCTTTGAAATTCAGAAGGGAAAGGTTTGAACTTTATGCATTGTAGTTGAGTTGCGTAATTGAATGTGAATTAAGAAGAAATGTTCAACCTTTGAAATCGAGAAAGATAAAGATTTGAACTTTATGCAATGTAGTCTTGTGGCTGCGTAAGATAGACGTTCCCCCAAGACCCTCGCAAAGCGGAGAGCTAAGCTTTGTTGGATAGGGGTCACCCTTTTTAGTCTTGTGGATGAGACCAAATGCTTGAATGTGAATTAAGATAAAGCATGTACTTTTGTAATTGTTGGGCCGTTGTCAAAGGCAGTGTGGCTGCCAATTCACCCGAGTTTGAATTCCTCTTCACGTAGATTAGACTAGTTTAGAGTATCACTGCCAAAAAGAAAAAAAAAATGTGAAATTCGTTTTGTAATTTGAGTGCATCATTAGAGTGGGATTCCTAATGCCTATGAACTAGTTGTTCTATCTGTAAAACTATGACTTGAAAATCACGGACTTGAATGAATTCCTTTGGTTAGCACTCCCCGTTGGATCTGATTATTGAATTCCATTTTTATTGTTTTTTATCAGCCGGCGACCCTTCTCAAGACCCTTTCAGCAGAAGCCAGAAGTCCCTGAAGCCAAGAAGAGCGATGATGACGGAGATAACTGGGATCTTCCTCAAGGAGGCATACCTTACTGACCACATTCTACCCGTCCTTTGATTTGTAGGAATATCTACGCTTGATTTAGAGAGGCTATGGTCCATGTAAGTTGTATAAGAGTTGCATTCAGTTCAGTTGTTCTTCGATTGACTCCAATCTAAACCGAACCTATATCTTAATTCTATCAAGTAAAAAACTTTCATTCTTGCTTATGTATAAGGATACTTAATGTGAAACTTCCAATGCTTTTGTCTACCTAATTTTGTTGCCCTCTTTACTCCTGCTATGTCCAATTTGCAATATTAAAACTTTTGAAAGCTTGATGAGCAACATAAGCATAGGGTATGCGATTTGTCTACCCTAAGCATATGTACTTTGAATACAACACTTGGATAAAATATTTCCGAAGTGCTTGGTATGCGATGTGAAGGCGTTTATGGAGCACTCGAAAGTTTCACAAAGTTCAATGCTAGCCTTCTTTCGTATTTATATTTTTAGGGCTACTTTAGGTGCACATAAGGCTTCTCTGATTTTGTTATGGCAAAGTTTCAGTACAAAGACATTGATCATTAGGTGAAATACTAGGTAAAGATTGGTCCCTGCTTCCCCTTTTACAATTGTTATTGCGAAAAGAGTTTAGAATTTTTATCGTCGATGATTCTCTGTTAAGTAAACTGAATGCAGCAAAGCAGGTATTGGCAAATTCTTATTGAATGCATTTGTTTGGGGCTCTCCATGAAGGTGATTGCCCCGAACTATTATTTGCTGAACGACCTGTGATACTGCGCCAATCATCTAGGACAAGCTTGAGATCGTGGACTTTACTTTCGATATTTTCACAGCAGTTTGCTTGCATTGTATAAACCTCACTGTAGTTCCCAAGTGGCTGACAAAACCCACCAAAATAAGCTGTGTCGATAATCTGCACTCGCATTCCAAGCATTTTGGTAATCTCCTCTCGTGTTACAATCTCACAGGGAGATCCAAGAGGAATACTCGGGTACAGAATCCCGACCAAGTTCAAGTACTCGAAGAATTCGAGTGATATAACATCTGATTTCAGAAAAAAGATTCCCCTATCCTGTTTGTTGCCTGCGTTTTCCGAATCGAGGTCACAAGGAATTGTGACTTCCTTTTGAGAGTCAAATTCTGTAACCGGATTTCTGAACCACATAACATCTGCCTCCTGCAGCAAAGTTAGATTTCAGTTAAAATCTGCCTGATACAGTTACTTTCAACCCATCACCACTACACAAGGAACAAGAAAGCTTACTGTGAAAATCAGATTGTATCCCAGTTGAATCACTCTATGTAGCAGGTCGATTCCCTCCCGACCGTGACCGAGAAGTTGCTTTCCGGCAGCAGGTTTCGACAGTCGTAGTGGCGCGAGCTTGAAGCAATGGGGATGCACGGACTTGCAGTACTCAAAAGCTCCCTTACCAACAGTGGCAATGAGCAAGTGATTCAAGAGCCTCTTCGTCCCTTGGCCAACCCGAAAGCTCTCGAGGAAGAGATCGAGGACGGAGCCAGAACCAGTCCATGCTTCCTCAACAATCGTCAGTATGATCGTTCTATCTGGCATCGATGCTCTCCTCAGAACTTCCACCAGCTCTTTGCATTCCTAGTTCCAGTAGTACATACTCGTTAAATTTAGGGATCTTTAACGAAAAGCTCCAAATACTGTTCAAGTTAACGAAAAACTACATTTTTACACTAAAAAGTCAATTTTTGTACTATTCACTTTACCCTTTATTTTGCCCTTATCGTTAAAACTCAAAGTTTTCAAGACATTTTCATTATTTTTCCTTTAAATTTATGGTTTAAAAAATAAAACCCTCCACACTTAAAGGAAAACACGGATTATGTACAAACAATATTGGGGAGGGGAAATCACTTCAGCTACAAGATCGTTGCAAAGAACAAATAATTTTTTTTTTAATTTGGATGTAAAGCGAGGAGCCTTGTTGGTTTGAGGTCGTCCTTTTGGACGTAAATGCGGATTGATGAAACAAAAAATTAATTGATAAGAAAACAAACATACCTGTTGAGATTTGAGAAGCGATACTTGGTAGGTGTTTCCAATTGGTTTAGAAGAATTATGCAAAAGCAGCCATAGGAGGAGCACCAGTGAAAAAGCTATTATAAATTTTTTCATCTCTCTCTCTCTCTCTCTCGATGATATGACTCGATTTTTCGAATTTGTGATTGAATTATCAGAAAATAATTAGATGGTTTAGGGTAAATCATGATAGTGATGTGGAAGATTACGTAGAATCCATTGCAAATCTTGGTCCAAGAATAGATGGGCATAATAATTATTATATCGACCTTGAATGGAAAATCGATCCCTACATTTTAGGTTCATTGTTCAACACACAAAATTTTCACTTTCTATCTTTATTTTTTTCTATGCAAAGTGATATATTTTTTATTTGTAATACAACTTAAATTATGATAAGGGAGGTTCGAACGCTAATTTTAGAAAGAAAAAAAACATTATTTTAGCCTAATTAACTACGATGCGATATTCTAACCTTATGTTTTCTTTTCTCATTTTTTGGTGTCAAACGAACTGTTATTCGATTCAGTCAAAATTTTGACCCAGTGGACTTTAGTCAAACTATTAACTCAATAAATAACATTGTTCTAAAAATTCCCGTTTAGCGCTGCCTAGGCCCCCTAATCCCACCTCAGCCCCACCTAGGGGTAGGCGATTGACTACCATCTCGATTAATGTTTAGGCATTTCAAAATTAAGAAATGATGCTTAGATTTGCTTAGGCGCCCACCCAGACCCACCTTGGTAGTCGCCTGGGTCGCAACTCCCACTCAGATAGAAAATAGATAATTTTCATTTTACATTTTATTTTTTCATTAAATTGCAAAAGATTTGTTGAATGCTTAGAGGAATACACATTTCTCTATGTGTTCATTACGTTCTAATACTTTACAATTTATATGTCATTCTATTTGTAGTTACTCGATCACTTGGCAGGGGGTTTAGGAGGTATTTTTTAGCGCATGTTCTCATATCGATAAAGCATGTTTCGTCTCATTTTCCGGAAAGCCAGTCATACTATTTACCTATCCCAATGAAATTATGTATTTTTTTAGCATAAAAAGACACTTATTTATATGATATAAAATAAATTTACTTAAATCCGATTAATTCACCTAGGCCTAGCCTAGCCGCCCTTTTAAAACCTTGACAATAGTAAGAAAGCTTGTTTGTTATCTAATTAATTTTACTAATATTGTTTATATTTTTATGACTTGAATGAATGAATGTATGTATGCAGAAGCTGGAATGGCATATGTGGTGGCTGACGCGTTTTGCAAAATCAGTAAACATGCACAGCTGCTCAGGGTGCATTCTGATTCGGGACACCGTCGTCACCACTTCACCACCTCCGCCGGTAATAGTAGTACTGGTAATGTGATCAGGTGTGAAAACATCTCCACGGCCTGTTGACAATCAATACAAACTTGGAGATGGCAGTTCTGGTTCTGGTTATGGGTCTAAGTCTAACCAATACAGACTCAATGATCAGGATCGAAGCCTTGTAATAACTACATTATTGCTAGCTTATTGTGAGACTAAGCCTATCCTCTCGATAATATTGTTTGTTAAAAAAAAAAAAATATATATATATATATATATATATATATTGTTATGTAAAGTCTACATAATTTACTTAAATTTTGGCATACAAGCGTTATTATTAACCTCAAGCCCTTCATATTTCTCAATGATCAATGGACTGAAATTCAATTTTGAAAAACAGGAGACCGTTTTCGAATTTTTCCATTACAAGAATCTAAAATATTTAAGATACATATAATTTCATTTAGAAAAAAATGATGCATAGAATCCGGTATGGACCCTTAAAATTATGTCTTAAATTAAAAGGAAAAAAAAAACATTTCAACCACATATTATTGATTATTCATATTGCTATATATTAGTTAACTAAATAATAATTCACTTTCCTACTAAAATCTAATCCATTTTATAAGCTATTAAAATTAATAAAATCTAATAAATTATTTTTTATTGAACTAATAAAAGATTATAAACACCATAATAAGCTATATAACAGTTCAATATAATTTTAAAATAACTAAAATATTTTTTTTGGGTAAGGAACTAAAATAAATATTTTTTTTTTCAATTAATTTCATTTTAGTTTTAAAGTTACTTTCGTTAAGTAATTTCAAAATTATGGATAAGGTGTATGAACACTACGTTAATTTTCATGAGCAAAATGGTTTGGTCCATAGAATTTTTCTCCTAAAGATTTTTCACTCTTCATGAAAAAAGGGTCCTCGAAATGGAATATTGTCATCTGAGAGATCCTTTGCTTGAATGGCGTTAAGTATAAGATAAGAAGAAAGAATATATACCGTAAAACCTGAATTACCTTAATAATTTGATTACGGTTGAAATCTGTTTGATTGGTTATTAGTAACCCATTTAATTGTTTACAAAAATACCCAACAAACCTCCTCTATATAAACCACCCAGCAGTACTATTGCTTTTGTGCTGTAAGTTAAGCAAAAACTTCTACGAACTTCCTTGATGAGTACCAAGTAACATACAGTTTACGGTTAATCCATTTTCGATCGAGAAGCAGATACACAACGCAGCACATTCTTTCAAGTACTCTTCTGCAGAAACCTATCAATCTGTTCCTTTTCTCATCATGGCTGAAACAACCGATACTGATTTCATGGTTAGTGACGTTTAACAAACCCTAGCTAGCTATCTCCCTCCGGTTTATTTTCCATGTGATTTCATTTTCCTTATTAATTTTGCCCATATGAGGCGATTATATTTCAACTTTGGATTATGATTTTGCAGAGATGTGAGTTGAAACTGGATACCGGTACCCCCGGATGGCATAAGACCATGACCAAAGTTTTGAACAAAATCAAGGGTACGTACAAAAATATATATGTATATATCCTATTGTTCTTATGAATTATTATTGTTAATCTCATTGTTCTTGAATCTCTGTAGTTTAATTAATTAATTAATTTGATTTGATCGTAATTAAGGAGTGTCTTACACCATCGACACACAAGCCGGAATTGCATATGTTTCGGGTACAATTGAACCGAACATGCTTCTCAAGTTATTAGCAAAATCAGGGAAGCATGCAGAGTTGCTCAGAGTTGATTCAGGATATAAGCATCAGTTCTACGAAGCTAAACCTGTTGCTAATTACACAAGTGGACAAGATTATGGGGCTTATTACCATAATAATCATGATTACGGATATTATGGTCACAATGGAAGCTATGAAACAACGATTCCCTACCATCATCATCCTCAGCACTACCCTAATTACTACGATACACGGGAAACTGTACCAGCGATTAGATTTCCGCAGCCACCTCCGCCAATGCAGGTCCACCCGTTTTATGATCCGGATACTCAATGCACCATTATGTGATCAGCATCGTATAATAGACGTTCTTTCCTGATTCTCGCTAAGTGGATAGGGTATTATTACGGTAGGGTTTGAGTGGACTTCTCAATTGTACTTGAAGAGTTTATACTTGAACTATTTCATATGTTCTATAATACCGAATATTGCTTAATTGTATGGCAATTTGTGGGTAATTGCAATTTGCTCTCCTACTTGCTTCATTTTTTTTTATCAACCTCATTGGTACGAGGGAGGTTTGTTAGTTGTTCGAGTCATTGTTATGTATTTATGAAATTTAAACTCAAAATTTCTCGCTTATAAAATTTGAACTCTTAGTTTTGTAGAAAATTTCATAAATTCTTCTAACTTCAATCTCTTTCAACCTATTATAAATAGACAAAAGTTAGAGAGATAACTTTTATTAGGGACATAAGAGAAGTGGGTGCAAGATATCACACTGTTTAATTTCGTAACTATAACACAAAAAGATTGCAAGAAAAAGAGGAAGGGAGAAATACTGATATTATTGCTTTCATTTCTTTTCTTTGTTGTGCGTTGTAATCACACACGGAGAGCTCTTTATATAGAGCCACATCTGTGACAAAACAAAAAGTGAAGTGATTGCTCTTTTTGAAAACTTAACATAATAACAAACTACTATGATATTTTTGAAAATTTCACACAATAACAAACTACTTTGGCTTTTTTGAAAACTTCACATAATAACAGGGGATGTGCTATCCACACGCCTCTTTTTACTTCTCACACCCCTTCTTAATTTTTGTCTGTTGATCTTCTTCAATTCATCTGATTCGACGGTCGAAAACAAAAAATGTGTGGGAGAAGTAAAAAATGGTGTGTGTATATCACAATCCAATAACAAATACACTACTGAACATTCATTCTCACAATTTTACATCACAACCCACTTTTTTTTTTTCATTTTTGTAAATTTCTACAATATCGTCATATTACCTATTTTGGTCCATTTTCGTGGAGACATGCGTCGGGTCAATAGTAAAATAAAGAAACACAAAAAATAAAATCTTAGTGGTGTGGCTGCTGGGATTCGAGCCCAGGTCTCCACGGCCACAACGTGGAATTCTTACTACTAAACTACAGCCACAAGTTGTGGGGTTTTTACCACAATCCCTTGATCTAAATTCAATTTTTTTATGATTTAATACAATCACTATCTATAGATATAATTCATATAAATATATGTATTTAATGAAATCACTATCTGACCAACGAGATATGGATTATATTAAATATGTGTAAGTATTGTAGCTAAATCCAATATATGAAATTGTGCGGAATATCCAGCACCTAAAAAAGCAATGTACCATAGAACTTTTACATCAACGCCAACATTGCATCTTAGTTTAAAATAAGTTTATCATCTCATAACCTTAAATTATTGAACTAAAATACAATATATCGACCATGATTTTATTCGTCTTCTTTTCACGAAGACGGATGGAGTTGGATTCCTACACATGTCCACTTGCGTATCCCCGCAACATTGCTGCCGGTCCATTTTCATCGAATTCAAACATGAAAACCAAATTCCAAATTCGAACGCGGTTCGACAACAACTATACAAAATCCAAATCCCATATTTTTAATAATTGAAACGGATAAACTGCCTTTTCAATCACCCCAAAGGTCACATTTGAACTCTACCGTTTATCTGTGCGATCTGGGGGGTCATATTTTGACACGTGTATCTGCCCATGGGGATCCCACATTTGTGGCGATCTGGTCTGCATGCGGATTTGAGCAGTTTCAGATCAGGATATGGATGATACATATGTAAATTAATTATCATACTTCACCTACAACACAAGTCATGTGTAATGCGTAGCTGTCATGTGTTTAAAATCAATAGAGTCGATATCAACCCGAAAAATTATGGAGAAAGCTTGGCGTTGAAAAAATCAGCAGCAGTTCCTATTGCTAACAAATCATGGGTAGGCACGTATTCAATTTGTGATTAAAAAATCAATTACTTGGACTTGTGTCCACCTGTTATTCGCTAGCAACAGGAGCTGCTGCTGATTTTTCAGCAGCCAAGCTCCGTTAAAAAATTATTAATATACAGAATAGCCCAACTTATGATAAGCACATTTGGTCTCATCTTCATCAAAGTGCGATTCATTCTTAGCACGCGCCTTACTTGAGAGAGGAATTTTCAAACTAAACACATGGACAACACAAATTGGATGATGTAGAGCACATGTGACCTTTGAAATTTATACGTAAACAACCTGCTCTGATACAAAAAATTAAGTTAAAGTTCCACCCTAATACTATTACGAAGCCAATATGCAATACACATTCATCATTCACCAACATGCAAGAAGATGATCATCATATGGATTATCATTGGTGACACAATTGGTAGAAAATTATGAGATTGCTCAAATCATTTATTTCCAAACGTCCAAGCCTACATCACCAATGTTGGCATGTACGTACAAAGATAGAACAAGTGTCTGTATATTTAATTATAAATATTATATAGATGGCATGATACCGGTAGCTCTCAGCTTCTGGCCAATCCAACATTCGTAGCCAATAAGAGTTGCTGTACCACTTCAGACACAAGAGTTTGTGAGCTTTCAGTTTCTGTTCCTCTCACTCTGCAGCTTCCACGAGCCCCATGGCGGAACACTCGAACCACCATGCAGAAGCGGCGATTCCGCAAACCATGCAAGAAACCGGTGCGGAAGAAAGAGATCCAGAGAGCATTTCTCTCCAGCAACCACTCCTCAAGAGAAACCGAACACTTTCTTCCACTCCACTGGCTATGGTTGGAGCCAAGGTCTCCCATATCGAGAGCTTGGACTACGAGTAACGACTTTAAACGATCCGTTTCTAGTTTCATCTAAAAGAAGCATCTGAATCCTTATTGTGTTGATCTTCATCACATTGAATTGAAGTTGGTTTGATGCAGGATCAACGAGAACGAACTGTTTAAGCATGATTGGAGAAGCAGATCCAAAGTCCAAGTCTTGCAGTATGTATTTTTGAAATGGATCCTTGCCTGCCTTGTTGGACTCCTAACTGGTATAATTGCCACCCTCATTAACCTCGCTGTTGAGAATATTGCCGGCTACAAGCTTCTTGCCGCGGTTAGTTTCATAGAGAAAGAGAGGTTTGTTGTATTCCCCTGTATTTCTACCCAACTTTCAATGTCGTATTCAGCTACTACAATCCAGATATCATGTATAGTCCGTTGAAATGCCTATGATCGCATAAACAATATGGGAATTGTGTGGTGTAGGTACCTGATGGGCTTCATCTTTATAGCTGGGGCCAATCTTGTGCTGACCGCTATTGCTTCTGTTCTCTGCGTGTGCTTTGCTCCGACTGCAGCTGGACCTGGTATACCTGAAATCAAAGCATATCTCAACGGAGTTGACACACCGAATATGTTTGGTGCGACAACGATGATTGTCAAGGTGGATTTTCTTTTGCAAATTGAACATTGTTTGCATTTAATTTCAGTGACTTCTCTATTAGATTACTCTTAGGAAAGTATGTCATAATTTATTAAGCTAAGTGGCACGAAAAACTTTCATCCTGCAGATATTCGGAAGCATTGGGGCTGTTTCTGCAGGCCTAGATCTTGGAAAAGAAGGACCTCTTGTGCACATTGGAAGCTGCATTGCTTCCTTATTAGGTCAAGGGGGACCTGACAATCACCGTATTAAATGGCGCTGGCTCCGCTACTTCAATAATGATCGTGACCGCCGAGATCTCATTACCTGTGGCGCTGCCTCTGGGGTATGTGCAGCTTTCCGAGCTCCTGTGGGTGGTGTACTGTTTGCCCTTGAAGAGGTGGCAACATGGTGGAGGAGTGCCCTTCTCTGGAGAACTTTCTTCAGCACAGCTATTGTGGTGGTGGTGCTTAGAGCTTTTATCGAAATATGCAATTCTGGGGAATGTGGGCTTTTCGGGAAAGGAGGGCTTATCATGTTCGATGTAAGCACCGTTACTGTGACGTACAATGCGTGGGATATCATCCCCGTAGCTGTAATTGGCATTATTGGTGGAGTTTTGGGAAGCCTGTACAACTATCTTCTCCACAAGATTCTCAGACTATACAACCTCATAAATCAGTAAGCAACCCTAAACCAAATACGAAAACTGACACAACACGATGTCAATTCGATACTAATTACTTCTTGATTTACTCTTCTGGCAGGAAGGGGAAAGTTCACAAGATCCTCCTCAGTCTCACTGTATCACTCTTTACTTCTGGATGCCTATACGGTCTCCCTTTCCTTGTCGAATGCACACCCTGTGACTCCTCTCTTTCGGAGTCTGCCTGTCCCACCAATGAAGGATCTGGAAACTACAAAAAGTTCAACTGCCCAGATGGCCACTACAATGACCTAGCTACTCTTCTCCTTGCCACTAATGATGATGCAGTTCGAAACATCTTTTCGACAAACACTTCTACTGAGTATCATCCTTTATCCCTCCTAATCTTCTTCGTACTATATTGCATCTTAGGATTGTTTACCTTTGGAATCGCTGTGCCGTCTGGACTGTTCCTCCCCATCATCCTTATGGGCTCAGCTTATGGCCGTCTGCTTGGAATTGCCATGCAATCATATACGAGCATTGACCAGGGGCTTTTCGCTGTTCTTGGTGCAGCTTCCCTAATGGCAGGGTCAATGAGGATGACTGTTTCGTTATGTGTCATATTTCTTGAGCTCACCAACAACCTCCTCTTACTACCCATAACAATGCTTGTCCTTCTAATTGCCAAAACTGTTGGAGACAGTTTCAATCCAAGCATCTATGAGATTATACTGCACTTAAAAGGTTTGCCTTTCTTGGAGGCACATCCAGAACCGTGGATGAGAAATCTGACTGTAGGTGAGCTCGCTGATGCCAAACCGCCAGTAGTAACCCTCCGTGGAATTGAAAAGGTGGATCGTATTGTGGAGGTCCTGAGAAACACCACACACAATGGTTTCCCTGTTGTAGAAGGAGTGGTGCCACCAATGGGATTGGCAGTTGGGGCAACAGTACATGGACTAATTCTTCGAGCTCACCTTCTTCAGGTGCTGAAAAAGAAATGGTTCCTAAGAGAGAAAAGAAGAACAGAGGAGTGGAAAGTTAGAGAGAAATTTACCTCCGTTGAGTTGGCCGAGAGGGAATGGAAGATCGAGGAGGTGGCTGTGACAAAAGATGAAATGGAGATGTATGTAGATCTGCATCCACTCACCAATAGAACACCATACACAGTGATGGAAGGCATGTCAGTGGCAAAAGCTATGGTGCTTTTCAGGCAAGTGGGACTTCGCCATTTGCTCGTTGTGCCAAATTATGAAGCATCTCAGGTGAGTTGTCAACCATTCTCATTTTAAGAAACACCATGCACTTGTTAACGAGAGTTACAGTTTACTTCTGCACGAGCATATTTATTCTGTCGATTGAGCATAGTTATTCAAGACGGTACACTATACTTTTTGTAAAGGCCAAATCACTAACCTCGATGTTTGCTCCATTTGTAGGTGCCTCCAGTGGTTGGGATCTTAACCAGGCAGGATTTAATAGCCTACAACATTTTGAATGCCTTTCCACATCTCGCAAAATCTGCAGGCAGAGAGAAGGGGAGCTGAAAACGTCTTCACCTCAACCAATGAACTAGCAGCTTTCCTGATGGAAGACAATGTATTCTTCATCTTTTGAAGTTTCCTACTCAATTATTTATTCTTTTTATCCAATTCAAAAGGAGTCAGCTAGATAAACAACAGAGTGCAATTTCATTCATTTGTAACTATTCACTTTACACATGTTTCAGCCGACGGTGAACAAAATCCCTTTCTACAAAAGGGCAGACAACACCGAAGAATTGGTTTTGTTACAATCTCTCTACAAGGTTCTCCCACTCGTCTTCTTGTAATAACCACAGAAAAAGTTCAAGTGGTCATCACTGAAAGTCACTGCAAAATCCTAGTTTCAGAATTGTTTACAAGCGTTTCTTCTTCTTTATTCCTGTTCTCTTTTTCTTCAGGCTTCCCTTGCCCCTCTTGAACACGGCTAAAACCTCAATGCCGCAATCATGGGAAATGAACAACGATCAAATTAAAAGTATAATATATGTTATGAATCAAACAGCTTGGATATTTTTAGAAGTATGCCTCGATAAGAACCAGAACGAAGGTAGCGTTTGAAGGAATCTTGATAATATATCAAAAAAATAAACAATCCTGAATTTCAATCCAATTAATGTAACAAGACGGGAGTCAAAAGAAAAGAAACCGAAAAACACCTCGGGGTTCCAGGACTAAAATTATAGCCAAGGGCTTTTTCCAAGTGCCAAGCCTTGCTAGACAACAAATCCTTGCAATCCTGTTGAAATATTAATCCCTAATTAGGTAGAGGAAGAAATGGTAACAATGAATCAAGGTAAAGCAAGACGGGATGGAATAATCAGAGAGCAGAGAATAATTAATCTAATTCATAAAATATCATAGCAATAACTTCATACCTCTTTGGATGATGAGCTGCAAAAACAGAAAGAAAATTCAAATTAAACTAAAAATATAAAATTTTAACACTAATCCAAAGATTAAAGGATCAAATATAAAGTCATTAGGATTGGGACCGCCATCCCCACTAACAACAAACCCAAATAATATCAGGATCAAAACCCTAATTAATACCAGAAGGATGATTCTTTTTACTTAAATCAAAAAAAAAAAAGCCCTAAACTTTACGAATTTATGGGGGGAAAGTAGTAAAGTAATACCAATTTGGCAACTGTCAAAAGTGAAATCTGAGACTCCAACTGTCTTGAAGAACTCCGACGCCTCGTCGACGATGACCGGACGGTGGAGATTGGACTAGTGCGTACACCCGGAGCACCTGATTATACACCCAGCAATAAAATTCAAATTAAATCGAACAATTATTATGAGAAAATAAATTAAAGGGGATTTGAGCTGAGAGTTACGATTCGAAGTGAGGGCAGTGGAGGGCGCAGGTTAGCGGCTGCGGAGTCGAGCTAGCGCTTAGTGAGAGAGAACTCAGAGAAGGTAGTGCTGCTGGTACTTGTGGTGGTGCTGAAGCAGACGGCCAAGGGCGCACTGCGACTGGGGACACGTGGCAGGCGATGAGACGAGGGGGAAGAGGACGGACGGAGAGGAAGCAGAGAGGCATGTTGTTCCGCCGCTGCTCTGTGGTGGGAACGGATAATGGACAAAGCAAATGTTGATGAAGGATTTTGGTAGGAAGATCTCAACGGTAATAAAACGGGAAAAGCCGCTAATTACAAAAATTTCCCGGAGTTTTAGTGGTTGTTCAATTTTGGTCTTCAAACGTTTTTTTGTCGCACATTAGTCCATAACGTGCAGATTCGTTCTTTGAATCAACCAAATTTGGGTTTGGTCAATTTTGTTCGCCTTCTAGCATAAATGCCTACTCTTAGACAAAAGTGGTCAAATTCTAATATATTAAAAGCATTTTTATCAAGTACACGAGTCATCGAAATGTCTTTTAGAAAGTGATCACGTGTTATTCTGTCAACTTTTGTAACGAAAGTTACTTTTAGATTAATTTAGGGTACAAATAGAGATTTGTAGAGTAATATTGTAGAATATGTGTCTTGACTTACAAGCAAAACATAAAGGACATTGAAACCACGCTTTCAAATTCATGAAGGAAAGGGAAAATATTAAACATCTTTATTTGCTTAAATAAGCTTTCACAGTTGACAGCTTCTTCTAAAATCTATGATCTTTTCTGCAGATAAGTAGCAATGGCTGAGAAAAAATCAAGCACAGCATACTTCACCTTGTCAACGAAGCAAAAGTAGGCATATCTCCAAGACTTCTTGACGGCCAAAGTCCCGAAAACTCCCCAGAACCCGAAACAGAAACCTATCACCACGCTGAAGATGAACCATAGCCTATCGGACTTACCGTCATCATCCTCCCCATCTGCACTTGGAGCCGGAGGTGTTTCTTTGTTGCCTTGGCAATCGGTTGGTAATGGATGCCCGCAGAGACCGGCATTGCCTTCATAAATGGATGGATCAATGAAGGTTTCAAACTGGTTGCTTGTTGGGATTTTCCCGGACAAGTTGTTGTATGACAAGTTGAGATGATTCAAAAATGTTAAAGAAACCATGGTCTGTGGAATTGGACCCGAAAGTTTGTTGCTTGATAGGTCAAGAGTTTCTATCCGCTCCAAGATTCCGATCTCTGCTGGGATATTTCCTGTCAAATGATTCATGGACAGATTCAAGGTGCCTAACCTTATAAGGCTCGTTAGCCCCACAGGCATCTCTCCTGACAAGTTATTGTCCGAGAGATCAACACTGTTGACAAGGTAAAGGATGGAGTCATATTCGAGCACTCTTCCTTTAGCCACTACCTTCAATCTTCCCTGGTAAAGATAGTCTTGTGTATCTTTATCTGTGAATTCCAATCTGAAGCCATTCAAGTTACCTATGCAGCGTGGAATATTTCCGGAAAGATTGTTGTGAGAGAGGTCCAATATGTGGAGATTGGAAAGGCCGCATAATTGCGAAGGGATGTTTCCACTAAACGAGTTGAACCTCAAGCGTAAAATCAACAAAGAGAGCATGTTTTCTCCTATGGAAGCCGGAATAGCTCCAGACAGCTTGTTCTCACCAAGATCAAGACTCCTCATGTCGGTGCAGTTTCTCAACGAAGGAAGTTCGCCCGAAAGGTTGTTGCTAGAGAGTATCAAGAATCTAAGTGAAATGAGAGAACCTAAGGAACTTGGGATTGAACCTGAAAGACTGTTATTTGACACATCTAGGATGTACAATAATGGCATATTGTTCCAAAAATGAGGAATCTCACCCGACAATTGGTTATTCGAGACAACAATGGTCATCAATTGGCGTAGATTGCCTATGGACAGGGGAATGCTTCCATTCAAAGAGTTCCTCGAAAGGTCTAGATCTGTCAGCGAGGGCATTGCATCACCAAGTTTACGAGGAATTGGCCCAGAAAATTGATTATCTTTAAGATACAGCATGGTAATATTTGATGACCAGAGTTGGAGGGGACCCTCAAAGCGGTTTGAACTCAAATCAAAAGTGGAGGGAAAGCTGAATCTTAATGAATGCGGCACCCTGCCACTTAGTTGGTTGAAAGAAACATCGAATTCATCCAATTGCAAATCCAACTGCAAAAACCAGTCTGGTATGGTGTCGGAAATCCTGCAATTACTGAGTACCACAGTAACCAGCTCATTCTGATTTCTGAGCCATGTAGGAAATTTGGGACCAAGTTTGCATGATCGGATTGCCAAGTATTTCAACTTGAAAGGAGGTATCCAATCAGGACTAATGTCGAAAAGCAGAGAAACGTTTTGAGATCCCTTTTTTATGGATAAATCCTTTAGGCCTCGAAGTTTCGCCAAATGAGCTTCTGTAATGACACCTTCCCATGTGTTTTCCGAGATATCTAGCGCAACCAGCGATGAGAGTTGACCGAGACTTTCTGGGATCGTCGTCAGTTGATTGTATGCAATGTAAAACTCCTCCAAAGATTTTAAGTTTTCAATGGATGTTGGAACTGAACCCTGAAACGAGTTGTGCCACAATTTGAGAGATCTTAAATTTTTAAGATGTCCCAAAGAATCAGGCAGTTTTCCTGTCAGGTTATTATATCCCAAATCCAACCTCTGTAAGCTGATATTTGCGCATGAAGACAAACTATCAACAAAATTAGTAATCTCACCAGTAATTCTGTTGATAGAAAGTTTCAGTGCCTGCAAATTGCATAGCGTTCCCAAGCTTCGTGGCAACTGACCTTCAATGTCTGAATTCTGAGACAAATCAAGCGTCTGGAGAGACTTCAAACTACCAAATGTTTCTGGAAGTGCTCCACGGAGATTATTGGAGTTTAGGTCAATGCTGACTAGTTTAGTCAGATTGAACAACCAAGGAGGTAATGTGGAGTTGAAATTATTGGTAGAGAGATCGAGAACCGAAAGGGATGTGAAATTTATAAAAGGAAGAGCGAAAGGAAGGATGGAAAGTTGACAAGAGGGCAAATGCAGTTCAACAAGTGAAGGGAGCATATTAACAGTGGGAAGCCAAGAGGATGCAACCTTGTTAAGATCCACTCCTCCCAAGTTGAGGAACTTTAAGGAAGAAAGAGTTGGAAGCCATCGAAGGTCAGTCGCATTCGGTTCAAAAAAATTATTGCTGAGGTCTAGAAAAAGCAATCTCGAAAGATTTCCGAGATTATGGGGAATGACCCCACCAAAAGATGCACCAGAGAGATTGAGGTATTCAAGCTTCTCTAGTGATCCCATGAAACTTGGAACTCGAACACCTTCGAAGTTATTCATGCTCAAATCCAAATAAATCAAATCTTTCAAAACAAGCAAAGAACGGTTGATCTCACCACCTAATGCATGCATTGCTCCATCTTCACCGTCCAAACCATCTACATATTCGTTGTGAAGATTGAGCCTGGTCACACGTCCAGTTTTTTTGTTGCAGCCTACACCCCGCCATTTGCAGCAATCTTCTCCCGTCCAAGATGAAAGCCTGTCTGAAGGATCAACGAGGCCTTGTTTGACCTCAAGAAGGGCTTTCCTCTCAAAATCCAGGCATCCCACGTTATGATCAACGCTGCAGAGACCGAGCTTAACAGTTTCAAGGTATAGAATTCCTGATAGCAAAATAAGTGAAAGAAGTTGGGTGGAAACACTAGTCTGACACATATTTCGAATGTGAGCGTGCAATTGGATGATTTGTAGTACAAAAGATGAGTCTGCAGTATAAAAAGAGAAAAATGCCATGTATAAATAGGAGATTGTCTCCTCTTTTAGATGTTCCAAATTATGTGCCGTCATGGAAACACTTAGAAGTGAAACCATAATGTTGCTGTTACGAAAATTTCCATGTCTCTGATAAGAAAACAAAAACAAAAGACTTACAAGTCAATGGTGTACCTCACCGCTCAAAACCAAGGCCAATAACTTCTACATCTTCCCCGTTTAATGACAGCAACTCCCGTGTCTTTGGAGATATACCACGTAAGTGCCGTAGAGTTAAGGAAATTCATACCCGATTGTAAGTAAGAATCTCGTCATATAATCGGGTCACCTATAACAACCGCGTTGTCGAGGCTATCCTTAATGCTATGAGAATCGACACTAGTACGATCGTCCAAAGATTTCCCAAGTCAGTGCTATCCCTTAATGTACACATATCATGTCTTCTAGCTTAAAATTTAAGAATTTTTCTATGTTGGAGAGATTAACAGGAAAAGTATTGAAGTAACACCAGTTGTTTGCAGCAGTCAGCTGCCAAATGTAAGAGCTGCGTTAGACAAGGCCGGAAGCTTCTGTGGAAGTCGGGTTTAGAGAACATATTTTTGTTTGTACTCAGTTAGTCCTGACCGAAACGTGCTGCTTGTTTTCCGCTTATGGACACCGAAATTTCAATAAGCTTTCCTGTCCTGGTATGTCGAAAATTTTCTCGAATCAAAATTTCTCCAAACGTACAACACAAGTAAATATTCAAAATAATGGTTTCATAAGGAGTTTGGGTTTTGAGGGTTTGGAGGGAGTAAGTCTTGTTGTTTGAATGAAACGAGTATTTTGGTTTTGGCGTAAGTGATGAGTGGGAAGAGTTTTTTTTGTTTACAAGTTTCAAGGGTTTTGGTTTTGGCATGAGTAGGGGTGCAACTTGGAATATCCAATTCCGACCGATTTGAGTTGAAATATTACAAAGATTCTGTCCAATTCAAATTCAAACTTTTGAAATCCGAAAAAAAAAAATGGATAGGAATTGGAATGTTTTTATATTCTAAATTCAATATCAAATTCTGAAACTTGCATAACTCTTTTACATAGTACTTATTGACTTTCGATTTATTATACATGTACTCAAATATGTAACTATTTTGTCAATTACAACTCCCTACAGAATATATTACATAAAAAATGAGAATTTGAGAACTATAAAATTTTATATTGTGTAGAGAGAGCCATGGAGATGACATTTTTTTTATCTTGCTGGAGAACAGTAGATGAAGTCATATAAGTCCCATAATTTTGAAATTCAAAAAATAAATCTGATTCCAAAAATACCGAATTTGGCATGAGTTAATGAAATTTCGAAATTTTCATTCTCAAATTAAAAATGATATGCATCTGATCAAAAATCAGGCCTAAGCGTGAGTATTGGGTGAGAATAGTTGTCCTTCTAGACGAGAACATAATTATAATTAAAATTTTCACTAGTTTGTCTTCAATATTTAATTAATCAGTAGAATGTCTCGAGAAATCGTCAAACAAAAACAATCAAATGCTGCAAAAACACTCTAGACTTTCTTTTTACAGAAAAATAAAAGTTCGCAGCATGAATATAATCACGGGAAAGAAGAATAAAATTTCATGAATCATATAAGATATTCATGCTTCTTTATTACCAAAATAGTACTGAGAACAACAACCAATTTTCAGGTCTTATTTGCATTCATATATATGCTTTCACATTTGACAGTTTCTATGATCTTTTCTTCAGAATGGCTAATACATATGCATACACCTTGTCAGCGAAGTTGAAATACGCATGTCTCCAAGACTTCTTGATGACCAAAGTCCCGCAAACTCCCCAGAACCCGAAACAGAAACCTATCACAATGCTGAATATGAGCCACAGCTTATCGAGCTTACTGTCATCATCCTCGTCATCTCCACCTGGAACCTCAGGCGTTTCTTTGCCACCTTGGCAATTTGGTAATGGATGCCCACAAAGACCGGCATTTCCTTCATAAATGGACGCATCGAAGGTTTCAAACTGATTGCTTGTTGGGATTTTCCCGGACAAGTTGTTGTATGACAAGTTGAGATGATTCAAAAATGTTAAAGAAACCATGCTTTGTGGAATTGGACCCGAAAATTTGTTGCTCGATAGGTCAAGAGTTTCTATCCGCTCCAAGTCTCCGATCTTTGCTGGGATATTTCCTGTCAAATGATTCATGGACAAATTCAAGGTGCCTAACCTTGTAAGGTTTGTTAGCCCCACAGGCATCTCTCCTGACAAGTTGTTGTCTGAGAGATCAACACTATTGACAAGGTAAAGGATGGAGTTATATTCGAGGACCCTTCCTTTTGCCACTATCTTCAATCTTCCCTGGTAAAGATAATCTTCTGTATCCTTATTTGTGAGATCGGAACTGAAGCCAGTTAAGCTACCTATGCAGCGGGGAACATTTCCGGAGATATTGTTGTGTGACAGGTCCAATATGTGGAGATTGGAAAGACCACATAACTGCGAAGGGATGCTTCCGCTAAACAAGTTGAGTCTCAGACGCAAAATCAACAAAGAGGGCATGCTTTCTCCTATGGAAGCTGGAATAGCTCCAGAGAAATTGTTCTCACCAAGATCAAGACTCCTCATGTCAGTGAAGTTTTTCATGGAAGGAAGTTTGCCCGAAAGGTGGTTGCTAGAGAGTATCAAGAATCTGAGTGAAGTAAGAGAAGTTAAGGATCGTGGGATTGAACCTGAAAGACTGTTATTCGACACATCTAGGATGTACAATGATGGTATACTGTCCCAAAAGTTAGGAATCTCACCAGACAACAGGTTATTTGAGAGAACCATGGTTGTTAATTGGCTTAGATTACCCATGGACAGGGGAATGCTTCCATTCAAAGAGTTCTGGGAAATGTCTAGATCCGTCAGAGAGGGCATTACTTCACTAATGTCACGAGGAATTGGCCCAGAAAAGAGATTATCTCTGAGATACAACATGGTAATGTTTGATGACCAGAGTGGGAGGGGGCCCTCGAAGCGGTTTGTACTCAAATCAACGGTGCCAGGACTGATAAATCGTAATGAGTTAGGCACCCTGCCGCTTAGCTGATTATAAGCGACATCTAGTTGATCTAATTGGAAATCCAACTGCCAAAACCACTGCGGTATGGTATCCGAAATCCTAGCATTGTTGAGTACCAAAGTGACCAACTCAGTCTGATTTCTGAGCCATGTAGGAAATTTAGGACCTAGTTGGCATGACCTAATGTTCAAGTATCTCAGCTTAAAGGGAGGTATCCAATCGGAACTAATGTCGAAAACTAAGGAAATGTTTGGGCTATTTTTATATATTGAAACATCTGTAAGGCTTCCAAGTTTCATGAAATGAGCTTCTGTAATCGAACCTTCCCATGTGTTTTCCGAGATATCTAGTGCAGTCAGCGACGAGAGCTGCCCAAGACCTTCAGGGATGCTCCCACTCATTTGATTATTTGAAATGTACAACTCCTCCAAAGATTTCAACTTTCCGATCGATTTGGGGATTGAACCCTGAAATGAGTTAAACCGCAATATGAGGAATCTTAAGCTTTTAAGATTTCCCAAAGAGTCCGGCAGTTTTCCTGTCAGCCTGTTATATCCCAAATCCAGCTTCTCTAAGCTGCTGTTTGTGCATGCAGACAAACTATCAACGAAATCAGTAATCTCACCAGTAAATTTGTTGATAGGAAGATTCACCGTCTGCAAGCTGCATAGCATTCCCAAGCTTCTTGGCAACGGTCCTTCAATGTTTGAGTTTTCCGACAAATCAAGCGTCCGAAGAGATGTCAAACTACCAAATGTTTCTGGAAGTGCTCCGTGGAGATTGGCTGAGTGCATTTCAAGGGTGACTAGTTTAGTCAGATTGAACAACCAGGGAGGTAATGTGGAGTTGAAATCATTGTTTGAGAGATCGAGAACCGAAAGGGATGCGAAATTCATGGAAGGAAGGGTGAGAGGAAGGACGGAAAGTCCACAAGAGGGCAGATGCAATTCAACGAGCGAAGGTAGCATATTGACAGTGGGAAGCCAACGTGATTTAGCCTTGCTTAGGTCTACTCCTCCGAGGTTTAGGTACTTTAAGAAAGAAAGAGTTGGAAGCCATCGAAGATCATTCGCTATCGATTCAAAAAGATAATAGCTGAGGTCTAGAGAAAGCAATCTTGAAAGGTTTCCAAAACTTTGGGGAATGACTCCACCGAAAGATGCACTAGAGAGATTGAGGTATTCCAATTTCTCTAGTGATCCGATGAAGTTTGGAATTCGAACACCTTCAAAGTTATTCATGCTCAAATCCAACCGAATCAAATCTTTCAATACAAGCAAAGAAGGGTTGATCACACCGCCAAATGCAAGCAATGTTCCATCCTCGCCATCTGAAAATTCGTTGCGGAGATTGAGCGTGGTCACACGTCCAGTTACGTTGTTGCAGCCTACACCGCTCCATTTGCAGCAATCTTCTCCCACCCAAGACGAAAGCCGGCCTGAAGGGTCTGTGAGACCGGCTTTGAGCTCGAGAAGGGCTTTCCTCTTAGTTTCCTTGCATGCCACGTTACGATCAGCACTGCAGAAACCAAGTTTAGTGGTTTCAAAGAAGAGGAAACCTGACAGTATAATAAGTGAAAAAAGTTGGATGGGAGCACTTCTGGGAACCATACTTCTTATGTGAGCATGCAATGAGATATGCTTTGCAGGTCTCAAGATATCTGCAATATTTAAAGTGTGAAAAAGTATAACAATGTCATTTTTTCTAAGGAGAATGAGTCTTCATGGAAAATGGGCAGCCGGCCGATGGTCTGTGTCTGGCCTTTCACAGTCGCTAGACTTCCAAGTCAGTGGTCCCGACCCTTGGTGTGTCTAAAAGTATTTGCATTACCCTGGTATGCTGTTATTGTTTGTGTTAAGTTTTGTTCACGTAACTTGTTTTATTTACACCGAATGCAACGATAATGATACATACGTATCATAAAATGGCTCATTGGGAAGTGATTTTAAAATGACGGAAAGTGCTTTTTGTGAAAATATTTTTTAGAACAAATTCTTAGTAAAAATGCAAGTGAAAATTCTAGAAAAAGCACACGAAGTGTTTTCTACAAAAAGTATAGAATTGATTATTACATGCTCGCATAAGGGTCAGTTTGCAAGTAATACTTTAAATGCTTTTGAAATTTAAAAAAAAAACATTTTTTCTTAAACTTTTTCAGTTCTTTTAAAAATATTTTCAAACGAGACTTGTTGACGGTTCAATATGGTTTTTAGATCATGGCACACGTTGGAAATCCATTCAGAAGGGGTCAAATGGGGTCACAATCGTACTTGTGTGGCTATCCTTTCTCCCTTCTGATACGAATAGTAGAATTGTGCAGAGGCTTCCAAGCAATGGTTGTGACCTCTCATCTCCGTACAATATCAGTGTTTTGGAAGTTTTGATTTCCCACTGTGGAATTGAAGTTTCGCGGGGTCAATGACAATGACTTATAAGTTGAAAATGCAATTTCAATCGATACGATTTTAAGGAGAGATTCTCGTACTTAACCGGTAATAAGACAAATTCTTTTAATAAGGGCAATTCCTACAACGGGATTGCCAATGTGATGATATCCAACGCCAATCAAGCACTGTCATATAAACAAAATTAAAAAGTACGTTAATGTGTACTTGACTTGGAATACTGTTACAGCTGCATTCTCGGTCCCCCATAAGAAATATCCAAACGATATCAGACAATACCCAAATTATCAATTAATAAGTCATTTTTCCACAGGCACATCTTGAATTGATTCCTAGTATTGATGAGTCACAAGATGGTGACCAGAAAAAACTGAAATACTTATGGGAGTCCTTCTAGTTCCTGAAAGAGTAGATTGTCATGGCGAAGTCACTAGTTGATAATTTTTAACAATTTTAAGATAAAAAGGTTAATAGGTCCCTTTGTTCAAAGAAACCATTAGACGCGTTCAAATTAAACAAAAAAAAAATTAATAGGTCTCTTTGTTCAAAGAACCTATTAGACGCGATCAAATGCAAAGAAAAAGCTCCTGTATTTCTTAATAAACTTCCAAAATTGACAAATTGCATGAGGACCAAGAAACTAACATCACACAGTACTTTTTATAAATTCCACCATCAGTTAGCTCATGGTTTGAAAGTTGAAACAATTCAAGAAAAAGCAGCTGAACCATTTATAGAATTTGGACACAACGCCAATACACACTACCAGGTTTCCAAATGGACACAAATTCGGAAACAACGACCTACTCCAAGGCCGCAGCCCAATATTATACGATCCCAATCTATAAGTAAGCACTTAATCATCGGTGCCAAAGTATCGGTCACCAAATTCACCCAGTCCTGGTATGACACGGAACTCTTCATTCAGCGCAACATCAATCTCCGAAGTCACAATCTTCAAAGATGGAAACCGTTTGGAAACACAATGGATTCCTTCAGGGGCCTAAGGCAGATGAAAATAGTAGGGTATTTAAGTCACGTGTGTTGTTATTTGTACACAAATACGCGTAATCAACCAGCATCAAGGAAAAAACTCACAGAGATGAGGTTTAAGAAAATAATATGAGCTTCAGGAACTCCTTTCTGTATGAGTAGTTCAATCGCCTGGTTAGCAGAGTTACCTACAAGCCATTAAGGTTGATCGTTACTACTAAGTCACCAGCAAGTTCAAAAATTTGAAGAATGCCCTCTAGCAGAATGGCTCGTAAATTTGGTAAATTATGGATGCCTATTTACTGTTGCTTGTAATTTGAAATGTTTAGAGTAGTGGCCCCTAAAAGTATGGGCAAATCCCGCATTGGCCCGCAGAAGTTACAATGAACTGCCTTGCTCCTGCCACTATTGTTCTGTGTCAAAGTGAGACACAAACCATCGGACAAGGGGAAAAGTGGGGTGTCGTGACTTTGGGAGCAATGTGAGATTTGACCATACTTTCAAGAGCAATAGACTGATTGAGCCTCATTATATACACAAATTCTTCAGCGTACCACATAACAAAGACTCCCGTGCCCCATAAATTAAAAAATAAACAAAAACCCGATGACAATTTTAAGCTAGCAAAAGCTAACATGCCACGCCAACTGAATTTTCAGACTGAACACTGTCTCACAACATGCTCTTTCAATGGGAATGGCACAAGACATAAGCAAATGATATCTTTCTACCACTGCTGTGTATAACAAGAATAAAAAACTAGAGACGAATTTTTTCTTGCAACATTACCAACTGCATTTCCTGCGTATATCCAGGTACCAAAGAAGGACAACCAAGCTTATGAGAGATAAATGGGATTACCTGTAGCAAGGACTGGATCTAGAAGCAGGACATGACGTTCTGAAATATCCGTTGGAAGTTTCTCGTAAATAAGCTGTTTAAGTTGGAATAGCTCGGTTATACACAACTTTTATAAGGTTTGAGAGGGAGGAGATAGCTTTTGGTCAAATTTTCTCCTTTAAAAACAAGGTACCTGCTTTCCATTGTCTCCATCACGGTGAATCAGAATCTTTCCAATCTTTATTCCTTTGCAACATGCACGTAATGCATTTTCCATGCTCTCACCACTGACATAATAAACAAGGAAAGGTTGTCGGCATAGACAAAGGACTGCCGGATAAATAAAACTTCTAAAATTCAATACCTGATTTAAAGCTCACCTTCGAACAATTGAAACCCCACACAGTTTCTTGCAGAAATCCACCCCGGTATATACTGATGCTGGTATATAATAAAAGCAAAATTTCAAAGACATGCAAAATATTCCTCATTTTCAGGCTATAGTTCCGATGATGCAAATTAAATATGAATCCATGTTTGTGCGAGATTTATCCATTTATTCAAAATAGCATATATAAAAAATTCAAAATACACCCTACCCCCTAAAGGAAATCCAAAATTATCCCCATGCCGAACCGAACAGGTCACAATCAAGTTATGAAACGAGTATGGGTAAGGAAAGATGAAATTGTAGACATGTAATCAGCACACCTGTTGGAGTTACTACTTGCTTCTCTGTGAATGGCAAATGGCCAAGGCCATGCTCCACAACCTGGAGGCCACATCAGAGTATAAGAAAATATAAGCACAACTCTTGTAGATATATGAAATTTAAATTAGGCATGGAATAAAAATTACCAGACGTATTAGCCGATCTGAATAAAATACAAAATCATGCTTCGATATTTCTCGGTCTCGAATCAGTGTATGCATACCTCTAATCTGAAAAATGACAACAACTAGATTAAAGACTAAAGAGATGAAAGTGAACAAATAGTCATCTAAGTGCCGACTGGTGGGAAAAGCTTTAAGGTTACAAGTCCATCATAATGCAAATTATATGCTCAAATTACTTGGGTCAGTCAACCAAGAAATCTGATTTGTAATGCTTTTCAGAGCTGAAAATTAAAATACTTGAGAAGAACACAAAACGTGCTCAGAAAAATGCAGTTTAGAAAGTTTCTGAGTTATAAAAACAAGACCCATACTCAACTAAACTAAAAACAAGAGCCGCATAACTGAATTTGGCAAATCATTTGTACTCATGAGTTGTGGAATCAACAATCAAAGCCAAATACCAAATTCCTAATTCCCGTAAAAGACAGAAGGTGAACAATATGTCTATATAAAAACAAATCACACGAACACATATTGCATACCTGAAATGTTGACTGAATAACGTACACATTAGGATATATTTTGCAGAGATCATGCTGACCAAGCTTTGTGCGAATATGTTGCACAATCAAATCAATGGCAACATGATTATCACCCCCACGGGGAATGATCACATCAGCATACTTCTTTGATGGGTGAATAAAATCATCAAAAGCAGGTTTGACGAACTTGGCATACTGCACAATACATAATGCCTCAGTGTGATTTTAGGAATGGAAATAATACAGTCTCAGCAGAGTTACAAAAGAAACTATAAAAAAGCCACTCTCGTCTTACCCAACTCTACAAAAAAAATTATCCCAACTACTGTGAAAAGAAAAATAAGCCAAGCTGGTCTTACCATTTCAAGAACAGAGTTAATGTCCCTGCCCCTCTCAACTGTGTCTCGTCTTATTCTACGAGCAAGCCTCACATCAGCATCTATTAACATATGGTAAAAAGTAAATAAATATTGAGAGAGAGAGAGAGAGAGAGACAGCATAACCAAAAAAAGGTTAAGACCTCCTCCTCACACACATACAGAGACTGGCCAATAAGAGGAAAATTCCATATCAAGACCGCAAGTAACGCTCAAATTTCCATATCAAGTCCGCAACTAACGCTCATACTAACATGCCATGCAAAACAAAACTATGGAAATCTAAAAGATGTGATCACCATATAGGGCAGTTATTGCACAATAAATAAGATGAAAACGACAAGAATTACACAAAAGAGATCAGACCTGTATCAACAAAAATCTTAATGTTCATTAGATTGCGGACACGTTGGTCATGGAACACCAGAATTCCTTCCAAGATTATTACATCAGAAGCATTCACCTGATAAAACAGTACACCAAATGCCAGAAAAAGGGAAGAGAAACGACAATTACAAATCAAAATTGTCCTTGAGAAGAGCCATAACAGTAGCAATAGAAACAATAATAGAAGTAACATAAGAAGAAGAATATTAATAATAAACAATAAATAGTATAGCGTAATCAAGTAAGCTATTACATGCAAAAATAGCTAAATACTCGTAAGGAAGAAAAGGGAGGAAAACACGTAAATGATTTGAGTACCTGCCGGAAACTATCAGAACTTCGTCTATGTATCTTAAAATCATAAATCGGAACTTGGACAGATTGCCCGTTCTTTAGCTTTTGAACGCAATCCAAGAGTTGTTCGGTGTCAAAAGCGTCTAAAAAAACAAAACCAATAGATAATCAGTAAACTATATGAATAATGTTCCTATAGATATAGAAAAGAACCCAAACAAAACATGATCTGTCGCTACACAACTGCCAGATATGCACAGTATACCATAGCACACAACCTAATTCCTTAGCTAAAATCAACAACACAAAAGTGAATTTGAATTTCAACAGTAAAATGATTACCAGGGTGATCAAAATTATACTCATGCACTCGTTCCGATTCCTCGGGTGTCAAACCTCGATAAAATGAATCCTACAAAATGTCCAAATCAAACTAATCAAAGAATTATACTAATTATATAGCTTTAATCAACTAACAACAGAAAATCGTGCATGCAGAGAAAGTAAGCAACGAGAAGGAGCTTCACCAAGCCCTAACCTGATTGACAAGTACGACACGATGATCGTGAAGCTGCTGGATGATCATGTCACACACCGTCGTCTTACCGGAAGCCGTACCTCCCGAAACACCTAATCAATCACCGTAACGCCAACGAAATTGAAATTAAAATTGAAGAAATTGAAATTGAAGGAATTGAAATGCAGTTGCAGCGGAGACTGAATCGCATCGGATCAACGAAATGCAAATTGAGATTAAAACGAAGAGCGAGGGGGTGAGGGTACCGATGACGAATGGCTGCTTGGGGGCGTTGGGGTCGGCTGCGACGTTGGAGGCGGCGGCCGGAGACGAGGAAGGCGACGGAGAGGAGAGGATGCCGTCGAGCCGGAGCCCCGAGAAGTGGGGACCAGATGCTTTCTCCATCACATAGTCAATCGCCGTCGCGTCCTCCGGCATGGTTTTCCACTCTCTCTCTCTCGCTCTCGCTCTCGATCTCTGGTTTCGGGTTTCGGAGTGAATTTTGGTAAAGAACGACACGACGCTGCAGTTTAAGTGAAAAATTATGTTAAAGAGTTTCAGTTGGATAGAGGAGATTCTGCCGTTTCGTCACGATTTGTCCGGGCGCACAAGATTCGCGCTTTCATTTTCATTTTTATGATTATTTTTTATAAATGAAAATATTGTTTTTTATATTAAATAAAAAATAAATAAGACAACCGATGTCAAGTCACATTTATCGACCTTTTTCAAGCCCGAAAAATCTATGACGAAATTTCATCTTGTCCATGGCTATAGTTAAGAAGACTCACCAGCTCTCGGGATCTCTCATATTTTTTGTTTATTGGAGAGCCGCAGTCTAAATTTACCACCAAGTCAATTGTTGTAATTAAATGAAAATATTATTTTAATTTTTCTGATTTTGCGACAATTATTATTTTTATTTTTCTGGTCTTGGATAGGGAACACAGATCCTCTCCAGATTTGAGCCTAGGGATTAATAGATCCGGATCATTGAAATTTGATCCAACGGTTACAATTATTATAACTTTTAAAAAGATTTCCTGTTTACAATCGATCAAATTTCAATAATCTAAATCTATTGATTCCTAAACTCATATCCATAGAGGATCTGCGTCCTTGGATAAGCACGTGGTGGTGGATAAAATACCTTTTGTTCGACAGATTGGGTTTCACGTTTAAATTATGAAACTTTAGTAGACATCTCTTAAGTAGTCAAAGTCTTATGTGCACTGACCACTCGTTTGAAGCGTTCATCTGAAGTTTTGCGTTCTTTGAGCAGGGATCTTGGCCGTTTATTTATATAGTCTTGACCCTAGCGAATCTTTCCATCATGACGTCATTAGAGTTTTTGTCACCCATTAATTTTGAGGAATTGGATCCTCTCTTGAGCCCAATGAAAGGATCCTCTTAAACAAGGATCTTGGACCGTTAGATTTTTATTCAACGCTACAAATAGGAGGATTTTCTTTAAGTTATAATAATTATAGTCGTTTGATGAAAATGTTCAAGATCCTTGGTCAGGAGAGGATCCAATTCCTAATTTTGATCCACCAAATCTCACACTTAAGAAAATTATAAAGAGTTGCACATGGTTATTTATCATAATGGTGAAAAGGAGTTAAGCTCTTATATGACGGTATGAGTTCAAATTATGTCAATGGTTAATCTAACATCTAATTTAACAAAAACAGTTTTTCTGCTCCAACCCTTCTGGCCTAAATTTTTAGCTCTAGATTATTAAAGAATGAATTTAAGCTATTTTCTTTCTTAAAGTAACTTTTTTAAAAGAAAAATTTATGTAGATTATCATAATTTAATTTTTTAAACATTTTAACCTAAAAATATTTAGATTCTGACAAATATTGAAAAATCACAAACCAACACTATGAAACTCGTTAAACACTATGAAAAAAATATGAAACACATAAAAGATTTTTTTTTAATTACTTTAGCCATTAAATTTAAATTTGAACCGTTAAATATTTTTTTTACTGTTGAATTTCATTAAATTAGATTTTAACCATTAGATTCAATGAATTTATAAATATAAAACTAAATAAAATACACATATATGGTGGCCCAGCCCCGCTAATCCTGGGCTAAATTATGGGCTAAATCTGGCTTTTGTTTAGCTTTTAGCCCACACATTTAGCATGTGTTGGGTTGGATTTTGGGGGGGGGGGGAATAAAATCTAAAAAATAGCATTTAGCTCAGGGTTGGAGATGGTCTAGGTAACCGAATATTAGATTTACTTAGGGTTCGACAATAGCAATTATTGAACTCTAACCTTACTTACACTCCAAGCATTTTTAAATTAACCTGAAGACCTATTAGGCTTTGATAATTTCAAAGGACTTTAGAGGTCTTTTTTTATGTATAAAAAAATGACGCGTACCATGAAAACAGCAAAAATATTTAAATGTAAAGGTTGCTAGCATTTCTTTAACTAATATTGATGGAGCTACATTCTTTGTATAACCAATATAGGTGAAGGGAGGTATTGGTTTTTCATTTATTTTTGTCTCTTTTTTTTTTTTGTCAAAAACTAAAGGACTTTAGAGGTCTTTTTTTATGTATAAAAAAATGACGCGTACCATGAAAACAGCAAAAATATTTAAATGTAAAGGTTGCTAGCATTTCTTTAACTAATATTGATGGAGCTACATTCTTTGTATAACCAATATAGGTGAAGGGAGGTATTGGTTTTTCATTTATTTTTGTCTCTTTTTTTTTTTTTGTCAAAAACTACAAATTAAGGGCACATTTGAAAGCCTGTTATAATTTTTTTTTAGTTTATTTTGTTAGAGATAACTGAATGCGTATCATTCTTAAAAATTAAAACATGACAAAAATTTAAAAGTGAAAACTTAAAACTAGCAATTAGTCTTTTATTTAGTGGTATTTGTCTTTATTTAATCGAAAATTGACTTGAATTTAACTCGCATGAACGACGAGTTCGATATCTAATTGTAACTAACCTTGTAAATTGTAATAGAGCTGAAGTGTCAAATATGTCTACGTGCATACGGATTCCAAAAATAACACCAATCGCAGCCACTTTATAATGCTCCTCTTTAAAATTTCAATCAACCAAAAAATAAAAACCATAAAATATTTGCTATAATTACAAACAAATCCGTCAGTGACCGTAACTCAGCTCCAAAATCCAAGATAAACTCATACGTCCATCGTAGTAATAAGCAGGCCCAATAGGCCCAAGATACTCCGAAACAAAGTTTTAAAACACGGAAAGCAGAAGGGTGGCAGATAATGCAGCAATCACAAACAATGAAAGGGCAGAATGCAGGAAAGAAGAAGAAGCTGTTGCAGAAGTCGAAGCAGGAGGAGAAGCGTCGGAAGACGATGAGGATGGTGATGACGGTGCGTTTCCGTCGACAGTAGTGATCTTCATCTTCATGCCTTGGTCGCAGTGGCCTGAAGTGCCGCAAGCAAAATATCGTGTGCCGGCCTTGGTCAGTTTCACCACATCACTGCCGCTAGACTTGGAGTCCAGGGCACTGCCGGTGTCGCAGCCCTTGTAGGCACTCTCGTTTGGTAGCTCCACCACACTGTGCAGCCCCGAGGTGTACTTAAAAACTGCCAAGAAAGATCAATTATATTGGTTATCACAGTATAACACTGAGCATAATGTAAGTAGAATTTCATGTTGGAAGGATTAAAAAAGCATTTTCTAACGACCAAAAGAGATTTTCTATGCTTAGGTGAAAGTGCTTTTGGGTTATATAAGTGTTTCTTTCGAGAAACACTTTCCATATATGCGTTAGCACTTCCAAATACCTCTGGTTAAAAAAGCACTTGGATTTCTCATGATATTTCAACGTGATTTTTTTTATAAAAAAAGTACTTCATAATAAAAGTGTTTATGAGCAAAAGTATTTGCAACAGAAGCAGTTTTAGACGAAGAGGTACTATAAGAAACATATTAACACTTTGTGCATGACATTCGTCTGTTGTTAAAGAACAGATTTTGTATCGATAACATGTCAATACGTACTGTTGCCAACATTATTAATCTACGAATGGTATCGATGACTTGACCATACTTTATTGAGAATCCATTAATTACCAAAGAACCGATGTCTTGTCTAGAAACGAAGTAGCAAGTAACTTACCAAGTTGGTCGCCGGCCTTGAATTTCTGGCCGGACGCCCATGAGTTCAAGTCTGTGGATTGCTCCCAGCCTTGGCTTCCCCCAACAACATGTTGTGCTGCCAAGGTTTCCTTTGTGAGCAAGGCTGCAAAAACCAACACCAACAAAACTGTGTTCGTACGCCCCATCCTCTTCTAATTTTTTGTAGCCTTAATTTGTTCTTAGCTCCTTTCACAGTCTGAGCTTTCCAATGCCTATACAACTATATATATACACTCAATGAAAACCAATATTTATTTATAACGTTTGATTTTTTTTCTCTTAAAAAAAGGATCACTTGGTGGCTTCGCCATGTTCATCCTTTCGGAATTCTGGAAGACTCACAAAGGCATTTTAGCCTTTCCTAACCACCATCGTGTGATTCACGAGCAACAATAATCAAACCAAGACTTGCCTATAATTCGTCCCTGATCATTGGGCCACTCTGTTTATTTGTAACGTTTAATGAGTTTCATAAGATGGACATTTGATTGAGGGCAGATCAATTTACCAAATTGCACGTTTAATGAGTTTCATAAGATGGACATTTGATTGAGGGCAGATCAATTTACCAAATTGCACCAGGAATCAGGAGGTAGTGCTGCAATCTAGATAAGGTATTTGTGTAATTCTGCAGACATAACAGGGCTGGGTTTAGGAAGTGAGATTATGTTGAGAGTCCAGAGAGTTTGGTTTGTCCGCAAAGCAAAACTAGTCGGTAGATATAATGGAAGCTTGGAGTTGAACCAAAGATATGCTGGTGATCATATTCATTAGAAGGCATGACCGTCAGAACTCAATTTTTTATACGCAAATGTCAGAAGCTGACAGATACAAAATGAAAGAGAGTCTATTCCCTAGCTTGTGACTGTCATCATGAGTAATGACCTGGCTCGTTTGAAATGGTTTCTATTAAAACCATTTTTGTTTATAAGTGTTTTTATTAGAAATGCGTCAAAATTTTTTTATTGAAAATCCAATTGTTTTTTGAGAAAACATTTGGAAGTGCTTCAAGAAAAAGCAGTTAACATGTGATTTCTATATTGTCTATCCGTTTTCAATCTCTCATCTTAGATTCCTTGCCAACCAGAATTAGTTCACCTTTTTTTTCTTTGAGGAGCGGCAATCTGGTTTACTGGTACAACATTCGTTTAGTCAACTCATGGTAGTGCTACTAATGTCGGTGATGGACCCTTAATAGCTTCTGTGACACCAAACGCATCTATCAGAAAACAATTTTAGCCTCTCTAGAAGCAATATCGGACAAATATTCAAACTCACTTGTGGGACCATCAGAAGAAACAAAACTCATGAACTCAACTGTTATCTCACCTAATTATTATTGCCTTTGGCATTAACAATTGATTGGCGAGGACTTGTTCTTTAGTTTGATCCTATAAGTGTTTCTTGCTAATATTAACAGTTGTTAAGGGAAATTCAGCTAAATATGCACAAAATTTATTCAAAATTTATGGATACTTTTTACATAAGCTCATGACCCACGTACATTGGTTAACCTTTGGGCCTCAATCTTAGTGGAAATATCAACGTTGCTGATTGAAAAATGCAGTGACTTGATTATACACAATGTCCTTGGCATTCAACCCCATGATGAAATCTGCATGTGCATAATTCTCAACGTACTGAACAGTGAGCTTCCCCGCATCATGAAGTTTTAGACCATCCAGTAAGCGCGCCACGTCGCGAGGATCGGAGAGCGCGTCTTGGCCGCCGTAACTGAGGAACAGAGGAAGGTCATGGGGGATGTTGGCGAGGTTGTAAACTGGAGGGTTAAATTCGCCATAATGCATCAAGTTGTAGTCTGGTCTCCCGTAGTTGTATTTCGCCAACTTCCCACCTCGTACAGCTGCAATTTAATTTACGCCACAAGTCATAACTACTTAAAATATCTTATCGTCGATTGAATACAATTACATATCTACACTATTTATGCTTGAGAATCTAATTTATGGCACAAATCTTAACTACTTAGAAGGTCTTATCGTCGATTGTATACAATCACGTATCTACACAACTTGTGACGCTCCAGAATTGAGACAACAGTTTTTGATGGGTATAATAACTTACTTTGAGCCAAGTGCACCATGTTCTTTGTGGATGTTGACTGAGGCTCATTCTCCAAGAAGAGATCAATGGTGGAAGAATTGAGACAGCAGTTTTTGCCTTAAATCAGATCAATTTAGTATGGTGATTAGCATAATTGTGTTATAGTTCTGCTAGCTGCAAGGTTGGAATGATAATAATTATAGAGATGATGAGAAAAGGCTAATTATACCAGTAACTGCTTGCAATAAGTCATAGCAGTCAACTCCTGGATAAGCACACAGAGCATCCAGATATTGAGTCTCTGGGTCCCTGCAATCAGGACAAACCAATAGTACTCGAATACCGGCATCTGATACAATTCAGTTAACGAGTTTACTATCAAGGCATTTTAGCTAAAATGATCATTGAGATTGACATAGCTTCTTACTTTGGTCCTTGACAATGAAATCGATAGAAGTGGTCCCTGAGTTTGTTCACTTTGGTTCTTCCGTTAAAAACATGTCAATGTCCTCGTTAAGTGAAGGGGTTGGTTTAACAAAAATTTACCTTAAAAGTTGGTTACATGGTTGTTCACGTGACAATTGAATGAGAAGTTCTATCGATTTTTATTATCAGAGACCAAAGTGAGGAGTTATAACAATCTCATGGATCTTTTAGGCTAAAAAGCTTAATATAAATGAACTTATTCGTGCAACATGGAAACGAATGGTTAATTTCTCATTCATACCCTTTCGGATTGAACTCCGCAAGACCGAAAAGTGTAGTGATCTGTTGGGGAAATCAAGCGTTTAAGTAATTAGTGACATGTATTAAGACATGAACATTGTATTAGCGAATTAGTATGGGGAATGATTTACTCAATTATTGACAACTGAAGTACCTCACCAACAAAGGTTTTGGCAGCAGCCACACCAAGTGCTGTCTTCATGTGGCTCAAATAAGCAATGGGGCTTAGCAACGCTGCTGATTTCATCTGGTCCACCAGTTTCCCTTCCGATAACGATGCCAATACAATTAAAGTTCCCTGCCAAATAAATCAACATTAGTTTTTCTTCTTATAAAAAAATGTTGGGATGTCTTCAAAATAAAAAGATGCGTAAATTTATAGAAAGAAAGTTTATAGAAAGAAAGTGATTTTCGCATATTCGACTTCGTATTAAACTATTCAATATCAAAAAATAAGCAAGAATGTGCACCGGTAGAAGATGAGTTTGCAAAAATCAATTCAAACTTATTAGGATACCATTGGGACGAAAATATCATTCAATCACACATTATTATGAGTTCTAACCTACTCATGGACAATGAGTGATCGACTTGAAATATTGTTATAGTAGTCTCTACAAAAGTTTTTTTCTGGCTCAAGGGTGCATATAAAATGGGCGGCCTTAAGCCAACAAGGCTTCTCATTTTGTGAGGGTTGGGGGTTGATCTACATAGTAAAAAGGTTATTTTTAGGACTCGAACTCATGATCTTTCAATCATAAAAGAGCAACATTTTTGTTGTGCTAAGATTCGCCCTCCAAAAGTGCATTACAAAACAAATATATTGATTCTCACCTGGGAATGGCCAACATAATTGATCTTCTGTCCTGCCTTGCCATACACGAAATCAAACACTGCTGGTAGGTCAAATGCCACCAGTTCATCCCAAGACCAATTCCAAAATTTCTGCCATTGTCAGAAATCACAAATTCATTAAGCTAATTACTATTAAAATCCAGAAAAACTTGATATTTCATCCTGAATTCAAAAAGAAAGTGCATGATCGAACCGGATCGTCGGGATCCATGGAAGTATGTTGCCGGCTGAACCTGGTCCCTCTGGTGTTAGCAATCCACACGTCGAAACCATTGTCTGCCAGAATCAATGGCAGATTCCTGTCCGGAGAATTCAGGAGCCAGGTGACTCCATCCTGCATTCACATACACAATATAGAAACCTACAAATAAGAAACCTATATTTTATAAAGACCATATTCTATTGTAAACTATCTTAGTTTTTAGGTTGAGAGATTCGAACTCGAGAGTGCTAAGACTTCAAACAGACGACTAATTCTTACCAACTTAGGACAACAAATATTGATGTTTTATCTCATAAAATCTTAGTATAATACTAAAATGTTTTTGAGTCGATTAAAAAAAATGACCATAGATCAACAAGATTTTCTGCTTTACGAGCGTCGGAAAAAAAGGCCATTATACACGGCTTTATCTTTGTTTTACAAATAAGCTGTTTTTACAACTCGTACCCCGTTAAAGAAGCAACTAAGACTCATCATTTTTCTTAGTCAATTGTTCAATAAAAATTGGTCTAACTTACGTGTGCAAACGATACACTTCAACCTCGACGTTGAGAGTCAATATTGAGAGAAACAATGATTGAAATCTTGAAATATGCACCATTGGAATTATGCGTGAGGCAGTGCATGATTTTTTGGACAGCTTCTCTTCTGATGATGGTCCTTAGTGTCTCTTGATAAGGGAATTGGATGATCCATTTTGTGGGAATTTTAAGAATTTTTATATCTTAGTCATTTATCATGTATCTTGCGGTTAAAAATAATTTGACTTTTTTTATTTAAAATTAAACACAAATATCATCTGATGAAAACTGACCGCACGATGTACGATGAATGGTTAAGATATAGAGATCCTTAAGATCTCCACCAAGTGAATCCAAAAAAGATCCTCCTCCCTCGATAAGAATCTGATAATCAGAATTCAAAGACTTCTTAAGTTTAAATTTGATTTTATGGTCATTGACTCACTCCATTAACGATGAGTTTATCGCCAAACATTGATCTTATTACGTGGCATGTTCTCTTATTACTTACGTGGAAGTTTTGTGCAAATATCTCAATAAATTTGTGATGTCTAGTTTCAACAAAAACTGACCGCACGATATATAATAAAATTAAATATAAATAATAATTAACAAAATTGATCGCACGATGTATGATAAACGATCACGATTACAAGATCTTTAGAATCCTCAGGAAAATGATTCGGCAAGGATCCTTTTCCTTTCAACCCACTCTATTCTGTTCTGCTTTCACTGTTTCGGAATGAGATCAATCTCTGCTGTCAGAGCAGAGAGATCCAGATATCTAGACCATTCAACTGAAAGTGGAGAGGCATGAGTTTGTATTTAAAGTAACCAGTAGAATAAGTTAACGAGGACGGCAAAATTTAAATTAAATGGTTCGAATCTTCAGATTCGTCTACTTCGGAAGCAGAGATCCAAGAATAATCTCATCCGCTCATTTAAAGAGTATTAGCAAATGATGAATTATCTTAGTGTTTGCTGAAAGATTAATATATTTATATTATTGTTAATTGTTATTTTTTAATTAAAAACGTGAGTAAATTGTAGCAATGGTCCTTCAACTTTAAACAAATTGGAGCAATGATCCATCAACTAAAAATCTATTACCCTTGGTCCCTCAACTTATCAAAATGTGTAGCTATAATCATTTTCATCAATTTCGTCAAAATTTCGTCAAAATAAGTTATGTTGGAATGATCATTTATACAATTAGGGTCCCTCGACTCATCAAATTGTGAAATTATGGTTCTTTTCGTCAATTATGTCAAAAATTTTGTCAAAACGAGTTATGTTGAAATGACAATTGCTACAATTGAGTTAAAATTAAGGGATCATTTATCCAGTTGAATTAAAGTTGAAGAACTAATAGTGATGAATTTTTAGTTGATGGACCATAGCTGCATGTTTTGATGAGTTATATGACCAATAATAATAGATTTTTAGTTGAATGATCATTGCTTCAATTGAGTTAAAATCAAAGTACCATAGCTACAATTTACTCAAAAAAACGTACTTAAAATAGTAATTAAGACTGGTTACGATAGAGCCATTCCCAGGAGCGGCTGCGTAGGGCTTCATTCAACCAAAACGTCCTACGTTAATAAGCGACATGTACAGACCGAGCCAATACATGGCACATGTTTTTTTTCTTATGATAAAGCAATATTTTAAACGACTTTAAATTATCAAAAACGTTTGACAAAATGAACCATCGGAAACGTGTGGAAAGGACTGGCAGAAATTTTTAACCATCTAACTTAAGTCTACATGTATAACATGACACCTTAATCACCCTTACATTTTCCCTTAATTTCCCTTTTTGACTTTTGGCCGTAATCGATCTAAAGTAACTTTTGGTACATTTCTCATGGAAAGGAATCTTCTTCAGATTCATTTTGTAGAGAGGCTAGAGATATATACATTATAACATTTCATCATATATCATGCAGCTAGTTTTTGTTAAATATTATTTGCGTTCAATTTTAAATAAAAAAATCAAATGATTTCTAACTACACGATACACGATAAATAATTAAGAAATGAAGATCCTAGTATCCGGATGGAATCCAATTCCATTTCTCATGATGTGAAATAGTGAGGGTGGAACGAAAAGGCAAACTTTAATCAACATGCGCCATAATGATTCTTTATCAAAGGCGCAGAAAGCATAGTGAAACGTAAAGGGGAGCAAAGTTTGGGTCGTAATTACGTTATGACTAAAGATATTAGCGAGAGGTTGTGCCGTAAGAGTGTGTTTATTGTATTAAACTATTTCTAACTGAAATAAATTTATAGGCTAAACTGGAATGACTTGAAAGCAGAATAAAAATAATAACGCATTCGATGCTGAAATAAAACTTTCTTGACATAAACTAAGCAAATAAGAATCCCCGTAAACCGGACAAAATCATGTGTAATTAATGAGGATGTATTGAGAAAACTTACCACAAGGACACCATGCTGAATTAAGACCGGTGGCTTCTTAATCCCGCCGCCGCCGCCACTGCTGCCACTCCCGCGACCTTCCGGAATCCTTTGCAGACTCAATATGTAGCCATCTTGAGTGGTCACCTGAACAAAAATGCAGCCATTTTAATTAACTAAAGTTAAGTCACTAATTATCTGCAATATTGGCTTAATTAATTAGTTCAAGTCTTACTTCAAACTCCTGGCATGGGTAGCCGTACACAACCACCGACGACGCGCATATACCAACGGTCGGGGCGGCCGCAGCATCTTGTTTGCGGCCAAATAGTGAATCCCAAGCGGAGCCGTACGCTCGATGAGGTGAAAGTGCTGCAAGCAATATTAGGAGGCAAAAGCTCGCCCAGACTGCTGCCATAATTCAAATAAAACCGCTTTCCTTTCACCTGGTTGCCTGCTTTCAGGGCATTATATAGCTGAAGAAAAAAGGATGCAGAACCGAGTGGGAAAACGAGTAAGATATTTTGCTGGCTTGAAGTGAGGGGCTTTTCACCTTCTTTTCAGTGATGTGGCATTGTGGGTCCCTTCTGGACCTGACTTTTTGTCGAGAGGATCTTCGTCAGATCTTCGTCGGATCTTCTTTGTGAAGATTTTCTCTCTAATCACATTCGTTTATCGTATATATCATGTAGTCAGAAATCATTGTAAATTTTTTATTTAAAATTAAATATAAACCGTACCTGTTAAAAACTGACCGCACGATATACGATGAACGGATATGATTGGAGAATCCGACGAGATCCTCTCTCGAGTTTTTGTATCATTAAGAGACTGATTGTGTATTATACACATAGCATTTGAGATTGGCCACCCCTGCAAGCAAATAAAGAATTTTTAGCTGGAATATTGCAGTTGCTATTTCAATACCTGAGAGCTCTGAATTGGAGATTAGGATGGAGGGTTTTTTCCTTGAGAACTTTAATGAAAAACTTCTGATATTGTTCACTTTAACGAAAAACTATATTTTTATACTAAAAAATTAATCCTGATACTATTTATTTTACAATTTATTTTGTTCTTATCTTTAAAACTCAAAGTTTTCAAGTCATTTTCATTAGTTTCTTTTTTTTTTCTTTGGGAAACACAGTATGTGGCTCTACTTTACGACCCTGTGAATACCTAACTGGACCCTGTGAGTACCTAACCACAAATTTTAAGACTAAAGGAAAATCCTTGATGGGACAACTTGGTCACGTTATCTGTATCATCGTTTTTTTAAATCATAAAGTACGAGATAATATAGAGTTGCATGAAACTATAGAGTTAAGTAAAGCTGGCGTACATATGACATGATTAGGCTGATAATTTTCTCCAACATAAATGGATAAAAGAGGTAACACTGATTATACTTACCTTGACAATTTCACAATATGTCGGTTGATCATCTTAGGGAAGTCTAAGAATTACATTTTTTTTTTTTTTTTTTTGGAGAACCTCGGCGGTACGAGGGAAATTTATTGATAAGAAAAAAGAAGATACACCTAGACAGGGGGGGACATAAACCTAACCCCTCATAGAACAAGAGAAAAGAAATGCAAAAAAGGGGGGGACATGCACCTTACCCCTTTTGAGAAAGGAAATACAAAAGAGGGGGGGACATAGACCGTACCCCTCTTGGAAAAGAAAATACAAGGAAAAGACTGGGCGGACATAAGCCCAAACCCATCTATAAACCTAAAAGGTAATAACCTGCAAGACAAGCTGCAAAACAAAAGGGAATCCAAAAAGGTTAGGAAAAGAAAGGAGAACACACATCAAGAAGAGGAGACAAACCTGTAGGTTGGCATGCCCAAGAAATCTGAGTGCAGAGAATGAAGGATCTCTACAGGGGGAGTGGAATGCCAAACAAGTGAAGATGATAGAAGCCCTAAATTGGCTAATTTGTCAGCAACAACATTCCCTTCTCGAAAAATATGAGAGCAACGAAAAACCATGTTCTGCAAATGGAGAGTACAATTGTTCCAGCGTGTCTGGAGAGACCAGGGGGGAGAGAAAGATCCAGAAGCAAAACATGATATTACACTAGAAGAGTCGCTTTCAAGCCATAAATTTTGCCAGCCCCGCGCGTGGGCCAATTCGATAGCAAGGATGACAGCATGGAGCTCCGCATAGAAAGAAGTACGATGGCCCAAGCTTAGGGAGAAACCACCAAGAAAATAACCTGCAGAGTCACGAAAAACCCCGCCACATGCCGCAGGACCCGGATTACCTTTAGCAAGGCCATCAGTATTCACTTTAACCCAAGAAAAAGGAGGGGGGAGCCAAAGAACAGGGACAATAGAAGGAGCTTTACAGGAGTTAGGCGATATTCCAAGAGAAACTAAGAGTTGCCTATCCAAAGTGCCTCGTACATGGCCAGGGGTGAGAGCTCCAACCTGCCTAATCCAGGCCGAGGTGGAGCGGTAGAGACGTGAGAGGGAGGGAGGTTTGCCTTCAAACTTCACTTTATTACGCATCTTCCAAATAGCCATTAGTAAGAAAAACCCTGAAGCTATCCAGACATTGCGAAGATGTGGAGAAAACCGCTTTGACAGAAAAACAAGCCATAGATCAGAGAGGGAGCAATTTTCTAAGAATTACATTTATGTTTCTCGGTCTTTTGGTTAAAATCAAGTGAAGTCTAATAACTACAATATTATATATAACGCCATCTTTCAAAAGTATAAGATAAATGTGAGATCAAATGAAGTCATTACTATATTTTTATAATGATGTATGATATGTATTTTTGTTCTGAACATAATAAAAAATCTCTCACCATGTAAATAGTCTCATTTATTTGTAAGAGTTGTCATATGAGGCCAGACTATCCTATTAAAATTTTCCCAAGACGAAACTGACACTGCATGCAATTGTTCGGAAGAATAATTCAAATAAAACCGTTTTCGTTTCACCTCGTTGCCTGCTTCCAGGGCATTATATAGCCTGAAGATAAATGGACGCAGAACCGAGTGGGAAAACGAGTGAGATATTATGTTGGCTTGAAGTGAGGGGCTTTCCACGTTCTTTTCAGTGATGTGGCATTGTGGGTCCCTTCGGGACCTGACTTTTCGGAAAAAAGATCCTCTCCGGATCTATCTCCAAAGTCCAGGTTCAAGTGATCCAAACCTTTGAAATTTGATCTAACGGTAAAAAATTATCATAGTTTTTAAAAGTTTTTACCAACTTATCTGTTTTTAACCGTTAGATCAAATTTCAAAAGTTCAAATAACTTAATTCTTGAACTTTTAAGGAGAGATCCAGAGAGAGGATATCTTTTCGACTTTTCGTATCTTTAAGAGACCGATTGTGTATTATACACATAGCATTTGAGATTGGCCACCCTGCAAGCAAATAAAGAATTTTTCGCTGGAATATTGCAGTTGCTATTTCAAGACCTGAGAGCTCTGAACTGGAGATCAGGAAGGAGGATTTTTTTCTTTGAGAAAGACAATATGTGGGCGCCATTTTACGACCCTGTGATTACCTAACGACCCATCCAAAACTGCAAATTTTAAGACTAAAGAAAAATCTTCGATGCGACAGCATGGTCACGTCATCTGTATCGCTATTTTCATAAATTGTGAAGTGCAAGATAAGATAGAGTTACGTGAAATTATAAAGTTGACTGAAGCTGACGTACATATGACATGATTAGGCTGCTTTACTGATAATTTTGTCTAACATAAATGGATTAAAGAGGTAACACCGATTATACTTACCTTCACAATTTCACTATATGTCGGTTGATCATGTTAGGGAAGTCTAAGAATTACATTTATGTTTCTCGGTCTTTTGGTAAAATCAAGTTAAGTCTAATAACTACATCATATATAACGCAATCTTTCAAAAATGTAAGATAAACGTAAGATCAAATGAAGTCATTATTATATTTTTATAATGACATATGATATATGTATTTTTGTTATGAAGAGCTTAAAAATCTCTCATCATGTAAATAGTCTTATTTATTTGTGAGACTTGTCATACGAGGCCAGACTATCCTATTAAAATTTTCCTGAGACAAAATCGACACTGCATGCAATTGTTCGGAAGATTAATTTGTCTGTAATCTCAAGGAGGTCCAATCAAATCGTGCGTCATGAAACATGATAAGTACCAAAGTATTGTCTAATTTATACATTTGAGTTGGCGTTCTGCAACTCAAACCAAAGTTCTCATCGTGGAATTCATGTGAGTGCATGTGGCTTGGGCAACTTTAGAATCGACTGCGATCCAAGAACAAGTACGAGTTCGCATTGGAGTTGACCAACTTAGGTTAATTAGGTTATCGTACGTCAAAGAAATGGGAGATTCCTCGAAGCACCAATCTGTTTGTTGCTGTCTAGGTTGTGCAACATTTTATACGTTTTCAACACATTCCATGGGGTAAGGCCGTTGGCTATACATTCTCTGTACTATATCTTGTTAGCAAAGATTTCTTTAAAAAAATAAAAATAGAACAAGATAATTTGAGCACAATAATTGCAATAAAATATTATCTTCGTTTTTTTTTTTAAAGTAGATAACTTTTATTAATTAAAAAAATTAGTATAAGATTAACTCAAAAACAATTTGAATACAAGCATAGCTTAAAAAAATAAGAGTAAACCCACAACAATAAAAGACTAGATTTAGAAGACTATTGCCTCCATGCTATATCACATCAGAGGCGCCACCATTCCAAGTCAACCACCACCACTAAAAAGAAGAACCCATGAACAAACTAGATAAATAAAATGAGGGTGAGGGAGCCATCAATGCAAAAGTGCTCCTATAATTCTACCAAATAAAGCTAATAGCATTTAACAACCACCTAACATCAAAGTACGCGGCCGAGGAGAGACACCTGATGGACCAAGTAGCAAAGGTTTGTAGTGGAGACTGGGAAGAAACATCTAAGGAAGAGAGGGGCATAAAAGTTAGATATGAGACAAACTCAGGAAAATGGAGACAAAAGCTCAAAGAATACTAGAAATTAAGGGCCAAAATGAAATAGAAATGCAGGGAGGCAAAGGAGATGAGAAAGAAGTAGCTGGGTTTGGCAAGTAAGAGGAGTTGCCACCGACCCCCCTCAAAAGTAGGAGTCTGCGGCAAGGGGGTGTTAGGGTTTTTTTAATTTAATTTTTATTTTTTGGCTTTGGCAAGAGAGAGTAGCACCCAACTTGACTACGGACAAGTCCAGCGGGGACAAAATGTCCCAGCCCTCAGTCCAAAAAACGTGCCGGGCCTCTGTCAATCAAGTCCAGCGGGTGAAATGAACTGGTACCCAGCCCGAGCTGGGCAATGGACCAGCCCAAAATAGACTGAGCAAGAAGCTGGCCTATTGGCCTGGCGCGTGCGATTCACGCCGGTTTGGCGCGAGTGCCCGAAAGGGTTTCAGAGCCCGGGCCCGCGTGACAGGCGCACTGACTCCCCCCCCCCGAGTTGGCGACGTGGCTTTCTTTCGGCCGTTGGATTTCCAACGGCTAGTTTTCTAGACCGTTGGATTTCCAACGGTAAAAAAAATTAAATTTTACTTTTAACATAGACCGTCGGATCAAAGATCAACGGTCCACTTTTTTTTACAAAAAAGTAAATAAAAAAAAAAGGCCCCAACGATCAGAAATATGACCGTTGGCCACGTGGCAAGTCCCGGGCTCTTGGATTTGAATATTTTTCAAATCCAACGGTCCAGATTAATTAACTATATTAAAATTCATTAAAATTTATTAAAAAATACAAAAAAATTATTAAAAAATACAAAAAAATTTAAAAAAATTACAGAAATATTTGAAAAATGTTATTTTTTTCCTATAAATACCTAACCCTCATCTTCCACCTTTACACCACATTTCAATATTTTCTACACTTTCTATACTATCTACATTTCAATATTTTCTACACTTTAAGAGAAAAAAATGTCTTCGTGGAAGCTCATTGAAGATATTACGTTGTGTGAATGTTGGGTTCACACTACTCATGACCCGATTACGAGTAATGAGATGGATAAGCGAGAAATGTGGAGTAAAATTACGAAAGCGTTTTGCGATGTACATGGAGAAAACGCCAGAACTAGTCAAGGTCTTCAAGGTCGTTGGAAAAAACTCAACGCATCATTTACTTGTTGGAAAAACGCCATCTCTCATGCTTCCGGTAACCTCCGTAGTGGGACAAGTTTAGCGGATCAGGTAACAATATTTTTATTTATTTATATGCATTCCACCCACATCAATATTTTTATTTATTTAATTTCGTATGTAATTTTTATGTTATTTCTTATGTAATTTTTATATGCATTCCACCCGCATCAAAATTTTAATTTCTTATGTAATTTTTATTTAATTTCTTATGTCATTTTTATGTAATTTATATGCATTCCACCCTTATCAATATTTTGAATTTATTTATTTGTGTTACACCCGCATTTTTTAACACTATGTTATCCCACTTTTTTATAGACACTACAAGCTCAAGCATTCTACAATTCAAAGAACGGGAACAAATCATTCACTAAATGGGAATGTTGGCAAATTGTCAAAGATTGCCCTAAATACAAAATTGTGGCAACTGGTCCAGAAGTTGTCATGCACGGTATGGGTCTACATAGTTCTCCAGAACCAGACATGGCCGAACAAGAAGCCGACACATTTCAAGACACGGAAGGGACGCCTGAACAAGTGCCCCGAGACCCAACCCACTCGTCAGTCCCTAAGGCCTCTAGGTAAAAAGGCGTCAAAGAAAAAAGGTAGTTCTTCCAAAAATGACTACACTAAATATATGGAGGAACTTGCTCGCCAAGGTGAACTAAACTTGGCACGAGAAAAGGCTAGAGATGAGGAAAAAGTTGCTGCTATGGCAGCAATATTAGCAGCTACTGAGGCCCGTGATGCGGCGGCTGAGAGACAAAGAGAAGTAATTAATCGAGAGAACGAGCTGGTTAGAAAAGCACTTCATCGAGAAAATGAATTGCTTCGAGAAGAAATGATGGCTCAAGCAGATCGTGACACTATGAGCAAGTCTCTAGTATGACTGTCTCCGAATTCTAAATATTTTTGAACATCGGAAAAAAAAGATGTCATGCGTAGGAGGCGTGCAAGAGATGCGGAAACAAGTCAAGGGGGTTCTAGCTACACAAATCATGGCAACCAAGATCCTAGCACCACATATCCTAACTCGAGAGACTTTATTTAATTTCTTATGTATTTTTATGTATTTTATTTCTTTTTTCTAGTAGAACTTTATTTAATTTCTTATGTTTTTTCTTTTTTTAGGTTTGAACTTTATTTAATTTCTTATGTATTTTTTATGTATTTTCTTTCTTTTTTCTTTTGAACTTTATTTAATTTCTTATGTTTTTTCTTTTTTTAGGTTTGAACTTTATTTAATTTCTTATGCAATTTTAATGTAATTATTTATTTATTTATTTATTTTTAAAATTTTATTTCTTTTGTACTTTATTTAAACACATGAAATAAGATTACATAAACTCACCAAATAAATTTAAAAACAAAACACATTACATAGAATTACATAAACTCACCAAATAAACTTAAAAACAAAACACACTACATAGAATTACTTAAACTTAAAAAACAATACAATTTATTCTTCAACCACAAGCCTCATTCTAATTATCTTCGCCTCCATGCAATCCCTACTGGTGCTCAATCAAGTCATTCTGGCGGGTTACGTGCCAGTATGGCTCTTGCACATTAGTGTACCGCTGAATGATCAATTCATTGTAACGTCCATCGCATTCCAACGGCTCGTGTTGCACTGGATCTTCGGTCCGGTCATGAGCACAATAGATACGTGTTCTTGAGTTGTTCATCGGATCCGGCTCATATTCATCGACGGCATCATAATCATACTCATCTTCAACAATCATGTTGTGGAGAATAATACACGTCATCATGATGGATCGAAGAGCCTCGACATCAAACATTCTAGCTGCAGCCCTGACAATCGCCCAACGAGCTTGCAGGATACCAAAACAACGCTCGACATCCTTCCTACACCCTTCTTGACATTTTGCAAAGTGTTTTTCCTTTTCAGTCTGTGGATGTGGCACTGTTTTGACAAATGTTGACTACCTTGGGTAAATGCCATCTGCAAGGTAGTATGATCCCTCGTATTGGGTACCATTAACCCAATATGTGCATCTCGGCGAGTTTCCTTGCAGCAGTTCGTCGAACACTGGGGATTGGGCAAGGACATTTAGGTCATTCTGAGCTCCTGGAACACCAAAAAAAGCATGCCAAATCCATGTATCAAATGAAGCCACCGCTTCCAAAACGATGTTTTTGGCTCCTTTTCTGTCGCCATATGCTCCTTGCCACGCACTTGGACAGTTTTTCCAAGTCCAGTGCATGCAGTCGATGCTTCCAATCATGCCAGGCAAGCCTCGCATCTCACCCTTCCTCAGAAGCCTTCGCATGTCCCTTGACGTGGGTGTTCGGAGGTACTCTTTGGTGTAGAAGGCTTCAATTGCAGAGCAGAAACGCATCAGGGACTCCAGAACAGTTATTTTTCCCATCCTCGCGATCTCATCCACTTGATCTGCAGATGCTCCATATGCAAGCATTCGCAAGGATGCCGTAATTTTTTGCTCGGGAATGAGACCTAGAACATGAAAAGCATCCTCTTTTTGCACAAAGTATGAATCATGGTTGCAAATATCACTCATGATTTTGTTGAACAAATGTCGTTGCATTCTAAAACGCCGTCTAAAAATATGATCAGGGAATATGCTATTGGGAATACAATAATCTTCCAATAGATTTTTACCTCGTTTTTCCCTTTTTCTATCGAGGTTTGCAACACGTCTTGGTTTGGCTATCTGACCCACGGCTTCCATGACACGGCGGGAATGTGTGGCCTTCTGCCTTCTATGGTGATCATCATCATCCTCCTCCATGAAGAAAACCTCATCTCCACCTCCACCTTCCTCGAGATTGGCCATTTCTGCCTGTTGTGCCAACAACCTTTGTTGTTGCTCTTGCAACTGCTTATACACCCTTCTTGAAGAAGACATTGTAATAAGAACTCAAGATTTGAAAACGATGAACAAGGATTCTGAGCTAAAAAGAAGGATTGAGCTTGGTGTGAGGATGGATGTAGGGATGTAGGGTTTATATGGACAAAAAAAGAAAGGATGAGGTTCTGGACAATGCCACGTGGCACTACGTGATTGGTTGAAAATCTTATCGAAATCTTGGCTAAATTATTGTAAACCGGAAGTGACACGTGGCGTGTCAGGATTGGTCGAAAATATTTTCGGAAATCTATCCACAAAATAGTACGTTCGGATAATGACACGTGGCATGACGTGATTGGTTGAAAATCTTATCGAAATCTTGGCTAAATTATTGTACCACGGAAGTGACACGTGGCGTGTCGGGATTGGTTGAAAATATTATCGGAAATCTATTCACAAAATAGTACGTTCAGATAATGACACGTGGCGTGACGAGATTGGTTAAAAATCCTATCCGAAATTAAAACTATTTTATTTTTTTATTTTTTATTTTAAATGGGTTAAAAATCTTATCCGAATTAAACTTAAAAAAAAAAACACACCAAATAAATGCGTTGGGTGCCCGCATTTTTTTAGGGGTGGAGATGCCTTGGCCTATTACTGTTCACTCCAGTCTATTACTGTTCATTTGAGTGGATAAATGCGTTGGGTGCTGACGCAAAGTCCTTAGAGGTGGAGTTGCTCTAATAGCTCAAGCTCAAATATTATCTTGTTTAACTTACAATTATATCGTGTGTGAACTCATTTCTATTGTTGAGGATATAGTAGTTGCTAATGAATATAAATCTCATATGCATCTTAATAACAAATTTTGATATTAGTAGCTACCCCATAGATTCCACATCTTTGTGAATGAGTTGCCACATGAGACAGTCTTATCCAAGACTTTCTAAAAAATAGTAACTTACATTGCTCAATAACACGTCAAGTAATAATAATAGTATATTCGCGTAACGTGTCATATAAATATTTTTCATCCTTGAATGTACCATGTTGAGCAGTGAGCATTCCAACACCCCACCCTCGATGAGCCCATGCCTCATTGCCTATCATCTGAAAAAAGAATTGAATAATTGCAAACAGTTGCGAATTATGAGCAAAAAGGAATGAGCTAGTGCCTTCATTGTGGAGTGTTGGCTTTTTTTGCTACACAATCCTTGCTTTCACATTGACAATATTGGTGAAGAAGAATCAACGCCAGTAATTGAGCCACTTTCTTCAGGTTCCACTTTATTTTTGTCGAGTGGCAAAAATATCTTCAAGACTCCTACCAAGGAATCAGTTTATAACTTTTCACACTGGCTTGAAAAAGGACTTCTTCCCACTCCTCCACTAACAGAAAAACTTGTCTATCCGCATTCACCTAATCCATCTCTCATCTCAATCACCACGTGATATTTACGAAAATAAAAGGCTTGCATAAAATATAGTTAGTTTGTGTAAGTTTTTCTTTTTCTCATTTATTTTGTCTATCATATATTCATGTAATCTTTTTCTCAATTTTCCTCACCACTTGACATCTACGAGCGAAAGGGCTTGCATGTAATGAAGTTGCTCCGTATAAGTTTTTCTTGTTTGTTGCATTTCACTTCAACCTAAAATGTACTCAGTCCAGAATGAGTTCTCTCAGTCATCTCCCTTGATTTTCAAGTAAAGCCCCATGGCCTGAAATTAAATGTTCGGAAAAATCATCCTCATGTACGCTTCTCTTGTTAATTTGCTTCAGGAAAGTGATTTTCGAAAACCTTAATATTTTTTTAATGTAAATTGAATAAATCAAAATAAAATGAACGAACAAAATAAACGTGGCTTTCTCTTTCTCTTTAATTAAATATGCAGTAACAACCTTCCTACTAAGATTTCAGTGGTGTTGTAAAATACTCATAGCATTGGACATTTTCATCCTTACTCTTTACATGCCCTGCATCCCCAAAATTCGTAATTTCAACAGCGGCAGCAAGGATCTCTAGTACTTTACAAGATATTGAGGTCGAAGTTTAGAAACTCGAGCGGGTTCTTAACTTCTCAAATTTACACTATTACGATTTCAGGAAAAAGTATCAAGCTTTATCACCTACAGCAATGGTAGGGCTCATCTTCTTCCTCTGACTCGAGCTGCGGCAAGAAACTAAGCTCGGAAGGCAGCACTGCGAGGTCCTAAATGGCTTCTTCGTCTCAATCGCAGTTGGAACATCTCCACTTATTGTCCTCTCGCTACTACACACGGAATCAGTTCCATTGACAAACTTTGGAGGGAGGCTGGCTGCAGCTGGCGGTTTTACTTCATTGTCCGCTTCTTCATCATCTTTGAAGCTCTCCTGAAAAAGCTCAAGTAGTTTCTTCTTCTTTTCTGTTGGCGTTGGAGTTGGACCAGGAATTCTGTTCTCGAAAGGAGTTTTGTCGATTAGAGAGGAACCAGCGGGTAAGTACTGATGGACAGGAGTGTTGCCGCGAGATGGAGTAAAATCTGCACGGGAGGCCATCAAAGTCGCAAAAAGTTCAAAACGAAAGCGAACAACAATCCTGCATTTTATGTTTCTTGTGGCGCAAGCAAAACTAACAATCCATTTTCTCATGAACTTTTACATTCAGCTCATCGAAGCAAAAAAACGTAAAGAAAATCGTAATAATGTTGCAAGAAAAAATGGCTCGAAGCGTTCGACTAAATTCTTACCCCCATTCACACTGTAAAAATCATCTTCACAATCCGAGTCCAACCACTGCCGGGTATCAAAATAGGAATCCTCTCTACTACCTGCTCAGCTGAAACAAAATTAGGGTACTGGTATAGCCATTTAATAAAAAGCTTCCAAATGCTTTGCCTGAAACATCCATCTGACCAACACCAGCAAACAAATAGAAAACCAAACACAGGTTAATTAGATACAACTTAAGTTGGAACAGAAGCAATTAGGTACACCTTGCGAAGTTCACGACTTTTAGTAACATGAGTCAGATTCGAAACCATGGATGACACAATGAGATACGAAAGAAGCAAAGTTACACCATCTCAATGCACTAACGACGTCTAGGTATCAAATGATTCAAACTCATCACAAATATACATCATCTTCATTTCTGCTGAGTCAAATTAGAGATATGCTCCAACCAAGTAGAGTCAACTACCATCAGGGATGTGATCCGCATACCCATTTACATCGTCGACACACCATTATTATTTACCCCCTTTACATCGTTGACACATCATTTCACCTACTACTATACCAAACGTTAGTTGGTCTCTAAACACTACACATTCCCACACGTGGTCCATCCATCGCTTAGAGATTCACAAGATACTTCACGCTAAAACTGGTTCTAGTCAATAATTTCATCGATATTCATCCCTTTGAAATGAAGGGAAAGCACCACAATCTCAATAAGTTATCTATCATTTCTCTAAAAGAGAAATTTTAATGACTCTGTCTGAAAAGAGACTTTTCTTGGATTGTCTGCTATTCATAATTATTCAATTTTCGTACTAACATTAAAAAATATTGTGTCAAAAAAAATAAAGTGATAAAGAATTCATAGAGAGTTCCACTTTTAAAAGAGTCCGCTTAGCATTACTCCAAAAACAACCTAACCCTATTTGTAGCAACAAACGCACACCTACTGAACGTCCCATTGGAAGACATTGACTTCTACCAATCTCTTATGTAATCTGGGCAAACTAAGGGTCCTAAAAGTTCACATTTTTCTACATCCAGGAAGTGACACAAAAAATTGAAATTCAAGCTTGGTTTTTTTTTCCCCTGCAAAAGACAAGGGCATGATCATAAAGTTTAGGCGTACTTCTTGTCGAATTTGTAAAAATACGTGACGGATTAAAATGCTCTCTCATTTATTCTGGCATCCGAATTCGTGACGGATTAAATTGTTACATTCCTTAAAAAATAGAAATCTTTAAAGAAATCACATCACCAATTAAATCCACAACCACCTACAAGAATGTAAGGGCTATTGCCTTCCCTTCTTGAAAGCAATAGCATCATACTTAAAAAGGCAACTAAATAGATGGTGTCATTATAGAATATCAGAGTTCTTGAGGAAGAGAGAGAAAGAGTATTTCTTAGAGATTAAGAAAACTGTTATATTTCACATTCCTTCAGTAGAATAAACAGTTACATATATATAGCCTTTGGCTATTCACTCCTAACAAACTCACTCACTAATTACATGTGTAACAAACTTATATTAAACTAATAGAATCAATTCTAGTTATAATGTGACATCTTCATCTTTACACCCCCTCAAGCCAAACTTGGAACGAGAAAGAGTACCAAGAGAGAGCTTGGACTGCAGAAATTGAAACCGAGATTTAGATAAGGATTTGGTGTGAATGTCTGCAATTTGGTCTTGACTACACACATACTGCACTCTGACTAAATTGGCAAGAACCAATTCCCGAATGTAATGGTAATCGATCTCCACATGTTTGGTGCGAGCATGGAAGATAGGATTAGAGGCAAGAGATATAGCAGAGATGTTATCACACCAGAGAGTTGGGGTGGCAGATAAGGAGAAGCCAAAATCGTTCAACACCTTGCAGACCCAAGTAAGTTCGGCTGCTGTGTGAGCCAAAGACCTATATTCTGCCTCAGTAGATGAACGAGCCACTGTGGTTTGTTTCTTAGCACACCAGCTAATCAAGTTAGAACCCAAAAATACACAGAAACCACTAGTGGACCGTCGATCAAAGGGGCAGCCTGCCCAATCTGCATCCGAGTAGGCAGAGAGATGTAAAGGACCCTGGTTGAACAAAAGACCGTGAGAAACAGTACCTTTGAGAAATCTAAGAATCCGCTTTGCTGCCTGCATATGAGTGACTGTGGGAGCATGCATAAACTGACACACTTGGTTGACAGCAAAGGAAATATCGGGTCGAGTCCAAGTGAGATATTGTAAGGCACCCACAATAGATCGATATTCAGTAGGATTTGGTAACAAGACACCACTGTGATCTAATTTGGAGGAACAGAGGGGAGTGGAACAGGGTTTAGCTCCAGCCATGTTAGTCTTGTGCAACAGATCAATGAGATACTTGCCTTGATGCAAAAAGAGACTGGTGGTAGTTCGGTGTACTTCCAAACCCAAAAAATAGTGCAGGGGTCCTAAGTCTTTGACTGGAAATAACGTGCTGAGCTGTTGAATAACACGTTGGCAGAGAGAAACATTAGGACCACTGATGAGTATATCATCAACATAAACAAGCACAATAACCAAGGATGGAACTTGAAGAACAAACAGAGATGCATCGGAAGAAGATTGAGTAAATCCAAGAGAGTGAAGAGCCTGAAACAACTTGTCAAACCAGGCCCGGGGTGCTTGCTTGAGCCCATATAAAGATTTCTTGAGCTTACAGACATGATGAGGAAGAGACGGATCTTGAAAACCGGGAGGTTGAACCATAAACACATCTTCTTTCAAATCCCCATGAAGAAAAGCATTGCTAATATCTAACTGATGCAGAAACCAGTTGAATTGAACAGCAAAGGTCAGTAAGATGCGGATGGTAACAGGTTTAGCAACTGGACTGAAGGTTTCGTGATAATCCAAGCCTTCCTGTTGATGAAAGCCTTTGGCTACAAGCCGGGCTTTGTACCGTTCAATAGAGCCATCAGGATTCGTTTTAAGACGAAAGACCCATTTACAGCCAACAACATTCTGAGAAGAGGTTGGAGGCACAAGAACCCAAGTGCCTGTGGACTGAAGAGCATTAAATTCATTTTGCATTGCCAGTCTCCAATCTGCAGATTTGGAAGCTTGCAAATATGTAGTGGGAATCACTTCAATGGAAGAAGGAAGAGGATGATTAGTGACATTGAAAGCCTTGGGTTTAGAAATACCATTTTTGGACCGTGTGAGCATGGGATGGACATTGGTAACTTGCTGCAGGGTGGATGGTTGCTGCAGAGGGGATGGTGGGTGCAGAGAGGGAGAAGGTTGTTGGGTCGAGGGAGGTGGGATTGAAATAGAGGAGGACGATGCAGAACAAATGGGAGTGGTGGTGGAATGACAGGTTGGAGTTGGTAAGAATTTAGAAAAGACTAAATCAAAAGGCGGAGAAGAAGAAGAAGGATCGGAGATCACAGAATGTGAATGATCAGAAAAGGGAAATGAAGTTTCAAGAAAGATGACATGTCTGGAAATGTAAACCCGTTGAGTTTGAGGATCCAAACACCGATATCCCTTATGTTGAAGACTGTATCCCAAAAAGACACATTTGGTACTTTTGCCATCAAGTTTCGATGACACATAAGGCTTTAACCAAGGAAAGCATAAGCAACCAAAAACCTTGAGTCTCGAGTAATCGGGAACAGTGTGGAATAATAACTCCCAAGGGGATTGGGAAAGCTTAGAAATGGGTAATCTGTTGATAAGATATAAGGCAGTAGTGAAAGCTTCAACCCAGTATTGATGAGGGACATGGGATTGCACTAGAAGAGTTCTAGCTGTCTCAACTAGATGACAATGTTTGCGTTCAACACAACCATTCTGCTCCGGTGTATGTGGACAACTCAATTGATGAAGAATACCATGAGTATGCAGATAAGATGTAAAGGAAGAACTAACAAACTCACCCCCTGAATCAGAACGAACAGTTTTGATTTTATTGCCAGTCAAGTTTTCTACATAGTTTTTGAAGAGTACAAATGTAGAATACACTTGAGATTTGACTTTCAAAGGAAAAAGCCAACTATACTTGCTAAAGTCATCAACAATAAGGAGATAGTATCTAAAACCACTGACAGAGGTTACCGGAGCAGGACCCCACAAGTCACAATGTAACAATTCTAGGCTATGAGTACTGGAAGAAAGAGAAGAACTAAAAGGTAACTTGTGATTCTTTGCTATGGCACAGTCAGAGCAAAAGAAATCCACAGTTGATGATCCTTTGATGGCCAGTGTATTGGTAGTGACTAATCTGCGAAATATAGCCGAAGAAGGATGACCAAGGCGACTATGCCAGAGCCGAAGAGGAGCTTGAATACTGACAAAAGCATGAGATGAGCTGGAAGGTGATAGACCATTGGAAGAGGAGCTTTGCAAAGAGTAGAATCCATCCTTAACGGGACCCTGCAAAAGCATCTTCCCCGTAGAACGATCCTTTACCATAGACCCATCAGAATCAAGAGTCAATGCACAATGATTATCCTTAACAAACTGATAAGCAGACAACAGATTATGCTTCATAGAAGGAACATGAAGAACATTGCGCAATGTAAAATCAGCATGTGCAGTGTGCAAGGAAGAAGAGCCAGTATGGTGAATGGACAGACCTTTACCATCACCAATATATACTTTGTCCTATCCAGTGTATGGTGTAGGGGAGTTGATGGTGGCAATATCATTTGTGATGTGAGAAGTAGCGCCAGAATCAATAAGCCAGGAAGGCAATGGTTTGGAGCTGTAATGAGCACACATAGCCGCAAGTTTTGCAGGAGGAATTCTACCAGAAAGTTCAGGATTCATGCGATCAAAGCAGTCAAGAGCTTCATGACTGGAGGAGCCACAAATTTGACAACCAATGGAATGACCAGAAAAAGACGAGCCACGAGAACCTTGATTGTGACCGCGATGTGACGAGTTGCCACGAGAATTGCCCCGAGAACCACGATTGGAATGGAAGCGATTGTTGTTAAATTGAGATCCACGATTGTTGTTACGGCCACGATTCAAGTAGAATCGAGAGGAATTTGGCTGTGATTGATAATTCTGAGCAGCAAAAGCAAGAGTCGGTGGAGTGGGAAGTAGTGGTGCTTGGGACTGCACTGAAAAAGCTTGAAACGGTTCAGTAGTGGAAGAGAGCTTCTTGCGACGAGACATAGAGAGTTCTTTGGTAAGAAGAAGGCCATGTAATTCATCCAAGGAAGTAGACGAAAGACGAAGCATGAGTGAATCAATGAACGATTCGAACTCGTCGGGAAGCCCAGCCAGTGTTGCCGCTATGAGATCTCGATCAGAAATCGGTGCACCAGCAGCCGAGAGAGAATCAGAGATTTCTTTCACTTGTTGCAGATAATCGGACATAGATTGAGATCCTTTCTGTATGGCCTGAAGACGAGATCGGAGCTGGTGGATGTGAGCATCAGAAACACCACCAAAACGGTGTTCAAGCTTGAGCCATAGATCGCGAGAAGAAGAGACACCGACTGTAAAGGGAATCACATCTTCAGATAATGTGGAATTCAACCAGATCAGAAGATTCTGATCTTTCTCATACCAGATCTCAAAGGCAGGATTAACAGATCGATCTGAGAGTAGAGGCGGTGGACACAACATATATATAGCCTTAAGAAAACTGTTATAGAATATCAGAGTTCTTGAGGAAGAGAGAGAAAGAGTATTTCTTAGAGATTAAGAAAACTGTTATATTTCACATTCCTTCAGTAGAATAAACAGTTACATATATATAGCCTTTGGCTATTCACTCCTAACAAACTCACTCACTAATTACATGTGTAACAAACTTATATTAAACTAATAGAATCAATTCTAGTTATAATGTGACATCTTCATCTTTAGTCATAAACGTGAAAGCAATTTCTAACAGCTTCTACAAGTAACGAGGAGAAACCCAAATTTACACCGACTTAAACCCAAAAAAGTTAAATAAATAGTAGTTAACCACAAAATGATAAGCTAAAAGTAAAATGATTTTCGAATATCTTTTTTTCTAGTTGTACGCATCTCTGATTATTTCTGTCATTTGATTCTCGTGCATATGGAGAGAGAGTGTGTGCGACAATCACTTCGCACTCAATGCATAAACCTTTCATACATCTTATAATACAAGAGATCAAAAACCAAGCATAAGCACATGTTTTGATATTTTCAAAAAGTTTTGCCTAAGTTAGCGTGAAAATATGAGAAATCCAAAAGGCACATTTGATTAGTTTGACCAGAGAAGACCAAAAAACGAAGTCTTTTTTGTAAAAAGTGTGGTTTTTTACCGCAGTCCCGGAAGGTGGTGGCGTTGGCGGTGGCGTGAGAGGGCGACCATTGAGATTTAAGTGGAAGATCGGCAATCGGACGGTCACCATTGGAAGACAGTTTATCAACCTTGACTGGGAATGGTGGGATGACGAGCTTGTTGTCGGTTTTGGACCCGAATGAATGTCGGAGCTTCAAGACGGAATCTGCGTCCTTATGAACCGAAACACATGAACCCATCTGCCTATATATATGTATATCTGTTTCTATATATTCTCTAGAAACCCAATAATTTTCTCAGTGCCACTCCGAACACCACGCTTTTTTGAGAGAGAGAGAGAGAGAGAGAGAGAAAGGAGAGAGAGTAAAGTATGAGGAGGAGGAAGAGGAAGAGGCAGAGGAGAGAGGGCGTTTTTTGGCGTTATGCTTGGGACTACTGAGTGCCCAAATGCGTTTCTCGCGCAGAGAAAGAGGAAAGAGAGGAAGGAATTGAAAGGTAACGCTACGAGATGGTGTTTGTTTTCTACTGTTCGTGTGGAATAGTGGGTTTATAGGGTTGTGGTGCCCCACTGGGGCCGTTGAGCTTTTCCTCTCTTTTCTATAGTGGGAAATTTGTGGCGCCTGCTGATTCTCTAAAACTCAAAGCTGACCGGTGAGTCTCTCAACTTTTTGCTCTAGGGTTGAAAACTCTTTTAATATAAAAAAACTTGCCTGTAACGTAGACGTCATTGTAATTAACTTGAAATCCATTGCACTGTCATTTGATTAATTTACTAATATGAGATGGTGTTTCGTTACGGTATGTCATAGTGCTAATTTTTCGGAAAATTGTATATACGTGTGATGAAAATCTTTGTTACATAAGTTTTTTAGAAACGAAGAAGAAATGTTGAAAGTGATTAAATTATTTTTTATTTAAAATCGTGAACAGAAATTTGAGGGCATAAAATCACTATTAAGTCCTTGAATCGTGCTTTAATTTTTCTTAACTTGTGTCACTCTTAATATATTTTCTTTCTTTTTATTATAAAGTCAATGTTCTTATAAAATTGTTGATTGAAAAAGCACTTTGATTTGCCATACTAAAAATGAAGCTTAATAAGGCAGGCCAATGGTCAAAACCTGACTTCAACTACGAGCATGAAAATGCACAATTAAATGTGATTACTACAATAATCACGCTTAAATTAATTATTGTTTGTACAAATACAAATAAATATACATGCATACCAAACTCATCTCAAGGCCAGGATAGTACAAACACTGTCAATCGAATTCACATTATTTGTGCACATTTTTTTTAATTTTCAATCATTAAATCACTAAATTAAAAAAATTAAAAAATTAAAATTAACAGAGTATATAAAAAGTTATAAAAAAAAACATGTAAATAGCATCACCTAATAAAAATTAAAATCGTGCAGTTTGCAGAGAGTGCCGTGCTTTTGACAAGACGAAGCATAGCCAGTAGGTACCGTTTGGTATGTGGGACGGGACAGAACGGAGTGGGACGAGGTGTTCCTTCCCATATTTGGTGCGTCTAAAACGGGTGGAACGCGTTGTTCCACGGGATGAATTTTTGGTGAATTTTCGTTCTGCCTTACCCCTGGAACAACTCGTTCCACATCCGTGGAACACAAAATTATAACATCTCCGTCTCCTTCTTCTTTCTCCTTGTTTCCATCCAAGAGCATCTTTGCTCCCTCTCCGTTCCGTCTTGTCCCGTCCCGTCTGCATACCAAACGATACCTTAGGGAAACGGATTCTCTCTAGACCCAAAGGAATTGAGCTCAAGACTCAAATAATCCAAGCTATTGAAATTTGATCAATGGTTATAATTATTATAATTTTAGAAGAATTCCCTGTTTGTAACCGTTAAATTAAATTTTAATGATTCAGATTATTTGATCATTAGACTGAGTTCTTTTGGATTCAGAGGAGATCCGGTTTCATAGTTTAGTAAGATCAGCAGGACACCTCTCCTCTCCGTGTTTCGTTTGAGTTTGACAGCTTTGCTTTATTAATGAATTCACTTGGTATTCTTTTTAGCCGACGTCTTGTCATTTCAATTTTGTATTATCTCCCCACTTATCTAATTAATCTAATCTAATATTGCATGATGACATTACAAAAGACAAATTGAAAGAGGTGTGTGGCTAAGAACATCAGTTGGGTGAAGTTTGAAAACGATAGAATTCAATTCACCCAACGCCAAGGGCCAAGGCTGTTACAAAATTGACCATAACCTAATTAACTTCTAAGAGTGACCCACCACTAATCGCACAATATCGTCTCATACTTGTATGTACCACATACTAGTATTACTAGTATTGTATGTGTGAGACTTTATCATATAAGTTTCTATACGATATATATATTAGTTGTAAAACTATTCGGTGTCATGTTGTCCTTTTCGATGTCAACTATTTTACATTTTTATAACAATGTTTCAAAACACACGTTCAAAATCCGCTGCTGGAGTGGAAGCCAGACTTGTTACCAGGAGGAGGTTAAAATGACTCTATAAATCTTCCCAGACTCCGAATGGATAACCGTGCCTTGCTATTCATTGTCCTCTATTTTTGAAAAAAAAAAAAAAACCGCATCAAGCTCCTCGCTGATGTATGGGTCATGGTCATGGGTAAGAAGCAAATTTACTGAAAATTTTAGAATGTGAAATGAATATAATTGGAGTTTGTACATGCTTTTTATGAACTTCCAAGGTGCATTCTTAAATAGATGATCATGATTTTCCCGAGTCAGTCCAAAAACAATTCGTTATTTCACGCCAACGAGCTTAACCATTATCAATATGACACACTAAGCCTCCACCAATATGCTAAATTTTTGTTAACCTAAGCTTAAATGAAGATAAGGATTTAGGGTCCTACACCTAAGAAAAGTATGTATGGATACGTGTGTGTAACTTATGCCACAAATCACCATGAAGTCCTTCGTCTTGTAACAGAAGCAAAGTTCATTTGCTTTTCCTTTTAATGCGATAAGTGCCTTTCAGTTTGCCCTGCGTAGGAGTTTGGTAGTGTTTCCGTTTCGATTGTTCTCCTTCCTTTGTGTTTATTTACTTTTTTATTTTTATTTTTTATGCGGTAGGTCTCGGGTTCGAGACTTGGGAGCAGCCTCTCCATAAATGGGGGTAAGGTTAGCCGACATTCACCTCTCCCAGACCCTGCGTAAAGCGGGAGCCTTGTGCACTGGGTACGACTTTTTTTTTTTTATGCTTACTCATCTCTGTCACGTTGACAACGTTTCTTATTTTTCAGTGTGTCAATAACTCGGTTTGATACATAAAATTTAATAATATAGTTGATTGGAAATTTGAAAAAAAAATTCAGCCAATTGAATAACGACATTTAGTGTACTGGACCATGTTTCTGTCATACTGAAAAATTTCTCTTCATACATGAGAGGCAATAATTGGTAAATTGTAGCAGGAATGCAACACTTCACTGAACCTCAAGTTTCATCTGCTTTACTCCAGATGGGAATGTGTAGTACAAGTCCACCAGGATCAATCGCACCTCATCACTCAAACAAAAGAAAAATGCTTAGATTCTAAGTTATACATGTGTGCACGTAAAAGCACAACACACTCATGCACGAATAAAAAAATCATGCAAAATGGTAGTAGTTGTGTTCCAAGAATCCTTTGCACAGGTATTAGGTAGGGTTAGGTTTCCATAATATTAGAGGGAAGATGCGTGAAAAATGCAGGCTACGTATTCTTGAGAAAGTTTATAAAATTGACAACTGCACCACGTGGTTGCTCGACCAAAATGCAGTGGAGTTAGACTGCAAGGGGTAGGTCTGAGTGAAAACGCTTTAAAATGACTTAAAATGTTTTTTGTTTAAAGTGTCTGAATTTCATAAGCATTTGAAGTAATTCTTACAAAAATCATCAATTATATGCTTATTGTACAAAGCACTTTAAATGTTTTTCAAAAATTCACTTACATTTTTGCTAAGGATTGGTTTCAAAAATAATTTCATTAAAACTAAGCAGTTTTAATTATTTTAAAAACATTTCCAAACGAGTTTCAAAATTCATTTGAAATTTTTTTATTAAGATTGGTTTAAAAAAAATCAATCATTTTAAAAACACTTTCAAACTAGTAATCACTACATTTTACTAAAATTAATTTTAAAAACCTTTTGAACAAAAAAATACTTCCAAACTACACATAAGCGGAGCCGCCCTGTATGTTAGAGCACTTATAGTGTAGGAAGGCCCCCCATGGTAATTGACAATTGAATCCCCTTTAATAAACAATAACTGCCTTTAATGGACAGTAATTACCTTTTGCATCTCCACCTCTAAAACTGAATAGCGATGGCAATAGGCAATAAAATATTAATATTTTTTATGTTCTAAAATAATAAAAAAAAATTTAAAAATTTCTGATAGAATTTTTAATCTATCTCATCACGTCCATGTGTCATTATCCAAAATTACAATTTTTGTAGATAGATTTCGATAAGATTTTTAACCAATTATGTCGCACAACGTGTCCTTCCATATTTAGAATTGTTGAAAATATTGAAATGTGGTGTAAGGTGGGAGAAAATGGTAAGGTATTTATAGAAAAAAAAAATTATTTTTTGAAATTTTTAATTTTTGTATTAACTTAATTAAGCTGAACCGTTGGATTACAAAAAAATTTGAAATCCAACAGTCCAGATTGTGACACGTGTCCTCCCAAAACATTTCTGTCTTTTTTTTAATTTTTAAAATCGGAAAAATCTGGATCGTTGATCTAGAAATCAAACGATCCAAATTCAACTACTACTTAGAGGGCTGCAACACGGGTCCCACCTCCTGAAATCTTGTCGGTAACGCGCCTCATGCGTGCGTATTATGCACGCACCTAATCCAAATTTTTTAATAACGTGGCTAACATTAGCCTTGCATCACTCCTCCTCAAACGCTCAAAGTCTTGGAATTCCCGTCTGCCCTCTCCCATGGGCTCTCCATAGCCCAATTACCCGATTAGGCTGGAGCTAATTTCGGAGGGAATTGGATTGCAAATGGTGCCTGTCCACAGGTCAAAAGAGCACGGTGGAAGTGCTCTTAACGACTGGTCCCTCTCCCACCAACCCCAGCAGCTATTTGTCTTCACGGATTTGTGGCGTCTTTCTCTCCCACCAAAAACTGAAAAGTAAGTTGAGTAGACCGGCGGCTTCTGAAAAAACATGGGTGTGGCGGCGAAAATAGCACCGTCGATGCTGTCGTCGGACTTCGCTAATTTGGCATCAGAGGCCGAGCGCATGCTCAAATGCGGCGCCGATTGGCTCCACATGGACATCATGGTACGCCCTCAGCCCATCTGTTCTCTTGTCTACGTCCGATGAATTTCAATGTTTTGTCACTAACACCATGTCTAATGTTTGACAAAATTCTCGTACTTTTTGCAGGATGGGTAGGTTTGATTCTTTTTTGTTGCCCTTTTAGTAATTCCCATGAATCTCAAGTGGCTGCAAACGAATTAGGTTTGCTAATTCCTTTTTGTTTAGCTAGTTCATTTACTTGGTTGAATTTTGATACAACGAAGTAGCTAATAGTTACTAAACGAAGACTTGGCGCAAAATCGAGCGCAATGTCGTTCTAGCTGCGCTCTAGAATTCATTCAGCCGACCCCACTTAGGCTTTGTTGTTATTGTTCAAGTCGACTTCTTTGCATAATATATCCATGAAGTTGCTTTCTTTTTCTGTTGTTCTTATGAAACATTTCTTATGTGCTTACTGAAGACATTGTAATTAACTTGTGTTCTATGTTAATCGCAACGTTTGCTTCTCACAAATGTAAATACTAGCGGTCTTGAATTCATTTATGTTTTTTACCAACAGGCACTTTGTCCCGAATTTAACACTCGGTGCTCCGGTCATTCAGAGTTTGAGAAAGCACACAAAGTAACTACCTTGACATTGTTTTATTTTCATTTTTATCGAGCGTAAATGGATGTTGGTGGTATCATTCGTTTATTTTTCTTCGCCTACAGGGCGTATCTTGATTGTCACCTAATGGTCACAAATCCTCTTGATTATGTCGAACCTATGGGAAAAGCCGGTGCTTCAGGTTTTACATTTCATGTTGAAGTATCGAAAGGTTGGCTGTAGTTGGGAATTGAGATGTTCCTATTTTACTTCCATTCCCTGTTCGTGTGGTATTTTCTTGATACAGGAGGGACTTGCTATTTTTCCTTCATTCACTTTCGTCGTCCTTCTTTTTGCAGACAATTGGCAAGAACTTGTTCAAAGAATTAAGTCCAAGGGCATGACGCCAGGTGTGGCATTAAAGCCCGGAACGCCAATTGAAGAAGTTTATCCTCTGGTCTTACTTCTTTCTTTCTTTCTATCTAATTGTTTCTTCTTCCCCCTCCTTTTTTTTGGGTTTTTTTTCAATTTTTGTTTTGTTTTGTTTAGTTGTGTATGTATTGAAGAGGTCGCACTTGGTGCGATGGCAAGTGCCTTCGCCCATGAGCGGTAGGTCTCGGGTTCGAGACTTGGGAGCAGCCTCTCCATAAATGGGGGTAAGGCTAGCCGACATTCACCTCTCCCAGACCCTGCGTAAAGTGGGAACCTTGTGCACTGGGTACGACCTTTTTTTTTTAGTTGTGTATGTATTGATTGGCCAGGCTTACTTGCATGACATTCAATGACCTAAGAAAGAAAATCCGATCTTTAGTCATTGTACGCATTGTTTAGTATTCAGTAGCTGTCTACTCCGGAAATATTTTCGAATGATGTTGTGTTATCCACAGATTGAAGGTGAAAATCATGTGGAAATGGTCCTTGTTATGACCGTAGAACCTGGGTTCGGTGGTCAAAAGTTCATGCCGGAAATGATGGAGAAGGTGCGCACACTGAGACAAAGGTACCCTTCACTAGCTATAGAGGTGAGTTAATTATCCGTTATGTTTCTTCTGAACTTTTCTATATAGAAGTTCTGTTGTTGCATCTCTCGACACACATTTTTTAAGAGTTGGGTTTCCAGGGACAGGTACTAAAGTTGCTTTCAATCTCATGTCACAGGTAGATGGTGGCTTAGGGCCTTCGACGATTGATATGGCAGCTTCAGCCGGAGCCAACTGCATAGTTGCAGGAAGCTCTGTGTTCGGAGCCCCTGAGCCTGCTACAGTAATATCCCTTTTGAGAAGTAGCGTTGAAGGAGTTCAACAAAAAAGTTGATACTGGTATGGGAAACACATCACAATTTGTTTTTTCTTATCAACATATATTTACAGTGCACCTCTATGATCGAATTGTAGTTATCTGCGCTATGAATAATAACATTTGTACTTGTTATCTGCACATTCACTCCATGTATGTTACTTTCTCGAGCGTAATCAGGCTTATGGAATAAAATTACTTGAGCGATGAATTGACACATACAACTTCTTTAACATGACAAAGAACTGCGAGTCTACGATCCTTATTTACAGCTTTTATTTTATACTTGAATATCATGACATCCTGCAGTTGGCAATCCCTTGATACGTTGCATACATTTCTGTCGATCTTTTTTATTTGTTATCGGGTTGCTTGAGGCTATAAACACAACCGTAGTGATGACATGTTCATTGCCTTTAGGGATTTCCCACTTTCTGCGTAAATATGAATGCTGATTTTGGTGTTGCAAATCATCATGGTTTTATCTTTTGAGATCAGCTGTGGGGGGAGAGAGAACAGAATCCCACGTGCTCGGAAATTATTCGTCTTAGTAGTCAGTTATCGAATGGGGTATAAGGTGAATTTGGCCTTACTATGGCCGCCCTGTAAATAGACGTACATGAGACAAAGGATGTCGCTGAGGCGGTATCTCACTCACTGTATTCTGTTTGTACTTTTTTACATGGCGATATGTAATTGATTTGGGATACTAACTCGGTAGCATTTCTGTGCATGAAAAGTTCTCCCTATGAGGGAAAATCTTTATCTGCCTGCATTTGGTATGAATATGGTCTTGTTTGGCCAAAATTGTTTTCTAAGAAAACTTTCTCCAGAAAATCCTGTGTTCCACGTCAGCGCATGTTTATTTATCAAGATTATGTTGTTCTAGAGATATTTTCAGTGTAACCGTCACACGAGGTGGTACATCACATGTTCCTAAAGAAATGATGGGTTATGTGTATTAAAAGGTTAATAATTTAAAAATTAAAAATTTCCACCACTTACATAAAAAAACGTGGTGTACCATTCGTATTCCCGTCACAATTAAAAATTTCTCGTTGTTCTCCTGATCTGTGAAGTATAGAGCACGTGCAGCAGGCATCATATGCGATCTGAACACAATGTTTGCATTTGGCATCCACTATTGAATTGTTACATAAAACTACTTATTTTTTATTCGAGTCCATTTCATGCGAGAGAAAGAAACTACAGTCGGAAGATCTATGAAAACACATAAACTAAGACATAATTAAACACTTAATTACATAATTAATGAAACAGAAAATTGCAAGATCCGATCGATGCCTATGAGAAATGGGGAAATCTAGTTCTTAATTTTTATTAATAAGTTTAATCTCACCTGAGCATGGCAAACGGGTCGTGTTTGTTGTTTTTGTATTGTTTTTGTGTCATACATGTTATTTTAGCTGACCACTTCGTGTCAAACCTTTTATTTTTACGGGTTCTTAATAGATGCCGATAATGACCCAACTCGGTATGAGATTGCATTGTTTCGTGTCGCCTTGATGGGTTATGCAAGTAATTTCCATATCGTGTCATTTACATGTCATAACGGGTTAACCTGTTTCGTTAACGTGTTCGGTGATTCGAGTTAACCTATATTTGGATAGAAACTTGGAACTTGGGCATGCTCCAAAGTCCCAAGTTGGTACTTTGGTCAATCTTTCATTGTTGACCAGGGGAAGTGGTCAGCATGTGTTATCACGTGCCCTTCACTGTTGGGACTCTTCGGTTCATCCATTGCTACCTGTATTTCTTAATCTTGCTTTGAACGAAAAGTGCCTTCCATTATTCGACTTTGGCCCTCTTGGGATGTGCTCGAACTTTTTTTGTGAAATATGGGAATTGCTACTCATACATCCAACTTTATGGTTGGATTTTCCAAACAAATTAACCGAACTGAATCTTAGTTAGACTTGACGGACCAAAAATTTGAGAAATTATTGCGTTCGAAAATCGGATCAGGTAAACTGAATCTTAGTTACATCATATTTGTACCATACTTGACCAATCCCGAAACTACTGAGCACCGGTCAGTGTTATACCGTCAATGATTTCTTATCTTAGTCCCGTTGTCACCCACAAGAATTTCTCCAGAAAGGTTACAACAACAACAATAAAGCTTTATCCCACCAAGTGAGGTCGGTTGTATGAATCCTAAAACGCCACTGAGCTCGGTTTTGTGTCAAGTCATTCATTAGCTCAAAATACTCCAATATTTTCTTAGAGGCTCTTTCTAAGTCTTCCTAAATCTTCTTTTATCACTTTTACCCTGACCCTAATTTCTTGAGAGAGTCTAATTGAGAGAATTCACAACATCAGTGTGTTCCAATGTTCCACTACCTCATTGTGTACACGCTTATTGGTTTCATCTCTAAGCTATGACTGAAAACGAATATTTGATCTATTGGTGAAGGGTGTTGGTTGTCAACCTAGGTTGTTCATAACCAACTTGACCTATCAATAACACGTAGGCCTTTATTTCATGCCTCACTTTTAACCTGCATCGCTGTCTCTTCCATTGTATTTCAGTTCATTTTTATCCTCAAATTTCTCCAAATCTTGCATCATTTTTATCCCTACTGATGTTGCCTGCCTGCCAATTTAGCTTCTTCCATCTTTTCATTCCGAAAGCTTAAATGATTCACGTTTGTTCTTTCGTTTGTATCGAAAATGTCAATATTTGTATGAATTATGTGGATAATATTTGATTGCACACGATTGCTATTGACATGTTACCTGCCTATGTTACCTATAGCTTATCAACACTATATCAAATATTTCGTCGTTTTAAGTAACTAATGAGCATCTTGTTTAGATAATAACTGCTTGTGATCAGTGTTAATTGCTAAATGACGGATTATGTATCAATAACACGTCTTATCCAGAGAAAAGTGTATCTGATAAGTGGCATTTGGAACTTGGGGATAAGTAGCTGCCCATTAGCTAGCATTTGGTAATGGAGGATGGATGGATTAGCCCAAGGTAAGGACTAAGTAAACAGCTGGAATCAGAGGGATTAATATATACAAATTCCTTGCCATCCCCAAGAATCTTGTTCATGAACAACTTTGGTAAAATTCTCCCGTTCAAATTTCTAAATTATATTTGTATAGATCCAAAATATTCACTCCCTCAAAGTGTTTTTAAACTCTATTTATTTTTTATAGGCTCGTGTGGAACTGAGTGGTCAGCTTAGTGGTTCATCGGCATGGCTGCCGCAGCTGCTTCTTCCTTCCTATTTTTCTTCTCGCTTCTAACTGTCTCTGCATTTGAACAAAAACCACACAACATTTTGAGCTGCGAGTCCACGTCTCCCGACGCTTCCGGCTACTACTGCAACGCTACAAATGCATCATCTGTAGAGAACAAGTGTGCAACTTTTGCGATTCTTCGCACCAACGCGTACTACTCCTCTCTCTCCAATCTGAGCTCGTACTTGGGCATCAGTCCGTTTGTGATAGCAGACGCGAACGGATTTTCAGCTGACACGGAGTTTCTTCCTAAAGACGAGCTTTTGTTGATACCGATTGATTGTAAGTACGGCAATGGTGGTGTTTTTTGTGCCGAGTTGACAAGGACTAGTGTGAAAGGTGAGAGCTTTTATGGCATTGCTCAGTCACTAGAGGGCTTGACAACCTGCAGAGCTATTCGAGAGAGGAATCCAGGCGTTTCGCCATGGGGGCTTGCTGATAAGCTTCAGTTGGTGATCCCCTTGAGATGTGCTTGTCCTTCTTCATCATCTCGACTTGTGACACGATCAAGACTCTTGATTTCATATCCTGTGAGTGAAGGCGACACGATTTCTGATTTGGCTGTTAAGTTCAATACAACACAAGAAGCTATCATATCTGCAAATAACAGATCATTCAAAAGCGTTAGACCCGAAAGTTTGACACCTCTTACATCTCTTCTGATTCCGCTTGAAGGAAAACCTATACTCGGTCCCCTAGGAAAACCCCGGGAACCCAATTTGCGCCTTCCAGCAGCTAGCATCCCTGCAGTTAGTCCCCACAAGAAGAAGGCGAAAATGAACCAGATTGGATTGTATGTCGCGCTTAGCGGAGTCGTTGTTGGAGCCAGCATTGCGGTCGCGGCAGCATTCTTGCTATTTCAGATGAAGAAAAAGAAAAAGACTTCACCAAAAGGATGTGATGTGGATCTGCAACAGCTCAGCCTAAGTGTGAGGACAACAAGTGACAAAAAAGTCTCGTTTGAGGGATCACAAGCTACTTTTGACGGTCAGATCATCGAGACAACCACGCCGCGAAAGGTTCTGGTGGAGATGTATAAAATTGAGGAGCTGAGCAGAGCAACCGAGGACTTCAGTTCCGGCAACCACATTGAAGGATCTGTGTACCATGGCCGCCTAACCGGGAAGAACTTGGCAGTAAAGCGCATACAGCCAGATACAATTTCGAAGATTGAGTTTGGTCTTTTTCATGATGCCATTCATCATCACCCCAACATAATGAGGCTGTTGGGAACTTGCTTGAGGCCAGAGGGGCAAGAATCGTTTCTGGTTTTCGAGTATGCGAATAATGGATCTTTGAAGGACTGGCTCCATGGCGGATTGGCAATCAAAAACCAGTTCATTGCGTCGTGCTATTGTTTCTTGACGTGGAGCCAAAGGCTGAGGATATGTCTTGACGTAGCCATGGCATTGCAGTACATGCACCACATTATGAACCCCCCTTATGTCCATCGTAATGTAAAGAGCCGAAACATTTTCCTCGACGAAGAATTCAACGCAAAGATTGGGAATTTCGGCATGGCAAAGTGTGCTGAAAATGACTCCGACGATCAACATTGTAGTCCAACCAGCCCTGCCGCGTCTTGGAGCCTGGGTTACATGGCACCCGAATATGTTCACCAGGGTGTGATTTCTTCAAGCATTGATATTTTCGCATATGGCATCGTGTTGCTGGAGGTCTTGTGTGGACAAACGCCAATAAGCAGGCCGGGCGCTGATGGAGAAGAAAACTTTTACCTCTCAGAGAAGATCAAATCCGTGTTGCATTTGGACAATGCAGAGGAGTTAAGAGAGTGGATGGACAGCGCGTTGGGGGATAACTATTCGTTCGACGCAGCTGTCACACTGGCAAATCTAGCCAGGGCCTGCGTCGACGAAGACCCTAGTTTGAGGCCTAGTGCAGGGGAAGTTGTCCACAAGTTGTCGCGATTGGTGGAGGAGTCGAAAAGCGTGGAGGGGGAGAATATTTTGATCAGTGAGAGCTCTTGTAAGCCGCTGGTGAAGGCGGCGGCGGCAAACAATGTGTGAACAAAGCATTGGGAGGATGCATTGCAAACAGAAGACATGTTTATTGGTGCATGTCACAGGGTTCTTCTGCTTGTATATATATGTAACATCTTTGTCTCCTCGAATAATAAATGGCATTGGTACTACTAGGCACTAGCTACTTAGTTTATTGGTGCAGAGCTTCAATGGTGGTTGGTTCTATATATACATGATTTCTTATTGCTTTGTTGTATAGGAGCATGTGCTGCATTTACTATCTCATTCAAACATCAGTCAATTGAAATTCAAACCCGAGCTAACAAGGTCGTTCGTTTTGCGATTATCAGAAAGGGAACGTCTATCGTATATGTAGCTTTATCCTTATTTTGTAAAGAAGTTGTTTTCATGACTCGAACCTGTGACGTTTCGATCACAAAGTAGCAACCTTTCCATTGCGCCGAAGCTTTCATATTTCAAAATATTGAACAATAGAAGACCCTCTTGCACATGGGATGCATGTCGTGGTCATTGTATCCCAGACAACGACAAAATGTAAGATAAGCAAGTTAAAAATACATAACAATGCATGATTGACTTAAAAGTACCGTAACTAGTACAAAATTTCCGATTAGTCAAGCATGAGGTAGACAATTGAAACTGCATGAACAAGGAGTAACACCAACCCTTGTAAAGAGAGAAAAAGTAGACGACTTAGTAGAAAAGCATTTTTTCAATACAAAAATGCAATATTCTAAACTAATTTGTACATATAAATAGGCGATTCGAACTCAGTAACAAAAGAGTAGAAACAATGTTCTGATGAACCGGCCTAATCCAAATACGCAGTATAGAAGCAAATGAACGAATGTAACAATCTCTGTCTCAGGTTAGATTTGCTGAAAACAGCACTAGAGCCGTAAAACCAAGCAACAGCGAATGAACAAAAATTACAGAAGTAGCAAAAACAAACCAAAATCACACTTCATATCTACACCATCCATCAAAACATCATGACCTTAAACTCATCAAAATTGAGCACCCCATCGCCGTTGAGATCAAACCTAGCAATCATGTTCTTGCACTCGTCGACGCTCTTGGACTCGCCGAGCCTACTCAGCATCCTCTTAAGACTCTTGGGCGTAATGCACCCACTCCCGTCCATCACGTACATCTTAAAAGCCTCCTTCAAGACACTAACCTTCTCTTCGTCGCATCCTCCGTCGACGAACTTGACAAAGTCATCCAACCCCAGCAGCCCGTCGCCGTCCGAGTCTAGGTACTCCACCGCCACCTCCGCCTCCGTCAGCGAGAGCTCGCCGCCTATCGCCCCGACACACTGTTGCAGCTCAATAGGTGATATCTTTCCGTCTCCGTTGCCATCAAACTGCTTGAAAACGCGCTCGTATTGTGCTACTTTATCCATTGCTAGAAACCTTTTTTCTTTCTGGAAGTTGTGTTCTTGGTTCTTGGTTCTTGGTTCTGGGTTAAATATATGAGACAATGCGCGTGTCGTGGTTGACCAACCGGCTTGATGGTACTTCAGTGCGTAGGTGGTACTTTCGTAAATAACGTGTGCAAGACTATGTTTTGTAGAACAATATTTTTATTTAAGAAAATATTTGAGCTAAATATTATTAAATATCGAATTCAACATATTTCTGAGTTAAATTTAATATTTTTAACTTACAAATGAAAAAAAATATTACTTAACTGGTTTGTAGATAATTTTACATGTTTAAAAAATAAATAATTTGTCGAACAAATAATTGTCACGTAACAAGTTGTAGACAAACAAAACATTTATTATTCCAACAATTTTCTGTATATAAGGAATATAAAAAAACGGCCAAATTAAAACAAAAACGTGACAACAGAGGAGTTGTTGGTTTACTGCACTGCACACAGATTGGATTTTAGACTTTATTGACCGACTGACTTTAATTCGAGCTTTCTGGAAGCAGCTCGAAGCAAAAGATTTTTTTGGATGCCATCTGTCGCCAACCGCCAAAAACCACCTCAACCACCAGAAGAAATATACGAAAGTGGGAAGCAACTTCCTTGAATTTAAATTCTAGCTCTTTGGATAGCCACTATCTAGAGAAAAACCTATATAAAATAATAATAATAATAATTGTCAACAGCCGACTTTGGCTGTTAATTTTGGAGTTGGTGACAATCTCTCTTGGTTTTTTTTTTCTTCTTCTGTGTTTCTATTTAGTTATGGTTGCCCTTTCGTTGTCACAAGAAGAGTTTTCGTGATTAAGGTCATTGTCTTGCTCTAGCGAGAAAAGTCTTTGTGATGGCTATGATTACAAATCAAATTTAGATATTTAAGCAGTGGCTATTGTTCACAGTTAAGGTTGGTTTTTGTTTTAGTTTGTGCACACAACGAAGAACTATGAAGAGAAAACTCGACATTTGTTGGAGGTGGCTCATAGCAGTATATTTTTGCTAACAATTACAAGATCATTAGAGGTGGTGCAGTTTTTTCTCATGATGTTGTTATGGTGAATCTATGATTTGCAGGGTTGTTATCTTTCTTGTGGTTCGACAATTATATTGTCTTTATAATGGTTTGTAATTGTAAATTTATGTGGTTTTTTTAGCCACTGTAACCTCTTAATTATGTTCGACATGCTTGTTCTCTATACCTTCCCGATTGTTTCTTTATAAATTCTTATTATCTTAAAAAAATACATTCTAGATCTTTGGTTTGGTGGTGATTCTATTCAGATTTCTAAACGGTTTCTTTATCCACTAGTGCCTAAATATTTGATACAAGTAGCTACTTGTTCTGTTTTTTAATCTTATAAAGGCTCACCTATAAAAACTTGGGAACTTTAATGAAAAGTGTCGAAAAACTATATTTTTACATTAAAAAGTTAATTCTGGTACTATTCATTTTACCTTCTATTTTGTCCTTATTGTTAAAACTCAAAGTTTTCAAGCCATTTTCATTAGTTTTTCTTAAAAACTTAGGAAAACTAATGAAAAAGGCTTAAAAACTATGAGTTTTAACGATAAGGATAAAATAAGGGGTAAAATGAATACTACCATGATTGACTTTTTAGTGTAGTTAAAATAAACAGTACCGAGAGTTTTTCATTAAAGTTGTTTCAAAACTCTGGGTCAACCCGTGGTTAGTTTGACTATTCAACGTCAATAAGTATCTCGATATGTTATCAACTATTTTATGTAGATATGTTCAGATATACTTATCAACTATCCACGTAGATATCCATATTATTAATAATATCGAGATACCCGGATTAAGTATGCTATCATCTTTCTAATTTGAACATTCTTGACTTTTTTTCTCAACTGCTTGCACAATTTCTAATTTAGTTGATTTTTATTTTATAATTAATCTTTAAAGGGTGAATCAAAAAATAAATATTCCAATTATTGGGTAACAATGAAAGAAGATAAAGATAGCTAAAATGAGAAGAACCGATCAGGAAGGTCATATATCTATAAAAGTTTAGGTAAAAAATAAATGACAATGTAACAACATCTTATTTCGTGGTAGGACAAGCCACGTGATCAAGCCGTCACACTCAAATTCTGTCTAGATGGTTGTCCCAAAAAACTTCTAATGACAAAACTAGTAGCTCCCACAAGTTCTAACACACACACACACAAAACCCCATCACATGTCCAAACCTTAAGCGTTGGAACTTGGAAGCGAAAGAAAATCAAGACAATAACAAATTGATACAACTATTTAGGAGGATGATAAAACTGATGAATTGCATATACAGTCTGCAACATTGTGAGCACCAGCAGAATAAACGCAGCGACCAAAGAAATAATCGCCCACGGCGAACCGAAATGCTCGCGCCTCAGCTTTTCCATCCACTTGTTCCAGTCAGTCTTGTAATACTTGTTCACTTCGTTGCAAAGTCCCTCGTAGTAAAATCCGATGACCATCGTGTCGTTGTACAGCTCGTTGAAGAACCGCGCAGCGTCTTCCGGGCTCAGCCAGTTCACCAGTATTCCCATATCGCAAAGAAGGTCGATGTCCTTGCTCGAATCGATGAGATTATCCATCAGGACGGCGTAAGATGTTACCTTGTGGGGGCGGCTGTGACAGCATTGCTCGAAGGCGATGAGGTTCCTGAAGAGCGGCCCTGTCGTCTCGTCGATTCCTAGTGGTGGAATGGTGAACACCCCGTTTTCGAAATTTATGTTCATTATGCAATCCGAGGTTTTGAAACTTTTTTGGAATTTAATGCCGGCTTCGGACAGAGTTGTCGCGTTTGGAACCCTCTGCGGCGGCGGTCTCTCCTCGCTCTGCTGTTGGTCATCATTCCCTACTTTTCGTTTGCAGCCTAAACCTTCTTCTTTACACGGGAAAACGATCCAGGTTCTTATGAGATCGAGTATGTGCAGGGGTTCGTGAGGGAGATTCAGACACGGTTTGAAAATAAAATCGTCTGCCACGGATTGTTTGAAGAAGTTGAGGACAAGGTCGGGGAGGGAGGCGGCATTTCCTTCGGAAGTAGTATTCTTCACGGCGGTTAAATTGTATAACCGCTCGAGAACAAACCATGGCAGCTGATTTTCTAGCAGGAGAAGATCATGGAAAAGATATTGCGGCATGCAGGAGACATTGAAAACAGGGTCGTTCTCGTCTCGTTGATCGACGGAAAATCCTTTTCGAAAGAGTTCGATTAGGAAGCATCCGTCGATTATCATCATCTCAATGAAGTCTTTCTTGTTGAAATGATCCAATGGCTCTGCGTAACAATCACGAGCGCGCTTCTTGAAATCCACGACACCTGTGATCAAGTTTGCCAAAGTTATGTTTGCGTCTGCGAGAAGGCACTGTAAGTACCAGCGCTTCACCTTTTCCATGAGTTGGAATTTATCGCCACCGCGGCCTCGGTGAAGGGGTCCGATTGAGACGATATCAGGTTCGTATGCCTGTATTTTTTTTTCGCCGAATCGGATGGGGAACTCTGAATATGCAGCACGATGCTGGCAATGGCGAATGGTTGAGAAGCTTTGCTCCGATGGTGTTAGTCAATTCTTCAACGATACCGTCAGTGTCTATATGTATGGATTCCGCGGAATTATTATCATCAACTTTGCGACTTTCTCTCTTATGTTTAGTGGCGAATCTACCAAAGGACGAGGAGTGGCAGCATGAGACGGGAATCAAGGCGGGGAGCTGTAAATCCCCTTCTCTCTCGTCGGAATACAGGGCAACTGTAATACTTGGTTGTGGCTCGTGCATCGTCTTGGTCGAATTTGCAGAGGAAGGGCGATAGTTTGGTTGGATTTGCAGAGGAATGACGAAGACGGAGGAGAGAGGTTTGAGGAATGAGTATTTTTTATTGAACAAGACTTGGCTGCTGAAGAATGAGCAGCCCGCCTGCTGAGAGCAGGGTTGGACATCTGTTCAAGTTATGATCTTTTTAGTCACAACTTGAACATGTGTTGGCCATGACAGGCTTTCAGCAGGGGTTGCTGATTCTTTCAGCAGCCAAGTTAAATCTTTTTTTATTAGTTAGCCCAGCTGGCTTCTTGTGTTTTTGGAAAGAATATTATGGAAAGAACTTGGCTCAGCAGCCGACCTTGCTTACAATCAATCCGGAATGGACATGTATCCAAGTTTCTTATTAAAAAATCAAAATTTAGACACGTGTTTATCCTGAATTGGTTGTAAACATGACCGGCTGCTGAATTTACAGCAGCCAAGTTGTGTTGGAATATTATTTTCTATACTAAAACCTAGTGGAAAATCACTGTTCACTAACAGTGCTACCTGGTTTTGCCCCTGATCTAACACACGGTTTTCAGCCTTTTAATTCCTATTGGTGATGCTGACAGCATGTTCTGGTTTACATATGTCACGTGTTGATCATCCTCTTCCATTTAAGAGACAGACAGAGGAAAAGGTGGATGCATTGCAGTTGCCTGGTGGCAGTAACCAAAGCCCAACCCGGTTGGCCTCCACCGTTCATCATGTGAGAGGGGCGACTGTTCACCAGCAGTGAATTCTCAAAGCTGGCCTTCCATTCCTTCCTTGACGGGTCTTTTTTCCCTCCCTGCTGCAGAAAAATGATCTCCTTGTCCTCATTATTATCCTTCTTTTTTTCGAGATTCTTCCGCTCTTTGGCCACATGTTGATCATCCTGTGTATCTTTTTTTTCATTCGGACTCCCTCTTCGATTACAGCGTTTTTTCCTTGACTAATTCACACCTGGCAGCAATGGTACATGCATTTCCACCGAAAAATAATTAAAAAACCTTACCTGTTCCACACCTTAACACCAAAAAATAATTAAAAAAACCAAAAAAAGATAGAAAAGGAGAAAAAGGAAGAGAGAGAAACAAAAGCTGAGCATGGATTGTGAGAGAGGGCGTCCATCACCAGAAAAAAAATTAATTAAAAAACACAACATCATGGCATCTGGAACAGTTCCCCACCACTGTTCATCACCTCCTCTTCAATCATCCTGTTCAAGCGTTGATCATTGTTGAAGGGCTCTGCTTCGACTCCTTCTCGATTTTGGAGTAGGACTTTTTTTTCTCAACTGCAATGTCGCATAATTTCTAATTTAGTTGATTTCTTTTATAATTAATCTTTAAATGATGAATCCAAAAATAAATATTCCGATCATCGAGTAACACTGAAGGAAGATAAAGAGAGCCACAATGAGAAGGACCGATCAAGGTCTTATATCTATATTAGTTTAGGTAGAAGATAAATAACAATGTAATAACATCTTATTTCGTGATAGGACAAGCCACGTGATCAAGCCGTCACACCCAAATTCTGTCTACATGGTTGTCCCAAAAAACTTCAAATGACAAAACTTGTAGCTCTCACAAGTTCTAACACACACAAAAACCCATCACATGTCCAAACCTTAAGCGTTGGAAGCGAAAGAAAATCAAGACAAATAACAAATTGATACAACTATTTAGGAGGATGATAATACTGATGAATTGCATATACAGTCTGCAACATTGTGAGCACCAGCAGAATAAACGCAGCGACCAAAGAAATAATCGCCCACGGCGTACCGAAATGCTCGCGCCTCAGCTTTTCCATCCACTTGTTCCAGTCAGTCTTGTAATACTTGTTCACTTCGTTGCAAAGTCCCTCGTAGTAAAATCCGATGACCGCCGTGTCGTTGTACAGCTCGTTGAACAACCGCGCAGCGTCTTCCGGGCTCAGCCAGTTCACCAGTATTCCCATCTCGCAAAGAAGGTCGATGTCCTTGCTCGAATCGATGAGATTATCCATCAGGACGGCGTAAGATGTTATCTTGTGGAGGCGGCTGTGACAGCATTGCTCGAAGGCGATGAGGTTCCTGAAGAGAGGCCCCGTCCGCTCGTCGATTTCTAGTGGTGGAATCGTGAACACCCCGTTTTCGAACTTTATGTTCATTATGCCGTCCGGGGTTTTGAAGCTTCTTTGGAATTTAATGCCGGCTTCGGACAGAGTTGTCACGTTTGGAACCCCCTGCGGCAGCTCTCTCTCCTTGCTCTGCTGTTGGTCTTCACCCTCTTCTTTTCGTTTGGAGCCTAAATCTTCAAACGGGACAACGATCACGGTTCTTATGAGATCGAGTATGTGCAGGGGTTCGGGAGGGACATTCGGACTCGGTTTGAAAATAAAAATATCATCGTCCGCCACGGATTGTCTGAAGAAGTTGAGGACAAGGTCGGTGAGGGAGGAGGCATTTCCTTCGGAAGTAGTATTCTTCACGGCGGTTAAATTGTATAACCGCTCGAGAACAAACCATGGCAGCTGATTTTCTAGCAGGAGAAGATCATGGTAAAGATATGGCAGCATGCAGGTCACATTGAAAACGGGGTCGTTCTCGTCTTGTCGATTGACGGAAAGTGCTTTACGAAATAGTTCGATTAGGAAGCATCCGTCGATTACCATCATCTCAACGAAGTCTTTCTTGTTGAAATGATCCAATGGCTCTGCGTAACAATCACGAGCGCGCTTGTTGAAATCCACGACACCCGTGATCAAGTTTTTCAAAGTTATGTTTGCGTCTGCGAGAAGGCACTGCAAGTACCAGCGCTTCACCTTTTCCATGAGTTGGAATTGATCGCCACCGCGGCCTCGGTGAAAGGGCCCGATTGAGACGATATCAGGTTCGTATGCCTGTATTTTTTGTCGCCGAATCTGATGGGGAACTCTGAATATGCAGCAGGATGCTGGCAATGGCGAATGGTTGAGAAGCTTTGCTCCGATGGTGTTTGTCAATTCTTCAACGATACCATCAGTGTCTATACAAACGGATTCCATAGAAGTACTATCGTCGACTTCGCCACTTTCTCTCTCACTTTCCATGACTATATATTTTCAAAAATCCTGAAACAAATTGCAAATGAAACAAATTCTGAAGTATTTTTAGAAACCAGTTATAGGCATTCATACATTTCCGATAATCACAGTTTGACAAGTGTGCCGAACAATGAAATAAAATGGGAAGATAACGGAAACATGTACCTGAAAATCAAGCAAATGCAGTAATGCAGGACGTTAGAATAAAGAGATCCAGTATGGTGGTCATATAGTCTTTCGTCATACGCAAAGGGAAAGTTCAGTGAACATTAAAGTTACAAAGGCAGTACAGACATGCTTCTTTTGCTTTGCAGAACCAAAGAACAATTCTCGCTCTTTAATAATGTACTTTAATTTTAAGTAAAAATTTAACCAAGACATGACCATGCGTCCTGATGAATCCAATCCTCAAAGGAAGTATATACAGTGTCAGTGAGATTGCCTTCATTGTCTTTGAGGAAGGAATTTCAAAAGTTGCTGGCTTATCTGTCTTTCGGAGTAAGATCTCTCCCCGCCAAATTCTCCTCCCTTTCAATCTCCTCCTATATGAATGATGACGATTAAATCACGTCAACATCTTGTGTTGAATTCTTTATAGAGAAAAAAACAAAATGAAAAGCGAGAGAGAGGGAATGGGAGGGGAGACGATTTGGAGGGGAGAGAATTTCAAAAGTTGCAGCCATCGATTTGTCATGTGGATACGAATACTTGTGAGTTAGGCTACATTGCTAATGGTTTAGTTTGCATGTATAGCGTTGGTTTCGAAATTATCGCTTTGTGGAACTCGTCAATTCAAACGTTCAAGAAGATTCCCTTGACAACTTTTGACACGAAAGCTGAACATATGCTGCATAGTTTCGGGCATTGAAAAGTTGTTGAATAGAATACTACTGGCATATCAATTAAATGTCGTTGACACACTAAAAATTTAATCAATCCAACCACTTAATTTAGAAAACTTATTATTTCCCGATTTTCTAAAATTTAATGGCATATAATTTGATATAAGTTCTTTTTTTTGTAAATTTTTTATCAGGATTAGTCCAATTTTGTATTATTGTTTAAGAGTGCGGTTAAGCCCATCCCAGTGTCTTATTTTCACATCCACTATAAAATGATACTCTTATTGACAAATTTATCCTAGTACAAAATGACATTTAAAGACCTAAAGACCAACCAATCATGTCTTGCCACATAATTAATAGTTATATTGATTCTTTTTAAACAAATTATTAGTTATACTGATAAAAAAAACCTAAAATATCATAAATAAGAAAAAGAAAAAAAATATCATGAACCCCACAAGCTTTACTGGGGAAGGAAGTTCATAAATTAAACTTATCAGGAAGATGGTGAATTCGGACTTGACAAAGCAAAGCCTCGAGGCTCGCAATAAAGCGGTGTGGAAGGTGTGATCAAGCTTCACCAGAGAATAGAGCAAGTTAGTCTTCAAGATTATTATAATGTTGAGATAGATTAGGAGAGAAGCTCATAGTCCAAATTACATTAGGGGACTCATGGATCCAACACTCGTTGAACTCCGATCGTGTTTGGTGTTTTGGAACAATTTGGATACCTACCATATACTGAATTTGGAGGAATTTGATGGTAGGGAGAGCCAATGCATCACTAAACTATGAGTGAGGCTTTTCCAATTTAATCACACTCTATCTTGTGTGGTCAGAATTCAAATTGGAAATGATAGAAATTGGGTACTGGACCGGTTTTTGAGATACGGTGGTGTTGCGATGGTTGCAATAGAGGAGGGGCGCTTGGTAGTGACGATTCTACAAATTTTATGGGGAAAGGGCTGATGCTGGTGATATTTAGAGTTCTTGGGTATTTTCATTTAGTGATAATTGTTTTTTTTTTTAATTTGTAATAATTTTTTAAAGCAAGAAAAATTTGAAAAAGAAATATGTAGGGTTATTTTGGAAATAATGGTGAGTGGGAAAAGAGTTGATGTATTTTTTCACTTTTTATGGTGAGTGTAAATATAAGATGGGTGGGGAAATAAGACATTAGAGTAAGCAAATCACCACTCTTGTTTAAATAGATCCGATAACTCCACCTAAAGTTAATTTTATTTTGTACCAAATTTACCCCTTAGGCTTATAAATTGGGAAGAGAATCCAATCTACTTTGTGGAGATCATAAGGATTCTCAAATCCTAGTCATTCATAGTATATTGTACGATTAGTTTTCGTCAGAATCCAATAGATCCGACAAAATCCTAGTCATTCATAGTATATTGTAGGATTCTCAAATTCTATTTATTCATAGTATATTGTACAATATACTATGTTTGATTAATTTTAAATAAAAAAATCAAATAATTTTTTATCATACAATATACAATAAATAATTAAAATGTGAGGATCTATAGATCCGAATAGGATTGATTCAAATCCGGTAAGTTGCAGTTAATCAAATGCCCGTGAGTATGAAAGAAGGAATAGACCCGTGGCCAACACAAAGCAATTCTAGTCCAATGGAAAGAATTGACCAGAGGCTATCACCCACGTGGCACCCAGGCAACGACCCTCCACCATCTCTGGAGTCCTTGACCATATATATTTGAAACGTGTCTCTCCCATTTCGTTACCTAGGGTCCTAGAGCACTAACTAGTGAAATCATCCATTAGGATACTGACACGTAGATAGTGCATGATAAACTGTGCACATGATACATGTGATCCGCACCCACACCGTAATCGAAGAGTAAATAGAGTCGGTGGCATAATTGGCCTCCACTGCTTTTGACATCAACAAAAACCCCGAACTTTCTCTCTCTTCCTCCTTCTCTCCCTCTAAAACCCTAGAGAAAGTGAGTTCGCCGGCCGCCACCATGGCCGTTCTCAGCCGCCTCCAAGTAGTTGCATCCCAGATCACGGGCCGGAGCCTCGGGAATATGGAGCGCCGAGCCTACGGATCCGCAGTGGCTCAGCTGCAGTACGACGACGACTATTACTACGACGATCAGGATGAAGAGGAGGAACGGAGGAAGGCGACTCGAAATCGGATGCTGGACTCGGACGGGCGGGTCCCGGGGAGAGGTGTGCAGTGGGTGCTGATCGGAGACAGAGGCGCGAAGAAGCACTTGTACGCCGAGAGGCTCTCGAAGCTTCTGGAAGTTCCGCACATTTCTATGGGATCCCTCGTCCGCCAGGAGCTCAATCCTCGCTCTTCTCTCTACAAGCAGGTTAATTTCATTGTTTTCTTTCTCAATTAAATTTCTTTTGCAAGAATTAGGATTTTCTGGTGTAAAAATATTATTTTTCCCATTTTTTGGGAAGAAATTTGATTTTTTATTTATTTTTTGGTGGTAATTTAGATTGCGAATGCAGTCAATGAAGGGAAGCTTGTTCCGGACGAAGTGATATTTGCATTGTTGTCGAAGAGGTTGGAAGAAGGATACTATCGCGGCGAAAACGGATTCATTCTCGATGGGATTCCTCGAACAAGAACTCAAGCTGTGAGTTTTAACTTCTATGACAAGATCAGAATTTTACTTAATGGTTTGTGATTAGAATTTCGGGAAATTTGCAATGTACGCAAATAGAACTGGTTACAAACTTTTAATTAAGTCTTGAGGGAAACTAAACCGCGGCATGATTTCCAGAGAATTTTTGTAATTTCTGTGGGAAATTTGAATTTGTTTGTTTTGATGGAGATATTGTTGTGCTTGTTACAGGAGATTGTTGACCAAATTGCCGAGATTGATTTAGTGGTGAATTTCAAGTGCTCAAATGAGCACTTGGTGAAGAATGATCTAGGAACCCGAAACTTCTCTGCTTGCCGAGAATATCTTAGCATGGGCAACTCCGTTCGAAATCTGAATCTGCAGTCAAAGGAAGAACTTCTGAAATCTTCACCTGCTGATGCAGAGCAGGTATTGCCATTGTTCTCTGTTTACATCTGTTTGATGATTTCGACCTTGTTCTGTTTTATATGTTAGTTTATTTCCATCGAAAATTGTTAGTTAGGACAAGGAAATCATCGAAAAATGGGTAGTAATCTGTTTCTCTCTTATCTCAGACCAAGTCGCTGGAAGATTACTACAGAAAACAGAACAAACTCATCGATTTTCAGGTCAAAGCTGCGCCCGGAGAAACCTGGCAAGGGCTGTTGGCTGCGTTACATCTTCAGCATATAAACGCTGTCAGTTCTTCCCAGAAGCTCACCGCGTGATTACGCTTCATCTGTGTCTTTTCCGGCTTTCCTTATCGGTTGCATTCCGGGAGTATTAAGTATATATTTAAGATGTGAGAGTTACAGAGTTTGGTTGGAATTCATGAGAGTTGAATGTTCCAACTTAGTTTTGAAATTTTGGTCTTGTAAGTGTTATTTTTGTCACCCGTGGCTTGCAGCATGAGAGCTACAAATTTGTAATGTATTGAGTGAGACATGAAAAATCCCCTTGTATCGGCGTTTTTTCGTCGAAAAGAATAAATTGAACACTTTCTCTACTAGAATTCGATCACGAATAACACTCTTAACCACTTGAATTTCAGCGTTTTTCCGTTATTTTTGTACAGCGACATCAAAGATACAATGTTGTGACCAAAACCGGAGCACGGATTTACAAACTCCATTGAGGAACAGAAACAAATTATTCATCTGTGTATACTTGTGAATCGTGGACATATTTCTATATATTACAGCTACTCGCTGTTCGTCCAAACTTCCCGGAGGAGTTCATATCTAACAGCAGTTTGATTGCCATTTCCCTTTGATACCCAGCTGGGCTTCGTTGCAACAGGCGAAGACCGGGAAGAATCGATGAAGATTGAGGCCAAGGGTGAGTTCAGTTCATCAAGCTCATCATCACTGGTGTATGATTTTCTGAGCACCGAAGACCCACTTCTTCTCAGCTGTGATTGGCCTCTAACCTCTCCGATAATACTCGCAACGGAAGCTGTTGAGGGTGGCAAATAGACTGTACCAGCTCCGGTGTAGGGGACGTTTGTGACAGTGTCCTCCCCAGCCTCAAGAGCGTCCTATTTTACAACAAAAGAGACCAAAATTGGTTTTGATTTAATAGAGACTGCTTGCTTCTTATGATTGTAACTACAAAATACAAATTCACCAGAAACATGCAGCTCCTCTAAAGAAATTATTTTGAAATGGATGATTACCTCAGATTCCAGGGCTTGAAGCACTACGCCTGGAATTGGGTCGGTGTAAAATTCATCCGGGACAAAAGTGTCGAGAATCCTCTTGATCAGTGGTGCAGAAAATGCAGGGCATACCTTCAAAACAAAATCCAAGCACAATGAATAAGAACTGAAAAATGCTCAGAGAGTCTGATTGAAAGATCTGAGAATTGTGCTGAACCTCTTTTCTGATGGATTTACTTAAGAGCAAGTCCTTCGGGAGCATCATGAGATCACTCAATGCGTTAAGGAGATGGAAAGACTTGAACGATTTATCTTGTCTCTTGTCATTGTCATCATCGTCATTGACATCTTCAAGTGAGTCATCATCGTCCATACCAAATAGGTCAGTTAGCCATCTTGACCAGTTCCCAATCTGATCACCATGACCATAAATGGAGAAAAAAAGAAGTTAGTATTCCTTACATATAACATAAGAGAGATGCAAATTTGACTAGGTACACTCAGAATAATGAGACTCAGGGATTATGAAGTACAGGATGCGAATTTGATGGAACTCGGAAGTGTTTTGTTCTATATGGCTTTCAGTCCAATGCACATAACTATCTGATTTGAATCAAAGATTTAGTGCACACGTATATACTTTTGCCTAGAGAGATTCATGAATAAGGCTTACCGCACTCTTCAGTTGTGCACCAGCCCCAAAACTTGATTTCCCAGCTGGAATTGGAAGAACCTTCAAATCACTAATGGGATCGGACACCGGATCAGTTGGGATCTCATCAGAAGATTCACGAAGAATAGCATTGAACATTGCCACATCTAGTCTAGCAACAGATTGTTCCATTACCTAAACACATGACAGTGGCAGAGATATCATGCAATTACAATGCCAAATTTAAAAGAGAGAAATTTGCATCGATCAATAACATATGAAACAGCAGATGGCACTTTACTGCAGTGGCGGAAAGCAATCATGCCTATGCACCCTGGTGCGGGTTCAATCCCCACCGAGCCCCCTCCCCTCTAACAACTAACAATTTAACACACTAACACTACCGTTTGTTAAAAAAAACATATGAAACAAAATCATCCTGCGAGATTGCTATTCACAAGATTCAGATATCTTCGAAGAAAAAAAAGATATTTATTAATATCAATACGTAATGATGGAAATATCTGTGATATATGGATATACCAATCTCGCCAACAAAGGCAAGCAGCCACACTCATGTCCCTCAGCTCGTACTGGACAGAGTCTTTCACAAGCATCCCTGAAAGCCTTCTTCCAAAGGTCTAATGAAAAGTTAATTCGCTCTTGATCAATTGAACTAGATGTCCTTTTATACTTTTTCCTCGACCCAGAATCGGCACCTTCACTATTTGCCTTCACAGCGACAGACTGCATATGGGGAGTCAAAGTCTGAAAATATAACAGTGAAAGAATCAGACACAAGACCTCATGAAATTCATTCGATAAGATAGTTTTGAAATTCTAGATTTGAAGAAAATTCAATGCGGAAATACAGAGGAAAAGAGTTATTCTATGACCTGCCACCAGATAGATTCAACTATCCGTGAAAAGATCCACGATTCAATCTTCTCCAGTGTAGACATAAAGGTTTGCGGGTTCTCACAGTCACCAAAACTTCCATTCAAGAGCTTCATTCCTTCTTTCTTCCCAGAAGATGGAGCCTTCCATTTAATTGAAGACGGTACATTATTTTTTACTTTTCCAGCACCATTCCTGTCAATAGAAGGCCCTGCCAACATAGGTAATTTTGATTCACCAGCAACCTGGCTTACTATTGTTCTCAACACGATAGAATTTGACAGCCAGTATGTTAGTCTGCAATCAGAGAGAGAAGGAAAATGAACAAGTGCATCAAACAAACATGAAAACTTAATTCATGTAATTCATATATGCAGTTCTTCTTTGGATCTTCATGCAGTACCCTGATTTTCAAATACCAAAGTTCCACCAATTTGTTAAAAGTTCACACTTAACGATTGAAATCTAACGAGCTCTGGAAACTTTTGCTTCAAGGGATCAATCTCAAAGGCAACATGACTGTAAATAAGACAAAGAAAATGCAGAAAATAAGCACCTCTAGAACGTACCTTGGGACATCATTCCCACACGCTTTTGCAACCAAAACTAGTCCTGAGACAATACTTTTAGCTGCACTGGCCCTCCTAAAACGGGAACTTTCTTTGCAAGCATGAAGATACAGCCTAGAAAGGCGCCGAGCTGGAGCATGGACCTTACTCATGGAACTTCCATGCTCAGCAACTACTGAATAAAGGGCAGCCTCAACAGCCGCAGCTTCTCTCAATTCTCCCTCAAGCAACTTAATTCTGTTTTCCATCTGATGGATTTTGCTTTCTAAGATCACACTTCTTGAATCCCTAGGATATACTTTAGCATCTTTTCTTACAATACCTGCACCATTCTGTGCTTCTCCCTGAATACCAGTTAATGCATTCTTAGCCGAGTCAATCGGTGACCTAACAGACTTAACATGCTTCATATTTTCCTTCGTGCCGATAGGAATTTCCTTTCCATTAGCCTCATGCGCAATGGATGATTCACTTTCCCAAGAATGCTTTTCCTCATTAAAACTTTGTCTTCCATCTCCATTTTCTTCTTGTTGCTTTCTTTCGTTGTCCTCAGTAGAACTATCATCACTAACTGCAGCCTCCAGGCAACCCCTGCCATCAACAACCTTATCATTAACATCGTGAGCTAAGTGATCATGGCCATTGCTTCCCATGCTGGCCTTTCCATTAAAAGATGCTGATGGAGAAGCCTCTGCACCAACAGTTTTTAGGATTCTTGAAATTGAGCTGGGAGAGTTGGCTACTGAAGCATTACCATTTACTGGGCTTCCAGGGTCAGAAGATAGGTCGATTGATGATGAGCATGATGAACTTCCCTTCATATTTTCATGTAGTGCATTCTGAGCCGTTAAATTTGGTTTTTCGAGTCCTAGTTTTGAGTGTAAGGCCTGTTTCTCGTTATCACCTTCAGTGCTATGAAGCCCCGTCTCTTGTCCCATCTGCAATCCAATGCGGAATTGTTAAATGACATATTAGTATATTATCATTTTAGCGGTCACAGTGACAACTTTCCATCCAAAACAGAAAAAATAAAAACTAGGTGAATCATTACCTCTTGTTTTCGAGGATACATAGTGCGATTTGTTTCTAAAGTGGAAGATATTGTTTGAGACGAGTGCGAGGAAACATCATCATCAGTGAAAGAGGCAACTTCCACTTCCTCAACATATTCCTCATTCATCAAGGCCGAAACAGATTCACTGCCAGCATTGTCCAGTGATACTCCTCTCGACAAGCTACCCCTAGATGAGGAGCTAGTGCGGCCCTTCACAACAGGCTGAATCTTGATATACAAAACTGGTTGATCAGTGTTCCTATAGTTCCTCTTACTGTTCATTGGAGCGGTAACGCTTATGGTCTCCTTCACGATACCATGATCTGCTAAATCTATAATGGCAGTGGCCAACAACTGGCCTTTAGGGTTGTCCCTCCGAGGCTCATACAAATGTAACTCTAACAAATTCTTTTGAAATGTATCACTACCACCACCACCTTTAACTGACATATCTCTTAGCAGAGTCACCGGTAACCTGAAAGACTGATTGAATTCAATTTTTCCCTCACCAACAACGGACCCAATTGAGGGGACAACAGGGCTGGTGGTCCCCGAATTGCGGTCGCCATTTTCCCACTGAATCAACACAGTACGAAGTGATCTGAGCGACTGTGATGGGGGCCAAGGCTTAATATCCTGAATATGAATGTGATAATCAATTTGAACCGTGCTGCCCCGACGGCTCTTGGCTTTTACTCCTAGACCCATTGTTGCAGAAACACACAGCAGACTTTTCTCCAATGTGTTCAAGAATTCACATTCACAAAGCTTTATACTCCACACACTTGAGATACAAACAAAACCAGAAAATCATTTCAATCAGCAACAAAATTACGAGTTTAGCATTCCTAAATGTCAAAAATATGAATAAAACTGTTACATCTGATGGAAAACAAACTCATTGAAGATCAAACGCCAACACTAGAAAGATTAAAGAACATTAATTTTTAATGAAAAAAGTGACTGAAATTGGCAAAAAAGAGCTCAAAAATCACAAACTGAGCTCACCAACCACAACAATAAGCATCATTAGGAAAAATAATAACAATAATGCATAAATATATTTCACAAAAAATGGCAATAAATTAGGAATTAAGGTTAGAAAAATATTTCATTCGTCACCAAAAAGGTAATAAAAAAGGGCGACCCAAGCCAACAGTGCTCCTCACATAGCGAGGGTTGGAGGAAACGTCTATCGTCCAAGGCATTACACTTACTTTACAAAGAGACTGTTTCCACAACTAGAACGGATGACCAAAAAGGTAATGCTTGATGGAAGCCAAACTCATTGAATATCGAACGCCGCCGACACTCAAAAGATGGAAATTAATAATTTTTTTAAGAAAAATGCGACTCTAATTAGCACAAAAACAGCTCAAAAATCACAAACTGAGCTCAGCTACTGAATTATTTCCTAAATTTGCTTCTTAAGCATCCGATCCACTTACTCCAAATTCACGCAAGCTCAAAGCAAACAGATTTATCACAATGTACGCCATCAAATTAAACAAAAAGCAATAAAAATTGCAGATTATCAGAAGCAAATGAAAAATTAATTAAAAAATTAGATGAATAATTAAGAAAAATAAAGATCATTTACCAGTAAATTTAATTCAGTGGCCAAAAATTGGAGAAATGCGTGGGAGCGAGACGAGAGAGACGAATCGTTCTACGGACGGTGGTGAGAGTGAGTGTGCAGCTGATTACGAATTTAAAATAGTGCGGATGTTGAAAAAGGTGAAGCTGACAGCAGCGATTTGGGAATTTCCAAAAAAATTAAATAAAATAATATATTTTTATGGATAAATTGAGGTTTTGAAATTAATCCTTTAAACTATTTTTTTTAGTAAATTAATCCCCTGAACTATTTAAAATTAGTCAATTAACCCATTGTGGTTAGATTGCGAAATCAGATCTGTCAAATTCAAGGGTAAATAAGTCATTTTATAATTAATTGTTAGTTGTCAGATATAACCACCAATAAAATTTTGACACATGACATAATTAAAAAATATATAGCATAATGAGAAAACATATAAAACCAAACGTTTACATAACGGACTATCTCACATTATCATTACACATTATTTTGTTTTCACATGTTATAATTACATTGTTGATTATAGTTGACAAGTAAGAATTGCTGAAGGAATGACTAATTTTCCTTTGAATTTCCAAAATAGTGGATTGAATTTACCGATAAGGAGTCAATTAACTTATTTTAAATAATTCAAGGGATTAATCTACCAAGAAAATAGTTCAGAAAATCAATTTCAACTAAAATAATTGTTCACAGTTTATCTTATTTTTATAAGCCCGAGAAAATTTATTATTTCTGTCCAAAGAGGTGATGAAACGACGTCGTGCTGGCGGGGATGTGGTTCGGTGTCTGGACGGTCGTTGTCGTTTCAACGTTGGCTGATTGCGACGGCGCTGCTGAAATGCTCCTCTCACCTAATAAATTACAACTCGTCGTTGGAACTCGGAGAGCGTGTGCAACCGTCGCGCGGAAAGAAAGTTTGACTTGGGCGCTGACTCAGTTGGATCCGAGCTTGAAATGCATGCGAAGACTTTTGTCGTGGTGATGCCCGCGCTTTTGTTGCTTGGCTGGCTTGTACTCGCCGACACACTACTGTTGCCATCGGATACTTATCGGTCAAGTCGTCAAAACACAACCCGCGAGATAATGGACCCCGCGCTCCCATCAGAATAGCCGTTACATTTTTTGTTTGGGCCACGGACCACCGAATTTGAGAGTAAGAATTAAAATTGTGTGTGCATGACGTTTGTTCTTTAAAAAATAAGTGTATATTGATATGTTATTTTTAGAATAATGATATTGACATACTATTGATGGTGAATTGATTGTCTGGATTGGAAGTGGAGGATGAATTAGAGATTGGCATGGTAACTAGCTCATTGGTCTTGTTGCTAGAAAAAGGAGTTTGGAAAGTTCTCTGTGCTGATTTTTGGGTTTTGTTTTATGGGTTGAAAATAACTAAAGCTAGAAACTTCTTATGTGGAGGTTGATTCTGCTTTAGTGGTCTCTCTCTTTTATAGTTCTCCTAGCCTTAATCATCATCTCTATGGTCTTGTCTTGGATTGCAGAAGTTTGATAAAAAAAAAATTGGAGTTGCGATTTATAACATGTTCATAGCGAGCGTAATTTTACAACTGACAGATCAGCCAAACTGCCTACGCAAATAAGTGATCATCTGTACGTAAGTATCATAAAACTGGAGCTGGAATTGGACCCTTTACCTGTCTGTCTGTCATCAAACTACCTACTTCCTCTGGTAATGGAATCAAGTTTGTATGTGCTTAAAATGTAAGCATATTATGCTACAAGGCATATTAATATATAGTATCTAGAGAAGGAGGAGGAGCTAAGTTAGGAGTAGGTTGAAATGTCCACTTTTACCAAGAACACATTGTCCACTTCAAGGTAGTCAAATTTTATAATTAAGGTTGGGGAAGACAACCAACCTTTGGTTGGATTCTCATATTTAATATTCTAATAATCTCATAATGATTTTTCATAAAGTTTGATATGATTTAGAGTAAGATAATGATTCGAAGCAGACCTGACAAAAGAGTCGTGGTTGTCGTGTTCATATCGTTTTCATGTCGTACTTGTTATCTTAAGAGGGCGAATCGTGTTAAACTCAATTTCTTAACGACTCTTAACATGTGACCCAATGACGACCCAATTCGTTAATGGGTCGTGTCAGGTTAACGGGTCATGCAAGAATTTACCATGTTTAATGTCTAGATATGACAAACAATATCTTATCGGGTTTTTAGCAAATAACTCGATAACGACCAGACGTGTTAAAGGGTTGACCCGAAATTTATTATTTCATTGTTCGTATCAGGTTAACGTGTCGTGCAATAAATTGCCAGGCCTAAGCCCAAGCATTGTCTACCACCAATATCACAGTTATTATTCCAACTTAACCACCTATTACTAGGTGATGAGTTTTATCAGAAAATGCATCGGTGATATTAGGAGTGTAAACTCTCGTAAATTATATATTATTTTGTCAATTTTTTTTTTGTCAAAATATTACTTTGTCATTTGACTCATATAAGATCATATTCTCAAACAGATATAACCCTCTTTTTTTCTTTTCATGCATACTTCTCTTTATGTCTAATTTTTTTTATTAAATAAAGTCAGACGAGAATCGAATTTGTTAAACAACAATGTGAATGAAAATTAAATTCAAATTCTTTATTATTATTATTATTATTATTATTTTGAATCGAATTCTTTATCTTCCTTATCTTATTTTGTAAGTATCCCACACCACATTACCTCTTCACACAGTTCTGCAGATTTCTTTTGAAATAAGAAAGCAAAGCACGTGAGCGGAGAAATTGTTCACCTGTCCTTGTAACGTGAGAACCACCATTGTTTTTTTTTTTTTAATTTTGTTTAATTCCCCACCTTGATTAACTTAATCATACAATTAACAATCACCTTTCTTTAGTAATTAGCGTGCATCTATGATTACCATATTAATATATACTGACTCCTTTTTTTTCCTTAATACAAGCAATGTTCGGGGACCGAGAAGATAACAAGATGACCTCGTGTTTAGTTGTGGGTGTTCGTAACTAATTGAGTTACAAATCTGTTTGTTTTTATAAACTGACTTTAACCCATGTCACTAGGATTGGCAAATGGATTGTGTTTGTCGTTATTGTTTCATATCTGTTATCTTAATGGGTTGTGTCGTGTCAAATTTGTTATTATAACGAGTTCTTAACTTGTGATCCGATATTGACCCAAACGGTTCATTATTTTCATGTCAGATTAACGAGTCATGTAAGAAATTGGCATGACTAATGACTAGATCTGACCAAATATATCTTATTAAAAATATATTTTATCAGGTTCTTAACAAATAATTCTATAACAACTTGACTCATAAATGAATTCTTAATGAGTAACCCGATAACGACCCGATTCATTAGCAAGTTGCCTTGAAACTTATTTTATTTTCGTATCATTTTCGTGTTGCTTTAATAAGTCGTGAAAAAATTGCAAGCTTACATATCACCCCAAGGACCAGAGCCCCATACTCTGGAATATCAAACTTCACGACTCACTATTATTTCTACTAATGAAAAGCCCAAACCTAGCAATCAACAACCTTTACATTTTCACACGGCTACGCAGCCAACAGTGAAGAAACGCAGCCCAAATGCAGGCCTACTACCTAGTTTATCTTTACAATCCCGCCTCTTGGAGAAATTTCTCAATGTGACCGTCATACTGCCATATGTTAACGTGATCTCGCTTCTCAGCTGTCGCATAGGCTGTAAGGTCACAACTGACTAGGAGGAGTCTTACGACGTAGAATCGGATTTCTGATCACTATCAGCAGTGGCTTGCACTTGAGCTGCATACTGCAAGTTCCAAAGAACATCCTCGAACGAGGGACGAGCTGCCACTTCTGGAGATATGCATTTTTTTGTTATGGATACCACGATCGATAAAGACTCTTGCGAGCAAGTCGTCAACACAATCGGGTCCACAATTCTTCTTCGACCATCTTGGCTGCCAAACGATGCCTGCATTTTCGGTTCATCACAACACACATCAAAATTACAGTTCCACATGAAACATTTCGAATGTTATTCTACAAAAATCGAAACTTTACTTTGGCGTACCATTTCATTTAGCAGAAATGTTTCCCCTTTTCCGCTCACGATAGGCCCAACCAGTGATTCGAGTAGGATAAATCCGAAGTTGTAAACATCACCCTCCATATTTGTTTTATTCCTGCAAAAAGGAACAACAAAACTAACTATTATACTCAACTTTTGAATTGTTAAAACTGCAGTAATCTGCTGGAAAGCTACTTTGTAGACAATAGGTTACATTCTTACCACGATTTTGTTTTCGGGCCTTCTCCCTTTGCCTGCAGAAGAAATAGAACGGCATCAGAATAACTTGGAACTGTACTTACGAATGCAAAGTCGAAAAGTAAAATGAGTGAAGAAACATGCCACGAGTTTTTCACTTTCATCTGTGATGATGGACATTCCATAGTCACTCAACTTTGCGATCCGATGCTCATCAAGCAATATATTGTTTGTTTTCAGTCGGTTGTTGAAGCAACCTGGAATAACCCCGGTGTGAAGAAAGTCCACGGCCTTCGCAACTCCCATGAGAATTGCCAATCTATCAGACCACTTGAGAACCTTCTCCGGATAGTTTTCTACACATATGCGCACAGCTTGGTTAGAATTTGAGAGAATTCCATACAAACCCTATGATAAACTTTAAAAATACGCTTCCATGCACACATGCAAATACTGACCTGACAGATAGGTACGGTAGTTCCCACCAGAGACAAATTCATTCACAAGGAAGATTCTGTTGCCACTGGAATCATCGTGTCCACCAGTGTCGATGCAATAACCCAATAGGCCAGCCAAGTGTGGATGATGAAGCTTGGAGAGCAAATCCAGCCGAACTTTAAGGTTTTGAATTGAATATTTCTTCAATATAGTGAGAGATCGGATTGCAACATAGGTCCCATTTTCCAACCTTCCCTTGTAAAGCTGAAAGCAAAAGAATGAAAATAACAGGTCAAAATCAAGAATCCGGAGAGCTTAAGGGTGCGTTTGGTACGTGGGACGGGACGGGACGGAACGGGACGAGGCGTTCCGTCCCGCGTTTGGTACGCCAAAAATGGGTGGAACGGGCTGTTCCACGGGACAGATTTTGGGTGTTTTTGCGTCCCACCTCCCCCCTGGAACGGGTTTGTTCCACGTCTGTGGAACACAATGTTTTACCATTTTAAGACAAATATACCCCATGTCTTTTTCAAAAATTACACCTTCGTTCCGTCCCGTCCCGTCTGCGTACCAAACGCACCTAAGTGATCACTAAATAATTCCAAGCCCATTAAACTCCTATCCCGGTTACTACTCATAGTTTTGAGCTTGATAGTTAAAAAATTGGATGTTTCAAGCAAACTATTATATCTACAGCATTTCTAAACCAGAAGGGTACCTTTCCCATGGAGCCTTCACCCATAAACATAGATGAATCGAAGTTGTCTGTTGCTTCCTTCAACTGTTCAAGCGAAAATATACGACTCGCTGGGGCACCGTGTGTGTCTAACTTCGCTGCTTGAGATATGAATCCTACAAAGGGTACAATACAAATGTTACCATCTTAAGTTTCGTAGCTACTCAAACATGATTGTTGTCTGTATTCATAGATTTCAGAGCAGAAATTTGATATGCATTATTCGTTATGAAATGTCATGCCTTGTGTTTGGGGCAACAGAAATAATAACAAAGTATAGCCTGATTGGTTATAACTTACTTGCGTTTGCGACGAGTTCAGAGCAATAACCATTTGGTGAATTATCTGGCACGGCCTTTGCAAATATGTTGTGCTCAACCGTCCTTCTAGAACGGTATCTTCGACAAAAGAAAAGAACCCCAAATACCAAAAGTAGTAAAACAAGAACAGCTCCAGCGATAACAGCAACTAGCACGACGGTTCCTCTTCCTCTAGATTGTTTGCTCCTTGCAAGAGCTTCTCTGCAGTATGAAACCTGATGCTGGTGTCGAGAATCAACCGACAGACAATTTCCGTTCAGTTGAACAACTCTCTCATCTGAAGGACTGCCTAGGCAAGACGGAAGATCACCTATGAACTTGTTATTAGAAATATCAACAAACCCAAGTTTTCCACCACAATTTAGCTTGTCTGGGAATGCTCCGCTCAGCGTATTGGATGCTAAATTCAGATAACTGATGTTTGACAAAGAGAACAAAGCAGAGGGCGGTGCTCCGGTAAGATAATTGAATGAGAGATCAAGGTGCTGAAGCTGACCCAAATCACCAAATTGTGCAGGAATCTTTCCGGAGAATGAGTTCTTGCTAAGAAGAGCTGTAACCAACGCTTTTGGCATCCTTGGTAGTTCGGAATCTAATTGATTTTCTCTCAAGTCCAAGACATGCAGGCTGCTTAAAGTAGCCATATCAGGTAACTTTCCAGAGAGCTCATTGTGAGACAAAGCAATGACAGTGAGTGTCTTGATTCTGCATAACGAAGAAGGAAACTTGCCCTTCAAACGATTGTTCTTTAAGCTCAAAACAGTGAGATTCGACAACGAGTCCAACCACTCAGGGACAGTTTCATTGAAATAATTGCTCTCCAGTGTTAGGGTCTGAAGTTTCACAATTCTGGATATTTTCGCCGGAATGGAACCAAACATGAAATTTGAGCTCAAGTCCAAGACTTCAAGCGAAGATAACCGATGAATCTTATCAGGAAGCGGACCCCAAAGCCCCAAAGACACTAAGCTAAGAACCCTCAAACTAGGCAACCTTGACAATGTGGTGAAAAAAGAATCAATCTCAAAATTCTCAGACAGTGTCTGGTTGGGAATTGCAAATCCATTGAAACCACTCACATTAACAAGCTTATAATCTCCCATAATTTTGAGCTCAGTGACTGAATTGCCCTGGCATGAAATGCTCACATGAGCAGTGGAAGACAGGTTACAGAGGTCTCCACTGTAATTTCCCCAAATTTCTAATGAGGGAGGGTACTCTAAATGCTTCCTCAACTGCAACAACACCTGGCTCTGAGAGGTTTGCAATTCATGGGTTCTTGGAAGGAACAAAACCCATGACACAATTACTGAAACTAACAAGTAAAAATATCTCATTGCGGTAAAAATTCTTACAGCTCGACTCCTAAATTCTAAGCTTTCTGTTACTCTCAAAGTTTCATGAAAGTTCCTCAGTGCCCAAAATTCTGTGATCCCTCCATGCAAATTTCACTCGGCAAGTTTCCTTTTTCCTGGATAATGTTGAATGATTGAACAAGTTGGTTAAAAAGTTAAAAACCCATGTGAAAAACAAGGATTAAGCATTCAAAGGAAGCATCTTTAAGAAATTTTCCGGAAAAAAACAGAGAAAAAAGCACAACCCAGAAGAAAAAATGGGGAGAGAAATAAAATGCAGATAAGGTAGGAGGAAGAAGAGACAAACCTTGAGAGTTGGAAGTACCAAAAACACCATTAAAGAGCAGCTCCCACAGTGATGTTCTTGGTCAGTGAATGTTTGTGTAGAGAAGAAATGGTGGAATGGTAGTTGGAGAAGACCGTACAGGACAGCGTCGAAGCATTTACTTCTGGTTGTTCTGTGAGAGTAGAAACTGACAAACCGCCATTAATGGGGCCGATTTTTGTCTGAGGGACAGAAATGCAAGTGGAAAGGCAAAGGCTCGAAGGTTGAGGAAAAATGGCACCAAATCCGTAAATTAATAGAAAAACTTTGGGTTCTTTTAATTATTGGTGTCCTGGAAAATGCAGTTCGTTGATTCTCGTGAACTGCCTAACATTCCGCTGGTAATTGCAGTAGCGGCACCACATGGTTTTTCCCTCTCTCGGTGGTGCCATACTGCCATTTTATAGGTGCTTGATATGACCAAACTGTCCTTGCTTATTGTGACAGTATATCAAGTCAATGTAAATTTCATTATGTCTCTCGGTGTATGATACTCACCGTATAAATGAAATGTTTCATTTAAAGAAAAAGTGAATGAAACATTAAATATGCGGCTTAGCATCCATTATAAGTATACTATACATTGGGCAAACTAGACAATCCCATTAAGCTAATTAAACAATAATGGTGTGTTACGGTATATCAAACTAATCACGTAACGTTATATGTCTAAACGAGTTTAAATGGGCAATTTAGTAAGAAAAATAACAGTAAGTACGTGGAAAGGTCACAGGTTCTGAAATTGAGAGTTAAAGTTAAAGTGGAGCATTTAGTGTAAAAAGTAAGGAGGGAAGTGGTAGGGCAATCGGACCGTTGGAGCAAGTTGCACAGCCACAGCCACAGCACGGACTGGGATCACCTCCGGAGCAAACTGAGCAAAGCATCTCATCCTTCCATTTTTGATCACGTGGTCAGAAATAAATTTAAATATTAAAAATTCTCACGCAAAACAAGGTAAGATGAAAAAGGAAGGATGGGATGTTTTGCTCGATTGCTCCGGAGGCTGAGATCCGGAGGTGATCCCAGTCCCACCAGCACGTGCTCTGCAAAGCTGTACACTTTTAGAATCCCATGAAACTCTGATTGCAAATTATTATAATTATAATTAAGGCATGATTAGTATAAAGAGGCGAGTTCAAATTTTCTGAACCCAAAACTATCTTCTTATGCTGCCGTCATATTGTGTGGTGTGTGGTGGTAGAGAAACTTATTTATTGTGACATTTTAAGTCAATAACGCACTAGAACAAGTCTAGACATACTTCCTATGGCGGTAGGTTCCATTTTCTACACACGCTCGCCAATATGCCTCTCTCCGCTTTTACTAGAGAAGATATATGTACTTATGAAGTGTTGAGGTCATTTTAAATAACTCATGCAATGTTATGTGTTATTGACTTAAGATCCAATCACAATAACCGTTCTGGAAGTTGTGAGATCAAATATTCTGGACCCAAAACATAGGTGTGGCCTCCCTATGACCCCAATCTTTTATTTATTGACGCATACTAAGTTTATGACAATAAAGTTAAAAAAAATTAAGTTTATAAACACGTATCAATTAATGATTGAAGGTTAAGAAGAAACCATACCAATTTTAGGTGCATAATATTTAGTCTCGCAAGTCGTACTTGTGGAGGTAGGTTTCCACTGTGGAGATCCCACTCGAGCGCCTAAAAGGGCGCATAGAAGTTGGAGCGTTGTTAATGGTTGTATGCTGTCTTTGGGCCAGACAAAGAGGAAGAGGAAGGCATGTTGGTAGGGTTTTGGCTTTTGCCTTTGGAATTTGAATTTCTTCTTTGTGTTTGGATTTGGCATCTCATTCGGTCAATCCCAAGTGCAGTTTGCATAACATGATAAACTTTTGCTTTACAACTATATATGTCATTTGTTTGGGACCCTAAAAAAAGCAACTTGGAGATTCCACATCCACAACAGTGTATGTTAATTTAAAGGATTTTTTTTAAGAAGCTGGGAAGACTCACATATGCATTTCAGCTTTCTCCTGACTATTATTGTGTGGAGCTGGGAAGACTCGCTGAGGCATTTAGCCTTCCTCTGGCTACTATCGTGCGATCCACGTACGCTAGAAATCGAACCCATAATATATCGTGTAAAATACGAGTCTGGAATTCGTTCAGAACTACGGAATAGCCAGTGGTTAATTTAAAGGATGATTTGTGCAAAATATAATGCATAAAGCAGTTCCATGGAAAGCAAATAACCATATCTGTATATTTTGGAACAAGACCAACTTTTGAACTTTTGACCAAGTTTATCTTAAAAGACGATTCCTTGAGATGTTGTGAACTTGTGATTATCCGTGAGGGTAGAACAATGCACCATCCCTTTACAGCCCTGTTGCTCTTCGTGAACCAAAGTAATATAAATTATCGTTTTGATACCAAATAATGTAAGGCTCGTTTGGAAATACTTTTAAAATAACTGAAAATATTTTTAAAAAAAGTTAAGAAATATTTCCAAAATCACTTGAAGTGTTTCATGCAAGAAACATATATTACATTATATGCTTCTTGCACGAATTTTTTCAAGTGTTTTTCTAGAATTTACTTGCATTTTTATTAATGATTGGTTTGAAAGAAAAAAAAAATCACTAAAACCGCTTTCAACCATTTTAAAAACACTTCCAAACGAACTTACAAAGTTTGTGGACATTTGGCATAATTAGCATATTAATGTTCTGGTGCTTCTTGCAGGAAGTATTTCAGGTGTTTTTCCATGATTCACTTGCATTTTTACAAATGATTGGTTCACAAAAACATTTTCACCAAAAACGTTTTCAAATACTTTAAAAACACTTCCAAACGAATCTGTAGAATTCTCGGACATTTGGCATGATTAGCAAATTAATGTGACTTTTGAGAAATGATTTGTCAATTTGTCACTACCTCCTCATACAACTAATCATATGCATATTAGTCCAAAGTAAAAAGACTTATTCCGTTCCATTTATGGGCACAAGGTGTGACAAAAACAATAATTATAATTACAAAAACAGTAAGGGAACTCACTTCATGTGAAGGTGAGGCAACAACAATTTTATTTATTTATTTTTAAGGAAAAATCCGCAAAAACCAAAAAAAGTATAATAATTAATGTGAAAATGATAGATTTTGAAAAGCACGAAGGGAAGACTAAGTGCCAAGACATTCAGGCAGGAGGGGGACCAGATTGGAAGCCATCGATGAACGGACGGAAGTGGCCACTATGCTCCCATACCCAATACAACCATACTAATCAACCCGAATTTTTTGTTTTTCTAGCATACACCGGAGCATTATATGCATTGGAATCTTTGATCGTTGGATTATTAGTTGTTGGATTTTTGACCACACATTCAAAGGTTGGTGACGTTTAGTCACATGAGCATATTATGACGTGGTTCATTCTAAACTTTTTGTAAATTTCATGCATCAATTGAATTGTAAGCCCATCTTCCCAAATGCTAAGGTAACACTGTTTTAAGTACATCATGCAATGCTATATGAAAAACTCAAAACATATGAAGTCGGATTATTGGTTCAACATGTCACGGTCGCATTCTAAATAATGTTGATAGAGGACTATCATAGCTCTACATTAGGGAAAGGGATCCTCTCTAGATCCCTTCCTCCTAATCCACAAAATCAGGAAATCCGTATTATTGAAATTTGATTTAACGACTACAAACAGGAGCCCACTTTAAAAGTTATAATAACTTTAACCGTTAGATCAAATTTTAATATCACAGATCCCCTGCTTTAGTGGATTAAGAGAAAGGGATCTGGCATTAGGAGAAGTTCTTGCATAGGACGCTCACATGGAACCCATGTGTGGGGGCCCACCTTACACATGGAAGTGCTGCAAACATACATTTGTATTCTTGAATTTATTCTCATTAGAATAATTTACATGACACGGGTACACTGCTATATAGCATCCCATGCTAATGAAATAAAAACATGTAAACAAAAATGTTACACGTCTTTATTTCTCGGCGCGGGACGTGACTGTGGTATTGTACCCGTACCATGTATAAACAGATGAAGTTGAAAACGAAATCCACGAAAGCATGCATTTTACATCAGAAAGCTCAAATGTAGTATGTTAGACATTTACAACTAAAAACTCTGCCAGCATAAGTCATAAACCAGTATTGGATCCTACATCCAAGAGCAAAGGATGCACCTTCTGTTTCTAAAACAATCATCATTCCTGACGCGTCTTCTCATCCGGCGGAGATTCCAGATAGGCGATTACAAGTTCAGCTGCTTTGCATCCAGAAGCTATTGCATTGTCAACTGAGAGTCCGCCCCGATGGTTCCCTGCAATATTCATAATTTGTACATCAACATATACCAAAGGAAAATAATTAACCAACATAAGGACACCATCACTCATCCAGATCTTGAGTTACTGCATCCGCAACACCCAGTTGGTGAGTAATTTACCTGCATAGAAGAACCCGGGGAGATTTTTCTCCATCTTCTCAATTGCTTCTATAACTGAATCATAGTTATGCCCATACAATGGACATGCTTTGCTCCAGTGGTAATGGCTGCCATTAAGTGTACTTCAAGCTATAAGATGACTATTCAAATTAATGGTAAATACGTAGGCTCTAAAAATATTCATTTCCATTATTTGATTTTCTTAAACCACTAGATCGAAAAGAGAGAGGATTACATACTTCACGGATGTAGGCTCGCCTTCTGCTCCTAGCCAGTGCCTAATGTCAGAGGTAACAATCTTCTTCAATTCATCCCTAGAGAAATAGTTAGAAGTAGAAGAGTATTAGCTGTGTAAAGTTATATCGTCCTTCTATGTGTATTAATGTGTGCATAAATAATATAGAACCAATCGCACAATATCAAGGACAGAGAACATGGCTGTTTTGAAAAATTATTGAGATTTCCCATACGTTGAAGCTTTTGCTAGTTCCTTGTTTTGACTTCCCCCAACAAAGGTAGTATACAGATGCAGGCCACTAGGTGCACGATCTGGAAACATCATGGATGAAAAAAGAGTGCCTGTGCAGCAGTAGTAAGCATATTAGGAGAATATATTAGTTACTCAGTGTGACCGGGCCATGCCAAGCATTACCAAGAGTTTTTAAGCCATTTTTCTGCTCTTTAGAGGGCACAAGAACTCCAAATCCCTCAAGGGGTCTCTTAACATCTTCCTTCTTGAAGGTCGTTATTATCACTGACACTGGTACATAAGTCACCTGCAATAGACAGCAAAAAATAAGATGTTGCTAATACTTCAACAACTTCTTTTTTGGGTAGAGAACCAAAATGTCACAAATACCTCAGGAAAAAAATCAAGAGGGAAGAGAGTTCCTCTTTTCGTGATATTCATTTCTTTGATGTTACACAGTGGAGCCTATGGCAGAGAAGAACCTTGTCAGTTAATATTAGTATTCCTTCCAATATAGTAAACAATATATGAAGTACGGGAGGGCAGGTGTGTGTATGCATAGACTAGACAGAAAGAGCAGTTACAGTTCAACTCGAATAAATGGTAAAGCTAAATTTCACTTGCATGTCAAAATGTAGAACACGGTGAACCATGCGAAATATATTTCTTCTATTGGTACCACTTGGTCATGGCACCTGTGCAAGCATCTAACAACTGCAATGAAGCAGTTGAAGGACATATGTTTCTTTTAATCTACTAGCTCTATCTTGATCTTCCCAAAACATAAACATTTTCGGACAGTAACCATGCTAGATGCAGAGAAGGCACACTTTGTGAAGCAAAACGATATGGTAACCACCAGGTGCCCCAATGAGAAAGTAAATAAACCACCAAAGCCATGTTTTTAGAGTACTAAAATATACTAACCGTCATGACTACAGCATCGACAGATAAACTTTGTGAATGCTTGTCATCCTTAGCAGCAGAGGAAACAGACCAATTTTCAAATGCAGACTTCCCATCATGACTATAAGATAACGACAAAACCCTTGAGTTCAGTTTAAGCTCATCTTTGCCAAGCTGGTTGCACAAGGTATCGGTGAGTGTCTGCACAGAAAACAGAACACAGGGTAAAACATTTAGTTTTGAAAATAGACTCTGCCTCTATGATCTGAACCAAATGTTATTGCAATTGAAGTTGTAAATTTAATAGGGAAAACATAACAGAATACGAGGAACATTCTACATAAGGTATCAAAAAGAAAACATGAACTACAAAAGTAGTCATGAGTCATGAACCATGAATAAGAAAAGCAACCAATAAATTGAAACCTGCATTCCACCATGAAAGGAAAATGAACCCCGCTGACGCTTCCCTTTTTCTACAGAACCCTTTGTTTGTCCACTTTTTTCCTTTTTGGCAGATAGTTTTGATTTAATTGCCCCAGATATAACGGAACCAAACCTGACAAAATAGCAAATGTGTTGCTTAACATCAAACATAGATCATGCGACAAGCATCAACTACACAAGAAAAGAAGTCAAACAGGCTAAATAAATTATGTCTTATTTGAAGGATAAGAAAACTTGACACAGAAGTTTCCTATTTAACCTTCAACTTTCAAAAACGCCAATCTTTTTTTTAGCTAGTAGCATAGGCTTGTGACTAAATAGGGCATTAAAGTGATTGGTTGATTGAAACCTAACCAGGTTGAATGTGGAGCTTGTTCTGTTCACTTCTGAAAATTCATTGAAAGCACGACTCTAAACCCTTGGGTTAGTACGGATTTCTATCCACAATGAGTGGGTAATGAAAACACCGGCCTATGTTCCAAATGAACATAAATTTATGAAAGAAAAAGGTGTCAACTAATCTAATTAAAAGAATCACAATGCCTATTCTAGTCCTAAGCAATAATTTGGAAAATTTCCCACAACCTACACTAAAAGTAGGATAGGCAAGGAAAATAATAAGCAAAAATGATCTTTGTTAACAAAGAAAAAAGAAAACTTGGATACCTTTTTTCCATGTTCCATAAATCCGGAAAAGAATGGCGCATCTTCAAACAGAATCACATGGCAACACAAAAGAATTATTGAAAACATAAGAAGATTCATGAGATAAATGCATGGAAAAGGTATAAATACAGATTCTGGGTAACAATTGACTAGTTAAGAAACAATCCCATTAGCCACTCAGTGTAAAATATGGACAAAGATTGAGACATTACTCACAGAAAGTGATTCGGGATATCCACACCTTGTGAAGGCAACAAAGGGGTCAATGAGATAATCAACAACCTTCCAAGCAAAAATGATAAGATAATATCAAGAACACACATAATATAAGGATATTCAAAAGATTTATTGTTTACTCTAATATTGCAATGCAGTATATACCTCTTGCCCAAAATGACGCTGAAAGAACCCACCCACGCTGCAAACGATAGGTTGAAAAGAAGAATTCTAAGGAAATCACTCCTTAAAAAGTTAACAAAGAAAGAGGAGACGGTTGTTGTCCTAAGACAGAGAAGACTACTACCTTTCTTGGGTGTCATCATCGGAAACTCCTTTTTTCTTCCATAAATATGGCTCCAGAATAATCAGAAGCTGCAATACAGAAATGCATATCAAAGTTGATGCCAATGTAAATGGTTTATGCACGTGCACAGACACGATATTTTGCATTGATACTGGTCATTACTAAATAGCATTGCAACATGATTAAATAACTAGGAAATTAACTTGTCCGACATGCCATGTGTTGTAGAAAACAAACCTTTGATTGTGCTGAAAGAAAATTGCTCTTGATCAGCGCGATTGGATTGGTAGGTAACTGATGTGAAAATGGAGCAAAAGTGATAGTCACAATCAGGAACATTCAACTACGTAAGGAAGTAAAAACCAAAAAGAAAAAACTGAAAACGAACGAAAATGTATTTCATATGCTTTCCTATATAACTATAACAAGATGCAACTGGCAAGACATACCAGCACAGGCGTCCCGTTCCTTACAATATAACGCTTGGTCTGTGAAATCGGCTGCAACATCGGAAAACAATGAATTCAATTATTACACTAAAAGAAGCATCAGCCACTTCCATCCATAAATTCCGAGCTAAGTTTGAAGTTAAAAGCACATTGCTTTATAACGGAAAGCACAGCCGACGCTAGCACAGCACAAAAAACTATAATACACATGAAACTATTACAAACGAAATCCTTACAAATTGTTGCTTTTCTCTTAGTCCAAGATTATCAAGCAAAGTTTGGACCTCCGTTTCGCTCTCGGTCTGCGAAAAAACCTTATGTCAGCATAAAATCATAACGAAAATTCAGAACTGCCCGGCATTGATTCAAACTATTTGGTTACAAAACTCACCATTAAGTTTGCTCCTTCATCCCAAATAAGATCATCACGCGAAACGCTTCTGAGGTTCCCTCCAGCTCTTCCCTCAGCTTCGAACACCGCGACGTCAAAACCATGTGATTTCAGCTTGTAGGCTGCAGCAAGCCCGCTTGAGCAATTGCAACACAAAATCAAAGTCAAATTCTCGGAAAAAAAATCAACCAAAAATAAACAGACAAATCACATCTGAGAATTAATCATGCTTAGCATAATCTGCATGCAAATGTTGAACAAGATTACCTTACACCACCACCAACAACAGCTACTCTTTTAACAGAGCCTGAAAAGTGAAAATTCCACAAAATAAATAAAAAATGCAAAGAAATTCCTAATAATTTTGCATTTATATATATACACACACATACAGATATATATATACACACACACAGGGAGAAAGGGAGAGGTTACTGACTCTGTTGATCTTGTTTGGTTGGTGAGCTCATTATTTGCGGTGATGCTCTCTGAGACTGAGGCTCCAGATCTGAAAGAAGAAGAAGAGTTGTGCACTTATCGTGGGATTTAAACACACTTAGCCGATCTCCAACTAAAGGAGTTAAACACAGTTACGTCCAGAATTATAGTTCTCTAAAAATTTATTTTTTTTAATGAACAGTATCACGCCACAATCATATACTAATCGCGAACCGAAAGGACTAAACATGGTCCCTCAATAATTTATTAGTTTAGATTTATTCTTTAGATTTCTTTGTTATATTAATTAAACTACTGCTATCGAAAGGACTAAAACTACAATTGTTCCCTCAAATAGTGTTAGGATTCTAATGGGATTACTAGTAAATAAGATGGTTGTGATTGTGCCCGATGGCATCATCTGAGCGATTGAGCTGTAATACTTGTAATAAGGTTGCTATATAGCTTGGTTTTGTAAGTAACAGAACAGTTATGAAATAATATTGGAATTCCTTTTGTTACTCTCTCTCTCTCTCTCTCTCTCTCTCTTCGAGTTCTCTCGTGGCTTGTCTGAGTTAAGGTCGATCGAGGATCTATCATTGGTATCGAGCCAGTCTTGTCTCCTTCATCCCTTCTCTGCTGCCGTACGACTCGTACGTCGACGAAGAAAGCTATGGAATCGAAGAATCAGCTTGATGCGATAAACAACACTCTCAACATGCTACTCCAAAGGTTTGACACCATGGAAGGGCATCAAGATTCATCAGATGCTCGAATCGAAAAGCTTCATCGCGATTTTCTGGAAAAATGTGTAATGGGTTGTCCGGGAGATTCATCGGAAGCAGCTCAATCTGACCCCAATTTGCGTGGCGATTCAAGAACTCAACATCTCAACCTCCATGAATTGGGATTTCAACCAAGACCCCATTTGGTTAAACTTGATTTTCCTCGCTTCCAGGAAGGGGATGATCATCTTGGGTGGATTTACAAGGCAGAGCATTACTTTGATATTCCGGCCGACGAGAAGGTTATTATGGCTTCCTTTCATATGGAAAATGAAGCACTTCAATGGTTTCAATGGGTGAACTGCGTCAAGAACTACCCTAAATGGGAAGACTTTACAAAGATTTTTTGCAAGGTATTCGGTTTTTCTGACCTTATGGATTGCACTGAAAATTCGGTGAAACTTCGCCAATCTGGATTGCTCAGGGACTACATCATGGAATTCCGACGGTTGGCAAATCGCACTATGGAAATGACCCTTGGACTCTTGAAAAGCTGTTTCATTGGAGGTTTGAAGCCAGAAATTTGCCACAATGTCAAAATTCTGAGACCATTCGATGTTCATGAAGCCATTGCTTATTCTCAACAAGTGGATGCCAAATTGGCTGAATTAAAGGTTCGATCTTTTCCAAGAAGCCTTCCCTCGGCATCTCAATTCAAGCCTACACAGTTATTTGATATCACCAACACGCAAAAGACTGAGCCTTCTTCAAGAAATGAAAGTTTTAGGCGCTTAACAGCAGCAGAAATTGAATTTCGAAGGAAGAACATGTTGTGTTTTAATTGTGATGAAATTTTTTCCAGAGAGCATGTGTGTGCGGGTCCAAAACGTCAAGTACTACTCATGGATTTGTACGAAAATGGAGACCTTATTGAGCATCATTCTAATGACAATGAAGAGCCTGAGGTAACTGCTTGTGCAGTTTATGGAATGCCTGCTCCAAAATCCATCAGAACAATGAAAGTCAGTGGGTTAGTACTCAATTGTCCTGCTATTTTTCTAACAGATTCATGTAGCTCACATAATTTCATTGACATCTTACTCGTCAAACAACTAAAGGGTCATTTAGATACCACACACCCATTAGCTGTGAAGATTGCAAATGGGGGATCCCTTATTAGTCCTGGATGTTTAGCTCATGTTTCTATTTGCCTACAAAATTATGCAACTGTGCCTGATTTCTATGCTCTTCCTTTGGGTGGATGTGATATTGTTTTGGGTATACAATGGTTAAGAACATTGGGACCAATAGTATGGGACTTTGACAAGATGATTATGCAGTTTGTAGTTGGCAACACCACTTTTTCCATATCAAGTCCTCAGTCTCAAGAACCTCAATCCATTTCTTCCTTACAAATGGATTAGTTGCTCAACCATGAACATTGCTTAGGGGCTGCTTTATTTGTTTTGCAAGTTAGTGCAGACAACACACCTCCATCTACTCATTCTCAGTTGGATTCTTATCAAGATAATGAGGCAACAACAATTTTATTTATTTATTTTTAAGGAAAATCCGCAAAAACCAAAAAAAAGTATAATAATTAATGTGAAAATGATAGATTTTGAAAAGCACGAATGGAAAACAAAGTGCCAAGACATTCAGGCAGGAGGGGGACCAGATTGGAAGCCATCGATGAACGGACGAAAGTGGCCACTATGCTCCCATACCCAATACAACCATACTAATCGACCCAAATTTCATGTTGTTTCTACCATACACCGGAGCATTAGATGCACCGAGATCTTTAATCGTTGGATTATTAGTTGTTGGATCTTTGACTGCACATTCAACAATTGATGGCGGTTAGTCACATGAGCATATTATGACGTGGTTCATTCTAAATTTTTGTAAATTTCATGCATCAATTGAATTGTAAGCTCATCTGCCTAGCTCCACTGCCTTATTTTTCAATTGATGAAATGCTACTGTTTCAAATACATCATGCAACGCTACATGAAAAAACTTAAAATACGTGAAGTTATGTTATTGGTTCGACATGTCACGGTTACATCCTAAAGAAAGTTGATAGAGGACTATCTTAGCTCTACACTAGGTGAAGTTCTTGCATAGGATGCTCGCATGGGACCCATGTGTGGGGGCCCACCTTACACGTGGAAGTGCTGCAAACATACATTTGTATGCTAGAATTTATTCTCATTAGAATAATTTACATGACATGGGTACACAATTATGTGGCATCCCGTGCTAATGAAATACAAACATGTAAACAAAAATGTTACACGTCTTTATTTCTGGGCGCAGGACATGACCATGGCATTGTACCCGTACCATGTAAGTCCTCGTACCTATATTATATGCCTAACATTAAAAGAAAGCCGAGTCTTGGTAGTCGCATGGACAGATGAAGTTGAAAACGAAATCCACGAAAGCATGCATTTTACATCAGAAAGCTCAAATGTAGTATGTTCGCCATTTACAACTAAAACTCTGCCAGCATAATTCATAAACCAGTATTGGATCCTACATCCAAGAGCAAAGGATACACCTTCTGTTTCTAAAACAATCATCATTCCTGACGCGTCTTCTCATCCGGCGGAGATTCCAGATAGGCGATTACAAGTTCAGCTGCTTTGCATCCAGAAGCTATTGCTTTGCCAACTGAGAGTCCGCCCCGATGGTTACCTGCAATATTCATAATTTGTACACCAACATATACCAAAGGAAAATAATTAACCACCATAAGGACACCATCATTCATCAAGATCTCGAGTTACTGCGTCCACAACACCCAGTTGGTGAGTAATTTACCTGCATAGAAGAACCCGGGGAGATTTTTCTCCATCTTCTCAATTGCTTCGATAACTGAATCATAGTTACGCCCGTACAATGGAAATGCTTTGCTCCAGTGGTAATGGCTGCCATTAAGTGTACTTCAAGCTATAAGATGACTATTCAAATCAACGGTAAATACGTAGGCTCTAAATATATTCGTTTCCATTATTTGCTTTGTTTAAACCACTAGATGCGAAAAGAGAGAGAATTACATACTTCACGGATGTAGGCTCGCCTTCTGCTCCTAGCAAGTGCCTAATGTCAGAGGTAACAATCTTCTTCAATTCATCCCTAGAGAAATAGTTAGAAGTAGAAGAGTATTAGCTGTGCAAAGTTATATCGTCCTTCCATGAGTATGAATGTGTGCATAAATAATAAGGAAAACTAACGAAAAATCCAAAAAAACTTCACTTTTAACGAAAAGCCCTTTTTAAAGGTATAGTGAATAGTGCCAGTTAAAGGTAAAAATATGGTTTTTCGTTAAAAGTGAACAGTACCAGAAGTGTTTTGTTAAAACTCCCATAATAATATAGAACCAATCGCACAATATCAAAGGACAGAGAACATGGCTGTTTTGAAAAATTATTAAGATTTCACATACGTTGAAGCTTTTGCTAGTTCCTTGTTTCGACTTCCCCCAACAAAGGTAGTATAAAGATGCAGGTCACTAGGTGCACGATCTGGAAACATCATGGATGAAAAGAGAGTGCCTGTGCAGCAGTAGTAAGCATATTAGGAGAATGTGTTAGTAACTCAATGTCACCGGGCCATGCCAAGCATTACCAAGAGTTTTTAAGCCATTTTTCTGCTCTTTAGAGGGCACAAGAACTCCAAATCCCTCAAGGGGTCTCTTAACATCTTCCTTCTTGAAGGTCGTTATTATCACTGATAGTGGTATATAAGTAACCTGCAATAGACAGCAAAAAATAAGATGATGCTAGTACTTCAGCAACTTCTTTTTCGGGTAGAGAACCAAAATGTCACAAATACCTCAGGAAAAAAATCAAGAGGGAAGAGAGTTCCTCTTTTCGTGATATTCATTTCTTTGACGTTACACAGTGGAGCCTATGGCAGAGAAGAACTTTGTCAGTTAATATTAGTATTCCTTCCAATATAGTAAACATTATATGAAGTACGGGAGGGCAGGTGTGTGTATGCATAGACTAGACAGAAAGAGCAGTTACAGTTCAACTCGAATAAATGGTAAAGCTAAAGTTCACTTGCATGTCAAAATGTAGAACACGGTGAACCATGCGAAATATATTTCTTCTATTGGTACCACTTGGTCATGGCACCTAACAATTGCAAGCATCTAACAATTGCAATGAAGCAGTTGAAGCATATATGTTTCTTTTAATCTACTAGTTCTATCTTGATCTTCCCAAAACATAACATTTTCGGACAGTAACCATGTCAGATGCAGAGAAGGCACACTTTGTGCAGCAAAACGACATGGTAACCACCAGGTGCCCCAATAAGAAAGTAAATAAACCACCAAAGCCATGTTTTTAGAGTACTAAAATATACTAACCGTCATGACTACAGCGTCGACAGATAAACTTTGTGAATGCTTGTCATCCTTAGCAGCAGAGGAAACAGACCAATTTTCAAACGCAGACTTCCCATCATGACTATAAGATAATGACAAAACCTTTGAGTTCAGTTTAACCTCATCTTTGCCAAGCTCATTGCATAAGGTATCGGTGAGTGTCTGCACAGAAAACAGAACACAAGGGTAAAACATTTAGTTTTGAAAATAGACTCTGCCTCTAAGATCTGAACCAAATGTTATTGCAACTGAAGTTGTAAATTTAATAGGGAAAACATAACAGAATACGAGGAACATTCTACATAAGGTATCAAAAAGAAAACATGAACTACAAAAGTAGTCATGAGTCATGAACCATGAATAAGAAAAGCAACCAATAAATTGAAACCTGCATTCCACCATGAAAGGAAAATGAACCCCGCTGACGCTTCCCTTTTTCTACAGAACCCTTTGTTTGTCCACTTTTTTCCTTTTTGGCAGATAATTTTGATTTAATTGCCCCAGATATAACGGAACCAAACCTGACATAATAGCATAGTGTTACTTAACATCAAACGTAGATCATGCAACAAGCATCAACTACACAAGAAAAGAAGTCAAACAGGCTAAACAAATTATGTCTTATTTGAAGGATGAGAAAACTTGACACAGAAGTTTCCTATTTAACCTTCAACTTTCAAAAACGCCAATCCTTTTTTTAGCTAGTGACATAGGCTTGTGACTAAACAGGGCATTAAAGTGATTCGTTGATTGAAGCCTAACCAGGTTGAATGTGGAGCTTTTTCTGTTCACTTCGGAAAAGTCATAGAAAGCACGACTCTAAACCCTTGGGTTAGTGTGGATTTCTATCCACAATGAGTAGATAACGAAAACACTGGCCTATTTTCCAAATGAACATAAACTTATGAAAGAAAAAGGTGTCAACTAATCTAATTAACAGAATCACAATGCCTATTCTAGTCCTAAGCAATAATTTGGAAAATTTCCCACAACCTACACTAAAAGTAGGATAGGCAAGGAAAATAATAAGCAAAAATGATCTTTGTTAACAAATGAAAAAAGAAAACTTAGATACCTTTTTTCCATGTTCCATAAATCCGGAAAAGAATGGCGCATCTTCAAACAGAATCACATGGCAACACAAAAGAATTATTGAAAACATAAGAAGATTCATGAGATAAATGCATGGAAAAGGCATAAATACAGATTTTGGGTAACAATTGACTAGTTAAGAAACAATCCCATTAGCCACTCAGTGTGAAATATGCACAAAGATTGAGACATTACTCACAGAAAGTGATTCGGGATCTCCACCACTTGTGCCGGCAACAAAGGGGTCAATGAGATAATCAACAACCTTCCAAGCAAAAATGATAAGATAATATCAAGAAAACGCATAATATAAGGATTTTGATATTCAAAAGATTTATTGTTTACTAGAATATTGCAATGCAATATATACCTCTGGCCCAAAATGACGCTGAAAGAACCCACCCACACTGCAAACGATAGGTTGAAAAGAAGAATTCTAAGGAAATCACTTCTTAAAAAGTTAACAAAGAAAGAGGAGACAGTGGTTGTCCTAAGACAGAGAAGACTACTACCTTTCTTGGGTGTCATCATCGGAAACTCCTTTTTTCTTCCATGAATATGGCTCCAGAATAATCTGAAGCTGCAATACAGAAATGCATATCAAAGTTGATGCCAATGTAAATGGTTTATGCACGTGCACAAACACGATATTTTGCATTGATACTGGTCATTACTAAATAGCATTGCAACATGATTAAATAACTAGGAAATTAACTCGTCAGACATGTAGAAAGCAAACCTTTGATTGTGCTGAAAGAAAATTGCTCGTGATCAGTGCGATTGGATTAGTAGGTAACTGATGTGAAAAATGGAGCAAAAGTGACAGTCACCACAATCAGAAACATTCAACTACGTAAGGAAGTAAAAACCAAAAAGAAAAAACAGAAAACGAACGAAAATGCATTTCATATGCTTTCCTATATAACTATAACAAGATGCAACTAGCAAGACATACCAGCACGGGCATCCCGTTCCTTACAATATAACGCTTGGTCTGTGAAATCGGCTGCAACATCGGAAAACAATCAATTCAATCATTACACTGATAGAAGCATCAGCCACTTCCATCCATTAAATTCCAAGCTAAATTTTGAAGCTAAAAGCACATTGCTTTATAACGGAAAGCACAGCCGACACTAGCACAGCACAAGAAAAACTAAAATACATGTGAAACTATTACAAATGAAATCCTTACAAATTGCTGTTTTTCTCTTAGTCCAAGATTATCAAGCAAAGTTTGGACCTCCGTTTCACTCTCAGTCTGCGAAAAAAACCTTATGTCAGCATCAAATCATAACGAAAATTCAGAATTGCCCGGCATTGATTCAAACTATTTGGTTACAAGACTCACCATTGTGTTTGCTCCTTCATCCCAAACAAGACCATCACGCGAAACGCTTCTGAGCTTCCCTCCAGCTCTTCCCTCAGCTTCGAACACCGCGACGTCGAAACCATGTGATTTCAGCTTGTAGGCCGCAGCAAGCCCGCTTGAGCAATTGCAACACAAAATCAAAGTCAAAATCTCGGAAAAAAAAAAATCAACCAAAAATAAACAAACAAATTATATATGAGAATCAATCATGCTTAGCAAAATCTGCATGCAAATATTGAACAAGATTACCTTACACCAGCACCAACAACAGCTACTCTTTTAACAGAGCCTGAAAAGTGATAATTCCACAAAATAAATAAAAAATGCAAAGAAATTCCGAATAATTCTGCATATATATATATATATATATATACAGATATATATATACGCACACAGAGAGGGAGAGAGGAAGAGGTTACTTACTCTGTTTATCTTGTTTGGTTGGTGAGCTCATTGTTTGGGGTGATGCTCTCTGAGACTGGCACTCCAGGAATGAAAGAAGAAGAGTTGGGCACTTATCGACGATCGTAGAGAGAGAAAATAAATGAACCGGACTGGGCTGGCTAATGGTTTTTTTTATTGAATAGAATATACCTGGACTGGGCTGGACTGGGCAAATCGCAGACCTGGACCGCTGACTCCTGCCGCCTCTCTGTTTCCACGAAATGAAGTGCTTTCTCAATTGCAGCCCAAAACCAATTTAAACACACTTAGCCTATCTCCAACCCTGGCCTATAACCTAAATTTCCACTTCTATTCCCAAACCCAATTTAAGTTAAATGTGTGACCTAAAACCTAAAACTCAAATGAAAGTCAAATAACGGCTTGTTTTTAGCCTAAGATTCGGTGTGGGCCACACTAGTGAGAGTGAAAACGGAGCTGTGAAGCCCACATGCCCAAAACAACTCGCCCAACGCACTAGGCCGAATTGCAACAAGACCCCACCCATGTGGGCTTGTCTCCCGCGTGTCAGGCTGAGCTGTTAGCCTAACGGCTACTTTTGATGATCCAACGGCCAGATTTAAATGGGCCGTTGGTTGATCCAATGGCCTAGATTCAAACCTTTTTTTTTTTAGTTTTATATTTATATATTTATTGAATCCAACTTTTGTATGTGCTTCATATGTGTTTTGTGTGTCTTATATGTTTCATGTATTTTGTGTTTATACATCTCTATCATGATTTTCATATTCTTCCATAGTGTTTCATGAGTTTCATTTATCGATTTAGTGATTTTTCAATATTTATCGGGATTTAAATATTTTTAGGTTAAAATGTTCGTAAAATTAATTTAGGATAGTCTGCATATTTTTTTTTAAATAGCCTAAATTCTTTCTTTAATAATCTGGGGCTTAAATTTTAGGCCATAAGGGAAAAACTATTAGAGATGGTCTAAAAGAGTTGAACACAGTTCCGTCCAGAATTATTGTCCTATAAAAAAATATTTTTTTAATGAATAATGTCATTCCACAATCATATACTAATCGCGAACCGAAAGAACTAAACATAGTCCCTTAATGATTTATTAGTTTTAAATTTATTCTTTAGATTTCTTTGTTAATTTAATTAAATTACTGCTATTGAGAGGACTAAAACCACAATTGTTCCCTCAAATAGTACTTAAAGCGAAAGCCCAGATCAAAAAGGAACAAATTCATATCAAAAACACGTGCTATGAAAAATCTGATAAGAATAGCATTTTTTTAATTTCAAAATTTGTACGTGGTTGTTGTATTGATTGTAGTAGTTGGCCAATGTATTTGTTGTGTGTTGATAGTACTAGTTGGCCAATGTGGTTGCTGTATTGATTTTGGTACTCTATATTCCTCTCACTTTCCGTGGTAGAAACCCATTATATCTTCCCATCCTCCACCATTGTCTTCTTTTTATCTCTCACTGTAAACTTTTGTTCCCTCACATCTCTTTCTCTCATCTTTCATCTTTCAGATCTCTTCAAACCCTAAACACGCTCTTACTACCGTTTAGCCAACAACATTTTGTTCTTCTCTCGACCCCTCTATATCGGCTCTCTTACTTTTGACACAAAAGAATTCTTTCTCTGTCAGCTACCACTATGGCAACCACCGTTGAAAATGACAACGAAGATGACGATGAAGACATATAGTGGCAAAATTTATCAGACACTCGACAATATATTGGCCTTGGTGGTTTTAAGAAATGGATTAACAGGTAAAAATATTAGTATGCTTATGTGCTTTTATTCTTCATTTGGTGGATACAAAATTTGTTGGAAAATATTATACCTTCGTCATATATAAGAAAGGTTAAATAATGTTTTGGAGATGTGTGGTTAGAGTTAGAGATAACTATAATTTCTTTCAAATACGCTAATGCATAACAGTTTGTGTGTTGGGACTGTTTGGATAAATCAGTGCTGGAACATTGGGGATTTTTTCGCAAGTATATGCAAGTATTATAGCCGAGTGGTATTATCAGCATGGAGAGATTAATGTCACATGGAATTTTGTGCGACAAAATGTGGCAGAAGTGCAAGCAATTTCGAAAACTGACATGCCTTAGATACGAAACGAATCGTCGCTGGAGACGTAATTTAATATTTTCGATGGGATACTCACAACTGCAAATTGAAATTCTGCGCAAACGACGACCAACAACCCTGTGCCAATCATGTCGTGTCACCACCAGTTGAAATTCTCCCCATCTAGATCCTCTAAACCCTATCGTCTGGATTGACAGGATTTTCAACCTGAAACCTATAAACTACATTTCTCGCATCGAGGTCACTTAACCAAAATTAATAACTATCATTTGACCTCAGGTCGCATTCCTTAGATAAGCATTCAGGGCATGTATGTTCCAGAGAAGCTTTTGTTTTACATGCACACGTGTACAACATTATTCTCTGCAAACGGCTCCATACTCGAAGGTTGAGCACCCATACTCGAAGGTTGAGCACGTGCTTGTAAAACGTGAGATCTTATGGAATATACAAGCCCTGAATGATTATCTAAGGAATGTGACATGAAAGCCAAATGATAGTCGACGCGAGAAACATAGTTCATAGGTTTCATGTTGACAATCCTGCCAATGGGTTTTAGAGGATTTAGATACGGACAATTTCAACAACTAGGTGGCAACACGAGACGATAGGTATGAGGTGTTGACCGAAGTTTGCGCACAATTTCAACGGTGGTACACCATCAATCCATATATCTGTCATTAATTCCTACTCTAGTACTCTCTGTTTTGCCCACCTCATTCGATCGAATAGAATTCAAGTTTATTTAGTCTGCAGTTTGCGAATATCGCATAGTTATCTTCAAACTCATTATCTTATCATGTAATTATCTATATCAAAGATAGGTTTCAATTTTGTAACACTCATAAATCATCGAATTGAACAAAGTTGTTTTTATGAAAAGCAGGTGGTTGAACTTGTTTTTATGAGAAGCAGGGTGGCCTAGTGTTTAAGGACAAATTATAGGCTCGAATTTTACACGGCACGTCCTAATTTATTCCTGACACTTAAGAACTACACGATGATGACTAGGGGAGGCTGGCCTCTAGAAGAGTGGATGCTATTCTTAACGCTGGTGAATCACACAATGATGACTAAGGAAGGTTGACTTCCAGAATGGATTGTCGTGACGAAACCACCAGCTTGTCTTCTTTTAAAAAAAAAAAAAAAGCATTATGAATATCTCCAAGTCAAAATGTTATTATTCTTTTCCTAGTTTTATTTAAGTTTTCTTGTTATTTCTTAAAGGATTGGTCTAACTTCCTTTTTTTGAATTAGGACACCTTTCTCACGTTGGATCACTTTCTTATTTGTATTCAGCACTCAAAGACTTGTTTGACAAAAGCGTATGTATGGTATTTCCGAATGAAAACCTTTTTAGCAGAGAATTGGCTTTCCATTTTAGGCTGACCCTCCCTTTTCCACCCTTTTATCCCTCAAAACGAACTACCTGTAGGCTGTATTTGCGACTTTGTGTTAGCCCCAAACTAATTAGCTTCCAATTTGCTAATGACGAATAATTAAACAAGCTTAAATATAAGACTTTGTATAATACAAGCTCGAGACTTGTTTAGCGGAAAATTGATACCAATTCTCTGCTATTTCGAGCTCGAGATTTGTTTAGCAGAGAAACGAGACCGATTCTCTGGTATCCTTAAGTTATCTGTCAAACCAACAAAGTCGAAGAAGTTTCCGCTCGACCACGCCTTCATTCGCCCCATCCGCAACGACACCATCGCCTAGCTTTCCTTATCTACTTAATATTCCAATATATCAATAGCATACATTTTAAGACTGATTTGGATGCGTACTGTTGTTGTCATCATTACAAGTTGAAAGAAAACTTGGAAGAGACGGAAATTGATATCATTGCGTTAGTATAGATGAAACGATTGCTACTTGGATGTTGCAATCAAACTTTAGTCACAGTAACATAAAAGTTTAATAAACGCTCGTCACATATTCAAAACGTTGCTACTCGTGCAATAGACAATTGACAGAATCTCTCCTTTATCAAACATTTTCCCCACCAAAACAATCATTATCCATTCATTCCCACTTTTTGGACCACTCATTAAGGATTTCGGCTCCTTCAAGCATCCCTTTTTGCTATTGCTTCTAAGATTGTGTATAGAAAACGATATGTGGGCCATAGAAAATAAACAAGCATGGTAATTCAATTAGTGAATGATTTGGTGGTAATTGGTCCCAATATTATTTTCTTAAAAGAAGACAAAGATGCTCTCCCGGAGATGATTACATTTGAGATTAGAAGTGAACTTTGAACCATAAGCAAAGCAAAGCAAAAGGACTTATAACATAATTTACATAGTTATGATTGATTAGTAATTAGAGACTTTAAGCAAATATATGTGGCTTCAAGACAACTCTTACTTATGAATCACATGATGTGGTTAGGCAGAGGATGAAAGGCATCTGTGAGTTTTTTTGGTCCTCATAAGAGTGGACTGCCGTAGTAAAACCACTAGCTGATCTCCCTTTTAGTTTTTTTTTTTTTTTTTTTTAACTCTTTCTTATGCAAAGTTGTAGGTGATTGTCGTTTCGTATTTAAATTGGATTGCGCCCTTTAGTTGATTCAAATTTTTTGCTTTTTTTTTTCTTTCCTTTGATCGATTTGATATATCAAAATTATAGTTCCTTGCAAATTGATTAATTATAACTCTAGGAAAGGGAAAAAGAAGCTGCATTTGGTGGCTTGCCATGGTGGATAGAATATTCATCTTCAATATACTGCATTTCAAGTTCAATATTTCCTCTTTGTAGTGTAGCACATCGTTTGTAATTGAAAAGGAAAAGCACAAACACTAAACTCGTTATTTGAAAGAGAAATTACTATAACAAACATTATTTGCTTCTCTTACATATTCATGTTTATTTATAGTTACTAAATTAAATAATTAAATGGAAACAACAGACAAAATTAAAGTGAATGTGTAAAAGAAAAGAATAGTGCTATTCACAAACTCATTTTTACATCTCACACACCCTTGTTAATTTTTTGTCATTGATATTCTCAAGTTCATTCGATAATGACAGTAAAAATTTGAGAGAGATGTGTGAAAAGTAAAAATAGGTGTGTTAGATAGCACTACCGAGAAAAAAATGTAGTTATCATTTGGCATTTTAAAAGGTCACAAAGAGTTTGTATTGTATGATATTTATTTGTGCCTTTTTGGCAAGTGAGATGATGTACACACCAAGAACAAAATGGTCCCCAAAAAGTTTGGCGCGATGATCTTTTGAAAACTAATGTTTTGAATTCAGAAATTGAATTGTTGTTAACACTCTAAAATTCTCATTCTACACTCCAAACTTTCTATATTTAGAAAAAAAAATACACTTGTGAGAAGTGTAGAATGAGATTTTTAGAGTGTTAATAACACTTCCCTTCAGAAATCCGCACTGAGAAAAATGTTAGATTAAGACTGATTTGTCCAGGTGGACAGTGGTTAGGCTTAATTAGGAAGAAAGAGAAATTAAAAAGGAGCAAAGCTAGGGATTATGAATTGGTAAAGAAGCAAAACATTAGTTGTCCCAATTGTGGAAGACAACTTGAATGATCTCCAGCCTCCACCACCAACACACTGGCCGGCCCAGGATTTTGAGGGCCGAAGCAAACTAGTGCAGAATTGAATTTTGAAAAGTTTCATGTTGTAATAACACAAAGTCATGACTCATTTGAAAATACTTTTAAAATGACTGAAATTATTTTTGGTGAAAGTCTTTTTGGTTTTCTAAAATTACTTAAAGTACTTCCTAAAAGAAACACTAGTTATGTGCTTCTTGAAGGAAGTACTTTAAGTGTTTTTTCATAATTTACTTACATAAGGAAGCACTTAAGTGTTTTTTCATGATTTACTTATATTTTTATTAAAGATTGGTTCAAAAAACATGATTTACTTGTATTTTTATTAAAGATTGGTTCCAAAAACACTCTCATAAAAAATGATTTCAGTTATTTTAAAAGTACTTCCAAATAAGGTGGTTGATTACCCCAGTAATTAGAACCTTTGTATTAATCCTACTTGAGTTTGAACACTTCTTCCTCCCGTTAGTGTGGTTTACATCGGAGTTGTCTCTTATGCCCAAATTCAATTAGCAAAGCTTAACATCTTAATCTCAAAATTGGCTTTGAATTAATTTACTCGAAAACTAAAAAGAAATACTTATTTGCAGACTTGGACAAAAATTGTAAGCTTATAGACGAGTCGATTAAAATATTGTAAGTTAGGGTTTCACCGTGAAAACAATTAGCAATATGCAGAGTAGTTTCATCATACTTATAAGCTCATGCAAAGTTTTTCCTTTTACTGATATGAGCTTTTTTACTTTCACAACTTTAAACTCCCCCTCAAGTGTGGAGAATTTTCGAGCCAAACACATGAACAACACGAATTGATTGACATAGAACATGTGTAGCCGTTGAGCTTCACACTTAGGTCAACTTGTTCTAATATCATGAAAAAAGTATAGGTTAAATCCTAAAACCAATTAGTAATATGAGAAATAACTCAACTTACTTATAAAATTTTGTAAAGTTTTTATTTTTACTGATGTGAGACTCTTTTACTTTTACACTCTTACACTCCATGCTCTGCACCCGAATTTCAAATTTCCGTTCTTTTAGTTTATCCATCGAATAAATAAAAGGTCTCTGCCTATTGAATAGCACTCAATGTGCATTTATAAGGTGGACAGAAAAGATTTGTTTTATTTATGCTACAGCTATTAAGTTGGCAGTCCATGCACGCAACAAGTATGTTATATAACATCCGTACGTCCCTTCGACGAAATTCGGAGGGAGAGAATTAAGGAGCCATTGATACGAGAGATTCTACAGTGTATTTGAAATATAGAACATCATGTCGTATATTATTATACAAGTACAAAAAAGTTTTTTTTTTTCAACGTTCTTCAACTTGTATAATGATGCAAGTTCAAGGAAACGTAGGTTCACGTGCATGAAAATCTATGGATATATGCACATAATCAGACCCGTTCTATACCCTATAGTTTAAGGAAATTGTAGTCATCCCTTGTTTGATTTTAGTTCAACAATAAGTGGTCATTTTAACTTTGATTTTGTACTTTCTTTTCCACCATTTGATTAAAATCGAATTGTAGTTGATCAAAATAGTTTTGGACCATAGTATTTAAGAAAAATTGAACTCGTAATGTGACAAAATTCGAACATATACAGGAAACTTCGTACTACCATTAATCCTTCCATCCACATGTATTATCACATATTTCAACTATCTGCGTCGATCTTCATAAAAGAATTAGTGCTTCACATTAATTAGTTCACGCTTAATTTTATAAATTTTGTTCATAAATTATGGAATATTCAAACTATTTTAATTTATTTATGTTTTTTATTTCATACCCTTCATCGAGGATTTAAAATATCTAGATCGAATCATGCGGCTGCATTGTTGCGTATTTGGAGACACGACCGCCCAAAAATTTAGATTTTATATTTACTCTTAGTAGTCAAATGTCCCACATATATTGCATATGGGTCGACTTTGTTAAATAATTAATTTACTGTTTTAGCATGCATGGGTCGACTATGTTAACCCATCCTTTTTATTGAACAAGCTTTATCTTATTCTCCGGACAAAGTAAAAAAAAAAACACTATCCTGTTCCAACTTCCAAGTAAAAAACACTACCCTTGTATAATTGTATTGAATAAAGAAATCTCTACAGTCCCTCACAGTGATAGATCCAAAATTCAAATTTTGGGTGATCTCGGTGTTAATGATATAAGTTTTTTACATATGAATAGAACGCGAACCATGCAAATGAATTTCAGTTTATTCACTGAGGTATTTCATCAAACACTTGATGAGTGATATGAGAGAATTTATCGAATGCTGCCCACGAAATATATCGAGTATATGCTTAACAGATATTACATCAAACACTTAATATGCACAAACGAATCCATACAAAACTTTTAAAGGGTCTTCAAAAGACGTTCATATTTTCTGAACTTTTAAGACAAATGCACACTAGCACTTAGGTGATACAAAATGAACCGAATTGGTAGTTTTGTGTGTAGCCATATAGACACGTGATTGTGCGATGGACGCTAGAATTTTATACGGAATGAGCCTTATGCTTTAATCTGCTTTGTCAGGGAATCAGGGTTAATTAGGTTAAGTTAATTCAAAGAGGTGTACGAGTGATTATTGCTATTATATTAGTGTGGTACTGCATGCCACGCGAGTGGGCTCGGTTTTTGCTGCTCTCAACGTGATCAGTTGCTCCCTTCGCCGCGCGCGCGACCCATAATCTAATTTCTTTCTTTTTTAATTAAGATTAATTAAAAAGAAATTTATTTAATTCTATATAGTTGGTAACTTGGTACTATATAGTAGATCAGCTCAGCCGTAGACTGTTTTGTAACTGTCACCAGTACCAAGGAGGAGCTATGATTAACAACTATATAAAGACATTGTTGGATTCATTCGTGGAAGCATCTCTTTATCATATTTCGAGACTAATTAGATTATACTAATTGATAAATAATAACTAATTAGATTATACTAATTGATAAATAATAAGTTAATTGTTCTCAATAAATCAAATAAGATCATATGAGAAAGAGAGAGGAAGCTAGACGACGGTCCAAATAAGTTAGATCTTATTTTGGTGTAAAAAGAGAATAAAATTACAAAGAAAAGCCACGACGGCAACTCTCACTAAAACAGTTAAATTGTCAGGCATGCAAAGCTTCACGAGGCAAAACATTAAAACTTGCAAAATATTTGTAGGATGTCCTCCGATTGCAGTTGCATCTGCCACGAAATTCGCTTCACGAAAGATATGCTTGAACTGAATATCGTCAAAAGAGGGAGCAAGCGAATATGTAATTGCCAAGATCGTTTTAATACGCCAGCTAAATTGCACACCTCCTCATGATTTGAATCAATGAGAACTTTAGAGTCTCCCTTGTACGTGAAATCTTCCACCTCCTCCGATCAAAGTTATACCTTGTTGGTAGTAAATTAGTACGTAATTGCAGATCCTGGAATGTCCACAAGCAGCTGCATGACAGCCACGTCTGGTCTCGGATTTTGATTAATTCTTTAATTAAAGTATAACGTGTGTCAAAGTTGTATTTCTATTTTCCGAGTCTCTAATCTCGCGAGCAGTTGTGTATGCGACAAGGCGTTGAACATATATATATATATACACACACACACACATAGAGGAAGTCTTGAAGGGAAGATATTTCTATTTTTAAATTAGTTGTGGGATTCACACTATATTGAATTTTAAGGATCCGAACCGTCTATTTTTTAGGTTGCACCTCATAGATCATTGTTGCAAAATATTAACCAAATCTGAAATATTTAAGACATCTAATTGAGTTAAAAGAAATTAACGAATACTTTGTTATATAAAAAACAATGAATTTTTTATCTTGATAATTAAATAGTCAAATGGTTTCAGATTGAATTGAATTTTTGTAAGGATGATCTATGAATCGAAACTTACAAAATAAACGATTTGGATCGTTGAAGTTCAATGTGGACAGGACCCCATAAATAATCTCCATTTAAAAAAAAATGAAAATCCCTTTGTATAAATGGTCTGAATATATATATACTGCACGTTGCTTCGCACGTGTGTATACATGGAAACTACAAATAAACCCTCCTCCCTCATGTATCAGATCAAAGATGCCTCCAACGAAATTATCAAATATATATTCACAGAATTTTATCTTATTTAGTTTTCTTAATTTGCAGTTTTGAGTTCATGTCCCTTATGGAGGCAGATTGTCTGCCCTCCTGTTTGGATGTCCTTCTTATCTTCTCTTATTTGTGTGGTCACAGTTAAGTCACGTCAACATTTTATATTCTTATTGCTTTTTGTCTTATTATCTCTATAAAAGAATTAATATAAAATATTGACATGACTCAATCGTGACCGTACAAAATAGGAGGGGATGAGAAGGGCACCCATACAGCAGGGCAGACAATCGGCCTCCATCCCTTATTGACCTAAAAAAGAAAGAGTAACTTTAGTTTGTCAGGATTAATTTACAGTGCTTTTCCACGTAGACATAGAATGTAGTTTTTCTAAATTAACTAATTGGATGGTCTTGTACAAGAGTACAATTTACGTTAATGTATGAAGAGGCTCTTGTATGTAGCAGGGTCACTATTATTGTGGTGTTTTAATTCAACATCATGCATGTAAAAGACTTTTATACGTACATGCATGTAAAAGACTTTTATACGTACATATATCGCTGACCTAAAACACCACACTGGAGATGAACGTTTTTGGTTTAAGTTCTTCTCTAATGCATGACACATACATATCGGTTAGAATTATGCTGAATAATTCTAATAAATGTGGTGGTGAGCCTTCAAGGTTGATAAAGTGAAAATGTGACTCCAAACATAGAGAGAGTGAGAGGGGTGAACTAGGATTATCACAGCTCCAAATCACCTTTTTTTCTCCTCCTCTTTCACTTTTTTCTGTCTTTTTTTCTCTATAAAAAGTCATCATAAAATATTGACATGACTTAATCGTACAAAGAGGAGAGGAAAATTTGGCGGGGAGACAATTTTAATTGAGAGAGGTGGCTTCTCCAGTACTCGTATTGAATTGACTGCATGGGAGACATGCAGAACCATGCAGGCAGTAACTTTATTCTGCACTTTTGCTTTCACTCTCTTTTATACATGGCTTCAGATACGCCAAATTAAGGGAACCAGATCCTCCTTCGGATCTAAAAAATCTAAGCCCAAAGATCAAATGATCCGGACCATAGAAATTTGATCTAACGGTTATAATTATTATAACATTGAGAGGGGCTTCCTGTTTGTAATTATTGAATCAAATTTCGATGGTTCAGATCATTTGATCCTTAAGCTCAGAATTTTTAGATCCGGAAGGTATCCGGTTCCCAAATTAAGACCTCTGACCAGCTCGTCAACTACTCGGATGAGGAACCCAAGACCATGGACTGTCCAGTACTGATGCTGTTAAAGATCTTCTGGACATTGCATGGGCTGCCTGTAATGTATATATATATGTATATCTCTTCGTGTCCCGTACATAACGGCGTTAGTATGGACTGTGTGCGCCTTTGTCCCCGTATTAGACGACACCGACTTGTATTTTTATATTTCATATTTTTGGCATGTATATATTTACATGTTCAATTTTGCATCGGATACTCATACAAGGCCATGCGACCACACCAGCGATTTTTGTTTTCTTCACAGTATACAGTTTATTAATAAATTTAAGAGAATAATATAAATGGATATTAAATGTATGGGATCTGCCCTTCATATCTAATATCTATGGTGTTAATGTAGTTATGATTAAAGTCAAATAGTGTATCCTTCAGGGGCGGAGTCATAAATTTCTTCTAGTGGGGGCAACCGAAAACAACTAAGAAAATCTTATTATAGTATGATTATACGCAATATGATATTAAGGATGGTTTCAAATGATGATGTATCACAATTCTAATGTTACAAAAATTTCAATATAGTAGTGGAAAGTGACAAAGTGATGAGAAAAATATAAGTACATGATAGGCGGAAAATGGTTCTTTCGGTTTGAATGACAGAACAAGAGCACTATTTCTCATATAATATTTAATATGGAGTATAAGTATAATGAATGTTGTTAGATATTGGATACATATATTTTCTTCAAAAATAATCCATATATATTATATAATTGTAGTCTGCAACTAAACAAACGAATTACTTGAGTGGGGGCATTTGCCTCCAATGAACCTTCATTGGCTCCGTCCATGCTTCAACCCTAATGTAATGAGTAAATCTTCGATAAGGCTGTTTGATCAGAGCTGCTTACCTACTGTAAAGAACGTTTACTTATATTTTTAAGGTATGAGGGTGATATGATAATGGTACACAATATTTCATGTATAACATAAAGACGTTCCCTTTTGATAATGATACATGGTTGAATTATTGAGAATGAAATGCGGATTTTAATGTGAGATTCACTTAGATATGTGTGAAAGAAAGATATTCCTACCCTATATTCTCAATCATTGTAAGTAAGCAAGCTATAGTGGGATCACTATGGGGTTGAATAGAACAAAATATACAGTCTCATACTTTTGTAAGATATGCCTACAATATCTTGACTAGGTATAAGCACCGAAGTTTTATTTCTAGTAGCACCGACACAGTTTAAGAAAAGCAATTTTGTAAAACACAGATACACTGTCACCGTGACAACTATTACCAATGAAACCACCTTATAAAAGAAAACATGCGTTGGAATTTTTAGGCACAAGTCACCAACTGTGACTTTGTAACTGCGCCATAAAAATCATTCCCAACTCAAGTCTAAGTCCAAGAAGATTGGAATGAGATCCGCTCTATATTTTTGTGTTCGGAACCCGTGGAACGAGACATCCTCACCATTCAAGAGAGAGATAGAAATCCAGTTCGTTCAAGTTTTTAGATTTTTAGTAGGCCAGTGGAATGTACTAATAGGGATCGCAATACTGCAGTAGTCTTCGGACCCCACGACCCTTGAGTTAAATAATTTAACCCATTTCCTAACCATGGTTAAATAAAAATTTAAAGTTAAAACGGTCCAGATAAATTTGCAACCTCCACCTTTTCCCTCTAGCGCTCACTTATTTCAAGTTTTCTGTTCTCTTTCTCTCTCCCTCTCGAAACTCGCGTCTTATTTAAACGCATGCGAGCTCTCATTCGAGTTTGCAGCACCAGAGAAGAAGACCGCCACTCTCCAAGCTCAAATACCGCCACGTGTTCGCCGGAAATGGTATTCTCCGGCAAACAGGTGTTCCCGGTGGACTACGAGGCCGAGGTTTCGCAGCGACTGCTCGAAGCCTCGCTCTCCGGCGATCTGAAATCGGCGCTGGAGTGCGTCGCCGATCCGTTCGTGGACGTTAACTTCGTCGGCGCTGTGCTCCTCAAAGCGAGGAAGTGTGAGTTGTTGCTGCGCGACGAGTCGGCGAGCGAAGTCCGCGTCCACTACCAGGAGTTCAAAACCGACGTCACGGCTCTATTCCTCGCCGTTCATGCTGGAAACGTCGCTTTGGTGAAGAAATTACTGGTAATGTGTACTTCAATCTTTGATTTTAAACCGTGTGATGCCAAATCACCGTGTTTGAAGTTGAGATTTGAATGTTTTTTTGCTCACATCGTTGATCTTTCACCGAATTTGAAAGCATGCTGTGCTTAATTTGAATTATTTTGAACTGTTTATGCTTTTTTTACGATTATATTGTTTGATTTGAAGCTGTTTCTGTTTTCTTAGAATTAGAACTGATTTTGAAGTTGTATTAATACTTAATTAAAGAAGATTGAAGTGCTTTCGGCTTAATCACATTGTCGAGTTTTGATGATCTGCGAAGCATTTTTGATGTGTTTAGAAAGTGAAATGTTATCTACGTTTTCAAATTAGTTCATGATCCAGCATTTGTGAATTTTTGTTTCAACTGTAACTCTGTTTTCAGTACATTGCGGGAAGAAATTCACCTCGTTTTGTTTTCGCTATGCTTAATTGCTCGCCAAAAGGGAAGAAACTCAAGAAATTACTGCTAAACCATATTTTTTGTATTTAGGATTTATACAGCCGATCCCACTTAGTGGGATAAGGCTTTGTTGCTGTTGTTGTATGTTATTTTTTAGTACTACTTTATGGATTTTAACTTTAAATCACTGCTGATCCTGGATGTTTGGAGTGACTATTCATTCTCTACGTTTTGGAACCGAAAGTTTGTGATTTTCTTACTTCGGGCCTTGCTTTGCTGAAAATATAGGGCTCGTTTGGAAGTCCTTTCAAAATGACTAAAAGCAATGTTTTTTAAACCAATCATAGCATTATTTGGTGCTTCTTCCAAAAAGAACTATATTAGTTGTAACACTTACTTTTACTAAGGAATAGTTAAAAAAACATTTTCACCAAAACCGCTTTCAGTCATTTTAAAAGCACTTCCAAGCAAGCTCATATACCTTTATACGATAGCTTCCATTAATGAATGGTCTGGAGATCCCACATCACTTGTCTCAAATTATATGTTCTGAGCCTGAAGTACATAACACTATGCTAAAATTAAACATCCCCCCTTCCCCCAAATTAGTGAACTGCTTGTTGAATGTTCCATGCTTCTATGCCTATCACGTCAGATTTGTTGCCCCATTTCGTCTGTATGTGTTTTCTGACCTTTTGTCTCCGACGAAAAAAACAATGTACCTGCTAGTGTACTAGCTTCAATCTTTTCTTCCTAGCCTTTACAAAGTTTATGTGGAAATTAAAGTGAAGAAAAGAAGTGGTTGGTTGAATAGTATTATGTCTGTTTGCGGAATTACCACTGTTTCTGGCTTTATAACATACTAAGGATTGGCGTTTTCTTGAATTACAGAGCATTGGTGCTGATGTAAATCAGAAACTCTTCAGGGGCTTCGCGACAACAGCAGCAGTGAGAGAGGGCCACCTTGAGATTCTAGAGATCCTACTGAAAGCTGGAGCATCTCAACCAGCCTGTGAGGAAGCTCTATTGGAGGCAAGTTGTCATGGACATGCTAGGCTTGTTGACCGGCTTATGGCCTCTGATTTGATTCGGCCCCATATTGCCGTGCATGCTATTGTCACGGCCAGCTGCAGGGGGTTTGCTGATGTGGTGGACACTCTCATGAAGGTAGAGCGTCGTATTCATTTTCCAATAAGATCTGTTCAACAACTTTCTGAATCCCGTAGCAGATAGCATTAGAGTAAAATATGATTCAACAGTTAATAATTGCTTGTACTTGACATCAGTAAAAAAAGATAATCTGCCTGTTTAAGCTCAATGTGAGAAATATCCCATCATATCTTAATAATCATGGATAAACAGATCTAATATCCTTCGGAGCGGTCTGGTGAAATACTGAATTAGTTAGTTTTATTAGCACAATAACATTGTTCGTGTTGCTCAATTGCAGTGTGGTGTGGATGCAAGTGCCGCTGATAGGATGCTGCTTCAATCGTCTAAGCCAGCTCTTCACACTAATGTTGACTGTAGTGCACTTGTGGCTGCAGTTGTGAGTAGGCAGGTCCCAATCATACGTTTGCTGCTACAGGTGATTCCCACATCACTTACAATTTTGCTTAGCTTAAATCAATGGTGATGCAGACATATGGACAAGTTTGGGGGGAGCCCGGTTATTTTACTGTCAATTACCCTGCATTCTTAAGCCTAAAATGTACCATTAGATTGATCAGATACGAACTGTCAATTACCCTGCATTCCTAAGCCTAAAATGTATCATTAGATTGATCAGATACGACCCCGAAAGCCATAATTTAGGAATAGTAGAGAAGTAAATTTCAACTGAGATTCCAACTGTAGGTCCCCTCTAAGAGGTGCATTAAGCTGGACAGCTGGATTTGTACCCTTCCATAGGGATAGAGTGGTACACATCTCTATGATTGCAGTAAGATCTAAACAGAAAATGATTCTGATTCTATCTTTCTGACAGGAAATAATACTGTTACTGTTTCATCTTCTGAATTACTACTCTCCTTGTATCCTTTTACTTTTCACTCCACATGACTAACAACCTTCGTTTGTTCTTTGTTCCAAAATTGAAAAATTAGGCCGGTGTGAGGACGGATGTCAATGTGAGGTTGGGAGCATGGTCATGGGACCCAGCTACAGGGGAAGAGTTTCGGGTTGGGGCAGGGTTGGCGGAGCCATATCCCATTACCTGGTGTGCTGTGGAGTATTTTGAAGCAAGCGGTTCTGTCTTGCACATGCTACTCCAAGGCCTTTCTCCGGATACCCCTCATTGTGGAAGAACTCTCCTGCACCACGCTATTCTATGCGGTAATGCAGGAGCTGTCCGTGTGCTCTTAAGTTGTGGTGCCAATGTAGAATCACCCGTTAAAGCAACTGGTGGTACCAGGTTTAATCCGATACACATGGCTGCCTGCCTTGGTTTGCCAACAATCGTTCAATGTTTAACTGAATCTGGATGTGATATGAACTCCAAGACTGATTCTGGCGAGACAGCTGTAATGATCTGCGCAAAATACAAGCATGAAGAATGTCTCAGAGTATTGGCGGCTGCTGGTGCTGATTTTGGCTTGGTTAATGCGGCTGGTCAGTCTGTTAGTTCGATTGCCAGGGCAGCTAGGTGGTCACTTGGTTTTCAGCAGGCGTTGATGTGTATAATGAGTGACGGAAAGATGCCCAAATCCAGCAACTTTTCTGTTTTCTCTCCCCTGATGTTTGCAGCTCAAGCCGGCGATATTGAGGCCTTGAAAGCCGTAGTTGGTTTAGGAGAATTTGACATCGATTATCAAGATGATAAAGGTTTCACGGCCGTTATGATCACTGCTTTGAAGGGGCACGTTGAAGCATTCAGGTTTCTGGTTTATGCAGGGGCTGATGTAAAACTGTGTAACGAGTCTGGTGAGACTGCAATTACTCTATCAGAAATAAGCCAAAACCGTGACCTATTTGAGAAGGTAATGCTCGAATATGCACTAGAAAAGGGCAATCGTTACGCTGGAGGGTTCTACGCTCTGCATTGTGCAGCACGCCGTGGGGATGTGGATGCAGTCAAATTGTTAACAAGTAGGGGATATGATGTGAATGTCCCTGACGGAGATGGTTACACTCCGCTCATGTTAGCGGCTAGGGAAGGTTACAGTCTCATGTGTGAACTCTTGATATCTCACGGGGCAAACTTGGATGTCAAGAATGCCAAAGGCGAAACACCGCTTTTGCTTGCGAGGAAAAGCGGCGGTGGTTTGAAAAATGAGGCAGAGCGGGTGATACTAGATGAGCTTGCTCGCAAGCTGGTGCTAGGTGGGGCGCGTGTCTGGAAGCATACGAAGGGAGGGAAAGGCAGCCCTCATGGGAAAGAGATGAGGATGGTGGGAACTGTAGGGGTGCTCTGCTGGGGGAAATCAAACCGGAGAAATGTGATATGCCGGGAGGCAGAGGCGGGGCCTAGTCCAGCCTTTAGGAGGAATCGGAGGAGCAAGAGCGATGCAGATGAACCCGGAGTGTTTAGGGTGGTGACTACCAAGAACAAGGAGGTGCATTTTTCGTGTGAAGGCGGGGTTGAAAGCGCCGAGCTTTGGGTGAGGGGTATAAAGCTTGTGACCAAGGAGGCTCTTTCAGTGATCGGAGCGTCATGAACGTAGGTGACCGACGAGAATAACGTCGATGAAGTAGGATGGTGTATAGAGAGGTTTCCGGGAATACTTCGTCTTGAAGTATTTAGAAGTAGAGTCGGTTTCTTTTCGTTGTAAAGGTTTTGATCCCGCAGTTGTAAATCTGTTATCGTCAAACGGGACAACAAAAATTGAGCATTCGATAGCTTGCTTTGTTCGCCATATGGATTCCAAATTTTCAAAACGAAAACCAAAAATTTAAAACGAAATGAAATGATTACCAAGCGGACCATTAGCTGATTTTAATTGAAATGAGCTCACTTTATAAATATTTCCAGAACGGAGAATTAAGTTGTAATAAATACGAAAAACTAACGGACTCTTTAACAAAAGGGAACTCCGATAGAGCTCTTCGGAAAGGAGTGGGATCGAGCGCCAACCAGATTCGAAACACCACCTTTTAGCCAGAACTGATCTCCTTCTCCTTTGCCTTGCACAAGTCCTCTGCTGTCTTGACAAATTTTTTAGTCAACTCATCAACCTGGAAGATGTAGCCATTCCAAACAACCAATGAGCAATACAAAAACTTGCATCGTATCAATTGGGGCACTTGGAACCGTTAGATCCAAGTTGTGAACTGAAACTAACTGGATCTAACGGCTCTAGGTGCCAGAGTATGCCATACTCCGGTGTAGTACTGTAGCGAAACTTCATATCAATTTAAGAGCGGTTAGTTCTTAAGTTAGAGCTCACCTCTTTCTCCCATCTCTTTAAGTCGTCCTTCGGGTAGTTTTTGGTCAACTTTTTTATCGTATCCATTGCCTGTAAAAGAAACCAACAGTCTAGTTAATCGTGGTGCAAAGCTACCAAACTTAGAATCCGTACTCACATATCAAGCCCGGTGGATCGTTCTACACCCCTTGTTGTTTTGGTCTTCAGTACTACTAATGATACATTTCTTCCTGAGACCACGAGACTAGAAACCAGGAAACTAAAGATTTAACTTATCGTCCAATAGTACTGGTAAAATTGATATCATTATAATGAATCATATCTTACAAAAAAAGTATTTTGAGTTTTACCATAAATAAACTTGCAATTGAAGCATGTGACGGTAAATGTTCAGAAGATCGTCTGGTAAATTTGTTAGACGGATATCGTGCAATGGTTAGGAGAATCAATGACCTGACCTTACGGTTTTTACGACTAAATATAGAGTAAGAACCGTGCGGTCTAAACTTCTCTGACTTGATGGGTGGTGATTATCAAAACTAACAAAGCACAATCTTGCAGTCGCCTCAATCTCGATCATATATGCATATATTAAAAAATTGTTCTAAAAATCCCTGCCTAGCACCGCCCAGAGGGCCTAGGTGCTAGGCAGTTGGCCACCTCCCCGATTAATCCACCTAGGCCCCACCTAGCTGCCTAGGCGCTAGGTCCCAACCCGCCGCCTGACTAGTGCCTAGCGTCTTTTAGAATCTTAAAAAAAACAAAACTGACTTCTGTTACCTTTTGGCGACCTCTTCGAATACTTTGTTTGCCATCTTCAGCGGACTTGGTAACCACTTTACAAATAGCCTGGTGGAAAATGTTCATTGATAAGGTATGGTAATTATCAGGCAAGGCAAAAACGAAGAGGGGAAAAGCAGTTGTACGTCACCTGAACATGCTCTTTCGTCAATCTGGACATCATAAAAATTAAAAATAGATAAAATTAGTCAAGTAATGAAACACACGGCTGAATCCAAGTTAGCTTGGCGAGTATTTTCGAGTTATTATTAAGAACTAAGAAGCTAAAAAACTATGAAAACCAAAAATTCATGACAGCATAAGTGACAATCAGATGCGTGCTTACGGAGGAATTGCTGTAATCAGTCGGTCCCCATCAACTTTAGGATTTAACCCCAATGGAGATTCAACAATGGCAGTCTCCAAGTTCGATAAGGCCTGCACAAGATCGTCACGTTATTGGAATATTTTTACCAGAATTGAGTTAGATATATCACTGCAGACGATAGGTATGGTAAGGATCTCGCTTAATCCAACCCGAAGAACAGAAAATGTACTTAAGATTTACCAAAATCAAAGGTCACTACATACAAATACAACACAATGTTACTGAAACGCGCTTGCATTGCTTCATTACCGTGGGATCGAAAGGGTTGATGGATAAAGTTTTCGAATCAATGACCGAAACAGCGGCTATCTGATGCAAGGGCAACTTCACACCGCCGGTTTCCACAATGATGTGATCAAGCATTCCTGCACAAACATTTCAGACAACTTAGAACAATAAGAACCAAAATTGAGCAAATGAACATCGATTTGGCACCGGAGAGACTGCGAGTGTACCAGGAGATGCTCTTCCGGTGCGCAGTTTGCTTAATTCCGCCGTTAGCGCTGCGATCGCCGCCTCCATATGCGAGGTGGCATTTGCCTTGATCGTCGGCCCCATGTTTGGCAAAATTTCAACTGTACTCGCAGCCGATTCATCTTCTTTTTCTTTTTCAGAAAATGTGCAAAAAATTTGAAAGATCGTATCAAACGAGTGCAATTTTAGAAGTTACATTTGAGAGAGAGAGAGAGAGAGAGAGAGAAAGAGTGAGAAGGTACTTTTATTGCGGCCTTTGGCGAAGCCTCTGCGGCTTTCTCTGACGAATTCAAGGGCGGGAAGAGATAAAACCCTGTGCGGTGACGCGGAGTTGCATTGCCGGAGCTCGCGACTGAGCAGCGCGGAGCTACGGAGGAGAAGGACGTTCCGGAATGAGAGCGTGCGTCTCAGAAAGATCGCCATGGGCGGAGCTCTCTAGGGTTTTAGATTTTTGATAAACCCCCGCGCGCAGCGAGGCCTGAGATTTGGGCCTCCAAGCCTGGGATTTGGGCCTTAGAATATAGTAAGTTCATCTCCAACCGACTCGGCCAAATGGCTAAAAATAGCTCGTTTTGATACGAAAATCGTCTCCAACCAAGGACTAGACCAAAGGGCTCGTGGTTCCCACCTGGAAAAAAATGGGAGAACCGGCAAAAGGGATGGCCAAGAGCAGCCAGCCCACTAGCCTTATAGCCCAGCCCTCAAGTGCCAGACTGTCAAGCTTGACATTTTGCCAGCTCTCCAGCTTAGCCCATTTGAATGCCAACGGCTACCTAGCATCAGCATGACGACAGCTAGTAACGGCTAGCTGATGTCTTGCTGTAGTTAAGTTACCGTTGGAATTTGATTTTTTTTATGACGAAATTTAAATAAAAACAATTCTATTTTTTTTCCTATAAATACCTAAGTCATTAATACACTATTTCTCACATATTTTTCACCATTCCATACTATCTTACCTCATTTTATTTCAATTCTTCACATTCTATTCTCTTACCTCTTCCAATAATCTTTCCTTTATTTTTTTTCAATAATTTTCAAATGGCCACATCTGCAATGAAAGGAAGGGCTTGAACCCGAAAAGAAAATGAAGCTCTTTGTAGGGCTTATAGATGGGTCTCAGAAGATAGTGTCAATGGTAGTTCTCAAACAAGTGAAGGTATTTGGAGGTGTGTGAATTCTACCACAATATCTAGCCAATTTATTAACATTGGAAGTTGAAGATAAGAAGTACCACATAAATACGAATCCTATCTAGAATTTATCCGAAAAATTATTAAGATTACATAAAGATAAGAAATCTGGAGAGTTACTCACTTTAGAGACACATGTCACTCGAAATCTTATCCGAAAAGTTATTGAGATTATATAATGATAAGAAATCTAGAGAGTTATTCACTATAGCGACATGTTTTACTCGAAATCCAATAAAAAAAAATATTGAGATTATATAAAGATAAGAAATCCAGAGGTTTATTCATTTGGCGACAAGTGACACTCAAAATATGTTCGAAAATTTTATTTTAATCTGGTAGTTTAATTTAAGTAACCATATTAATTAAATTAAAATAATAAATTACTTTTGGCCTATGATCCTTTGGTCATCTCGGTTGGAGATGATTTTTTGTCAAATGGCTATGTTTGGCTTATGGCCCTTTGGCCATCTCGGTTAGAAATGATATAAAATATGGTCTGATAATGTTTATTAACATATAATTTCTTGCAAGACTATCGGGCTAAAAGGAGTCTTTTGACCCTCATTCAGTTACGTAGACTAATACGCCCTTCCTTAAGAGAAATGGTAAAGCATCAATATCTAACTTCTAAAGGGCAAAACAGTAGAAGGCAGAAGCTTACCAACTATCTAAAGAAGCGTTCGGCATAAATTACCGAAACCTAACGAAAGACATTCGGAATTGTTCTTCGAATATTGAAAGCATCATGAGGCTCGAACAGCGTCATATTGGTGGTTCGGTATGTTTTATTTTTTGTTTGTTTGAATACATCGATATTTTTTTGTTTGTTTGAATACATCGATATTTTTAATTAGGAGAAGAGAGAGTTCAGCTAAGTCAGAGCAATCTAATTTAGTATTATATTCATCATTCACGAAATTTAAACCTAAAATATCTCGTTTCTAAATGAAAATGAATACTACCAGATCGTAGTATTAACTGAATAATCAGGTTTTGAAAGCAAATCAGAGCAGATTTTGCACGTGGCAACAACACACACTACTCTCACATCATATCCAAACAACAAGAGAGGCCGATAAATCCCCTCGCCCCTCTCTGCTTCTTCTCTTGAGCTCAAATCCTCTAAATTCAATAATTTTGGTGATTTTTTTGTTGGATTTAAGCTGAAAAATGGAAACTTTCTGCGCTATCCGCTTCGCCCACTTCACAGCTCCACTGAAAGTATCGTTCATCAGCACCAGGTTTTCACTCCACTATCCCTCAGCTTATTTATGCTTAAATTTTGTGAGGTTAAAGCTTACTTTTTTATCTTCTTTGGGTTAATAAAGCTTAAATATTTGTTGAATATGTGAATTCAAAGCCTTGTAATGGGAAATGGGGTGGTGGAAAATTTGAAAATTAGAGTGACTAATTGCATGTTAAGACATTTTTAAGTGGATTTTGTTATGGATGATTGTGGTAATAGTGTGGTTGAAGTAGGCACGGGTTCGATTCGTGGAAACAACCTCTTTACAAAATAAGGGTAAGGCTGCATATGATAGATGTTTCTCCCGACCCTCGCAAAGCGGGAGCCTTGTTTGCTTGGGTTCGCCTTTAGTGTGGTTGAAAGGAGGATTAGAGGGATGGTTAGTGATTCTCGCATCAGTGAAGTGTTGTAATAATGCTAGCTGAGGAGAGAAGGGGAAGAAAAAAAAAAGTGAAAGTTTATTGGTAATGTATTGCTCGTTGCCTTGGTGAATTGGCGCACTACCAACTTAGATGTGGTTGAATGGAGACTAAGGAGTAAAAGATTTCATTGTGATTGTGAATTGCTATAATTTTGTGATGGGGAAACTAGAAACTAAAAACGAAATGGTCATAAAACGAGTCCTAAAGCTTAATCTTTGTTCATATGTCAACTCAAAGTCTCAAACCCTTTGTTATAGGGAACTAGGATGATGTAAAAATTAAAGTTACCTACTTGCAGACAGATGTTTTCAAGTGGATTATATAACGGAGATTGGGATAATTGTATAGTTGAAAGTAGGACTTGGGGGATGGTTAGTATATTGGCACCAGTAGAAAGAGGTGTCAAAATGCAAGCTGAGGATAGAGAGGAAGAAAAATGAAGATATATTGGTCATAAGTTAACACTAATGTGTTTGTTATTGGTGCTCGGTACCAACTTGTATATGGTGGAAGATTTCGATATTTCCAGATTGCTTTCTGGAAGCATCCAATGTGATTAAGCAGGTCATGATAGGCGGGAATTACGGTGTTATTTGTTAGATTAAGTAGATTTTGGTCGGCCGGAGTTATGGTGTTTTTTGGATTATTTTCTCTGTTCTCTTAAATAATTGTCATGATGGATACTGATTTTATTTACTTTTTCTCCAGGACCAGACTTGCTTTCCCTCAGAAACTCTTTTTCTGTCAAGCGAGGTTTGGTAAGCAACTGTTTATACACTCCTCTAATGCAGCCTTTGTAGTAACAACCATATAAGCAACCAGTTCTGCACACAGTTTATCTAGTTCTGTTTTTAACCAATACATATCAACATTTGTACAGCTGACTCGGGTGTAGATGGCTCGTTTAGCTTAAAATTGGTATCTCCAGCTCTATTGGCAGCTGAAAAAGAAGAAGCTAGGGCTGTCCTAACCTTGTTCCTAAAGAAACAAGGGCTTAGCCCTACAGTTGCTGCGAGAACCATCAACAAGTCAGAGCATTTCGTTGACCACCTGGTCGATAGACTTCATTCTGTGCATAAATCCCGGTATCTAGTAGGTTCGAATTCAACATGTTACTTCTTCTCCCTTGATCCAGCTTACGTATATATTGTAAACTCTAAATTGTTTGATCAAATATTCTTGTAGGACGAGAGCTAACAACTCTTGAGATTAGGGAGGCCCTAATCCCTTACCTTGAAGCCCTTCTTGAGGAGCATGAAATGTTTTTGGTAGATGTGGTGGAAAGCTTTCCAAATGAACCTGTAAAAGAAAAGCCCATTGTACCAGTTACTAAATCTCAACCGTCTGTGGATTTGAACTTGAAGAAGCTAAAGGCCATTTCTCGAGTAAGTGAGATAGGCACAGCTGGGACGCTCCCACCTCACATTGTCTACCTTTTAGAGCTTGGCATGGATCTTGATCAAATCAAGGGAATTGCACGCAGATTTCCATCTTTTGCGTATTACAGTTTGGAGGGGAAAATAAAACCGATTGTTGAGTTTCTTCTCGAACTTGGGGTCCCAAAATCTGATATCCCATCAATCCTTAACAAGAGGCCACAGTTGTGTGGAATCAGTCTATCCGAGAATATTATACCTACCATGAGTTTCTTGGAAGGCCTGGGTGTAGACAAGAAACAATGGGCAAAAGTGATTTACCGCTTTCCAGCGCTTCTCACTTACAGTAGGCAGAAGGTGAAGACAACTATAGATTTCCTATATGAAATGGGACTTTCAGCTGAGATGATAGGTAAGGTTTTGACGCGCTGTCCGAATATTATAAGTTACAGTGTAGAGGACAAGTTACGGCCAATGGCTCAGTACATTGTCTCATTGGGGGTGGATGTTGGTGTTCTGCTCCATCGATCTCCCACGGTTTTTGGTCTTAGTATTGAGGCCAACTTGAAGCCTGTAACACAATTTTTCGTTGAGAGGGGATACAGTATGGATGAAATTGGGATCATGCTTTCAAGATACGGAGCTCTGTATACTTTCAGCTTGGCAGAGAATCTGGTACCGAAATGGGAGTTCTTTTTGACCATGGATTATTCGAAATCAGAGCTGGTTAAATTTCCTCAGTATTTCGGTTACAGTTTGGAAGACAGGATCAAACCAAGATATGCACTTATGAAGGATTGTGGAGTGATGCTGCTGCTGAACCAGTTGTTATCGCTGTCCGGTAGTAACTTTGATAAGGCTCTTGCAAAGAAGATAAAGAAATTTCATGCCGGGAAAGATCCAAATACAAGCAGCGATGAATCGGAGGTTGAAGAATGAAACTCCTGAGCATGATATGGTAACAACACAGGGTGCACACGCGCAATATGAACGCAGATGCAGTTCAGTTGCCACATCGAAGCTACAAATGGATGCTTTCACCGAGCAATACAATCAGTGCATTGTTTCTAAAGCCGGATAATCTATGTGATTCTTCTCAGCTGCGTCTGCAGACCGGAGTTATTCCGGTGTTGTCAACTTTACGTTAAACTTGAGAGCAGATCATGCGTTGCTGATTGACATCCTCCAAATGAACCATCTGCCGCTGTAAAACGTTTCCCTTGCTTGCATATTTTATGTACATTGTACCCAGCAATATCTGTAGGAAGGCTGGTTCTGCATTGATGTCAATACATTTTGTAGTAACAGACTAACAGTTGCGTCGACACAGTTTCAACGGTCGTTCTTTAGATTCTCGTTTCATAGCGGGATTATTAACATCTAAATACCATTGTGTGTTATAGTTAACCAAGTACTTACATGATACATATCTTAATGTTTTCACGATGTTTCGTGTTTACAATTGTCATTGTGACTTTCCGTGCTTATAATATTATGAAAGGTGATGTCACGATGTAATTGATGAAATGTGTAAGTTCTTATATACGGAGAAAATTTTCAGTGTGTCGGAACATGTTTGGTATACAAAGTATCATAATACAATTGGTTGGAAATTAAGTTTTCAATTAATTATATTTTTACACTTAATATACCGATTAGTGTTTTAACACATTAAATTTTTCTTATTTTTTGCACACTGAAAAATCTCTTCCGTACTTTTTGTATGTTACTCGCGCCAATTAAGTTTGCTTTTCAAAAGGTCAGCGCACAAAGTTGCAGTCCTTTCCGGATTGGTCTGGTTAAAGTTGAAGGTGGAAAGACACGAAGTGCATGAGTTGGCATTTTCTGTCGGTTAATTCGGAAAAGATTCTTTTCGGATTTCTCACAGCTCTGAATCAAGTAATCCGAACTTTTAAAATTAGTTATAAAGGTTAAAAATTATTATAGCTTTTAAAATTTTTATACTAACTTCTTTGTTTTTAATTATTGAATTAATAGGGCTGTATTCAATTAGGACTTTGAGAGATTTTAAGGGATTTATAAATTTATGAATTTTTATGGAGTTTAATTGATTTGTAGAGATCTTATATGGGGGTGTATTAAATTAGGATTTTGAGAGATTTTAATTCTTTTAATGAATTCAAGAGTATTCAATCATGATTTTAAGATAGTTTATTAATAGGGAGTTTTAACGAAATGTCCATTGTACTGTTCACTTTAAAGAAAAACCACATTTTTACACTAAAAAGTCAAATCTGGTACTATTTACTTTACTCTTTATTTTATCCTTATCGTTAAAACTCAAAATTTTCAAGCATTTTTCATTAGTTTTCCTTTATTAAAATACTTAGAAATCTAGATGTATTCAATTAGAATTTTAAAGAAATTTATAAAGATATATTCAATTAGAATTTAAATTTAAAGAATTTGGAAAAGTTGAGGAATTATAGGGAATTGGAGATGTTTTGTAGTGTATTTTAAGCATCCATAAATCTCATATCTCACCATGAGATTTCGAGAGAATTAAATCAAAAGTTTATATGGAATATCTACAAATCAGTTAAACTCCATTAAAATCTCTCAAATTCCTAATTAAATACACTCTCCTAAATTTTAAAGGGAAAAAATTATTATAGCTTTTAAATTTTTTTTACTAACTTCTTTATTTTTAATTATTGAATTAAATTTTTAAGGTGCGAATCATATGATATGGACTTTGAAGTCTCTTTCCAATTCAAACAACTCTATCTATTTATCGTCTTGGTCCTGGCATTGTTTTGTCTTTTCCCATTTTTGCATAACGTTTTAACTTTGGATTTACAAATTCAAATAATTTCCCTTTTTGTTTAAAATGTGTTATTACTTAGTACACCTTTTTACTCCAAAAAGAAAAGAATCTACGTTGAATTTTTTAATTCTAAATATGGTATTGTCTTATCTAATTTATTTTTCACTCCATCATTTACTAGTTTCTTGTCAACGCATACATACTTGTGTATTAATTGAAAATTAAACGATTTAGATATTATAAAAATTTCGTAATTTTTTTTTAGCCTTCACTCTATAATTTTTTTTTAAGGAAAATCATTTATGTATTTGGAATGTAATGGTGTATCATATAAATTTGGAATCCCACCAAACATGGGAATTAGATTGTCACCTACCCAATTTGGCATCCCACCAAACTAATTACCAATGTAAATTATTTATTTTGTACAAGATATAAATTATTTAAATCAATTCAAATTACGAACATAAAGATTCAAACTCACGCGTTTTGGAGTGAACACATACGTCTTAACCAATAACGCTACGTCCACTGCTACACCGACGATTTCACAAATACGAATCCTAAACACCCATTTTTTGTCCAATAACTAAATGGGTAAATGTAAACAAATGATTTTAGTAATTTAAAATTTAAATTTTGAAAAATACAAAAAAAAATCAGTAATTTTGTTTTCTTTTGATCTGAAGGAAAACTAATGAAAAAAATTTAAAAACTTTAAATTTTAACGATAAGAAAAAATAAAAAATAAAATAAATAGTATCAGAATTAATTTTTTAATAAAAACGTATAATTTTTCATTAAAATAAATAGTATTAGAAGCTTTTTGTAGGTTACTTAGCCTGAGGGTTTATAAGGCACACAACACCGCCAGTCGACCGTTTCTTCACTTTTTAACTCCCTCCCTCCCTTCCTCCCGTGGCCGGTACATACATTTGTCAGCAGTTTGCTGACATAACCGCTGTCCTCTGTTTTCTTTCTCCTTTCTCTCTCCGACTCTCAGAGAGAAGCAAGTACAACAACAAATCGCAGAGACTGAAAAGCTTGAAGCTTTTCAAAGGCGACGATGTTCTACTCGCAGTGCTTGCTGTCGAGAAAAGGGCCGTTGGGCGCCATTTGGGTTGCCGCCTACTCTTTCAAAAAGCTCAAGAAGTCGCAGGTCAACCAGACCGACATCTCCTCCTCCGTCGGTTCGTTTTCGTTTCGTTTCCTCTCTCTCTTATTTTTTCCGTTTCTTTTATCTTCCGTCGGTTGGCATTTGATAACAAATGAGGGAAATTTAGAATTTGAAATTTGAAAATTTAATTTAATTTATGTTCTTGAAAGGGTGTTTCCTGTTCATGGGTACTTATATTTTGTTGCTTAATTATGTGTATTTGCATTGACGTTGATCAATTTTGTTATCTTGCTTCTGGGTTTCCCATTAGCCACGTTATCAACCATCTGGGAAAATTTTATTGCTCTAGTAATTGTTGTTGGTTGAAGAAATTGTAAAAAGATGGCAGAAAATTTGGGAAATTTTTTGACCTTTTGGTGTGTTTTAAATTTGAAATTTGAATTTAATTCGAAAAGAAAAGGTTTTGTTGGCTTTTTTGTTGGGAAAGATATTGGGTGGCTAGGATTAGTAGAGAAAACCAAATCATATATACAGAAGAGTAGGATTGGTTCACTTATTGGGAAAAGAAAAATTCGAATTGCTTTTTACTTGCGTTTTTCGGGTTTTTGTAATGCCAGGGGGAAGTGGATATGATATCTGGAATTTTGAAACCGAACTTGGATGACTAACAGATTACATTTTCTAAAGTAAAGTATTATTTCAACTTTATCATGTTTATTTAGAGTGTTATTTTTCGGATCGGATGCTGTCCGGATGGTTTCATATCGTTTTATTAGGTTTAAACGTTCATAAGGGTTGAGGACATTTGCTTCGAATTTATTAGGTTTAGACCGTTTAGTGTTGGGAAATATCCTAAACCGTATTGTGTTGCTGCAGATAAAATTTTGCAGGATGAATGGGATGCTGTTGCTTACAGGGTGCTGGCCTACCTTCTTCTTGGCGTTGTTCGAATATACTCAAAGAAAGTTGAATATCTGTATGATGACTGCAATGAAGTGCTGGTTAAAATCAACAAATTTGTAGTCAGTACAAAAAAGAATGCAGGCCCAGATAAGCTGCGTGCACCTTATTACACTGTTACCCTACCTGATAGGTTTGAACTCGATGCTTTCGATCTGGGGATCCTTGAATTTGAAGAAGTCAGTGGGTAAGCTGTGTAACTCATAAAACTGTGAGGATATTCCTGTATTTAGTATTCATATTTAACATGTGTGATTCCCTTAATTCACAGAGGCAATGTGGTGTCTCATGAAGATATCACACTTAAAGGTATTGTGTCTATGATCCCGAATACTATTTTACTTAGTCTATTTGTATAAGTTTACTTGATTCAGCATGATATGAAACAGATAGTGCATATGGAAGAGGACAATTTTATTCAGGAATGGTACGTCACTTAAAGATTCTAATGCTTATCTTTTTCATGTCATTCATTTTCTTATATAAGAATTAGTTGTTAATGATTGCAAAATTTCCTCATACGCATTTTCAAAGGCTTGATTAATTTGTATTCCGAACATGCATTTGAGATTGTGTTTGTGTTTGTGTTTGTGCAGTATGATTATGAGGAATTTGATGCCTGCGACACCCCAGTCAAAGAGTATGTAAAATCATTCCAGATGCTGAAATTTTAGATTAGTTTTGCAATATTATCCTTTAATCGTATGTTTGATAAGTATATCTTATTTCAGTGTACTTTCATCTCACTGGTTGGACTTTGACATGGAGCTACGAGCATCGAGTAGTGGAGCCAAGTCAGCACCAGTTATGGAGGAGTTTCATGAGAATAGGCTCTCTCAAGAAGAATGCGTTGACCTAGAAAGATTTTGTGGAGTTGAGGATGAACCTCCAAGACAAGTTAAATCATCTGGTGAAGGTAAAGAAACTAATGGAGAGCAGTTAAAGGTTCCAGATATAGCACTTCTTGGAGATGCTATTCGAGAAGAAGCAAACCTGGCAGAAAAACTTGAAGACCATAGGTTGTCTCATGAAGGTTTGAACCTTGAGACATTCGATGGGACTGAGAGAGAACCTTCCCACCATGTTAGAACATCCAGTGAAGATCATCAGATTGATCGTGAGGAGGTTATGGAACCAGAGTTGGTACAACCAGAAAGTCAGACATGTCCGAGTATAGTACAAGACCATAATCTAATCACTGTAGAAGCTGGCATGGAAAAGTTGCAGAGTTGTACAGTATCTCAAGAAGACTACATGGACATTGATACATTTAATGGGGTGAAGCAACCTAGAGAACTTGTTTGTCCATTTGGTGAAGCAAATCATAATGATGGAGAGCCAAAAAAACTACCCGAGATGATTTCACCAGATAGTAAAGAACGTCAAATTATTATGCAAGAAGATCCAGATCCTCTCTCTGTTTCATGTGATGGAACTCCTGGTGTCAAAATCCCCGATGCAGGTACAACACAGTCAATAAGGGAATTTAATGTTATGTTTCTTATAACTTCTTAATCCTTCAATTCCTATAGTTGTTTTCGTACTGGTAAGGGGCTACTTTTGCACTATAACATACACAGTTGGACATTATTTGGCGTAGTCTGTCACTTTTCGAAGTTCTTTCTTATACTTTGCAATATCTGTGAAATTAAAACCTTCATGTGTTCTTTTGTCCTAAATAAATTTCTCCTAATGCAGGTGTTACTGTACCAAAGTTTATGGTTGTTCATACACCAGCCTCTAAGGAGTTCGCTCGATTTTCTAAGAAAAGAAAATGTGTCATGGATGATATGACAGTCCTGCCTAATGAGTACGTGACAATTTACTTCCCCTTTACATGTGTTAGTTGAAGTGTTTCTGTTTCGCGTATTGATAGAAACCTAGGCTATGAATCATTTCTATTTTGTCTAAGATGCCTGCTCAAATGTTAGGAAGAACAATGTGTCAGGGATGGTATGACAGTGCTGTCATTGATGATAAAATCGTTCAGGATGCTTTGGACTTTAATTATGTTTTAATGGATTATAAGTTGACCATGGACTGTAAATTTGAAACAAAAATTTTTACAGGATAATCAGGAAAAGCATAAATGATGCAAGTGACTTGGTTTCTAAAAGAAAAAAAGTTCCTCAAACTGCCCTTGCTGTCTGGAAAGCCAGTCGAATTGCAAATCTTTGCTGTGATTTCTCAGAGCCATTGATACCTGGTAATTTTCTATCATTATTTACTTTACGGTTCACCAGTTGTCAAATCGTTGCTAACTATATATTTTCAGCTGCTGTTTCACGAGAACTTATATCCCTCGTCTGCAAAAAGAAATTAAAGATTACAGTACCTGCCAAACCAGTTGCCCCTCCAGAAAAGTTAGACGCTCCCGAATCTCCAAGTGTTGTTAGGTCAGAGCAAATAGAAATTGCACCAGAAACCCCCATTCTTCGCTCACAAGCAATGAAATCATTTGGGAGTCCAAAGAGCCCTGATGCTGCTGATATGGATATCGTAACACCTGAGACATCTGGAAGGGTAGAGAAGGAGGAGCCACCCCTTGACAGTGAGCAAGCTGCACCATCTGGATATGCAGAAGAAGTACCATTTATGGACAGGGATCAGGAACATGATTTCAATTTGTTGAATGAGGTATAGTAATGATTATTGTGTTGTGTTAGTACACCGCATAGCCATCCACCAAACCTTTCTGTTTGTGGTCCTCAAACATCTTTAGTGCACGTAACAAGCTCGCACATACCAAATTAAAAGGGCGGAAACAAGCATGTAGGATATTGATGCTGCCACACGTTATTATGTTGCATCTCATTTGGTTCCAGAATAGAACCAGTTCGTATCTTTCGTTGTTCCCTATTTTTCCTAACTTTTTTAGTTGTATCTTGCCTCAGGACATTGATTCGTACGAAGGAGTTAACCCACAACTGGGTAAGAGCCTCAAATTGATTTCATTAAGCTAAACTTCTGTTTGAGTTGTATATTTTTCTCAATAATTGAACCTTGAAACTTATTTTTGTTGCAGAGGGATTGTCAGCGAGAACAAGGTATGGTGGATCGCCCCCCCGGGGTTAAATTATTCTTGTACAAATTTTTCTTCAACATGTTGAACTTTGTGTATACAGAATTGTCGCAAGGTACTTGCATAGACACTTTCCAAACTGTAAAAATCGAGAAGAGGAGGAAGTGAACTTGTTGGAGGTTTCGGATGGAAGAACTAAGAAAGAAAGTGCAAGGCTGTTTTATGAGCTACTGGTATGATCTCTCTGTACTACATGGTTTAGAATGTTCGTGTCCATAAGCCAGCTTCTTTTCAGTTCTTTTAGAATTCATGAACCGAAATTGTAACTTCCAAACATGCCGATGCAAAACCAAGCGTAGCACATCATCATCTTTTCTTTTTTTTTGCAGGTGTTGAAAACTCAAGGGTATGTGAATGTGAAGCAAGATGATGCCTATGGTGATATACTGATCTCAAAACGTCAGAAATGGGACCAAACGTGGGGAGACGACGATATGGACAACAGAGGCACCTCGGAAACTATGTACTTGTGTGCGTAGCATACGGAGTCCTGCATACATTGTATATGGTGCAAGTTTTTGTAGTTGTATAGTCCCCTTGCAGCAAGTTTTTAGTTGTAAATTTAGTGTTTTTCGAAGTTTTCGTTGCAAGAATTTTAGATAGAAAGGGTACAGTCGTTGTTGATTCAAGTTTTAAAGCCTTCTGGTGGACTCTCAGCACCCACCATTGAGCATAGTTTTGTTGAATCTCCAATTCTGTAAACCCATCACCAATTTTTCGGATTTTGACAAATAATTGTTAATTCAATAGTTATGTGAATGTGTTCTTAATTCAGCACCAAATTTACTCTGTAAATCACTGCTTGAAGATTGTAACCCAAATCGAAACGGCCTGAACCGTGCCCAGCTAGGAAAAATCTTGAATGATTGTAACAAAAATGGAACCGGTTCGAACCGTGCTTAATCTGAAAAAGATCTTGGGTAGCCGGTTTTTCACTCCATTTATGGAATGAGACCCACTCTCGATCTGTGTTCGGAGCTCGCGGAATAAGGAATCTAGACCATTCAGGGAGAAAAAGATTTGAATCGTTCAACATTTTCTGTTATTGTAAAGTAAGATTGAAATTGAATGATTCGAATCTTTTAATCCGTAGACTCTGAACACAGAGATTCGGAGTGGATCTCAATTCTATTTAGCCTTACACAAACCTTTGTATTAAATTGAATAAATCAAATAAAAACAAAGATGCGTGAGAAGAAAAAAAACCGGCTTTCATTTTGGGTCCTATGCATTGTCCATTTGTTTTTTATTTTTATTTTTTTGAGTACATCGATATATTTTTACACTAGGGGAAAAGGGTATTCGGCTAAGTCATACAATATGCAATTTTATTTGGTATCGAATTCGCCATTCACGATATTCAAACCTAAAGCCTCTCACCTCCAAGTAAGGAAGAATACCACCAAACAGTAGTACTGAATGACAACGTACATTTGTTTTAAACTGGATGTATAATAAACCGTCAGATCAATCCAACGGCTGATATTAAGCTCCAGCAGCAATAGAGAAAAACCCGGTCGAAGCAACCCAACACCTTGTATTCATTTGCCCAAACCCTATACCTCCGCAGGGTTTTACAGGTCCATCTCTTTCTTTTCTTCTGAGAATTTGAAGTGATTAGATCTTCTCGAGCTTTCTGCTTGTTTGCTTAAATCTTTGATCTGCTTTCCCAGGTGGATGATTCGCGTTTGAAAAAAAGCCCCAATCGGAGAAAACGAAGGAGAGAAATGGCGGGCCAAGCAGCTGCCGCGTTTAGTGGCAACATGAAGGCAATGTTTTCTTCTAATTACGTTGATTAATCGTGTTTAAGTTGTGTTTAATTGTTATTTTCTTCTTAATATGTTGATTTTGTAACCTCGTCAGATTGTGAATTAGTATATCAATGAATGCCCGCCAACTGTTTGTGGAATGTCCTGAGAGAGACCTTGTGTTTAACGGAGTTTGTGCTTTGATTTTCATACAGAGAGCTCTTGCTGGCCTGAGACGCATTGATCTTGACGGTCTGCGGTGGAAAGTTTTCGATGCGAAGGGCCAGGTTGGTGGTTGATGTTTGTAGTTATTTCGATTTTTATGGTAGCATTACTTGTAGGCGTGGGATATAGTGTTGCATTTTTGTTTACGGAATTAATTTTGGTGAATTTTTCATTCAGTTTTTAATGAATTTGAATCAAATACTTGAAGTAATAGCCTTTGCAGCGGATAATGATAACGTAAGCGTACTTTTAGGTTCTTGGAAGACTAGCAGCTCAAATATCTACAGTGATTCAAGGAAAGGATAAACCAACATACGCTCCAAACCGAGATGATGGCGATATGTGCATTGTGCTTAACGCGAAGGATGTTTGTGTCACGGGGAGAAAAATGACCGATAAGGTTTATTATTGGCATACTGGGTAAGTGCCACTGTTTTAGCATTACCATTACTTATTGTGAAAATTTTTGGTTGCTAAAACTATGGAGGGACTTCATGGGATTAACGTCATTCAATTCTTGTGCACGGTCGATCGATCTGTCCTTCAATATGATAAATATATGTCTTCATTGTAGTTGTAAATTTATCACCAAAACAACCTTGAAATAAAAAATTTAGCCTTTTTAATTCTGTTCTGAGAATCTTCGAATCTACTCAGTTTTTCTATGAACGAGCGAAGGATATCAGTAGAATTGATTCCTGATGTTTCCTGAGACCCTCTAAATAAAGTCATATCCGTTGGTTTTGATACTGAATCATTTATGGCCTGTATAGGTATGTGGGTCACCTCAAGCAAAGGAATTTGAAGGATCAGTTTGCTAAAGATCCTACAGAAGTCATTCGCAAAGCTGTTATGCGCATGCTGCCGAGGAACAAACTGCGCGATGTGAGTTTTATAGTAGTAGATTTTCTTGTCTGTTATATTTAACTTTTATCATAGAATTCGTTGCTGGTGTACTGAATTCTCTCTCAATGATGCTTCAAATGGATGTAGGATAGAGATAGGAAGCTGAGGATATTTGCTGGCGATGAACATCCCTTCGCTGACAGGCCCCTTGAACCATACCTGATGCCCCCTCGGAATGTAAGGGAAATGCGACCCCGTGCAAGACGAGCCATGGTCCGTGCTCAGAAAAAGGCTGAACAGCAACAACTGGATGCCGGTGATCCACGGAGGGGGAGGAAGAAAGATAGAGCGGAAGTAACCGCATGAAGAGGTATTTGAGCTTATTTCCTGTTTCGAAAGCTGCCGGTGTATAGCTACCATATATGGGGCTTGATTCACGACTTATTTGGAGCACTTTTACTATAACTATGTTTGATGATCATTGTCTGGTCAGAATTTTAATTTTTGGTTAGAGCTGTCAAAAGTTTAGTTGTCTTGTGGAAATTGGCCGGCATTTTTCCAGTAATAATGTTTTTAGGTGATTCTTCGGATGCAGTTTCGAATTCTAATGATAAACGGTTCAGTTATTCGCCACGAATTTGTTGTCTCTTTGAAGCTTATTCTTTGATTTGTGCTCTGTCGTTGGATGAGTTTGATTTAATCTACCTGCTTAACGATTCTTAAAAATCAAATTCATTCAATTCTTCCACTCAAGTTAACACATCAGAATCATAACCTTTCACAAACAATGCAACCAAACACGCCGTACACGAACAAGAAAGAAGCACAAACGAGTGTCATCTGATTCACTTCTAAACTCAAAAACTCTTACAGAAACCAATTCAAAAAGTTCTAAACCAAAACTAGTACACAAACCAATATAAAGTTACTGGGGTTCTAATCGCTCGAGGACCCATCATCAACGTCTTCATGCTCTGTCACAACCTTCTCTATAAACCTCCTGCGAACTCCATCGATCACAGCTTGCCTCGACCGATCATTTCCACTCAGGCCATCATTAAGTACAGGATCTGATTGGCACAGAAGTAATGCCACACCTGATATATCAGCACAGCACAGAAAACTTCATCAAAAAGAGTTTTAAGCATTGCAATACAACAACGGTTCACATCAAGAGCCTCAACATACTAATCATGTACAGCAAAAGGCCACAACTTCCAGCGTATCTGCTCCAGTCACCCAAGTTCCAATCCCCCTCCCCGTAGATTAGAACAACACAAAGCCTTATCCCACTAGGCAGGGTTGGCTAGGCAGGGTTGGCTCTATGAATCCTAGAACGCCACTGCGCTCTTTTGCGCCAAGGATTTCTGTTGGCACCAAGTACTCAAACCAAAAATGTCCACTTCCTCACAGTCCATGTCATCTTGAATCCATTTCTCACAGTAATTCGTGTTCTAAACAACACATTATGTTAACTTAATCAAGTTAAAAGCTTAAAATTTCATCGCAGACATGAGCGTAACTACATAATATGTTTCTCTACGCACTCGAGTCCGAACTCTATCCTGCTGTTTAGATTGGTTTAAAGTAAATATCACTTGTATAAAGAAAAGAAATGTGAAATACCTTCAGGTGTGCATCTGCGGCCAAAGCTCTGCAAGCCGACGTAGTTAGCTTTGACATTCCCACTGTTGTATACTAAAACAGTCGGAACATTCCGATCAGGGTAGTTCGGAATGCAGTCCGTCGATATTATCTTGACGAATTTTGTAGCGGGATATTTCGTCGCCAAATCTTCCATACACTGCATCAAAACCCCGCACTCGGCGATTCCTTCTTTGTACAAAATCACAACCACCCAGACATCCGGCGGCGCCTGAGACACCTCCCGCACGAAATCCGATCCCGAAATCGGCACCACCGATCCGAACCTTGCAACTTTGGCTGCTTCTCTCAGCTCCGCCAGCCTCTTCTTCCTGTCCAACCCGCCAAATTTTTCACATTTACGGTCTCAATTTCAAGTAAATAAAGCAGTAATTCGGTAGAAAAACAAATTGAACTGTAAGGACCTGTATTCTTCGAGGAAGCGATCGTCGTCGAGATCGGGATTGTCCTCGAGGTCTTCGAGGTCCTGCTCGGATTTCTCATCGATCCAGGACTTGTCTTTGGGAAGGGAGGCTTCGTCCTGAGCCGGTGTGAACTTCGGCGGCTTGAACGGCGGTGGCTTCTCGGGAAGGTTCCCGAGCTTTCTCTGTATGTCGTCCCACTGAGTCGATGCTCCCTCCAAGTCCTTGTACACAAAGTGATAGTCCGCCATTTCTCTCTCTCACTCTCCGGTATTCGTCACCAAACAAGTAGATGAGAAAAACTCGAAATTGATATCTGTGGTTGTCAATGGCGTCGACCAATTTGGGAGTGAATTTCGAATTGGGGTTCAAATTCGAAGACAGAGAGAGAGCAAAACTATGAGGAGAGAAATAGGAGAGACAGCGAGAAGAGAAGGATCCAGTTCTTCCCAGTAAGAGAAAAAGAGAGAGATATCCCTTCACTTTGGGCCTACTTTTATTTTTAGGCCCCGAACAAATGGGCATTTTTTAATTACTGGGCTCTATTGAATGGGCTTAGTTTGGTAGGTGGTTTTTATAGGCTCAATTAAAGTGAGATAATCCGCCCTACTCTCTTGACTATATTTTGCGTCTCACTTTACGATAGCATGTGAATAACTTCTTTAAAACGTGACTCTAAGGCCTTGTTTGATAGGGGAGGATTAACTTGAATAGGAATATTCACTACATCGAAGATATTTTGAAAACATAAATGGATGAGAACTTCTATATTTTGTACAGCTTGAAGTTTAGTCATGAAGAAAATATATCTCTTTAGCTCCCACAAAAACTGATAGGATTAAAAGGGACAGTTTTTGTTTCCATGAGTAATCTTCAATTTGGACAAAGTAGAAAAGTTATCGGCCATTTCTGATTTCAAAATGTCTTCAATACAGTGAATCATAAATTTATGTCCACTTGAAGAGGGCAATGCGGGTTTTCTGTTGATAAGCAATGTAGTCTTTGAATATGAGTGGCGCCAATCAATGCAATCATTTTGTTAAAGTTCTGTCAAACTTCTATTCATGTGTTGACGTGTCATATATATGGACTCACAAGTCGGCTTTTTAGCCAAAATAGTCCATGAGATTTGCATAACTCCTCGCTTTGGTCCCTAAGATTTGAAATTAATAAAAGTGGTATATGAGAATGTCTATCATCAATCATTTCGGAAAAAAATTATGTTAAATAAGAATCAAAATGATAAATATATCCTCAATTTAATAAACAATAGGCCAAAAAAATTTGACAAAAAAAATAATTTAGGGTATTTTTGTTATTTTATGTTTATTTTATAGAGATTTTTCATGGAATGACCAAAATGATTGATTGTAGACAAACTCGGGACCAATTCTATTGATTTCAAGAACCAAAGTGAAGAGTTATGCAAACCTTATGAACCATTTTGGCTAAAAAACCCTCACAAGTCTAATCAAAATTTACCACGTCAACCTATTAACAGAAATTTTGACAAAATTTTAACATAAACGTATTAATTTGCGACATTCATGTTCAAATATTACATTGATAATTTCAATTTCAAATATCGGAGTAGCTCAATTTCAGGACCATTTGTCATAAAACTCCACCTTTCCTTTATTCAACCGAGTTTTACTTATCGAACCGCCCCCACTCAATTCAGCTAAATGGGCGAATCGATCCCCGTGTTTCATTGATCGTGTTTCGAATCGAATCGTACACTAAAAACACACACACGGGGAAACCGAGACCGAGCTCCCGAAGCTTTCTCTCTCGTCTCCGCTCCCGGGTCCTCAGCAATCGGAAACTCGACCGGAAACCATGGAGCCCGTGCAAGCTCTGGTGGCGAACACCCAAGGGCTTTCGAGCTCAGGCGACATCCTGCACCTTCACGCCCTTCTGAAGCAAGCGCAGGAGTTGCTCTACGCCGAGTCGACTCGGTTGCTTCCCGTTCTCGACCAGCTCGACCCTGCCAAGCACTCTCTCGGATACCTCTACATCCTGTGAGCCTCTTCGTCACTCTAACACTTCTGGTTTTCGAATTTTATTCGTGTATTTTTCGTTTTCGGTATTGGATGCAATATTATTGGGGTAGAGAGAGCGGGAACTGTGTGACCTAATCCACTGTTTGGTGATTGAGTAAACGATTTTGGATGCATCTTTTAATAAATTCTACGAACTCTGAATTAAGAACTCTGTCAGTGCTTGAAATTGCATTTGAGATCACAAGTTTGATTGTCGAAAGCATGTATAGCGTGTGAATCATTTGTTTATAATTCCGCGTGGTTACTAGTTACCAGCATTTGAAAATCGGTGAAACTGACTGTATCATGGGTTTGTGAATGCGGTGGCAGGGAGGCATGCTCATCTGGTTCGATTTCAAAGGAGCAGGCGAGTGCGTTGGTCTTGCCCATTGCCAGATTTATCAATTCCTGTGCTGCAGAGCAGATTCGTTTGCAGCCTGATAAATGTATGTATTCACTATTCATCTTTACTTATTTATTCGACTTGCCTAAATGCTGTTAAACTGCACCTGTCGTTTCTCTTTCCGTTGATTTGTTTGGTTTGCAGTCATATCTGTTTGCAAGAGGTTCAAAGATCAAGTTATGCTAATTGAAGCACCATTGCGAGGTGTGGCACCGATGCTGACAGCCATTCGGAAAATTCAGGCCTCCTCGGAACACTTGACTTCTTTGCATCCAGAGTTTCTTCTTCTTTGTTTGTTGTCAAAATCCTATAAAGCTGGATATTCTATTTTAGATGATGACATATTTGAGGTTGATCAGCCAAGGGATCTTTTTCTCTATTGCTATTACGGGTCGGTTGCTCTTTCTTCACAGTGTTTTCTTTGTTTCAGTTTGCTTTCACTTAAGTTAGCTGTTTTTAATTCTTGAGGAAATTACTTTCATTTTCTTCTTGGAAGTATCCTTGCTTTGTTAACATGTTTCACTTTGGGGATTTTGTGTTGCTCAGGAAATTTCTGACTCTATTTCATGTTTGACATCATTGTAGGGGGATGATATGCATAGGACAAAAGCGTTTTCGCAAAGCGTTGGAGCTTCTTCACAATGTCTGTGATCTATATTCAGTTTACCTTCTTATATATTTAAGTTATCTTCTATAAGAAGTTTGATTTACTTGTCCATTCTAATCGCAAATCATATTTCCCAGGTTGTAACGTCTCCAATGACTGTTGTTAATGCTATAGCTGTCGAAGCGTACAAAAAGCATATATTGGTTTCACTCATTCACAATTGGAATGTATGCCTTTTCTTCTCATAGATCCATCTACCTTTAGATTTAATTTGACATCATTTTGACTTGACGAGTTCATCTGTTTGCACTGTAAATTTATATGAGGAAAATTTGATGATTGTTCTTTTCCTGGTGACAGTTCTCTACCAGTCTTCCTAAATACACCTCTTCAGTAGCTCAGAGGAATCTAAAGAACTTTTGTCAGGTAATGCAAAAGTTGAGCGCTGCTCTTTGCTACATGTATTTTCATAAATGGATTGCTTTATTTAAATCCTGATATAATCGGTCATTCCATAGTGGGCTAGCATTTAAACTTACATGCTCTAATGACTTTATTTGGCTTTTAACTCCCTTTCGAGCAGCCCTACATTGAATTTGCAAACTGCTATGTCAGTGGAAAAATTGTAGATTTGGAGGCATTGGTTGACAAATACAGGGAAAAGTATGAAAATGTGAGTTTTTTATGATGATTTCATCCTGTTGTTTTTCACTTTAGTTGTTTGTTGAATCCATGGTGTCAAAGAAAAAAGATGATGCAACATGATCTCTCTGTAACCTACGAGTCTCTGACTCAAATTCTTCAGTCTTCTTAATTAGGCTTTGGAATTGTGTTTTTCCCTAGGACAACAATCTTGGACTGGTGAAGCAGGTTATATCTTCCATGTATAAGCGAAACATTCAGAGACTGACTCAGACATACTTGACTCTTTCCCTTCAAGACATAGCCAACAGCGTTCAACTAAACAGCGCTAAGGAAGCAGAAATGCATGTGCTACGAATGGTAAATCAAAAGTATTAGCAATAAAGTATTGGAATCGCAAATCTTTGTATTGTACCCTAATGTTATCTTTTATCAAAGTATAGATTGAAGATGGTGAGATATTCGCAACAATTAACCAGAAGGATGGAATGGTTAGATTTCTTGAGGATCCTGAGCAATATAAAACCTGTCACATGATTGAACATATTGACTCATCAATACAGAGGTAAATTGTTTGGATATCAATAACATTTTGCATTATTCTTTTCTTTTGTCTGTGGGAGAGGCGGTGGCACATCGTTTTTACCATTTTATTTTTCTCTCCACTCCATCCAGGATAATGGCACTATCAAGGAAGCTGACTGCTATTGATGAAACCATCACATCCGATCCTTTGTTCCTGTCAAAGGTGAGTGAACTGTTTCCGTTGTGTTACTAAACTAGTTAGTAGTTAATCAGACTAATACCTGCATACATGTTCAGACTGGAAGAGAGCGGCATAGATTTGACTTCGATGATTTTGATGGCGTCCCCCAGAAGTTTAACATATGAATCAAGCAGTATCACTCAACATATCGACTTGAAGTTGAGAATGGCGATGGACAAAGATGCTGCAGCACCGAAATTGTTATTTTTGGCTACTTATTGTGCAAAGAGACGGAAAGTTATGAGTCATTTTCTCCCAAACGAGTAGTAGATGTCTCTGGCTACCGTCTATTTATGGAACCAATTTTGAACATGCTTTATGTTAGCTTTTCTTTTGATGAGTTTTGAGCGAAGGCCGAAATTATGCATGTGCAGTGGCAAGGAAATCAACAGATTACATTTTACTCAAAAGGTATGCATATTCTGAACTCAGTAATGTACATTGAACGCAACTGGACTAAGAGACTGGTCATCCCAATTCGCATATACAGAGAATGACCAAGATTACATCTGCTACCAAAATCATCAAGGCATGCATCCTTCATACCATTTCCATTTCTCTTTGTTCTTTTTCCGTTCACAAGGCGGTTCTCAGTTGGCACCGCATTCATCTGAAGGGAGGAAGAAAATGAAATCGGGGGAATAGACGATGGGGGACTGTCGGGTGGAATCATATTGTATGCTGACAAGCAAGCGGAAAGGAATTTACAGGTTACTGAATACAAATATGCCTGATTCTCTCCTCGTTGATGCCTGATGGAGCGACGGACAAATATTACGGTTCTCCTTCGATCTATCTGCAAAAATAAATGGTTTTGGAAAGGAACTTAGTAGGCTGCAATCAGAAATTAACGTTAAAGCAAACGCAATAAGGGTAAAACTTCAGAAATCCCCTAACGACAACGGATTCAAACAGACAAACGCAGTAAAATATTGTCGAGGAAACTAACACAAGTAATGATCAGTTCTCAAGGAAACAAGACATCATATGTTGTGTACCAGAAAGATACGGATAAATAGAGTTCGAATAGTTTTTTAGCTTCCCCACGCTCGGTTGCAGATTATTCACTATGTTTGGATGAGGGAAATAAACTTGGAATTTGGGTAAAAGTCAGTAACATTTGTTCCCACGCGCACTCTCTTTGCCCGTATCCCAGCATTCACAAAATTCCGTCAACTTAACCGCGTTACGTTCTCCCACTTGAACTAATAAATCACGTAGTGCACAGAAGCTCCATAGTCTTGCACAAAAAAGAAACTAGTGGTTTTTGCACGCAGTTCGTCCATATCAAATATGGTTAGTTGCAAATGACAAATACATAAGCAACGTGCACACCTTTTTACTTCAAAGAAGGGGCATAAGGTGCCGGGCATGGTGATACAGTGTCATCTGGTAACCGGTCTATCAAATCAACTACCACCTTCAGGCATGCATGGAGCATTTTCTTTTCGAGTCTGATAAGCTGTGTAGCAACTCGCTTCTTTGGATTCAAATTCGCGTCTTCCAACTGCGCAAGAGTGAGGATATTAATTTGGATTCACCTAGCAATAACCTGGTATCGCAACGAATTTGACAGAGCCAAGATTACCAAAGACTCATCTTCACTCAATGTAGTTGGATAGCCAGCCAGCCGCGTTCTAAAATAATCAGCAAGTTGGTCCAACACTGCTCGTTCCATACAAGGACTCACCTACAAGTTTATAACATCCAGCAGTGCATGTCATTTATCACCATAAAATTTTTGGCCTCGTTAAAGACGAAAGACATAAATGTTAACTTACCGGACAAATTGGACCTTGAGAAGAGATAACAGACTGCATCTCTGAAGGATCTGAAACATAGCCCAGTCGCAGATAGGGAAGCATATCGAAGACTGTTTCCTTTTCCTTTCCCGCGTATACCTGAAAGCAATGAGGCAGATTAAAGAACTAATGCAGAAAATCATGTTATAACTTTCTTAAGGGAAATAGTTTGAAGTACACACCTGAAAAGTTTGTACCGATAGTTTTCCATTTCCTTGTGCAACCATTCTTTTATCTTGGTATTGTGGATCCTCGGTATTCAAAGCTGCCTGGAACACATAGGAAATATGGGATGCTTCAAACAAACACACATTTGACATAAACAGAACCGGCAAGTTATGAAATTGTGCAGAATTTACCTCAACCACCAAACGGTCATAAGAATTATCTTCATCAACAAAACCATAGTTTATAAGCAACTTTGAATTGGGCTGTGGTCCACACCTGCAATATCTTACCAAATTACATTTTAATGACTTCTACACGGCAGTAACATGATAAGGCCACGCTACAGCTACATAATCTTGAAAAATTCAAATAACATACCAAACAGCAATAGACTCCCCTGCTTTATATGGCCTATCGACCACTAGTTGAACAGCGCCATCAATAGCTGTCAACATTGCCCTACAGTTGCTTCCATAAGCTAACAATGGGGGCCCAAGAGGAACCAAAGCAAATCTTTGAGCCAAACTAACTTTCTGTGTCGGAAAGGGGAAAAATATGTAAGCAATCCAGAGGGCTTGATTTAGAAATGCACGGCACCAAGAGGGATGTGGAGCACTTAAGAAACTATTTATACCCTTTTTCTTATTTTTGTGTAAGTTAATTGTAACAAGAAAATATATTACCAATGGAATGAAGAACTTACCTGCAAATGCACCACACAAGACTGAACCGCAACAAAAGCTTGTTTGAATATCTCAAAAGGGAAGGCATCCGTAGGAATGTCATATGGGTATTGCTGAAAAATGAAGTAAATTTAAGTCCATATCATTGGCTACAACAACCTGGTGCCAGTCAAAGACACTCGAGTAATACCTGAAATAGGGAACCAGCCATAAACCAGACCGTGTCAAGCTCGTTATATTCCCTTTTAATTCCTTTGGCCCTTGCATGAACATCAGCCTGATTCATCACCACAAGAAGGTAAGGTAGAACATTTTGAATTACTGAAGAATTCCATAACTTACTTTAACAGAAGCATGTACAGCGATCGTAGCATAAGATACCTTTGTGGGGCTTCCTGTAAGATAAGCCAGTTCCGCCTCTGACCATAAAAGGGGTGACTCCACCGCTAACTGACCCCTCCCTCGCTGACGATCAAGCTCTCTTATATAGGGATACCAAAATGACTTCTTTCCTTGTTTCTTCTCATACATCAGATACAATGCCAAGCATGCCAATTCCGATAATTTGTTCGTAGTTAATAATTCGGCTGCAAAATAAAACAAGCAAAATACACATTAATGTATGCCCCCCATATCCCATTGACTACGAACATTCATTTAGAAAGGTCGAGAAATCGAACAATAAACAACGCACATTACCAAGTGTTTCGTTCCCTAACACTCTCTTCAGAGTCACAACTAAGGAATCCGGCACCGAAAATGCAACATCACCAACCTAGCAATTACAACAATTCAAAGAACAAAAAAAATAAAAACCCATCACCAAGAAACTCAAAGTACTAAAACCCAATGAACTTATGAATTAAATTAATCAGTCCATCACCTCAAGATCTTCGCTTGCAGCAACGTAATGAATGGGCCGGAGCTTCTCGTCGTAGGAAGGTTTCTCCTTGAGCACGACCTTGCAAGGAGGCAGCCCGTTCTTGTGCATCCAAGATTTCAAGTCTTCCTCCTCGTCTTTCTTGCTCACGACCTGACGGTGCTTGCCGCCGTCCTCCTTCCGCGACCCAACCAACGTCTCGGAGCTGGAGGCGGAGCACAGATTTCTCCGGCGAATCGATCTGAGAGAAGGTACGGACCAGAGGAGCCTGGTCTTCCGAGGCGAAATTGAAACGAGTAGAGGGCGGTGAGAGGAGGAGGACGAGCGAACAGTCTCCAAGCAAATGCACCGGTGGTGCGGAGGACTGAGCTCCATGGCGGAGTGGTGGGATTTGAACAATTCACAGAGAGAGAGAGAGGGAGTGAGGGGGAATTGGAGGGATACCAGCGCGGAATTTGGCACCGTTGTGTGGACTCACACTCACAGCTGGGAACTTGCCAGAGGATGATTTCATGAACAAACAATTTAATTTTTGTTATTTGATATTTCGAGAGATTTTTGTCTAAACACATAACGATAAGTCATATGTTATTATATTAGTAAAAAAAAATATTATATAATAATATATGGCGTGTGCTCGTTTTCGAACATGCTCAACAATCTCTATGATATTTCAGTGTTGTATTTATTTGTCTCAAGATCTTAAATATTGTCTTATTTGAGCTTGATTAATTAGAATGATTAGAGGAGGTAAATGTTTTATCTTCCCTAAATAAAAGTTCTTCAAATACCATTAGCACTACTAAAATTCACTTTTTAGGTGACTAAGCATTCGGGTCGTGTGATTATTGGACTTCACACGGGTATTACATACTCTAATACTTAAAAGTTCTAATTTTAAAGGGCTTTATCCAAAATAGTTTTTGAGACTAACATAGCTCTTCATTTTAATCTCTAACAATGAAAATCGATAAAAGTGGTCCATGAGTTTGCCCATCGTAAATTATTTTGATCATTTCGTAAAAAATATGTCCATAACCTCTCGTTAACTGTCACATGAACGACCACATGACCACATTTTAAAGGGTATTTTTGTCAAATCAACTCATCCCTTAATGAGAATATTGACAAATTTTCATATAAAGACCAAAATGATTTACTTTGCATAAACTCATAAACCATTTTTATCAATATTCATTATCAAAACCGAAATAGAAAGTTATGTCAATCTTAAAAATCACTTTAAATAAAAAGCCAATCTCAAGTCAAACAGGATGAGATAGCACACATATAACTCTTGATAAACCTATGCAAAGTGCCATAAGGCCCATAACTATAAACACAATGTCCAACGAGCCCAAGTCCTCGAACTTCTCTTATCCTAAAATTGCACATTCCTTTTGCTTAACTTTGCAAAATAACTCTAAACCAATATAATTATAAAAAAAAATAGAGATAAATGGAGCCATTGTCTTTTAATTTATCAATTTTAGAAATTTGATTTCTGAATTAAAAATTTACGATTCCCTGAACTTGTAATAATGTTGAGCAATAATCATTTTGACTAACTTTGTTAGAATTTTTATCCATTTTTCACCTCTTTAAAATCTTTATTTTGGACGAAAACTCTAATGAAATTAGCCAAAAAAACCTATTGATCCACATTATAACAAGTTCAAGAACTAGTACTCACGAATTTTTAGTTCAGAAGCCAAAACTCAAATTGAACCAAAATTCAAGATCATTGCTTCAATTTTCTCTAAAAAAATAAATACATAAATAGCCAATACATTGTAAATGCGATTGTCATAGCTACTCAAATGAAAAATGAAAGGCAAATTTGATTACTCACAGTTTTCGTATATAATTGTGTACACAAGTTCGAAAGTAACATCTATCGATCAACGATCTAGGTAGAGAAAAAAAATCAACAAAAATGATCCGATTAGCAACCAAGGAGGTGCGAATGGTTGAGGTGACAAAATTGGACTACAAATGCAACTTGGCCCTAAACATATCTCCAAGGACCTGCCTAGGCTGTGGATTATCCGGTCCCCTGTCCCGCTGTCCAGACGTGAAATACAAGTAACCGTTCCAGAAACCGGTGCACGTGGTTTTTATCCGGTAGGGAAGCCTTCCGATCACTGACCAAGTCTGCAACATATAAGTAGACAGAAATTTTCAGCACAATGAATGATTTCTGATGTAAAGTTTCTAGTGATGGGAGAAGAATAGTACCATGTTGTCCAAGCGAAATTGGAAGACCTCGCCTACGAGGATCATCCTTTTGGTCACCGGGTTCTTTTCTGTTGTCCCGCCGGTGATGATGATAGAATTGTTGACAAGAACCCAAGAGCTCTCTATGTGAGAGTCTGGTTTTGGCATAGGAGGTAAAACTTTCCATTTCATTTCGTCATCCAGCATATAAACATCGCCGTAAACCACCTGAAACAGTAAGAATCGAGGCTATAAGGAGGATAGTAGCAGGGATAAGTCATGAACATCATGGCTAGCTGATAAAATCCAAGGACGGTAGATAGTCTAATGAACACGCGATAATACCTCGTGCCTGCGTGAACATTTGAAAATTGGTGACCCAGGCTTGGGCATAAAATCACCCTCTTGACCACCAATTACGAAAAGGCGATCATTGTACACTACGCAAGCCCTGTTAGAAGATTGATTATCACGATTAGAAAACAGTAAAACGAACTCACAGGATTCAAGTTTTTCTGAGAGGAAAATTTTGAGGTCATTAAAATTGATGTCAATACAAATATCAGGGGTAGAGTCAAGAAACCTGTGAGGTCCCCCGCGTGGTATGGGTACTTCTTTCCGCCACACTTTCTCCAATGCTTTTCCATCCTTCACACCAAGACTCCAGTGCTCTGTGCCGGGAGTATGGCGGTTTTCCTTGCTGCCACCCATCACGTGGAGTCTGCCTCTCCACAGTTGAGTTGCTGGAGCATACCTGCAAATTCTCTGTTAAATTAACCATATGTATTTTGACAGAGTATGGCATAGCATGATTGACACAAGACTTAACCAAAATATATACCTAGGTGAAGGTAATGGGGGCAAACTGCTCCATTTCTTTGTCTCCGTGTCCAGCACAAATGTACGAGCTGTAGGCCCTCGGCATTGAGGACCATATTGGCCTGATACCACAAATATGTATCTTCCATCAGTGATCACTCCCAAATGGGAATGCGCCATCTCTTTCGGAGTATCCAACCTTCCCACCCATGTGTTGTCAGTGAAATTGAATATATCGACATGAGAGTGCACCTATAACGCGAAGGCGTGTAACATGAACAACAAAACCAACAATTTGAAAGGAACATCACATTGCACTATTGAATCGGTTTAAATTCATCAGGCATTCGAACAGAAAAGCGCAAGATAGATAAAGATCCTCACATAGTCAATGGTTCCATATCCCGCAAACACGTAAAAGAGATTCTTAATCTGTGCTGAAGCTCCGTCTAGACGAGGCACGGGTGCTGGTGGCATAGGCTCCCATGGTAATTCAGGTGCAGCTATATCAGCAAAAGTTCCAGACAATAATCTCTGCGGAGCACGTTCCTTTCTTTCTTTCACAACTCCTTTCTGCATATCAGAAAAAAATTCATAACCATCCAGCAACTACAAAAATACAAAACCAGAAAACCCATTTGTATATGGGAAACAGTAAAATTTCAGATATTTACCAACTACCCAAATTCCAAAACAACATAAATTACATGTCTCAAGCAAAAATTTCCCATCTTTTTCTTCTAAATTCCCAGAACCCCAGATTCAATTTGAAACAATGTGGCTGAAAATTCAATTCAATTAAAAAAAATCCAAATTGGTATCAGAAAAATGGGCATTTGATGCAATTGGCTCACCACATTAGCTTCATTGGCGGTGGCATCTGGTACAACAAAGGTCCCAGCTTTATCAAGCACCAAATTAGAAGCAATCAAGGAATACGCAGAGGAAGAATAGGAAGAAGAAGCCCAGAGGAAATCTGCAGCGAGCGCCACTCCGAGCAGAACCGCGCAAGATGTGAGAACTGCCCATTTGGCCGCGTAAAAAGGAGAATGATGAGTTTGATCTGGGGCCGTAAATCTTGTCATTTTTCATCGGAAGCCATGAATGCGCAGGAAAATATTTATAGAGAGAAAAGAGAGTGATTGGAAGAGGAGAAAATCGTCGAAGAGGAATTCAGACGAGCAAAAGAGTTGGGCGCCAATGGTTTCCATTCACTTTCGCATGTGCCTGCCGCCCCTTGGCTAATTGTTTTTTCTTTCTTTCTGGTTTTCCTTTTTCGAATTAAAATTAGCCTATTCTTTTATTTCTTCGATAGATAATCTTATATGTGTTTATACCATATTTAGGATCTCGTATTTAAATCTCGTACAAATATTCGGGGGACTTAAATGTAATTATGTGATAAAGAAATTGGCAAATATGTAATAAATGAGGAGCCTTTATTCTATAAAAGGACTCATCACCCTCACAATTAGGGGAGGCCAACTTCTAGGCCTGAAGCCCCCTCACCCTCTCACATTACAGAGGTTCTCTCCCTCACAATCCTCTCAGAAATACAATATCAGTGTAGATGTAGCCCAAACCTTGGGGTGAACTACGATACATCTTGTGTTATTTACATTTCATACAGATTCACGGTCGGATTTAAGTTGTACCAAGACCTCCGGTTTTGTACATCAACAGAATGTATCTAAAAAAAATTAAATAAATAATTAAGAATGAGCATAAAAGCAATTTCGTGTACAAAGTTCATTTCTTTATTTACTGTTTAGGAACCGGATTCCTTCCAGACCTAAATAAATTGAGTCTAAGGATCAAAGAATCCGGGTCATTGAAATTTGATCAAACGGCTACAATTATTATAACTTTTAGAGATGCCTTTTGTTTGTAGCCGTTGGATCAAATTTTAACAGTCCGAATCCTTTGCTTAGGAAGCACAGTTTATTTAGGTTCGGATGGGATCTGGTTCTGACTATTTATATCTCATATTTTGAAGAGAGACGGCTACGAACTGAAGCATCCCTACACAAGTTTTTCTCTTCTCATGATTGGTCTATATTGTGTTTTACTCCTTACAAGCGACGTCCAGGGCCCTAACAAGCCATCCATAATAAGCCCACTCTATACCATAGGCATAGGTCCAGTCCATATTCGACATTGACGAAGCTCAACATTTGGAAATGAGAGCACAATTATAAGGAAATGAGATTCTGGAGCCCGTAAATCGAGAAAATTAGACTGTTCAAGAGAAAGAAAAAGATATGAGTTATTCAAGTTTTTAGATCATTGTACAAGTAGCCAGTAAAATAGGTTAATAAGGAGTGTAAAATTGAAATTAAATGATCCGAATCTCTCAATCTGCGAATTCCGAACTCTGAACACAAAACCCGGAATAGATGTCAATAACAACAACAACAACAAAGCATTTTCCCACTAAGTGGGATCAGCTATATGAATCCTAGAACACCATTGCACGCGGTTTTGTGTTATATCCTCCGTTAGATCCAAGTACTCTAAGTCTTTTCTTAGGGTCTCTTCCAAAGTTTTCCTAGGTCTACCTCTACCCCTTCGGCCCTGAACCTCTATCCTGTAGTCCCATCTTCGAACCAGAGCGTCAGTAGGCCTTCTTTGTACATGTCCAAACTCATTTTGTGTACGTGTTGATGCTTCACCGCCCAACATTCTTTGCCATACAGCATCGCCGGCCTTATTGTCGTCCTATAAAATTTTCCCTTGAGCTTTAGTGGCCTACAACGGTTACACAACACGCCGGAAGCACTCTTCCACTTCATCCATCCAGCTTGTATTCTATGGTTGAGATCTCCATCTAATTCTCCGTTCTTTTGCAAGATAGATCCTAGGTAGCGAAAACGGTCGCTCTTTGGTATTTCCTGATCTCCGATCCTCACCCCTAACTCATTTTGGCCTCCATTTGCAATGAACTTGCACTCCATATATTCTGTCTTTTATCGGCTTAGGCGAAGACCTTTAGATTCCAACACTTCTCTCCAAAAGTTAAGCTTCACATTTACCCCTCCTGAGTTTCATCTATCAACACTATATCATCTGCGAAAAGCATACACCAAGGAATATCATCTTGAATATGTCATGTTAACTCATCCATTACCAACGCAAAAAGGTAAGGACTTAAGGATTGTTGATGCCCAAAATCAGTGAGGACTTTGGTACAACAGAGAGTATTAAGTTTGTGATCTTCGCTAGATTACTCTGGTCATTAGTGTGGATAAGTATGTAAATGGATAGAGACAGGAAAGCAAACACAAGATGTACGTGGTTCACCCAGATTGGCTACGTCCACGGAGTAGAGGAGTTCTCATTAATTGTGAAGGGTTTACGCAAGTACATAGGTTCAAGCTCTCCTTTAGTGAGTACAAGTGAATGATTTAGTACAAATGACATAGGTGCAGGCTCTCGTCTTCACTTGCCTTAACTGTCTCATAGGTAGATGTGGCGTCTTTTCTGGAAGTACGCTTTCTCCATCCAGGGGTGGTATCTTTAACTGGTGGAGATGCACAAGGTAATGTATCAATTTCACTTGAAGCTTACTTGTAGTTTCAGGCTTGGTCAAGCGCGATACAAACCATGTAGTAGGAGTCCCCCCAAGTCGCCGAGCTAGGGGATCTGCTGAAAGAGGTGACAGACAAGGTAAGCAATCAGAGCTCCAAGCAATCAGTCCCAGATCAGAAGTTTGATTTCGAGTTCCGGCTGATTGTTCTCATTCTCCCTATCTTGCAGGCAGCATGAAGGATAAAGAGAAGAAAATGAGAATAGATGATATGAGATACTTTTGCTTTTGAAGAAGTAACTTTCCACAGGCTTATTCTTGAACTGGGCTGGAGGATTTTCTGGTTTCCTCCAGAGTATAAGGCCGACTGAAGAATTTGAGGGTCAAAACACGTCCATCAAATCTAGAGTACGTTCGACCCTGCTGATATGGGATGCTTTTGCTGTTGACAAAGTAGTGGATGTATCGGCACGTGTTCTGTTACGCTTGTCTCCACATGCTTCCTTGTATCATTCTCACTTTCTCTATCTGTTACTCAGGCAAATGTGGTATCTTCTCTGGAAGCATAAGATGTTGAAGATGGGTACTCGAGAGCAATGCCAGGTAAGTAATCAGATAAGGGGTTCCAGGCAGTCAGTTCCTGACTAGAAGCTTGATTCCAAGTGGTGATTGATTGCTCTTTTTCTCCTTGTCTTGCAGGTAAGAACAAGGTCAAAGGAAAAGACAGGGAAAAAGCATGATATGGGATACTCTTGCTTTTAACCCTGATGATATGAGATATTCTTGCTCTTGTGTAGCTTGTTTGCAGAGGTATTATCGGGGGGAAAGAAAGCTGAGTATTTCGAGAGGCTTCGTTGGGAGTTCCCTCTCATATATGAGGAAGGGTTGGGCATTTTTGCATGTCTGCCTGTCCGTTGAGGATGGAGGTCGACATATATAGGAGTTTCCCTAACAACAAGTAGTAATGCTATTCCTTTACCCTGCTTGGTTATAGCACGGTAGTAGGAGCTGTCAGCTTCACGTGTGTCAAAGCACTTTGAAAAAATGGTCTGTGGTATCTGGAAAGCTGATGTTGCATGTGAAGATTACAAACAAGTTTTATCTAAGGAGATATGGCTCTCGAAGTTGAGAAAGCGGTGCCTCTTCGGTTTTCGTACAAGCAATCATGTCAGAGATCTGGCTCTTGAGATTCGGAAAACGGTGCCTCTTTGATTTTTGATAAAGCAATCCTGCTGAGAGTCTAGCTCTCGAGATTCGGAGAGCGGTGTCTCTTCGATTTTTAAGAAAGTAATCATGTTGGGAGTCTGGCTTTCAAGATTCGGAGGACGGTGCCCTTTCGATTTTGGAGCAAGCAATCTTGTTGGGAGTGTTTTCTCGAATGTAAGTAAAGGTTGGGCATGTTTGCTAGTCTACCTTACCACAGAGCACAGAGGTTGACACACAAGGACTTTCCAATTATCCAGCAGCGGTGCTGTTCCTTTACCCTTGTAGGTAATAATATGGTAGCTAGACCTTCAAAATTTATGTATCTAAACTTTGTTAGTGCTGTTTCTTTGCTATTCTTTTACCCTTCTTGGTCATAGCGATGTAGTGAGAGCTGCAAGCTTCACGTGTCTAAACTTTGTCAGAGATCTTTGGCAAAGTTATATATGGTACCCATGAGCTGATGGTGCGTGTGGAAAGTGGATGATTGAACAGTAAGATTCACGTGCTTTCTACTTCACCAGAAATCTTCAACAGAATGCCCGTAATTTCAGCAAAGCTGAGTGTGCATGTGACAGATGCTGACAAGGCTGAAAAAAGCATGTGCCTATTCGATTTCTGAGATCGGCCCTCGTGGTCTCTGAGCAGCCCAGCTTTTGAGAAAGCAAACGCCTCTTCGATTTCTGAGATCGGCCTTCGTGGTCTTTGAGCAGCCCAGCTTTTGAGAAAGCAAACGCCTCTTCGATTTCTGAGATCGGCCCTCGTGGTCTCTGAGCAGCCCAGCTTTTGAGAAAGCAAACGCCTCTTCGATTTCTGGGCAGGCGCCTCTTCGATTTCTGAAGCTCCGTCGAGTGCAGATTTTTATAGAGGCTGACATTAAGTTCCAAAGCACACTTGAATCTTCACCAGTAGAAGCTTCATTCTTGCACTTCTAAGATCTTGATTTGTCCGACCTCTTCTCTCTTCAACACCTTTGAAAATGTTTGGCCCATCCGACCGTCGTTTTGACTTGAACCTCGTTGAAGAGGCAGCCACGCCTTCTCCAGAAAACATATGGCGCCCATCATTCTTATCCCCTACTGGTCCGCTTACCGTTGGGGATTCCGTGATGAATAATGATATGACTGCTGCGGTGGTGGCCAGGAACCTTCTCACTCCCAAAGATAACAGACTACTTTCCAAATGGTCTGATGAGTTGGCTGTTAAGGATTCTCTGGCTCTAAGTGTTCAGTGTGCAGGTTCTGTGTCTAATATGGCCCAACGACTATTTGCTTGAACCCGACAAGTTGAATCATTAGCGGCTGAAGTGATGAGTCTCAAACAAGAGATTATAGGGCTCAAGCATGAGAATAAACAGTCGCACCGGCTCGCACATGACTATGCTACAAACATGAAGATGAAGCTTGACCAGATGAAGGAATCTGATGGTCAGGTTTTACTTGATCATCAGCAGTTTGTAGGTTTGTTCCAAAGGCATTTATTATCTTCGTCTTCTAGGGCTGTACCGCGTACTGAAGCTCCAAATGATCAACCTTCGATGCCTCCTCCTTCTAGGGTTCTGTCCAGTACTGAGGCTCTGAATGATCCCCCTCCGATGCCTTTTCTTTCTGGGGCTCTACCGACTGCTGAGACTTCTCCTAAGCAACCTTTGTGAAGGCTCCCTCTTGTTTGTTTATTTTGACTCATGTATATGTACATATTTGTAACTTATCGGAGATATTAATAAATAAGTTTTGCTTCATTTCAACGTATTGTGTTAAATACACCAAAGCCTTCTTCACTGAGTGGGGTCGACTATATGAATCTTAGAACGCCATTATGCTGGGTCATGTGTCATGTCCTCCGTTAGATCCAAATACTCTAAGTCTTTTCTTATAGTCTCTTCCAAAGTTTTCCTAGGTCTTTCTCTACCCCTCCGGCCCTAAACCTCTGTCCCGTAGTCGCATCTTCTAACCTGAGCGTCAGTAGGCCTTCTTTGCACATGTCCAAACCACCGTAACTGATTTTCTCTCAATTTTCTTACAATTTCGGCTACTCCTACTTTACCTCGGATATCCTCATTCCTAATCTTATCCTTTCTCGTGTGCCCACACATCCAACAAAGCATCCTCATCTCCGTTACACCCATTTTGTGTACGTGTTGATGCTTCACCGCCCAACATTCTGTGCCATACAGCATCGCCGTCCTTATTGATGTCCTATAAAATTTTCCCTTGAGCTTCAGTGGCGTACGGCGGTCACACAACACGCCGGATACACTCTTCCACTTCATCCATCCAGCTTGTATTCTATGGTTAAGATCTCCATCTAATTCTCCGTTCTTTTGAAAGATAGATCATAAGTAGCGAAAACGATCGCTCTTTGGTATTTCTTGATCTTTGATCCTCACCCCTAACTCATTTTGGCCTCCATTTGCACTGAACTTGCACTCCATATATTCTGTCTTTGATCGGCTTAGGTGAAGACCTTTAGATTCCAGCACTTCTCTCCAAAGGTTAAGCTTCGCATTTACCTATTCCTAAGTTTCATCTATCAACACTATATCGTCTGCGAAAGGCATACACCAAGGAATATCATCTTGAATATGTCATGTTAACTCATCCATTACCAACGCAAAAAGGTAAGGACTTAAGGATGAGCCTTGATGTAATCCTACAGTTATGGGGAAGCTTTCGGTTTGTCCTTCATGAGTTCTTACGGCAGTCTTTGCTCCTTCATACATATCCTTTATAGCTTGGATATATGCTACTCGTACTCCTTTTTTCTCTAAAATCCTCCAAATAATGTCTCTTGGGACCCTATCATACGCTTTTTCCAAATCTATAAAAACCATGTGTAAATCTTTTTCCCATCTCTATATCTTTCCATCAATCTTTGTAAGAGATAGATTGCCTCCATGGTTGAGCGCCCTGACATGAACCCGAATTGGTTGTCTGAAACCCGTGTCTCTTGCCTTAATCTATGCTCAATGACTCTCTCCCAGAGCTTCATTGTATGACTCATTAGCTTAATACCCCTATAGTTCATGCAATTTTGTACGTTGCCCTTATTCTTGTAGATAGGCACCAAAGTGCTCTTTCGCCACTCAGTTGGCATCTTCTTCGTTTTCAAAATCCTATTGAAAGGGTCAGTGAGCCATGCTATAACTGTCTCTCCCAAGACTTTCCACACTTCGATCAGTATATCGTCTGGGCCCACTGCTTTTCTATGTTTCATCTTCTTCAAAGCTACAACCACTTCTTCCTTCCTGATTCGACGATAAAAGGAGTAGTTTCTACACTCTTCTGAGTTACTCAACTCCCCTAAAGAAGTACTCCTTTCATGTCCTTCATTGAAAAGATTATGAAAATAACATCTCCATCTATCTTTGACCGCATTCTCTATAGCAAGAACCTTTCCACCCTCATCCTTGATGCACCTCACTTGGTTTAGGTCCATTGTCTTCTTTTCCCTTGCTCTAGCTAGTTTATAGATATCCAACTCTCATTCTTTGGTATCTAGTCGCTTATACATGTCGTCATAAGCCGCTAACTTAGCTTCTCTCATAGCTTTCTTCGCCTCTTGCTTCGCTCTTCTATACCTTTCACCATTTTCATCGGTCATGTCCTTGTATAAGGCTTTACAACATTCCTTCTTAGCCTTCACCTTTGTTTGTACCTCCTCATTCTACCACCAAGATTCCTTTTGGTGTGGGGCAAAGCCCTTGGACTCTCCTAATACCTCTTTTGCTACTTTTCGGATACAACTAGCCATGGAATCCCACATTTGGCTAGCTTTCCCCTCTCTATCCCACCCACACTGGGTGATTACTTTCTCTTTGAAAATTGCTTGTTTTTCTCCTTTTAGATTCCACCATCTAGTCCTTGGGCACTTCCAAGTCTTGTTCTTTTTTCTCACTCTTTTGATATGTACATCCATCACCAACAAGCGATGTTGATTAGCCAAGCTCTCTCCCGGTATAACTTTGCAATCCTTACAAGTTATACGATCCCCTTTCCTCATTAGAAGAAAAATCTATTTGTGTTTTTGACGACCCACTCTTGTAGGTGATCACATGTTCTTCTCTCTTCTTAAAGAAGGTGTTGGCTAAGAAGAGATCATATGTCATTGCAAAATCCAAGATAGCTTCCCCATCCTCATTTTTCTCCCCAAAACCATGGCTACCATGAAAACCTCTATAGTTGCCTGTCTCCCTGCCCACGTGTCCATTTAAATCTCCTCCTATAAATAACTTATCCGTCTGGGCAATTCCTTGCACCAAGTCTCCAAGGTCTTCCCAAAATTTCTCCTTCGAACTCGTATCCAACCCTACTTGAGGTGCGTACGCACTAATGACATTGATGAGTTCTTGTCCTATTACAATATTGATTGTCATGATTCTATATCCTACCATCTTGACATCTACAACATCTTGTGTCAAGGTCTTGTCCACGATGATGCCAACACCGTTTCTTGTTCTACTTGTACCCGAATACCAAAGTTTAAACCCTGAGTTTTCTAGATCCTTTGCCTTAAGACCAACCCACTTAGTTTCTTGTAGGCACATAATATTTATCCTTCTCCTCACAATAACTTCCACTACTTCCATAGATTTTCCCGTTAAGGTTCCTATATTCCACGTTCCTAAACGCATTCTACTCTCTTGAACTCTACCCTTCTGTCCTAGCTTCTTCACCCTCCCTCGTCCAATAGGATCAAAGTACTTCTTTTGTGTGTCATGTGTAAAGTTGATAGGAGCATATGCTCCCAAACAACTTTGAGTTGAGTCGTTCGAAAAGAAGTTTCTATGGCCCCCTTGCTCATTTAACACTGCATCCGGGTGCCGATGGAGATACAGCGACCCTTGCTCACTTATCACTGTGCTCGGACCACACAGCGCGCCACTTACGGGTGACGCCCTATCTTTAGCACGATTTCGTTCTGGATTCATTTTCATAAGGATTCGACGTAACTGTAGAGTGCCGGATATCGACTACCTGACGTCCTCCCCCTCCTCCTTTACTCGGACTTGGGACCGGCCATGTAAGTGTCAATCCCAATTATAATTCGAAAATGACCGTCTCTCAAGTGAAACGAAGGCTTGTGGCCGAAAAACAGGAAACCGTGGCGCGGAATTAACCAACCATTACGAAAAAAGCCCAGCCCAAAAACAGAACCCTCCGGGTCCCACAAATGGGCCAATCAGCCCACCAGAACCAATCACGCTACAACGAAAGAGATTAGAGAGAGAGAGAGAGAGAGGGCGTGTGGTAAAAAGGCGTCGTTCCCCATTTTCTTAAGGTCTTCAGCTGCTTCTTCCTCTCCTTCTTCCTTTGGATCTCCGAGCTCCGGCAGCTCCTTGACCTTCCCATCCCGGAACCCAATCGCCGTCCGACTGTGAGTTCGTTCAATCTCTCCCTCTCTTTCTCTTTCATTTTTCTGATTCCCTCAACCCTCCTCAGATCTGCGCAATCCTTTCGACTTAGGGTTCGTATCTGTTTGTATTTATGCTTTGATATCTGTTGCGCCGGTCAAATTTTTTAACTTTTGTGATTGTTCCAATCGAGAAATGGTAGTCGATTACGAGTATCAGTAAGATAAGCTTACGATTGAAAATTTGATTTCCGTTTTGCGCCGGGATTCTGTTTCGATGATTGATCTTATGGTTGTTTTATTCATATTAATGATTTGAATTATTTTGTAGACTTGTTTTTGTTTTCGTAATTTGGCTAGTATGTATGGTCAGTTGAGAAAGAGTAAGACTTTTGTGCCTCCCATTGCTCGCTCAGGATTTTCCCGGAACATGGGGCGGAACACCACATGTCATTATACATTTGGAGGGACAACACGGGATGAAACACAACATGTCAATATACAATTGGAGGGACACTTGAAAAGCTTTCCTCTAATTTTATAATGACATGTGGTGTTCCGCTCATGTTCTGGGCACACTGAAAAATCTTTCACTTAATTGGATGCTTTAAACGGATGAGTTGTGAGTTCTTTTTTTTTTCTTTTTTTTTTTTGAATTTATTTGGTTTTGGTAACTGGCAGGAATATTGACTAAAATGGCTGGAGGAGCGATCCGCCAGTTATTGAGGAGGAAGCTTCAGTCTCAATCTACTGTAAGAACCTTCGTCCCGCCTCGTTTTCCTTTTTGTTTTCTTTGACATTCAACATTTCCAGTCCTTTTTGTTTGCTTAATTGGAACTTTATGATAACATCCAGAAACTTTTGGGGTTATGTTAGTATATCTTTCATTTGTGATTGTGAGTTATGTTTGCTTCTTTGAGTAAATGACATTCACATTTAATGAAGAGAAGGAAAACAATCATTTAAGTATCTCTTTACCTTTTCTTTTGTGGAAATATCGTAAATTTCTGTTCGAGATTATCATGATAATGGTTGTTGTATGCTACTTGATTGCAGGCCTCTCCATTATTGGCTTCCCTAGCACATAAGAAAGATGATGCTGGGTCTGCTGGGGCAAGGTCTCTCAGAGCACTTGCGCTCCTTGGAGCTGGTGTTTCAGGACTGTTAAGTTTTGCAACTACTGTTGCATCTGCGGATGAGGCTGAACACGGATTAGATAGCCCACACTACCCCTGGCCTCACGCGGGAATCCTTAGCTCATATGATCATGCTTCGTAAGTTCAAACAGAATCCATGACACGTGTGTGTGTGTGTGTGTTTTCAATTATTTATTTCTTGTGAATACAAGTTTTTTACAGGATGCAACTAAAGCTTAATGGTGTCAAATCTTATAATATATTGAGCTTCGTTGGTTTTTGCAAAATGTTTTGGGTTATATCCGTAGCCCTGCACTCTGGTGTCCCCCCAAGCAAGAATCCCGTACTTATTTTCTATCTGAAATGTTGTATCATAATGTGGGTTGTTGATGGTTCAAGTTCAATTCTACTTGCAGGATTCGTCGTGGTCATCAGGTTTACACACAAGTCTGTGCATCCTGCCATTCCATGTCTTTAATATCTTACCGTGATCTGGTGGGTGTTGCTTATACCGAAGAGGAGACAAAGGCTATGGCAGCTGAGATTGAGGTAACTGATGGGCCTAACGATGAGGGTGAGATGTTTACTCGCCCTGGTAAACTTAGTGATCGATTCCCGCAGCCATATGCAAATGAGCAGGCAGCTAGGTTTGCTAATGGTGGAGCATATCCTCCTGATTTGAGTCTTATTACAAAGGTACTTGCAGTCTTCCGCTAATGAATTCTTAGTGATTTGTATTTTTTATCTCCCGTGGAAATATCTCACCCATGTCCTTTCAGGCTCGTCACAATGGTCAGAATTATGTATTTTCCCTTCTCACCGGTTACCGTGATCCTCCAGCTGGTGTTCAGGTAATTTCTATTCATATATTTATTCTGAAAAAAATTGTGGATGTCATGAAAAAAAAAAAAAGCTTACATGTTTATATGAATTTGCACTACTATTGCAAAGTGTATATTTAGCCTTTTACGGACCCAACTATTATCCCATCTAATTTTGAGTTTTGTCTAAAATGGAAATACCATTTCGTATGCTTGTCAGCCCTCTGGTCCCTGTTGTGCTGTTGTCATTGCTAATTTGTTGTTCGGCTGTGAGTGTTTGGTATTTGCATCAATGTCAGTGTTGTAATTCATTAGATTTTTTTTTTTTTTGAGGGAGTTAATTAGATTAGATTAGATTTGAACGGTGAACATCAATTTGGTGTTTAGCTCCATGTTGCTGAGAATTATGTTTGTGTATGGAGTTCGTGTATTTGTGGTTCTATGAAATGGAGGTGATGTCATGTAATTCTTATCAACTGCAAAATGTTCTTTGGTCTTTGTAGATCCGAGAGGGCCTGCACTATAATCCATACTTTCCTGGGGGAGCAATTGCTATGCCTAAAATGCTTAATGATGGTGCTGTTGAGTACGAAGATGGTACTCCTGCAACTGAGGCTCAGGTTGGTTTACGATAGAATTAACTGTATATGTAGCGTGTGAGTCTTATTTTCTGAATGGTTGCTCAAACTAATCGAATACTGCTACGTTGCAGATGGGGAAAGATGTTGTATCATTCTTGACTTGGGCTGCAGAACCAGAAATGGAAGAGAGGAAACTCGTAAGTTTCATTATGCAATCTCCCTTGTTGACATTGCTGAAAGCCGGAAACTATTTTGTATCCTGACACGATGAGTCTTGAAAATGCAGATGGGATTCAAATGGATCTTTGTTCTCTCGCTGGCGCTACTTCAAGCTGCATACTACCGGCGCTTGAAGTGGTCAGTTCTCAAGTCCCGCAAGCTGGTTCTTGATGTTGTGAACTAAGCCAACCCGCCATACTTTGGTTTCTTTCAATGTTTTGCTTCCGGGGAGGACCTATTTTGGAAATAATTTTTTCACATTGTAATCATAGGCTTTCTTTTCTTTCCTTGTCAAATTGGCTCGAATCCGAAATTGGTGATGGAGTTGTGACCCTAGGAGTGTCATTTTAAGAGAGATAATAAAGCTACTCCATACAGATGGAATATTTATGTTTTTTCCTTGGGCATGTGAATTTTGATCAAATTTTCTCTTAGTAACAAAACTCATTTTGTCAACCGAAAGAGCGTAGACCCTCTCTATTCACAATTCAATACAGATATCGGAAGAAAAAAAATGATGGGCATAAATGTAACTTTGGACAATTTTTTTCGTTTTTGTTACGGTGTTTTCTTTTCTTGCTCACATTTGCATGGACTGAAAAAAACGTGGACCATCCATTCTGCATTGATCCTTATTAGATAGTAGACATTGAACTCGATGACGTTGATAGTATCTCACTCATCACGAGATTTGAATCTTGATATATGTATCTTTGTCCTTTCATACTAATTGGCGGAGTTACCCCGGTCTTCTCCCTTTTGTTCTAGATGGCTAATAGTGCATTGGAAATCAAGGTCACGGCAAGTCCCACATTTAACATAAAATTAATAGTAAAATTAGCCGACAGACCTGGTTGCAATTACATTAGTTATAATGGTTATAATTTGATCGTACCCAAAAAAACAATAAAACCAGTGGTTTGGCGAAAATGGGCTCCCTACTTACAAAGATGTTAGCGTCCGTTTGATGAGTTAAACGAGATTAGGTTTTTAAAATGTGATTGGATTGATATGGACATGCATAACTTTGTTAGGCCTTTAGTCTCTATATATCCCAATTCAATATTCAAAAGTTTGGTACCATGTTGAACAAAAGTTAGTGTGAGATGAGATGAGATGGTGGTTATTCACAAGCAAGAGATTAATGACTAAGTGATGAGTTTGTTAAACATAATCGAGTTAAGTGGTATTTAGATCAACTAAATCTTGCAATTGACTCATTGCCCTTATCAGTCATAGGACCCACATGGCAACGTTATTTACTAGAATTTTTTTTACAAAATAACTAAAATAATTAATGGTGGACAAATTCAGAAATCACTTCTATCGATTTCAAATTTTCAGAGACCAAAATGAGAAGTTAAACCAATCTTAGAAGCCATTTTAGATATAAAAAAAAAACCTTGTTTGTGAGTGGCGAAATATCATATGTGAAAGAGGCATTACTTTGACTGCAGTTATCGTAAGACAAGGAAACTTTCTGTATTGTTTTCTTATTCAATACTAAGATAGTCAATAAGAGCGAAAAACACGTTAAATTACTCGATACGTCGTTAAATAATAAGACATGTAGCATTTTTGTAGATACTCCTTCGCAGTTCGAAGTCGAACAAACAAGAAAAAAACAACCACTCATTCTTGGTAGAAAAGTAAGAGACGATACGACCAATCAAAATGCACATTGACTAATAAAAACGAGTATGAGGAGGGATCTTTCAGTGTAATCGTTAAACGAGGTAATACATCATGTGTTTTTATATAAATGGTGAATTATATGTGTTAAAAAGTTAATAACTTAAAAATTAAAAATTTTCACCATTTTCATAAAAACATGTAATTTACTATCCGTATTCCTATCACAACTAAAAATTTGCCAATGATGAGAATAGCAACTACCTAACATTTACTAAAATTTTGAAACTTGGTATGTAAAAGGCGATGCGTTTGTCTGTGACTGAGACAGGGGCGCCTCTCATAACATTACACGCGTCGATACATCATGAATTCATGGAAAAGGCACGTGGTCCAGTCCGACCACCCCTCCAATCAAGTCGTACGGTTTAACCAACATCTTGGGCCGCAACCTCACGCGCTGCCGGCCCACAGTGCCACCCACATTCCTCAACTATTATGAAAGGCCGATTCACTTGTTTTGGCTAATCTGGTTGGTACACGTGTGCACATTCCCCAACCTTTCTCAATCACAAAGTAGGAAACCCCAATTTCCACTTCAGTCGGAGAAAATGCGCCGCCGATTTGTTGTTATCGTTTTTGTGTGTCTCCTTTTTAATTGTATGTGTCCATCCACTTAAATCGAAATTTAACATGCTTAAGTTTAAATATATGAAGATGTGGTGGAGACCGACGAGGAGGTGGTGATGTTCGAAGAAGAATTCGATTCTTGCCGGATTTTATTTGTGAGGATTTCAGAGATTTATAAATTATGTCCGTTTATTGTACGTTGTGCAGTTAGAAATCATTTTAAATTAATTTATTTAAAATTAAACATAAATAATACCTGATAAAAACTGATCGCATGATATATGATGAACAGACACGATTTACGAATCCTGTTGGGTTGAATAAAAGGTAGACAGCAGAATGGGGGTTGAAAGTGGCTCATGTGATGGTTGGGCTTCGGTGACGAAGAAGGTGTAGTGGACGACAAAAGTGTGGTGGCCATGGCTACCAGAGTCGTATGAGGGATTTGGGTGGCTCCTATGTTCCCCAATCTTCTATTTTTAGTTTTGATTATTATTTTATTTATTAACAATGTTACTTTCTTAGTTAATCAGTGGAACACGTGTTAAACAATTAGAAATTAGACAAAAAAGAAACACAAAAAGAAAGATAGCGTAACCTTAATCAAGAAAATTATACTTTCACCAAACTTGACTCCACGTGTCCCTCATTGGCCAACATGTAGGTCCAACTCCAGAACTCAGAAATCAATTACACCGCTAGTATCGAAAGAAGCTTATGTATGAACAAGTTCACCGCTACGTGAAGTTTTAATCTAATAATATATTGTCATGTTAAAAAAAATAAATTTACACATGATATAATTTGGATTATGAACCTATAATGACGATAAATTTGTTCCATATCATCTTTCTTCTTGTTTATGAGCAAATTTTCACTGTATATTATATATTTGGTGATACTATTGAGATCATTTACTTAAACTTTATTTTGTTGATCACATGATGTGAATGTTTGATTGTATTTCTTCTTTATTAAATCATTAAAAAGGAATCTAACAATTAATCGCTCGTCATGTGTCTACATAATATATTTTAAAAATATAATATCTGACACATCCCGACTGAGATCAAGGCATGTTGGGCGTCACGTGAGAGTGACGTAGCCATGTGCACAGTGCGGAAGCGATAAAGATAGCAAATATACGAATAATTAAAAAAACACATTTCTAGAGTGCACTATTAGCAGGAAGTGATAGGATTTAGTTACAACTGTAAACACTCCTAATCAGAGCATAATAAGTCTAGGTGCAGTCCAGTAAGACAAGTACTAGTTACACAGTACCAAGAATGTCCTACTATTAATCAATTAGGTCAGAACTGCCGACGATCTCCAGCCACCAACAACAAGCTTACTTAGACCCTAGAGGGGCGCAAAACAGAAAACGTGAGTGGTCAAAAACAAATATATTACAAAATCATTTCATTTATCAATATATTAACCCCTCGCTGTAAAAAATGTATAATTTTCTCATAATCAAGATATAAGCATATATATATATATATATATATATATATCTGAAATCATATCAATTCAGTTCATGCTTCACATAATCATAGTCATATGTATGCCATGTCAAAATATAACAAGGTAAACAATCCAGGTAAGAATAATTTCATAGAAATATGATATGTTAGCCAGAACTCCTGTGGTAGTCTGTACGGCTGAATTCATAGCTTAAACTCAATCTAGCTGGAGTCACTACTATGACCTATACGACAATATACTGCACATAAGTCGGAACCATTGAAAATGGATATGTACGACAAGATCAGGTGAAATATAATTATGCTCAATTCTATTATCTCATAATAGCCGGGCAATAAATTGCTAGTCACCTACGAGTCGAAACCATAATTAAGGTCTATATTACAAGACTGTGCACTTAAGTTGGATCCAATATGAGCATATAGTGCGGGAGGCAACGTAAATAAACAGGCATGTACTTCACATCTCTGTCTAAATCACAATCACCTTATGTGCAGTTTTATGAGCTCAACATTATTCAGTCACATATCATATCATCGATGATTCATATAACCAAACATAATTTACCTGAACTTACATGTGCCTCCACAACACCACATTTATATATATATGCAACCATGAAATGCATATTCAGAATATAAAAGCATTTGGCATATTATTTCAAAGCATACTTTCCTAAAAATGCATTTCTAGGAAATATATCAAGTATATAAATATATACTGAAAACAAAAGCCCACTCACTAATATGTCGACGAGTCGCCCCTGGATACGCTCGTTATCGGGATAAGTCTCACCTATATACGAATTAACTATAAAAACGTTATTTTAAAGCATATAGATAAAACTAGTTAATAACTTCTCATACATTGCTCAAAATGGGTATATGAATATACCACAATGATCTACACAACCTCAGGATCATCCCCATATTTTTAGAAATATTTTTGGACCTCCCACGCGCCACCAATCGCCGGCGGGTGCACGGCAAGACACGCCACCACGCGCAGGGAATCCTGACGGATTCCCTAACTGTCGTTAGGAATATTCCTCTGAGTATTCTATTAAAACCCAACAGAAACCGTCCAAACTAACTGACGTCATGAGAATATTCCGTCAAACTTGACGGAATATTATTCCATCTCCTACCTCCAGCTTCGGCAACCGTCGCCGGCGCTGGAAACTGGGCAATTTTTTCAAACTCCTTAATCTCGCTCATTTCTTCACCATTTTTCATGCAATTTATACCAAAATGAAGCTAGGGACATCTACAATCACGTTATACCATTTTAAAGCTCTAAAAGTCACGGGATCTCACCGGAGAATTCCAAGAAAAACCGGTTAAACTTCGTCCACACGATCCCGACGTCTAAAACCTTCAAACAAAGCACTCCGAGCTTCCTTGGGACTTCACTAAGCTTCATACAAGCTTGAAATTTCTAAAAACACGAGATTTAACGTTTGCATAACAGTACCCCCAATCGGGGTTATGGTTTCGACGTGAAAACGAAGTTGTCCTTACCTGAAAATGGTCTAGATGTGTTCCTGAGTTTGCAAGGAACACAATGGTACCTTCAACGTCCTTGATCCGTCACCATTCAACGGGTTTTGGTGTTGTCCGTACATAATGCCGAGAGGGAGAGAGAGAGTGAAACTGAGAGAAAGAATAGAGAGAGCACGGGAGAGTGAGAGAGAGAAATGTATGGATGTGTGTGGTCCAAACATGCACACCAATCACAATTCTTTAATCTTTTAGTTCTAATTGGGTAGAATTAGTTAGAAATAGAACCAATTGACCCAATTTCTTAATCCAAAACACAAACACACATCCAATGCTCGAGGGTAAATCCGTTTTTTCACAACCACGATAATTAATCCTCGGGACGGCCTATGACAATATCTCTAACTTATTTCTTTATATTGTATGTATTAACATATGTACTTGTTTTTAATTTAACTTATAAAGAGTTTTGATCACAAATGGTCATTGAAATTGATCAACCCCCATCAAGCTGGTCTATAAAATTGAAAATCAATCAATGTAGTCCTTGAAAATTGATGCTGCATATCAACGTGGTCCTTTCGTTACAATTCTGTTAAAATTTATGTTATGTGCTTATGTGTCACATAAATGGGTTCCACAAGTCTAATTAAATATTATTATAAAATTAAAAAATAATTTTTTATGTCAAAATAAAAAAAAAGTAAAAAAAAAATCTCGATCATCTTCGTTGAGCAAGTTTGGTTGCCATGGCAGCCCTGCCCACCAATTCTCCATTTTTGGCACTCAATCCATTCAAACATAATATACCACGATAGAAATCGAGTCGAACCAAACAATTTTATTTGTTTCTGACTCCAGCGTCGCTGACACCCACCTTCTCCCTACCATATCCTAGGATCTACCGCCGCACCCGAGGCCTAGATTGACGGCCCCACACCAATCTTTCCAACGAGTACCACAAGATTTGGGCAAAAACCTGCCGCACCCATGGGATTTTTTGCTTTGGCTGGTAGTGGGAAGGGCTGCCATGGTAGCCAAACCTGCGCGAGGAAGACAACGGAAGAAAAATATATATTTATTTTTATTTTTATTTTGACATAAAAAAATATTATTTATTATTATCTAAATATTTTTAATATAGATGTTAATATTTAATTAGATTTGTGGGATCCACTTATGTGACACATAAGTACATAACAGAAATTTTAACGGAATTGTAATGGAATGATCACATTGATTTGCAACATCCATTTTCAGGGACTATATTGATTGATTTTCAATTTCAGGGACCATCTTGATGGGATGGTTCAGTTTCAGAGCTCATTTGTAATAAAAACCCAACTTATAAATAAGACATACCAATTGTTTTATGGTTAACACTGATTAAACACGTAGAATAATATATACTACACGTGTTATGAGTTATAAAAAAAAGTAAAATACGTTACATTACGCGGTACATTACACGATACGTCTTTAAATTATAAGACATGTGGCATTTCTGTAGGTACTCCTTCGCGGTTCGAAGTCGAACAAACAAGAAAAAAACAACCACTCATTCTTTGTAGGATAGCAACATCCTAACATTTACTAAAATTTTGAAACTTGGTATATAAAGGGCGATGCGTTTGTCTGGGAATGAGACCGGGGCACCTCTCATAACATTACACGCGTCGATACATCATGAATTCATGGAAAAGGCACGTGGTCCACTCCGACCACCCCTCCAATCACGTCGTACGGTTTAACCAACGTCTTGGGCAGCAACCTCACGCGCTGCCGGCCCACAGTGCCACCCACATTCCTCAACTATTCTGACACGCCATTTTACTTGTTTTGGCTAATCTGGTTGGTACACGTGTGCACATTCCCCAACCTTTCTCAATCACAAAGTAGGATGGAAACCCCAATTTCCACTTCAGTTGGAGAAAATGCGCCGCCGGTCTCTTGTTATCGTTTTTGTGTCTCCTTTTTAATTGTATGTGTCCATCCACTTAGATCGAAACTTAACATCCTTAAGTTTAAATATATGAGGATGTGTTGGAGACGGACGAGGAGATGGTCGTGGTTGAAGAAGAATTCGAATCCTCGTCGGATTCTCTTTAATTTTAGAGGTTTATAAATTGTATCTGTTCATCGTACATCGTGCAGTTAGAAATCATTTTAAATTTATTTATTTAAAATTAAATACAAATAGTATATGACAAAAACTGATCGCACGATGTATGATGAATAAACACGATTCACAGATCCTCTAGGTTGAAGAAAAGGTAGACAGCAGAATGGGGGTTGAAAGTGGCTCATGTGATGGTTGGACTTCGGTGACAAGACGAAGGGGTAATGGACGAAAAAAGTGTGGTGGCCACCAGAGTTGTGTGAGGAATTTGGGTGGCTCCTATGTTCCCCAGTCTTCTATTTTTAGTTTTTATTATTTTATTTATTAACCGTGTTACCTTCGTAGTTAATGAGTGAAACACGCGTTAAACAATTAGAAAAGAGATACAAAAGAAACACAAAAATGAGGATAGCGTAACCTTAATCGAGAAAATGATAGTTTCACCAAACCTGACTCCACGTGTCCCTCCTTGGCCAACATGTGGGTCCAACTCCAGAACACAGAAATCAATTACACCTCTAGTATCGAAAGAAGCTTATGTATGAACAAGTTCACCGCCACGTTGAATTTTAATCTAATAATATATTGTTATGTTACAAAAATAAATTTACACTTGGATTAGGAACCTATAGTGACAATAAATTTGTTCCATATCGTCTTTCTTCTAGTATATGAGCAAGTTTTCACTGTATATTATATATTGGATGATACTATTGAGATCATTTACGTAAATTTTATTTCGTTGATCACATAATGTGAATGTTTGGTTGTATTTCTTCTTTATTAAATCATTAAAAAAAGAATCTAAATCATTAACCGCTCGTCATGTGTCTACATAATATAGTTTTAAAATATAGTATCTCTAACTTATTTCTTTATATTGTATGTATTAACATGTGTATTTGTTTCTAAGGTAACTTATAAATAAGACATACCAATTGTTTCTAGTCAACACTGATTATAACACGTAGAATAGTATAGTACGTATATTATGCTTTTCTTATAAAAATGTCTTCCTAGATAAGCCAAACTTTAGGCGGGCCCTACAGGCAAACGAATCAGCCAATGGGTTGTCAACACACTTGGAGTGGTGCCCTAGACAAGTGGGGGTTCCTCACCCAGCCACCACTCTCCTTCCTGCTATGATTATCCCTTCTGCCATCCGGAGAGAGAGATATTGAGAGAAAGGAGGAGAGCGAAAGACAGACAGAAATCTGGCATCCGCGGGAGGGGAGAGGAAGATCGTGCGTGGAGGGTGGATGGACGCCAGAGATGGATGGCACGTGCCATATGGTGAGACCGGTGCTCTGGATAAAGCGATAATCAACCGGACAATGATCAGATTCCGGCCGATCGCTCCGAAACCGGCGGATGGCGGCTCTTCCTCCGGTACGACTTCGGCGGATGGTAAAACCGTTCTTAGTGCAAGCAAGAGAGTCAAGAGGAAGTACATTAGGGTTGCAAAGAACCCTAAAAATAATAACGGCGCCAGAAAAATAATCAACAGTAGATCTTCCACAGTAGATAATCCGACGGCTGTCGTCACTCTTCAGCTGATGCCGGAAAAAACAGACTCGAGAGATTTTTCAGGTAGTGGATCTTGGTGTACTTCTGTTGATCCTACGGTTGTTAAAACATCGGATAACAGGGAGTTGCCTACGTGGATGAACCTAAACCCTAAGATGAACTGGTCCGTCTGGAACGCGGACACCCGATCCGGCACAGATCTTACGGCGGTGGTGCCTCGGGTGGCGGCGGTGGACTCGTGGGTGACGGTGGAAAGCGTGACAGACACGTGCATGGATGTACGAGGTTTAGGTTGTACGGACGTGGAGAAACTGAAGAGTTTGGATAAAGACACGTGTCCGGGGTTTACATCGGACGGTTTTAGCAGAGTGCAGTGGGTGAACGAGGCCTACAAGAGGATGGTGAACTACGTGGAGGGGCAGTCGCCGCCGGCGGAGGTTGTGGTGCGGCTGGCTACGAAAGAGAGCCTGCCGTATACTCACCCAGCGTTCAGTTGCCGGGTGAGGCTGCAGTACTACACGAGGCAGAAGGAGAAGTGCTCGAAGATGGTGCCGTGCGATGTGTGGAGGATGGAGTGCGGGTTGGCTTGGAGGCTGGACATCAAGGCGGCGCTTAGTTTGGGTCTTTGAACCAGAAGCAAAGCTGGAGTGGACAAATACGGATCAGGTATATGTTTATTAATACTTGTTTCTATAAAGCAAACTACCAAAACAATGGAAAGAAATGAGAGGAAAGAAGTTCAAACAAAGAAATAATAAGCAGAGAGAAAGAAAAACGCGGCTCCTCTCGTTAAGCCATGCATTTTCGGTCGCAGGTGTGCTTTCCAAACTTCGTGTCTCTTTCGTGTTTTTTTTTTTTTTTTTCAAATTTGCTTAACAAGTGTCTTTCAACTACTAAAGGGTTAATACTGTTAACTTCGTTAGTTTTCATTAAAAGTAGAGTTCCCAAAAATTCTTTGTGCACACCCATCTAAACCCTGTCGGCAAAACATCCTCTCTCTCACACACACACTACAGTGCAATATTTCGGCCAATGATATAGACACAACTTCTATTCACAAAACGCAAGCGTTATACCTCTGTGCACGTCTATACCTGGACAAAATCAAGATGAGAAAAATCGAGAGCAACGATACATGCGGATTTCCATCGTTTTAGAAATGGAACTGAGTCGGCCGGTGATTGAAAGCGAATTGATTCATAGCCTGCGAAGGCTTCGATCTGAATCGGAGCCAGACAATTAGAATTGGGGCTGATGAGGTTGGAGAAACAACAATCTTGTTTCTATAAGAGCAACGGATGTGTCTTCGATGGTTGAATCCATACGAAATCCAGAGAGAGAGGCTTGGTCGGTGTTGACGAAGATAAGAAGAAGTTGTCGGCGTGATGGGCTGTTTGTGGGTTTGGGCGAACCACAAGAATGGATGTGTCTTTGATGGAGGCAGATTGTCTGCCCTCCTGTTTGGATACCATTTTCATTTCCTCCTAAGTTATGTCAACATTTTATATTTTTATTATTTTTTGTCTTATTATCTCTATAAAAAAATTAATATAAAATGTTGACATAGCTTAACTGTGACGGTTAAGTCACATCAATATTTTATATTCTTATTATTTTTAGTCTTATTATCTCTATAAAAAAATTAATATAAAATGTTGACATAACTTAATTGTGACAGCACAAAATAGGAGGGTATGAGAATGACACCCAAACAGGAGGGCAGACAATTTGCCTCTATCTTTGATAGTTGAACCCACCTCGCCGACGACTTCTCCTTTTGTTTTTTAATTTCCAATACAAAATAATAAATTTAAAATGTTAACTTTTTAATAAGTTGAAAGACACGTGTCAAGCAATTAGATAAGAGACGTAAGAGACAAAAAATTTAGGGACAACAGACCTGTGAACTACATTTTCTTATTATGAAAAGTTTTTATTTAGAACCCCACCTATTATTAAGTAGTAATTTTCTTTTCTACCAAGGCATTTATGTCGATTGGAAAACTGAACTTGATTCTAGTTTTCTAAAAATCAAATTTTTACAGTGGGTTAGAAAATTTGAGTTCAATGTGAGTAATTCAAACTTATATGTTCAATATATAAGTTTGTGGCCACTTAATATTATGGTATAATAATATTTTTCTTTACTTGTAAGTGAAATCGTCTAGGCATTGCCCATGACTTTTAGATGGTCCAACAGCTTATAAAGTAATGCCATACACCCTGATCTACCAAACATAGGCATCTCTCCAAACTTAGTAAATTAATCTTACATAAATAAAATACAATATTCTCACTTCATCATGTCCGTTCGCCTGTCATCCTTTGCCATAAATCTTTTGAAATTTTATATTTAAAATTGAACACAAATAGTGATGAGAACTGGCTGCACGATGTACGATGAACGGACATGATGAAGTGATCTCCAGGATCCTCACAAAGAGAATCCTTCACCACCCCCCCCACCCGACCCCACCTCGGAACTTATAATTATATTTGAACAATAAATAAAATAAAACATGAGTATTATTTGGAATTATTTTTAAAATGTCTGAACGCATTTTTATAAAAATATTTTTGGAATCAACTTTTAATAAAAATGCAAGTGAATCTTATAAAAACTCTTAAAGTGCTTCTTAGAAGAAGCACATAACTAGTGCTTCTTACAAGAAGCACTTTAAGTGCTTTTGAAACTCAATTTTTTTTCTTTCTAAAAGCACTTCTTCATTCATTTTAAAAACACTTCCAAAAAGTCTGTAACGTGGTAAACCCTCAAACCTCAACCTTCAATTACAGAATAATATGTAACATGTAGATATGATAGTTATGAACCTTTTCTTCCAAATCTTATATTTTCATTGCCATGTCTAGTGCTTACATACAATCTTAGCAACTATTAAATAATGAAGCTAGTTTTAGATTTTACGAAAAAATTGTAGCAATGATCCCTCAACTTGAACCCATTTGGAGCTACAGTCTCTCAACTAAAAATTCATGACCATTAGTCTCTTAACTCATTAAAACGTACAGATTTAATAGTTGCTATGTGCGTGCAGATTTAATGATCCCTCGATTCAGTTACATGTGCGTGGGACGTGACTCACTTTCACGAAAATTCTAACGGAGTTGAAGAAAATGACCATAGCTGCATGTTTTGAAAAGTTAATGGACCAACAGTTACGGATTTTTAGTTGAATGACCATTATTATAATTAAGTTAAAGTTAAGAGACCATTGCTACATTTTTCTCGTATTGTAAATGTATATTTTATTTTGAAAAAAAATATTATTACAGCAAGGATACTATTTGAATATAATTCACAAAATATTGTCATACATTCATAGTATAATCTTTTGCTCTATCCTGGAGTCGCATAAGAACAAGAAGTCTTTAAATAATTAATTGAAACATTGAAGTTATATATGTTGGGTTAAGATCCTCTCCGGATCTTAATTGTCCGAATCATGTGGATCAACCAGCAAGCAGCAGCCCCAACGAAGTTGTCCATTTCGTTCTCCCCCTTCCCAGCTGCCGAAGATCCATTTGTTTGACGTGAATTAAGACTTGGACATCGACTTTGCTCGAAGCTTCTCCATCTTGCGACAGTACTAGACGACGATCTTCGCCGGAGAAGCAGCTGGGCATCTCCGAGAGCCGTCGTCGACCCAATTTTGCAGTGTGGCCCTGAGGTTCCGTAGTGAAGGGTTGCTGCTTATTGTTGATTCCTGGACGCACAATCTTCTTTCGGACGGCCATGATTGTTTAACCCACAGAATCCGAATGGTTAAAATCCGAAGAGCATCTTAACCCTATATTTATATTTGTTTTCATATATTGGAAAGTCGTACAATTAAATAAACCTCTACACTCAGAACTAGTAGATCAAGCTATGGATTTAAGGAAGGAAATTTTAACGAAAAACTTCCAATACAGTTTATTTTAACTAAAAATTATATTTTTACACTAAAAATTTTTAGTACTGTTCACTTTATTTTGTTTTTATCTTTAAAACTTAAAGTTTTCAAACAATTTTAATTAGTTTTCATTTCTAAGAGAAAATGGATCATCTTTAGATCTCTTCCACCTAATCTTCCTCATTAAACAATTCGGGCTCTTAAGATTTGATCTAACAGCTAAAAACATGGGCCGTTTTAAAGGTTATAATAATTTTAGTTGTTTGATCAAATTTAAAGAACCTGAATTATTTGATAAAGATGATTAGGTAGAAGAGATTTGGAGATGATCCCTTTTCATGGATTTACAACAATGTTGGCCAAACATTTTAAAGAAAACTAATAAAAATGGTTTGAAAATTAAAATAAAAAATTCTAATTTCTTAGTATAAAAATATAAATTTTCATTGTTTTTTCGTTAAAATTCTCAACATTTTAATGTTGTTAAAAGAAGAAGTATTTTGTCGGTCCAATGGGTTGTCGGTCCAATGTAGTTCCTGACCACGTGGCAGCGAATGAGGAAAGGCATTCCATAATAGAAAATTTTCCCTTCTGTAAATAGAAAAAATAAGAACTTTAATGAAAATCTTCTAATATTATTTACTTTAACAAAAATTTACATTTTTACATTAAAAAATTAATTTTAGTACTATTAATTTTATCATTTATTTTATCGATTAAAACTCAAAAATTTATAAATTATTTTCATTAATTTTTCTAAAAATAAACATTAAAATGTCGCTTTTGTCGTATGACGTCGAATATCTTGCCCTAAGATTCACTTGCACATCCGACCAACCACGCGTCCATATCATAAAGCACCAAATTTATCTCTTTCACTCGCACAGAGCTCTCGTCGTTCCCCTTCCCTTCGAATTGTTGCCGTGCGCGAGGAGGCGTTGGTGGGAGAGTGCGACTCACGCGGCATGTGTCGCGTACAAACTTTCAGCGTTACTGTTTTCCAACCGAATTTTGATGATCTGCGGCAAATGAAAGGCGACCACGTATTTGATATCTCGAACCTCCCCAAAAGGCAACATTACTACGCTAACCCCGAGCTCTGCCCCACGTGTACGTCTCCTTTCGGCAGTGTCTGACACATAACGCTCTGTGATTGGGTAAGACAGTTGGACAATGAATTCGAGTGGGCCCCACTGGGGGAAAAGATTTAACCAATGAGATCCCGCGCGTCGTTGTTTTGGAGCTGTGACTAGGAGAACTTTTCTAATATGTCAGAAACACGTTACTATACATTAAGTTTTATAATACAATAGTTCAATTGTTTCAGCGTTTTGGGTTCTGGGGGTTGCTGATTTCAAATCGGCAAGATAAAGAAAGAATATTATAACCCCATTTTTATTAATACCAGCTCTTTGTGGTAACATTCATACTTGTCGAATTGTGCATGTAGTAATTAATTAGTTGAAAGCAATATCAATGTTGTTGAATGTCGATCTTTGACCCGTTTGTCTAATAATTTGACTTGATATTAGAGCCAAAGAGTGAGCCTTACTGCCAAATGATGGGTGGATCTCCTTGGCTCTGCCCGATAATGGTGGGTCCATGTGGCCACATGTGTTGAGTGTGTCCACTTACTCCACGTGGCTGCTGAGTGTGAATTTTTCACGTGTGATAAGCTAATTGGATCTCACATGAGGAGCTTCTTGAATATCCCATATCGACAAAAAAATATATTTAAATTTCTTAACTTTAATTAATATTAATGTCTTTTGAGATAACCACACATGTTGGATTATTTAAAATGTTAATTAACAAGTTAAAGACAATATAAATGTTCTCGCAGTTGATCTTTCGCATGTCTCTCTAATAATTTGAAATGCGTTCTAACCAATTTATATTAAGACATTTCATGTCTGAAGCATTAAAAAATCTCTCCTGGTGCAGGTGGGGGAAGTGCACTGTTTGTTCACGCGCGCTTCCTCTCACGCTTCACGGTTAGTACTTCTGGCCGCCTCCTCTACTAATAGAATCATCACCTGCTTGAGCTACCACTCCGACGAGAGGGAGAAAGAAAGCAAGAGGGAGAAAGATGGTGTAAAGCCGGTTGATATGGAAGGCGGAGAAGGGCGGCGCATGCTAAGATGCGCTGGGGGTGAGCAGGATAAGCATGCAATCATGAACCGGAACATGCTCAGATTCCGGCCGATTGCACCGAAACCGGTGGCCAACGGTGCCGGAGAGGTTGGTAACAAAAACTCGGGTTTGAGTGTTTTGACAAGTGCAAGAAGAAAGAGAAAGTACGTTAGGATTTCCAAGAATAATGTATGTAGGGCGAAGAATAAGGATCCTAAGCGCGTGGTGACGACGCTGCAGCTCTTGCCGGAGAAGAACGATATAGAGAGCTCGTCGGACAGTGGATCCCGGCGTCCTTTAGATCCTACGGTGACGGAAAGTAATAACGATAGAAATAATCAAAATAGTTATCCTGCTGGAAAAGAAGATGAGGGCTTACGCCTAGGAATTCCCATGTGGTTGAGGAATTACATGGGTGGTGGAGGAGGATCAGATCCGACGGTGGGTATGCGGCAGATGGTGGCGATGCAGTCTTGGGTGACGGTGGAGTGCGTGACAGGCACATGCATGAATGCGCACGGTACGTTTGGAAGTGTTAGGACTAGGGACGTGGAGGGGATGAGGAGTGATCTGGAGAGGGACACGTGTCCGGGGCTTATATCGGACGGTCAGAACAGGGTGCAGTGGCTGAACGAGGCTTTTAAGAAGATGGTGAGCCAGCAGAAGTGCGCGGCGGAGATAGCGGTGTGGTTGGTGGTGAAAGAGAAGCTGCCGTACGCGGACGCTTTAGCGTTAACGTGCCAAGTAAAGCTGCAGTACGCGGTGGGTAAGGAGAGGTGCTCTCGAATTGTGCCCTGTGATTTGTGGAGAATGGACGGTGGAGGATTTGCATGGAGGCTCGACGTCAAGGCTGCTCTAACTCTAGGCCGTTGATTTGAAGCCGTTTAAAATTTATATGGATTATCAGTAGATGGAATGGAAGGCTGAAGATCTCAGGTATACACATTTGCATTTGTTTGTATATCTATACATGTATATTATATACATTTGAGTGAGTTTGGTGCAGTCTGTCTTAATTAAGTTCACAAGTAAGATAAACACGGATTAATGGAAAAAATTTATTAATATTTGTGGTGTTGGTAGACAAAGTTAGCTAACAATTTAACTCTAATTTTTGTATCAATATTATACAACATTTTACTAATAAGTCAGTAGAGAGTCCGTAGACAATCCCACTTTTGAGAAACATTGCTCTTTGTACAATTATCTGCTTTTTTAATACAATATTGTTACATTTGTGATCATCCAGTGCCCTAATTATTCAGATTAACAAAAACTAATATTTAAACACCAGGTTAATTAAACTCCATGTCTCTTATACATTTCTTGTTTTAGTTAATTTTAATTTCCTATTCATTCCGTCCTGTCTAGTAATGCAACTTTTAGTCACAGTCATCTACATCTAACCCTTTAAATTAATTGGATCCATCTATAAATAACCATCTGGCTGGTTGTCTTAGATATATATTCTTAGCCAGGAACATGATGTTTATACCAAAAACAGATTAAAAAACAGATTTATATACCAATAGGAGGGAAAACGAAGCGATTAACAAAATACACACACACACACACACACACACACACATATATATATATATATATCTGAAAATATCATCTCTAATTAATCATGGGAAATTCAATTAGTATAAATTGAACTTTTGAACCCTAGCTAGATGTATGATTTATTGTCAATACTTGAAAAAATAGTTTTTATATATGCACATATATAAGAGGAATAACTCCTGTTCCTAGTTTTGCATTTAACAGAAGTAATAAGAAACTATTGTTGCATAATAAACCTAATTGGGAAGAGTACATATACTGTTATACAAATAAGAGACTGACATGAAACGGGGCATAAAAAATGTGGTTGTGACATACTCGTATCTATGTAATTTAAATTATTCTATTCTTTTTTCTGATACATGCATCGACAATTTAAGGATCTCGTTTCCAATAAGTTATTCTTTACATAAAATTTGTATTAGATGGTGAGTATACAATCATTTGTTTTTTTTTTTTTCACTCTTTTTCTTTTTCTTTTATTTTATTTTATTTGGGGGTTGGGGGATTGGCTGGGTGTTATAAAAATAGAATTTCCCCATTCAAGATCAAATCCCCATTCGTTTGCTGATGGGAAATGAAGAACTTACGTTGGTGTCGTTAAACTAACCCCAGTTACTATGATCTTTGAGGGACTTTTTTGGGTGCTCTAGAGTATTCGAATTTCTTCAGGTGTTTTAACCGTTAAATTTTACAATTAAAATATTCGAAATACTGGGTACTTTGGAACACTCAAATTTTTTTTTTGTTCTTTTGGTCTGATAAGTACTTAACTTATGAAGAGAGTTATAGTGTTGCATGTGATTACCAAAAAAAGAAGGGTAACAACTACATTGCAATATTATTACCCATTTGAATTTCCCTTCTTCCGCTTGTTGTTTTATCTGATAATTAACTTCAGTCTTTTCATTCATCACTTTATATTACATGCGTGCATGCCCTGTTAAGGTGAAATAATTGGTTCAAAAGAAAAAGGCCGAAATATATGGATTAGTGGAACCAGCAGGAAGGAAAAACATATATAATATAAATGTTAAAATATTTTTACGTATACTGTATACTTGATGTGATCTCAATTATACAGTTTTAAAAGTGCCAAAAGTTTGAGAAAAAGACATCATATCAGCTAAAACTGTAGCTTATATTCGGATATTTGTCTTACGAAATTGTTTAAGATAGATAGAGTGGACTACCAACAATATATCTACTTAATTAACATAATTAGCAGACATATATGTATATATATATAGACAAACTTTGAAAGTAAGGAGATGGAAGCGAAACTGCTCGAATGAAGGCTCTAGCGAGGAGGGAAGCGAAGCTGCTCGATGACAATGGATCGAAAGAGAGTAGACGACCGACTCGTGTAAGTCACTACAGAAAAATAGACTTTTTGAAGAAATGACAATAAGAAAGAGCGCTTGCACTTGAAGAATATTGAATATAAAAATCATATCTTCTGCATTATTCTTTTAACTCTAAATTAAACGACAATAGAGAACTCACCATAAAAGGCTAATTGTACATCCTCGAATCTCCTAGCTATCCAACCATATGTAGATATAGACTATTTTCTTCTTCCTTCTGTTTGTTTTCTTATATATTTAACTATCCACTGGAAATAGCTAGACATTGTTTTCGTTTCTTGTTATATAATTATTATTATTGTTATTATTATGTAACAGGGTTTAGCTATCCACTGGCATATAATAGTTAATAATGTTTAAATTTTGTTGCTAAACGATAATTAAGTACATTCATTATTGTAACAGGCTTTGATCTTTTCTGAGGAGGTAGCTGGCTTCTCTGGAACTCCGAAGAAGAGTTGAACAGTAGTCTTGAAAGTGTACATACTAGTAAGCTCGAAGCAACCGCGATGAAATCATATATATATATATAATAGAGAAGTGGAGTACGCACTCTTGATTTAGCAGCAAAGCAGCTGCTGATAAAATCCTCAAAGGTTTGAGTACGTACATGCAGAGGAGAGACTGTACTTATTAATGCAGTAATGCATGAAGCTAGCAAGCTATGAAAAAACCCGCTGGTATGTTTATATATATTTTTCATATGCAGTAATGCACACCTTCATATCATCAGAGTGATAGCTGTCCAATAACATATATATTGCCTGTCGATCTGTCTCTGAAGTTTCAATTATTTTCTTAATTAATTTTTCAATTTTTGGTGGATAAGTAGTTTCCTCATCAGCATGCACTAATTAAATGAAAAATTTATAAAATACACACTGATTTGAAACGAAGGGGACAATACAATCTGCTTAGCTAGATAAACAAACAAAACATGAATATACAGTCTGCTTAAGGGATAATTATTATTATTATTATTATTTTTAGGTTTTAGTTTTTACTTTTTGTGCTTGAGATATGGAGAAAGTATATAGGAAAATGGATGAATGAAGAAGGTTGGTGGGAGGGAGATTGAAGAACAACTAAAGAAGAATGAATGAAAACAAAATTTTGAATGTGAAAACAACTTAAAATAATTTTGTGGTTCTTAGTAATTTTATTTTGTGCGTAAATTTTCTTATACATGTCTTCAACATCTATCATTCATGCATCCTTCCTTCATTTTTCTCCCACTTAGTTTTTCAAAATCTCAAACACAAAGGTTAAAAACTAAAAGCTAATTAAATACTAGTTAAAAACAAAATGATTACAAAAAAAATAAGTCACTAATATCTCCAAATAACAAAAGGATAATACTTGTATTTCCCCTTTAGGGAATAAGTTCATTACCCTACTTGCAAATAACTTCTCTTCAGTGTAGAAATTTTATTGGAACTGTCAATATTTTAAATTTGAAGATCATCTTTACAGAAAATCATTCGAATCGGTGATTGTTTAATTGTCCAAATGTATCAAACAATTCAAAGTTGTAGGTACCAAGTAGCATATTCATGATAAACCGTTGAGTTATTTGATTCATTTGGATGACTAAACGATCACCGATTCAAATGATTTTTAGTAGGGATGATCTTCAAAGAAAGATTAAGAGATTGAATGTACCAATTATAAAAAGTTTACAGTGAAAATACATTATTTGCAAGTGAGAAAATGAGCTCATTCCCAAAAGAGAACGCAAGAATTATCCACAGGAAAATATGCCCCATTTTTTCTTCCTTTATTCTCTCTTGCTTGATATTTTTAGTGATCATCACTTCTCAATATTTTCTCCATTCCGTCACATACATCACCCTCCATAACTGACCATCAAGGCTGCATGCAGCCATTGGCTTTCTTCCTTCAGAATCACATCATAATTAAACTTGAAGGCCATTCATTTACCAAAACTTCTTGCATATATGTTGCTCCAAACATTCTTCTCGACTTGTGCTCCAATCTTCTGAATGTATGTGTTCTTAAAACTATATATTATCCATAATTTAAGTACTTTGAGAAGGTGTAATAATTACGAAAGATACAGCGGCTAATTAAATCCTTAACATGTATTACAGAACTTTTAAATGCACCTAATTACTATGTTCAGTTTTTCCATAATTTTGGCCCGTCGATGGAGCTTGCATTTTCACCATATGAAGTTTCTCATTCTCTTGAAACTCTTTCTGATCATTCAAGCTAGGAGATTGTCTGATGTGTCAACTCTCCTTTTGCGTCTCTCTCACTCTCTTGATCGAACATTAACTACTATTTCTTTTTATTCACTTGGGGTGGTGCTATTTACACTCATTTTTACCTTCCACAAACCCCTTGTTAGTTTAACTAATCCTTTGATCTTTGTTTCATTCGTCCCAACCGCCAGAAATTAAAAGGCGTGTGTGAGTGGTAAAGGGGGTGTATGGATAGCACCACCATTCACTTAATTAGTGAAGTGTTTTGTTTAGTTTTTAGGATTGGATTGGAACAAACAATTCATTATATTCAATTCAAGGTTTGTAAATGGAAGAAATGAAAAAATAAATCAATTGTGTTTAGCTTGAAGATAGAATATGGACTACTCATTATAGAACTTATATGTTCAATTCCCTTGAAATAGATTGAAAGCGATAAGTTATTCACCTTCTTTCTAATCTCATTCGAAGTCCCTTAAAATATACGTCGTTGTGTACTTTACATATTGTAAATTATCTATTCTAATCCAATCCTAAACATCAAGCTGATGCCTTAAGCGTTTTGGGGAACCTTGCTAATTAATTGATTTCTTCAATTATTCTCCTTTCGAAGGAGGGAATATATATATTCGAACAATTAACAATACAAAGAAAACATGAGAATATGCGACGATTAAATTAGTCAACTTAATATTTAATCGGAGGAATATCTTCACTGCGTAAATTAATTAAGTGAGGCCACCAAAGCTCTGGTAATTAGAAAAATATACAGATTCCTCCAAAAGCTGTATGATCTATAAAACCTTGACACATGATCTATAAAGTGTATTCAGATACCTCATAAAAAATCTAACCTATAGAACTACGGCACGAGGATAATGCGTTTGGTTGGTGAGAATAATATTTAGAAAGAGAAATTTACTTTTCTTATGTTTGGTCCATCGAACTTGAGTTTCAAGTAACATAATTAACCATTTATTTATCTAATACATTCTTTGATTATGATTATATAATTTGTATTAAAAAAGGCTTCCACAGCCACCGACCCTAGCCTTTGACTATAGGGTCGGTGGCAGCCTCCAGATTTTTGTGATTTATTCTTCTCTTCCTCCCTATTTCTTCATCTATGCTTCCTTCTGAGCTTGTCGCAGTTGTCTGAGCCTTAATTTGTCTCAGCCATTTGAGCCTTGGTCTCAGCTTTCCTACCTCTCCCTCGCTCCCACTCATCTTTTACAACCTATAATCATAAATTAGATCTCGGATTGTTGGGCTTTATCTTGACACCAGACGCAACACTCACAATCCACTGTCGAACTGATTTGCCGAAAAAATTGAACGAAGTGTGGAACAATTAACGTCGGAACAAGGATGTTTTACACACCCCTTTGCCCTCCCCCCTCCTGTTACGTTTTGTGACCTCCCTCGCTTGTGTGGCTATGGATGTTGTGGTTCTTGGTGGATTGATTCTGCACAACATTCACAAATCTAATTTTTGGTTCGGGCGCTCTTTTCAGTTAGGGACGATGTCTTCCTTCGCGGAGCAAGCCTCGGTTACAAATTACAACCCTCGCAAATTCCTGACGCAGGGCTTGGGGCCTCATACATATACATCACCATGTATCCTGTCACTTGTCATGCCATATGTTGAGGTAGAACTGCCAAGACTACAATCAAATTCATTCAAAAGAACTCGCAATCTCGTCTATTTTAGTGAAAAAAAACAATTACGATACATTAATAGTCATGGACAACCACAAACGAAGTACTGAATCCGCGAAACTAAGAAAGACTTTTACCACAGATCCCGCTTTTCGCTGTTGATGGAGTAAACAACACTGAATCAACTCTTTTAGCACGAGAGTAAAATAGTCATACAATCCGAGATGAAATAAGCAGCATTCGACCTTCCACAGATACTAGCGTCTTGCCCTTTCCGGGGAAGAGAAAATTTAACCAGACCAGAGACAAGAGAGGGGTTTCCCTTCTTGGCATGTTTTTACACAATCGAGTACCATCTTTTGCAACTGTTCCTCAACTTCCTCCATGGATGAACAAGCATCTATGATCTGCATCAAGCCAAAACAAATTTAACCTCGGCATAGTATCCACGTAATTCAACTCACCTAAGAATGGTATAATTCGAGAATAACAGTTGCAAACCAAACAATTTAGCAGTGTCGCAGGGTTAGTTGTTTTTGAACAGCTAATGCGATGAGCCTCCGTACTATACAAAAAATTACCAACTTGCAGCATCACTCCAAGATAAACTGTGTACTCAATAATCAGATAATGGTAGCCCAGCCAGCATCTATATAATATATTAGGAACAGATTTCACATCAGTGTTTGTTGGAAAACAAAAGAAAACTTGGGCATGAGAAAATGAAGTTGGAGGAATACGTTTGGCATCACAACCCCACCTATGCTCTTGGTGAGAGTGAAATCTTTTTCCATTTCCGTTCATTCTGTTCCTCTAAATACTTGTTTTAATGGACAACCGTTGATTCAATGTATTCTTTACAGTACAAAAATTAAAAGTTTGAGTAAAAAATTGCATATAGGATGATATGGTCAAGATAGCATCACAACCAGAAGCAAATATCCAAGGTTCTTTAGTGAACTACATGAATGAATCAACAAACTACCTTCCAAGTGGGACCGCGGAGGACCTGATAGTTCTGACCAACCTTCTTCTGAAACTCAAGCTGCTCGTATCTCTCACCTCCATAGCCTCCTCTTTCTGCAGCTTTCTGACAATTATAAATTCATACTTCATATCAACAAGGGGGAAAAATCACTGTGTCGATCTGATTTGCAGAGTAACCATCCAGGCTAATTTGTCAACATCATGCCAGGCTAAATGTAACTAACAGCTCTATTTTCCTCAACAATAAAAGTCAGCATAGAATGAGGACCCTAAGATATCAGTAGTTAGCCATGAAGGGCCAAAAATATACACCCATTATCTATTTTAAGAACCTATTGACTGCAAAATCAATTTGCATACCTAGGAAACTTCTTATGAGGGGCTGTTTGTGCATCTCGGAAGATATGTAAGACCACATAGGTAGCAAGGAATCACCTTAACCATGTTCAATATTAGATATGCAATCACACAGAAAATTAACCGACATACCAAAATCCAGAATTACAAAATATGGGCCAAATCTTCATGTTGTTCTTCCCTAGAATTCAGTGTGAAGATGAAAATGACTACATACCTCAGGTGGTATGTCAAGGTACACTACAAGATCTGGAGCCAATAACCCAATCTCCGGAGCCTGCAAAAGAAACCTCATCTTTTTAATATCCTTATGTACAGAATTTAAAGATCATCAGGGGTAAAACATAAAGCATTTCCCCACCTTACACCATTCAATATCAAGTCCTTTGGCAGATGAAAATGCCACCCCTGAATAGGAATAACGGTCAACGACAAGGGTGGTTCCACTTTTCAATTTGCTCTCCATCAATGATCTACAGGGAAATTATAGATTACTTAGAAAAATGATTTGACCATCTCATTCTTCACCCTAAGAGTGAACTTCAGCTAAAATTGAAGTGCACACACTCTTATAGTAATCAAAATAATTATTAAACAAACTAAAAAAGCCAACGACTATGTCATACAAAATGGGACATGGACTGTTCCTTCCCCTCTTAAACTATTCCTTCCACATTATGCATAACACCAACTAAGTTAAAAATAACAAGGAAAAACTTCTAACTTTACTAAAGTCTGCACAGTCGAAATAATACCCAACACATTTTGTAACCAAACATTGTTCTCATCTTGATCAATTTTAGCCAGGTTCCTGAGAAACCTAAATGCGAAATACACGAGGTCATTACAGATTTTATGTAAATGAGCACTGGGACCTAGAAAAACAGTGCATTTGGATGCCCATGAAGACTAGAAGAATCCTGTAAACATATACAGAAACACTCAATAACTTGTTTCCTCACTATCAGCCATACAACTGAAGTAACTTTTGCTGCTTATGAGTTCATTGTGTATTTTACCGTTACATTGGTTTCTAAACTCATCAGAAACTAAACTCGAACAATGAAAGATTAGGTCATTAAACAAGATTGTCACACAACTCGGTAATCAAAAGAAAAAAAATATATATCTCACTGTGTATTGTCCTGGCATCAGTTAGAAACAAAAACAACAATCAGAAGAAGTGCAATATATAGGAAACCTCACAACAAAGAATAGCATAACCAACCTCTTCTCCCAACGGTTGGCACTAAAGAGTAGATGGATTGTATGATCATCCAGTTGTGATTCGTTGGAAAGATACGAAGATATCATTTTCCCAACACTTGTAGTTCTGTCAGGAAACCGCCACAACTCAGCTGAATACCCTACCCTCTCCAAGTTTTTGACTAGTCTAGTTGATTGTGTTGTCTTCCCACAACGATCCAAGCCTTCAAGAACAACCAAGGCACCTCTTGAATCCTCCTTGCCACCTCTTAGGCTACAGTTCTGATTATTACTCTCCATCCGAATCCGCCTGATAAAATCCTTGTGGGGAAAGTTTGAGTGAAAACCCAACGACCTTCGTACCGCCCTGGCTCCAAATTTCCTAGAGAAGCAAATGCAATCTGTTAGATAAAGCCCTCAACTTCAACCAATTTCGAACAATTTCTGAAATCTATCATCAACATCCATCCTAATCTACTCAAGTTCAAATTTTTCAAAAATGGGTATCAATTTCTAAACATGGCTAGCTGGGAAATGAACCAAAAACACAATAATTTGCAAGCTCAAATTCTTACAAAGCCTTGCAAACAGTAGGATAAGAAGCATGGATCATGTCCCTCTCAACCTACAAACTGGAGATTTAATATTAAAAAGGAAAACAATTCACCAAAATTTGTATGATAACTGTGAACAGAACGTGATCTTGGCTAAAGAAAGAAAAAGGAAAGATTACCTTGAACGATTTGCGCTTCTGGGTAATCAGACTGTCAAAGCAAATGTCAGACAGAAAAGAAAATAACAGTAAAGTAGGAACTTGGGGACCTGTGTGATTTCGCCGGCCAGTACGGTATCCGCCGGGTGGGGAAAGGCGGCAAGTGGGGTTGAGTCGGAGGAGAGTTGCGGCAAGAGGGCTTTGAGTAGGAGGAGAATGGCGGCAAGAGGGGTTTGAGTGGTGGTCTTGATAGAAAGGGTTTTGACTTTTAAAAGCTAACGATACTTTACTAATTTACTTTGGGCTCTTTTTGTGAATGAGAAATTTTTCTTTGTGTCGAGAACATGGTTCATTACTAAGTTTTATAATATAATTAGGTTTTTTTTTTTGAAGTTTTATTCAATTATGTTATTATACTTGATATACCGTATCCATCTCATTCCCAAAATGCAACCATGTCCATCGATCATCTCTACAAAAATCATACATATCCGAAATAATTAAACTATTGTATTAAATGATAGCCTTAGTATTTATATGAAAAGCCGTATTTGTTTATTTTTCCAATGCAATTGGATGTCTTAATAATTTTATATTTGTCCAATTTTTTACAAAAATAATTTATGAACAATATACTAAAATAAAAATAATTTAAATCGTTGAAGAAAATTACAAAAAGAGTAGGATAAAGTCTCTTTGAGATAAGCTTGTTAAGTAACTGCATTTATCAAGCTCTGTAGTAAAAGATCAGCTAAGATCCAGTGTAGGGTCAGCAGAAAACGCATGAGACTCTATCTGGTTTCCCAACCTTGCAAATTCCTTTGCTGGCCATCCTAGCCTTTGCTCTGATCTGTAGACTCTGAGCAGAATATGGTTGCCAGATTTATTTCCCTCCCTCCATGTCCCCTCCCCAAACGGCTTGCCATATTTCCATCGAGGCCTGTCCTTCATCTTGCTTCTGCAACAGAATCAAGGGTTGCTAGGTGGGACTTTGGTGGCGGCTGATTTATTGCTTTTTGTGTACATTTTGGTTTTTTGTATTTTAATTTTAGGGCTTTTTGATGTAGCTACCTCATTTTTTAGATTCTTAGACTATACATCTGTTTCTTTTAAGAATATGATTGAACATTTTCCTAAAATTTTGGTGTCATGTGTATTTCAATTAGCCCATACATTGTACCTAAATTACTAGGCTTGCCATAGGGTTTCCAGTTTATATACCCCAAAAAATAAAGAGTTCCTACATTCTTGCTAACTGATATCTTAGAGTTTGAATCGAAGCAAAAGACTAACGGCTCAAGATAAGAAGAGTTGTTTGTTTTTTTTTTTCCAACGGCACATTCTTCCCATAGTTGAATGTAGCGCAAGTTTTAGATGTTGTACCATGGTCGACGTTGCTATTGAAGTTCCAGGTATTGCTTCTTTAGTTCAAATTATTAGTTGGTTGCGTTGGTTTTGATTGTCTTTTGAAGTCGAGTAGGTAGGTTTTAATTTTTACTGTAGACTGACATCCTCAATCATTTTTTTTTGGTACCACTGTTGAAGTTCAAATGAATTTTTTAATTTGTTTTCATGTATATATTTGATTTTTGAGTCCTCTGATCGGTACGTTTGTTCTTGCTCAGTACTTTGTTTAAATTTTGCTTTATTTCAATTAAATGATTAGATTATAGTTGAAATGGAAGGATTGGTACGCTTTGATTCACTTTGTTAGTATTTAATATGGTAACAATTGGTACGTAGGTTTATCGAGGAGAGAAAACTAACATTTCTTTATAAGAAAATTAATAAAGATGATTTCAAAATTTTGAATTTTAACCAAAAATCATATACTAACTTTATTTAATGGTTAACTCTGAACCAATCCAAATAAAATAGTCAAAAATTAAGTTTCTAATTTTACCCCTGACAACAACACAACACATCGGGCTGGTTTGGTATTGTTGTGCTTTAAAAAAAAACTGCTGTGAGAATAAGCGGTTGTGCTGTGAGAATAAGCGGCTGTGAAATAAATCAGCAGAGTGTTTGATAAACTTTTTTGTAAAAGTGCTTTTGGAAAAGAAAAAAAACAGTCTGATAGTGGGTCTTTTTATTAAAGGAGCACTGTAACTCCGTGTGCTTTGAAAAAAAGCCAGTTTTCCAAAGCTGCAAATAGCAGCTTCAGCTTTTTCCTTTGATTTCAGCTTATTCTCACAGCAGCTTCCAAAATAAGCTTTTTTTTTCAGTTTACCAAACACCTAAAACCCTCACAGCTTTTTTTCATAGATACTTTTTTTTTAAGCACCTCACTCCCAACTCATCCCGTCGTCTGTCCCTCCTCGTACCTCCTCTGGATTTCCTCCATTCATATAAAAAAGACAAAAGTTGATTTTTCCTACCTCTGTTGCATTTCCTCCATTCATATAAAAATGACAAAAGTTGATTGTTTTTTGTTATGTCCTTTAACGCTATTTTGACGGGTATTGATTATTTTGGTGTATGGAAATATTATTAATTAGCAAGTACAAATCATTAGGTACGTAAGGGAGAAGAAAATACTGGAGTCTTGTTCTGAGAGGTAGATTGTCTGCCCTTCTAGTTGTGGTGTCCATCCATGCCCTTCTATCTGTACGGTCACGGTTAAGCCATGTTAATATTTTATATTTTCTTTATTTTTATCTTATTATCTCTAATATAAAATGTTGACGTGACTTAATCGTGACCGCACAAAATAGAAGGGCATGGAAGGGCACCACAACTAAGAGGGCAGACAATCTGCCTCCCTTGTTATGTGTCATTAGTCAATATAATGAAATTTTTAATAAATTTGGTCATTGTAAAAATATGCTGAGGCAATCGCTCCAAGTAAAAACATGCTCTGGAGTAGCTTACATAATGAACCCAAATCCAAAAAATAAAGGGGAGTTCTTCCAAAGAAATACAACTCTAACAAATCAAACAAACAAAAACCGATAGACATCACTAATTAATCAGCAAACAAGAAAATTGTTTCCCTACGAAAAAAGGACACATAAAAAAGGAGCAAATCTTAATCCCGTAAATAGAAAGAGAGACGAAATAGAGAATATGAGAGGAAGAGATGAAAGGGAATGGAAAGAGGAGGGGAGAGATTTTTAATACCGTAAAAAAAATCTACACATTAGGAATTCAATAATTCATATTTTAATTTAAAAAATATCAATAATGAAATGTAATTTAAATTCATCTGGACCGCACAAATTGAATTCAATAGTCCCCATTAACTTATTTTCCTGGCCCACCACACAAAACCAACAGCTCTGATTTCTTTTACACGCTAATCTGCAATCAAAATATTAGCTTTTAAAGGTAGATAATGTAGTAAAATACATTGACGCGTCCGATTTAAAGTAACACTTTGGGATTCAGATTCATTCGACAAAGACAGATATGGTCATTTTCAATTTGCTAGCATTTAAAGCAACACCGGCAATTTGTAATAAAGTGATGTTATCCATATATTCATTTTTAATTTTTATATTTTTTTTAGTTTTTAGTTGTCCAAATAAATGAGTTAAAGAAAATTAAATTACAAAAATTAACAAAAAATGTGTAAAAGATAGAAGATAGTGTGATGATAGCATCCCTTAGAGCAGGTCAATTCCCCTAAGACAATAATTGTCCCGTCAATTGGGCAAAGAGAATTATTACTTAGTACATAGTTTGTGCCCAAGTACATCTCCATCCAACATAAATTGCCTAGACAGTTAATATTAAAATTATTCCTAGAAAAATTAGTAAAAATACAATATTATTTTATATTGTTATATATTTCTACGTTGTCTATGAACTTCTCCATCTCCTCCCTCCTTTTTCTCCGTCAACCTTCAACTTAACACCAATTTAACAACGTTAACTTGAAAGAAAAAAAACCTAGAAACTTAAAGAAAAACAACAGCATCCCCCAAACTATCCGACAACCATCTACCCTAACAAGTCCCACTCGTCGTCGCAAAGCACCTCATCGGCGGCGAAGGTTATCTCTTCGCCCTTTCTGTCTCTTCCTCTCTCTCCAAATCAGAGAAGTGGGAAGGCCAATAATTAGAATCATCTAACTCATATCTCCGCAGACATAACCGGCAACGTTGTTGCCAAAAACCTTATCTGATTGATCTAGCCCACCAACAAATTTATGGGTATTTTGGAACAATTTTTTCTTCTTCTGGGATTTGAGGATAGCCAGTTATTTTTTTTCCTTGGGTTTTTTGGGTTCTTTCTGGAATTTGGGGATTGCCACAATTCCTAAAAAACCATAGAAAACCCAAGATTTCAATTCATTAAAACGTATTGTGCTTTAATTTTTACATAATGTTTTTTATATTAATGATTCTAACCATGCGCAGAAAGTTTCGTGGATCAGCCACGAACCACTCGTTTTTACTAATAACCACAAGTAATTAATTAAGTGTCATATATCTCAGTGATAATTGAGTTTGAAGTATTATTCTAGTGTGTTGTTTTTAAGAATTTTTATGTAGAAAACTCTTAAATTAATGTGTTTATTATTAATTTTGATATTCATTTACGTTCAATGCATGTTTTTTTCAGACTAAATGCATTTTATACTGTTGAGGTTTAAAATCAGTTTTGAAATGATTCACAAGATTTCGATTTTTCTTATTAGACCTCAACATTTGACATTAAATCAATTTTCATATTTTTTCAGACTTGTGAGAAAGTAGGAAAGTGGTCATTCAGTAATGTGACAAAGTGATGCAAAATCGACCCCTATGATATAGGTTGTTAATTTAGTCATAGCTTCGACGCTGCGATAGTGTGTATCTTGATAAGTTACTTCATAAACATTTGAACGTATCCACAATTATTTTAAAGAAAAACTAACGAAAAGTTCAAAAAAACTTCATTTTTAATGAAAAACCCGTTTTAAAGGTATAATGAATAGTGCAAGGGAAATGTATAAATGTGATTTTTCGTTAAAAGTGAACATTACCGGGAGTGTTTTGTTAAAACTCCCTTATTTTAAAGCAACTGACATGATTTTAACTCCTCACAAACCTCTTTATTTTTCAAGTCATCGGACTAACTTAATCAAACAGATAGCTTATAAAATTAAACTTAGCCTTCTTATTTTAAATTACACACATCATCAGTGAGTATTCATGACAAAACCAAACTAGTTTATGGAAGTTGCACGTTGGTAAACAAGGAAACAACAATGTCCATCACAACGTGACTCAAAGTCGGAGGCAAGAAGTGCAGAACTGAAACACCAGTAGGCAGTAGCCGGCGTCGACACAAGGACATACGGCTAATGGAATTTCTTAATGAAGTTGTGAATGTGTTTGCTAATTTCATCAGGCTTTTCTTGTTGCAGAAAATGGGCAACTCCTTCCAACACAATTACTTCTTCCAGAAGCGGCACAAATTTCTTGAACCCGCCTTTGTGTATGAAGTCCTGAGCACCTAGAGAGTTGTAAACTAGGTCCTGGTCTCCCACAACAAACTTCACCGGAACTTTCACTTGAGCCCCAGTCCATGGTGCAGTCAGTTCCCAATTTCTGCATTGTTAAAGCGAATGAAATTAATTAAAACAACGATTACCTTTAGAGTCATCGACACTCGACAGCATAAGTTCGAAAAAAATTACGTACATGTCCAAATTCCGGTAGTAGTTTATGCCGCCGGTGAAGCCCGTCTTGTCAAATTTGGCGGCGTAGTAGTTCACTTCATCCTCAGACAACCAACTTGGCAAGACAATAGGAGTATCTGTGGGATGTCCAAATCCTTTGCCTTTAGGCAGGAAAAGTGGACCAGGATTCCTATATGTTAGAAACTCCTTGATAACTCTTGTAGTGCCCATCTGAGCAAACTCAGCTTCTATCACTCCTGGCTCCTACAAATATGAGTAAGTTGTCCAGTCATAACTCATAAGCAAAGATTGCAATTGATATCCGCGGGTATGCGATTTCAGAATTACATACTAATGTTTTCTTGTTAAACAAACAGTAATATTTTTTAGTAGAATGATAGGGTTAGCAGGTTAGACTTAGATAGTTAGTTGTTATGAGGAGAAGAATCAGTGGAGATCAAATCCGCACCATAATGCAGATGCATGACTGCTTTCACAATATGATAAGACCCATCTACAACAACAATATTTTCGAATAAACCCAATTGGATTATTAGTTCAAATTCGCAGTCTAGTTAGCGACAGAAATATTCATAGCAACTTCAACCTAAAAGAAAAAAATCACAATCAATTACATTACAATAAAATGTTCATATATCTATTTTTATTTTTCACTCATTTTTATTTTTGGCCGTCGGATTAAATGAATTGACGATCAATATACAAAATTTAACAAAAATGAGAGATTAAAAAAGAAATGTGTAAATAGAACTGCTCTTTAAAATATTTACTTTTGAAAGGTAGAAAATGTAATAAAAAAATAATATTATCACATCCTATTTAATATAAAATAACACTTTGGGATTCAGATTGATTACAAAGAGCGACAGATGGTCGTTTTCAATCTGCCAAGATGGTGTAGAAAGTTAGCTCTTTAAAATAAAGAAAAACTAAAGAAAATTGCTTGAAAATTTTGAGTTTTAAAAAGGTAAAGTGAATAGTACTAGGTTTAACTTTTTAGTGTAAAAATATAATTTTTCGTTGCAGTAAACAATATCGGAGACTTTTCATTAAAACTCTCTTAAAATAATCACTTCCAAAGTGAAGATGTCCACACACACTTTTATTTTTCATATTTCTTTATAATTTTGATTGTCAAATGAAATAATTAAAGAAAATTACATGACAAAAATTAACCCTTTAAAAAGTGTGTTAAAGATTAAAAAAAAAACATGTGTGAAATAGCTATACGATATGTTATAGCTTGTATTTAGAGATTAAATTAATAAGCAAAAGCAAACCTCAAGACCTTTTATTACAGTAAAAGAAAGAAATTGAACATTTGCATAACTGCGTGAGTTCGAATTCTGTCGGTAATTAATCTAACATTTATTCTAACTAAATTTGTCAGTTGACAATAAAAAAAACTAAAAAAAACTCAAGGATAATTAAAAATAAAAAAGATCGATTATCCCAAAGTGTATCTTTTTAGTTTTGCGAATCTGTTCCTCACCATTAAAATCTGTGAATTCTTATGTCGATTATTTCCTTTATTCCGGACAAAGAAAAAAGAGTGAGAAGCTTGATGTTCGAATTTATTGTTCTAAATTGAAAGTCGAAAATGCAAATCGGAAGCACAATATGTACCTCACAACTAATTTGAGTAAGGATGATTAAATGTTAATCAAATTGACAATTAGTGACTGATGTGGAATTTTAGGGGCTAAAAAATTCCCCAAAAAAATAAAAAAATAAAAAGGTACAGAACCTGAAATCTGCACATGTAGTAGTCATCGCCATAAGCAGCTTGAAACGATTCGATGAACTTCCTCTGAGGGTTTCGTGGGATGAACTGCACGCTCAAGCTGACCAAGGCTTTGACCCGGTCGGGCCGGAACAGGTAGAGGTACCAAGCGATGACGGCGCCCCAGTCGTGGGCCACCACGAACACCTGCTCCTGGTCGGGTGCAATGGCGTCCAGGAGCGCCACGAGGTCTCCGACCATGTGGAGGCAGGTGTAGCTGGAAGGGGAGGCGGGGGCATCGGTGTCGCCGTACCCTCGGAGGTCGGGGGCTACGACGCGGTAGCCGAGGTCGGAGAGGGCTAGGATTTGGTGGCGCCAGGAGTACCAGAGCTCAGGAAAGCCGTGGACGAAGAGGATGAGTGGGCCATTCCCTTTCTCGGCGACGTGCATGTTGATGCCGTTCACTTGGACTGTTCGGTGCTCTATTCCCTGCGACTCCATGATCGGCGTTTTTTTTTTTTGTAATGGTTATCAGCGAGTGAAGGTGTTTGGGTGATTTTGTGTCATTTTATAGATGGAATCCGGCGGTAACGAATTTTTCGTCGTTTGGAGATAAACAACCTGTTACAACTTACGTGTAATAATGCAATTGACAAATATATATATATATATATATATATATATATATATATATATATATATATTTAATTTCCAATCAATGGGACTGCGGTGCCGACTGCCGACCTGCCGTCCACTAAATAGTGTCCATCTTATCTTTTACTTTATCTTTTTATGTGTCATACCACTTAATTTTAATTTAACTTTGCCAATTTTTTTACATAGTATTATGATGTTGTGATATTCTTCTTCATTTATAAGTAAAGGATTTTAAGTTTTATTCTCGCTAAAGGTAAATTTAAACCACATTGTTGATAACCCATTGAAAAGCTTAACCCACACTTTTAACCCTTAATGTCGTTTGTTTAAAAAAAAAACCAATGAAAAATTAAAGAGAGAATTAGAATTTCTTGCATATTTTTAATATGTTTTAGATTACATTGATTTCATTTTGAAATTTGATTAAGGTGTTTTAAACAATAACCACGTCAACATATTTCTATTCATTTAAATTACATTTCATTATTGATATTTTGTAAGTTAAAAATTAATTATAATATGTAGATATTTTTTTACATGTGGTTTTTTGTACGGAAACAGTTTTATGTTTTGCTGATTAATTAGTGATGTCTATCGTTATTTGTTTGTTTGATTTGTTAGAGTTGTATTTCTTTGGAAGAACTCCCCCTTATTTTTTGGATATTGGTTCATTATGTAAGCTCATCCAGAGCATGTTTTTACCTGGAGAGATTGCCTCAGCATATTTTTACAATGACCAAATTTATCAAAAATTTCATTATACTGATTAATGACTAGAGTCGAAGGCCACAGAACAAGACTCCAATATTTTCTTCTCCATTATGTACCTAGTCGAAGGCCACCAAATCTTCACCCTCTCCGCCCTCGATTATAGCGTTGTCGCCCCCGACTTCCGAGGGTATGGCGACACCGATGCCCCCACCTCCCCTTCAGCTACACCTGCTTCCACATGGTTGGAGACCTCGTGGCAGTCCTGGACGCCATCGCACCTGATCAGGAGTAGGTGTTCGTGGTGTCCCATGACTGGGGCACCATCATCGCTTGGTACCTCTGCCTGTTCCGGCCCGACTGGGTCAAAGCCTTGGTCAGCTTGAGTGTGCAGTTCCGACCGCGAAACCCTCAGAAGAAGTTCATCGAAATGGTTCAAGCTGTTTATGGCGACGACTATTACATGTGCAGCTTTCAGGTTTAGTACTTTCTATTTATTTTTTTTTTGGAATTTTTTAGCCCCACAAAATTCCATAATATTGGAAATCAATTTATCTTTTTTTAAAGACTAATATAACAAATAAAAAGAAACAAATTAAAGACAAACAAATGGAGACAAACTCTCCACCTACCCGATAACCACCTACCAAACCACATACAACCTAGGGGTGGGCACGGGCAGGGCCGGGCCCAAAATTGAAGGAACCGAACCATACCTGTTTGTAAATAAAACGGGGCGGGGCGAGGCGGGTTTTGGATTTTTCCAAATGGGATCCGGACCTAACCCGGCCATTTTGAAACGGGCCGGTTCCTACGGGTCCCCGTGGGTTCAAATCTTCACTCACACCTTTGCTTCTCCTCACCTCCCCGCCACCGCCGCAACTCCTCTGACACACCATCCACAGCAGAAACGAGCAGATTACGACTACCACGAACCCACCCACGCTCGCTGCGATTATCTTAACCAGTTTTTCAGAACTGCTTCACAAGGGATTAACCAATATAATTCATAGAATAAAAGTGGAGGGTTCGTATTTCAGAACTGTTTAACAAGAGATCATATAATTATGTGGGCCCTACATCATATATATTGAACCTCAATCCTCCATCCATCAGACTGCAATTATGATCTATATATGAAACCAGACGGTAAAAAGTAACTTACTGATCGACGATGGAAACTCGATTGTCTGGTGCTGTTGCTTGACTGAAGTGTTGTAACATGACCGTGCACTAAGTTGATCTCCTTTGATGTAACTGTAGACATCGAAATTTCGGTAAATAAATGTTGACCGATAAATCAAAGTGTCAACGCTCATGTATTACATAAATTTTACACGTAACGTGTGACTCAACGAAAATTGAAATGAGTTGGAAAAGTCATCAAATAGGACACGTGTCAACACCTGGCAGAAACGACTTATTTCATCTGGGATATTATATTCAAAATTAGGCTTTGGAAAATTCTATAAATACAAGCCCATTTCATTCATTTGGGGGAACCAATTCATATTACACCTTGAAGCTCTGAAGCTCTGAAACTCCGAAGCTCTCAAGCATCCAGGTTCCCGAAGAATCAAGAAAGCCTTCTTCGTTCTTCGTTCATCGTTCTTCCAAGATCAAGCCCCGACGGCCCTTGAAGAAAGTGTTCTTCGTTCATAGTTCTTCCAAGATCAAGCCCCAACGGCCCTTTGGATCAACAATCATCCACCAATTCAAGATCAAGCCCCGACGGCCCTTGAAGAAAGTGTTCTTCGTTCTTCGTTCATCGTTCTTCCAAGATCAAGCCCCGACGGCCCTTGGATCAACCATCCACCAATTCAAGATCAAGCCCCGATGGCCCTTGAAGAAAGCACCATCGTTCATCATCCGTTCATCCAAGATCAAGCCCCAACGGCCCTTTGGATCAAGGAACGTCGACAAATCCATACATCCAACCATTCTTCAAGATCAAGCCCAAAAGCCCTTGAAGACCCGTTCATCACTGTTCTTCAAGATCAAGCCCAAAAGCCCTTGGAGATCTGTTCATCACTGTTCTTCAAAGATCAAGCCCAAAAGCCCCTTTGAAGATCCGCTCAAATCCACATTCAAGATCAAGTCCACAGCCCTTGAAGAAACGTTCATCCTTAGATCAAGCCCAACGGCCCTTTGGATCAATCACACATCCACAAATACACACCTTACGGAGATCGAATCAGAGGATCAAAATAGAGAGAGATTGTAACCCAAATCATCATCAAAAACACAAATATTTGTTTGTGCGCGTTGTTCTTGTCTCTTTCGTTTCAGGAATTTTCCGTGTTCACAAATTGGCACGCCCGGTGGGACCATCTCTGCCTCTCATCTCTTTCTCCGAAATTCAAGCGCACTTCGAAAATTAATGGCATCAAGGAAGGCTCAAACTGTTCCCGCAACCGGCGCAAAGAACAAGAGCGTCCTCGTCGCAAGTGGTGTCACTTTGGGCATCACGACTCGAAGCATGGCAAGAGCTACTTCTGCCACCTCTTTCACCTCTGCATCAACTCTGCCAAAGGGACAAGAGTACCCCAGGCGCGAGCCTATGATCACCTTAGCCTCACTAAGGGCACCAATGGGGGAAAGACCAAGGGAATACTCTGAATCCATGCTCTCCGATGACGATTCAAGCGGCAGTTCAGCCATGCAAGTCATGACCATTGGAGCAACTTCAATCGATGAGCAGCTGGCTCAGATGAATGAAGCAATCGCAAGGCTAACCCGAACTGTGGAAGAAAAAGACTTGCAAATTGCAGCACTCGTCAATCGACTAGAGGCGCAGGACGGCGATAAACCCGACCCAGAGAATGATCCACTAAAGAGAAGAGAGGACGAAGAAGAGGAGCCTCAGGTGGAGAAAAACGATGCGAAGCCGGAGCCAGACCAAGCAGCGGCACTCATGGGATCTCTTTCTATCCAGCAGCTGCAAGAGATGATCACCAACACCATCAAGGCACAGTACGAAGGGAGCTCATATACCTCCGGGTTGTACTCAAAGCCGTATTCAAAGAAGATCGACGCTTTAAGGATGCCGAAGGGTTATCAACCACCAAAGTTCATGCAATTTGATGGAAAGGGAAACCCGAAACAGCACGTTGCCCACTTCGTTGAAACTTGCAACAACGCAGGAACCGAAGGGGATTACCTCGCCAAGCAGTTTGTGCGCTCGCTGAAAGGAAATGCCTTTGAGTGGTACACGGACCTAGAGCCTGAGTCCATCAACAGCTGGGAGCAATTGGAAAGGGAATTCCTCAACCGCTTCTACAGCACCCGCCGCACTGTGAGCATGCTAGAGCTAACAAGCACGAAGCAGTGGAAGTTTGAACCAGTCATTGACTACATCAACAGATGGCGCACTCTAAGCCTCGACTGTAAAGATAGGCTCTCGGAAACCTCTTCAATCGAGATGTGCATCCAAGGCATGCAATGGGGTTTGCAATACATCCTTCAAGGCATTAAACCACGGACCTTCGAGGAATTGGCCACTCGCGCCCATGACATGGAGTTGAGCATCGCCCATCATGGGAAGAAAGAACCGATCGCCGACTACAAGAACGACAAAGTTCTTGGGACAAAGGTGGAAAAGGGTGCATGGAAACCCACCAAGGAAGCGATGACGGTCAACACATCTCCCATCAAAATATCCACACGAGGCAAGGCGATTCAAACCGAAGCTTTTCGTGATCAAGAGATGCGTAGACGCACTTTGAAGGAGCTTGAGGAGAAGACTTATCCATTCCCCGACTCTGATGTGGTTGCCATGCTAGATGACCTGTTGGATAAGAAGGTGATCAGTTTGCCTGAGTGCAGACGGCCGGAAGAGATGAATCGTACCGACAGTCCAAGATACTGTAAATTCCACCGCTTCATCAGTCATCCGACAGAAAAATGTTTCGTGCTGAAAGATCTCATCATGAAGCTGGCTCAGAAAGGAATCATCGAGCTAGATCTTGACAATGTGGGGGAGTCAAACTGTACCATCTTCACTTCTGGCTCTTCCGACTCAAAGTTTTCACCTCAACCGCTGGGGGCATCCTCCAAGACAAGCAAAGTAGAAGGATGGACTCAAGTCACTCCTAAGAAATTGCACAAGAAGCATACGTCTCCTTCACAAGTCCGCCAATCGGAAAGGGGGCAAAGCAGCTCTTGTCAACCTTCAAAGCAACGTGAACTTGTTGAAGATGATGAAATTTCGACACATAGATCGTCCATCCCCATCACGATGCGCGATTTCTTGCCCGAAGACTTCTTCAATCACGCGGTCAAAGCTCCTTGATATGAGAATTGTGAGGAACGCCTCTCCCGGATTGCTTGACAAAATTCACAAATTCTCCTCGCCCGCACGAGTCTAAACTGCATGGCACAAAGCTCCTTGTCTGTAAGAGCCTAAACTGCAAGACACAATGCTCCTTGTTCGCACGAGCCTAAACTGCACGAACCAAAGCTCCTTGCCTACACGAGCCTAAACTGCATGGCACAACGCTCCTGGCCCGCACGAGCATAAAAGGCGACACCAACGCTCCTGGTCTGCACGAGCATAAAAGGCAACACCAAACGCTCCTGGCCCACAAGAGCATAAACTGTGTACGGCAAAATCATCATCAAAATCACTGCTAAATTCATTGCTCATTTGAACTACGTTATGACTTGATCCCTCCTCAACAGAGGGTACGTAGGCAACTTGAAACGTCAAAACTTCAAGTACAGTCACACCATCTAAAAAAAAAAAAAACACTTTGAAGAATGAAAAGCAAATTCAAAAATGTGAATACTTTATTTCTTTAAAGGAAGGGCAGCTACATGACGGTCTTTCCAAGCGGAGGCAAGAGGCACATCGACGTCACCACTAAGGAAAGTTGTTATGCAGCGAAATCTCGCTGCAGGCTCTTGCACAGCTCCACACGGCAGCGCACCACCGAAGGAAAAAGACTATGAACAAAAGGCACTACACAACGAAACCCCATTGCAGTCTCTTGCACAAGCACTACCACGTATCTGGAAGCTTCGTGAGGTCTTGGCATCATGTTTTATCTTCTCAAAATTAAAGATTCCTTTCATCACATCAAAATAAAAAATAAAAAAATAGGGTTTGATTAAGGGAGTCCATTTTTATTACGATTTATTTGTATTAATTAATACATATGTTATTAAAAAAAAAAAAAAAAGGAAATATATACGTATGTGTGTGTGCATATACAAATATAGGCCAATCCACACTTAACTCCAAACTATGCCAAGGGAGAGACCAAGGCCGGCCCCCTGCCTAAATCATGGCCCAAGCCCAGCTCTCGAAGTCTAGCCTCCAACCTCAGCAGGCTTAGGTCCATCTCTCTCCTCCTCTCACTCTCCCATTTTTCCTAAAATCCTTTCCGCGCCCTGTTCTCTCTTATCGCCACGATGCTGCCCACGAAATCTCGGCGGAAAGTGGCTCCGTCCGCCGCGGAAAACGGCGACTCGGCTGAAAAGCTCGACCAGCTGCTCCTCTCCTCCGCCATCTGCAACGGGGAGGATGTGGGCCCCTTCGTCCGCAAGGCTTTCACTGCCGGGAAGCCCGCGATGCTGCTCCAGCACCTTCGCCACTTCTCCCGATCCAAGGAGTCCGAAATCGATGAGGTGTGCAAGGCCCACTACTACCAAGACTTCATCCTCGCCGTTGACGACCTTCGATCTCTCCTCTCCGACGTTGATTCTCTCAAGTCCTCCCTCTCCGATTCCAACGCCAAGCTCCACCAACCACCGACCTTAAATTCGATATTTACAATAAAACCCTCATCTTAACCGACAAGACAATTGGGGTTTCTCAGAAAATGGTGCTTTGTAATAAAGGTTTGGTCTTGGTTGCTCTTGCTTTGGTTGTTGGGCTCTGTTCGGATCTGAGTTTTGTTTCTGGCTTCCCTGCATCTGCCGCTCACGAACCAACCCCAGTGTTCTTCCTGATGAATCAGTGAATCCAAGGTTAGCAAAGATTTTGGAGAAGGTTGCTGTTAACAGAGAGCTTATAGTTGCTTTTGCAAACTCAAATGTGAAGGAAATGTTGGATTTGTGGTTCACTAATATTAAGAGGAGAAGAGAGATGAGCAGCCAAGTGGGTGTGAGGCGGACCAGTCTCAGCCAAAGACGGGGACTCTCCACCAGCGAAGAGCTGGAGCATCCACAGCTGACCCGAAATCATCGAAAAGTACAAGATCCTGGAGCGGGTCGGATCCAGAGCCTACTCCGATGTCTACAAAGCCATCCGCCTCTCCAACAACCTCTCCGCCAAATTCGCTGCTCTCAAGTCTTCACCATCAGTCGACCTTTCGATCATCTCGGCTCAAAGTCATGGCCTGTTCCAGCTTAGCAAAGCGCGGCGTCGTTTCAATGGATCGGACAGCAGTCATTCACTCAGCGTCCTGGATGGTTGACTAGCCTCGCTACTCGCCGAGTCGTCGTCCCGATCCGACCCAAAGCCTACACCGACGAACTCGTCCTAGCCACTGCGTCAACAGATCACACTTCGATGATTCTGACAGCAGCGAACATCGGAAGCGGCAGGGGAAGCTCATACGACGACAACGTCGGCTGCAGAGACTAAGAAGCAGCAGGCTCGTCAAGAAGAGCACAGGTTCGATGCGGAAGAGTAAGGCCTAAGCTTGAAGGATTATTTCGAGCAAGCCAAGAATTTCATCAGTTCTGACAATGGACCGCCTCGCTGGTTCTCTCCTTTGGGCGGCGGGTCCCGCTTGGTTAATTCTCCTCTGTCTCTCTTTTTGCCTGGAATTGATGGCACTGGACTTGAAGGTTGTAACTTAGATTGGTGTCTCTGACTCGGCTTGAGGTTGTGACTTGGGTTGGTGCTGCAGGATCCATGCTTTCCATCTTCATGACTCGGTCATTGGACTCGCAAATGATCCTGAAGCTTTTGCTGAACTAAGAGAGCGAAGATTGGCGCTGTTGACGGTGGCGAAGAAGCTTCGGAAGCGCTGTCAATCTGTCTCTCCCCATGCAGAGGTGATGCAGCAGTAGTGCGAGGAAGGCAGTGGTGGTGCAGTAAAGGTACAGTGGTGCAGCAGCAAGCGAGATAGGGCAACGTAGTTTTGTGCAATGCTTTGTGCAGTAAGGACGACAAGGCTGTGCAGCAAGGAAACAGCGCAGTGAAGATGCAAAACAGTGTGCGGTGCAGAAGCAATGGGGATGGTGCAGTGGAGATGCAGTGGACAGTGCAATGGCAAAGGCTATGCTGTGACGGTGCGACGGCGATGCTGTGCAGCAAGGAAACAGTGCAAGGACGACAAGGCAGTGCAGCAAGTTCAACAGGCAGTATAGATGGTAGTGCAGTGAAGATGCTGGCAGTGCGATGGGTGTACGGTGGCTGTGCTCAGTGGCAGTACAACGGGTGTGCAGTGGCTGTGCTCTGTGGTTGGGCTTAGTGGCTGTGCTCTGGATTCTAGCTGGATCCGACATCAAGGTCACCTTCGTGCTCTCCATGCGCCTTCATCCTTCCCTGCAAATTCCCCAGCCCATCATCGAAATTTATAAAAAAAAAATAATAATAGAAAATGGGATGGTGGATCAAAGATGGGGAACAGCCCATGACAGATCAAAAGTTTCTGGTGGTGCATGGGCACCATGTGCAGAAAGAAAAAAAATTGCAAAAAATAAAAAAATGAAAAGTTTGATCTTTGGTGCGTCTGGCACCATGATTAAAGAAAAAATTGTTTGATATTTGGTGCTCTGGCACCATGTGCAAAAAAAATAAAACAGGAAAAAAAAAAGGAAAATATAAAAAAAATGGATGGTGCATCTGGCATCATGTGCACAAAAAAAAAAAAAAAAAAAAAGCATTAAGAGAAATAAAAGTCCATTTTTTTTATTTTTTCTGGAAATTTTACATAAAATTGCATTCTACATACTTAAAAAAAAAATAAAATAATAATAATAATAATCAAATTTACAAGAGGGGATCTTCAAGGACGATCAGGTGCCGCCTCACCACTCGGCAGAGCTCCAGAAATGAGAGGCGCCGGAGGTTGACTGTTTGAAGCCACACCACTAGGCGGAACTCCAGGAAGAAGAGGAGCCAAAGGTTGATCATTTGGAGCTTCATTACGCGGTACAGCCCCAGAAGACGAAGGCAAATGCTGCTGGAACAAACCCACAAACCTCTGATGATTAAGTAAAATCTGACCATCAGATTCTTGCATCTGGTCAATCTTCCTCTTCATGTTTGTCGCATAGCTATGTGCGAGCTTATGCAACTGTTTGTTCTCCTGCTTGAGCCCTCTAATCTCCTGTTTGAGACTCATCACTTCCGCCGCCAATGATTCAACTTGACGGGTTCGAGTAAATAGGCGTTGGGCCATATTAGACACAGAACCTGCACACTGCACACTGAGAGTCAAAGAATCCTTAACAGCCAACTCATCAGACCGTTTGGAAAGTAGTCTGTTATCTCTGGGAGTGACAAGGTTTCGGGCCACCACCGCAGCGGTCATATCATTCTTCACCACCGAATCCCCAACGGTAAGAGGACCAGTAGGGGATATGAAGGATGGGCGCCATATGTTGTCTGGAGAAGGCGGGACTGCCTCTTCACCAAGATTCAAGTCAAAACGACGGTCGGAAGGTCCAGACATTTTCAAAGGTGTTGAAGAAAGAAGAGGTCAGACATATCAAGATCTTAGAAGTGCAAGAAGGGAGTTTTCACAAGCAAAAAATTCAAGTGTGCTTTGAAACGAACAGCGTGCCTCTATAAAAAATCAGCACTCGACGGGATTTCAGAGATCGAAGAGGCGAGCTCAGAATTCGAAGAGGCCATTCAAAAATCGAAGAGGCAAGCTCAGAAATCGGAGAAGCATCTTGCTTTTCCAGACGCGTCGGCACCCGTCACACGCAAACTCAGCTTTGCGAAAATCACGGGCAATTTGTCGAAGCGCCGATCCCAGATATCGAAGAGGCGCCAGTCTTTTTCAGCCACGTCAGCACCCATCACACGCAAACTCAGCTTTGCGGAAATCACGGGTAATTTGTTGAAGCACCGATCCCAGTTATCGAAAAGGCGCCAGTCTTTTTCAGCCTCGTCAACACCTGTCACATGCACACTCAGCTTGGCGGAAATTACAGACAATTTGTTGAAGATTTCTGATAAAGAAGAAAGCACGTGAAGCCATATAGATCAATCACGCATTGGTTGCCGACACGAGTGAAAGAATAGTACCTCTACAGGTATCAAAGAACTTCCTATAATTGTCTACCTTCGCCTTCCATAGCAAGGCAGACATACAGAGCCTTTCTTCATCTCCAAAAAATGCTTTCCCAACGAAGCCTCTCGAGTCATTCAATGTTCCTTATTCCTTGGGGTACCTCTGCAAGCCAATGACTCCAAAGCAAAAGTATCTCATATCACCAGGGTAGAAAGCAAGAGTATCTCATATCATGCGTTCTCCATGTCCTTTCCTTTGTCCTTGTTCTTACCTACAAAGACAAGGATAAAGAAAACAATATGCCGGAACTTCCACTCAAACTCGGGTAAGGAACCGACTGCTTGGAACCCTTCCCTGATTGCCTACCTAGCACTGCTCTCGAGTACTCGTTTCCCACTGCTGCTGTACTTCCAAAGAAGCTGCCACATCTGCCTGGAGAACAGATAAGGCAAATGAAAATGATACCTTGCAGCATGTGGAGACAAGGTGCAAAAGGAACAAGCAGAGAAGAATGCAGTCTGCACAGTCAACTCAGCAGAAAGAGTCTGAGATGAAGAACTCGAGAAGCTGCCATATCTGCCTGAAGAAACAATCAGAGAAGAATGCAGCATGTTCAGTCAACTCGGCAGAAAGAGTCTGAGATGAAGAACTCGAGAAGATGCCACATCTGCCTGAGGAACAGATAAAGGAAATGAAGATGATACCTTGAAGCATGTGGAGACAAGTGCAACCAAGCACGTGCTGATTCATCCGCTACTTCTTCAAAAGCAAGAGTATCTCATATCATCAAAGTTGCATTCACTCTGACGGTGAATTCGTTTTGACCCTCAAATTCTTGGCTCGGTTTATTAGGCGTTGTGGGCTGCACGTGCCGATTCACCACCCTTGAATCAAATCCTTAAAAGATCAAGTCACCAACTGGAAGAATAGCCCGTCAATCTTGAAGATCATACCGTTGACCAAACTGCTCAGGTGTGAATTAGAAAGATTGAACAGAGCAATAAGTCGTCACCTTCACCTCGTGCCTGCTTGCCATGTGTTCGAGTTAACCTTCAAGAATCAAGCCTCAACGGCCCTTGAAGAAGCTTCCAGCCAAATTCAAAATCAAGCCTTGACGGCCCTGGAAGAAATCACAAGTCCGATTCAAGATCAAGTGTCTACCACTCTTGAATCAAAATCTAGTTCAAGAATAAGCTGTGGAAAATCAACAATTGGAGGAATCCAGAAAACCCTCCAACCCAGTTCAAGATCAAAGCTGTGGAAAGTCAACAAGCGCAACAAAATACGTGCCGATTCACCCACTACCAAAGCCAAAGATCATCTACCACATGAAACTCCTTGTGGTCCAATTTCAACCTTCAAGATCAAGTCTCGACGGCCCTTGAAGAAATTTCAAACAAAAGTTCAAGAACAAGCCTCAACGGCCCTTGAAGAATTCTCAAGCCCAATTCAAGATCAAGCCTCAACGGCCCTTGAAGAAATCTCCAGCCCAATTCAAGATCAAGCCTCGACGGCCCTTGGATCGACATCTACAGTAAGGGACTTCAAAACGCATCTCTTACACGTGACAAGCACATGTATACGACGCGCCTTGAAGTGGGGGCATTTGTAGACATCGAAATTTCGGTAAATAAATGTTGACCGATAAATCAAAGTGTCAACGCTCATGTATTACATAAATTTTACACGTAACGTGTGACTCAACGAAAATTGAAATGAGTTGGAAAAGTCATCAAATAGGACACGTGTCAACACCTGGCAGAAACGACTTATTTCATCTGAGATATTATATTCAAAATTAGACTTTGGAAAATTCTATAAATACAAGCCCATTTCATTCATTTGGGGGAACCAATTCATATTACACCTTGAAGCTCTGAAGCTCTGAAACTCCGAAGCTCTCAAGCATCCAGGTTCCCGAAGAATCAAGAAAGCCTTCTTCGTTCTTCGTTCATCGTTCTTCCAAGATCAAGCCCCGACGGCCCTTGAAGAAAGTGTTCTTCGTTCATAGTTCTTCCAAGATCAAGCCCCAACGGCCCTTTGGATCAACAATCATCCACCAATTCAAGATCAAGCCCCGACGGCCCTTGAAGAAAGTGTTCTTCGTTCTTCGTTCATCGTTCTTCCAAGATCAAGCCCCGACGGCCCTTGGATCAAGCCCCGACGGCCCTTGGATCAACCATCCACCAATTCAAGATCAAGCCCCGACGGCCCTTGAAGAAAGCACCATCGTTCATCATCCGTTCATCCAAGATCAAGCCCCAACGGCCCTTTGGATCAACGAACGTCGACAAATCCATACATCCAACCGTTCTTCAAGATCAAGCCCAAAAGCCCTTGAAGACCCGTTCATCACTGTTCTTCAAGATCAAGCCCAAAAGCCCTTGGAGATCTGTTCATCACTGTTCTTCAAAGATCAAGCCCAAAAGCCCCTTTGAAGATCCGCTCAAATCCACATTCAAGATCAAGTCCACAGCCCTTGAAGAAACGTTCATCCTTAGATCAAGCCCAACGGCCCTTTGGATCAATCACACATCCACAAATACACACCTTACGGAGATCGAATCAGAGGATCAAAATAGAGAGAGATTGTAACCCAAATCATCATCAAAAACACAAATATTTGTTTGTGCGCGTTGTTCTTGTCTCTTTCGTTTCAGGAATTTTCCGTGTTCACAGTAACCATTGCCATAGAGGGTTGGAAATTTCATCAACAACATATGTGTGGATACCATGGCCTTGAGATCATTAATGCTTGTGCGTCCAAATATGACATTGTATGCCGTTGGGCAATCAACCACCAGACAGTTAGTGGTAATGGTAGCTGTGTAAGGGCCTGTACCAATGGTGAAAGGTAAGTGTATGCTCTCTAAAGGTTGCACGATATCACCGGAGAAGCTTATTAGAGGAGAAATCGAGCGATCGAGTAAGTGTTCAGCTACATTAAGTGCCCTGAAAGCTTCAACAAACATGATATTGACGAAGCCCCCGTGTCTACCAGGATTCGTCGTACTTCAAAGTTGGCTATGTGAGCTTCCACGATCAGTGGGTCATTGTGAGGGTAGATGATACCTCTTTCTTCCTCAAGGTAGAAACATATTGAATCCCAGTTAGGCTTTTGATACTTGCCTCGCCTGATGTCTTCCACGTGAAACACTTGGTGACCAGGCCTTAAAGCTTGTTCGCTGTTTTTCATGGCTCTGTTGGAAGATTCAGATATGGGTGTGCCGCCGCTTATGGAATAAATCACATTCACTTGGCGTTGGTTACGGTTATCCCTTGAAGGATGAAGAAGGAATTGATCAATTTTTCCTTCACGCGCCAAAGCTTCAATATGATCACGAAGGGTGATACACTTCTCACCGTCATGGCCGTTATGCTCGTGGTAGCAGCAAAACGTGCCCGTGTTCTTCGTGGGCTTGTAACCCGACTGCCTCGGCATTGGCTTCGGTATCAGGTGTGCTATGTGGGGTAAATGGCCACGCATGTGGCGTTCAAATGTGTGTATGTCTCATACCTCGGGGTAGGGCCTGTCCTGACACGTGCTTGGCCCACTGTGTTGACTACCTGGGGACGGGCATTACCGTGGTGATACCTTTAGTTATCGCGATAGTGTCCCTTACTCATTTTACTAAAATTAGACTGGTGAGGATGGAAATCTTTCCTTTTGCCCCAAGGTTGATATGTCTGTTGACTTGGCGAAATATTAAGTAAGGCAGGGGGAGGCACTGCTACTGTTTGGAAGGTCGAGGTATTCTCATTTGGTTGGATCTAGCTTCCACTCCCTACTTGCTGATAAGGGGTGGCTATAGGGGGTTTCCCTTGATATGTCCTTGCCTCGACGGAGGCATAGTTGTAAGCATGTGCCATCACCTCAGAGTAAGTCTTACAAGTGTTGGTATTAATCATGTACTTAAAGAAATAGTCACGTAGTCCTGCCGTGAGGGCTTTAAGGGCAGTCTTATCGTCTGCCTCGGCACGACGGGAATACTCATGGCTGAAGCGGCCAGCATACATACGTAATGACTCGTCTGACTTCTGATGAATAGTGTACAAGTCATCCGCAGAGTGCAAGTGATAGGTCTGGAAAATGTGTTGAGAAACAAACAGTTTGCTCAATTCCTCAAATGAGTCTACCGTCTCAAGTGGAAGACGACAATACCAGTTTAGAGCTCCGCCAGAGAGGGTGGAGGGGAAGAGAAGACATCGCTCTTCGTCGGTGTGCATCCGGTATGCCATGGTGGACTCAAAGAGGTTAAGGTGTTCAATCGGGTCCTCATTTCCAATTTAGAGTTGCAAGCCAAGTTTCTGCTTTGTCTTTGCTTGGAGGGGGTGTCGAAGATCCTCCTTGTAAGAGGGCCAGACCTAGGTTGGTTCCAATCAGGTATCTCAGCTTGTCATTCGACCTTCAACTTGTTTACTTTCTTAAGGAGTTGTAGGACAAGAGGGTACTGAGTGAAGTCATGTACCACTGGAGCTTTCTTTCGTAAGTCTCCATCTTCTCTTGTAAGTAGGAAGGTTTGATCAAAAGCATGTGATTTTTCCCTGGACTCGCCGCACTGATTTCCAAGGTATGTCTGTTGGAACATCTCTGAGTCCCCTATACCTTCGTGTTTCTCTATGACTTGTTGCCCCTTCCTCAAATTGGTAGCCAGCCTGGGATATGGGAGAGGACCGAGTCTTTCAGAGACCCTTGGGTCATTGATCTTCGAACTTACATGGATGACATTGTATCGACGTTGCTTTAAGAAGTCTCGACAGTCGAAAAAGACGGTTTTCTATCATTCCACTCTTTCTGTAAGGAGATATCTTCCTCCACTTCTCCTGCTTCGGGTCGAAGCAGCTGGGTTGAGAGAAGTCTCATGTTGATCAATGTTTTGATGATTAGCTCGCTCCTCATCAGGGATACCCATGTCCAAGGAAGGTGACCCTTCGTGTTGGGGGGCACCCAGACGATGGTTAATGTCCATAGGGGTAACGAGCTCGCGTGTTTGAGTACGCCTAGTTTCGTGGAGCGTCTCAAAGAGCTTCCCATACTGCTCCTGGAGGACCTCATTCTTCATTGCTATCTTGTTGTTCTGAACTTCTAGCTCATCGACTTTAGCTTGAAGAGCAACCTTCTTTCCTTCATTCTTTCGTTGCCTCGCACCAGGTGCAAGAAGGGTGTCATTCTGCGTGCTGTGGCTTCCTTCGCTCCCCATGTTGTAGAGGGATGTCTGGTCAAAAGATAGTGTCCGAATAGTGGAAACCACCTTGACAAAGCTGAAAAGAGTGGGAATAAGTGTCGTTCCCACAGACGGCGCCAAATGTTGATGCACAAAATCAGTGAGGACTTTGGTACAACAGAAAGTGTCAAGTTTGTGACCTTCGCTAGATTGCTCCGGTCACTAGTGTGGATAAGTATGTAAATAGATAGAGACAGGGAAGCAAACACAAGATGTATGTGGTTCACCCATATTGGCTACGTCCACGGAGTATAGGAGTTCTCATTAATTGTGAAGGGTTTACACAAGTACATAGGTTCAATCTCTCCTTTAGTGAGTATAAGTGAATGATTTAGTACAAATGACATTAGGCAATATTGTGGGAGAATGATCTCCTTTTATAGAAGAGAGTTTCTAGCTTTGTTCTGACATTGACACGTGTCGTGTTGTAATTGGCTTCCGATTTTGACAAATGTCGCGCTATTATTGGCTTCTGATGTTGACACATGTCGCGCTGTGATTGGCTCCTGGTTAGAGGGAAACTCTTATGGGTCCTTGACGGTATAACGTTGACCAGTGCTCGGTAGTTTCGGGATTAGTCAAGTATGGTACAAACAAGTTTATTTAATTGGACTGGGCTTTTATGTATCTGTTCCCCCAATGTATTTGGATTACTTTGACTTCCTTTGTGTTGACCTGTAACCTTCTATCAGACTAATTAAATTATCATTTCAGACCAAAAAAAATTATAACTGCATTTACCAATCAGTAATAAGTACAATATTTCCAACTTCCATTGATTATAGTGAGCAGAGTAATTTAAAGCATAATTTTGCTATAAAAAAAACGCGCTTAATCAGATCCAACGGTTGAAATACCAAATTTTCTGAATAGTAGGTTTCATCCAAGGGTCGACACGGCGACACCTGTTTTAATAGATAATTAAATCAGAAGGCTTAACAGTCAGGGCAGTCGATATTCTCCCTGTAACTTTTCTTTTTGGTCCTATTATTTTCTTAATTCGTGCGCTTTGCTCTGCGGGAAAGAAAGAAACCTTGCATTCTTCAAGCTCGTCTTCTTCTTCGTCGCCTCGGGCGGGTACGGGTCGCGATCCGGTCACTGTTCAATTCGGGCTTTCTAGGGTTTCACCTCACTCAGCACGCTCCACCCCTCGCAGTTTCTCAGTCTCGTTGCTCTGAAGTTCTCGACCTCGATTTGTGATCGCGCAGAAGATTTCTTGTTTGATCGCAAGAGAGCTTTGGAATTCTAGTGGGCAGCTCAGCGATAGCTACAGGTATTTTTCTAGGGTTTGGGATAACCTTCAATCATGGGAATTTGTGCTTTATATAGTTCAATTTTGTCGAATTAGTTGCTGTTCAAGTTTTTAGGGTTTATATTCAATTTTGTCGAATTCTCACTTCTAGATGTAAAAATTGAGCTCTGGAACTTACCCAAGAATTAATGTTACTGTTGTAAACTTTTTGATGAATGCTTCTTCTTCTTCTTCGGATTTATCGTTCTATTTTTTTATTTTTTTTAAGGTAATTTAAAATGAAGCTCTTCTAAGTTGTGTTCTTCGTATGTGTTTTTTCGTATCGAAAAGTAATCATTTTGGCGGTTAAATTGGAGACGAACTTGAATTATTGCTCCTTCCTATGCAACCTAACGGACCCCTTTTTGTTTAACTGGAAAATCACTGTTCTGGTATAAAGAATAGTGCTAGGAGATTGTTTGGGATATTTGGTGATGGCCAAGAAGAACAAGAACCCGGGAAGGGGAGGGTACTATGGCGGTGCATTTGAGCAGGCTGGTGAATGCTCGGGTAGCTCAGGGAGAATCGACGCAGAAGTTACTGGCTCGGAGGATTCAAGTGCTCCTACGAGGAAAAGTATTAGTTTGAATTCTAGTAACCGCGACAGTTTTCGTGTGCCCATACAAATTCTTCCCTTGTCAAACATGTTGTCATCAGAGAGGAAGGATTTGATACATAGGTTGAGAATGGAACTTGAACAGATACGAATACTTCAGAAAAAAGTTGAAATGCATAAAACCAATGGTGTTGCAGTGTCCTCTTCTAGTGATATCATCAGCAATGGCCAGAATGGGCCGCATGTCGATAGTTTTAGAAAGTCGTCGACATTGACTTCTGTGTCGGGGAAAAAACTGAATCTTGGGGCTCCAAAAGCACAGACACGGAATCCGGAACCTTCTGGGAGGTTTGACTCTACCACTGCTAGTGCGATTCTTATGAAACAATGCGAGGCACTATTGAAACGGTTGATGGCCCATCAATCCAGTTGGCTTTTCAAGGAACCTGTTGATGTGGTGAAGTTGAACATTCCAGATTATTTCACTGTTATCAAACATCCAATGGACTTGGGTACAATAAAGAGCAAGATAGCTTCGGGATCTTATTCATCCCCGTTGGAGTTTGCTGCTGATGTAAGGATGACCTTCACCAATGCTATGACCTACAATCCACCACAAAATAAGGTCTATGCCATGGCTGATACTCTTAGTAAATTTTTTGAAGTCAGGTGGAAAACCATTGAGAAAAAACTGCCCAAGGCTGATTCCCAACCACCGCCAACTAAATCTGGTCCTCGCGAAGGCATGGAAACTTCTAAACCATTGCCCCCCTCAAAAAAGAGGACTATCACGTCAGTGCACAATGAAGTCAAGTCTGAGCCTCCTAAGCGAGTAATGACAACAGAGGAGAAGCTCAATCTGAGCAGAGAACTGGAGTCTTTGCTTGGAGAGATGCCGTTACACATCATTGATTTCTTGAAGGAGCACAGTTCAAATGGAAAGGACACTGGAGAGGATGAGATTGAGATTGATATCGATGTTCTAAGTGATGATACTTTGTTCACCTTACGGAGGCTTTTAAATGAGTATTTGCAAGAGAAACGAAAGAACCATGCAAAGGCTGAACCTTGTTCAATGGAGGTATTAGCTCGACCTCACCTTTTTCCTATTCCTGGAATCAAAGTAGATTAATATATGCCTGAAACATACATTGTTGTCACTATATTGCAGCTTGTCAATGAATCAGGGTTGAGCAATTCATCCATGCAGCCATGTAAAGGTCATATTCTTCTTTATCTACTTTTGCATATATAAGTGCCGACTTCAGTTTTAGAATGTTTGAAACACTTGGTTCCCCCTTTCACTATATGCATTTGTAGGGAATGATCCGGCTGATGAAGATGTTGATATTGGTGGAAATGAGCCTCCTGTCTCAAGCTATCCTCCTGTGGAGATAGAAATGGATACTGGCCATAAAAGTAGTAAAGCCATCAACTCAAGCAGCTCCAGTGGTAAGTTGAGTTTGTCAACTTTTTATTTCTCCAATTTCATGCATTAAATTGTATAATTTTTTAGTTTTAATTAGATGGAGAGGAGAAAAAAAAAAAAAATAGAGTAGGGCTTGTTGGAGCAAATATTTTGTTTCTCAAATTCATGCACTAAATTATTTAGTGTTCAAGTTTTGACTTAACTTGAGGCCAACAAATAAATAATTAAATAAAGACTGCATGCTTGCAAAAGAGTCATGATTTTATTTCCTGAGTTTCAAAAACACTAAATAATTTTTTATCTTGTGTATGTTTTACAGATTCAGATTCTAGCAGTTCTTCTGAGAGTGAATGTGATGATGTGAAGGCTGCAAGTCTGGTAAATGAGCATAAGCTGTCTGAAATTTTATGTTAAATACATCAAATCAATTTTTCTGCACCTCTCATGATGGATGGTTTGTGAACTATTGAGTTTGTTTGGTAAAATAGTGTATGGGTACTGGGTAGTGGTTTGACTGACGGACCTGACATCATACTTAATTCTTCTTCAGGTACCAGAAACTGTGAGTTCTGGAGCTCATTTAGATGTAAAGACAACAATTGATAATCCCCTCGAAGGAAATCGTGAGTAATTTTTTTAATAAAATCACATTCCTGTTTTCATTCTCTTGGTGTTGCATGAAGTATTTTTGATATACAGTTTCCAGTCCATAAATGAGAAACACAGGGTGGGTCGAAAATATAATACGTAGTTATAGAAGATAATAGGGAATCTTTTGACAATGTCTTGGGCAAGAAATCTAATTTAAACAGGATCATGAATAGAGAGGAAGTACCTTCATGCTTAAATAGAGGCGTGTTTGGAAGAGCGTATCATGTTTTGTGTTGCAGATGCATAACATCTGATCATCTATTTTTTAAGAGACATCTGATCATCTATTATTTATAATAAACATGGTTTTTTTATTTTTTATTTTTTTTATCTATAATAAACATGATCTCTTATATGCCGCCCTTCGATCATCTATTACAATATTCAGCTTAATGATGGGGATTGAATTTAGTCCGTTTGGGACTCTCAATCATTTTAATAACCATCTTGGTTGTACTCTAACTAGTGACATGGTTTAGACTTCTCTGAGGTGTGATTGTATTTATGGATTTTGAATTACTTGTTGATGATTAAATTTTCTTATCCATGGGATCTTACAGAGTCTGATAGTGGGTTGGATCAAGTTGAACAAAGTTCCCAGCAGAAGCCAAGTCCTGTTGAGTCAGATTGTTGCCAGCATGGTAAGCCGAAGAGTTTATTTCATTTAAAAGAAAATTAAGTTTAAAAAAAAAAAAAAAAAAAAAAAAAGTAGCTGTGCTGTTGGTTTTGTGGTAGCATCTCATAGTTCATCTCTAAAAAAAATGTAGGAGACAGTGCTCCCCAAGAGAGGCCAGTCTCCCCCGAGAAGCAGTACAGGGCTGCTCTATTGAAGAATCGTTTTGCTGATACCATTTTAAGGGCACGTGAGAAAACACTTAATCAGGTGGGTTACAAAGTCACGCTACTTGTGTACTTAGTGTGTTTGTATGAAACCATTTTGCAAGTATTTTCTACTCTGGATGTGATCCGGTGCAATTTGATCTGGCTGAGATCAGGGTGATAAAGGAGATCCGGAGAAATTGCGGCGCCAGAGGGAGGAACTTGAACTGCAACGGAAGAAAGGTGGAGATCTTTACGCTTAAACTTTTACTTTTCTGCTTGCATCAATTCCTTTTTTGTGTGCATGTTTTGTATGGGTTTGGTGGCATAAAATTTTGCAACGATCATTTGATTGCAAACCATGTTCATACATCTCCTATAGTTTAGTAAACTGAAATGTCTGTTCGTATGTATTTGTGTATTTTGTTGCAAAATATGAGCAGAGAAAGCACGGTTACAAGCGGAAGCTAAGGCTGCTGAGGATGCTCGAAGGCGAGCGGAAGCAGAAGCTGCAGCTGAGGCTAAACGGAAGAGGGAGCTTGAGAGAGAAGCAGCAAGGCAGGCATTGCTGCAGGTAAATCGCCAAACCTCCTCATATGTTGCATACATACTACCCCTCTAGTATCTGTGGATCTTTATGGGGAAATTGTTTGCGTTGTGTACAGATGGAAAAGACTGTTGAAATCAACGAGAACTCTCGGTTTCTTAAAGATCTGGAGATGCTTAGAACTGCCCCTGCAGAGCAGCTACCGAGCTCTGTAGACGAAACGAGCCCCGATCACTCGCAGGATGGCTTAGGCGGCTTTAACTTTGGAGGGAGTAACCCGTTGGAACAACTTGGCTTGTACATGAAAGACGATGATGAGGAGGAAGACGCCGAGCCTGTTAGTGTTCCTCCAGGTACTGTAAATGCTTCTCCGAGTCCTGTAAATGATATAGAAGAGGGAGAAATTGATTAAATCGTTTGCTGCTTTTGTACTCATGGACGAAACAAAGAAGTACGAAATAGAATATTTTGATATGAAAAGAGGATTAAAAAAGAAGAAATGTCTGCGTACTTTTGTCGTTGATGCTTTTTTGGGTACTTTACCATCCATCCCTTGATGCCATCCAAAGGCCAGAAAGAACCTTTTTTTTTTTTTTTTTTTTCCGGTGACCGTTTCAACGAGGAATTCTACCGGAATTCTACCGTTCGCCGGATCGGATAACAGAGGTGCATGTAAGACTATTTTAGACTCATTGGTATGAGAAATTGAACCCGAATTTGAATTCCCGTTCACATGAGGCCGGTGCTCGACCCTCGCACTTAAAACTATCTCCAAAGACAAAATTTACAAGTTAAAAATACACGTATTTGATTACAGATGTTGTGGTGCAAGTTATAACATCTCTAATGCAAAATTGCAAAGAAAATCAAATTTGACTTTTAAGTATCGAGAACGGTAATTTTGTAGATTGCATAATGTGATGATTGATGATTAGATGCATCTATTTAAATATGATAGATCACGTGATCTGGCGTTTAATGATCTGACATTTTATGGTTAGATACATTTTGTAATGATATAAACAAAGAATTCAACTATCAATTACCACATCATCCGATTTACAAAATATAACTCAAGTTGATGTGTCTTTAACATCACCACTATGAATTGGAGAGGCACTAAGTCAAACAAAGTTTAAAAGCCCCCAATCGTCCTCGTGAACATAACGATTTACCAAATCGCTTCGTACAAATAAACAATAAAATAGAGTTAGCGGTTCAACACCGCACCGAATTTTTATGAACTTTCTCGAACTCGAACGCAGTCAGTCAGTCTCAGGAGTCGCACTGACACACCCACACCACACCAGTCGTTGTCCCACTCGCCATCCCAAACAACGCAATTCTCTATAAATCAAACCCTCTCTCCGTTTCCCGTAATCTTCGTCAAAGCCCTTTGATTTCGTTTCCATCTCAGATGGAAACCCAAAACCCAATCCACTCCCCGCCGTCGCCGTCGCTGTCGCCGTCGTCATCTCTCCAATTCCCATGCCTCCCCATCTTCTTCCTCATGTTCTCCATCGTCTACCTCATTGCCTACTTCATCGTCTTCCGAACTTGGAGCCCTAAGATCCGACCCGAAGCCTCCAGCTGCCTAATCTCCCTCGCCCACGGCACCCCCGCCGTCGTTCTCTCCACGTACGCCATCCTCTCCGACCCCGCCACCGGATTCGCCGCCCCCAACACCCTTTTCCAGAACTCCGTCCTCGATTACAGCGTCGCCTACTTCCTCACCGATCTCCTCCACTACCTCGTCTTCTTCCCCAGCGACGTCCTCTTCATCGGCCACCACCTCGCCACGCTCTTCGTCTTCCTAACCTGCCGCTACGTCGCCTCCCACGGTGCATTCGCCATTCTCTCCCTCCTGATCCTCGCCGAGGTCACCAGCCTCTGCCAGAACGTCTGGACGCTCGCCAACGCCAGGAGAAGCGACTTGAAGTTTGCAGCTAAGCTGTATGATCTATTGTCTCCTCCTTTTTACATTCTGTATTCGATTGTTCGTGGCTTTGTGGGTCCGTATTTCGTGTACCGAATGGGGGCCTTTTACATCAGCGGCGCCGCCGACGGATTGATTCCGCGGTGGGTTTGGGGTTCCTGGATTGTGGTAGTGATGGCCGCCATTTCTGTCAGCATTTTGTGGATTTCGAATCTCTGGGTCGAATTGTTTAGAGCCAGGAGTGGCGAATTGGAAAAGAAAGCTAGATAAAACCCAAGATTTTGGGTTTTGGGGTTTTGTTTTTCACCAATTAGAAATTTGAAATTGAAGATTTGAGCTGTTTCTCAAAGCTTAATAACAATTTGGGTTGTTCTTATTAGTGGTTATATATGTAACAATTTGCAACATGTATTCTTAATCACAGTTTCATAGTCCTTTAATTAAAATGTTTGTTACAATTTGCTGAGCGCAGTGACGTTCTAGGATTTATAGAGCCGTTTATTTGGAACATGTATTCTTAATCATAGTTTCATAGTCTCTTCTTTCAAATTTTTGTTACAATTTGCTGGTTTCTGTATAGGTTTGCTTGAATTCACTTCACAAAACGACGTTCTAATCTACTCTAACTTACGAGAAGGGTTTTGAACAAGGGGCGAGCACACTATTGTGCCTAACAGACATAACCCACGTCTACGTATGCATCAATTATTAGGAAGGAAATGAATAAGTTGATACCCTTATCTTCTAGTTGAAGCAGGCCAACCACCAAACCTATTGAATAGGTTGAAGCGTTGAAGCAACCCAAAATTTTGACTTTCTTTCTTCAGCAATATTCTTATTCCTCCCAACTGCTTTGGTTATGGTCGAACTTTCGGGCCCTGTTTCGCTGTCATGCTGCATTTTGGTGAGATCGTCGACATTCAACCATGCCAGTACTTGGTTGGCTGTCGACATACCAAAGAAAGAGAGGTGGAAAACCCGATTTTCATATCTTTCGTGGTACTTATTCCTCACAAACTGTACTGGTTTGAGTGCCAAAAGTTTGTTAATTGTAGAAGTGGCAGTCCTTGGCCTGAAGTATGATATTCCGTAAACCTCCGATAGGCGATAGGATCATCAGTAGGACGCCGAGTGTAATGCAAATCTGAAATCGAGGACACCAAATATTATGGAGGTCTGGTTTTACCACCATTGAACGAAAGAAGTTGCGTACGTACCCAGTTAATAAACCGAGATAGGCTAAACTTGCGCGGTTTCTTGATGGCAAGCCATATGACACACGGGGAGCTTGAAGAGAGAAATCAAACGGAGACTGAGTGAGTGAGATTTGAACTTGGATTTGACTGCAATTTAAGAGACGGACTTAGGACTTCCATAGTGTGATGCTGGGGAATAAGCAAATCCTCCGAGCAATCCCATGAGACCACCGAAGAAGGGAAAGGTCATTCCGACGACCATTGTGAACGCTGAAATGCAACACACGAAGAACATCGATTCAGATGATGTAATACACTCAGTAATCACATAACGCCGTCCCAAGAGTGTAGGTCAGTCCGTTATCAAACTTACCAACGTATATATTCCTGGTAACGACCAACACCGCGGTTTCTATCATGTCAAATGCTGGCATTGCAAATAACTGCAATGCAACAAGATTTGTTTAAAATCCGATTGAATGACCAAGTTTACCAAGAGCTGTCGACACCAACTTTGCATACGCGCTGCTGAGGCACCGCAATTCAGAAGCCAAGCTTTATGCCAAGGCGTGTTGCCCTAGTTCTTGGTTCCTATCGAACCGCTTTCCAGGAACCCTTTCATGTATCTAAACAATTTGCCATTACGTGAATAAAGCGATCACCTCTGAGAACACCATTACAATTTACAACACATCCAGGACGCCACAGATGAATGAAACAAGCAATTAAAAATTTGTCCGAGGTTTAGTATAGTTGGTTAAGGCAGTGTGCTTGCTGAATGTACCATCCGAGATAAGGACACAGGCTGAACGTACCATCCGAGATTGGACATGGCAAAGGGAAGACTTAGGACACCAGCTCCAACCATGGAGTTGACATTGTGGAAAGTTGAGTACGTACCACCATTTTGCGTTCCTTGAAGAAGTAATTGGAAGCCAATCATATATTGCCTTCCGCCTCCTTATCTTTTCCTCATCAATGATTGCTTCTCTCGTTTCTCGTCCACCAGCGATTGAGTACACAATTCCTAAACAAAATTGATTCACAAGCCAAATGTATGTCACCCAAATGAATCAAAATCAGAGAGAGAGAGAGAGAGAGAGAGACTTACATTGCTGGGGATGGAAGAATTTTAGGGTCGGAGCTTGAACTCCCATTGCTGCAGAGAACAGATAAGGCTTTGGCTTCGAGTCTAGCAGGAATTGAAGAATTTTTGTTTGCTAGTTTTGTCCAACGAATAAGCCATTCGGCCATAGTTGATTTGTTTGAGCTCACTTGATGTTGATATTTTTTTTTTGTTTGCTTTGGTGCCGGAAATTATTCTTGGGCAAAAAAGATAGTTCAATTGATGTGTGTGTATTGTACGATGCCATTGTTGATTGAATGCTATAAGAAAACCTGACTAGTTATAACCACGGCTATTAATTGCACAGAATAAAGTACAATGTAGGCCTATCGCAGAAGATTGAGAGACTCGAGAACATAATGGCGGAAAAATGCAAGTTTCTTTGCATGCTTTTGGGTTTAAGGTTTGGATAGATTTTAGTTTTATATGGCTGAAAGTTTATATATATTAGCTTTCAAGATGTCACAAGAGTCATGTCCCAATGTAACATTGTTCTTCTCACCAGTGTCCAGCAAATATATGCAATCCACTAAAGTGATATCTCTATTCATTGGTGCTGAATATAAATGAATCAAGGTTCTGAGTTTATGCATACACATACTGACATACAACACAAAAATACACACCGAGATGACTTGTTACATAAGTTTTTCTTTTGGTACTTATTCGTAACTTATGCTTGCATTTCCATATCTACTGCATTGAACTTCAGGGCAAAGTACTTGTGTTTGTGCCAAGTTTGTTACTTATTTGTAGAATTTGTAGGTACTGGCTTGAATTATGATACTCCTCAACCCTCCAATAGGTGATAGAGTCATCAGCATGACGCCGAGAGTAATGCAAATCTGCAATTTAAGGAAGCCGATTTAGAAATGAAGATGGTTATGGAAAGAGTGATGTTATTAGCACTCCGAAAAAACATGTAAGAATAGAATATGAACAAACACACGTACCCAGTTAATAATCCAAGATAGGCTCCACCTGCGCGGTTTCTTGATGGCAAGCCACATAACGCAAGGGAGCTAAAGAATGAAATCAGATGGAGATCGTGAATCAGTGAATGAATAGGTTAGGTTAGACTATACTATCGCTTGAACAAAGGAAAAGTAAAACTTTTTGACTGCAAAGAAAGAGATTAAGGACTTACAAAGTATGTTGTCGGGGAAAATGCAAATCCTCCAAAGAATCCTAGAAGACCACCGAAGAAGGGGAAAGTAATGGCGACGAACATTGTGAAGGCTGAAAACAATCACACACGATCAAATCATATATTCAATATTGTTTGGGAAACGACAAACGTAACACCTTTTCCCCCTTTTGCACGCCATGTATATCACTTTTTCCTTATTCTCCTTTAATTTGTTCAATCTAAAGATCATAAATAAATAAATACGGTGTGCATGGAGAGAAAAGAGTCAAGTTATGGCGGTCACTCTACTCGATGAGGACCTGAACTACTTACCAACATAGATATTCCGGGAAACAAAGCGGAGGATTAGGGTAGGCCTGAAGTGCAGTTTCTTCACCAACAAGGTCTCTATCATGTCAAATACTGGCATTGCATATAGCTGCATTGCAATATGGTAACACAGCAAAACCAAGAATATTTGATTAAAATCCAATTGAAATTTACCAAGATCAAATATTCTAGTAAAAATTTACCTGATAACTTCCAATGACATGGACGACAACAAACATGTTTGCAGTTATGATGAGCCACTCAGGTTTCTCTAACGAGATGAGGATATTGTCCTCCACTGCGTTCCCAAAAGTGTAATATCCAATGAGAGCCACTGGAAAGTAGCACAAGGCCACGACGAGGTAGGCGAACACAACTCCTCTCCACATAGGCTTCTTCGATGGCTTTTCGGGCGTCGAAGGGATTGTTGCTTGGATCTCCAAAACCACATTGTGGCCTGCATAGGCAAAAGCTACGTCCCCCAAGGCAGTGAAGAAGTTGAAGACTGTTCCTGGAGTGCTACTGGCTTTATACCCGTATGCTACATCCGGCTGAACACCCTTGTGGAGGGAAGCAGTCCATGCAATAGTAGAGTAACTGAAATCAAAATCAAGAGAGAATGAGTTTAAGAATCTCTGTGCTTCCCATAGTTCTACTTTCATTGTTGTATACTCAATTACATGCGCGGAACATGGGAGGATAGACAAATTCGTGTTGAGAATACTGATTTGCATTCCAAAGTACTTGCCCAGCGCGTACGTGACACTATTTGACAGAAAATTCAGCTAACTCAATACTTTTTAAATTAATGATGTACCTTAATGACATGACTGCTGCAGCTAACGAAACGCCGGAGATGGAGTTGAAGTTGGGGAGATGGGCGAGGACAAAATGACAGGAGGCAAAGATCATTATGAAGTAGGTGAGTTTGATCGGATCCTTGTCTTTCTTCACCGTCTTGTAAACTTTCTGCAGCGAGTTTCCCCCCGTGACCATATACACAATGTCCACACCAACTTCACATATGAGCTGTTGGGGCACCACAATCCAAAGCCCTAGCTTTTCACCAAAGGCATGTTGCCCTAGCTCATGGTACCTATCAAACCTCTTTCCGGGAACCATCTCATGCATCTCAACCATTTGCCATAAAGTGAATAGAGTGATCACCCAAGATAGTACAAGAATCACACAACCAGGACCCCTGAAAAATTAAATAAGCAATTAAAACCTTATCAGTCAGTTAGGCTAGTTGGCCAGGACAGTGTGTGCCTACTCTTGCATCTGAATTTGAAATTCTTTCCCGTAGATTATAATAGTTTGAAATATCATTAAAAAACAAGGCCAATGACTTTAAAACTCATATTTTAGCTTCCTGCAGCACTTCTGTAAGCAAAGATAAAATTATAAAGTATTTAGTTCGAAGTGCACTAGACTAAAAGGGGAATGAGAAAAGTTGACATACCATCCGAGATTGGACATGGCAAAGGGAAGACTTAAGACGCCGGCTCCAACCATGGCGGTGACATTGTGGAAAGTTGAGTACCACCATTTTGCATTCCTTGAACCAGTGATTGGAAGCCACTCATCTATTTCCTTCTGCCTCCGTAGCTTATCTTCACCAATAATCTGTGATTGCTTGTTCCATTTCTCGTCCACCTGCGATTCAGTACACAATTCCAGAATTCTTAGAAAAATTAATTCACAAGCAGAAAATGATCCAAATGAATCAAAATCTAGTCTAATTACCTATGAGCATGTTCCAATAGGTTAGGTAAACCAGTTGGCAATAAGGAGAGTTTTCCCACTCGAAAAGTTAAGAAACCTTGCATAGGCTTATATGGGGTTGAGTCACTCCATTATTACCAACTAATTTTAGGTTAAACCTCAACTTCTTTAGGCGTGTGCGAGTAGCTATGGGGAGAGAGAGAGAGAGAGAGAGAGAGAGGCTTACATTGCTTGGGACAGAAGAACTTTGGTCGGTTGTATCTCCCATTGCTAGCTGCAGAGAGTAGTAGCTAAGGCTTTGGCTTCAAATCTTGCGGGAAATTGAGAATGCAAAATAAACATAAATGGGAAAGATGAAACGTATTATTTGTCGGAGGTGACAAGAATGTGAAGGTCCAGGAAACTCCGCCCACAATAGTTCGAGCTAATTTGAAATTGATATATTTGTTTGCTAGTTTTTTTCTAAGGAATTTATTCGGCCTGCACGCCAAGTTTCATCCAAATGCTAAATATCTAATTTAAAGTAATTATAGAATTACAATCTTATATGATATACTTGTTTTTTTTTGGTGGGAAAAGAAAATGACCTCCTTAAATATTTATATTATGAACATATTAATGCTTCTTTCTGCATTATTGACAAGTTGATGCAGGATTATATATGATTATATATATATTGGATACATATTTTGACACACGTTTTTGTTACTCCTATTTCATAATTTTTTTCAAGGATCTGAATGGTCTATATTGCAATTCATCATTTATAGATTATCTTTACGTAAAATTAGACAAATTCAAGATCATTAAGACATTAATTTGTAGTGAAAAAAATAGACAAATACGGTTCTATGAAGAAATACTAAATTTAATAAAATTGTCATATGACTTCAGATTTGAGAGAATTTTGGTAGACATAATATTTGAGGGATGACTAAAAGATAGATGGTTGGATCATTGAAATATATTACGGAGTGAGCCCACTAAATGTGTGTTAAAAATGTGTGTCCCCGCATCCTAACTTGTTTATATATATATATATATTATGTATTTAGTTTTTTTTAGGAAAATAAAATGTGTTTCAAGTCTTGGCTTGAGGTAAGTTTTCAATAGACCGTATTACCAAGCAGTTAAGTTTTATAAGTTTATATCCATTAGATGACAAGTAAGCAAAACAATATTTCCTCAATTGAATTATGATTGTTCATTTTTAGTACTACTAAGTAGTAAGGGCTTTTGAAGAAAAATTGCTTGGCTTAGTCAATTACGTTTGATTAGTTGGTTAATTAGGTGCTAATATAGCTATAGTAGTCTCCTACTTTGTTGCAAGATTAGTTGTAGCACAAGTTAGTTTATGACTTGCACTTGTTTCTCTTATTTAGTTATATGTGGCATCTATAATCATCATAATATTATTGTATCAAATCGAAAATACTCAAAAGTATGGGAGATAGATTTGCATGGAACAGAGATAAGTTAAAGTGACAATGTTTTAAATTAATCACATGTGAGAAATTTAAATCACATGGTGTCGTATTATTGATCTAAGATGTTATGGAGATGTCTAAGGGTTGTAAGTAAGTCTTTCTTATAGTGAGGGAAGCAGATTGATACTTCAATTGCATCATATCAAGATTATCTTGATTATTTATTATCAGTATAGTGAGACAATGCTGACAACATGATAAATTGATAATGGATGATATAATGCGACTATTTACGAAATTAGAAAAGGTCACTATAAAAAGGAAAGTGATAAAATGAGTCAACTGACAAACAACACAAAACATAAGTTACAGGGCAAGAAGAGTTTGAATGAGTCCGAAAGGTAAATTCTCAAGGTTTTTGGGGAATCATGACTCATGCATTGTTTGTCTGCCGGTAAGTAAAACATCGTCATTTCATATAAGTCATTCTCCGTCACATTGGGACAAGAGATTATAGTGTGCATATGAAGGGGAAACTGGCCTGCTTTGTTTGTATGGATGCACACTGCTGCTTCATTTGTTTATTGTACAAGATACAAAAAATTGGAAACCTCAGTTGTCACAGATATTCACAATGTTGCTTGCTGCCATTGACTTGAATCGTTGTACACTGCCTATAGGCCTTTTGTTGTCCGTGAAAGAGCCGAACCTAAATTAACTGTCAGATACTATTTCTTCCTTTCTTTTTTTAAAGAAAAAAACTCCTTATAGTTACAGCTGCATATCTATCTCATATACATAAACATAATCGACCTACCTGCCACTTGGGGAACGATGATATCTTCAAAGAAAAGTTGCAAAGGCCAAGCGGGCAAAATTGTTAGCTAGTATTTTTCCTTTTTTTTTTTTTGGAGTGTCCCCTAATCGGGCATAATAACAGTCGAGTTCAGAGGTTTTTCTTAAGACCAGTGATTTACGTGTTTTTTAAATATGAAATAGAATTTTGAAGAGCTTGTCAATGAAGAACTCCGGTTACTGATAATTTGGATATACGTCACATTATAACACTACAACACAACAATTCAGAAATTTCAAACCATCGTTAATAAATATATGAGAAAATGTATTGCACACCAAAGAGATTAAATTAACACCAAGCTACATAAGTAAAAAATGTAGTTCCCAAATGCTCTTTTCCTAAGCCCTATTAAGAGTAGTGCTAATTACACAAAAAACTAGATTTGTTCTCATGTATTTAGGATTTGATCAATCTTTATTAGAGAGATCAATTAAGAATGCAGAAAAACAAACACAAAAGAAAAAAAAAAAGAGATGATATTATACATATGCTAGGGAGTTTTAACGAAAAACCCGCGATACTGTTCACTTTAATGAAATGATGGATTTGCCCCTGTTTGATTTGTGTAATTTCATCTTTGCCAAAAGCTTCTAATTCATCCTATATTTCATTTTTTTTATCTGGTAAATTTTTTATGGATTTATGTCTTTTTTTTTGTGTGAATTCGAACTCGAATAGGTATTACGGAATTAGAAGCAAAAAGTTGATGAATTTTTTTTTTTTCGGTGTTTATGTTGGTCATCTGGATGAAAACTCTCCCCATAGGTCCAGAATCCTCTCAACCTTTTGTCCATTTTCTCGATTTATCTCTCTCTCTCGCAGAAGGTTTTTGCCGATAAAGGAACAAAAAGATATACCCCTTCAGTCGTCTCAATTAAACCCTCAGGATTTTTAGTTTGGTGAAAAGGGTTTTGTTCGTAAGCCCTTCATCCGTCGAAGTACGGCGAGTTCTCACTATGTTTTTCATTGGCTGCAATCTTGAAGTAAGCGTTTTTCACTTGCAGATGAGGTCATTTTCTTGGTTCCAAAGAACAAACACATGCTTTCAAAAAAAAAAAAAAAAAAAAAAAAAAAAAAACAAACACACAAGCTTTATAGCTGGAGGGGGAATGATAATATTATTACTGCAAGTCTGGAACGACGGTAGTGATTGTAAATGTAACTAAATCTATGAATTTGTATACAGAAATTCTAGAGAGAGATAACAACTTAGAGAGAAGAGAGAGAGAAAATGAATGTTCTTGATATATAATGCCTAAGTAATACAAGAGGTTGAGATATTTATACACTTACAACAACAAGGCTAACTGCCTTAACTAACACATCTTCTAATCTAATTACAAATGTCATCATCCTATACATCAATTTCTATACTCTATCATCCCCCCGCAAACTCATGCTGGGATGCACGAAGCATGAGATTGGTACAGTGAGTATGAAATAAAGGAGAACTCAAGCCTTTAGTCAGAATGTCAGCAAACTGCTCTTTGGACGACACAAACTGCACAGAGAGTTGTTTCTTTGCAACTCGTTCCCTCACAAAATGAACATCAATCTCAATGTGCTTAGTGCATTGATGTTGAACTGGATTAAAAGACAACGCAATGGCAGACAGATTATCACAAAACAAAACAAGTGTAGAGGGTAAAGGAACTTGCAAGAAAACTAACAGTTGCTGGATCCAGTCCAATTCTGCAGATATGGATGACAGGGCACGGTATTCGGCCTCTGTAGAAGATCGTGAGACTGTCAGTTGCTTCTTGGATGACCAGGAAATAGGATTATTCCCTAAAAACACAACCAAGCCAGTAGTCGACCGTCTGTCATTAGGGTCCCCTACCTAGTCAGCATCACTAAAGGCCTTTAATTGAAGCGATCCTCTATAATAACAGATGCCATGATGAAGGGTTCCTTTTAAGTACCTCAAGATTCGTTTAACTGCTGTAAAGTGGGCAACCATAGGTGATTGCATGAACTGAGCCACTTGATGGACAGAGAATGCTATATCAGGCCTTGTAAACGTAAGGTACTGTGAAGCACCTACCACACTTCTGTACAAAGTAAGATTGGTATATGGATCACCATCATCCTTAAGAAGTCTGTTATACGGCAAACAAGGAGTGTCACAAGGTTTTGCATCTAGCATCTCTGTTTTGGTGAGAAGATCCAACACATATTTCGATTGAGACAAGAATAAACCAGTTGCAGTTCTTGAAATTTGAATGCCAAGAAAGAAATGCAAATCCCCTAAATCCTTGATGTCAAACTCAGTTGTTAATGCAGTAATAACCTGTTGTATTGATGCAGATGCACTCCCTGTGATGATAATATCATCCACATAGAATAGGAGAATGACAATACCAGAATCAACCTTTTTTACAAACAAAGAAGAATCCGAATAAGTGTTTTGGAACCCCAAGTGAGGCAGGAATTTTGTGAATCTATCATTCCAAGCTCTGGGAGCTTGCTTGAGTCCATATAGTGATTTGTGTAGTTTGCAAACTAGATGAGGATGATTAGCATCTTCAAACCCAGGAGGCTGAGCCATGTACACTTCTTCTTCTAAAATGCCATGTAAAAAGGCATTTTTGACATCTAATTGTCGAAGGGACCAACCAAACTGAGCTGCAAGAGCGAAGACTAACCTAACAGTTGTAGGTTTAACCACAGGACTGAACGTTTCCCCATAGTCAATTCCAGGTTCTTGACTGAACCCTTTAGCTACTAATCTAGCTTTATGTCTTGCAATAGTACCATCAGAATGTCTCTTGATCTTGAAGATCCACTTGCACCCCACCAAATTCTTTGAGGAAGGTAATACCACCAGATTCCAGGTACCTTGTGTATGCAAAGCACTGATTTCCTCTTGCATAGCCTTAAACCAAATTGGATTCTTAATTGCAGATTTGTAGGAAGTTGGTTCAATGAGAGACAAATCAGTACCCTCAGACTCCTGAACAGTAGCTAACAAAGCTCTTTTCTTGATAATTCCACTCTTGCTCCGAGTTTGCATAGGATGTAAATTGAGTGATGGAACCTCCAGTACCACTTGCAAAGTATCAGGATGAAATTGTGCGGCTGGAACTTAAGAATGAGGAGAACCATTGACAAGTGCCACAGGAGGTTGAGAAGTAGTAAAAGCAGTAATGGATTGAGATGATAGTGCTGATGATGTAATTGGAGAGAGTGATATGGTAGAAGTACCAGGCAAATTGGAAGAGGCATGATTTGATTGTGATGGTAGGGGAGCAATAGGTATAGATACAACAACATTATCAGGGGAAACAATAGGTACTGGACTGTGGATGGTAGAACTAAGGTGTGATGAGTTATGATGTACCAACAAGTCTGTGTATGGGAATTGAGACTCATCAAACACTACATGCCGTGATATGTATAGTCTCTGTTTAGAAACCTCATAACATATATACCCTTTATAGTTGGTAGCATACCCTAGGAAAATACACTTGGTGGTTTTAGGTTGCAGCTTAGAGTCATTATAAGGCTTTAATAATGGATAACAAGTAAATCTAAATGATCTAAGATGGGAAATGACAGGCAAAAGCCCAAACAATAGTTCAAATGGAGAATGATTGCCTAGGACTAGAGTGGGCATTCTATTGATGAGGTATATGGCTGTTTGACAAGCATAGGACCAAAACATGGTAGGTAATCTAGCAGTTTGTAAAAGGGTCACAGTTGTTTCAATGATATGCCTATGCTTTCTCTCAGTTAGGCCATTTTGCTTGGGTGTACATGGACATGATTTATGATGTGTAATTCCTTTGGCAGTAAGAAATGACTGAAATGCTTTACTGACATACTCTCCCCCTCCATCACTTTGAAGAGTTTGAATAGTAGTTGCCAACTGAGTAACAACAAAGGAATAGAATGCAACAAATTTGGCAAAGACATCAGATTTATTTATTAATGGGAAAATCCAGCAGTATCTTGTACACTCATCAATAAAGGTCACATAATACTTGTAACCATCAATTGAGACAGAAGGGGCTGGACCCCAAAGGTCACTGTGAACTATAACAAAGGGTTTTACAGACTTATTGGGACTTATAGGAAAAGGAAATTTACAAAACTTTCCTTCCAAACAACTAGAACACATGATAGGTAACGATGGTTTTTGGACAGGGAATATTAGCTTGTTTTAATATCAAAGAGACAATAGAATTGGATGGATGGCCTAGTTTATTGTGCCAAGTAGTAGAGTGAATGTGCTGACCGAAAAATGCTTTAGCTTGGAACGATACTGAGGTGGATCCATGAGAAGTGGCTGAAAGATAGGGAATTGGGTATAGTCGATTACTGCATACTTCTTTGTAAATGATCCTTCATGTGGCCTTGTCCTGAATCCAGAAGCAAAAAGCATAAAAAATTATCCAGCAATTGTTATCCAAACAGATCCGATGCACAGATAATAAGTTTTGTGTCAACTTCGGAACATATAACACAAAATTAAGCTTCATTGGAGGAACATAATTAACTTTGGAAAGATTAAGAACAATACTTCCAATATGAGATACAGGCAAACCTTCACCATTGGCAGTTTGGACAATCTCAGAGGTAGGATATGGAGATGCCAGAGATAAGTTGCTGAGATCAGAAGTCATGTGATTTGTAGCACCAGAGTCAGTGAGCCACACTTGAGGATTAGAGTGAGAAGTAGATGCCACGGAAGGTGACTGAGTCATCACAGTATGCATAGCTTGAGGAAAGTGATGCTGAGGATAGAATTGTTGTCCAGTCATTGCAGATTGCTCAATAAAAGCATTGTAACCGGGAGCACCAAAGTTTGAGGAATGCATCTGAGACGGATAAAATTGACTGGTAGCGCCAACAAAATTAGGACCTTTGTCATTATAAAAACAATACCATGTACTGTGATTGTGCTTGCCATATATTTGACAATTAACTCTGTCAGGAGGTTTAGAACGGCAGAATGGTGATGTGTGTCCTTCAGCACTACAAAATTGACAGGTTTGCACCAAATGAGCACTTGAATTGCCATAAGACTGCACTGGGGAGCGACTAAGGATGCTCGGATTCGGTGTTGGTAGCACATGTGTTTGAGTGGAAAAAGACTGTTTGGGTGGATAAGACTGAAACCCTTGATTAAACTTGCCTTTTCCTTTGTTTCTGTTTCCATTGAACGGCTTATAACCACCAAAAAAAATTTGAGACTAACCAGATGTACCCTTTCCTGAATTCGAAACATTGTTTGCAACCATTGCAGTAATAAATGGTGCAGTGGTAGAATTCTCAACAATAATCTCTTCAGCAAGCAACTGAGATCGAAACTCTTTAAGAGATATCACATTCTCACGACCTCTAATGACACACCGAAAAGTATTATATTCAGAGGGTAAACCATTGAGAGCAAGTATAACAATATCTTCATTAGCAAAGTAAACTCCAGCAGCAGATAAGTAATCTCGAGCCTCTTTTATCCTATGAAGATACTGGGACACAGAATCAGAACCCTTCTTAATTGTTTGGAGATTAGACTTCATTTGAAAGATACTAGTCTTAGACATAGTAGAGAATTGTTCTTTCAAACAAATCCATATATCCTGAGAACTCTTACTATCAATAGCACATGATAGAGCAGCAGGCGAAAGGGTAGCAGTTAGCAGTTGCATTACAGCCTTATCATGCATTTTCCAAATCATAAACTCATTCGTTGCAACAGAAGCATTAGAGCTAGAGTTCATACCAGAGGCACCAGATTGATCGGAAAATTGAGAAGGACAGAGATGTGAGCCATGAACAAACTCCATAATTCCATTGCTCTCCAACAAGAGTTGTATCGGAAAGTGCCAATTAAGATAGTTGGAGTCATCCAATTTGACATTCACCGAAGTCGAAATAGAGGAGATTAGGGCAGTAATCGGGGATTGCACAAGTTGAAGTTACGATGCAGTCACCATTGAAATTGCTTCGGACAAACTCATTGAGAACTTTTAGCAAACAGTTGGTATGCACTAACCAAAAGAGTAGAAGAAATGATCGACGTAGAAAGACGATCAACCGAGAAAAACCCTAGAAATCAGAATTTCAAGAAGACGAAGATAATTGAAGATATCGAAGACAAAAGTACGAGGTCAAAGACACCGTCGAGGCGAGCGGAAGCAGAGAAGGAGGATCGAAGATAAAGCGTAGGCAACAATGGCGATTGATACCATGTAAATGTAACTAAATCTATGAATTTGTATACAGAAATTCTAGAGAGAGATAACAACTCAGAGAGAAGAGAGAGAGAAAATGAATGTTCTTGATATATTTCGTAATGACTAAGTAATACAAGAGGTTGAGATATTTATACACTTACAACAACAAGGCTAACTGCCTTAACTAACACATCTTCTAATCTAATTACACATGTCATCATCCTATACATCAATTTTTATACTCTATCAGTGATTGCCATTCTGTGATGATGTGTGAGGCTAAGGCAGCTGTGGAATTTATATTTTTCTTAATATGGTCAAATGGTATGCAAATGGAGGTGCCCTCTATTTAACAAACACATGCTTTCAAAGAATACTACTATTGCGACGATGTGAGTGCCCTCTATCCTTAATATGGTCAAATGGAGGTGCAAATTTTATATTTTTCTTAATATGGTCAAATGGTATGCAAATGAGATTGGGTTAAGCTTTTGGGTTTAACTCTCTCACTCTCTTTGTGTTTGGGTTCCATTATTGGGTTTCTTTCTTCATTTCTCTATTTCAGTTGTCCTTTGGTTGTAACCCATCTTTTTGATTTTGTTCATTCATCTTTAACTATTATCGGCATATCATGAGGTCTAGAGCAAACTGAGAAATTGAAAAACTTTTGAATACTCTAAGCTTGCCCTTCTGTCTAATGCACTCATCAAAAAGTCTCATGGCCACTAGGGGAGTATATAAGACTGATGAGGATCAAGTATCCATATATAAAGCTAGCAATGATCCAGATTGGTAGTTTTGGACAAGTAACATATTCTCTTTATCAGAATGATGATTGAGATAATATTGTTTAAATCATTATCTCCTTATTACTAAATATTTTAGCGCAATACTAATAATTTCACTGCTAATGAGAACTTTATTTGGGATTTTCTTTTGTGTTGTCACTTCTGATTTTACTGATTGATGTATTTTTTGAAGTTGGTGATGTAATCATAAGAAAAAGTCGAGTTCTTTAGTTCATTGCAAGTCGACCCATTGCCATGTATCCCTCTCTCTCTCTCTCTCTCTCTCTCTCTCTCTCTCTCTCTCTCAAGATATTACCAATTAGGAGTATTTATACTTTTATTGGATGTGAATTTTAGTATAATGATGTAACTGCATGATAACCTATGCATCGTTTGGAGTTTAAATATAACACTTAAATTGTGGGCAAATGTATGATAAACTATAACCTCATCCATCATTTATTTGAGAGATCACTTAAGTTGTGAAGAAATGTAACTAGCCATTTTATGAAGATTATTAGCACTTAATGTACAATTGTATTGCATAATTTTTGTGAAGAATATATTTATCAGCAGAATGTGCTTTAAAGAAGAAAAAAACAGTTTGTAAAGTAGGAGAAACAGCGAGGTGCCACTGTGTAAGATTCTAGGGACTGCTGAATTGGAATACTCAGAGAAACAATATGTATCTGGATCACTAATAATATTTTTGTGTGTGTATGTATCTCATATGTTGAAGGCACCCTAATATTAGCAGTCAAAATGGAGCAATTTGTTTGGATATTTTGAAAGACCAATGGAACCCAACTCTGACATTTAACTGCAGAGATTGTTGGGTCTAAAAATAAGAAAATTAAGAGAGTAGCACAACACTACTACTCGAAATTGGCTTTGGGTAAGCTTCCACTCTCTTCTATTTATAATCTCTAAGTGATTTTGGTTGCTGATTGAAAGAGATAATGTCAAATTCATATATGAACTAAGAAAACAATATGCATGTATAATGAAGTGGAATTTTTCCTGGTATTATTTACATGCATGTTATAAATTTAGTTGTTGATCTTGACTTGACATGAAGAATGGCATTAAAAAAACTGAAAAACTAGAGCTACTCAACTGTTTATGCAGCGAGCAAAGGGAAGGAAAGGAAAAACAGTTAATTTAATGCTCCCTTTTCTTAATCACTCTCCATATTTTCTGCAAGCTGAATCGTTCATATCTTTCAAACTAAATAGCTTTTACTTTTCTGATTATATATTTTTTCTTGCATTCTTTTATTAGTTTGGAAACTATAATCGAGTATATCTTAGCACTACAGCTTTCCATAAAGTGGTTCCAATAATATAGTTTCATATATAATACTCTTACACTCTCTTTTACTAATTTTTGTTACACTATCAATCACTCACAGGTCATGCTATTCATAGATTGGTTCAAAGGATTCGAAGTGCTTCATTCACCCAATTTCTGATCTTCATGTAAAAATTCTTTCAAAAAACTCAAACATCTTTCAATGTAAATACACATGAACCTTCTTTAATAATCTCTTATAACTTCGAAATGTTTTTTTATACAGTTACTAACCTCGTAGCAACGCGCGGGCCATATTTCTAGTATATATAAATACATGCATATATATTCACCATTACAAACAGAGAAAATGAAACAGAATGCCAATCCGTACTTCCACAAACAACCTTATTTATTTTCAGATCTCCGATTATCGCTAGACCCTCGAGGCACATAGTCCTAATTAGATTGATCTTCATCATCATCAACAGCTTCATTTTTCTTGTTTTTTAGGTTTTTGAGATTCTTGCAGCAACCTACTATCCTTTTTTGGGCCGGGAAGGATGGTGAAGGACTTAAGAGTAAAATTTGTAGGTCTTGGCTTGAATGATGATCGATCTCAATCCTCCGATAGGTGATAGAACCATCAAAAGAACACCCAAAAAGATGCAGGTCTGAAAATGAAGTAAAATAATTATTAGGTTAACTAATATAAATTAAAGAAATGTCAACTTATGGACAACGAAGTATGAGTACGAATGAACATACATAGTTGCACCACCAAGACAAGCTGAACTTCCTCGGCTTGTAAATGGCAAGCCACATGACACAAGGGAGCTGCATATAATAACAAGATTCAATCAAAATGTACAAGTAACGTTACGCTATGTTTTGAATTAGGTGTGGAGAAAAACTGTGGGCTTACGAAGTAAGTTGTTGGAGCGAAAGCAAATCCTCCGAAAAATCCAAGGAGACCACCGAAGAAGGGGAAGGTAATGCCAATGAACATGGTGAATGCTGCAATACAATGTCAATTAGAACTCATTTATCCACCTTCAGGTAACAACATGCGCATTTAAGCTCATGTTATAACTTGATGGAATAAAGGGAAAAGGGTACTTACCGACATATATATTACGCGAAATGAAGCGAAGCGTTCTTGTTGGTGCGAAATTCAACTTCTTTACCAACACAGCTTCGATCATGTCAAACACCGGCATTGCGTAAATCTGATAGCTTCCGATGACATGGATGACAACAAACATGTTGGCCACTGCAATGAGCCAGGCAGGTTTTTCAAGTGAAATGAGGATGTTATCCTCAACTGTATTGCCAAACATGTAGAATCCGACCAGAGCAACTGGGAAGTAGCACAAGGCGACAACAATGTAGGCGACGATGACTCCTCTCCACATGGGTCCCTTGGATGGCTTCTCAGGTGTAGATGGAATTGTTGCTTGGATTTCCAGAACAACATTGTGACCAGCATAAGCAAAAGCCACGTGACCCAAGGAAGTGAAGAAATTGAGCACAGTTCCTGATGTAGACGTGGCCTTGTACCCATATGCGACATTGTCTACCACACCCTTGTCCACAGAGGCTCCCCAAGCGATGGTAGAGTAACTGCATCCATCACAAAATCAATTGAAAGATATTAATTAAACATTAATTTGAAAACACTTGTAACTTTTTTTATGCCAATTGATGTGTTGTTTTTGGTTATCTAAGAGCACTAGCTTGTCCGAGTACATTTGTAGTTTTTATTAAAAATATATTTGCCTCCTGAGATGCACTTGAAAGTGAATTCTAAGAAGTATATAACAGATGCTTTTCCAAAGAGTTTTTATGATTCACAAGTAATTTTAACTGTTTCTTCCAAACGTAGTCAGAAAATTTTAGATTTTCATATAAAGATCTTTTAGCCCTATCAAAGTGGTTCCAAACAAGTTAATCAATTTTTTTTAATAAATCACACTTTTTAACTTCTTTCTTGTCAAACCATGTCATAAGCATTTTTATTACCTAAAAACACTATGTCATTCTAAAAGTACTTTCAAACAATTTAGGTTGAGAATATATACCTCAAGGACATGACTGCAGCAGCCAAAGACACACCAGAGATGGAGTTGAAGTTGGGAAGGTGGGAAAGGACAAAGTGAACAGATGCAAAGATCGTGATGAAATAGGTTAACTTGATCTTTTTACAGTCTGAGCACACAGAATTGTGGACCTTCTGCAGCGATTTTCCTCCGGTAACCATGTAGACGATGTTGACGCCGACCTCGACGATGAGCTGTTGAGGCACAACAATGTAGAGGCCAAGCTTTTCACCAAATGCATACTGCCCCAGCTCGTGGTATCGATCAAACCGTTTGCCTGGAACCATCTCATGCATTTCAACCATTTGCCACAGTGTGTACAATGTGATGATCCATGACAGCACCAGAATTACCACACCAGGACCCCTGAATTAGCACAATGCGAAGGCAAAGTAACAGCAGTAAAAAGTAGGAAAAATATTTTGCGCACTCATTTTCTCCTTTTTCGTACCCTTACTAATTTTTGTCCAAATGTAAAAAGTAAACACGGGTGTGTAGAGAGAGGAGTATGAGGAAATCAAATTCCCAAGTGATGTGACGAATTGTATAATTATTTGATATTGACAGAAGATTACGGTTGAGTTAATTAGGATTGACATACCATCCAAGATTGGCCATGGCGTAAGGGAGACTGAGAACACCAGCTCCAACCATGGCAGTGACATTGTGGAAAGCTGAGTACCACCATTTTGCATTCCTTGAAGCAGTGATTGGAAGCCACTCTTCGATTTTCTTCTGCTTTGCTAATTTTTCTTTTATCTATCATACACAATAACATATGTTGTTTCATCAGCATCAATCATGGAAAATTGACATATCATTATTCGCTTCAACGAAATCAACATTGTCGGGGTCGGTTAGCTAAGACAATTATTGACATGTCATTTTATCTTTAGCTACAAATCACATTAGAGCACAGTGTATAAGACCGTATTGTAGTTATGAGGAAGAATAACTTTCTACATGTACAGAGCTAAATATCTTCAGCTAATAAAGGACGGATGAGGAAATATTAAAAATTCTCCGTAAATAAAAAAGGGCTATGGTGTGATTGGAATTCTAGGGGGTTGGGAGAGAGGAGGGGGAGGGGAGGGGAGGGGAGGGGGTGGGGGAGGGGGGATTGGCAATGAATCTTTGGTATCTGGTGGTATCCCTGATTTAGAATTAGGGGAGGAATCAAGAATCCGGATCCTCTCCGATTCTCTTTGTCAGGATTTCAAAGATTTTATGGATGGTGTTTGTAAAAATTATTTTAAATATTTTTATTTAAAATTATAAAAATTAACCGTATGATATTAAATAATTGGGATCAGGATCCTCTCTTAAGTAAAGGATGAGGATCCTTCTGACCAAACTCATCGAATCCTTGAAATTTTATCCAACGGTTACAAACAGGAGCCTCTTTAAAAGTTATAATAATTGTAACCGTTAGATAAAATTTCAACTGCCCGATGAACTTGGTCAAAAAGATCCTCACCATTTTCTCAGGAAAGGATCCTGATCCCAATAATTGAACATCATTCCCGAATCCCTAAGATTCTCATCAAAAAATCCGAAAAGGATCTTGTTGGAGGAATCAAAACTCAAAAGTTAAGGCTTTTCATCCAACTTCATCAACTGTCGTAATTGAGTTGCTTCAAGTCTTGTTTGAGCAGTGTCTTATTCTCTGTGGGGCGTGTAGGGGCCAGCACTAGCTACTTCCTGACGAACCGGTCAAGCTTGGTTAATAGCAGTGCATCCCATAATATATTATTATTTTAATTCAAATCTTTTATTTTATAAGAATAATGTTTTTCATACTATATTTTTATACTATGTCAGATGACATCTAATGTGAACAGTCGCATCATTTGTAAAATTTACAAAACCTAAGGAACGAAATGAGAAAAACTTCTCGTATATCACAATCATCATTTAATTAACTAGTTTTTCTTAATTATTAATTTATTAAATAATGAACTAAATTTAAAAATCTAATAGCATGAAAATATGGTACAAAAACATAGTCCAAATAGAATTACTCATTTTATAATGATATAAAAATCCGACCTGAACCTAGTTTGCAAAATAATATCTTCTTCTGTGGTGATGTTGATATTATAAGCACACAAACCTTCAAACAAAAAACAAAAGACAAATGATGTAGCTTGAGTCAAAATATATGCTTGTTTTCAAATTCACTCTCAAGTCGCTTGTATAGTTCAAAAATGTTTAGTTTCACAGACATAGAGATTTAGTGAGAGAGAGAGAGAGAGAGAGAGAGAGAGAGAGAGAGAGAGAGAGAGAGAGAGGGAGACTAACTTCGTCAGTTGGAGCTTGGGTTCCCATGGCTGGCACAAGATTGCAAGGATACACGACAAAGACGACAATCACAGATAAGAGAGAGAGAGAGAGAGAGAGAGAGAGGAAAAAAACAAGCGGAATTCAACTCGAGTCTCGAGCACAGAAATTGACCAGGGGTCTAGGGTGCTCTTTCTATATATATAATACAAAGATCCAAGGTCACACGTGAGGATTGGACTAAATTACCCTTCCAACTCAGTAGAAAAACTCAGTAATTATCTTGCTTTTGTGTCCATTTCATTCCAATACTCCTTTTTTTTGTGTGTGCACGTATACTCACTGAAATTTCCTGGAAACATCCACCTTAGACTCAAAAAAGAAAGGGAAACAAAAATGGAAAGGAATTTTGAGGAGGCGTATAAGTTATATATTTCACAAGTATACTAGCCTAAAAGATATATAATTGACAACTTAGATGAAGGTTTCACAAAGCAAAAGGGAAGATAAAAAACAAATAATATTGCAAGGTTAAAAAGTCAAAAAAATAAAATAAAATAATAAGGTTTCATTTGGAAGGAGAGATTTCTGGAAATATGGATTGGAGAAGGCTTTCCCAAAACAAACGATTGAACGTGCAGGAAAACCTCAAATAGTTATACCAAAAAGAAAAGAAATCCCTACATATATACAAATAGTTTAGGAAACATCAACAATAAGATCCATTTTGGATGGATAAATTTAGAAAAATTGCAAATACATTCTGCAACTTAAAATGACAATATTCCATGTGATATTGTGTACTTTAAAAGCGGTTGGGTTCATTGAATCATTTTTAAAATTCATCTGTTTCTTCTGTATTTACCACACTATTAAAACAAAGTTTAATGTATTGTTAATTATCACCATTAAAGCATTTAAATTCCTGTATTTTTTTAAATGTTAAAATGGACAACGAAATATGTATATAACTTTAAGGATGTCAAGGGGGTCAAACCAAAATTTTTTTTTTCTAAAACCACAAAGTCTGTTTCGCTCTATCATTATTATCATGGAAAGTGATAATGAGATAGATTTATTAAAAAAGACGAAGAGTACAATTTATCAAGGAAACATAAATTCTAATCTTGATCATAATAGCAATCATAACAAACAAAACCTTCAATAACCAATACAAGATAAAATAATGGCAACAAAATATAACCTATCGAAAGCAGTAGTGTGGAAACTCTACATAATCATGATGATAACATAGGAAAATAAAATCATGAGGAGAATCCCACCAAACAAGACCAATAAGTATAACTTCTTTGTTCGTCATCGATAAAATTATTCTCGTATTGCCGAAGTTTTATAAATAAATAAAAAATATTAGGGTTAGGACCAAAGTTGACATTGCCAGCAAACCACATGCATGCATCGATATCCCTAGCTAGATTCATATAGCAGACAACTTAAGCAATTTGGAGCGCAACTAGCGGTAAGCTTGCCAGGTTGTGTCACTGCCCATAATATTGATTTTATCTGTCTGTCGGCTTCTTGGCCATTTGATTCTTCATATGAAGACTTTTATTTTCTTTTCTGTTTATGTTTAAATTCCATCTTTACTATTCTCTAAATTCTAGTTTGTATTCTATCAATTATTAATTGCCTTTTACATATTATGGTCTCATTAATTTATAATTCGAGATCACGACATGGCTTGTCCTTAACAAGGAATTGGAATGATAGAGTTGTTTTAACTTTTAGCTAACCCCTTCATTACATGAGAGTGATGATTATATGCTCTTCTTTTGTCCACAAAAAACTTAGATTTGAGAGTTGAGACATTGTAATATGATGACGTGCATTTACAACTGATACGCAAATCAAGATACAAAGTATTTCATAAACATGACTTAGTTCGGTTGATTAAGATAATGTCCCGTCTTTAATTTGAACCCAATTTTTTTGGGAAACATGTTTATATATACTTACATTATAGAGACTCACACCTGATGGCCACACGAAATATGATAATGTGCATTTATAATTAATAAGCAAATTAAGATCCAAAGCATTTGACAAATGCAAGTTAAATCAGTTAGCTAGAGCAGTGTACTTGTTTTTTACCAAGATTCAAATTCCTATATTGTAAGAGTTGTGTAAAATATTGTATTAGCAAATACAAAGATATAAAGTAGTTCTTAACAACAACAAAAAAAGTCAACTACATAATTGGTCCCTAAACTTTTATGATAGTTTAGATTTCGTCCCAGAATTGAAAAAGAGGTTTAATTTTCATCCTTCAATTTTAAAAAAAATGTAGAGAATTGGTCATTCCATAATGGGGATGAATTTCTGTTATTTTACATGTACTTGATACGAGTGATCCCTAAATAACAGATGCAGATTAGCAGCATGGAGTTCAAATTTTTTACACCAATTTTGTGTGTGACCTTTCTGTTTATGGACTCTGTAGCATGTAGTGTGTTACTGTGTTATATATAAAAGGTTTTGCTACTAGAAAAGGGTATAATGGTAATTTGCGGTGATTGTTAGGGCATTGGGTAAGGAGACGGCAAGGCAGTGCTGGAACAATCATATCGTGATTGAAGAAATAAGATCAATACAAACATTCATGGAGGAATCGAGTAGAAGTGGATGGTGCCAAATTAATGTAGATTCGCTCGAGTATCTGGAAACGTGATTAGAAAGTTTAAAAGTGTGAGACCAATCTATACGGTTCAGATGACATATCCATGGAGATTCGATGAGTGTCCTAGATATAGGGAGAGGATCCTTACCGGATCCATTTTGTGGGGATCCTAGTAATTCTCACATCTTAGCCGTTCATCGTACATCGTGCGATCAATTTTCGTCATATGCTATTTGTGTTTACTTTTAAATAAAAAAAAATCAAATGATTTCTAACCGTACAATACACGATGAATGACTAAGATGTGATGATTCCTAAAATCCCAACAAAATGGATCCGGATGGGATCCAATCCCCTAGATATAAAGATTTTATTATATTTTTGTGTATGACATGCAATAGAATAATGAATGGTTGAACATGTGGTAAATGATCCAATATATAAGGATCCCGCCAACAAAAATCTTCAATCTCCCAAATCAAGAGAATGACTTATCTACACTTTTTGATAAATCATCATAACATTTCAGACCAATAATATGATATCACGTGTTTTAACTTTTCATCGGACTTATCTACACTGCATTTACGCCATGACACTATGTGATATCTTATATAACATCGTCTAATTCGTCCGTTATCGCAGTGGGATATTAATGGTGTAGAAAAAAATCTCTCTCCATAACCGTATATAGTGTTTTAACTATTCACATGGCATACCTACTTTGCATTTACACCATGACTCATAATAACATCCCAGACCAATAATGTGATATTTTACATATCATCGTTTTATTCGTCAGTTATTGTAGTGGGATATTAAAGGTGTAGAAAATATCTCTCTCCATAATCATATATAGTGGCATTACATAGTGTCTACTTTTTGTTAGTCATCATTGGTCAACCACATCTTAATTTGCTAGGTTTCAACTTTCAAACGCTTAGATTCCACCGCACTTGTATCTTTTTTAACCTTAAGCTACCCAAATTTGATTTCTCAAGTGACACAACCTTAAAAATTTGCTCCTCCCTTTCAATATAATTTGACTTCTTCAGGAGAATCTAACTGTATACTCATTTTCCTTATAAGATGAACCGGAAATGATATTGTCATAAGCAACAATTATTTCTAAAGTATTACACGTATAATATATTTTTTTTTTGGTAAATTACACGTATATTATTGGAGAGAATCATATGTTGTGTAAGACATTATACATTTTATTTTACGTTTTCAAAAATGCATTTTAAACTTATCGTAATTTTAACTCATTAACGTATTCCTTTGATATGTTAACGAACCTCTATATATATATATATATATATATATATATATATATGCGCTTACTGCTTGCTATGAAAACACCATTTTCTTTAAGTATTTTAGTTTATAATAAAAGAATTGTAAAGAATTCGACGGTGACTCACTCGTTCAATATTTATAAAATAATAAGCAATATGGTCAATGATTCAATGGGTTGCAATGTTCCTAAAGTTGCGTTTATGAATCTTACTTTCCTGGTTCTTCCTCCCACTCCCAAGTTGTAGGCGTGGGTGGGACTTACACTATTGATTTTTTTTTGGGTCAGGAACAATCTTTGCAAGTCAAGCTAGTTGGCTGCTAGGAAAGGAACCGGATCCCCTCTTGAGCTTAGTAGGCTGAGCCTTCAGAGCAAATCACACGGACCATTGAAATTTGATTCAACGGCTGCAATTATTAAAACTTTTAGAGGGTCCCATGTTTGTAGCCATTGGATCAAATTTCAACGTCCGAATAATTTACTCAGGAGGCTCAGCCTCCTAAGCTCACGAATTTTTACATCAGATGCTGACGTCCCATGACTGCAAGTCCACTTTTGAGGAAGAGCAAAAACCATGAAACGTATACATACTTAAGTCGATATTTCGTACGTAGTCCACTTAGTGTACCAAAACAATGATAATCGAAGCTACATAGGGTTTTATTAACTCTATCCAAAAAATTTAGAGGAAATTTGTATAAATTTAATGAACATTAAGATCAACCGACGAATGATACTTGTATGTATAATTGTACATAGCTGTCAAAGACTCAAAGGGCAGGAAGCAGCAGGTACAAATTATTTCTTTCAAGTTGGAGCTATCTGCAACTAGCAGTAGCAGCTGCTAGGGAAAACTGTGTGTCCACTGTCCATACTTAATGTCCTTATATAAGTACGAAATCGTCAATGGCAACTTGAAGTTACGGAAGCTTGTGCTTGCTGGATTCACCCTGATGATGTTAACACGAAGAGTTTATTTTGCGAGCTAGCAAGTACCACACATTTGCTTTGTTCTTTGCGTGAGTAAGGGGATCAGTACGTGTAATATAATACGCTACAAAATAAATACTGAAAATATGAGTACACCCCTTGAAATTTAATTTTCTTTAACCAAAACCTATCATGATAAATTTCTATAACAAAAACCTAATGACTAGGCTCCAACTAAGCAATATCCATAATTAAGTTTGACTTGGCAAAATTTGTATTTTTGGATGTCTAAATTACCCCTAATAACACTTACTTTGGGTCTCTCACTTATTATCTACATTTATTTTACATTATTTCATTCAATTACATGTCTTCAAATACCTTATGAAGATTTGGAAAAAAATTTAAATGTCATGATTCCTATGCATTTAATAACAAAAATTTACATGATACCAATGTTCCTTATATAGTTGTTTTTACAAGATGCTAACAGGTAAATTAGTATATCCTACAAATATAAAAAAAATTATTCAAAATTATCAATATTTTAAATATAACATAGGTAAATTATTTTGCACAACATATATGTAATAACAATATAAGTTCCTAGTAAATTATGTAATGATACATGCAAAATAATTTACCTATAAAATAAAAGAATGTTGATTGATTGCACACTCTATATAATAATAACAAAATGTGGCTATAGTATATATGTAATATCACATGAAAAATAATTTACCTACAAAATAAATAAATATTTTTAGCCAATTGATTCAAAATTAGTTTATTACATATTATTTTACATAAAAATATAGATAAATTATTTGTACGCATATATATAATTTTAATAAAATGTGCTTAATACATACATGCAAAATAATTTACCTACAATGATTGTCAAACAAATAAAAGAAATGAAACATATGATGGTAAAAGAAGTATAAAGTAGATAATTTTATGAGGGTAATGCTATGGAAACTAAATTTGTAGACTAAATTTTGGAAACTAAAGAAAATAGAAATTGATGATTAATTTATTACTTAAACGTTGATAAATGTGCTCATTAGTGCCACATCATTTAGTTTGCAAATTCAGTCTTCCTAGCATTATCCATATTATAATAATAAGGCACTTATTTCCCACAATTATGGCGGATAATTAAATTCATTAACACTAACATAGAGCACATACTTTGTGTGTGTAAATAATTTCTCTTAATAAGTGCAATTTTTTTTAATATTACATAATTATTGTTTTGTCCTCCTTACGTAAATATTGTGTATCAAAAGTGAGGGTAAAATTGAAAAAATAAGTATAAAAAGAGGGTAAAATAGGAAAAATAGGGATATGGTTGTCATTTTGTCAAAAGATACAAAATTACTAGTTTGCCCTCCTTTTGTTAATAGTGTGTATCAAAAGTGAGGGTAAAATAGGAAAAAAGTGGCAAAAAGTTGACAAGAAGGATTCTCTTAATAATAGTACTAGCAGAGAGCACACACTTTGTGTGTGTGAATAATTTCTCTTAATAAGTGCATATTTTTTTCTATTCTATTATTAATAGAAACTTCCTTGTCAACTTTTCCCCCTTTTTTTCCCTATTTTGCCCTCCTTTTTGTCAATAGTGTGTATGAAAAGTGAGGGCAAAATAGGAAAAAAGGGAAAAAACCGTCCACCTCCTCCCACATTCTCCTGCTTCAGTTCATTCAAACTATCCAAAAAACATTATGATTTCACTTACGTGTATGAAAAAATGATGGTGGGACAATTTCTCTTGATAAGTGCATATTTTTTATCTTATGCAAATATTTCGATATAAAATTACTATTTTTCCCTCCTTATGTAAATATTGTGTATCAAAAGTGAGGGCAAAATAGGAAGAAAAGGGGAAAAAGTTCAAAAGATACAAAATTATTATTTTGTCCTCCTAATGTCAACATTGTGTATTCAAAAATGAGGGAAAAATTGGAAAAAAAGAGGCAAAAAGTTGACAAGCCCTCTTCTCTTAATAATATAGATAGATATAGATAATTAGAGTGTTGTGGCACAATTGTAAATAGTTTGAAGATATAGATAATTAGAGTGTTGTGGCACAATTGTAAATAGTTTGAAAATAATAGGTATTTATTTTTTTACATGGCAGTCTACTTCAAATTTAAGTTTTATTTAAATGTTTAAAACAAGATGAGTTTTTATCAAATCACGTTATCTGGTGTGACTTATTAGGCATTGGGCTGATGCGAATTGAGTGGTTCTGAGTGTAGGTTGACTAGTTTGTGTATCTGCTGTTTTTTATTCATGTATTTTGTGGCTTGTGGACTTGGAAAATCATTTTTCCTTCTTCGTCTGGCCAAGTGTCCGTGCGTTGTTCGTATAACTTTTTGTCTGGATCAGAGACTGGGCTGTCTGCATGAAAGAAATCAAGAAAAGAAACCTAATAGGAGTATGAGTAGGACCAGAGGTTGACAAGGCCGTACGCAGTACCCAGAACAAGAAAACCAAAGGGAGCTTCTATTCGGTGTTTAATGTTACTTAATTTAATTTAATGTTGTTTAATGGCTTAGGAAGTTATAGAAAAAAATAGAATTTAAAAAAAATTTGTAAAAAAAAATATATATATATTTTCAAAAATAACTGCTAGCTGACATTAGTTAGTTGACGTTGAGTTTGAAATTGTGGCCCGGCCCGAGGCCGACTGGCCGGCTCATTTGGGCCGGCTGGCTGGCTCATTTGGGTAGGCCAGTTGGCCCTTCGACCCTTTTTGTCCAATGGGGCCCGGCTTGACCCTCGGTTGGAGACATTTTTCAAGCTATTTTCGACCCTCTGGACCCTTCGGTTGGAGATGGCCTTACTACTGCATTGGGCTGGTTTCTTAATAATGACATTGACAAGTCAATGATCCGTTACAAAACTTGCATCTCGAAAACAAGAGTAAATGAGATCAACTCGAATGAGCACACCAGCAGTGTCCAGCTTGTGAGAAACCATTGACACATTCCTTGTTGAATTCAATTGTTTCAACAGTTCCGTAATAAATCGTACATCTTTTGAATTTATGAAATTAATACCATTGCTTATTGATCCTTGTTCCTCTCATTCAAGTAGTGCATAAGAACCTATAATTATGCCAGTAATTAGGTATAGGAGGTGAATGAGGAACAGAATCTGATGTTCCCATGATTACAGTACCACATTATTATTTTTTTTCTGATAAAGGCGATATTGGGACTGAGAGAATCGAATTAGGGATCTCTGATGTGCGTAGTGGATGAACGTTCCTAACCAAGTAAGCTACAAACTCTTGCACTATATAACATTATTATTTTTTATACAATCCTTAACTGCAGCAATATGTTTATCACAGATGACTTGAAACCTATTGAATTGATGCAAACCAATTTTTTAACTAGTTTTTTTTTTGTTCATTTATTCAAGTTAAAACAACAAAGCATGCTATAAAGTAAAAGAAAGTAAAAGTTAAAAAAAAAAAAACAGATACAAGCTACTGAACTTAGGGATCTTCTTCTACGTTAGTGAGTTTGCAAGGACCAAACTCCTCACATAAAAGTCAAATCAAGCAACTGAAATAACAGGAGGATGCTTGAAACGTTGCTGCTGCCTGTGAACTGGGGTTTTCACAGACAATCCTGATGCACCAAAACAGAAATAATGGCTCCTCAACCTTCTACGAACAGAGCCTTGTTTTGCCAAATTCGGTGTTTCGTCATCAACTACTTCATTCGACCAAGATGGTCCTGCAATGTCGGTTTCCATGCAAACGCTTTTCTGTTTATCCAGAGAAGTAGGTGAAGAAATTGAAGATGATTTCGAAAATGAACTAGACCGAGAACGACCTGGCACAGTTATGTGCGGAATTGCCTGCATTACGCCGTGCCTTATGCCGCAAGCAAACCTCTTTTTCGCTGATGGACTTGACTGGTTGCTCCTCACGGAAAGTGTCCGTTTGTTGCTGGGAACTGATGAGACTGAGGGCTTTGAAAATCTCTGTCGAAGTGGGGTTGGGGCTGCATCATCTGGGCTTTTGTTGCATATCTTGATAGAATCTACCGATCCCAAATCAACCGATTTCTTGAACCTTTCGTGCTTTTTCGCTTTCATTTGTGGCCAGCCTATGACACGTTTTAGTTGTGCTGCTGCATTATTTACAGAACCAGGTTTTTTACCAGAGAATGAGCTGCCGTTATTCTCAGTGGTTGGATCATACGGACTGATAAGTTCGGGTGCAGGTGAATGGGTTCCTATGCTACGGCGATCAGCAGTAGCATCTGATACATTTTCAATGCCAGTATACAAGAAGATTTCCGTGTCAGAAATTCTAAATGATGTTCCGGGACTACCTCCATCGCCTTGCATCTTCAAGCGCGAAGCAATCGCTTTTCTTGCATTGTAATCCTCACAACCAAATATTCCCCCAGCCGAAATCAGCTGCCTGATTAGTATATCAGATGATGCTGAACGAGGCCATTGTCTAAGGTAATCAAGTGCTGTCATGCCATCCATGTCGCGGGCATTCACATCAATTGATTTTGCAATCATCAGAAGTTGGACTAAATCGGAATGCACATCCCCAATGATTGCCGTGTGAAGGGCAGTCCGTCCTTCATTGTTTTTCGCATTGATGATGTGTTCGATAGTGAAAGCTTTCTCGCTCACCAGTTGCTTCAGAAGCTGAATTTGTCTGTCCAGTCTTCGGAAGGCAGGACTTTGGAAGCCGGATATAGCCTTGTGGAGAAACGTTTCTCCAGAGTTGTTTCGTGCAGAAATGGATGAAGGGGATGCAGATATAAGCGCTTCGGCTGCGGCAAGTTGGCCTCTTGAAGCTGCAACATGCAATGCTGTGTTGCCCTGGCGGTCAGTGGAGTTTATGATATCAAAGGATGCCACAAGGTACTTCACTACCTGCATGAAAGAAAAGATTAGTTGATTCAGGGAAATAGGGGAGGTGATAAACATTGAAAACAAAGACAAAGTAAGGTAAGTCTAATTAACTAAAAAAAAGGAAAATTAACAAGGAACAATCTAAAAATGTGGAATTACAAATGGATTTCCTTTTTAAGTAAATCCATAACAAGAGTGAATTAAGTGGAACAATGATATAAATCAGTCATCTAGCATTAGGCCGGCTACGAAGCAGACATTCAGACACATTCAGACAGTTGATAGCATAAAGATATTGTGTTGATTTCATTGCCACCAACAAAATGTACCGATATGTTACCATGCATTTTTGACAATATCAATGCAGATCCGTTATAAAGGAATTTATGCATCTAACAAACATGTAACAAGAATGCCTTAAGAATTTAGGTTAAGAATTTTATATAGTTGTATTTCCTATAAGCAAAATGGTTATCAAAACAACCGTTAATTTTCTCTTCGTGCTAAAGTTTATGATTTTCAACAATACAGACCAATGCACATCCGTTCCGCACAGAGAATTTATGCATCCAACATCTATGGTAACAAGAACGCCTCAAGAATTTTTTTTAGTTGTTTCATTAGAACAACTGAAAATGAAATGATTATTAGACTGACCTTGATCTTCTCTTCACCCTAAATTTTTATTATTTTGGGTCATCATCCTCGGATTTGGATCCTCTCTTGAGCTTATGGAGAGGATCCTCCTGACCAAGACACTTAGGCTGGATGAAAATTCAACGGCTACAAACAGAAGGGTCGCTTTAAAGTTATAATAATTATAACCGTTGGATTTTCAACCAACGGTCCACGTGTTTTGGTCAGCTCATCCAACGGCTACAAACAGAGAGTCCCTTTAAATTTATAATAATTATAAAACAGTTGAATTTTCAACCAACGTGTTTTGATCAGGAGTATCCCTCCTTAAGCTCAGGAGAGGATCCAAATCCATCATCCTCACCAACAATTGTTACCAGGAACCACTTGACTAATTAAGCTGACACGTGCTTGTAAAAGTGTAGGAAAAGAAAGCAATTTGGAAAGGAAAAAAAAATTGAATCTTTGCAAAAGCACTTTTAAGAAAAGTGGGAAGCAGCTTCTCACCTCTACCCGTCCTTTCCCGGCCGCTGCATGGAGCACAGTTGATGCCTGAATATCCCTATAAGCCAAAACATCCTCACAATCCGAAAGAAGGTCCTTCAAAATACTCAAATTTCCGCCTCTCGCCGCTGCATGAACCGCTCTGTTAAGCATTTCCCGTTTATAAACACTTGGAATCTCCCCAACGTGCTCCTCCAGCTCTCCGCGGCTCCCCGTCATAAACCTCGGCGAAACTGCAAAGTCAAAAAGCAGCCTGAAAACCTCAACATTCTTGCTCCTTGCAGCAGCATAGAAAATATCAGTCACCCCATATTCTCCTTCCCCGAAAACAAGCAGAGGGTTTCTCTCGAGAAGTTCTTGGACAAAACCAAGCTCCCCGGCGGAGGCGGCGGTGTACATAAGCCAACCGCCGTATCCAGCCCTTATGAGAGAGTTTGTTTTTTCTTTCTTGGACTCGCATTCGTGGAAGAGCTTCCGCGCAACGCGCGAACGACACTTTGCTACATCATCATACTGTGCTTCGTCGTCCCACACTGTCTCTAGGCGGCGGATGCGGCGGAGAGATGTGAGCTTGATGAGGTGGTTGCCGTCTATACGAAGGAGCTCTCGAACCAAGTCGTAGTGGCCGTTAGCGGCTGCGTAGTCGATCGGAGACGCGTACCACCATTGGTCTCCAGTGCTCTCCCACCGCAGAGGAAAATATGTGGGAGGCATTTTCTAGTTTTGGGAAGATAATAGAAACTACAGAGCAACAATATTATCTAGAAAAACTTTGATTTGTTGGCGGAAGTAATGCAACTAACAACCAAAAACTGAGTGAGAGTTAAGGAAACCCAGAAGAGGAAGATGAAGAAAAGAAGGAAGATTTAAAGCAGTTGATCAACTACCAGCTAGAACAGAAGAAGCACATCAACTAATAGCACGAAGAAATTCAATAAGGATGAATAACTTTTTTAAGGGTAGATGGGAAGTTTAGAGGGATGAGAGAAATAATTAATAATATCAAGTAGGAGATAAGGGGTGGGAAACAACAATCATGGCTTACACATATGGAATTATGGAAGACAGAAAAAGGAAGAGTCCCTTTCTTGGATGAATTAAAGTTGTAGAGAAAAATAATGTAACAGGTGATTAATATATGAGAAATACGCACATATATTTTTAACTGAAAATATAATTTTTGAGGTGAAACGAAGCCAACTTGGCTAATTTAATAACCACTATAACTAAAAAATATATGAAATGTGAAAAGCGACAAAAGAATTGAGCCAGCACTTTAAAACTGAAAGAATTCTAATTCTTAAAACTAGAAATAGAATTAGAAAAACACTAAATCTTATTATGTATAATACGGCGTATAGTCTGTTTAGTGTTATTGCATACATAATCAATTCTATTTTAGCATATTTCATCTAAGTGTGTCTGATAGGTTTTGGTTTTTCATGGTTGACTGGTGGGTAACTAATAAACCCCTATCCAACCAAAGTAAATTATCCTGTGGTGAAATGAGATTACTTTTGTACCGAGAAAGTTAGAGATAATTATGTGTGATGTATAGAAAGAGATTAAATTTACTGATATTGGTTGAAGTAATGATAGAGGAGAGGACCAGTGGGTTGAAAGGTTTTTACTGAGCACTGAGCAGGAAGATGGTCGGAGTGATCATAAAAAAGCTGAACAATACAGAACGCACTGTGCTTTTAGAATTGGAGCTTTTGAGAGAGTTTATGACATAACAAGGATGCTCATAGTCCTTCATTTATGATTTATATTTTGATTTTGACCATTTGATAACTTTTCAGTTTTCGTAAAAAAATAGGAAGTGTTATTAGCATTCTAAAAATTTCATTTTATATTTTTTATAAATGTATTTTTCTTTTCAAATATAGAAAGTTTAGAATGTAGAATGAGATTTTTAAAATGCCAATAATAATTTCCAAAAAGAATTACCAACAAGTTTGTTTTAGGGTTTTAAAACAAGAACAAAAAAAAAAACTAAAAAATAATGACGAAATAATTGTCAGACAAGTCTTTAATTTTGATTAATTAGCTAATTAATTACGCAAACTTTATTAAGCCAGCAGCGGTGAGAGTGGTGACACTTTACCTGACTAATCCACCTTCTTGTCCCAGTCAACTACTCAATCAAAGATGAGACTGATTAGGCCAACTTATCTCCCATCACCAATGCTTTATCAACATTCAACATAATAATATATGATGAAGCTGAAAGTGAAAGATGCATGGAGATCTCACGAATAATCGTCGAATATTATTATTTAATGACAAGATAATTAATCAGGGAACGAAAATATCAAAATATATTTAGGAACTAATCAACTTGAAAAAGAAATTGAATTTTCCAGAAATTTAATATTGGGATGGACGGGGTGTGGCTGGCTACTCATTCCCCAATCCAACGTCTAGAATAAGCGCTGACCATAAAATGGTTCACCTTTTTCAGCTGTTCATAAGGTTCCGTCGGTGGAATGCCAATGTTGCAGATTACTTGCAATATTATGACCTTTAAACCAACCATGCATGATATATGCAGGTTTTGTTAACCGATTTAATTCGAGAGTGTGCAGACCTTAGATATAGTCACATTAGTTATAATATGTATGTCCACTCAAATTCGAATCTCTTTCGCGTTCATAGTGAAAGTCAAGTAGAGTAGAATTATTGTTTGCATATAAAAAGGAAAATCATGCAAGTTTGATGAACTCTGTATGTGTGTGTATATATATAGGAGATGGATTGTTTGCCCTTCCCATCTCATGTCCTTCCTATCCTCTCTTATTTATGTGGTCACGGTTAAGTCACGTCAACATTTTATATTCCATTGTTTTTTGTCTTATTATTTCTATAAAAAAAATCAATATAAAATGTTGACGTGGCTTAACCGTAATCACATAAAATAGGAGGAGATGGGAATGGTATGGGATGGGAAGAGCAGACAATTCATCTCCATATATATATATATATATATATATATATATATATATATATATATATATATCAGCAGAAAGGGATGCGTATATATTTATGTGGTCACGGTTAAGTCACGTCAACATTTTATATTCCATTATTTTTTGTCTTATTATTTCTATAAAAAAAATCAATATAAAATGTTGACGTGGCTTAACCGTAATCACATAAAATAGGAGGAGATGGGAAAGGTATGGGATGAGAATAGCAGACAATTCATCTCCATATATATATATATATCAGCAGAAAGGGATGCGTATATAATAATATATGCACGCATTATACATGCTTAATTACCACGTGAGTTTCTTGAAGTTTACTCACATATCATAGAAAAATTAATACTAAAGCACGCGGACATGCTAAAAAGAGATGTTGTAGATCCTTAGTTGTGATTGTTCATCATTCCAAGAGATGCTAAAGCATATCACATGCAAGATTGGCTGAGCTCTGTTGCCTGTTTGCTTGAAGAGAAACTAACCTACAACACGAATGTCGTTGCGATCATATTTCAAATCCATCAAACATTATCATATATTATTATTATTTTGTATAATAATATATTATTAACTAAAGATACCGCGTACAATATAGTTGCAAGAAAGTTCTTCTCGTTAAGTTGGCTACGTAGAACCCCCAAATGCTTCGCACTGAGTCTTACTGGAACACACACAACACAACTCTAGCTAAAAGAAAAGCAGATTAAGATGGCACGGCCATGTGAGAGGGAAGGCAACTTTTTAACTTTTGGAGGAGTTCAACATTCAAAAGGTATATATAATAGATAGGGCGTGGGTAAAGGTAACGAGTTTACTCACCTTTTAACAACAACAATGCATGTTTGCATGTGACATGTCATATCAGTTCCCTTTCAACTTTTTTCATCATCTCTCCAGGCTTCGTTCTTAGCTTTGACACTTTCTGTGCTTTGTTCTGCATCCAATCCACTCCACCAGTAGTCTTTTTCTTTGCTTTAAAATAAGAGCCATGAAACCCTAAATCTTCACATGAGATATATTACAGAAAGAAAAGCATATGATAATTCGATGGTCTCCATTCCAACACAACAGCGACCTAATGGTCAGCAGCTGCATGCAGCTTGCCCCAATAATATTGTAGTAGTGGCAGTCTCTAACTCTTCTTAAGGCACTGTCGCGCTCACTATCGATATCACTATCACTAACGTAGATTCATATGCTCTAGCTAGAAAGCGTACAAACTCATAGAGGACCACCAAATCACCATCATCGTGTATACTTAAACATAAGCATATACATGTATACATACATACATATATATATATATATATATACACTATTTCATTTTTCAAGCGATATCCAAGTTTTACTTATGATTGAGTTTGACAAGTGAAATCTACATTTATAGTCTATAGAGTATTTGAAAAAAAAAATTGAGATTTCATCACAAAATTAATTATCAACATGGGAAAGAATCAAACTTCTTATAAGGACTTTCAAGATTGAGCAAACTTCCAATGTGTGACGTTTCTTTACATACCTTCACGACAACAAATGTCCCTCCAAGTTGACCTAAGAACAAAGGGAAAAAAGTGTAGAGAAATCACTCCCTTTGCGTGAATCAGTATAAGTATGAGATTGTAAGATCGAAGGTCACCCACCCCACCATTGTTAAGATGGGTGGTAAGACCTAACTAAGGACGACGGCAGTAGGACATGAGATGAGATGGTGCTTTGCTTTCCACCACCACCACCAGCAGCAGGTCCACCACCAACAATTATGATCTATAAACTATAAAATTAATAATCTTCTCAAAAGTATATGGACCCTGCAATGATTCAATCAAATATCCTTTATATTAAAGTGTATATCTTCTGCAAATCTGCATATTAACATGTAATTAACTCAAGGATAACATAAGCATTTCATTCTACCTTCATATATCGCTTGCATTTCATTTTAAGAAGTGCTTTTTCTTTGATTTATTCAATTTGAAGTTTAAAAAAATGCAAAAAAGAGAAAGATGGGTGCAAAAATCACTTCTCGCCTATGTAAAGACTGAACCAACAATGGATGCCCTTGCATATATCCAATATTCTTAAATTGAACTCGGTTAAATTAGATTTTTCCTTTCCCTATGTATAAGGAGCTATTATCGGCACTCCCATACAAAAAGTGCAGGGAATTTTGGAGCGCTAAGCAGATAAAAGACAATCTCCTTTCAAAGGCCCAATAATATTAAGAATGTTCGGCCTAAAAGCCCAGGCCCATTTCGTAGTTTTCCCGTCGCCCAAGTAGTTAGGGGTTTGACAAAAATCACATAAACCCTACACCCCTCACTCCGCAAAAACCCATTTACCTTCTCTCGAATCTTCTCATCGTCACCAGGATGGGAAGCAACCAAGCTGCCGTGTCCTTCCTCACCAACCTCGCGCGCGCCGCCTTCGGCCTCGGCGCCGGCGCCACAATCCTCAACTCCTCGCTCTACACCGTCGACGGTGGCCAGCGCGCCGTCCTCTTTGACCGTTTCCGCGGAGTCATCGACGACACCGTCGGCGAAGGGACCCACTTCCTGATCCCATGGCTCCAGAAGCCCTACATCTTCGACATCCGCACCCGGCCCCACACATTCTCTTCCGTCTCCGGCACCAAGGATCTCCAGATGGTGAATCTCACCCTCCGTGTACTCTCCCGCCCCGAGGTCGCTCGCCTCCCTCAGATCTTCAAAACCTTAGGGCTCGAATACGACGAGAAGGTCCTTCCCTCCATCGGCAACGAGGTCCTGAAGGCCGTGGTGGCGCAATTCAACGCCGATCAGCTTCTTACCGAGCGCCCCCACGTGTCGGCGCTGGTGCGCGAGAGCTTGATTCGCCGCGCCAGGGATTTCAACATTGTTCTGGATGACGTGGCGATCACGCACTTGTCGTACGGGCTGGAGTTCTCGCGCGCCGTGGAGGCGAAACAGGTGGCTCAGCAAGAGGCGGAGCGGTCCAAGTTTGTGGTGGCCAAGACTGAGCAGGAGAGGCGGGCTGCGATTATCCGGGCACAGGGTGAGAGCGAGGCTGCGAAGCTCATCTCTGATGCGACTGCGTCGGCGGGTATGGGACTGATCGAGCTCAGGAGGATCGAGGCATCCAGAGAGGTTGCTAACACGCTTGCCAGGTCGCCCAATGTGTCTTACCTGCCTGGTGGGAAGAACATACTCTTCGGTCTCAACCCTCGTTGATTGGTAATTTTTCGTTTCGCTTCTTCTTCTGTGTTTGATTTGCTTCCTGTTTTACTGTTATATTGATTTGGTAATTCATTCTGCATCTGTATGGGATCATCTGTAATCAATGTATGTTTTCGAAAGCACAAGTAAACCATTTTAGAATTGAGACAGTGCCGTGTATTAGTAGTGATTAAACCGAATGACTATTCGAAAAGAGTAGTGCTCACTAGCATTCTAAGAGTTTAGGTTTTCGGCACCAAGAGATGTAATTCATCAAGTTTTCTAGGTTATATGCTCAAGGGACTCAGGTTTATCATTTTGCTAAGTTTGGGCAGTCCCCGGAGTTTGAATGATTGGGTTATGGTTCTTCTTGAATGATAGCATGTTAGCCACAGAGGGGGAAGCTGCACTGTTGTATGCTTCTTACCATAATCTACACAAGATGCATGATAGTTTTGTGCTCTGTTATACCGCATTTCACCGGCACCTGTCCACTAGAAGTTGCATGCCAACTCAGTTGAACTGCGACCGTTTACATTCATTTTATTGTGGTTCTCTTACATATTTCTATCAGAACCTTCTTGATTACTGTAGATCAATGCGGGGCAACTCGTAGATCAATTTTACTTAAAATTGTCTTAAACCTAGACTTGGATGATCATAACCTTGATGTACATGTGATTTGCAATTAGATGTGTTGTCTTCTATAGTTATTCATTTGCCCTGAGGTTATATATGATATACTCGGTTTCTTTTCTCTACTTCATACCTAGCAGTGCAGTGCACGGTAGATATGATAGATTATATAATGTGATGAATTGCTTGCGACTACAGATCTTTTTATCGACAGATAACATTGTATTAATCGTGAATTCCTTCGTGTGATGGTAGTTGAGCTCCACATTGCCAATGTATGTTTAGGTGCATCTAGTGAACCTAAGTTTAGAATTTAGCAAAAAAAATTTAAGCTACAGATCTCGATTATGCATATTGAGGATATTGGAAAGCTAACATTACTTGTAATATACAACAGAACTAAACATGTGTGTGTAGTCTTTTAACTTGGGTTTTGAACAAAAGTCCGAAAATTCAATTATTTGGTTTTATCCTACTGACACAAGAAATATGAATGAGGTTTATTTTATGTTTCTTTCCACGTCTTATGTATCATGATACATTAGTCGTTGTAGATTGTGAACTTTTTCCGGTGCAATTTGTAGGGTTCCAATTGTGGCATAACAAGAAGACCGGATCGTGAATACAGCGAACTTCTGAGTGGTTTGTTTCTACAGTATTTTTTGTTTTTACTTGGGAGGACGTACTATCTGGAACTTCTTCAGAATGTAAGTCGGTGTTTAGGAACGTTCCATGGATGTTGCGTGGATAATGCAGTTCTGACTGAATTCGCTGTGCTTTAGTAGTTGAATATAAATGGAGCACTTTTGTTAATATGTTGATGGATCATGTGTTTACTGAATTTTGCACCTATTTCAACGGTTTTTTCTTGTAAACGGCAGTATGGCTTCGCATGTTGCTGTTGCATATTCTTGTGCCTATGCTTGGCAATGTTTGGGGTGCGACACATCGGAAGCGAGATGAAAGACCGTTGAGGTTCATGGTGCCTTTGCTTGTTTTGGATGTTACTCGATCTTCAAGTGACTCAATCTTGAGTTGAAAGCCTTTTGATTTTGTGTGTCTCTTTCACTTGCAATCTTCGGCTTTGGAAAATACTCGAAGACTTACAAATGCTTCAGTTAGAAGATGCGGCATTGCGGAGGGTCAGGGCAAAAGAGGTAGAGGAAGACATAAAGATTGCTTAAAATCAGATACACTGACATTTTAGGATTCATACAGCCGATCTTCTTCTTGTTGTTATTGTGGTCGGTTAACCGCAATCAAGAAAATCTCCGTAAAGAGATGCTATTAATTATTTTGTTGCGAAAAGGAGAAGAAGAACGATACCCAGGTAAACAAAAGGCATCTCAAGTTAAAAGTTGGGGCCAATTTTGAGTACTTGGTGTCTCTTAAACCAATGCAATAACCAACCCCAAAACTAAAGCTAAAGCTTCTTAACACTCTTGGAACCAGTCCCGTACAAAACTGGATCACTTGCGAAGATGATCGATTATTCCGAAAAACAAGCTTAAGCTGCCTTGCCTCGTAATTAATCCCGAGAAATGGTCGAGTCGTCTATTTAACTGAGGCAATGTGACGGATCAAGTCAATTACTCGCGAGCTGCAGCAAAACCATACCGCGTTTTTTCAGTACAAATCAACACAAGATAACATTTTAGAGCGCAAATAATAGTTTCCTTTCGGAATTCATAATTCATAACGAAGTAGATTGTGAGGAAATTACCTATAACCCCACTCGTTGTCATACCAAGACACAAGCTTCACAAAGTTGTCGTTCAAAGCAATTCCAGCCTTGGCATCGAAAATGCTCGACCTGTTGCATAATTTCCAAATACATATCATCAACCCACAAAACACACAGCAGCAACTGAGAACAAAACTGTCAGAAAATTCTCACCGGTTATCGCCCACAAAGTCCGTCGACACCACATCTTCGTCAGTATATCCGAGGATTCCCTTCATGCTGCCCTCTGATTCTTTCCTACAATTTAATCACATATAACATTAGACATTCAAGGAAAACACAACGGAGTCCAGAAATATAGCATCAGTTCAAAGTCGTAGCGAAGAGGAGAATGCTTGTGAGGCTTACTTGATGGCATTTTTGATCTCGTCGTAAGTGGCCTTCTTCTCAAGTCTCACCGTGAGATCAACCACCGAAACATCCACCGTGGGAACACGGAATGCCATTCCCGTCAACTTCCCGTTCAATGCGGGCAGCACTTTCCCCACGGCCTACACAAAAATCAAACACCGCAACGAATGCAAAGCATGGTTTAAGCAGAAAAATCTGTCAAAAACTATCAAACAATGTATCATCGTCCAATCAATACCTTGGCAGCTCCAGTACTGCTGGGAATGATGTTGGTAGCAGCAGCTCTGCCACCTCTCCAATCTTTCATCGATGGTCCGTCAACAGTCTTTTGAGTGGCTGCATTCCGTTGAGAAAAACCAGTCAGCAGCGAACGATCGATTACATATACGTACACACACACACACACCACACACACACACACACACACATATATATATACACTCACCAGTAATAGAATGGACGGTAGTCATAAGACCCTCCACAATACCAAACTTGTCATGAATAACCTGTTAATTGATTCAACATGTGAAACGCTTATGCTACAAGTGCTTTTATTAGAAACACGTTAAAGTTATTAAAAGTCTAACTGCTTCTTGAAGAAGCATATGGCAGACGCTTCTTCAATCAACCCTCATATGACCCAAAGCCACTTCCAACTTTTTTGTATCAAAAATAATTAGAAGCGTTTTTGGTTGTCATAAAATGCCTTTCGCCCTTTCAAAATCATTTCCAAAAGTGTCCCTAAGAAATTGAGACTAGGTACCTTTGCCAATGGGGCAAGACAGTTGGTAGTGCAACTGGCATTGGAGACAATGTCAAGATCTGGCTTGTACTCCTTCTCATTGACACCCACAACAAACATTGGGGCGTCCTTACTTGGGGCAGAAATGATAACCTTCTTTGCACCACCCTTTAAGTGCAGAGAGGCTTTTTCCTTATCGGTGAAAACTCCGGTGGACTCGACCACATATTCCGCTCCGGCCTCCCCCCACGGGATCTGTTCGGGGTCCCTAGTCACAATGTGCAACCCCAATCATTGGAAATTTCGCTCTACTAACCAAGCTAGCTTAATTAGCACTAATTGATGATTAATTAAAAGTAAATCATACCTAGAAGCGAACACTTTGACTGGCTTGTCACCAAAGAGAAGGGTCTTATCATCCTTAACCTTAAGCTCGTGGTGCTTCCATTGCCCGTGAACCGTGTCGTACTTAAACATGTAGCTCTGCATCCATGAATTTTTCGAATTATTTCGTTGGTGTTTCACTCAAATTTTACGTTTAAACAAAATACGTCATGCAATTACAATTAACGCGCTCATAATCTCATCTCATCGCCGTGCTTTCATGTACAAACACATACATTAGTGTTGGTGTAAAATGCAGGATACATTATACGTACCATGTATTCGATGTTGATGAAAGGATCGTTGACAGCGACAAGCTCAATGTCGTCTCTCTGCAGAGCAACCCTGGCCACCAAGCGGCCAATCCTTCCGAATCCTTCATCACATAGAAAACAAACAACAACAACAACTTCATTTAGGATTCATTATCATAGGGATCGACGGAAAAACAAAGTGCCGGTTGTCAGCTACATAACGCCTTCCCCCTCCTTTTTCTGAACTTGGAACAGGCAGCGTAGGGTAAACTTACACAGACGGAGTTATACAATATATAGAAAGCAATGCAAAGTTAAATACAGCAACATACCATTGATGCCAATCTTGATCTTGGACATGATGATGAGCAATTTGTTTTGGTTAAAACGTAAAGAGAGTGAGAGTGGAAGGACTTGTAATTGTGACAAGGGAGTGAGAGTATGAGAGCTACTTATAGGCTTCAATTCTCAAATGCTATTTGTCCACGTCGGAAACTTGTGCTGACATGGATGTCATTGACCGTTGAGGTGGCGGTGTCGCCGTTGTTTTCGGGAAAGATGAACGGAGTTGAAATGGTAAAAACGAAAAATAGAACTAGTAAATGTTGGGTTGTTTTCTTAAGCAGTTCCGTTACAGAAGAGTACTGACTGCAGTAACCACTTGAAGAGGGAAGCAGTTACAATAAGGCTCTGTAACGCAATCTCACCCTTCCTGAAACGGATTGAAAACTCGTGTTTCGGAGTTTTGGAGACGGGAAAGAAGCGGTTTTCCTTGACACGAATCACCGGCAGGCAATCGAAGAAGTACTTAACTGGTACAAAGGATTCATTCAGGTAACATAACAGGGCTACACAGAACTGGAACGTTGCTTTGAATGTACAGATTACATCTTTACAATGTAAACAAAACTACGAGCCGGACAAAAAGCTAAATACAAAAGTTTTCAGTCCACCAGAAGTCGCACCCCCTGGTACATTGCACCAGAATGAAGATCATCTAAAGTATCGATGCGTCTGTAGCCACTTAACTCTCTCAAACCCATCAAGCCTCGGCGTGCAAGAAAATCACGAAAATCATCCTCAGTGTACAATGTTATTTCTTCAGTTCGAACTATGCGGTCAGAGTCATCGTAGAGGCAAAGTTTGATTGTAATTCCTGCCACAAGAAACATAAGGCGACTTACTAATTACCATGGATCCCAGAAACCAAATTTAAGTTCCATAAGGTAAAAAAAAAGGGAGTTTTAACGAAAAGCCCCCGATACTGTTCACTTTAACGAAAAACCATATTTTTATACTAAAAAGTCAAACTCGATACTATTCGCTTTACCCTTTATTTTGTCCTTATAGTTAAAACTCAAAGTTTTCAAGCCTTTTTCATTAGTTTTCCTTAAAAAATACACGTATGCTTATGATTCTAGGATACCTTCGTCAAGGTGGAGAGTGTAATTTCCCAAAGGCATATCCCTATCAAGACTTCGAACAACCTGATCTTCGTCCTCCAACCAAAATGCCCGCTTAGTTCTTATTCTGAACGCAGACTTGATCGCCTCCTTAATTGCTTCACCAGTCCCATCAATTCCAATCCTTCTGGTGTATTCCCCCAATTTGACAGTTATAATCCTTCCACAGTAAGAAGAGTGGTCCTCCCCTCCTGCAATTTAAACATTGCGTAAAATTTACAATATATACCCACCAGTTAGCTCATGCTCAGTCTCGCTTAATCCACAGATATTTCTGAGCCTCAACGAAGGAGATTTGCAATACTTTGACAGGCAAGGTAAAGCTTACAGGGGAAGTGCCATGAAAGTGATTGACAGTGAGACAGAGAGAGAGAACTCAAACAATGAGATGAAAAGCAGAATGAACACGATAAGCAAATCGATACTCATAAAACCGAAGATCGTTTTGCTGTTGGTAATTCACAACTAAAATCAGAATACATCCTATGCTAGAAAGATCCTAAATCAATGAAATGTAGCATGATTGTGAGGTCGTAAAACTCGCATTTCTTGACGAAGGCTGTTTAATATGGACGAAAGGTGGTGGCTTTGCATTACAGGGTCTCGAAAACAGGTTCCTCACAGCCAATCGAAGTATTGTTCCCAACATGCATTTACCAATATTCTTTCAAATTCAAAGGGAAAACTTTGGCAACGCAATTGTATCGTCGAAAGAAAGCTCACCGTTTTCAGGACCCTCCCTCCAGTTCCAAGGAGGAACCCCATTGACTGCAACCGCATCCGCGGCAGTAATAGCAAGCGGGTCACCGCCGTCGTGATCCAGCTGCCTCTCCAAATTGAGCGCCGATCGGTCATTAGCTACAAACAAACAGATATCAACAAGCATTCTTTTCACAAATCACATTCAAATTGCAAAACTGCAAACTGCAAAACACACATGCAAAGCAAAAGCAGTGTAATGTTGTTACCTTCCATAGGCCCAAATGGAATAGTTGAATCCTCAAGACCTGTAATTTTTTCCCAAATTTAAGTAGAAATAATCAAATTTACAAAAATGGGTAGGCATAATTCTCAACGTTATTAGCAGAGAAGTTAAATTAACAACAATTCGAAAGGGACGAATTGGGAATTTCGGATTTTATCAGTCCCAGTGAGAAATGTCTCACCTTTATCAGAAAATCGAACGAAAGAATCTAACTTGGGAGGAGTGGCAACGGCGGCGGCGGCAGCAGAAACAGAATTGTGGTTGCTGTTGGCGGTGGCGGAGTTGGAATTGGTGGAGCGATCTCTGAGCAAGTCCTGGAGGTCCTCGTAATAAGACATCTTGGCAGAGCGAGCACCGACTTTAACTTGGTGGCGAGCCTTCTTGAACTCCTTGAGCAAGTTCCGCCACTTGTCCGTACACATGGTGGGCGATCGGTCGAAGCCCTTTTCCCTCATCCGCGCCGAGATCTGGTCCCACAGGTGCCTGTTGGACTTTGACGTGTTGAAAAGCCCGTCTACCTCTCTCCTAAACCCTATCAAGCTCCGGGTCTCCTCCTGGACCCACGTCTCCGCCCGTTTCTTCGGCCCGGCGGCACCGCCCGGACCGCCTCCTGCTCTGCTGCTCACAGCCGCACACAATTCCTGCTCCTCCCCCTCGCCACCGCTGCTCTGCTGCTGCTCTCGTTCGTTTTGGTTTTGGTGGTGAGGTGGCGCTCTCCCATTCACCGCCGCCACATCCATCATCATCTCTGTCTCCGTTTCTTGGTCTAGTCCTCCTCCCTTGTATAAGTCAACGGCGCGGGGCTTCTCCAAGAGGTACATGTCGGATTGCTACTGGCTGGGGTTTGAGGGTGTAGGGGAGTGGATTGGCATGCGGGTGTAGCGGATAATACGGAGCGGAGGAGGAAGATGGGACAAAGGACAAAAGAGGAGGGAATCGGATGCGGGAAGGCGCGCTCGTGTGAGCGAGCTTAGGAGACCAGCTATATTTAATATGGAGATGATCTCAGCCGTTGGATTTTCTTTTATATCTTATCCAAAGGGCTTGCCACATTGCGGCTTTGCCTTGAAGTGAACCTCTTTTCTTTTTTTTTTTGTTAATCACGGTGTAACTTGAGTTGAGTCAACCTGAACTTGCTCAAACTCTATTCGGATCACTCAATTAAATCCGTATTATTGATTGTTGATATACGTTATCAAGTCAACCTTAGCATAGAAAGATTGAATTCACTTTGGTTGGGTTGGGTTCATATTTTTCTAACTTGACAAAACCCTAACCCAAACCAAAAATCCTAAGGAACGAGTTAATGTTTTGTTTACCTTCCAACCCATCCAAACCGTCAGGTTGCACCAGTACCCTCCATTTATATCACAAGTCAATCATGCAATTTTATGCGTTTTGTGCATAACTTGCTCAAAATGCGAATCAAAACTTCCTACTATCTACCAACCTTAATATCCAGAGATACACTCGATAATATGTAAACTACACGTGTTTTTATCAGAAAACTATATTTCGTCACATTGTATATGATTCATTAAAAGCAAAACTACATATCATTAAAATGTTGAGGAAAAACAAGAACAAAATCTTGATCTATGAAGATACTTGGTGTAGCCGATTCACCTATGCATCGTTGTCGACCAACATTGTAGTTACTCCCTGGTTTTTCATCATTTTATCGACGATTTTCTTCAGTGCAGGTGCACTCACCCCACATTTCTGATCAACAAAACAAGATCTACCTTCTTCGGCCGCCTTACAAAGCTGCGGATCCAACGGTACCTTCCCCAGAAAGGGTACCCCCATTTCCCCGCACATTCTTTCAGCTCCACCGCGACTGCTATCAAACACTTCAGTAAAAGCTACTATGTTTGAAAATTCTGGCGATCTCTCTTTCAGCTGCTCCCTAGCCCATTCTGTGACATCTACTTGCTCACCGGTCTCTGTCATCCTCAAAAATTTGAAATCCATCAATGGCTGGGACAAACCACTCATGTTTTCAACAACCCCAAGGACATGAACTCCAACTTTCTTGCAGAAACTCACTTCTTTCCGAACATCAATCATGGAGACCTGTTGTGGAGTGGTGACTATGATTGCACCATCTATTGAGCCAGCATCAAGGTATTGGACAATTGAAATATGCTCGTCCGAGGTTCCAGGAGGAGCATCCACTATCAGGAAATCAAGCTCGCCCCAATAAACATCCTTCAAGAATTGCTTGATGAGCGCATTTTTGCGCGGCCCCCTCCATATAACAGCATCATCAGGATCCGGAAGCATAAACCCAATTGACATGACCCCGAGGTTTTGCTCAACATAGACAGGAGACCAGCCAAGGTTGCTCTGGTGGATTTCTTGGCCTTCTAGGCCGAGCATCTTTGGGATGCTCGGGCCACAAATATCGATATCAAGAAGTCCCACCTGGAAGTCCATAGCTGCTAGTGCAAATGCAAGTTGGGCAGAGAATGTGCTCTTGCCAACTCCACCTTTTCCTGATAAAACCAGTATCTTATGCTTTACAGTGGCCATCCTTTCTGCAATTGCAACCACGTCTGTACCAAAACAATATACAAATCATCAAGACAATAAAGCACATCATTCTTGATTCATAAAAGACAGAGTCTTGTAAAGAGGAAAACGAACTCACAGAGTCACACAAACGATGAAAATCAAAGACGGGTTAGTAATACTGTATACACAGATGCCTTGCAATGATTACCTAATAAAACTTTGAAATAAAGGTCGCAATCCAGCTACTGAAAAATGAAACGTAAAGGTTCATCCTTTGATCAAACATTGAGTTCTAACATATAATTCGCTTAACACACATTTGCTCAAATATTTGCGCAAAAAATTCACAATAACAAAGAAACACTAATTACCACAGCTTGGAAAACCAAGGTTTCGAAAGAAATCTTATAGTGTGTGTATATTTTGTATATTACACTCTCTGCCCAACAACGCCGCCACCAAAGATAGCCAAATAACTACTTAAGTCGGTTTGAGAGCAGAACATTAAGAAGTAATTTCAGTACAAAAAAATTCTTCTAATCCATATCTCCAAAGAATTGCCAGACATCAAGTCTACAAATATATTTTAGAACATAAATAGCTCGAAACATAGAGATCAAGCGCAACAAACAACAACAACAAAGCTTTATCCCACTAAGTGGGGTCGGTTGTATGAATCCTAGAATGTCACTGTGCTCGATTTTGTGCTAAGTCTTTCATTAGCTCCAAGGACTACATGTCTAAACTATTGTATTATTCACGCTATATTATTCATGATCATGATAAAAAAATTCATGAAATTAACATAAACCATCTGCTTTCGCTTGTTCTTCAAAATTATACTCATAGTTAAAACAAAAACAAATAATTTACAGTAATCGCAGGCTGAAATTAACTTAAAAAACAGCTGAAAGCTGCAGATAAAGGAAGAACAAAAAGCACAGAGCTTTAGGAGCAAGAGAGAGAAAGGAAACCTGGGTCGGGGCCCTTGGGAGCAGTAGCACAAATCTGCTGGTTCGGGCATCCTTCGCAGGCGTCGGATTTTCCAGCCGAATCGGACTGCGGACCCGGGCAATCTAAAACCAGTAGTACCCCACAAAAATTAAACCATAAGAATCACGACGAACAAAAAATTAATGAAAAGCTCCGGAGAATTAAGAAAAAAGGGCTTACGTTCGTTGGCGTCTTCTGGAATTTCACCATTCTCCATGGCTTACAATTTTCCGACGGACTTGGGTTTTGCTTTGTTCACGTAAATGTAGTCTTGAGGGAGAAGAGAGAAATGAAAGAGCTGAACCGGGTTTAGGTCAAGCAAAATATCAATTTGAATTGCTGGGACACGGAGTCGGTTTAGGAACAACCAACCCTGACCCACAGTTGTTCTAGAAAATTCTTAACGTATCAAGTGAAAAGTTGGCTGATTTCGTATTGCTTTGAAAAAAAATTATTTTTGATGTGTTTTAAGAATAAGTAGCTGTGAAATAAAGTAGCATAGTGTTTAATAAATTTTTATGTGGAATTGCTTTTGGAAAGAAAAAAAAACAATATTATAGTGTTTAGTAAACTTTTATGTAAAACAGTTGTGACTGTGTGAAATGACCATAAAGGGTATACTGTTATGTAAAGGTGAATTACTAAATATACTTTATTTTTAAAAGAAAAATATTTATAAACTTTATCTTAAATATTAATTAATATAACAAACTACTTTAATTGAAATATTTTAGACTGAATAGCTAGGATTCATTAGTACAATATTGTTAATGTACTTGAAAGTAGTCTAATTAGATGATTTCATCAAACTTGCCACTATTCTATTTCTTAATGTTTTTATCTCATGTGATCCTTCAACTTGATAATTTTGGTATTCTTCATCATCATCATCATCATCATCATCACTATTATCGCTCTCTTCACAAAAGTCCCTAGGGTCATCAAAATGACGATCACGTTCAGAATACCTCCGTATGTAATTATGAAGAGCCATTGTAGCAATGACAATCTTCACTTGCTTATTGAACGGGTAATTAGGCATATCCCTTAAAATTGTTCATCTTTTCTTCCATACCCCAAAAGTTCATTCAATGATGCTCCTAAGAGAAGAATGTATGTGGTTTAATACCTCCTTTTGACCCGTTGGATCGGGACCCTTATGAAAATCCGGGAGATGATATCTTTCACGTTTATACGGTCTCAAATAACCTCTCATTTGTGGGTACCCACATCTACCAAGTAATAGTTTCCTGAAAATTGAAAATTTAGTTTGTATTGCAATAATTATACAAAGCAAGTATGTAAAATGCTATAATAAATATGAAGATTACCATTGGAGACTTAGAAAGGTTTAAATTTGGATTCCGTAGCACGGATAAAAAAACCCTAGTATCATGTACACTGCCTTCCCATCCATTTTCAAGGTTGGGATATCATTGGTATTCTAGTAGGTTGTTTATGCTCTATCCCCAGCTTAATCGAATGCTAAGCCTGTTGTGTGTGGAAAATAGCGAGACATCATCTCATGTGTTTTCTGGCAATGATAAGAAAGTGACTTGAATGAACAAACTAACTTCTATAGAGCTATGTACTTGATGTACAAGTATTTCAAAGCAATGATAAGACCTAGAATCCTCATTAACGAAATAAAGGAAACCTCCTTATCGGCTTTAAGAAACAAAAATGGCTTTTTAGTGATAGAGGTAGATTGTCTGCCCTCCTGTTTAGATGTATTTCCCATCTCTTTCTATTTTGTATGATCACGGTTAAGTCACGTCAATATTTTATATTGAATTTTTTATAAAGATAATAAGATAAAAAACAATAATAATATAAAATATTGATGTGATTTAACCGTGACCGCATAAATAGAAGGAGATAGAAAGGGAATCCAAACAGGAGGGCAAACAATCTGCCTCCTTTAAGAAAAACACAAAGCAAGAACTCACCAGTAAAGCAGGATGTGATTCAAAATCTTCCAATTTCCAAACTTTCCCAGTAAGTGGCTTCCGAATCTAAAACCAATTCCCAAACAATCAAAATAAAGAACAAATTTTGAACATAATTCAAAACAAAATTTAAAAAGAACAAGTATATATGTGGTGCCTCAAAATTGGGAGCTCGGAACCCCAGAGAGACCCCTTTGGACTCGGTTTGATCGGCTCAAACGACAAGCTTCGTTGCGGGCAGAGAAGTAATCAATTTTTCTTACTTCTCTCTCAATTTTTCTTGTTTCCTCCACAAACCTTAATTTTTTCCACAAACCATATCACATTCCCCAATTAATTTTTTCTCAACCCTCCATCCCCAATTTTTTTTTCCCGACGCCCATACACTCATCCTTTCGCTCTTCCCACCCCTCTTTCACTCACTCTGTCATCCCTAAATTAAAAAATCCAAACAAATAAATAACGAAATTTTAGATAAGAGAAGCTTACCAAAGGAAAGACGCCAAGCTGGAGAACACGACTTGGAGAACGAGGAACGTTGGGAGGAAGGAAGTTTCAGGTTGGGGATTGGGTTTGGGGAGACGAGTTGGGAGTGAATGAGTGAGACGAGAGGGAGAGAAGTGAGATGCCAGAGCATGGAAGAGAAGTGAGCCACGAGGGGTGAGGGTAGGATCGGCATTTGAAAACTTTCATTAAATGTTAATGTTCACCCGTGTTTCTATGATAAAAAGCCGGTTTTTGAAAACAGCAAATAGATGCTTCCACTTTCCAGCTGTTTCTCACAGCAATTTTGGAAATAAGTGCTTTGTTGCTAAGTTACTAAACACAATATTGAGCTCAACTTTTCTTCATCCCAACTTTTTAAAAAAAAATCTAAGCAGTACCAAACCATAGCTAAAACACATAACATTAAGTCATTGGTTCGTAATATCACGTGTCAAAATTACAAGTCGTAGTTTTAAAATAATAATTAGCCGGTCCATCCTTCCGAAGGTCAGAAAGATTCACAGAGGCTTTTGACCCTCCCTTGTCCATCATCATATGATTTATTAGCGCCAGGAGTTGAACCCAAAACGTATCGTGTGAAATACAGAAGTATGCATTAACAGGTCTAGTAATGGAAATTTAGTAACAGAAATCAAGCACTTGAAAATGTGCATAGCAGCAATTCTCAAAAGGATGAAATGAGAAGATATCACATTAACAACATAGAAATAAGATAAACAATGCATCTGTATTATCTTCCCAAAGAGGATGAGAAAAACAGTAAATCTGTAGGATTTCAACTGAATTAGTACTACGCATTCCACCAACCGTGGCACAAACATCCTTCGGAATCATCCAACCGTGGCATCCTACCGGCAGCGGTGGTGGCATGGATAGTAGCATTTCATAACTCCGTCCAGCTCTGCCGTGACTTTCTGCTTCTCCCTGTACGGCTGCTGCTCTTCATCTTCACCCATAAAACTTCTCAACTCTGACTATGGAATCTGCTTCGACTAACAATCGACAGCTACTAACACCCGCTGCTTCAACTTTCCGACATCTTTTCTTCATCGCCCTTCGGTAAGTCTCCAGGACAGGAACCAAACACAGAACGAGCTAAAAACATGTTCAAAATAAACTTCTGGATCTCTTATGTGTCCCCTCCTGTTTCTTTTCCAATCAACCATTCTTGTGTAACCTCCTCTCCTCCTCACAAATCTAATCTTCACTCTCTTTTGTTCCCCTTTTTTCTCTTTTTTTTTCTATTTTTTTATTTATTTTCAATTTCGTTTCCCGGGAGATTATCTCTAGCTTCACAAGCTGCAGCTTCCTCCTGGTAACACAAATCCTTACTGCCCCAACCAAGCATGCACTAAACAGCTTCTGCCCACTTTCGAACACCCGAACCTTGTGGATTCTGATCCACAACCAACAGCAAATGAATACCTGATCTCCTTCTCTTAGCCAAAAAGGCAAAATTGATACCTGTTCTCCTGACAGAATATCGCGCACTTGGGAGCGCCCTTGTCTCCATGCTTCTCTTGACTGTTAAGTAGACTCTCCAAACAATGCAAGCAAAACAAGTCTAGACAAAATGTCTCCTCATAATCGCAGTCTTTAAGGCAGCACCCGCAACTAATACAGCGAGCTATGCAGAGCGTGCAAGCCCTACATGTCTGATCAGCAGGTTGTTTCCCTTGGCAACTCTTTGCAGGGCAATCATAAACTAAACTAAGTCTCTGGCACCTGGGGCATGCTTCGATGTCGATGGGACAATCATCATCACAAGAGCCATACAACAACCCACCTTTAAAAAACCGAGGTTAATTTCGGGGCTCTAAGCTGAATGTGGTGAATTCAGAGAAACCCTAGTGGAAATTGGGAATTAGGAATTCAGAGAAGCAAAATCCTAATGTGGGTAGTAGATAAAAGAAAAGATTGAAACGGGTACGGAGATTAAAAGGAGAAAGATTGAAATTTACCGAATCTGATGCGGAAGAGGAAAAGCAGTCTGACCCAGCGATACAAGCAACCGACCGACCAATCACCCAACTCAAGGAGGAAAGAGGTAGAGAGAGAGAGAGAGAGAGAGAGAGAGAGAGAGAGGAGGAGGAGGAGGAAAACCAAAGAGGAGGAGGAGGAGAAGGAGAGGGAGGGAGGTATTCAGAGAGGGAGATAACAACAGAGCGTGCGTGCCAAAAATGGGGGGCACAGAGAGTAAGGGCGGGGAAGGTTGGGAAAAAGACGCGTGGAGGGAGAGAGAGAGAGAGTGGCGGCCGACAGGTCTACCACCTGGAATCGTGATTTGTTTTGGATCAATGTATCAAAAAATGTAACATGCGTAGTACAATTAAAAGTGAACGTAATTTTTATTTATACATTTTTCTTCATCTCATCATGCGTAAAGTACATCCATATCTAGCTTCCTAGCTGCTCCTCTATACTTGAAACTACTCCTACTGTTGGTCATGAACGAGTACAGATAAGATTAAAAAATAACGAGTAAAAATAATATCCCAAATCTAGACCGTGGTAGAAGTTATTTGAGGAAGCTCATCATTTTGTTCTTCGGGTTCTGTTGCGAAACGTCGGATAATCATGTTCAAATAATCTTTCAATTTGCCAAATGTATGAATAACTGATGCAAATGCATTTTCATACAACGTTTTGAGGTATTCGCACTCAGCTACAACCATCACAAACCAAACAACCCAAAAGAATCCAGCGACTAGCCCTAAACTTGGCACAAGGATCACCACTTCTAAAATCAAGGAAAGAGTTCCAAGGAGTAGGCTAATCTTATTGCTGAATGATTTTGCCAAATCCGAATTACTACGAGCTTGCACGTGGAGTATTCTATAGCCAATTAGTGATCCGATATAAGCAATTAGAGCAATGATTAGAGACACCATAGCCGGGTAGTTTGTGTTGAACAGAGACTCATTTCTGGCTCCCTGCTTGAGTTGGAGGAAAACGCCTAGCATGGCGATGAGGAAACATATATATTTATGCACCTTTGTAGAACATTCTTCACTTGTGCTGTTATATATATATATATAGTTAATGAGAAAATTAAATGGAATTGCACTAATGAATCATCTACAATATTTTTTGTAATCTCAGCTAATAAGAAAATGCTAGGGAGACCATATTTTTATATCACATTTGTGTACTAATATGACATGACAAGTGATGTGTACATACCACATAATTGGATGTTGGTTGTACACATCACATGTCAATACATCTGTAAATTAATCAAGTCAATATATGATCTGAAATCAACTAATTAAGAACGTATGATAGATTCATAAATTAATCAAGTCAATATGCCATCTGAAATCAACTGATTAAATAGGTAAGTTTTACCTAGCAAGCTGTTATTTTCTTCAATTTTTATTAATAACGAAAATATCTAGCCATTCGACGCTCTTAATTTATCAAAAAATTGCCTAGAGTTATCAAGAGCTGATTTGTATAGATTAATTGCTAATTAATCGGTTCTTTTTGGTCTCCCCATCATTTTCCCCACGTAAAAGGCAACAAAAAAAAGAAAAAGTATACACTTACCCTTCCAGTTCCGAATGTGGATGGACGCTAACGGGAAGCCCTGCGACACGATCCATCTGCGTATATATGAAACTTCTGTACAGAGGAACACAAAAACAAAATTCAGATCAAATACTCGTCACACCTTCACACACACACACGCAGACGCAAGAGCTCTGTTTTTTTGTTCTTTTTGTTTTTGAAATTCCGCCAAAGGAGAACACTCCAAAACAGACGAAAATACGGCCAATAGCGGCCGTCAAGCTTAAGACAGTAATGAAGATGGCAAGCAGATATTCAAATGGTAACGAGTGAAATGCGAGCTAAAAAACGCTGTTACTTGAGAACTACACGCACAAAATGAAACTTGAGAACTACACGCACAAAATGAAGGCACAAAGAATAAAAGGGACTTGTTCGAACCAGAAATATGATCTTGTGAGTGAAACAATGCAACTGGGTGCTGTGCGGCGGTGATGTTGGGCAGAAGAGAAGGCCTTCTGTCAGCATATATAGATATGGTGCATGAATGGGAAGTATGACTACTTCTTCGAAACAGCATTTTCCCAGAATGATCAATATTGTTCTTCTTTTAAAAAGCAACGACTGGAGTGGGAAAGTGGCAAAAAGATTCCTTCGCTCATTCAAAAATGAATCATGTTTTGGGCTGTTATTTTGGAGGTGCATTCTGTGCCCTCCCATTTTGGGCAGTTATTTTGGAGGTGGATTCTCTGCCCTCTTATTTCCAAACTTTCTCCATCCCTTTCTATTTGTGTGCTCACGGTTAAGTCATGTCAACATTTTATATTTCTATTACTTTTTGTTTTATTATTTTTATAAAAAATTAATATAAAATATTAATATGGCTTAACCGTGACCACACATAGCAGGAGGGCATATGAAGAGTATGGAAATAGGAGGGCAGACAATCCACCTCTGTTATTTTTGGGGCAAAAAGAAATGTTCTAACTTGTCTCATATCTGATTTTAAAATCCATTCTTGATGTTGTTTCAGGGAGCTTAAGGGGAGGGATCCCCATTTTTTCAAAAAAAATGGGGACACGCTCCCCACCGTTAGATTGACTTTAATGAAATTGTGTGGTTGAGATTAAAACACAGGCCACAGAATCTCAACCACAGGATTTCATTAAAGTCAAATCCAACGGTGGGGAGCGTATCCCCAATTTTTTTAAAAAATGGGAATCCCTCCCCTTAAGCAATTCCGATGTTGTTTATTCTTTTCATTTCTTTTAAATGCGCGTGTGTTGACATGCAGAAAATACTACCAATCTTACGTGCTCTTGCAAAGTTAAAGCATATGATAATTCGACGGTCTCCATTTTGACACAACAGCAAATCTTTTTAAATGCGTGTGTGTTTGAGCTGCATGCAGAAGCTCGCCCCAATAATATTGATTTCACTATCACAAACTCCAAATATTGATTCATGAGGACCACCAAAAAATCAATAAAGCATTGCGAACTCATGAGGACCACCAAAATATTGATTCAAAATATTGATTCTTAAAATTAGTGCTCTATCTAGAAAGCTATTGATTCATTCATTAAAATTAGTTTTCTATCTAAAAAGCTATTGATTCATTAAAATTAGGGAACTTTAACGAAAAGCACCTGGTACTGTTCACTTTAACGAAAAATCACATTTTTACACTAAAATGTCAATCCTGGTACTATTCACTTTACCCTTTATTTTGTCCTTATCATTAAAACTTAAAGTTTTCAAGCCCTTTTCATTAGTTTTCTTTAAAATGAGTGCTCTATCCATTGATTCATTCATTAAAATTAGTTTTCTATCTGAAAAGCTATTGATTCATTAAAATTAGTGCTCTATCCATTGATTCATTAAAATTAGTGCTCTATCCATTGATTCATTCATTAAAATTAGTTTTCTATCTAAAAAGCTATTGATTCAAAAGCGTTGCGTTGTCCAAAAAGAAAAATCTTTGCGAACTCATGAGAATCATCAAATCAGCGATATCCAAGTTCTACTTATGAACACACCTTTTTTCAGTTTGACAAGTGAAATCTGTATTTATGGTCTATACTTGAAAAAAAGAATTGAGGTTTCTATTACAAAATTAATTGTCAACATGAGAAAGAATCAAACTTCTTATAAGGACTTACAAGATTGAGCAAACTTCCAATGTGTGGCATTTCTTTACATACCTTCACAACAACAAATGTCCCTCCAAGTTGACCTAAGAACAAAGGAATAAAAAAAAATAGGAAAAAACACGAACACATTTGTAAAGGAAAATAATTTCGCATGCACTCCGATATCATTGAGAGATTTTTTAACATGCCCGGAACACGGCAAAGCATCACATATTATTATACAATTAGAGAAAAAAAATTTTAAGTATTCCAACAATATTGACATGTGGTGTTCTGTCTCAGTGCTCCGATCCTACTAAAAAATCTTTAGATATCATAGGCTTTCTAATTAATAAAACACTATTATTTTTATGTTGATTTTTCTTTAATTTATTAAATTTAAATGTCATAAATAAACAAAAAGAACAGAGAAAAATTGTGGACCCTGCAATGATTCAATCAAATATCCCTTATATTAAAGTGTATATCTTCTGGAAATCTGCATATTAACATGTAATTAACTCAGGGATAACATAAGCATTTCATTCTACCTTCACATATCACTTGCATTCAGAAAGGAACCGAATTACAATATCTTAATTTCTTTTTCTTCTTAAGAAAAGCCATGGTCATGCATCTACACAAACAGCAAAAATTAGGAAAAACAACTTAATTAATTAGGGTTTTAATTGATGACAAACAACTTACATAGAACACTGAGATTCTCTTACCTTTGAATCACTGTGATAGGAGTTTCACTTCTTTCTCTCATCCACAAGTCAGTCTTTTTTTTTTTAATTCTAAGAAGTGATTTTTCTTTGATTTATTCAATTTGAAATTTAAAAAAATGCAAAAAAAAGAAAAATATGTGCAAAAATCACTTCTCGTGTTTGTAAAGACTGTGAACCAACAATGGATGCCCTTGCATATATTCAATATTCTTAAATTGAACTTGGTTAAATTAGGTTTTTCTTTTCCCTGTGTATAGAGAGCTATTATTGGCACTCCCATACAAAAAGTGCAGAGAATTTTGGAGCGCTAAGCAGATAAAAGACAATCTCATTTCAAAGGCCCAATAATGTTAAGAATGTTCGGCCCAAAACAAATCTATTGATGAGTTGAACCGGGTTTTGCTTTTTTCACTTAAGTGTAGTATTGAGGAAGAAGAGAGAAATGAACGAGTTGAACCGGGTTTAGGTCAAGCAAAATATCAATTTGAATCACTGGACACGGAGTCGGTTCAGGACCAACAGGATCCTCTCCGGATCTTTTGGTGAGAATCCTGGGTCCCATGAATTATGTCAGTTTATAGTACATCGTACGGTCAGTTTTTATCAAGTACTATTTGTGTTTAATTTTAAATAAAATTATTTAAAATTATTTCTGACAACATGATGTACGATGAAATGACACGATTCACGGATCTCCGAAATTCTCACAAAGAGGATCCGGCGAGGTTTAGGAAAAACCAACCCTAACCCACAGTTGTTCTAGAAAATTCTTAACGTATCTATAACATGATCACGTTCCGTATAAGTTCTTTTTTTTTATAACATATATTTATTTTTTATTAATAATCCAGAGAAGTGAGACACATTAACCTATTCTATGCGAAAAGTGCAAAAATTTCTCCATTTTTATTCCCAAATTGTAGAAATTCATGTCAAACACCGACTCCATCATGATATTCGAACTAACGACACAATGTCTAGTGAAAAGTTAAAACACATATTTTCCCCAAAAAAAAAAAGTTAAAGCACATAACATTAAGTATTGATCGTAATGTCACGTGCCAAAATTACAGGTCGTAGTTTAGAAAAAAATAATAATAATCAACCGGTGATTTTGCCATGGCAGTCCATCATTCCAAAGGTCAGAAAGATTCACAAAAGCGTTTGAACCTTCCCTGTCCACCATTGTGTAATTTATCAACGCCAAGGGTTGAACCCAAAACGTATAGTGTGAAATACAGAAGTATGCATTAACAGATCTAGTAATGGAAATTTAGTAACAGAAATCAAGCACTTGAAAATGTGCATAGCAGCAATTCTCAAAAGGATGAAATGAGAAGATATCACATTAACAACATAGAAATAAGACAAACAATGCATCTGTATTATCTTCCCAAAGAGGATGCGAAAAACAGTAAATCTGTAGGATTTCAACTGAATTAGTACTACGCATTCCACCAACCGTGGCACAAACATCCTTCGGAATCATCCAACTGTAGCATCCTACCGGCAGCGGTGGTGGCACGGATAGTAGCATTTCATAACTCCGTCCAGCTCTGCCGTGACTTTCTGCTTCTCCCTGTACGGCTGCTGCTCTTCACCCTCACCCATAAAACTTCTCAACTTTGACTATGGAATCTGCTTCGACTAACAATCGACAGCTACTAACACCCGCTGCTTCAACTTTCCGACATCTTTTCTTCATCGCCCTTCGGTAAGTCTCCAGGACAGGAACCAAACACAGAATGAGCTAAAACACGTTCAAAATAAACTTCTGGATCTCTTATGTGTCCCCTCCTGTTTCTTTTCCAATCAACCATTCTTGTGTAACCTCCTCTCCTCCTCACAGTTCTAATCTTCACTCTCTTTAGTTCCCCTTTTTTCTCTTTTTTTTTTTTTTTTTTTTTTTTAATTTTCAATTTCGTTTCCCGGGAGATTATCTCTATCTTCACAAGGTGCAGCTTCCTCATGATAATAATACAAATCCTTACTGCCCCAACCAAGCATGCACTAAACAGCTTCTGCCCACTTTCGAACACCCGAACCTTGTGGATTCTGATCCACAACCAACAGCAAATGAATACCTGATGTCTTTCTCTTAGCCAAAAAGGCAAAATTGATACCTGTTCTCCTGACAGAATATCGCGCACTTGGGAGCGCCCTTGTCTCCATGCTTCTCTTGACTGTTAAGTAGACTCTCCAAACAATGCAAGCAAAGCAAGTCTAGACAAAATGTCTCCTCATAATCGCAGTCTTTAAGGCAGCACCCGCAACTAATACAGCGAGCTATGCAGAGCGTGCAAGCCCTACATGTCTGATCAGCAGGTTGTTTCCCTTGGCAACTCTTTGCAGGGCAATCATAAACTAAACTAAGTCTCTGGCACCTGGGGCATGCTTCGATGTCGATGGGACAATCATCATCACAAGAGCCATACAACAACCCACCTTTAAAAAAATGAGGTTTGGGGGCTCTAAGCTGAATGTGGTTATCTACACCAAGCAATAATTTCAACTCTTCGAACTGCTCGTCAGTTATACCAGAGAGACCAGCAATTCTTAACTGCTTTATTCCAGGGTTGCCGGCAGACTTCAAGGTCCTTATGTTTAAGAAGATGCACTCAACACTGATTTTAAGACATCCAGGAACACTTAACTGCACAGGCAAAAAAGTGTATGTATATAAGTTTAATGCATTCGAAAGAACATAAACTACATAAAAATAAGGCTTAATACACTCCTGTAAATTTCACACATTTAAATTGATAAATACAAGATGCAAAATATCCGTAAACAGCAGTACCAGGTTTACAAAATAAAAATTAGCCGGAATTTCAGCTAAATGAAACAAAAACCACAACAAAACACTAATCATGTCCAGCATCAAGAGCTGCATAAATTGTCAAATCTTTTGATATTCGTATAACATCCAACTATTAAGACCCTAAAAAACCATTACAGAGATGATATAGTCTTCAACCTACTTGCTATAAACGACAGAAGAGTTCAATTTCAACAGGGTTGTAAGCTAGAATCACTTCATAAAGTGATATAGCCTTATGTTCGATAACTTAGGGCGAACGAGAAGTTATAGTAAGAGACACACAAGATATGTTTTCACAGAAATCAAATAGGGAATGTAACTTCAGAACAGTTTATTCTAAGGGAAATCAACATAAAAGTTTTTTTTTTAAATGTCACAGAACAATAGAGAGGTATCCTGTTATACAAAATCATAATCAGAAACACAAGCAGGAATGTCGAAAATACAAAAGTTCAAATACTAACCTTTGTCAAACTCGGGTTGCTGTCAAACACACCCTGCAGCCCACTGTCAGTGATCCTTACGCAATGCACTAGACCCAAGGTTTGAAGTGTGCCTTGAGCCCTGCTAGTTAATTTTACAAGAACATCATCGGTGATGCGCTCATTCAATGGCCAATCAATGATAATATTCCTCCATAGAAGAGGGTCACTTCTAACTGCATTACGAAAAGACTTGCAAACCCTTTCAACCGAAAGAAGGTCCTTAACACCAAGAAAACGCAGTGCATAAAACATAGCATCATGCGGAGCACTTGCCTCACCATCAGGACACATGATGCTACAACCCTGTATTTCCTTAGTTCCAACCTGCAGTTGCTTAGCTCCATCAAAAACATCTAAGTCCCCCGCATAGCTAAAACTCAGAAACTCCTCCACATTGTCATCCAATACAAAACTTCCATCACAGATCCCGAACCCATCAAAGCTATCATATGGGATTGATACTCCATCAAATTTCAGGTCACAAACTTCCGGCTGATACCACACAGCGCTATTCCAAACCCAATTCAGACCAGTAAACAATCTGCCATCAACCACATTTGCCTTTCCTTCATCCCACTCAGAAGAACTACAAGATTCATCATCCGGTTCAAAACCTTGAAACCAACCAGTGATCGCCGTAAACGTAGACCTAATCTCCATTCCAAAGGGATCGACAGGCAATCGATCCACAATATCATCAGCAGAACGGTCACAAAAGCCACCCAATTCACTCTTGCAATGGGTATTCTTCAAATCCAAATTGGAACTCCAAGAACTTGACGGATCATCACAAATACCATCCAAATCCTTTTCCTTGAATTGATCCATCACATACCCATCAGGGTACTTAACAGAAGAACACAAACTATGCTCCGCGGACAGATACGCCGGAAAGATAGAGCCACGAGAGAGATTCAAAGCCATCCTTTGCAGCTAAGAGATAGAATATATACAGAAATTTATACCAAGAAACCTGGTTCTTCTTTAACACAAGGCAAAAATTCCGAAGATAGGAGGCCAAAAAAGAAAAACCAGAAAGGAAGCAAAAAGCACCTGAATTTCTGGATTATATGAAAAACCCAACTTCCTAATAGGCCGATTCTCAAACAAAAAACAAAAGTTCACAAATTTATACGACTTAGGAGTACCAATCAAGCTGAATTCAGAGAAACCCTAGTGGAAATTGGGAATTAGGAATTCAGAGAAGCAAAATCCTAATATGGGTAGTAGATAAAAAAAAAGATTGAAACGGATACGGAGATTAAAAGGAGAAAGATTGAAATTTACGGAATCTGATGCGGAAGAGGAAAAACAGCCTGACCCAGCGATGCAAGCAACCGACCGACCAATCACCCAACTCAATGAGGAAAGAGGTAGAGAGAAAAAGTTAGAGAGAGAGAGAGAGAGGAGGAGGAAAACCAAAGAGGAGGAGGAGAAGGAGAAGGAGAGGGAGGGAGGTAACAGAATTTGGAAGGTGAGGGTCAGGGAGGGAGATAACAACAGAGCGTGCGTGCCAAAATTGGGGGAGCGGGGAAGGTTGGGAAAAGGACGCGTGGAGGGAGAGAGAGAGTGGCGGGTGACAAGTCTACCACCAGGAATCGTTTGACCATCACCAACGCCAACAGCGACAAGTTTTTCTTTATGATCGAAACACAAATGGTAGATTACGTGTTTTATATATAAGTAGTGAGAAGTTTTATTTTTGGAAAAATTAGTATCCAGTCCCTAGTTTTTACTGTTTATTGACTAAGATCTTATTAGTTCTCAAATTTTGATTCAAGTCCCTAGCATTAATGTGATAATGAATTTACATGTTTATTAAATAATTTTTTAATATAAAAATTAGTAATTAATTTAGGGTTTAATACTCACACCTCTATTAAACTTCTAATTAATTTTCAATTCAAACATTTCCAAAATAATAAAAAATTAAATTAAATTAAAACCTATTAGTTTTTTTTTATATATAAAAATATTCTAAATTTTTTAATCTTAAATGTACCCATTCATATAATTTTTCAATTTTTTAAATCTTAAATGTACCCATTCTCAAATATATCAATTTGTTATATGTAAAATATACCCTTTTTTTAATATAAAATCCATTCAAATTTTTTAATTCATGTTTAAACTTATATGGGTACATTCTTTTTCGTTGATTTGAGGATGTATCCATGTTTTGGTACAATAACTTTTTTTGTTAATTTTGGTTAATGTACCCATACATATATGTGTTGGAAATGTGCCCTAAAGCCAATCATGTGATGATACTTTACGGACATTTCACATGTTAAACTAATCTAGTTTTACATATAAAGGGCATACATTATTGTTTGAGCCGTCTCATATAAATGTTATATGCTTAAACGATAAAGTCCAAGGAATATGTGATTGGGAGAATGTAATCTAATGAAGTTAGATTCATGAGACCATTCTTTCGTAGACACATCCTAAATGTTCCTGATCATAGGATTGTCAATTGGGCATTGACAGTCCGTAAAGATCGGTACGTACTATGTCTTCTCTCAGGGAGAGTGATTAGTCTCGAGTCATTGGTGTGTGACATCAAGACAAGTACGTAGGTGCTCAATAGAGAATGAGTACACTGAACGTGATCAACGAAGAGTTCTCATATTCCATGTCACATAAGAACTCATGGTTGGGATAATTCAAAGTAGTCCTTTGACCTGAGGCATCACAGTTGTCTTGTGGTTAAGTCCTTGATCTTTGATTATGTCAAAGTCACCCCCTCGGGGTGTCCACGGCATCGTTGGGGTTAAGCCACTTAGCTATGGAGACAAGTGAATGCGCAACAAGGGATCTCTAACCTTCAAACAGTTGAGGAAGAATACTCTATGATATGATTTGGAATCTCTGGCCAGAGTATGAATGAGATTAGGGAATGCGTTCCAAATCACATTCAAGGAAATCATATAAGCAAACGATTTACATTGGATAGTAGACATGAGTAAATAAACTATCATACCAAACAATGTGGTCAAGAGTATTAGATTAGAGAAAGACCGTATTGCATTTGTAATCCCGAACTGAATAGGTTCTCTATCCTCTTCTGATTAGCTTGGGTAACCATGATATGCTGCTAGGTGTCACTCATGGTTTGTGGAAGCCCTAAACGTGTGTAATCACTAAAGGGAGAATTGAAAATAGTTTCAATTCACAATCGATGTAAAATGGTTTTTAATCGCCCACTACCTCGCTAAAAGGAACCTAATGGATCGCACACCGTAAAAGGTAGAGATTGGAGATTAAACGGAAATGAGTAAGAATGATTAAATGGTTTAATCATTTATTTATGGCAAGGATTAATTAATATGTTAATTAATCAAATGAATAAGTTCGTTAAAGACTTCGGGATAGTTTTGGACCTTAAGGCCCAATGGGCTTCGAACGTCAAGCCCATTAACTTAAGTTGTATGACAATTTAATGAATAAAGATTCATTAAGGCCCAAAAGCCCAAATCTCTCTATATGGCCGGCCATGAAGATGAATTAGGGTTTTTTGGTTGTTTAGGTCACTTAAAGAAGTGACTATATAAATGACTTTATAGCCAAATATTCATCAAGTGATTAAGGGTTTATTTTGGGGGAAAATTGGTGAGAATTGTCTCTCCATTTTCTCTCTAAAGAGGACAACACCTTGGAGGGTACATCTAGCAATCCTACTACTCCAAGGTCACTCATTTATTCTACAATCAAACCTTGGTGAAGAGACTTAGAGGTTCCCTATTTTGGGAACTTGGAGAAACCTATTTTTCTATCCAAATCCATGGATCTAAGAAGCAAGGAATGAAGGCCCTATCTCTTTGGGTGATTAGCCTTTGCTTATGCAAAGAGGAATCTACAAAGGTAATAATTTCAACTCACTTTGTTTTGAGTTGATTATTGGTTCACCAATCTACTAGGCTTTGAATTTCATGGTAATGTTTTGTTTTTGAGTGCATGCAAGCATGATTCCGCCTTTAATTGTTAATTGCATGCTATATGATGTTGCTCAAATGAACATGTTTTTCAAAATAAATCCTTCAAGTGGTATCAGAGCCTAGGTCTAGTAGTTGGTGAATCCTTTTGGGTTTTGTAGTTCATAAGTTTATGATTTAAAAGTTGTAATTGTTACAAGCTTTATTCTTGCTTCTTTGAATGTAAATTTTGTTTGAAAATTTGCCATCTCAAATGTTGTAGATGTAGTTCATATGAGGATGAATATTGGAGCTAAAATTTGGTGTCATGATTTTGGGGATTTTCGGCCAAATCCAAAGGGTGATTTTTTGGGTTCATGTTTGTCTTGTTAAAATGGTTTTAAGGTGACTTTTGGAACCCCTAAGTACCCTAGGATGTTAGCCTCATTTTGAATGATAAAAATTTGAGTTTTATTGCATGAAAACATTCATGGAGCTCTTATGGGTTTTCATGGATGTTCTTCATATGTTCTTGATGTTCTTGCCAAGAACACAAAGGTTTGTGTTTTGATTCAAAGTTTTGATTTATTTCATAAAGTTTATGATATATGTTTTTCAAATGATTTATCATGTATTTAAAGTGTTAAATATTTGTATAAATGATGATGGAAACATCAATCATCAAAACATATATTATTTTTATGAAAGTATTTAAAGTGTTAAATATTTGTATAAATGATGAAAGAAATATCAATCATCAAAACATACATTATTTTTATGAAAGGTGAAAGCACTACTTGATTGTTTTTGACAAAACTAATAAATCAAAACACCCACCACTCCTTTTTATCCCTAAAAACCGGCCACCCTAATAAAATAGGGTATTTTTGGGGCTTTTATGCAATTACATAAAGTTTTGATACTTTTGTGTATTTGTACTTTGACCCGAAAGTTTACGTTTTGACGTTAAGGCCTAAAAACGCTAAAGGACAAATTGTTTTGCTCCTTTAATGAAGTTTTGAATTTATTTAAATTTTGGGTTCTAGTTGTATTTACATGAAGTAGTGACTTTTGTGTTTTTACAAAGTGACCCCAAAAGTTTATGTTTTCGCGATATGGCCCAAAAAGTTGTGGTTATTGCATGATGGCCCAAATAGGATGAGAACAAAATTGTTTTGTCTCTTTAAATGAGAATTGGATTTTCATTTTGTTTAGCTCCACTTAAATCAATTTTATGGATACAAAAACCAAATGAAAAATGTTGCATTCAATTAATTAGTTAAAGTGTTAATTAATTAAAGGGTGATTATGAACCTAAGCCTAATATAATTGAGCTATGTGAAAGGCGTTTCAAATTTGTTTGAACCATGGGAATGTGTAGATTAGATTTTGGTTGTAATTTGATTTGATCAAATGTTGTAAAAGGGCATAAGTCCTTCTTTACTTTAAGGTAATTTGTTTTATGCAAATGTTGTAATGAGCATAAGCTCATCCTTTACTTTGAAGTATTTCTTTCTTGCTTTATATGATATGCATGAAAATGAAGTAATTGGGTCCAACGCCCCTAAGACAACACGCCTTAATGTGATTAAACGCGTAACTAAAATCAATCTCCATCCCTAGACCGAGATTCAACACAAGGCTCGTGTTGAATCTAAACAAAGGTTCATAATCATCCTTAGGCCCTAAGGCAACTATGTAGTCCATCAAATGAATGCAAAGTTTATGTTAGTAGTATCATATACTCTTGCTTTAAAATCGTTTTATAAGCATAGTGGGAGTATTATATACAACTAAAACAATTAGATGGAACAATAGTTGTAATAGGACCAAAATTGTTTTAATAGAGATTAAAATGAATATTTATATGTGATGAGACCTAAAACCCTCAACCAAACCATTATTAAGTTGATAAGCGTGAGAGTGCTTAGAACACTCTTTCGTGGCCTTCCACCGTGGTGGGCTTCAATGGTTTTTGACTCGTACAATGTATTCGTCCAGTTCTGGGGTTGCAAAGTATGTGCTTACATTCAGGAGAAGCCTATAAACATATGATGAAGTGAAAGGTAGGCAACGAGTGTGGCCAATATGGAGTTCTTCTGAGGTCATTCTTGAACCCCTACTTGAACTAGCATGGTGGGAATGACTTAACTAAGTGCAATGGTGCCAATATGGAGTTCTTCTGAGGCATCATTCTCTAGAGGCCAAACGAGATGGGTACTTGCAAGAGGTTGTTGCAAATGAGTAAGTGTACTCTCTCATTATTATTGTTGCTAGCCAATATGGAGTTCTTCTGAGGTGGGCTTGGTAGTAGTGAGTCTCCCATAACCTACTAAAAGTTTCATCCAAAACTCTCGAATTCCAATGAGGGATATGGAATTTGCCAAAAATAGTGGGTGGTGCTATTTGATTTAAAGACCCGAATCAAATGGCTTAAAATCAATCAATTTATATTCGTTATGTATTTGTTTACCAATATATTTGCAAACGCTATCCAACACTTGACAAATAAAAGCCAAACGTTTAGTTTACGGACTTGGTACTACAAAACCATAGATTGTCTTTAATGGCTTGTAAATGTACCTAAGTAGTCTCATCCTCACAATCTTCCTATTGATAATGTATCATTAGAAGAATATGTTAGAATAGGTCTATCATAAAGAGGACAACACTTTTAATGTCATAATTCTTCAATTACAAATTGTTGTATGAAGAAATAAGAGTTGCTTTGAACAACCCTTAGTCAATGCAAACACTTAGTGCTTATTTATATAGTGATAAGTGGTGTACCACCTGTTTTCTGGTCATATTGAAAAATCTCTCGCCAACGACGACATTCCCTCTCTTTTAGCCAAAAATGGTCAAGATTGACACAACTCTTTACTCTCATTTTTGAGATGCAAAATCGTTAAAAATATTTTTTGAATTTGTCTATCATCAATTATTTTCATCAAAAATTTACTTAAATAAAAACTAAAATGATAAAATATTCTCAATTTAATAAACAATGGCGAGGCCCCAAAGAGACTTGTAGATTCCAAAATGAAGAATGGTTTCTTATAATCCATGTCAAAAAAATTGAAAACAAGAAACAGATCTAAATTTAAATCTAAGTATTTAAATTTAAATAAAGTAACGTAGGGAGGAAAAAAATTAATGGAAAAAGAAAAAAGGAGAAAATAATTAAAAAAAATAGAGAAATATACGATTGGTACTTCGCTAGCGATTATTATCAATTAGAATTGCTAAAAAGATAGTGACCAATTCCGGAATAGGTCGCTATCTATCTAGCGACTCTATTATAATTCATATTCATGTTAATTTTTCAGTTTTTCTTTTTATATTTTTATATTTGTAATTTTTATTTTATTTCTCTTACCATAACAACAAACTATCATATTCATGTTCTTCAAAATATTTATTTTTGTAGAAAATCTATTATAATTCATATATAAACACTTGAAATCAACGATTTAAAATCTAAATTTGAAGATATTTTTTTATTTTTCAAGTTTAAAAATCAATAAAAAATTATTCCGAGATCTAATAAATGGTAGGATCACGTCTAAAGGTCTTGCAAGATCTTAACTCCGACGCAAAATATTTCCTAAAGCTAAAAAACAAAAAAAATGTGAGTTACCTACAATTTTTTAATCTATTTTGAGAACTTTTACAACATTCGTTATAAGCCAAAGTTGGAGTCATTCTACTCGCACCACATGTTTTCTAAAGTTAATTTAAGACATTTCCAAGATTTTGGACGCCTACACATCTCTTTGGGGGCTCCACTATTAGCTTTCATTATTTTTTCTATTTTCAACTTTAAAATTTAATGAAAAATAGCTTCGGAACCTAATAAAGGAAAAATTACATCCAAAGGTCTTGTAACATTTTTGTTAATTCTCACACAAGATATTTCCTAAAACTAAAAATTTCAATTTTTTCACAAAAAATGTAAGTTATAACCCACGTTTTCCAATCGATTTTAAGAACTTTTACAAGAATCATTATAAACCAAAATTTGAGTCGTTTTAGTCGCACCACATGTTTTCTAAAATTAATTTAGGACATCCCAAATATTTTTCAACACCTACAAATTTCTTTGGTGGCCTCACTATTAGTTTATACTATTATTCTAACTCGGAGTAACAACGAAAAATTTTCTCGGCATGACCAAAATGATTGATGGTGCATACACTCAGAGACTACTTCTATCGATTTCAAATTTGAAGAACCAAAGTAAGGAGTTATGCCAGCAAGTGGCCCTCTTCCACATTAGTGGAGAGGAGTATTGCCCTTACACTACGTCGGGGGTTCAAACCATGTCAGCTCCCTAATCTAATATCTAATTTAACAAATCTATCGTTTGAGGGAAAAAAAAGTAAGGAGTTATGTCAATCTCAAAATCCGTTTTGGCCCCTTTTTAACATGGATGAAGGGTTTCAAATTCCTTGTTATTACCTTTTAGTGGTTTTATTAAATTCTACGAATATTTTTTGTTGGTATATTTGAACGTATTTTTAAAATGATTAAAATTGTTTTAATATAATAAAATAAAAAGTGTTTATGACGACATTTTGACCCAAAAAAAAAAAAACTTTATGGAGAGGTCTATGAGCAAAATGCAACTCTTACTACATATTTGTACCACTAATAGAGATGGGAGCCACATGCATTGGCGGGCCCTACCTCTATTAGAGAGATAGTACAAATAGATAGTAAATGTAGCATTACTCGTTTATGAGTGTTTTCAACGGAGTACAATTGTCTCTCATCCTATTCCTATCATGTTCCCTCCCCTCCACTCACACTTTGCTTTTTATCTTATTATCTCTATAAAAAAAATCAATATAAGATGTTGATGTGACTTAATCATGACCGTTCAAGTAGGAGATGAGGGAAGATAAGAGATTAAGAGGACAGAGAATCCCCCTCCGTTTTCAACAATTTTTTTTTTAAAGTACTTTCAAATGTTTCACAATGTGCTTCTAAAAAAAGCATTTTTAAGTAAAAGTGATTTCCAAAGAAACATTCTCAAACGAGCTCAAATTTTCTTTCCGTTATTAGGGCACCACTACTTCGACTAAGAATCTTCTCTTCTTTTTTCCTCCATATCAAGGAAACCATAACAAAGAAAAATATTTCGACTAGCAATCAACCCTTTTATTTATCCATGCATCCGAGACTCTGTATTCGGGTTTAGGGTTTCTCCCCTCCCAACATTTGTTCATGTTTCAATAGGAACAAAACACTCTTCAACAAGTCTATTTCGTGTGACCCCTATCGACACACCCTCGTAAAAACGCCGGCGTTTAGGTGTTTTGAATACACATAGCATACTGCACTCTTATTCTGGTTGCATAGCTTATAAAAGATTGCAGTGTTAAAACAACACTTTTCCGGCACACCGCGTAAGGGCACGCCCGAGCTGGAAGTTAGAAGGGTGAGCATTCTACAAGGTAGGAGGGATCCATATGTAGCCATGTGTTTGTACGTAGCCAGCTTTTTCTAGCAGTGCATCCGCTTCTGCAGGACCCCGACTGCCTGGCTGGTATGGAAGCGGCTTTACCTCACCATTGTCAATCCTGTGCAGAAGAGGGGTGAAGATTTCCCACGCCGCCTGATGATTGATTGGCACAATGAATCAGTCAATTGGGAAAATGGCAGCATGCCAAGAAAATAAGTGTAAAGAAAAAAGTGTATGATGTTGTTTACCTTCAACTCGTCTCTTCGTACAAAATGTTGTTGATCACCTCTTATTCTGTCAAAACAAATACCAATTGTCATGATTGATTAATCTTATGGCGTTGTCCTTCAAGTTGAGTGGAAGAATTAGACGTTCATAAGCATAAAAGATTCTGAAAATAGAAAGGGGGGTGCCTTACGTGTCAAGAATTAGACGTTCATAAGCCTCCGGGATAGTTACCCCTTGATAACGTTGCCCGTATGACAAGTCTAATTCACTTTGGACAGTTGACATCTCAAGTCCAGGCTGCTTCACCTGCATAACAGACATTGAGCTGGTAAGTGAACATGCTCAAGGCGACGGACTCTCCTAGCGTTTCTCTGCTTAATGAATGTGACACATAAAGCGTGGGTTCCTATTTACTTGGATTGAGGACCTTACAAAGTATTCTAACCTTTTGCTAAAGTGAATTGGTAATTTGGCAAGAAACTAAAGCACTATATGAAAGCTTTGCCCGGTGATAATGCACATGAAATTTGAAGATATCAGCTCAAACATACTGTCATTGGACTTGACAGTGAACACATTACCGTAAGTTTCATGTACATAGCTTCTGAAGGTTGCAAGCGTATTACAAACTCATTCCTCCCTTGCTTCTTACCTAAAAAAGAACGAGATAACAGTGAACAAAATATGGAATATAAAAACAACCAACAAGAAGATAGCGAATTAAAACATATTGAGATAATAAGCCAACGTGCTTATCAACTATCATTATCTTTTACAGGAATGATTCATAGCAGGAAACCATGAATTTCCCTTTTGGTGCCAGAATTTGAAGTAAAGGAGAACAAATTAGCAATAACATGATATACAATTAACGGAGCAATATGTTGAAATTAAGCCCTACAGAATTATAAAGGTCTGTGCCTTACATTTGAATATGTCACCAGGAACATCCTTAAATTGAACTCTTATTTCTGCCTTTCTTGAATTTAATGCTTTCCCGGCCTTTAGTATAAAAGGAACACCTGAAGGAAATCGCATTGATGGTAAGTTCAGCGCATAATATAAATTCATATAAAAAGCAAACCATTATATTTTAGTCGAACCTCCAAGACAATAGTACTTCCCAAATGTAAGGCTCAAAAATTAGTTCAAATAAAATGTAAATGAATTGTGAAAGTTACCATACCTTCCCATCTTTCATTGTGGATTCGCAGAATCACGGTTGAAAAGGTTGGAGTGTTAGAGTGGTCAGGAACAGTTGGATCGTCTGTGTAGCCATCATATTGTCCAAGAACAACTTCATCATCCTTAATTGGCATCACTGATTGAAGAACCTAAATTTACATCCGTTAATCATCAACTGATACAAAAAGGCATTCTGGAACAAAGAGAACATATAATGAAAGAACATTTCATATCTCCTTTGGGGACAAGTTTCAAATTGGTTTTTTCCTTCTGAAAACTATAGAGAGTGTATCATCATAATGAATCTGGGATGCACACACCTTTACTTTCTCGTCCCGTATGTGCTCAGGTTTTAGGGAAATAGGTTTTTCCATGGCAACCAAGCATAGAACCTGCAAAAAAATGTGATTGAATAAATCAGGTGAAAGTTTTAGTGCCTTTATCCTGATATGAAGGTTCACCGGGAGGGAAGGTAAGAAGAAAATTCTGATGCATAAAGGTCTCACCTGCAAGAGATGATTTTGAATAATATCGCGGATAATTCTGCCCAAAAAATAAAATTGATTATTCAATACATCCAATTATATTTCCAGATACAAATAGCAACATATGATCTCAAAAAAATGTAGTTAATAAAATAATTCCCTACAAACAGCAGTGAATATGGATCCTATTAACAAAAAATACAAAGTAACAAATTGGGACAACAGAACTGGTGAAGCATACCCATATTCATCAAAGTATCCACCTCGACCTTCAGTTCCAAAATCCTCCCTAAACACAATCTGCCAAATAAACATAATTAAAAGAGAAAAGACGGGGATGAAATTTACTGCATGTTAAACGTCTTGGGGTACCACATGTACTGTATATTGTCAACGTCATACTGACATCCAATCATCAGTACCGAGGCAAGGATTCTCACCTGTACATTCTCAATGTTGTCTCGGTTCCAAAGGGGCAAAAAGAATCGATTTGCAAAACGGAGTACTAACTGCAAATTTACATACAAATAAAAATATAAGCATATTTCATTAATATTAATAACCAGAAACGTCTAAGCAAGTATATGCAGACATTATAATATTACCAGATTCTGCACCAATTCCTTCCCCAGATAGTGATCGATACGGTAAATTTGTGATTCCTCGAACAACTCCCCGATCTGGTTACTGAGTTGTTCTGCAGAGTCCAAATCCTTGCCAAATGGCTTCTCAACAACAATACGAGTCCATCCACCAAGATCAGCTGATATGATCATAATCAGACAATTGTAAATATTAATATCGACCTGTCATTTAACTTCACTCTGGAACCATTTAATGCCAACATGTATGACTGTTAGAAAGAGTAGCTAATTGAAATTATCCGTGTTGATACAGTGTTTTTGGTGAAAACCTAAATTGTATTGGGGAAAAGCTTACATCTATTCATGCAATAATGCCTGATCATCCTGCAGACAGAGGGGTATACTGATGGAGGAAGTGCAAGATAAAAGAGCCTGCGGGATGATCCTTCCGCACTATTCTTTGAGATTTCATTATCTGAAATTTCCTTATCAAGCAGGCGAAATCCTTCCTCACCATCATAAGAACCACTAACATATTTGATCTACAAAAGAAAATTATTATGCAATTCAATATCTTTACAGAATGATATTATATGAATGGAGCTGTACAAAAATGTTGCATAAGGCACTGACCAGTTGCAAAAAATTGGTTACATTCTCCACGTCCTTGGGCGAAGCTCCTTTGTCACTGACAAGATACCTGCAGAGCAGTCCAGAAAAGATGAGGAAAAGAATTGAACCTAGCATTAGTTTAAGTGAGCTAAACGAAATGTACAGTTATGAACACTCGTACGAATGATAATGGAATTGCGAAAAAGATTGCAGAAAAGAAAGCTCACCCACGTATGCGGTTTCTTAGCTCATCATCAGAAATCTTAGTCCTCGCATATCCAAAAATGTGAACTTCTTCTGGTAGCAGAAATCCCTAGACAACAACACACCCAGTAGTAATGTCACACTCACATTGCATTGTTCCACAGCATACTCTGCCGACTTTTTTTTCATCAAATTTTAAGTGCAATTCACATAAGTTCACGATCGATCATATTTAAGCATGCAACTACAAAAAAACGTAATATATACCTGCCGATAAAGGTTGAAGAGTGCCGGAAAAGTCTTCTTCTTGGCAAGATCACCGGAAGCGCCAAGCACGATAATCGAGAGAGACCCATTTTCAAGCACATTATCAATGTCTCTAACGGGTTCGACCCGGAAGCTGTCTCTTTTCTCCATGTGCCATGATCCCGATCCCATTTCGTAAGCTGTATAAGCAGCTCAAAAGCTATTTTTTTAAAACAAAAAAAAAAAGCTTAAATCTTTTAGTTCGATTGGATCAATGGCAGCTTGAAGCATAAGTCAATGACGCAAATCACTGTTCCGGAATCAAAACGAGATTCGCATGTATTCGCAATAATACAGCGTTTGAATACTAAGCACATTCCACTGGAGCGACTAATCTCCACTAATTGCGATTAACTGTAATTAATTAAGAAAATTATCCATTTTTTCGGCCCCCAAAATATTAATTTAAACAAACTACATGCAAAAATTCACATTTCACAACAACGAACTTGTAAGAACCGAATTGCATGCTAGAAAATGAAGCTGAAAAATCAAAAAAAAATTTAAAAATTTTGAAGGAAAAAAAATTGATCTGAGCTATCGGAAAGCGATCAAATTTGCTTAAGAGCTTACGAATTCAGCAAATTAAGTAAGAAAATAAGAGATTACGAACCTGGTTATTGAGCAAAGCCGGATCGAATTCGCAGAAACTGATATTTTGAGATGCAGTGAGAGGAGAGAGAGAGTGTGTGTGGGAAGTAGGAGGGAGTCAGAAGTGGGTGTTGAATAGCAAATGGAAAGTGACGGATGAGGAGGTTGCCGGTTGGTGGCGTTTCGTTTTTAAATGATTTCTTTCTTCTGCTTCTCTCTCTTTCTCTCTCCGGTGTAGGTGTTGGCATTAGTGACATGGTTTAGGGGTGTAGTTAACCTTATATTTAAGAGGATTTTAAAAGATTTTAGAATCCATTTAAATCTAGGAGTAGTCAATTAAAAGATCTTAGAATCCATTCAAATGATTTTAGAATCCATTCAAATCTATGAGTAGTCAATTAAAATATTTTAAAGGATTTTAAAATTCATCCGAATCTAAGTATATTAAAAAAATTAAAATTTTTGAAGATTTCAATAAGTTGTGGATTTTGTGGGATTTGAGAGAAAAAAATATATATAACCAAGACTAAAAAGAACTTAACCTCACCACTTAGGATTTCAAATCCTTCCAAAACAATCCACCACGGTCCATTCAAATTCTTTAAAATCCATATAAATTTTGTAGGGGTCTTTAATCCTCTTAGGGTGTGTTTGTTTTAGCTCGCTAGCTTTCGCTGGTTGGACTGGTCTATGTAGTAGTTTAGTCCTGTGTTTGTTAACAGTCCGGGACTAAGCTTAATGAGATTAGAAGGGACTCGCGGGGACTAACTCCCTTACTAGCAAACCCGTCGAGAACCATGGGATTAGCGGGGACTAACTCCCTCGCGTCTTCCTCTGCTCCTATGTTTTCACAAATGCCGAGAACCACCATCATTCCCCCCTGGCCAATTCCTCATTCCCCTCCTCCTCTCTCCTCATTTTTTTCTCTTTCTGCTCAGCCGAGATTCGAGCTCGACTCGAACTTGGTAGCGACGGCGACAGTTGCTCCATCCTGCTAGTACTGTAGTGCTGCTGCTGCGGCGGCGACTTAGTAGCAGTCGGCTTCTCCTGCGCATAAGATATTCTAAGCACGCTCGAGAACTGCTGGTCAAAGAGCCTCCTGAGCCGCGATTTGAAGATGGGTTGCGCCGAGTCGACCCGGCTTGTCTCAATCAAATTCTCGGAATTGATATTAATCGGTTGGATCTCATCTGAAATGGAGATTGTGGGATTTGAAAGCAAAACGTATGTATAACCAAAATTAAAAATGATCCAACCTCACCCCCTATGATTTCAAATCCTTCTTCCACAATCCACCACAATCCATTCAAATTCTTTAAAATCCATATGAATTTTGTATGAGTCTTTAATCCTCTTAAATCCTATCAAATCTATCACTTTTAAAATCCTTTAAAATCTTAGTTTGACTACACCCCCTTTAGTTTGACTACACCCCTTAATGCCAACTCGATTCGATTCGTCATCACTGGCCGCCGAACATGATAGCCATACTTTTATACGTTTTTTATTTCATTGCACGCCACCTCACTTCCTATCTTCGAGATGAGGATCATATCCGAACCATATCATATTCGTTCATTGTGTATAATGCAGTTTTTTTGTTAGGTATTATTTGTGTGTAATTTTAAATAATTTTTTAAAAATAAATTCTGATTGCACGATAGATAATGAACAAAAAAGATGTAAGAATCCATAGAATTCTCACAAATTGAATCCAGATGGGATCCAAATCCCTATCTCCGCATGTTTCTATTTTTGTCGTTGTGGCTTAATAAATTATGGGGCGTTAAGGAACACATGGACGTGCCTAGGCAAATATACATGAGAAATTGTGAGGATGTTTAAAATAGTCACGAAATTGTTAATTTTGTTAACATCTGAAAAATTAGGATTGATACGAAAGGAAATGAAATGCAAACTTTACTTTATATCGGCAAGATATAGGAAAATCAATAATATATCGATTTCACTGCAAAATTTTGCCATTACTCATTGCTGATTTTGAATTGAACGTCTTTTGATAAATTTGGCTCTAATTTTGACTACATTTGGATGCGTTGAGTTGAGTTGATCTACCCACCTCATTGCAAATTTTCATAATTTTCATCGAGTCTATAAATTTACATATGGATATTTTAAGTACAGATTATGATAGACGAAACATACGAGTTATTCAATACATTGGGTTATTAGCGATGAAAAATAAAACAAATCAAATAGGTGAGATTAAAATTTGAGACCTTGAAGTATTTGTATTGTACCTTTGTATCTCCTTACGAAGAATACTATGTTTAGCTTCTTAAAACGTTAATTATATTGTTCACGCATATTATAACACATAAATTAATAATCTTCTTGTTAAAAAAAATGACATAAATTAAACTTTGTAAAATAGTGACGGTGATTTTTTTTTTAATCGTATGATAAAACAATGATATGAAGTATCCAATTACATATGAAGGACTCAAGAGGCAAAGGGAAAGAGATCATCTTCGGATCTTTCCCTTCAAAGCCTAGGGATCAAGTGATCGGTACCCTTAATTGATCAAACGGCTAAAAATTATTATAGCTTTTAAAAGTTTTTACTAACTTCTCTATTTTTAGCCGTTGGATCTAATTTTAAAGATCCGGATCACTTGATCCCTAGGTTTTGGAGGAAAAGATCCAGAGAGGATCTCTTTCTGAGGCAAATAACGACATGAATCATATGAAAGTGTCAGGTGACCAATTAAGTGCTGGTTTGAAACTATTTTTAAAATGACTAAAAACGTTTGCGTGACATAAGGTATCGTTTGGTATGCAGAAGGGACGAGACGGGACATGACGAGACAGAACGGAGAATGAGCAAAGATGCCCCCGAATGGAAACAAGGAGGAAGAAGATGGAGACAGAGATGTTATAATTTTGTGTTTCATAGATGTGGAACGAGTCGTTCCAGAGGATGAGGTGGAACAAAAATTCACCAAAAACTCATTCCGTGAAAGTTCCATCCATTTTAAGCACACCAAACATGGGACGAAATGCTCCGCCCCACTCTTTTCCATTCCGTCGGTCCCACGCACCAAATGGACGGACAGAGGACGTGTAACGCGCGTATCATAGAAGCTTCCGTCCCACGATTCATATGTTTGCCGCCATTTCTCCACTCTTCTGCACACCCTCACTCACTCGCGCCTTTTTCTTTCAATCACAATTGCTCAGACCAAACCTCCACTATCTTGCGCCGGGGCCGCACATCTTATCCCTTCCGTTTCTCTGATTTCCGACCTATCTCCGCCTTTAATTTCGCCACCAGCGCCGCCCGGGGTCGGCACTCTCCGTCGAACTTCCAATTTTGCAAGCTTGGAATTAGGGTTAGGGTTTTTGAAAGTTTTCGAAATTGTCCGCGATGGGGAAAAACAAGGTTACGGACGAACTGCTGTCCACCGTCCGATCAATCGTCGACTCAGGATACTCCGACATGGACATTATCAGAGCCCTCCACATGGCCAACAACGACGTCACCGCCGCAATCAACATAATCTTCGACACGCCCAGTTTCAAATTGAAGGAAAGACCACCGGCTTTTCGTAAGAAGCCCCAAATTTTGAGCTCCGAGGTCGTAAATTTGAAGCAAAATGGGGTTCAGAAGAGTAATTGCACTTTGGGTACCGAAGGAAATGGGAGTAGTTGTCCCAGTAATTCAGGGGACGACGTGGTTGAAGAAGTCGCCGTTGCACGGTGCGAGAGCTCGGCTGGGAGCCAGTGGTGGTTTGTGGGTAGCGGTGAAGTTTCAGGTTTATCAACGTGTAAAGGTAGGAGGCTTAGGCCTGGAGACGAAGTGGATTTTACTTTTCCAACAAAGAGCAGTTCGACATCTCCGTCACCCGGCAAGGTTTTTGGGAGGGGACGGCAGGCAGCTGCTTGTTCGGAGATTGTGAGGTTTTCAACGAAAGATTCCGGAGAGGTATTCCTTTTTGAGGATTGGAAATGTGGTTTAATTGGTTGGTTATTTGGATTTTGAATTATTGTGTTCGGATTAATGGTTTTTTTTTGGTAGATTGGTAGAATTCCAAAGGAATGGGCTCGGTGTTTATTGCCACTTGTGAGGGATAAGAAGGTTAGAATTGAGGGGCATTGCAAATCTGCTCCTGATGTGTTGAGCATTATGGACACCATTCTTTTGTCAATAAGGTATACTCTTCGGGAAGACCCATACTTTTCGATAATTTGTTAATGACAGTTCTGAAGTATAGTTCGCCTGATTTTGTATTGATTAAGTAATGCATATGGTTGATAAATTTGTTTCTTGGTTCTTGTTTTTTGTTTTTTAATGGGGCGGTTCAGTGTGTATATCAATAGTTCAATGTTCCTTAAGCAAAACAAGACCTCACTTAAGGCAGCCAATAATTCCACAGACGAAACAGTGGTTCATCCTCTTCCAACATTGTTCCGGTTGCTAGGACTGTCTCCTTTCAAGAAGGTGATCAATTATTGTAAATGACATATGGACACTTTTTTAATGGAAGTTAAGTATTTGGCCTTGCTTTCAACTTGTTTCTTTGGTTTAGAGGTGGTGATGTTGTTATTCCTTTTTTTTTTTTTAATAGGCAGAATTTACTCCAAGTGACTTGTACACGAGAAAGCGCCCTTTGGACCCAAAGGTATTGAAATGGTAATGCTTTTTCCTCCAATTACGTTCTCAGGATTTCAGTGGGTAATTTTTGCCTGAACAGGATAGCTTTGGACTTTGTGCCCCAGAGTTACGTGCCAATAAGCCTAAAATCCCTGGTCAAAATGGAGATGAAGTTGAAAATGAGGAGTCTATTTCAGATGCTGATCTAGAAAACATTGTTGGTATTGGTGACAGCTCTGAGCTAGAGGTATTAGATGCCGATCTTGTACATATATGGAGCTTGCTCCTGCATGTACCTGAAAATTCACCAAGGAAGTATTTTATTTCAGGAAATGGATCCCCCAGGTACACTTCAGTGTGAACTGCGTCCGTACCAAAAGCAGGCTCTTCATTGGATGATCCAACTGGAAAAGGGACACTGCATGGATGAGGGAGCAATGACTCTTCACCCTTGTTGGGAGGCATATCATCTTGCAGACAAGTACGCTGGTTTGTTAATCTTGTATTATCCTACTTTATGATTTGATTTTCACAGGGCCCTTTGCATATAGGAGGGACCGTGTTATCTATTTGAATGCATTTTCTGGTGATGCAACAACAGAATTTCCAAGCACACTTCAAATGGCCAGAGGAGGAGTAAGTCTTAAGTTGGCTCCACCCTTGATTATATACATTTTTTTCAAACATTATTATCAAGTTTGTTGATTGTGTTGCCTTTACCATGCATTTGAAGATTCTGGCTGATGCTATGGGCTTGGGGAAGACCATTATGACGATATCGCTCCTTCTTACTCATTCAGGACATGGATTATCAGTTAGTTACCCTACAAGCCAGTCTTCCAGTGAAGATATTGAAGTCCCTGACATTTCAGACCACTCATCAGACCTACCAAAGAAGGTCCCAAAATTTTCAGGATTTGATAAGTTGTTGAAGCAAAAAAACACGGTTGAGGATGGTGGTTGTTTGATTATATGTCCTATGACTCTTCTAGGCCAGTGGAAGGTAGTTATTGTCATTTTGAAAAACATTTTTGTAGTTCTGCTTACTTGCACGAATACCAGTTTTTGACGTGCACAGTGATAAATCTTCTATATTCAAGAGTTATCTAAAAGTTTGTCTGTATTGTCAGGCAGAGATCGAAACTCATGCTAAACCTGGTTCTCTATCGGTATATGTTCATTATGGACAAAGTAGACCGAAGGATGCAAAGATTTTAGCTCAAAGTGATGTCGTAATCACTACATATGGAGTGTTAGCCTCTGAATATTCTGCTGAGGTATCCAAACAACTCCTACCCGTATATCATGCAGATTTTTGAGTATCGCACATCTCAACAGAAAATGAATTTCTGCATCTTTTCTTTTCTTTTTAACTTTACCCTACTTTCTCCTTCCATCTAGAATCCAAAGGAAAATGGGGGACTTTACTCGGTTAGTTGGTTTAGAGTGGTTCTTGATGAGGCGCATACCATAAAATCCTCAAAAAGCCAAATTTCCATTGCTGCTGCTGCTTTAGTTGCTGGTCGGCGATGGTGTCTTACTGGCACACCCATACAGGTAAAGTACTTTTTCAGAAATTTGTTTAAAGAGGAGGCCATAAATATTTTATGTTTCTAACTTTAAGCAAAGGGAGAATCTCTCCAAACATTCTCAATATTCTTGTTTGGAGGTCATTTAGTTCCTTGATAGACTTGTAAAACCCTGATCCTTGAATACGTTTTATCTGTATTGGGATGAATGTTTTATTCTTATAAGATTTGGAGAATTTGTTAATTTTAAGAGGTTAATTATGTGTTATATATCCTGACATTTTTTCCCCCATAGAACAACCTGGAGGACGTTTACAGTCTTCTCCGGTTTTTGAGGGTAGAACCTTGGGGAAACTGGGCATGGTATGTTCTACTTTACGGTCTTGTCCAGTCTTTTTTTTCACCTTTCACAGAAATATGTTTCTGAGTTTACTCTCTTTTTTAATTCAGGTGGAATAAACTCATACAAAAACCTTTTGAGGAGGGTGATGAGAGAGGATTAAAGTTGGTTCAGTCTATCTTAAAGCCAATCATGTTAAGGAGAACAAAGTTTAGCACAGACCGCGAAGGCAGGTGAGTTACTAGCTCAGGACGCGTCATTCTTTTCAGTTTTTTTCTTTTCCTTTCTATTTTGGCTCTTAAGGTTTACTGTTTGTTCCAGGCCAATTTTAGTTCTTCCTCCAGCTGATATTCAGGTGATTTACTGTGAACTCACAGAAGCTGAAAAAGACTTCTACGAGGCCCTCTTTAAAAGATCAAAGGTATATATTCTGATTTACCTGATTGCATTTTGTGTATTGTATTGGTTTGTTGTATCTTTGGTGCATTATAATTAATAATTCTCTCTTTATTTTCAGGTGAAGTTTGATCAATTTGTTGAGCAAGGACGGGTTCTTCATAACTATGCATCCATATTGGAGTTGCTTTTACGCCTTCGCCAGTGTTGTGATCATCCATTTCTTGTGATGAGGTGTGTGTTTTTAACCCCTCTTTTCTCCAGATGTAGCCTTAGGAGCTTTATGATACATATATGATGACTTGTGCTTTGAATAGGCAATCATTCTTTCTATGCCTTTATAATTGTTTTTCCTTCTGGACTTGATAGATAATATTTTAAATTTATAAAAATGTATACTGGAAAATGTCTCTTTTAAGTTTTTACAACTTAGCTTTAAGTTTGTTTGATTTGTTCAGCCGAGGTGATACACAAGACTTTTCTGATCTGGATAAGCTAGCTAGACGTTTCCTTAAAGGAAAACAGAATTCTGTGGAAGGGGAAGCCAAAGATCTGCCTTCACGTGCTTATGTTCAAGAAGTTGTAGAAGAAATACGTAAGGGGGAACAGGGAGAGTGTCCAATATGTCTTGAAGCCTTTGAAGATGCAGTGTTAACACCTTGTGCTCACCGCTTATGCCGTGAATGTCTCTTGGCAAGTTGGCGGAACTCAAGTTCTGGTCTATGTCCTGTTTGTAGGTATTTAAGTAATGCCTTATGTTTCAATAGGATTTTTATTTTTATTTAGTTTATGGGCAAAGGTTCAATTTCTGTTCTTCTTGAAGTTCTTGTATTGAATTTTCCTATTATGTTCTTAAGGTTTAACGGTTTGTTTTTTGCAGGAAGACCATCAGTAAGCAAGATCTTATTACAGCACCCACTGAGAGTCGGTTTCAGGTTGATGTTGAGAAAAACTGGGTGGAATCATCCAAAGTTGTCATTCTTTTGCGTGAACTTGAATCTCTTCGCTCATCAGGCACAAAAAGCATTGTCTTCAGCCAGTGGACGGCTTTTCTGGACCTCTTGCAGATCCCTCTTTCTCGGTAAAAATTACCGTATGAATAAAATATTTAAAGAAAGTGCATATGGTGTAATGAAGCAAGAAATATAACTCTACTCTTTTGATCACCTGCTGTTTGCGAGTTATAGTATCTTGGTACTTTTTCGCTCAAGAGTTATGATTGATTTCTTTTCCATTTTTTGACCAGGAGTAACATTCCATTTCTTCGCCTTGATGGGACTCTGAATCAACAGCAACGTGAGAAAGTGTTAAAACAGTTTTCAGAAGATAGTGACATCCAGGTTGTGACTCCTGACATCGTCGTATTCTATCTCGTGCTGTTTTCGAACGAGGGATGTGGTTTTTCATTCTACTTGACAGTTTAGGTGTAACCATTGGAGCTTGGTTGTTGCATCAGGTATTGCTAATGTCACTGAAGGCTGGAGGAGTTGGAATAAATCTGACAGCAGCATCAAATGCTTTTGTCTTGGTAGGCACACACTCAAGATTTTTAAGATAAATTTGTGACTCGGTGTCATTTTTTCTTATATATAATAGCAGAAAGCTTTAAGTTTATCGTAAATTTGGTTGGTTTTGTGTGTCACACGAATCATGTTTGCAGGATCCATGGTGGAATCCAGCAGTCGAGGAACAAGCTGTCATGCGTATTCATCGCATTGGACAAACAAAAAGGGTGATGATCAAGCGGTTTATTGTGAAGGTACTCTTGTTATTTTGTACTGGAGACTAATGAGTGTCTTCCAAAGGCATCATCACCAATGAACGTAACAGTTTTCTCCCCTGATTGGTCTAGTAATACTCGGATGTTATTGGATGGCAGGGAACGGTTGAGGAACGAATGGAAGCAGTGCAAGCGCGTAAACAGCGACTGATTTCCGGAGCCTTGACGGACCAAGAAGTTCGAACTGCTCGCATAGAGGAACTAAAGATGCTTTTTACTTGAAAGCATTTGATAAAATTATCAACAGGTTCATTTATGTCACTTATTAGAATTGGTTTGAGCATCAAGAGCTCGTGCGGCGGTGTCTAAACCGAGAAAATTGAGATCCTCGTTCCGAAGTTGCGGGACTTCAAGGAAGATCGGTTGAGGGTATTTGTATTGTAATTAAGCTAACAAGGTCGAGGCAATACGGGGTTGTTGTTTGCGGTTTCCATTTTCCGTCCGGCGCGTGTTAGCTCACCGGAAGGATTTGGCACATCCAAATGTAGTTTTGATATTGTTACATCCAAACATGATGCTAAAATTCATACATTGTTTTGTTCTGGAAAATACAAATTATCTTAGCAAAGAACAAAAGCATCTCTTGAAACTCCTAACAAGCATCCGAGGGCAAGTTACGAGAACCAGCACAATCTTAAAGATAACAAGTTGTGCGCGAAGATTCACAGAACATGTGACGATTAATAGGGTACACCTGCGAAGTTACGCGATTCATGTCACATTTTCAGCCACTTCGGCTTAGCAGGTTTCTTCCCCTCGGGCTTCTTCTCTTGCACAACAGGGGGCGGTGCCTCCGTTGTGGTTTCTGGTGCAGACTGAACAGGCGGCTCTACATGCTTCTTGATGAGTTCCAAACCTTTCAAGGACATGACCTCTTCCTGAAGAAAGGGACCTGACACAGCATCTGCAGCATCATCCGCTGGACACGAAATGGGAATCTTAATCACTTCGCATCAAACGTTGCTATTTACAATCCAAAGAATTATAGAAAACGTGCCAACCTTTCGGTGTGCCATATGAAAAGTACACAATTGCACCGGGAACAAATCCAGCAGTGTGAAAATCCTGTGCCGTGTCTTTCATCTGCTTCTTCGGAGGAGTGGTATCTGCACAAGTAAATGTTAGACCCTACTCTGGAATCAAAATTGGAAAACGCAATATTTTGACTCGTATTTGCATACATATATAGAATGGTAATTCTGGTCGAGCAACCACTTTGACGAGGAGATCGACCAAGCTCTGAACTGTTTCTGATGGATTAAAAGTGGCCTCCAATGTGTGATTATCAGGAAATCGAACCCTAATCACCGTCTGCATACATGAGCACAATAACTTAATAAATGGGCAAAAACAACTATACGACTAATTAAAATCAAACCCTGATCACAGTCTCTATGTGATGATAATGTAAGGAGTTGATCGTATACAAACAACTACAAACAATCACTACAACAAGGAAAAGAAAGTCAGAAAAAGGGCCATGGCAGCCACCTTTGTTATCCTTGACCTGCGGGCAGCCTTCTCTGCCTCTCTTAACTTTCGTGTTTTAAGAGTCTTATCTGTTTATATTGCATCGACAAAATCTAGTCAGTATAAATACAATGTGTACAAATACATGCGTGCGTGTTTTTTAGTTTGTGCGAATACAAGATGTGTTTCCCATTCATATATACTTGCTACAAGATTTACAAGCAGATTATGTAGCTTAAAAAGCATGCAAAAGGTTTTATATTTCCCCTACAATTACAGATGACACAGTTTCTGTCAATTACCTTCTTTTTTTGCATTCAAAACCCGATAATAATCTTCTGCAGTGAACTCATAGAAATCCTCGGTCTCCTCTGCCAAACAAAAAAAATGACACAAAGAAAAATTCTATCAGACGTCTAAATGCACTTGCTTTGGAAAAAAATATGGGGCATATTAGTTGAATTGCTTCATGCCAGTATTAGACTCTTCACTTTGTGAAGAAGAAGATGCTGATGTTGTTTCAAAAACACGGATTTCTTTCCCGAACTTTTCTTTTGCTGCTGTGAGCTTGGCCTGAATTCACCCCAACAAATCAAAAAAGGAAAACGTAAATGTGATATAAGATATAGCAGGAACAATCTAATCTTGAAAACAGAATGATCTCAATTCGAAAAGCGGTATTTCGTATCATCATCCACGACAAGAATAGCAATATTCTGCACCAACTAACACAATTACCACAACATGTACTTCGGATATTGTAGTCACAAACTTACAATGCTTCTACACGTCGATTTAATCGAAAACACGAAGTAGAAGCACACAAAAAACTTGCACGCAATTGCAAACGGAAACCAACAAAGACTGTAAAACTGTACTTAGAATCCCAAATTGCAAAACCTTCCCTATTTTTGCTGCACCTAAATTCAAGTAATCCATTCCCCAAGAACTTTAATCTCTTGATAAGAAGTAATTAATCCCACAATTAGATAAGTTCTTAAAGATTATGCAAAATCCTGTAAATCTTTATCTAATTGTGGCACTAACCCACAACTTAGAAACAGCCAACAATTACTAATCAACAATTTAAACCCCAAAATAATCGATTATACAGAAAACCCAGATCGACCCAGCATAAAAAACAAATACCCAGAAACTGAAATCAAGAAAATACGAATGAGTGAAAGTTTGGGACTTTTTGGGTTAAAAAAAAAACCTGAGCTTCTTCGGCCTCCATGGGATCAATGCTTCTGAACTTCCTTCTTTTCAAGGGTGTGTGAGAAGAAGCATCAACGATCATCAGCGAGACTCCGAGAAATCCCACACCAACAGAAAAAGAATCAGAGCGATCCGATTAAGTTATACGATTCTATTCTTTTATTTGTATAGGGGATTCGCCGTTCGCTGTGTGAGTCGTGTTTTATACGTATGGCAGACTCCGCTATTCCTTCCTTTTTTTGAGTCCCGGGAATGGGACGAGCCGTATCATTTAGACGTTTTTTTAAAATGCGTTTTCGGTGAAAATATTTTTAGAATTAATTTTTAAATGCAAGTAAATTTTATAAAAGTACTTAAATACTTTCTGGAAGAAGCACATAATTGGACCTTCTTGCAGAAAGTACTTTAAGTGCTTTGAAATCCAAAAACATTTTCTCTAAAAACGTTTTCAGTCATTTTAAAAGTACATCCAAACGAACCCTTAGAAATGAACATTTGGTAGTATGGCATAGTAGTCTTCATTTTTCTTTATAGTTATAAGTGAGAGGTTTTAAGTTTGATTATCGCAAATTAGAATTACATTATTATAGCTAGCCCATTATAAGGTTTAGCCCATTCCTTACCCACTAAGTGTATAATTTTGTTTGTTAAAAAAAAAAAAACTTAGGAAAGAAAAAATGAGGCATTGGTGGACCTGTTAGTGAATCGGATTTTGACCCGAACTCAATTTAAATTCAATTAATTAATAGGAAATGGATCGCAATTTTCAATCTAACTATTCGAAAAAATCGAAATTTGATAATTCGATTATAATCGAATTCGATTAATAATTAAGGCTAATTCAATTTGAAAATAATTCAATCTAACTTAATATAACATATTATATTATTTGATAATTTTGCACATGTGAAAGTTTTCCAAATTTTTACTGCAGTAATTTTGAATTTACAATGCAACATTTTGTGGGCCAAAACCCCACATTGATATTGGGCTACAATTTGGGTGCCAACTGATTTGCATGTGGGCTTCAAAGAAGAAAATAAATAAGGGAGACCACATAGGCTCTGGCTTGTGGATTGGACCAAAAAACCAAAAGGCTGTGGCCGCCTGTGGACCTAAAATGCATTTTAGAACAAATACGGGGCAATCATATTGGTTAGAACAGATACGCTTATTTTATGCATCATGATATAGATTTCAACTCAAACTTCTTAGTCATTAATACTACGATTTAATAGTATTCGTCATTAAAAGTGTTCTTCTTTACTTAAAAGTCAAAAGGTTCAGGTCTAACTCCATCGAAAACAAATTTGATCCCTCGATTTCACATCAAATTGTGTTAAAGCACAGTGTTTGGCATAGTTTGAATTCCCTTCTCCTCTATTTTTTGTGTGTTATGCATAAAAAATTATTATTATTAAGGGGAGTGGAAATGTTCCAAAATATTACAATAATTTTAGAGAGGGGAAGTTTTGAATCCGTAAAACATGGGTGGAAACCCAAAACCCTATCCACTATAATTTAGGGAAGAGAGTTTCGAATCTAAAACGCATTCCCCATCCCTTAAGATATTGGACTACATACTGAATTCCCCACTCCTAATATCCTATATCAAAATAATACAAAGTTTCAACCACGAGATGATGATCCAGTGGTAAAAGGCGGATTGTTAGGCTTCCTTCAAATAAAAAATTGGAGGTCTCGGGTTCAAAACCAGTTGCTAGTGTGGATGCTAGACTTGTGGTTAGGAGGAGGCTGAAATGCCTCTGTGAGTCTTCCCAACCCTCCAAACTTGAAGAGATAGATAACCGCGATTTGCCACCAATTGTCCTCCTTTTTAAAGAAAAAAAAATACAAAGGGGGTTGAAAATTGCTTTTATACAAAGCCAATTTTGCCTTTGTTGGTTGGCTTTTGGGATGAATGTGATAAAGATCATATTTTAGCCGCACAAGCATGTTCAATTTTGGGCGGCCTGCTTTAGGCATCATCATTTTGATAAAGCAAAAAGATTTCTAATCAACTAAAACTTTGGAATTGAATCACTATATTCACTAAACTTAGAAAGAGAGGGATGCCTTGGGGAATGCGGCACAGATGATGCATGGCTGTTGTCAGCTCGTGTTTTAAGGTGTTGGGTCAAGTTTCACAACAAGCGCAACCCTCGTGTTTAGTTGTTACTATTGAATTTAAAACTCTAGATAGACTCTCGTTAAAAAAGTATTCTAAAATAATTCATATAAAATGGCTGCATCCCCCCACCCCCAAACAGTCTATTGCTCACCAAACCTACTCTTTTCTTATATAAACCTTTATGTTTACTCATTCATTTGTCTCCAAGCTAAGCAAAATTACAAATCTAAGTCACTCCAAAGGATCACATAGTGTGGTTCAGTGTTATTAACTAGAGGTGGCCCTCAAACTGGCCAAAAAACGTCTAAACATACTCATCCAAATTTTACTCCGTGATTTGGTTCGGTTTCTGCCGTTAGAAAGCCAAACAGTCGCAAAAACCAAAGAAAATTGTATATCTCGTTATATGATAGTCAATCAACTCAATGCACATTTGACTCCATTGAACACAAAATTAAACTATATGAGCAAGTTAAAAGACAACATGAGTTCATTCTCCACGAACCTAAAATTCGTTTTAACCACTGGACCACCGTAAAACAGATGGTCCAGTGTAGCATATTGTCATCCTCACCAAACTACAAGACGTGACGACACCTAACGCTTTCGGAGCAGGCCGGCAATACTATATCATTAGCCCACGTCAGTACCTTTCAAATTCTTCAAAACGGCATCAAATAAAGCACAAATCCCCTCCAACAAAAATATTAAAAAAATAAAATAAAAAATTGAATTTTTAAACGCAGGTCCCTCCACATTTTCCTATTTTCAAAATAACCCCAACTTATTCAAAATCTGAAAACTCCGTCAGGGACCTGCATTTCAAGAAAACCCAAAAAGTACCCCCAAAAAATTGAACCGAATTCAGAACGGAGCAGAAGAGCGAGAAACAGAGGAGAGGGAGAGGGAGAGGAGAGAGAGAGAGGGAGGTTGGTGATGACAATGGACAGAGAGAAGGAGAGAGAGATAGAGCTAGAGAGTGCAATGTACACTAACTGTTTGCTGTTGGGGTTGGATCCGGCTATTATCGGGCTTGGAGGCTCCAATGCCACTCCTCGGGTCGGGTTCTTCCGCCACTCCAACCCTAAATTGGGGGAACAGCTCCTCTACTTCATCCTCTCCTCTCTCAGAGGCCCAATTCAATCCGCCAAGGTAGTACAATCTCTCGATTTCGTTTCCTTCGTCTATATTTACACAATGTGTGTGTATATATATATATGTATGTATGTTTGTATATATGTTTGAATTTCACTTCTGTGTATGTATATATGTTTGAATTTTTGTCACACTATCTTCTGCTTTGGATCACGTTCCTGAGGATTTGAGATCTTTCAGGATTTCGATAAGGTCTGGCCAATCTTCGATTCCGCGCAATCGCGGGATTTTAGAAAGGTAAATTCGTGGATTCCACTTTCTTTGTTGCTTCTGGTTTGATATTCTTTTAAAGTTTGAAAATTTGGATGGAATGGGATGATTTGTTGTTGGTGATCAGGTTGTGCAAGGGATCATTAGCGAGCTTGAATCGCAAGGGGCGCTTCCGAGGAGCAATTCGAGGGTTTCATCACTTGCTACATGTTGCGGACCCAGGTCGGTTGATGATGCTACTCCTCCCATTGTTTTTATGAGTTTGTTCCATTTGTTTTGTGCATTTCTGCCTTTAATTATTCAACTTTTAAGGTGGAGTTGGGCTTGCTTGGCAAGCAAATTGACAGAAATCTGAAATTCACATTTACTAACAGTTAGCTTCTTAATTTGACCGAGGTTCGTAGTTTTGTTGGGCTCACTTGGCCAGCCATTTTGCATTAGAGTGAGAAATATTTTTGAAATGAATGCAAGGAACATGTAATTATATGTGACAGTGAACTTGTTTCCCCCCAAGTCAGCCATTTGATGATATATGAATGAATGCTTTCTCTTTAAATGTTGTGGTGGTTCCTCTTAGTTAAAATGACCATGTCTTACTTCTGCGCAACAAGTTTATGGGTTTGGATTCTTAATTCATAAGCTTCACTTTTTGACTGCAGGTTTGTGGAACTTCTGTGGCAACTTTCTTTGCATGCTTTGCGAGAGGTTCATAGGCGAACATTTGCAGCTGATGTAGTTTCTAACCCACTTCCTGCATCACTGACTGATGTAGCTTTTTCACATGCAGCCACTTTACTTCCTGTCACAAAGGTTGGCTTGAACTACATGTATAATGTTAAAGCATGCATAATTTAAATTTCCGATGACATCTTGAAATTGTGGTTCCCAAATTATTGATATGCTTAGCTATTGGTATGGTCATGTTGGTTTTGCATCTTATAGCATGGAAGTGTTTCACAAACATAAAACATCGTTCTCTTTCTGTATAACTCTTAAATGAGTTTTCATGGTTAAATGCACATCGGCATTTTTCTGTGGAGTTTTCGTAATTGACATGCTTATTCAGTAGCGGTTATTTGAACTTACTGTCTTAAACAGGCTAGAATAGCACTTGAACGAAGAAGATTTCTTAAGAATGCAGAAACAGCAGTACAGAGACAGGCCATGTGGTCGAATTTGGCTCATGAAATGACTGCAGAGTTTCGTGGTCTTTGTGCTGAAGAGGTATATATGGGTAACAATTCAGATTCTGATGATTAACTTATTTTTGTAGAAGCTTATTTGATAATCTTGGAATTCAGCTACTACGATACAATTTGTATGCTTATGTTTGTCTTTGCATGAATTTCAGGCTTATTTACAGCAAGAACTGGAAAAATTACATGACCTTAGGAATAAAGTGAAGTTGGAAGGGGAACACTGGGATGACCTTGTTTCTAGTTCGAGTCAGAATTCCCATTTAGTATCGAAAGCTACTCGTTTGTGGGAGTCTATATTAGCCCGTAAAAGTGAGTACAAACTTTCACGGTCCTTTATAAATTTCTTAGGTTTTTATGTATTATCAAATAATGTCATGTGATCACACCTTATATGTTTATGTAGTAACTATTTAAGATCCGATTAAATATGTACCCAGTTTGATGAACTCATTTAAATCTCCATCATGTATAGGTCAACATGAAGTTCTTGCTTCAGGCCCTATTGAGGATTTAATAGCTCACAGGGAGCATAGGTAATCTACCATTAAATATCATTTTAACATCACTTGAAACCCTTCACCCACTTACTTTTGCATGCAATTCTTTGTAGGTACCGCATCTCTGGATCATCTTTGCTTGCAGCTATGGATCAGAGTTCTCAGGTTCCTTATGGAGATGTCTTATCTGTCCAGTCTGGTGACTTTACTCCAACACATGTGGATGGCAAGGAACAAATTGATGGAGCAGATTCATCCCATTCACAAGTAAATGATGAAAGAAGTGGAAGAGTGCACCCAACCGTTGACGTGGCAGAAATTATCAGGCGCTGGACGCATGCATTGCAGCGTATTCATAAACAATCACTTCACATGGTATGCTACTTTGTATATGTTCATGCCAATGTTGGATACAAGTTTAGAAAAACGTAGTGAATTGGTGTTATGCAATGTTAATTTGTAGGCAAAGGCTAATGAGGGGGAGGGTCCAGAAATTTTAAGAAGTGCACGTGATGGTAGTTCAAGTGGTCATGCAGAGTCTTTAGCTGCAACTCTTGCTGAACATCAGCAACACTTGGTTAGCTTTCAGGTAATGCTTATGCCTTAACTAAAAGTACTGCTTATTAGTTATTACATATGAAGTTATAAGATGAAGTAACCAGTACGTGAGGTAGCCGCAATGTGACTGTATTTGATGGTCAATGGAAAGAGATTGGCAGTCATCAAGCTTAAACTTTAAATGAGATTATGCATTCAAGTCTTGGAAATCTGCCATTAATTCTTTGCTTTTGTCAAAGTGGAGTCAGCTTATATAGTTTGAACTATTGGAATTTGCATTAGAATCAACTGGTTTCTAATTTCTTCATATGCTTTTTGAGCCATTCCTGAATATATGTGTTATTTGAGTAGTCTGTTGTTTACGAGGATCTATTAGTACTCTGATATTCACCATGCTGATATTCTTTCATGTATGAAGTATTTCAAGTTGAGTTTCTGTTGGTAGGAAGTTGTTGTAATACGGGGTAGTGCATATTAAATTGCTTGAAATTCTTTAAGTGAATAGTCATTGTAGAACAGTAAATAATGAAAGTGAGACTATTTGTCCATACGCCTTTCTTTAGTCCCCTTTATCTCCTTTGCTTAATTTATTTGTCATACTATGCTGAGATTCCAATTCATAATTTCTGTAGGTTCTCATTAACCAACTGAAGGAAGTTGCTCCGGCAATACAAAAGTCAATATCAGAATGTACAGATAAAGTAGATAGCATTTCGTCTAGTCTACCTCCGATGTCCAAACAACCTGGTCGATCAAATTCACCTATTCAAGCACAGAGCAGTGGAAGGACATTGGTAATTTTGAACCTATTTCATGCAAACCTTATGCCTACTAAATGTCTAGACTTGAATTATTGCAGTGTAGAATTGATTTAACCTGTCTTTATTTCCTTTCGAACAATCCAGGAAAGCAACACTGATGATGTGGCTGAGGTGACTTCAAAATTGTCTACCGTTCAGCTCGAAAAGGTGTCATCCAGCCCTACTTTAAAGCTCCCACAGTTGTTTAACTTGACCCCTAATTCTTCTGGGAAAGGTGCAAATATGCATAAGCGCCCTGCTTCAGTTGCTCAATCAAACCAAATAGAGAACTTTCCTGAAAGGAAGTCTGTGGAGCAGCCTCTTTCAAATAATCACTTAGATAATTTACAACAAGGTCATTTATCTGTGCATGACTCCTCCAATTCTCATTGTGTTATAAGCGTATCTGCTTGCTCGAGGCATTTCATTTTATATGCGGATTATCGGTGGATGAACAGCTTTGTTGAAAAGGACTCTGATTTTTAGTTTTATGTTGTGCAGATAGTGACAATTATTATGTCCAGAATCTAAAGAGATCTGTTAGAGAAGCTGCTCTGTCACGGAACTCCTTAAGTTCCAAATCATCACAAGGCAGCCATTCTGATGAAAGCTCTGAGCATTTCTTTTTACCTCTTTCACCATCTGGGTTTTCTCGTCTAGGCCAAGAATCTAAAGGGGCTTCACTAAGGAGTAAAAGGTTTCCATCTCAGACGGAGGCTTCCTTTCATGAAAAGCGTGCTCCTGATGGTAATGTGGGGAGCAAGTACGCTGAATTATCTGAAGTATTGAATGGTTTAGATTCACTTGATGATTATGACCAAGTAAATGGGTTTCTTTCGGCTGCTGGTTCAAACTGTGCTGTTTCAGACACACAGAGATCATTTTATGACTTCGAAGAAGCTCAGGAGCAGGTTTTCTCACCTCCTTTGCTAATGGACTCATCACCATTAGCAGATTATGAGGACTTACTTGGTATGTTTTCCTGGTCACCAACTAGTTCTGTTATATTGGCTTTTATATGTAAACGTTGCTATCAGTAAATGAATTAATTTTATTATTGAATGCTTTCGTCATTCAAAGTATATGGTCATCTGTACTGGTTCAGGCACTAGGTTTTGTACCTTATATTGTTAAACCTTGGGGATAGCCATTATAGCCTTGAGGTCAATCACCACATGACCTATATCATACATGCAAGATTGGGTTTATCACAACTAACACACACGCACGTCTTTAGTTTCCTGTGAGAACATACTTCACTAATTTTAAATTGTAAGTCGATATCAAGTTGTCGAAAATTAATCATTTGTATGCTTGTATCTTAGCTGGCTCCATCTGTTGCCAATTTTTTTATTAAAGAGATCAAAATATATTTATATTTGTTTACCAGTGTGATTAATATATGTATGCTATCTAGTCGAGCTATAGTTTTCTAGCTTCGTTTACACTACAATTCTTTTTTTTTTTTGCCTGTCATATTTTCTTCCCGCTGAGAATTTGTTCGACTCTCTTTTGCAGCACCACTTTCAGAAACTGAAACAGCCTTAATGGAGCACTGAAACTGAATTTTAAGCAACCTGACCTATTGGTCGAAGAGCTATTTGGTCACTGCGATGGTTTTGTTTCCATATCCCGGGACACTTTCCACTTTCCCAAATTACTGTTGACAACTTGACATGCCGGTATCATTTCCTTGATGTTTTGTACATTTCCCCCCGTCCAACTCAGTGCAGTTCGTTTGTTTGGAAGAAACCAATTTTCCTAGCAGTGCCGTTGTACATGCTTGACAATGGCTCGGAACCAAGACGATTGTAAGCTACAATGTGGCGCCTTATGCGCGTTCCTGGTGTGATTTTGTCCATGGATGATTAGAAAACTACAACGTGGCGCCTTATGCGCGTGTACTTAGCCCGACCCTGTGCAGCGATCTTCGAGTTTCATGCTTCGGTTAACTGACAAGATTGATTGTTGGTATGATTTTTATGTCTGATTAATCTGACCTAAATGTAAGTTGCTGATACGGCATAGATGTGAGAAATTGTTGTTGGAACAATAGGGATTTTACCTTCTTCTTTTTCTTTGACGTTAATATTCTTTTAGTAGGGTAATTTTTTCTTTTGAAATGATGGAATTGTGGGTAAATGTCGTTGTTTAATCAAGTAAATGATGAATGATTACACAAAAGTTAAGTTTTCTGTCCTTTTCTTGGCCATTTTATATGAGGTTTGGCCTCTCCGAAATCTTGCTGTTCAGACTCTAAAGATAAGGTAATCCGAGTTCTTGGTTTGTATAAAAGAGAAAAAAAAAGTTGTACCCAGTGCACAAGACTCCCGTTTTACGCAGGGTCTGGGAGAGGTGAATGTCGGCTAGCCTTACCCCTATTTTATGGAGAAGCTGCTCCCAAGGGTTTGTATAAAAGAGAGATTATAACTATTGGTTTGTGTGATGTAAGCCAGCAGAATGAGTTTTAATGACTGTCAAATTTAATGAGTGGTCCAGATTGTCTGATCCTTGCACTCTGGAGAATTCAGATCTCATTCCCTTTTATACATGTCATCTCGCATTTTATTTGTGGAGGAAAAGGGTTGCCCTATTGAGTGGGCGCAAAGCGAAGTCCTAAGTCCAGTCGAGACAAATCGGCTTGCGGAAGAAAACGAAAAAGGAGCTTCGCATATGAATTATGATAACTACTGAGTTTTTCTGCTGGCAGTCGTGGACCTAGTCATATTGATAAACGTTGTATACACGTTTGAGTTTGAATTTCATTTTCGTAGTTTAAATTAGTTTAAAGTTGAATATTGTATGATGAAAATTATATGGAATATTTACGTACTCAGAAATTAGCAAAGTAATGCATGGGAAAAAAAGAAATATGAATACAATCAACTACTCTCACTAATCATTCGAAATTTGAATTTTGAAATTTTGAAATATGAATTATAGATTGTAATGTGGAAGGGGGCTGGTTTTTTAGGATAACTAATGAAAATGATTTGAAAAATTTGAGTTTTAATGATAACGATAAAATAAAGAGTAAAGTGAATAATATCAGGTTTGACTTTTTAGTATAAAAAAAAAATGGTTTTTCGTTAAAATGAACAGTATCGTGGGCTTTTCGTTAAAACTCCCTAATTTTTTACTCTGAAACTATATGTATATAACTAAACACAGAGTAAGTCATGAATCAAATTAACTCTAATATACGTGTTTTACTAGCATGTCCTTAAGAGGGATCGTACGACACCATTTTTTTTCTGAAAAAGTTCGAGAATTCAATAAATAGGAAAGGGTCTACTAAATCAGAGAATCTATGCTATTGAAATTTGATCAAACGACTAGGAACATGGACCCACTTTAAAAGTTATAATAACTTCAGCCGTTGGATTAAATTTCAATGATCTGGATCCCCTAATTTGATGGATTAGAATAAGGAATCCAAGAATGATCCCTTTCCCAATAAATAAAGAGGTATTCATCAATTTCCTCCCTGAACTTGTGACTATTGGCCAATTTCCCCCTCAACTTTAATTTTGGCCAATTTCCCCCCTCAACTCTCATAATTAGTCAATTTCCCCCCTCAACTTTAATTTGGCCAATTTCCCCCCTCAACTCTCATAATTAGTCAATTTGCACCCAATTGTTAATTTATTATTTTTTTAATTTTCCATCTATTCTTTTTTTTTTTTTTCAATCTTTCTAATAACTTCCAACAAAGTACTAAAATTAACATAAACTCACTTGCATAATATAGGGTAAAATGTACAAAAACATTAATACAATTAGTATGTGATATGGGTTGATTATAAGAAAAAGTTATGAATCGGGTTTAAAGCATGTAAAAGAAGAAATAATAACAAAAAGACATACTAATCATAAACTCATGGATCATACCTATTTCAATAAAATAGGTTATTCTTAATAATGAGTAAAAAATTATGAATTGTCTAGCCATTTTTGCACTAAAGCTCGATTCTCTGCAATTTACTTGAACTTAGCTTTCACTTTTATAAAGAAAATTGTATTCACATACAAAAATGTACACATCAATCCTTTTCGTTATCAATTTTGTATAGTAAAAAATCAAATAAAATTACTCTATACTGATTTATTATAACTAATAATACTATCTATGATAAATTGTAAAATTCTAAATTTTAATCTATTTGTAATAGGATAAAGATATAGGAAAATGATTAACATACATCTTATTTAGTTTCTTACACACACTTGTTTAATTATGATCAAATTAAAAAATTAATAGTAGGGTGCAAATTGACTAATTATGAGAGTTGAGAAGGGAAATTGGCCAAATTAAAGTTGAGGGGGGGAATTGACTAATTATGAGAGTTGAGGGGGGAAATTGGCCAATAGTCACAAGTTCATGGGGGAAATTGATGAATACCTCATAAATAAACTATGATTTGTTTGTTAAAAACAGGCAATCGCATCGAAATTTCTCGTTTTACATTTTTCCTTTTAATCTACCAAATCAAGGAATCTGTGCCATTGACATTTGATTCAACGATTACAAACAGAGGCCCAAAGTTATAATAACTTCAACCGTTGGATTAAATTTTAATGGTCCGGATTCCCTAATTTGATGGATTAGAAATAAGGAATCCGAAAATGATACATTTTCCAATAAATAAACTATAATTTGTTAAAAAAAAAGACAATCCTACCGAAATTTCTTGTTTTTTATTTTATCCCAATGCCAGCCCATGAAAGAGAAACAAAGGAGCCTCGACCTCGGCGCTCGGTTAAAGTGTACACTGCACAGCGACATCTCATTCTGCTTTGGCAAATGCAAGTACTAAATTACCATTTCAACCTTTCACTTTCCTCCCCAACGACTCTTTCCAACGGAAACTTGCGGTAGATTTTAGAAGGCTATTTTAGTCAAATGGGACCTCTCGACTCTCGTCATCTGGAGTGAATCAAAGAGAGAGAGAAAGCAAGGATGAAAAGTTTTTGACGTTTAAAATTGAAATTCCCCATCAAAGTTAAAACAAATAAATAAATAAATTAATTATTAATAATATTAATTTTACAATGAATTTTTTTTTGTTTGTTTTTCCAATCAAACCATAGTATTATTATTTATAAAGATTCATCTAAAATAGAAGTGCCGACTATCGACTATCTGATATACTTTATTTTTTGTTCGAATTTGGTATCTGCATAGAATTATAAGTTAAATACAAAGTAAAAAAAATGAGACTATGCGATGGTGAAGGTGGTTTGAACATGGAAAGAGATCCCTTCCAGATTTTTTCCTTTAAAGCTCAGGAATCAAGTGATCTAGACCTTTAAAATTTGATTAAATGACTAAAAATAGAGAGGTTAGTAAAAACTTTTAAAAATTATAATAATTTTTAACCGTTAGATTAATTTTTAAGACCCAGATTACTTAATCCCTGAACTTTGGAGGGAGATATCCGGAGCGAATCTCTCTCTGTTTGATCGTATAGACAAAAGACTAACATATACTCCGATTAGAAAATGAGACTGTGTGACGCAAACTCAATACAAAATGGGTAGAAAAAGAATTAAAAAAAACTAAGAAAGAGACTCTAAGAAAATATACAAGTATTTGGAGCTAACAAAAAACACGACACATTTGCTCTAAAAAAATAAAATATAGCATAGAATCGAGCACAATGATGTTCTAAGCATGGTTATTTTTCTGTTGTACTCAAACCATATTATTATTTATTATTATCATTATAATAATAATTGCAATTTTAATCTGAAAATTAGAAAGAAAAATCATCCAACAAAAACAACTGCTTGCAGCCGCCAAGGATTGCTGTTCTTCAACACCCATCCCACCCACCTTTTTTCTCTATTTCTCTCCAATCTCCGAAAAAACAAGACAAGAACCAATAGCTCCGACCGTCTCTCTCTGTAAGTATCTCCGAACAATTCATTATTTTCTCCAAAAATTGACCTTCATTGCATGTTTTTCCAGCTCTGCAATAACTTTCCACTTTCTGGCTTTCAAATTTGTGCATCTTAATCTCTGTCGCAGAATGCCAAATGGGTTTTTCAGATCATGTCCGGATCTTGTGCTGTCATGATCCAGCTGAATTTCTCGTCAATTTTGGCGAAAAGGGGCAATTTTTCTGTATTTTTTTTCTTTTCATTTTTTTATGTGGGTTTTTGCATAAGTCAAACTTTCTAATCTTAGAACACGAATTCGATTGTTTTGAGGTTACCTACATCTGGGATTCCCGATATAGGTTATGATGTTAGATTGTTTCTGGTTAAAAAGTCAAGGTTTTACTGTTACCTAAGAAAAGTTTGAATTTTGGCTTTGGCTAATGGATCAGAGATTAGAAATTTAGCAAAAATGTTGTTTTTGCATTGTTTAGTTAATTAAAGATTTGAAATTTCTAGAATTCTGTTTAATTTTCGGCTCCTAATGGAATTTTATATGCAGCTGTGTTCTCATTTGTTGGGGGTTTGATACTTCTGCTGCAGATTTCCCCAATTGGGTAGGAGCGTTTGTTTGTAATTTGGGGGAAGTCACTGTCTTTACCAAGGAAAGACATGAGAAGTTTATAGGATCGGGTTCTTTCTTCGTTGTGCCGAATTTTGGTTTTATGTTTCTGTGTTTGCTCGATGATTTGATCAAGTAAGTAGTTTGATAATATTGTGCTGTGAAGTGCACAAAGAAGAGGTTTCCTTTGTCGATTGAGTTATGATCAAACAGATACTTAATAGGCTCCCGAGGAAGCCCAAGTCATCCGAGCATCGCGAGGGAGGGTCCTCTAACGCTAATTCAAATGCTTCCACCGGTTCAAGAGGCAACTCTATATCAAGTAACAAGTATGCGAGCTCGAGTACTACTTTTTCGAGCGCTACTTCTACTCCGAACTTTGGAGTAAATGCGAATTCGAAGCTTAATGGGAACTCATTGGCTTCTCCATATGAGGCATTGCCTAGTTTCAAAGATGTCCCGAATGCAGAGAAGCAGAATTTGTTGATAAAAAAGTTGAACTTGTGTTGTGTTGTCTTTGACTTCAGTGACCCAACGAAGAACATCAAGGAAAAGGAGATCAAGCGACAGACATTGGTAGAGCTTGTGGATTACATTGCTTCTGCTAATGGGAAATTCCCAGAAACTGTCGTGCAAGAAATCGTAAAGATGGTGTGCATAAATTTATTTAGAACACTCAGTTCTCCTCCCCTTGAAAACAAAGCATTAGAGGCCTTTGACGTAGAAGAGGAAGAGCCCTTGATGGACCCAGCATGGCCGCACTTGCAAGTTGTGTATGAATTCTTCCTGAGGTTTGTGGCATCACCTGAGACGGATGCAAAGTTGGCTAAGAGGTACATAGATCACTCTTTTGTTCTCAGGTTGTTAGGTCTTTTCGATTCAGAGGACCACAGAGAGAGGGATTACTTGAAAACGGTTCTGCACCGCATCTATGGGAAATTTATGGTGCACCGCCCGTTCATCAGGAAAGCAATCAACAACATCTTCTATAATTTTATCTTTGAAACTGAAAAGCATAATGGGATTGCGGAGCTGTTAGAGATTTTGGGAAGTATAATAAACGGTTTTGCTCTGCCGCTGAAAGAAGAGCACAAGCTCTTTCTTGTTCGAGTGCTTATTCCACTTCACAAACCAAAATGCATACCCTTGTACCACCAGCAGTTATCATACTGTATTACTCAATTTGTGGAGAAAGACGGCAAACTTGCTGATACAATAATTCGTGGTTTACTAAAATATTGGCCTATTACAAATAGTTCTAAGGAGGTCATGTTCTTGGGTGAACTGGAAGAAGTTTTAGAGGCAACTCAGCCTGCAGAGTTTCAGCGCTGTATGGTACCGCTGTTTCGCCAGATTGGCCGTTGCTTGAGCAGTTCACATTTTCAGGTTATTCACCCCTTTCATCTGTTTTCTACTTTCTAGTTTCCTCTCTTTTGTGGAGTCCTGTTTTAATCTTTATTATGTAAGACGTAGTGATGGGAAATAGCGGTATGTCAGTTGAGTTATATGAACTTGTGGGTGGTCAATTACTGAGCTTTATAGAATGCTTGCGTTGCTTGTGTCCTTTGTTGAAGCATCTCAAATTTATGCATACAATGTTCTTTAATGCCATCTGGAAATTGTTGTACGATGGAGAGAGTGATATTTTGATGTACTTTATCGGTACATATCTTCGTAAAGATGCAACTGAGGAATTTCAAAATTTAAAACCTTTACATCGTAAATTGCTGGTTTGGGTTATTTTCTTGTAGTATTTTAATCTGTTCGGGAGTTATATATATTGAAACCTGTGGAGAAAATGAATTGGTTAGTAGTGCCTCCTACTTCAGTAGGAAATTTCTGGTCATAGCCAAGTCATTTATTAACGATCTACAGCTTTCCTAATATTCGAAGAAAAAGTGTATTTTAATTTTCGAATGAATGGAAACAAACAGAAATAGATATTTTCCTTCTAGAGATGCAGTTTATGCTCTCTCGCTCTCTCGCTCTCATATATCTTGTCGGCACTTAATTTGCAGGTGGCAGAGAGAGCACTGTTCTTATGGAATAATGACCACATTGCAAACCTAATCAAACAGAATCGCCATGTCTTACTGCCAATCATATTCCCTTCATTGGAGAAAAATGCAAGAAGCCACTGGAACCAGGCAGTACAGAGCCTGACGCTAAATGTCCGTAAGATTTTCTCCGATATTGACCCTGAGCTTTTTGAGGAATGTTTGCTCAACTTCCAGGAAGATGAAGCACAAGCGAGTGTAAAAAGTTTGAAGCGTCAAAACACTTGGAAACGTTTGGAAGAGATTGCGGCAAAGAATGCTACAAGCACTGAAGCAGTGCTTGTTTCCCCCAGAGGAGCCTCCGGCAAAACTTCTGGCTAGCAAGTTTGAGATTCCCCGTGATGTGATTACAGTGAGTTCGATGTTCAAATTATTTTGCAGATGATAAACTGACACTGCTGTATAAGTTTGATCAGCCTTCTTGTTGGCTCCTCCCCTACGTGCAAAAATTTGGGTTGTCCGGTGATCAAGTCACAGAGAACACGAACGGCTGCTCAATCTGGAATACGATTAGCCCCCCTTTTGGTTGGCTGTATATATCGGATTGGGTGTGGAAGAATAACAACGGGGGTGTTGCTGCCATCACACAAGCATGGTCTCGGCGGGTGTGGTGAGTAAAATGCTGATCCTTCATCGTCGGGGTTCTAAAGGTAACAAAAAGGCTTGAAATTGACATATCAGTGGTTACATATTTTTGGTTTTGGTTTAATAGACATGCTCTCCTCAATCTTTTCAATTACTTGTATTGTATGTATCATCCTCAATTCATCACCATCAAACTGTGTTGCTTTTATGAAATGTATAATCCCGCACCACGTAAATTCCGGAGTTCGTCCGCGTCTATCATGAGAGAAATGTACTTGCACCTGAAATGTTGCGGTGACAGTGCATGATTGGTTTGAAACACCGTCATCCTGACATCTCGGGGGCGGGAAATTTCCTCATGTGGCCAACTTGTTTGCAGCTACTTTGAGCAATAATTCATGTTTGATTCCAATCGGTAATGGTCTATCTGTTGCTGATGAGGACATACTAATTTGTCCAACTATACACTTGGAGACAAATTGAATAAAGGAGATGACAGAATAATCCTATTATTATATTCCTATATAGGATTTGTTTGAAACTGTTTTTAAGATGACAGAAAGCAGCACTTTCAGAGAAAATGATTTTGAGTTCCGAAAGTACCTGAAGTGCTGGCCAAAAGCACCGGTTATGTGTTTCATTTAGAAAACACTTAAAAGGCTTTTTTAAGGTTCATTTCCGTTCTTATTAAAAATTGGTTTCAATAACATGCTCATCAAAATCACTTTCAAAACGCTTCCAAACCAGTCCCTATTCTTTTGTACTCAGTAACTCATTGAATATACCCTTCAAATGACCCACAGAAAGAGGGAAAAAGAGTAGATTATGAAATGCGAGAGAGACACCGTCCTTATCTCTTCTTTTTCATAGTCCAACCATGATTATCCATTTGTTTACTTGTGAATATTTTCTTTTTACCAATCGTGTACTGAATCAAACTTTGAATCTCTTTCGATATTAAAAGCAGAAAGCAACAAAAATGTATATGAGTTGTTATTAGAGCTCTGAAATATTTATTTCAAAGAATTACAAAACTGACTTTTTAGTCATGCATTAAAGAGAAGGATGAGATGATTATTTTGGAGCACTAATGCCAAATCATGTTTTTATAGGTAGTGCACTACTCATAAGTTGTAGCACTCAATCACCATTCAATTCAATATATTAAGGGCTTATTTAGAAGTGTCTTTGAAAGGGCTGAAGACGTTTTTGATAAAAGTGTGTTTGAATTTCAAAAGCACTTGGTGTGCTTCCTACAAGAAGCAAAGGATTTAAGTTTTTTTTTTTTCAGAATTTATTTTCATTTTTACTAAAAGTTAGTTTCAAAAGCAAGCTCATTAAAAACGCTTTCATTTGAAAATAATTCCAAACGAGTTCCCCACACAAAAATAATAAATATAGATTTTTAATGATCTTAATTCTTCCAGTGACTTCATTAAACTCTTTTTTTTTTACTTTAAGTTATTAAAAAAATTGGTTTAACCAGCAAATTCTTAAATAAATGCTAATTGACAGATAAACAGCTTTAAAACAGATCATAAGTGTGATTGGCTTAGTTAATTCAGAACCGTACAAATATTAATGCGAACAGTTAATTTTATAATTAATTAAGGTGAATTATTAATCATTAAAGTACGATTCTTTTGTTAATTAATTAATTTTTAATACGTGATTAAGAAATTGGTTTCATGTTTGTATCAGTCCCCATCCCGAAGCAGACCCGCCGCCCGCCCACAATCTGCTGCTTGATTACCTGCGTGCAACCCTATTTTACCAATCCTACACCTTCATCACGTGTCACCAAATTAGGCACGAAGATCGGATTGGACTTGAAATGATTTTTTTTTAGTACATCAATATTCCACACTAAAGGAAAGTGGAGTTCGGTTAAGCCACACAGTGAACATCCTAATCTGATATTGAATTCGCCATTCACGAGACTTAAAATGGTTTTAAATCCAATTTAAAGAATATCCGAATTTAGATTGGAATCGTTAAAATATAAATTCAAATCTTTCTGACAGGTCTAGATTCTAGTTTTTCATTTCTCATCGCTTGGTTTTGCTTTGATCGTTGTTTTTCCAGCGCCCTTCAGATTAAGTCTACATGTCTAGCTAGTTGTTACTTTGGTTTGGTTGCCATTGTATTGTTCATTGAAGTTGATGATGTTGGTTTGTATTTTTTTTGTTTGCTCTATTTTTTTTTAAAAAGACGTAATTTTAGTTGTTGATAATTACGTTTGAGTTTTGAATAGCTTTTATACTGTTCAATATCTACTTATATGTTGAGGTGTGAATAAAATATATTTTCCATAAATTAAAAAAAATAAAAACCAAACACCCGCTTTATGTAATTGTACTCCACAATGAAACTTGTTTCGCGCAAGTATCGCGTACAACTCAAACCTACAGCGAGTCCCTCCCTGGAAGCGTAGATGAAAAACAGACGATAATTGCTCTTGCTAATTAATAATTTTTTTTCTGTTTTCAGACAAGTAAATTAGAATTAAAAAATCTTCTTTCAACAAATAAAATAAAATAAATTGGAAAACATAAACATTTAGAAAATAAAAAATGTTTTTTTTTTTAAAAACTAAAATGGTTCATGAGATTGTCATTACTTACATAAGATTTAAAATCGGTATAATTGATCTTTGAAATTGTTCATCGTCAATTATTTTGAGGTTCAGTTGCAATTCTCAATTTAACGAAGATTTTATTCACAAAATAACCAAATAATTGAAGTTGGGCAGACGCAGAGACCGCTTATATCGATTTTAAATATCAATGATCAAAATGAGACCTTATGTCAATCTTATAATTTTGGATAAAAAGCGAATAAAAAATGAAAAAAATTTGAACAAGCCAAAACAGACAGCGTAAAGTTGCATGTGTGCCCCTCACGCACCTGCCTCTCTCGCTCCTCTCTCTCTCTCTCTCTCTCTCCTTTCTCTCTCTCACGCCATTGAAGCCATCAGAATTCAGAATTCAGATTTCAAGCTCTCTCTCTCTCAGATTACAAAAACCCTAATCCCATGTGAATCCGATTTTCACAGGGAGATTAATTAACCCTTAATCTCAATCCTTAATCCGCCATGAATTTACACTAACAACCCAGAAATTCCCACCCCCCATTTCTCATTTTTCCAGTCTCTGCAAATCTCCCAATTTGTAGAGAGAGAGAGAGATGCCAAGCGTAGCTGTGAAGCTCTACAGCGTGTTCTTCAAGTTCCTCTTGAAGCACCGTTTGCAGAACCGGATCCAAACCCAACCCGACGAGTTCAACCCGTTTGGCGTCACTTCCCGACCCGAAGAAACCATCGCTGCCCCCAATCCTATATTCAACGACGGCGTCGCAACCAAGGACATCCACATCGACCCCATCACTTCTCTCTCGATCCGAATCTTCCTCCCCGAGTCCGCCCTCACCCAACCCGAACCCGCTCCCAAGCCTAGGGTTAACAATTTACCGAAGCGATCCGATCTCAATAGAGAGCCCAACCGGGACGATCCGACCCGCCAGAGCCTTAACAATTTACCGGCCACCCCTTCTCGACGCAACAGCTATGGCAATCCGGCGGTATCAAATTTGGCGAAAAGCGAGCAGAGGAGGAACAGTTACGGGTGTAGCAATGACATGGAGGGATTGAACTTGATGGCGAACGCCGGCGTGGGAGTGTACAGAGGCTACTCGCCGGCCAGTTCGACCAGGCCAGGTCGAAAATTGCCGGTCATGTTGCAGTTTCACGGCGGCGGTTGGGTCAGTGGGAGCAACGACTCGGTGGCCAATGATATATTCTGTAGGCGGATCGCGAAGCTATGTGACGTCGTCGTTTTGGCCGTGGGTTATCGTCTTGCTCCGGAGAATCGGTACCCTGCGGCGTTTGAGGACGGGTTGAAGGTTTTGAACTGGCTTGGGAAGCAGGCCAATTTGGCTGAGTGTAGTAAGTCCATGGGAAGTGGAAGGGGAGCTCTCGGGGGCGTTACGGAGTTTAAGAAGACCGATTCTCATCGGCATATCGTGGACTCTTTCGGGGCGTCGATGGTTGAGCCCTGGTTAGCTGCCCATGGAGATCCAACAAGGTTATAATCTTGTTTTAATCACTTTTAACTTGCATTTCTAATCTAGTGTGTTATGATTGATGATGATATATGAGTTTACAGTTTCTTAGTTCAGTCTGTGGATATTGATGTATTGTTTACAGTTTCTTAGTTCAGTCTGTAGATATTGATGTATTGTGGTTTGCATAAAAGTTGTCGGCGTTTCTTTCGATTTTATCGTTCCTCGTAGCTTGGTTTTGTTACTTGTTTGATTTCCAATCGATTTCACGATGGAAATATTGTTAGCCAAATCTTGGGACCTGTTTTCCCAACTTAAAATAATTTTCTAGGCTGGTTGCTAGTGGCAATGCTTTAGCTTTTGAGTTTGTTTCCATCCCACGAGAACTTCGAATAATGTCAATTGGGTCATGTATAAATGGATAAATAGGTTGGTGACGTTGGTCAATTGGGCTAATTTCAACTTAGAAGGGCAATGTATGACATCATTATCTTAATGATTCCTCTTCGGAGAAGAAACCGTCTTCCTTTCATGCTCCCTTAGTTTAAATGAATAAGTTGGTAAGTTTTCGAAGATTTACTCTGTTGTCTTTACATCAGTCAGCATTCTGCATTTTGCATTTCATTCTTCTATGACATGTCCAGTTGATTAGCGTTTGCACCATTTTGATTCCGTTATGTCTAAACCGAATAGCGTTCCTACGTTAGAAATGGAGTTTAATTTAGTTCGCTGCATTTTCTTGTTCTGTAAATATAGTTTCTTCTGTTTGTTTTTGTTTTCCTCTTTTGGAAAATACTCTTCAAGAAAGCTACACGGGAATTTCTAACTTGTTTTAATATCACAAACAGATGTGTTCTCCTCGGTGTGAGCTGTGGTGCGAACATTGCAGACTATGTGGCCCGGAAAGCTGTAGAGGCAGGCAAGCTTTTGGACCCTGTGAAGGTGGTTGCTCGGGTCCTTATGTATCCGTTCTTCATTGGAAGTGTTCCCACCCATTCTGAGATAAAACTGGCAAACTCCTACTTCTATGACAAGGCAATGTGCATACTAGCATGGAAACTGTTTTTACCTGAGGACGAGTATAGCTTGGATCACCCAGCTGCCAATCCCCTAATCCCGGATAGGGGTCCACCTTTAAAACTCATGCCTCCGACCCTTACGGTGGTGGCAGAACATGATTGGATGAGAGACCGCGCCATTGCTTACTCAGAGGAACTTCGGAAGGTAAACGTTGATGCACCTGTACTGGAATATAAAGATGCAGTTCATGAATTTGCAACCCTTGATATGCTTCTCAAGACACCTCAGGCCCAGGCTTGTGCAGAGGACATTGCCATCTGGGTCAAGAAATACATCTCGCTTCGAGGTCACGAGTTCTCATATTAGGTAGGAGAAACAAACACCCCAAGAGATGTTGCCACACAGCACAACCATCTCCGCCCATCTCCGCCCATCTCCGCTTGTGTATTCTGTTAGAAACTGACCAGAGAAAACCGGTTTTGCTGTCATTGCCTGGAATCATACGACATTGTTTAGGTGGTTTCTTCCTCGATCTCTCGGGGTTGTTTCAGTTTCGAAATTGTTTCCTGTGACCGTCGTGCTGTGTCTTTGTAAGATAGAGAAGTTGCCTGAGAGTAGATATTAGATGAGCCTGTGAAATGTTTACCCTCGTTTTGTAGCAAGGAGCGCCGCATTCGGACGCCTTCTTGCGCCATTTTTTTCCCTGTGCATTATGATGAACTGTTTCTCATGAACAGAGTACTCAGTTTAATTAAATACTCACTCCCTAGTTTTGCTTTATGTATTTTGGGATGGTTAATTCGAACACGATCTATTTGATCCTGACGGGAGTGCATGATGACTTTTTGGGAGCGCCAACAACTTGTTTTTTATTTTTTATTTTTGCTAGCGATTATGGTAATGAAACAGACAAATGGGCACATTGCCCCGAAAAATTCCATTTCAAATACTTGGAGTCACGGAGTCACATGCTAACCTATGTTCTCTCGATTTCCAAATTCCAAATACTTGGGAGTCACGTCTTTGATATTGGTAAAATACCATTAGCCACTTGGGACTAAGGTCAAAAGGATGTTTTTTTCTTTGGAAAAATTATGTAGCATTAAAATGCTTCGAGACTTAGATTGATTCGAATTATTATTTTATTGTGGTTATGTGAATGTAGATCATTTAATACTCGTAACATTAATGCTACGTAGCATTGAAGTAGAACCATTTTTTACGATATAACGTAATGAGGGACGATTCAAACTTGGTTCAGACACAAGCGTAAATACTTTCAGTTAATTGAGTTACAATCTATTTATGTTTTCACAAAGATTTAATTGAGAAATAAATTTACTTACATGAGAATGCTATTGTGATGATATTCTAGCGGAATTGCATGAATTCTCTTTAATTGGGCCAAGGCTGAAAGTCAAATTATATTTTGGGTGGTGTTATTCACATATTTATTTTTATCTCTTACGTCCTTCTTAATTTCGGTCCGTCGAATCAAATAAATTGAAGAAGATCAATGAATAAATTAACAATGATATGTGAGAGGTAAATATGGTGCGTAAATAGCACTACTTTATATTTTTCACTTGTGATTTACTTGCTTTCAAATAATATACTTTGATAATACTTTTTACCCAATCACCTTTTCTCCCAAATATCCGACTTTTCCACCCGAATCCGACCCGTAAAAACAGTTGCTCTGTCTCTCTCTGTTGGTTTCTATTTTGGGTGTTGGATGCTAGCGTTCTCTCTCTCAAATCAGAATTCCGAGCTCGGAGCTCCACCAGTCCAAATCTCCATTGCATCTCCGATCCGGCAAAGCCATCGCCGTCGCTCCTTCAGCTCCTCCTCCCAGACCCGTCGCCTCAATCGTAAGCATTTTCCAATCCACTTTCTTCTTTCCCTCTCTGTTTTTAGCTAAATTTCTGTAACGGATCTCTCTCTTTTTTTATTTTTTTAAGTATTAAGGAAATTTCGCTTCAATTTAATGCCATCGTTTTGTGATTAATTTCGTAATTAATGTTTCAGTTAATTTGTTTTTACAAGGAAATTAATCATCGAATTGTGGATGAATGCGGGGATTAATTAATCGAGCCGCAATTTCCCGCTTTCACGATGCAACTGCAAGGATTTAAAGCCAAATCCAGAGCAGCACTGCTCGTCGCCTTCGTCTTGTGTGTTGGTTTCGCGGGTTTGTATGATTTGTTGAAGCCCGTCTCCAATGGCTGCATCATGACGTACATGTATCCCACTTATATTCCCATCCCCACGACGACTCCGGTTTCGCCTGCGAAATACAGCTTGTATTTGTACCACGAAGGATGGAAGCAGATCGATTTCGAGGAGCATCTCAAGAAGCTGAGCGGCATTCCCGTTCTTTTTGTTCCGGGAAATGGCGGTAGCTACAAGCAGGTGAGGAAATGGGAGCTGGGTTTTCGTTGAAATGCTCGGTTTTCATGTTTTTAGTGACGATTTTTTTTCGAAATGCTTGTGTCTTATGACAGTGGAATATTGTTTTTTGTGTTTGTTTTGCATTTTTCGGATTTGCAGGTTCGATCAATTGCAGCAGAATCTGATAGGGCATACCAAGCGGGGCCCCTAGAGCGTACGTACTATCAGGAAGCTTTCTTAACTCCTGAAGAGGGAGGGGAGGAGATTGATGTGACTTCCTTTAATTTGCCCAATCAGTATGATTCCAGGTTGGACTGGTTCACGGTGGATCTTGAAGGGGAGCATTCTGCTATGGATAGTGCTATTCTCGAAGAACATGCTGAATATGTTGTCAACTCCATTCACAGGGTCCGTCTCGAACTCTCATTATTTTCTACCAATTGCATACGAAGATGAAACTTTTTATCTATTTGTTTGATGGGCCTCAGGTGTCCCCCCTCCTAGGGGACGAAGGTGAAACTTTTTGATGCATGGTAAACATGTCTTTGAGATCATATTACATTTTCTTAATATTGCATTATGAGGAAGTGTTATGAAGGAGTAAATGACACAGAAATACTACTTGCACTTCTTTACGTTCAGCAGAATATGTTCTGTAGTGTAAATACCAATATTGGAATTTCACGTTTCAAATAGTCTGAATGCTTGTTTTCATTCTTGACATGATCCAGTCCCATCCAAATTATGTGGGGTCACAGAAACTGTCAACAATAATTAATGCTCTGGACAACACGTAACCATCCTGTCAATAATTTAGGCATGTAGTTTATTCAGTTTTCTAACGATCTTTTAGTTTATAAGATGTTCAACCTACAACCTTGTGTGCAGATTTTGGATCAATACAAAGAATCTTATGAGGCTAGACAAAGAGAAGGTGCAACCTCTGGGAGTTCTCCAAAAAGCGTTATATTGGTTGGGCACTCTATGGGTGGTTTTGTTGCTAGAGCTGCAGTTACCCATCAACGTTTGAGGAAATCAGCAGTTGAAACAATTGTTACTCTCTCTAGCCCCCACCAGTGAGTTTTTGGCTTCTATGATAGCTCTCATTGTCAAAGTGAATGTGTTAATTAGTGTTTGATGAAATGTAATTATTTCATTCAGATACCCTCCTGTGGCATTGCAGCCTTCCTTGGGCCACTACTTTGAACAAGTTAATGATGAATGGAGAAAGGGATATGAGGTCCAAACAACTAGAGCAGGACATCACGTGTCTGGTCCTGTTCTCTCCCATGTTGTTGTTATATCCATTTCTGGTAGTTATAATGACTATCAGGTAAATACATTTTTCTTATTTTCCTGTGGTATATAATTTTTGGGGAGAGACTGCAGGGGTGTTATAATTTTTTTTTTGTGTCACTGTGGGGTTGTTCATAACTTAAGTTGTACATAGACATCGGTGTATAAATATATTGTGTTTGCGATAATATAAATTCTTGCTATGTGCCTTAACTCTGTGAGTGCTGTTATTCTTGTTTTTTGTCTTTAGGTAAGGTCCAAGTCAGAATCCCTTGATGGCATTGTGCCTCCCACTCACGGTTTTGTGATCAGTAGTACGGGCATGAGAAATGTGTGGTTGTCAATGGAACATCAAGCTATTTTATGGTGTAATCAATTAGTTATCCAAGTAAGTGGGAGTAACTTCTTGAACCCAGAATTAATTATCATAAAATCAGTTCTGAATACGTATGTTCTTATCTAGGTAGCACACACTCTCCTTAGTTTGGTAGACTCCGGAACAGGCCAGCCATTTTCTGACACTCGAATAAGAATGGCGATATTCTCAAAAATGCTTCGTAGTGGGATACCACAGAGCTTCAATTGGAGGATGCAATCTTACTTCTCTCAGAAGTCGATACATGTTCCTACTAGAGAGAAAAAAGATAAAACTGGTACTGTATTGCCACATTGTTTGTTTTGACAAGATCCATTGTATTGCTCTATATAGTTTGCTAAAGTTTTGGATCTTTTTTTTATTAGCTGTTTTAGCAATGTTTGACACATGAAGAGAGAAAGTAGTCATGATGTTATATCATTGAATTACATGTGTAACATGATTGCAGAATCGCTGTACACTTCCGCTGCATGTCCTAGCAATGTTCATTGGAGTGATGATGGCCTCGAGAGGGACCTATACATTCAGACGACCACCGTCACTGTTTTAGCTATGGATGGTCGAAGACGGTGGTTAGACATACAAAAACTGGTTAGCACCAGCAAATTTTCTATCTACTCAATACCGAAATCATTATAAACTTAATTTCAAGCTTATTGCTGAGTTAGCTACTTTGTCCTGATTGTTCTTGATCTCCTTTTTTCTCAGCCCCCTCTTTTACTTTTTCATCAACCTTGCTTAAATTGTTGTCATTTAAACAACATGATCTGGAGATTAGTTTGTTGTATCTTGTGCATGTACGAATTCATTGACATAGTAATGATGTGTACAACAATTTAATTTATACCATGTTTGCATGAATATGACTGGGGCAAAATACTTTTGAAGCATTACAAAATGATATTGGACCTTGATATATTCTTTTCCTTTCCATTTGTTCTTGTCACGCTTATAGAACTTGTTAATTTTCTTTTATTTTTTGAATTTCCAATATCTGATAGTGCTCAGACTTTAACCAATACGTGCAGGGGTCAAATGGAAGAAGCCACTTCATGTTTGTGACAAACCTGGCTCCATGTTCTGGGGTTAGACTTCATCTGTGGCCGGAAAAAAGAAACTCAACTTCAAAATTGCCTATTTGTATAAGAATCCTCGAAGTGACATCAAGGATGGTGCGCATTCCATCAGGACCAGCACCAACACAGGTATTGAGTGTTGCATTCATGACCATGTTTTAATGGTATAATTGTTGCATGCTCTTATTTGTGGATATGCTCTATCTTATTAGATTGAACCTGGAAGCCAAACAGAGCAAGCTCCTCCTTCTGCTATATTTCGCTTGGGACCTGAGGACATGCGTGGTTTCAGATTCCTGACCATATCAGTTGCACCTCGTCCGGTATTGTTTCCCCTCAATGTTTCTTTTTTAAAAAGTTTTATTTATTTATATTATATATATATATATTGATGGTTGGTTCGTTTGTTATGTTCTTGTAGTAGGCCTTGCCTAGGTGAACTGGCTGTCATCTCCCTTTGTCTTTCTCTTCAGTCCTTTTCACGGTTTTTTAAATAAATAAAAAATGTTTTGAACTAGTTGGTTTGGCTTATATTGAATAATACTTCCACTTTCTCGTAAAATGTGATATTTCAAGTGGTTTGATTTTTGTATATGAGTGGTGACAATCTATTGATCAGACTATTTCAGGCAGACCTCCACCAGCAGTTTCCATGGCTGTTGGGCAGTTTTTTAATCCAGAGGAAGGGGAACGAGAGTTCTCCCCTTGGTCTATGCCACTATCTAGTTATTCTTATAAGGTTAATATCTCGATGATGCTGCTTAAATCTGGAATATTGAAAATTGATGAAACTTAAAATTTAATTCGAATGGTTTGATATTGACTGTGCATGACTTGGTTTCAATGCAGGAAATGTCTTTGAAGGAGAATCATCCTCTTGCTCTGAATCTATCATTTACCACAAGCTTGGGTCTTCTGCCTGTCATATTCTCTTTGAAGACTGCAGGTTGTGGGATAAAGAATTCTGGACTTCCAGATGAACAGGCTGGAGATGAAGATAATAGCAGTAAGGATTTATATAAATAGTAGTTTTTCAATTTATGTTTTTTGGTTCTATTTGTTGTCATGGATTAATGTAAAACATTATTGATGAAAAGAATAGTTGTAATATGTTGATATTCTTGCACAATATTGAACCTACCGCTCTTTTCTCTTATCTTTTTGGCTAAGCTGGTTCTTTCTTGGTATAACAGAGTTGTGCAAGCTTCGCTGTTTCCCCCCTATAGCATTTGCTTGGGATGACACGTCAGGTCTCCACATATTCCCGAATATGTACAATGAGAAAATTGTTGTTGATTCTTCACCAGCACTATGGGGTTCATCTAAAAGTTCTGAGAAAACCTCTGTTTTGTTGCTGGTAATAAGTCACCTAAATTTTCATATTATTATAATATGATATTGGCACAAGAAATTTGTAACTTACAGATTCTTTTCAGGTCAAAAATATGGGATTCTAATGATTTATTCCAATCATTTGTTAAATTCGATGGTGTTTATGTTTGTCTACATATGCTTCTTTTCAGGTAGATCCACATTGTTCATATAGAAGTTCCATGACTGTTTCTGTCACTGCAGCTGCGAGTAGGTTCTTGCTTTTATATAATTCACAGGTAATGATTCTCAACTCTCTCTCATTTTTTAACCCTTCTTAATAAAGAAAGAGGCATGCTTCTGAGTTTATTGATGCCCTCTTGCAGATCGCTGGTTTCTCCCTTGTTGTTTTATTTTTTGCACTAATGCAGCAAATATGTACGTGGGATCTTGACCAGCACATACCTTCGATTCTTACGGCTGTGGAATTTAATTTGAGAATCCCATTGCCATTTCTCTACCTTGCCATTGCCCCGATCTTGCTTTCTTTTTTCCTATCCTTTTTTACTTCACAACCATTTCCTTCATTTGCTAGCTTCACCATGGTCTCATTGACTTGTTATTTACTTGCTAATGGCTTCATAATTGTTCTTATTTTGATATCCCAACTCATCTTCTATGCGGCCGCTGTTGTACATATTTTCATCAATACAAGGTCAGTATGCTCTCTCTACCACTCTTTATTTTCTTTCCATGACTTGAAAGTCAATTAGCTTGAGTATTCTCAGCCAGTGCATATGCGCATGTTCACTGGTTTTGTGCTGAATAACAAGAATTAGTCTCTTGCAGGTTTCAATTGGGGGAAAAAAGTGTTCATCGGTTTATTAATCTTTCCTCCGGTTTCTTTTCATTGAAGGTATACTTTATCCTGTGGTATAATGTAATTGTTACAGGCTCATGTTTCTTTAGGCAAGTTTGCTCATTCACTTTCACATGGTTTTTTTCATGAACAGGTGGTAAGGGTTTTAAGAGCCAATCCGGTATTTGTTACAGCATTTGTTGCAATTACTCTGGTGTGCTTGGTTCATGCAGCATTCGGTCTATTTATAATCTTGTTATTTGATGCTTTGAGCTGTCACAGTGCACTTTGCAGGTATGTCCTCACTTTTTTTTTCTGATGGACTTTTATTGTCATCGTTGCTTACGTATTGATAAATAATACGTAAAGCTTCTTGTGTCATATTACATTCAGGGTATGTGTGATAAAAAAAGATCCTAAGAGTTGCTTTATGTCTGTGTAACAGTTTTTTGACAGCTTCATTTCGCAGCCATGCACAAAGACATGAATTATTTGATAGTAAAAAGGAAGGCAATGACCGCTCCTGTCAACTTCCATCCAAAAGTGATGGTATATCGAACCAGAATATTCATTCTGAAGATTGCTGCTCCAACAGTCCAGTCTCTTTGAAAAGTTTTGGTGAAACACAGTTAGAGCTATTCCATCATCGGCATGGGCTGTTTATTTTGCATCTTGCTGCAGCACTTATGTTTGTCCCATCACTTGTCGCCTGGTTTCAGGTACAGTAATCCAAATATCGATATATGTTTAGATTTCAAACCTTCTGCCTAGTTCTTCGTCTTTTTTTCCCAGTTGTGTAAGTGGGCTGGCTTTTCACAAAACGACATTTTTCTGGTTGCAGAGAATAGGGATGGGTCATAGCTTCCCGTGGCTCTTGGATTCATTTCTTTGCACCGGTGTGATCCTTCATGGAATCTTCACCGCAAAGCCCGAGTCCAGTTCCTTCTTGGTTTCTTTCCCTGGCTTCCGAAACTGTGAAGTGAGTCTGAATTTTCTGTACCTGCTCGCTGGATACTATTCCTATATCTCTTCCCTGGCCTTGGCTCCATACAGAGCATTTTATGGTATGGCTGCTATAGGCTTCACTTGCTGTGCTTTGACGTTCTTACAAAGACGGAACAGAGAAAAGGGAGAGCCCCATTTTGTTAGCCGAAAGCACTCTCACAGGCACTAACTTCGCCAGAAACACGCATTTACTGAGCGGCCAAATCTCCGGTAAGGTCCCTTGTACAAATACAGTTTATGAGTACATTCTACAGTTTTGAAATCAGAATCGTCACACGCACAAGCGACCCTGTACGTTGGTGTAACACGTAATACAGAGCGAAAATTTTGCAGCGTGACAATTGTAAGAGTTGCCTCCTTTTTCCGTCGGGGCAGTTTTCTTCTTCTTTGTCTCCTGGCACAATTGAGTGATATGAAGCTCCTGTTCTGATGAGGAAGATTAAGTAGTTTGCCTTACTGTTTCATTGACTCGACCTGTGTATGGTGTTGCTGATGGAAAACAGAATTGGGAAATGGACATTCAAATTTGTTGTTGTGTTTGATTAATTTAGTTCGCAATTTGTGTTGGAATTTATGTGCAGTCTCAATATTTTGGAGGAAAAGGAGTGCGAACGGTGAATTTAGTTTCTAAATTATCATCTAAATAAAAATTAGGTTCTTAAAACTATATTTTTGGGTAAAATAAGTCTCTAAATTTGTTCAAAACTGTTAATTTCATCACTATTGTAGTTATTCTATCTAATTTTTTGTTAACTTAAGTCACGTAACACATTTTAAAGGATAACCGTCATAAAAAAATTACCAATCTAAGTGTATCACGTGACTTAAATTGATGAAAAATTAAATAGAATAACTTCGAATCTAACATTAAAAGTGTAACTGACAGATTTTAATTAGTTTCAGAACTAATTTTTCCTAAAAAATAGTTTAAAATCTAATTTTCATATAGAATGGGTATATTTCATTGATTTGTTTATAGGTACAGGTATGTGATTATATACACTTTGAATACAATCCTAATATGGTAAATACAATCATACTTGAATGACTGAATCAATCCTAATCAAATAGAATAGGAAAGACAGCATAGCATATATCATAGTTGACTTTCATACGGAGGAGCCGATTGTGCGGTAGATGGAGCATATTGTGTTGTTGATGAACTGATCTCCTTTGATGTAGGAGATTCCTTAACACGCCCTTGCAAGATGGTGGCACCATCGGAGACACCGATCTTGGAACGAAGGAGATGGAAACGAGGACGTGGCAAGGACTTGGTGAGAGCGTCAGCAAGCTGATCAGTAGTGGAGACATGAGACACTTGAAGAAGACCACGAGTGACACGATCCCGTACAAACTGAAAATCAATATCGATATGTTTCATACGGGAATGTAGGACAGGATTAGCACAATAGAACATGACTCCAATGTTATCACAAGAAACAACCGGTGTTGTGGGGAGAGGAATGCCAAGTTCACGCACTAAGGACTGAATCCATATGAGTTCAGCAGTGGTGGCAGCAATGGCCCGATATTCGGCTTCGGTGGAGGAGCGAGAGACAGACTGCTGCTTACGAGAGCTCCAAAAGATGAGATTTCCACCGAGATAGACAACATAGCCAGTCGTAGACTTGCGATCATCACGGTCACCAGCCCAGTCAGCATCGGAAAAGGCATAGAGACGATGAGAGGGGCGACGACAAAGATGAAGGCCAAAGGAAATGGTACCCTTCAAGTAGCGAAGAAGACGCTTGAGTGCCTGCCAGTGAGTCTCGGAAGGAGAATGCATGAATTGAGAGAGCTTATTGACTGCGAAGGAGATGTCAGGGCGTGTAAGGCTTAGGTATTGAAGACCACCAACAAGACGACGGTAGGGAGTGGCATCCGTTAGGGAGGAGCCATCATGGAGCATGAGTGAGTTAGTGGTGGAGAGAGGCGTACTGACAGCCTTTGCACCATCCATCTTGGCAGTGACGAGAAGATCATGAATGTACTTGTGCTGAGAGAGGAAAAGACCAGTGGCTGTGGGAAGAACCTCAACACCAAGAAAGTAATGTAATGAGCCCAGGTCCTTGACGGAGAACCGAGTTGCCAATAGTTGGATGAACTTTGCTACAAGTGAGGAATCGTTGTCTGTAATAAGAAGATCATCAACATAAACCAAAAAATAAATTACAGTAGTCCCATTTTTCAAGAGAAAGAGTGAGGCATCAAAGATGGCATTGACAAAGCCATGGGAGAGCAGAAATGAGTGTAATTCCTTGTACCATGCCCGGGGAGCCTGTTTGAGGCCATAGAGGGCTTTCCTCAATTTACACACATGAGATGGATGATTAGAGTCAACAAAACCAGGCGGTTGGACCATATAGACATTTTCACGGATGGTGCCATGAAGGAAAGCATTGTTAACGTCCAACTGACGAATTGGCCACCCATGAGTTACGGCAAGATGCAAAACAATGCGTATGGTAGTAGGTTTGATCACCGGACTGAAAGTATCTGAAAAATCAACACCAGGGCGTTGGTGAAAACCCTTGGCAACTAAGCGTGCCTTGTACCTGTCAATAGTGCCATCAGGATGCCGTTTGATACGAAACACCCATTTACAACCAATAAGATTATGAGAGGGGAGGGAAGGAACGAGCTCCCATGTACCATTGCGAATTAACGCATTGAACTCATTGGACATTGCTTGCCGCCAAATGGGATCCTTGACGGCCTGGGAAACACATGTTGGTTCAACTGAGGAGAGAATGAGATGTTTAGTAGCAGTCATAGCATATCGAGGATTGGGTTTGTGGATACCGGATTTGGCACGGGTGATCATGGAATGATCGGGGAGCACAGGAGGTACCGGGGGGGGGGGGTTGGGGGGGTGTGGGTAAGAGGATGGAAAGGTGACAACAGTCCTATGAGGGTTTCTAATGTATGTATGAACGGGGTTGAGGGGAGGAGGTGGCTGGACGTGGTCAATTTGGGCTGGAGAATGTGGTGGGGTGAATAGAGGTGTGGTAGAGGTAGGGGCCAAGGCGTGATGGTTGGGTGACGGTAAGAGAGGAGTGGTAGCAGCAATAATAGGGGCCGGGGCAACGGATGGTGACAGTTCTGAGACAGGGGCAGATTCTGATGATGATGATGTGACATGTGGTGGCAGCGAAGAAGAAACAACCGACTCAACAGGCCTGGTGGGGAAGTGTACAAGAATATGAGTAACTGGAGAAAGAGAGGAGACCCAAGTGTGAGAGTTATCAACAGTGACATGGGGAATGGAGGAAGGGAGGTTGGCAAGAGGAAAAGTTGACTCATCGAATTGAACATGCCGAGAGATAAAAAGTTTGTTGGAGGAAAGATCAAGACACTGAAAAGCACTTTGATTAGATGAGTAACCAAGGAAGAGACATGGGCGGGAACGAGGGAGTAATTTATTGGAATTGTAAGGACGTAACCAAGGAAAACACAAGCACCCAAATGTACGAAGACGGGAGTAATTGGGTTGTTCATCAAAGAGTTGAGTGAATGGGGAGAGATTATGAAGAAGCGGAGTAGGCATGCGGTTGATAAGATAGGCAGCTGTTTTAAAGGCATAAGACCAATAAGTGAGAGGTAAAGAAGCTTGATGAAGAAGGGTGAGACCAGTTTCAACAATATGACGATGTCGACGTTCGGCGACTCCATTGTGTTGAGGAGTGTGAGGTGGTGTAAGAAGATGGGTGATGCCATTGGATGAGAGAAAATGTTGGAGTTTGATGTATTCGCCCCCACCATCAGTGTATAATCTAGTGATTTTTCTTTTGAAGTAATTTTCAACAAGTGCTTTGAAGGTGACAAAAGTGGAAAACACATCAGATTTCTTTTTGAGAGGGTAGAGCCATATGTATTTTGTAAAATGGTCAACAAAGATAACATAGTAGGAAAAACCATCAATAGAAGAGTACGGAGCAGGGCCCCAAACATCACTATAAAGGAGGTCTAATGGACCATGACTGGTGAGAGACGAAGTACCAAACGGGAGCCGATGGCTTTTATTACATAGACATGAATGACAAACAGACTCGAACAACTTGGAAGACACATTAATGGATGACATACGAATGACTTGTTGGAGAGTTTGGTGGCTGGGGTGACCAAGACGACGATGCCAAAGGTTGGGAGAGACCACCACACCCACCATAGCTTGTGGTTGACAAAAAGATTTGGGAGACCACTCATACACATCATCCTTATTCGGGCCTCGAAGAAGAACCGCCCCTGTGCTCAGATCCTTGACATGAAAGAAATCAGGAAAAAGTTCAATAGAGGTATTATTTTGTTTATTAAATTTAGAGATAGAAATAATGTCTTTTTGCATAGAAGGAACACACAGAACGTTTGATAAGTTGAAAGATTGGGAGGATGAGGAGGGTAAAGTGGTTGAACCGACATGAGTGATACCCAAACCTGAACCATTACCAATAATTATTTCATCAGGACCATCATATATAGAGGCACCAGAAAGAGTGTTGACATTGGAGGTAACATGGTGAGAGGCACCGGAATCAAGCAACCATGTTGGGGAAGAGGTGGACCGGCCATGGGTGGTAGGATTGGCCACTGGCGGACTGTGAGGTCCAGATTGGAGTTGAGGGCAGCGTTTGGCACTATGACCTTGAGTGCCACACCATTGACAGAAACCACGATAACCTGTGTTGTTCACGTTGGTAGAGCGGCGACCATTGTCGGTGAAAGATTGTTGGGTGGGCTTGTAGGAACTACGAGAATTGGTGTCAATGGAAGATGTGTGGGGGTGCCCGAAGGAACCATGAGAAGGATTGCGAGAGGCAAAGGACCCACGGTTGGAGTTGGAGTTGTGAGAGCGGTAGCCACGGGTTGAGGTGTGGGAGCGAGATGTCTGAGTGACATTGGCAGTGATCACTGGGGCTGCAACAACGGTATTATCACGCTTGAGAGCAGCTTCATGTTCAACCAGTTTGTCATGCAGGTTTTCAAAAGAGATTGAGGTGTCACGGGAACGAACTACCGCAGCAATTTCCTTGAAGTCAGAGCCAACACCATTAAGAATGTAGAGGAGGAGATCGTCATCAGAGAGGGGGACATCAATGATGGCGAGCTCATCTGCAATAACGCGGACTTCTTGCAGATATTCAGAGACATGCTTGTTCTCATGACGCAGGAGAGTAAGGCGTTCTTTGAGACCAAGAACACGGGCACGGGCTTTGCTAGCAAAGAGATGGAGAAGTTTGTCCCAAGCCTCCTTAGATGTCTTGGCAGAGGCAATAAGGGAGATGACATGCGGTGAGACGGAAACAAGAATCACATGAAGGAGGAGTTGATCTTGCCGAATCCAAAAGGTGCGAAGCACGGTTTGAGCGGTTGATGGGCAGAGATTAGAACCATCCATATAACCCATGAGGTCGTAGCCGTAAAGAAGGGCGTTGAACTGAGCACGCCAGGATGGGTAATTGGTGGGTGTGAGTTTCACATGTAGTTGGGCTGTAGCGTTGATTGTGATCAAGGTGGGGGTTAGTGGAGTTGAGCTCTGGTAGAGGGTTGGTTGTAGAGGCGTCAGTGGCCATGGATGAAGACAGGGAAGAGAGGGATAAAAAAAAAAGGATTGCTCGTTGGAGTTTTTGGGCTCGTGATACCATATAGAATGTGTATATTTCATTGATTTGTTTATAGGTACATGTATGTGATTATATACACTTTGAATACAATCCTAATATGGTAAATACAATCATACTTGAATGACTGAATCAATCCTAATCAAATAGAATAGGAAAGACATCATAGCATATATCATAGTTGACTTTCATACGGAGGAGCCGATTGTGCAGTAGATGGAGCAGATTGTGTTGTTGACGAACTGATCTCCTTTGATGTAGGAGATTCCTTAACATTTCACTCGTGCGATAAATCGGCACATTACTCTCAAAATTAAGCACCAACCAACCAACCAACCAACCAACCAGTGAGCTCTTTCCATCCTTCGACACCAAAAAAAAGGAAGAGGAAGAAGGGTTTTCCTTTCACATTCTATCTTGTTGTCAAACCAATCTTAACCGCTTCAAATAATGCTAGTGATAAGTGTCACGTCATCTTCCTCGCTAGCATTACTGAAGCGGTTAAGGTATCATGGTTCGACAACAAGGAGAAGACAGAAGCCTTGAAGGACAATCAAAAGATAAAACCTCTAGGGAGAGTTTATGTCGCATACAGCCAAGGAGTTGTTCATTTTGCCTTGCTTTTTTTACGTACTCCAACATTGCCGTCCAGTCCACTGAAGCAAAGCATCAGTGGCGTATGATCTCATGTGGAAGCAAAGCATCAGCCAAAATCTTCCTCTTGCAGGCTTTTCGCCTCCTCCAAATACTTTTCAACCACGCCAACTCTATATCCTCTTCCTCCTCTGGATGGTTGCCAACCGGAGACCTTATCCAAGGGAATCAATACCTCATTCGTGAGCCGGTTTATGACTATGTCAGCAACTCAGTGTAATCAGCCTCCATAACACCTGGTATTTGGCTTGTGGGAAAAACTTCCACGCAATGCTCGTGGTATTCTGCTGTGTAGAACGCTTCTCTATAGGCTTTTCCAGTCATTCTTCTGTTTTGTAGGAGGTTCCAGTTGAGCTTCAGAGTGGTCGGGATTGTGAGACCAGGCAAGCGGGAGCAGTCGCTTCAAATATCTGCGGGAAGTCTCCACATCCGCCAAGGGGCTGTTTCTGTCTAGTTTAACCACGTTGAAATAAACTGTCATCGTCTTGGCTGTTCTGTCTGCAGGCTGTTGAAATTGGCATCAGCAAGAGTTGCGTAATTACAACCCGCCATAGCAGTCATTCTTGTATCGAGTTGTGAAATGCAACTCTCGAATTGGATTTTGTTTGCTGCTTTGGAAACTTGCAGGGTTTCATTCCAGTTGTAGATCTAGATAATTAAGTAGCAGTCACTTTGTTCTTCTTATTTAGTTAAGAATTAATTAATCGTGTGGATTTGATACATTAATATTAATTAATCGCTAGTTGTTGGATTTTTTACTTGTTCTCCAAGACTTGTAATATCTCTATATGTTTATCAGTTAAACATTACTTATTCCCCAAGACTTCCAACATCTTTTCCAATCAGTTCAATGGATTCTAAGTTTCATAAGCACTGGAACAAAATGTTTTCTGCTCTCCTTCCGTTGAAGCCGTTCTCAGATTTTTCGCTTCTGAAATGCAGACAACTTTGTAGTAATAAGAAAATACTTGTACAAAGCACCTTTTATGCTACTTTATGAAAACATTGTTCAACCAAATAAGGGAGAAAAAAGCTAGACTACCAGTCAGTAGTGCCACCAGCAATGGAAATTTCGAAATCGAAAGAGAAGCTAGACTACAACATATGTCGGGTAAGACGATGGTTAGTAGCTCTAGATGCCAGGGCTCTCATGTTTGCTCTTGCCGAAGAAATCAAAGAACTACTGGACTGATCAGGGGTTCCCCTAAAAGCCTCCATAAACTCCTCCCTCTGCAATCTCAGAACTAATGCAGCATCCTCATCCTGGCTTGAGATCCTTCTACTACTACTCCTCAAATACATCTCTCTGCTTGATGCCCTTAAAAACCGAATGCTTCTGTCAGCAGTTTGTTCTTGGTTTCGATGCTCCGCTTCATCCTCTTCATCTTGGCTTAGTATTACCCGTCTTCTCCTCATGGTCATTTCTCTGTTGCTGCTTGTGCTTGATACCCCCGATGCCCTTCTACTTTGAGCATTCCTTGCGTTATATACCGCCTTTCCAGGGCTTTGACGATCAGTTTCTCTGCCATTTGAGGCTCCAACAGCTTTCCTTGCTTCAACTTCTTGTGGAAACAGAAGCTGTATTGTGTTCCAAAGAACCGTATTGACGGTGCAGGATCTACTATTGCTGCAAATATCAAGCAAGATAGAGATAAATCCAAAAGCGCAATGCAGCATTGAGCATTAGCCGATTAATTAACCAATTATCTTGGAACTATGTCAGAAACATACCTGATTAGCTGCCTGCACTTAGGGCACCTCTTCCCACATTTATCAGCAGCGGACCGCAAGCACTTCTTACAGAAACTACAATCAAACAGTTGTACAAATCAGGATAAATTTATCGGTTATTCGAAGTCAAGCGGCATATGATTCAATCATTCAAGCCCTCATTTGGATCATCGAAAGGAAATAAGGTCGATAAACACACAATTTTAAGCAACGCTTTATTGGTTTCGAGATTACCTGTGCCCACAAGGAGTAGTACTTGGTTCAAAGCAAATCTCCAAGCAGATCTACCAAGAACATCAGACCCAGCTACGTTAGAAAACAAAATTCAAAGAAACCCCATTGACTTTGAGTATATCAAACTTCTAATTGCTAAGTAAGGTTCTTACAGCGCAAGAAAGTTCCTCTCTGAGCTTATCCAAGCAAGGAAGATTCGAACTTGGCGGGCAAGAACCACCAGAGCTCTCAGCCATTTTATCTTCTCTTGTTTCCTTATCTTTATTTGCAAAAATTTCCAGTTCTACCTTCTTCTCTTTCCCACCCTCTGCATATCAAAAATATTACCCACAAGTTTTCATACAAAATTTCAGAAAAAAAAGGTGCAGGCTTTCTGTAACCCAAGTACCCAATAGATCAAATGGAGAAAATCAGTACCATCTTTCGCAGTTTCTTCGGCATCATCAAGATCAAGGACAGCTACAGGGATTGAGATCGGGCTCCTTCTCGGTGCTCTGCGCTTTCTAAGACACAAATCACATTCAAAATTAAATCTTGTGCAAAAAAATCAAGAAACCCTAATGCCCAAAATCCAGATTCAAAATTAAATCTTGTGCACAAATCAGAAGATTGAATCCAAACCCAAACCCAAATTTCTCAATCCAAACGGCCCCAAATAAGAAAACTTACAAGAATTGAATAACCAATATTATTTGATACCTTCTTGATGAATTGGTGGGTGGGGTCTTGGAGTCCAAGACAGAGCGTTTCTTGTGTTTAAAATCTCTCTCCGGTGTATCGTCGACCACCAGGCTTGCGACTAGAAGGCTCTCTTCGTCCCAACCGGCCATGGCGGCGACGGATTTGAATCTGGGGCTGAATATAATCGCATTGCCGCTGGTGCCACTGATTTCGACTTCAACTGGGTCTGGTTCTCTTTGCTGGTTTTTCGGGTTTATCGGACTCTGTTTTGGCTCTTCTTCTTTCCTCGCCATTTTTGGTTGTGCCTTTGGGTGGACCGAAGGGGAAGGGAAGAATCGAATTCCAGGAGCAGGAAAGAAAGAGGCTAACGAGTAAGGGATTTTGGTCTTTTTGCTAACGGTCAAAATTTTTGAATCTTATGTTTGGTTTTGAATTTCCAACGGCTACAGATCCCGGTTTGAAAATTGTGCACGAATTTTTTGTGTGAGACTCGTTATTAATTTTCGTGTTATAATATAACTCGACAATATAATTGATAGGTTATGGGCTTGGGGTATATCATTAATATCTATTTCAATATGTTGTGACGTAAGTTTTTTTGTTTAGGTTATAAGTATTTCATTAATAGAAAAAAGTGAAGAATGTCATATATTAAGAGTATAATTTCATGATTACAACACACAACAGAAAGACAATAAAAAATTTACCTCACATAATTTATACAATTATGATTGAATATAATATTCAATCAGAATTGTATAAATTATCAAAAGATTTTCTTTTCTTTTTTTGAAAATTATCAAAAGATTTTGAATACCGCATATTTATTAGAACTTCAATGGAGGAAATGGATTTCAATATAGGTGTTATAAATACCAAAGGCTTTTTAGCTATCCAACCTTCACCCCTATACCTGGAATTCAATGCAAAAGAGGAACAGTCTTCCTCCATTTTTGGTTCTGCTTGAGATTCGGTGATCATCTCATCATCTGTGTGTATTATGACACCTGATGTATCTGGTTATGTTTTAAATATCAGATAAAATCTCACCGACCAAAGACCAAAAAAGGAAAAGAAAAGGTGAAGTTATATGTTTTGTCCACGTAGGCACGTGTCCATGTCTTTTTTAATCAGTGTTAACTTTGTCAAAAAAGGTGGCTCATACTTAATGGGACAAATCACTATTATATGCTTTGATTATCATTACCTTTTACCCTTTGGCAAATACTTTAGCAAAACAGATAAGACATTGTGTTTTTTTGTTTAGGTCGTGATACGACATTGTCTTTATGCATGAAATTTGGGAAGGCCAACTTGACCCATTCTTGACAGTTCGGCACAACCTAAAGTTAATATAATCTTAGAGGGGCTAGACCAAAACAGATACGACATTGTGTTTTTTTGTTTAGGTTGACATTGTCTTTATGCATGAAATTTGGGAAGGCCAACTTGACCCATTCTTGACAGTTCGGCACAACCTAAAGTTGATATAATCTTAGAGGGGCTAGACCAAAACAGATACGACATTGTGTTTTTTTGTTTAGGTCGTGATACGACATTGTCTTTATGCATGAAATTTGGGAAGGCCAACTTGACCCATTCTTGACAGTTCGGCACAACCTAAAGTTGATATAATCTTAGAGGGGCTAGACCAAAACAGATACGACATTGTGTTTTTTTGTTTAAGTCGACATTGTCTTTATGCATGAAATTTGGGAAGGCCAACTTGACCCATTCTTAACAGTTCGGCACAACCTAAAGTTGATATAATCTTAGAGGGGCTAGACCAAAACAGATACAACATTGTGTTTTTTTGTTTAGGTCGTGATACGACATTGTCTTTATGCATGAAATTTGGGAAGGCCAACTTGACCCATTCTTGACAGTTAGGCACAACCTAAAGTTGATATAATCTTAGAGGGGCTAGACCAATTGGAAACCCAACTATTTTGAAAGACTTTTAATCATAGTAAAAACTCGTTTGAGAATTATTTTTGAATGACTGAAAGCGTTTTTAGAGATAATATTTTTGAAATCAATTCTTAATAACATTGCAAGTTAATTCTAGAAAAGGAGTTGAAGTGCTTCCTGTAGGAAGTACATAACTGGTACTTCTTGTGGGGACCTAGTACTTCTGAAACCCAAAATATTTTTCCTATAGTTTTTAGTCATTTAAAAGTACTTCCAAATGAGCCATAAGAAGCCCCACTTGAGTAATGTTCGAATTGAGTTGGTTTAGAAACTAGACTTTGGGTTGTAGTTTGAGCTTGATTGGCAATGATTACAAACGGTATTACTACTTTAAATTGTATTAAGAGAAATAAAATCAGTTTGAACCTACGACGAAATGATTTGAACAGAAAAAGTCTACCCATCAGGGCATTCCACCACTTTCGATCTTGATTGACATTGAATACTACTTCATTCTTATATATTGAAATGATAAGGACAAGTACGTTAGTTATTGTGGTCATTAAGCATTCGATGACTAAGGATCTAGATTTTAAATAGACGGCTACTTGCTATTCATACTTTTTAAACGCATAAAACATGAACGATCAATCTATACATGCGTATATGACTGATGCTAGTAATTCTCTCTCGTAAAAGATCTAGTATTTGACTATGATCAAAATGGCCAGACTTGAAGGTTCTTTTTTAACTAGTGATAAGGACGCTAGTTTGTACCTAAACAAGATGCTAAATTCTCAAGAAACAAGTGATCAGTTAACTCATCAATTATACATTGACGTAGTTGTCTTCGAGATTTTTTGTCTGCAGGTGTACACTTCTTCTGTAGAAACAAAACAAGCATCACCTCAGAGCTTGGCTTTCTTCTTACGATTCAAAGATACCTTTTTGGTTTTTCCCAACATTAATTCCATTGGATACATTGGTCGTTTCTTAATCTGGTGTTTTCCTTGCTAATAAATTAAAGGGAGACTTTGGATGCGGTCCCTAGTTATGAATAGTCTTTGACTGAAACCTTGTTGGTTTTCAATTTTTGATCCAAGTCCCTGAAATTAATTGATAATTTATTTCTATGTACGTTACTATATTTTTTAAATTAAAAATTAAAATTTATAGTTGTTTATAGTAATGAGATTTTAAATAAAAAACCATAATTTGTGGGATTAAAAATATTAAAATATAAATATACTATTGTGTGTGTGTGTAAACATGGGTACATTCATAAAAAATAACCAAAAAATTATTGTATCAAAACATGGATACATTCTTCAAAATGGGTACATTTAGCAAAAATAAAAATGGGTACAAATAAATAAAAAAATATGGGTACAATACAAATAAAACTTTAAAAAATATGGGCACAAAAAGAAATTAATATATGGGTACAAATTAAAACTGAAAGGAAAATTGGTACAAATTAAAAAAGGGTTGCAAATTAAAAATGGGTACAAACTAAAAATAAAAATATATGATAAAAAATTTAGCCATAAATATAAATATACTAATTGTAATATTTTTAATATTAAATGAATATATTTAGAAATAAAAAATATTTTATTATTGAAATAATTAATGATATTATTAATACAAAGGACCTTGATCAAAAATTGAAAAGTAATAAGGTTTTAATCAATAGAGTAGTAAAAATAAGGATGAAAACCTAATTACTCCTAAATTAAAACTTGTTTTCATATTTATGTCAGCATCAAAAGCTCATAAAGTCAGCCAAATTGAACTACTTGGTAAGTGCTAGTGACCACTTAACGATACCTTTTTTATCAGTATTTTTGCTACACATAAGGCACAAATATTATTTTTTGGCAGCTAGGGTTGCTATTGATGATGCCTTCCAACTGGACGTCAGTTTTGTCACCAGCTACTGGATCCTTGTTCTTGACTTCTTTCACCTACAATGATGTCGTGGACTGGGATTGGTCCATCCAAACCTCTATTTAAATTTCATCATATTAGAAAAACAAGAAGATATATACGAGAGTATAGGGTTGTATCGTGATTCCCAGTCGTTGATTTGTTGTCATATGGTGAGAAAGATAAAACATGAACACATACAGCGTAGTGATATAAATTTATAGAGATTCTCGATTGACTCAAAATGATCTATATATACTATTAGTATAAGGCTATATAGAGATTCTTGAGCGACTCAACCCTAAACTGGTGATAAGACAAATTTTCTCAACGATAGTGAGCTAAAACAAGTGCGCGATAAGCATAGTAGCCCCCTCGGGCATGTTTCCTTGTATAACCAAGCAAAGAGCTAGTGAAAGCCGGAATGGAATATCGTATGTAGTGTAAAATCAGATCCAAGGTTCTTTAGTATTGAAAGGTACTTCGAATTATTAATTCATCACCCAAATTGAACATAGTTACTGTGTATAGAATACTTTTATTTTAAAATTAAAATAAAAGTACAGACATGAATACAACTATTGTCAAAAGCCATGTGCCATTTGGGGAAGTTCAAAGTTGCATGCACCTCTCCAGGCCTTGGCATGGAAACATTATAAACATGTCGTGCAGCTGTGTACCTGCAGCATTCAAATAAAGTTTGCGAATTTAGGGCTTTTCCCCCCTTCTTTTTCCTTTTTCTTTGTATCTTTTTTCCAATTTTTGTTAACTAAAACCCTATTATATTTGTTAATTAGATGTAATATAATATTTGACAATCGCGAATAGTCATCTTGGAGCACCAAGATAATGTTTCCACGCCTCAGACGGCGGCCCCGCCGCCCCAAAATGTTTGTGTTTCTGATGACTCTGCATCTCCAGAAAGATCATGGGGAATCTTCCTGTGCATGAACCCAATTTAAGGACCATATATATGATTGCTCATTTGGTTAATAATATTATTCAATATTCATATTCTAAAAAATTGTCAACTGGCAGTGGAGTTAATCCATATTTAATTCGGCAGCAATATTGTTGTAATTTCATACTTTTGCATGTACATGGAGTCCATCTTCTGAATTCCATCAAAGTGGAGATAGATTTTTCATTGTGACCGAAATATGACCATATTCGTTAAACAATATTATACAAGTGGAGGGACATTTGAAAAAAAAAAAAAAAAAAAAAAAACTTTCCTCCACTTGTATAATAATGTAGGGCGTATTGCTCCATGTTTGGACATATTGAAAAATCTCTCCAAAGTCTACGTGTTTCTTCAAATTCGTCCAAAACCAAACTTCTAACTTGTCAAATACGTTGGAACACATATTTCCTTCTTATAATAGCTCATTTTTTGGAAGTTTTAAAGATTTTGCACATAAAATCATCACAAGAAAAGTATACGTGTGTTAAGCCAATTTGTAAAATATAATCATGTTTGTACATAAAAGTAGTTTAGAATATCACGAAAAGAGGAAAAAGGAAAAACAAAATGTGTACGAGCAGGTCAGCACATCATATTGGTAGGCTTTGTACTCAAATTATCGATCAGACATAAGTGACCTCGCTGTCTAGGAATTATGGAGATTGTTGGTTACCCCATTGTGTTTGTTTTCAAGTCTTTTTATTTTTTTGCTCAGAACGTCTCCATGGACATGCTTATATATAATTAGCTAGCATCAATGCTTTCAGAAAAAAAAAAGTAAAAAGAAAGGAAAAAACAAAAGGTATCATTGCTCACAAACTCATTAGTGAATTCGCAGCATGCAAAGCATTGTAGATATAGATTCACTGGCTTGCGACCATGCATGATTTTGCTTGCTAAACAATGCTAACATGTACATGTATTGAGAAATTGCAAATCACGGTCTAACATGTATATCTCATTAAAATAACAAAAAAGAAAGTTTATGCACACATTGTCTGCCAAAAGGAATGAAGATGAAAAAAAAAATTCAGGCTAATTCAGTAATGCAACTGAGTTTACTTTGATTTTTACCAAAACTGATAATAATAAAAAATTGCAAAAAGGGAAGTGGAAATGTTAATAATGTGAGCTAGAATCGTATCTTCTAAATATGAGATGAGGGATTCGAAGAAGAGACTCTTTGTTCTTTTTTCACTTCGGTACTTTTTTTTGTTAAATTAATAGATATTTGACTGATCAGAACTTAACCATGTCATGTCATGTAGCCAACTTTAATTGATTCATGTTGGGAAGTTTTATACTTTGATTCAATGGTGAAGCATCTGTCTCTCTCTCTCCCCTCCCTCTTTCTCTCTCTAGATTTCGTATAAACAAAAGAGTTGCCTCCAACGACAAAAGTGGCCAGCATTCAAGCAATAAGGAAACTTTCAATCTCATTATTTTTTTAGGAAAACTAATGAAAATGGCTTGAAAACTTTGAGTTCTAATGATAAGGACAAAATAAAGGGTAAAGTGAATAGTACCAGGATTGAATTTTTAGTGAAAAAATGTGGTTTTTCGTTAAAGTGAACAGTACCGGATGCTTTTCGTTAAAATTCTTTTTTTTTTGTTTGCTTCACGATTAAAGCCAATGAGAGAGAGAGAGAGAGACTTAGGTTGTTAAAATTAAAAAAATAATCATTTGAATTCAATGAAGGTGACCCACGTCTGTTTTTTTTCCTCTTTAATTTTCTCACAAATAGGACTTTGTTTAATTTTGGGGTGGTGCCATTTTTATATCTAGTTAGACTGAAATGCTTTTTTCCAATTCAATCATTTATCTCCCCTCTCAAACAACAACGTTCTGATTTTTTAATGACTGAATGAACTGGCAAGGCATCTTTGCTTGGATTATAAGGCTCCCTTTTTAAGCTAGCCCTCCCACTTTATTGTCCACTTAGGAATTCAGGCTTTCTCACTTTTGCTGCTCGGCTGAGTTTTGTTTGGTTTTTTTTTTGTTTTGAGGAATCTCACCGGTACTAGAGAAATTTAGTTTGCGACAATGGGAAGACAACCTTGTTGTGACAAGGTCGGACTGAAACGAGGACCATGGACTATCGAGGAAGATCACAAGCTCATGAATTTTATTCTCAACAATGGCATCCATTGCTGGAGAATGGTACCTAAACTTGCAGGTATATATATACCACTATTTAATTTGCATTTCGATCATGATCTTGTAGATTTCCATTCCCTTCATCCCTTGCTCCGTCTCGATCCTCATCAGATAATTTTGTATGGTGATCTAGGGTTGCTGAGATGTGGTAAAAGCTGTAGGTTAAGATGGATCAATTATCTAAGACCAGACCTTAAGCGAGGTGCTTTTACTGAAGCTGAAGAGAATGAAATGATTCAACTCCATTCATGTCTTGGTAACAGGTACACAATTTGCCTACTTTTAATCTTCCATTTCCTTCTCTGAAATAAGTGTGATTAGTAGTGAGCCGTTGGTCTCTGAAATCTTGATATTAATGTCATGGCATGTGTACTAACTGATAGAGAGGGTGTTTTTAATATTTTTGTGTGCAGGTGGTCTAAGATTGCTTCACATTTTCCTGGTCGGACTGATAACGAAATCAAGAACCACTGGAATACCAGAATCAAGAAGAGGTTAAAGCACCTTGGCGTAGACGCTTTGACCCACAAACCAATTGAGGAAAAAGAAAGCACTGAAGAAAATAAAGAGACAATTACTCTACACTCAAACATTACTTCTTCATCGTCGGAAGAAGGACTACACGAGTCACCAAGCAATGGCTTGGAGGCTAAGATACTGCAGGATAGTTATGGAAATGAAGGGTTTCCAGAATCAGATGAGAAATTGCAGAATGAGGTTCAGTTAGCCCCGTTGGATGACACGAACGATATCTTGAAAAATTATGAAGTTTTTTGTGGAAGCTTGGATTTGGGAACATTGATGTTGAACCAAGGAATTACCAACACCAGCAGCATGTCTAATTCGTATAGTACTTCTTCGTTTTCGATCGAAGATTCTAACAACGCTTCGATTTCAATAGCGGAATCCATGCAGGAAAATTGTCGGCAACATTGGGTTGACACAGTCGATTCCATGCTGTCATGGGATGGTTTCAATAATCTCGAGCAAGACCTTTTTTTCTTTTGATCAAAACCGCCATTGATGAACATTATTTCCCATCACTCAAGCTACAAAATTGTTGCAACAGTTAAATCAGATGATATGATGATTTTGATTGAGAGTATTGCATTAATCAAATATGAAATTTCTAATTGTCTTGTGCTCAAGACTATGTTAATTTCATGTGTTTATCATTTGTAATTTCGACCGATATTGTAATCTAAACTACATGTAGAGGGTTTGTACCTGGGTGCTGCCGTCTTAGCCAACTTTACTACGTCTATGTCTGTTTTTTTTTTTTTAATGACGGAAGGAGGAGTAATATGTGGGAAAAATTAACCATGCAATTGCTTATTGTTTAGGTCGTGCTAATTAAGCACCGAGGATTAAGTGCAGTAGCTCTCAAGCTCTTATAGTGTATATATAGAAAGTGAAAGTTGTTATTAACACTCGAAAAAATCATTATACACTTCAAATATTTAAAATATAAATAATAAAGGAGTACAAAGTAACTTTTTTAAAGGGCAATAACAACTTCATTTCATATATAAGACTTTGATGCGTGTTATTTTTTTACTTAGTGACGCAGTACGAGCATAGAATCATACCAAAGTAAGCCTTGTAGAACAATGTTCTAGAATCCACCAGATTTTGGGAAAAAACCAAAAGGTTTATTTGAATACGTCTTGAATAATGATGATTACAATAGCAGTCATAGGGCTTAAATAGACTTAACTCGACCCTTGGAAAGTTCATGGGAGTTTTAAGGAATGTGAAAGAAGTAAATCGGACATAAAACGGAAAGTCCATTTTTTGTTACAAACTTTAAAATGCGGTTTTCGAAGCCTAAATGACTTCGGATGGATTCAATCCATTATATTTCACAATAAAGCAGTGAGTTTAAACTGGGATGCCGTGCTCTTTTCGAAAAGCATTATGCGCCCAAATGCTCGAACTCTAAATCTCTAACTTCCCCTTATGTCTTTTTGTCTTCCTTCGGTCCATTTCATCTTCAATTCACTCGGTCATGTGTTCTCCATCACTTAATTACGTGTGTGCATTGTGCGAGCAAAGTGCGCAATGAGTCGACGTGGAATCTTATGGTCTCCTCCCAACAAAAAAGGAGAATCATCTGAAGCCACTGCCGACGCTATTCAGTAATATTCGTCCTGGAAAAATACAGGACAGGATGCATATATTATAATTCAGTGTATGTTCAATGCAAATTAATGTATACTAATCTGTATTTTTAATTAGTATAATAAATTAAGGAAGTTGGATAGAATACCGGTTGGCATTAGTTCATCAGCTGACCCTATTACTTAGTATAAGAGTTCGTTTGAAAGTATTTTGAAAATAGCTGAAAGTGTTTTTGGTAAATTTTTTGAAACTAATCTTTATTAAAAATGCAAATAAATCCTGAAAAAACACTTAAAATTCTTTTAAAACCCAAAACGTTTTATCTAAAAACGCTTTCAATCGTATAAAAGTCATAGATTAGCATTTAATAAGTTGGTTGTTAGGGTTCTTTGATTCGATCATAAGATGGTCCACGTATGTTTGTCGTTCGTGTCATGATTCCACACATATATTTCATCAAATCTTAGCCAAAAGGCTGACAAAGGTATTATATTTTATTAAGTCACTAGCATCATCATCTTCAATTCTGAATATAAATACAACCAAATTGACAAAATAAATAAATAAATATTTCTTTGCACCAAAATTTAATAAGTATATTGTAACATCCCACATCGTTCAGAGGAGTAGATTCTCTAAGCTTTATATGTATATTCTCATCTCTACCTAGCACGAGGCATTTTGGGAGCTCACTGGCTTCGGGTTTCATCGGAATTCCGAAATTAAGCGAGTTCGCGCGAGAGCAATCCAAGTTCTCGTCTGAGTTCCCAGAAACAAAACCATGAGGGCGTGGTCGGGGCCAAAAGCGGACAATATCGTGTTATGGTGGAGTCGAGCTCGGGATGTGGTGGGGGCTCACGCTAGGATATGACATATATAAGCAAAACCAAACCATAGATATATTGGTGTATGGGACCTAATATATTGGTATAAGGGTAATGCTAGGAAGACCAACAATGTAGATCAAGTTTCGTAAATCATACAACGTGGTTATTGATGATTGATTTATTACTTAAGTGTTGATTAACACACTTACTTCTTATTAACATATCACATAATTTACAAATTTAGTCTAAAATATTGGTCTCGAGGATGCTGGCTGATCAGTTTCTTTATACTTGGTTTGGCCTAGGTTTGTTTTGTTTTGTTTCTTTGTTTCTAGCCAGGTGGTTCCAATTTTTACACTTAAATAGCTATTTATATTTTAAAAGAATAGAGTAACAATTGGAAAACTAAGTTTGTAACTAGATGTTTGGCACTTCTACGATTCCTCTTTGTTTTTCTTCTTTATAATTTTCCACTTTGTTTTATACCTTGACTCAATTGAAAGTTACAGGCTACTGATTTTAACACCTTTTTAATATACACACTAATGAGTATAAAAAATGAATCGTAACGCATAGCTTAAAGTTGATGTCACAGGACTCGATAATGGATATTCAGTATGGAATGCCTATGCTCAAAGTTCAAAATTTGGAATGCATATACCTAAAAGAGAATGCATATTTTTATTTTCAGTTTTCTCTCCCTCAATCCTTACAATAAACTCGAGATTCCGAGCTCCTGAGTTCGAATCCTACCATCCAATTGTATTCCGTGGCTTGTAGAAAGAAAAGGGAAAAAAAAATCCTCATGGATAGACCAAAATGCCTACAAACGATCTGAGCCCAACCGGCAAAGGTATTGTATTTTATTAAGTCACTAGCATCATCATCTTCAATTCTCAATATAAAGACAACCAAATTGACAAAATAAATAAATAAATATTGGTGTATGGAACCTAATATTGTATTTAATAAGTATATAAGCAAAACCAGACCATAGATATATTGGTGTATGGAACCTAATATATTGGTATAAGGGTAATGTTAGGAAAACAAACAATGTAGATCAAGTTTCGTAAGTTATACAACGTGGTTGTTGATGATTGAATTATTACTTAAATGTTAATTAACGCACTTACTTCTTATTGACACATCACATAATTCACAAATTTAGTCTAAAATGTTGGTCTGGTTGGCTGATCAGTTTATTTATACTTGTTTTTGGCCTAGGTTTGTTTTGTTTTGTTTCTATTTTTCTAGCCAAGTGGTTCTTATTTTCATACTTAAGTAGCTATTTATATTTTAAAAGAATTAGAGTAACAATTGAAAACTAAGTTTGTAACTAGATGTTTGGCACTTCTACGATTCCTTTTTGTTTTTCTTCTTTATAATTTTCCACTTTGTATGATACCTTGACCCAAACGAAAGTTACAGGCTACTGATTCTAACACCTTTTTAAAATACGCACTAATGAGTACAAAAAAAGAATCGTAACGCATAGCTCATAGTTGATGTCACAGGGTTCGATAATGAATATTCAATATGGAATGCATATACTCAAAATTCAATAATGAGTACTAAATTTGGAGTGCATATGCCTAAAAGAGAATGCATATTTTTATTTTTAGTTTTCTCTCCCCCAATCCTTATAATAAACTCGAGATTCCGGGCTCCTGAGTTCGAATCCTACCGCCCTATTGTATTCCGTGGCTTGTAGAAAGAAAAGGGGGAAAAAAAAACTAATGAAAATGGCTTGAAACTTTGAGTTTTAACGATAATGACAAAATAAATGGTAAAATGAATAGTATCATGATTTACTTTTTAGTGTAAAAATGTGGTTTTTCATTAAAGTAAACAGTACCGAGAGCTTTTCGTTAAAGTTCCCAAAAAATAAATCCTCATGGATAAACCAAAAGGCCTACAAATGATCAGAGCCCAATAAACCTGTTAGGCCAGGTCAGAGAGAAAGGCCCAGACAACGTTCATAGTCTCAAGTCACTAATACAAGATCATGTAAGACTCTCACTACATAGCCTTTCGGTTTGGCATGCCACAATGACGATAAATGCGTGAGCAATGATAGGTAGATCAAAATTGTAAACTACATGATGTGCCACGAACAGAAAATAAGTACGTTAATCAACACTTAATAATCCAATCATCAACCACCAAGTTATATGATTTACAAAATTTGGTCTAAATAATTGATCTCTCTAGCATTACCCTAAATGCATTCCACCTAAGTTATTCCTTTTCGTTTGTGGGAGGTCCATATGGTTTACTGACCATTCGTCATCAATTGAATACGTTTTCACTATCTTGCTAGCTCTCAAACTATCTTTGACATGTTATTCAGAATTTTCTCTGCGCCAACATGTTGATATCATAACTTAGCTGGTGTGAGTTCAAAAGATCTAATCTTGTGTTTCCACTCATCTATCAATTGATGCAGGTGATATCAGGGCGGCGTCACGCCGATATCATATCTTCGGAATCTGTAGGAAACTATATGGTATGGTACTTTTAAGCTCTGAATTTAACGACGGTTGCAAATTGTATATCGGAAGTGTTATGCGACCGTGACTGTGGAATAGATGGGTGGATGTTTCATGATTGTGTTTCGATGACTTGCATAACACGGGAATCTATTTGTGTGATTACTTGCATCATTTGGGAAGTAACAAGTTCAGCTAATGAGAGATTATGTCAAAGGGATGTGCTATCCACACATCCCTTTATACTTCTCACACACCTCTTGTTAATTTTTGTTCTTTAATATTCTTTAGTTCAGTCGATTCGACGACTGCAAATTAAGAGGGTGTGCATGAAATAAAAAAATGTATGTAAATAGCATACTCCTATGTCAAAATGCTTAACAAGTATGGGTTTAGATGCGATCCACCTACAAGAATGATTCTGGCTTTTGCTTCATTGCTCTTGAGAGAATTGAATACCAAACTAGAGGTAGTTTCGATTCCCATCGGTTTGGTTTTTGCCGAAACCAAAAACCTAACCATTTCATTTTACACCACTTCTTCTCCTCTTTCTCTTAATGCTAAGCTGTTGTAGCATTCCACACCTCCCCGCTCTCTCTCTCTCTCTCTCTCTCTCTCTCTTCTGCAACTTTCAAAGATGGCCTATGGATGAAGAAATTTTTCATTGTGTTAGGAAAATGACCCCTTACACTTGTCAAAGTGGTAGGAATTTTTTTAATTTTTTTAGAAATACAATGTAGGCCATTTCAATTAGTAGAGCAGCTTACTTAAGGTCCGATTTGGGCCTTTTCAAGCTTAACAAATGTCATTTTCAACAAGGTCCAACTCAGTAACAATATTGAATTCTTTTTTAAGGAATAATAATTAAATGAACTCTACATATGACAATCTACTGTACTGGCGAAAAGTAATAAAGTTTTGGCATAGTAAGGAAGAAACAATTCGTCCTTTTTATCTTTTAATTATCTGCTCTCCGTTGTATTGCCATTTGATTTATTTTTCCAATTAGAAAGAGAAATAAGTATTATTCATTAAGAAAAATACTATTTTACGTGTCACCAATCATCTAATTTGATTTACAAATGAAGGTGTAAAGATCATAACTCTAGTCTCCAAGGCAACCAAGCTATTTTGTTCACTTTGTTCTTGCTGGGGAAAGCAGGAGAGGTATTCTGCTCGTGCATGAAGTAGGCTGATCCAATGCAAACAGTACTAATTAAAATTCAAATGTCTTGATCGATCCAACCTGGCATTGGCACGTAAACGAGACTAAACACTAGAAAAAATATGTATAGATGAGGCATGCCCATTATTTAACGAAAATGTGGATAATCGAACCCCAAAATTTTCTTAATAAGTATAATGAATATGATAGCACATGTAGCAAACATTTTAGTATCATCCTAGTAAGTGTCACGCAATATCCATAAAAATGCATATGCCTAAAAGAGAATGCATATTTTTATTTTTAGTTTTCTCTCCCCCAATCCTTATAATAAACTTGAGATTCCGAGCTCCTGAGTTCGAATCCTACCGCCCAATTGTATTTCGTGGCTTGTAGAAAGAAAAGGGGGGAAAAAAAACTAATGAAAATGACTTGAAAATTTTGAGTTTGAACGATAAGGATAAAATAAATGGTAAAATGAATAGTACAATAATTGACTTTTTAGTGTAAAAAATGTGGTTTTTCGTTAAAGTGAATAATACCAGAAGTTTTTCGTTAAAGTTCCAAAAAAACAAATCCTCATGGATGTACCAAAAGGCCTACAAATGATCAAAGCCCAATAAGCCCGTTAGGCCAGGTCAAAGAGAAAAGGCCAGACAACGTTCATAGTCTCAAGTCACTAATACAAGATCGTGTAAGATTCTCACTACATAGCCTTTCATTAGCGGTTTGGCATGCCACGATGACGATAAATGCATGAGCTATGCTGGATAGATCAAATTTGTAAATCATACAATGTGCCACGAATTAGAAATAAGTACGTTAATCAACATTTAATAATCCAATTATCAACCAGCAAATTATATGATTTACAAAATTTGATCTAAATAATTGATCTCTATAGCATTACCCTAAACGTGTTCCACCTAAGTTATTCCTTTTCGTTTGTGGGAGCTCCATATGGTTTACTGACCATTCGTCATCAATTGAATACGTTTTCACTATCTTGCGCGCTCTTAAACTACCTTCAACATGTTATTCAGAATTTTCTCTGCGCCAACATGTTGATATCATAACTTAGCTGGTGTGAGTTCGAAAGATCTAATCTTGTGTTTCCACTCATCTGTCAATTGATGCAGGTGATATCAGGGCGGTGTCACGTCGAAATCATATCTCCGGAACCTGTAGGAAACTATAGGGTATGGTACTTTTAAGCTCTGAATTTAACGACGGTTGCAAATTGTATATCGGAAGTGTTATGTGACCGTGACTGTGGAATGGTTGGGTGAATGTTTCAGGATTGTTTTCGATGACTTGCATAACACGAGAATCTATTTGTGGGATTACTTGCATCATTTGGGAAGTAACAAGTTCAGGCTAATGAGAGATTAGGTCAAAGGGGTGTGCTATCCACACATCCCTTTATACTTCTCACACACCTCATGTTAATTTTTGTTCTTTGATATTCTTTAGTTCAGTCGATCCGACGATTGCAAATTAAGAAGGTGTGCATGAAGTAAAAAAATGTATGTGAATAGCATACTCCCATGTCAAAACGTTAACAAGTATGGGTTCAGGCGCGATCCACCTACAAGAAAATGATTCAGGCTTTTGCTCCATTGCTCTTGAGAGAATTGAATACCAAACTAGGGGTAGTTTCGGTTCCAACCGGTTTGGTTTTTAGCCGAAACCAAAAGCCAAACCATTTCATTTTACACCACTTCTTCTCTCTTTCTCTTTACGCTAAGCTGCTGTAGCATTCCACACCTCCCTGCTCTCTCTCCCCCTTCTGCAACTTTCAGAGATGACCTGTGGCTGAATAAATTTTTCATTGTGTCAGGAAAATGGCCAGTTACCCTTGTCAAAATGGTTGGATTTTTGTTTTTTCAGAAATACAATGTGGGCCTTTTCAATCAAAATTTGCCACGTAGTAGAGCAGCTTACTCAAGGTCTGATTTGGGCCTTTTCAAGCTTAATAAATGTCGTTGTCAACAAGGTCCAACTCAGTAACAATATTGAATTCTTTTTTAAGGAATAATAATTAAATGAACTCTACATATGACAATCTACTGTACTGGCGAAAACTAATAAAGTTTTTGCACATTCATGCAGGTTTGAATAGTAAGGAAGTGTTATAAAATTAGTGGATCAATAATGAATGCCCCCTCAAAGTTGTAGATACTTAGTAATAGTGAGTAATAGTGTTTGATACTTTCAAAAGTATCATTATTATATTTCAATGATTGTAGTTACGGAAGTCATTCTATAAATAAGCACTTCATCTGTTATTAAATGCACTACGAATGAAAGCAAGAGAAATAATATCAATATCCCTCCATCTCTTTATCTGCCATCCTTTTTGTGTTATAGCTACTAAAGTTATAGTGATATTTTGCACCTGCTTCGCTCATATTCTTAAAAGTTACATCTCTAACTTTTATCTATTTATAACGGGAAGAAACAATTCGTCCTTTTTTTCTTTTAATAATCTACTCTTTGTTGTATTACCACTTGATTTATTTTTCCAATTAGAAAGAGAAATAAGTATTATTAATTAAGAAAAATATTATTATACATGTCATCAATCATTTGATTTGATTCACAAATGAAGGTGTAAAGTTCATAACCCTAGTCTCCAAGGCAACCGAACTATTCTATTCACTTCGTTCTTGCTGGATCTTCAAGCGGGTAGGTAGATTTGTTCTACAGTACCTTTAGTTCGTATCAGGAAAGCAGGGGAGGTATTCTGCTTGTGCATGAAGTAGGATGATCCAATGCAAACGGTGCTAGTTAAAATTCAAGTGTCTTGATCGATACAACCTAGCATTGGCACAAAGACGAGATAACACTAAAAAAAATCCGCATAGTTGACGCATGCCCATTATTTAAAGAAAATGTGGATAATTGAAGCCCAAAATTTTCTTAATAAGTATAATGAATATGACAGCACATGTAGCAAGCATTTTAGTATCATCCTAGTGACTAGTGAGTGTCACGCATTATCCATAAAAATGCACTTAACATCCAAAAAATGAAGTTGAAAGCTACGTTATGTCATAATCTGTGTCAAAAGACGCAAGAAATTTCGTACTATTAATTAAAAGTTAAATTAATCAATCACGTACTAACCAAAACCAATAATTTGGTTGAATAATATTTCCAATTAATTCAATGATTATTAAAATCCCATGTCGCACCAAATCTGTCAGTTACGTGTTCCCGGAGAGTGTACATGAACAACGCCAAAGCTCCGATTTTGACTTCCGACTGCATGATCTATCGGTCCATGAAAGTTCAGATCTCTGGCCTCGTACCCTTTTGAAATCGGACCTCCAATTGAGCTGCAATGGCCGGATTCTTGGTCTTGGTGGCGGCGGCGTTGGTGGGTCTGTGCATTGATGGCAGTTGGGTGTCGGAGGCGGGTCGGGAGGCTCCGGGAACGGCGGCAAGGAGGGTCCACACGCTGTTCTCGGTGGAGTGCCAGAACTACTTCGACTGGCAGACTGTCGGGTTGATGCACAGCTACCGGAAAGCCCGGCAACCTGGCCCGATTACCCGGCTCCTCAGCTGCACCGACTACGAGAAGAAGAAGTACAAAGGGATGCATTTGGCTCCCACTTTTGAGGTTCCTTCCATGAGCAGGCACCCAAAAACTGGCGACTGGTGAGCTCAAAAAAAAAAAAAAAAAAGGATTTTGTTTCTTAGTTTGATATAAAGTTTTGGATTTTGAATTCTGGGTTGGATTTAGGGGTGTATTCAATTGAGATTTTAATTCTTTTAATGAATCTAGGGGTATTCAATCAGGATTTTAAGGATTCTCTGAAATTCTAGGTGTATTCAATTAGAATTTTAAAATAGTTTATTAAAATCCTTAGAAATCCAGTTGTATTCAATTAAGATTTTAAAGAAGTTTATAACATTCCAGGTGTATTCAATTAGAAATTGATTTTAAAGAATTTGAGAAAGTTGAGGAATTAGAGGGAATTGGAGAGATTTCATAGTGTATTTTAAGTATCAACAAATCTCACCTCTTCCCATGAGATTTCGAGGGAATTGAATCAAAATTTTATATGGAATCTCTACAAATCAATTAAACTCCATAAAAATCCATGGATTTATAAATCCATTAAAATCTCTCACATTCTCAATTGAATACTCCCCTTAATTGTTCATTTAATATGATGGGTTTGGTTTAAATGGAAGGACTTTGTTTTCATTAATGCAGAAAATATTTTGATTAAATTTTAATTAAGATGCTAATTTTTCAGGTACCCTGCAATTAACAAACCAGCTGGAGTTGTGCACTGGCTTAAGCACAGTAAGGAGGCTGAGAATGTTGATTGGGTTGTGATTCTGGATGCTGACATGATTATCCGCGGGCCGATTGTTCCTTGGGAACTTGGTGCTGAGAAAGGCAAGCCTGTTGCAGCATATTATGGGTATATTACTGCTACGCCTTTTTTCCTTTCATGTATATTATACTAGATTTTAGCTGAGAACACATTGTATCAGACAAGAACATTGTGAATGCCATTTGAATTCCCCATGATCGGTCGTACCTTGAGTACGTTTATGTAGGCAACCTATGTTAGTTTGGAATGAGAGGCTAGTTAAGTAGAGTTGCAGTTTGTACCTGACACGGTGACACCATTTGGTGGTCGAAGTGAGGGATATTCTATGTTATTGGTCAATCACTCATAGGAGAAGAACAAGATCTTGTCAATTTCATAAAATGCAGAGATTTCTTTTCTGGCATTTGAAATAATAACTTTATGGATCTTTTCTTTTGATGGGTTTATGAACAGTAAATACATTTTGCATTTGTAGGGACTGTGGCTATCAGCATATATTCGTATAATGAATTTCTCCTTCAGGTACTTGGTTGGATGCGATAATCTTCTCGCTCGACTGCACACAAAGCACCCTGAACTCTGCGATAAAGTTGGTGGGCTTTTGGCCATGCATATAGATGATCTTCGAGCATTGGCACCCGTGTGGCTTTCGAAAACAGAAGAAGTGCGGGAAGATAGAGCTCACTGGTCAACTAATATAACTGGTGACATCTATGGGAAAGGATGGATCAGTGAGATGTATGGATATTCTTTTGGTGCAGCAGAGGTAAGCTTATTTTCATTTTTCTCCCTTAAATTAGTATATCCTTTAGTAAACTATAATGTTGGATGTTTTACAAACTTTCAATCCTTTACATTTGAGCGTCTTCTTTCGGTGTGTGCGCGTTTTCTTGTTAATTGGTATTGGTTTCCTTATTTCCCTTTTCAGGTAGGTCTTCAGCACAAAATAAATAATAACTTGATGATCTACCCAGGCTATACTCCACAAGAGGGTGTTGTGCCTATTCTTCTTCACTACGGCTTGTCATTTAGCGTAGGGAATTGGTCTTTTAGAAAATTAGATCACCACGAGGACGCTATTGTTTATGACTGTGGCCGACTCTTTCCTGAGCCTCCATATCCAAAAGAGGTATGTGAGAACTTTTCTTATTTAAGAGAAGCCTGTACATTTTTTTGTTGTGGTAAATACCTGTACTTTTACTTTATGGTGTATGTCTGCATAAATTATCCCACTGCTAAAACGCAATTGCTTGGATAGGGCATACTTGGAAATACTGAATGGAATGCTCATTTGGGTTTTGTTATGAACCTGTATTTAAATATTTTTTTCTTCGAAACGTCAAAATTCTGTACAGGGAAGATCATGTTCAAGGTCTTGAATTTATTCTTTCTGTATCCAGGTAAATATGATGGAACCTGATAAAAATAAAAGGCGGGCTCTTATGTTGAATTTAGAGTGCATTAACACTTTAAATCAGGGTCTTTTACTACAACATGCAGCAAATGGTTGCCCAAAGCCAAAGTGGACAAAATACACGAGCTTTCTGAAAAGCAAAACTTTTGCCGAACTGACTCGGCCAAAACAGCTGACTGCTGCTACTTTACGATTCGAGGAGCCAGTACATGTTGTACAGGAAGTGCAGCAGGAGGTTGTCAATGAACCTGGAAAGCCATATCCAAAAATCCACACCCTTTTTTCTACAGAATGCACCCCTTACTTTGATTGGCAGACTGTAGGACTTGTCCACAGTTTTCACCTGAGTGGCCAGCCTGGAAATATCACACGATTACTCAGCTGTACGGATGAAGACTTGAAGCAATATGCTGGGCATGATCTGGCTCCCACCCATTATGTTCCTTCCATGAGCCGACATCCATTAACGGGTGATTGGTAAATCTTTTTCTTCAAGTGTTTTCTTTCCATCTTATAGTTTATTCTTGGTGGTGGTTTAATGTTAATTTCAGCATCGACATCCTATCTCCCTATCTTTAAGAACCAAAGATCATTCTTTTGGTCTATCTACCAGGTATCCTGCAATTAACAAACCAGCTGCAGTCCTTCATTGGCTCAATCATGCAAATACGGATGCAGAATACATAGTGATTCTTGATGCTGATATGATCTTGAGGGGTCCAATTACCCCATGGGAATTCAAAGCAGCACGTGGCCGACCAGTTTCGACTCCCTATGGGTAAGCAATCTGACTGTTCATTCTTACTTATCATTTTATGGTTGGTATCTCAGGACCCAGAATGTAATTAGGGGTCCAGATTTCTAGTTTCTAGTTGTATAATCCATATGAGGACTAATTTTTCCTAATCTGTATATGGTAGCTATCTTATCGGCTGTGACAATGAGCTTGCAAAACTCCATACTCGACATCCTGAAGCCTGTGACAAGGTTGGGGGTGTTATCATCATGCATATAGATGATCTTAGAAAGTTTGCTCTACTGTGGTTGCACAAAACCGAGGAAGTCCGGGCAGACACAGCTCATTATGCCACAAATATCACTGGAGATATATATGCATCTGGTTGGATCAGTGAGATGTATGGTTACTCATTCGGGGCAGCAGAGGTAAATTGTTCTGCTGTGTAAAAAAGTGCTTCAGTATTTACCCTGAGCATCATCAACATTATTTATGAAAGTGTTTCAGTGCTGTTATGTGATAATGATTCTATTTCCCTCTGTTTTTCCGTGCAGTTGAAACTACGGCATCAAATAAGCAGCGAGATACTGATATACCCGGGGTATGCTCCTGCACCAGGCATCAAATACAGAGTATTCCACTACGGTTTGGAATTCAAGATTGGAAACTGGAGCTTTGATAAAGCAAACTGGAGGAATGTTGATGTGGTTAACAAGTGCTGGGCCCAGTTTCCAGACCCACCCGACCCTTCAACACTCGACCAGACCGACAAGAACAAACTGCCGACAGATCTACTTAGCCTAGAATGCATAAGGACACTAAATGAAGCGTTACACCTTCATCACAAGAGAAGGAACTGTCCCGATCCAAACTCAGATGCAGCAGAACAAGTTGTAGTATCAAGGAAACTTGGTAAGTTGGAAGGAAGTTTTGGCCTAGGAAGCAACCGTGTCCAAACAGATCATTCCGAGGAGATTCCAGAACCTACATTGACTGATGGGATGTTTAGTTCTGTGAGGTTCTTGGTTATTGCTCTATGGGCATTCTGTGGCTTGGGCTTCTTGACGATTGCGTGGGTGCTGTTTTCAGGTCGTAAAGGGAAAGGTAAAAGAGGTAAAAGTTATAGAATTAAGAGAAGAAATTCTGGTACAGGATTTATGGATATTAGCAGCCGTGATAGGCATTTACGTGGAGTTGAAGTACCTTTATGACATTCTCTTGTGAGGTAAATTCAAAAACTCCATCAAAAGTTGAGACCGAGTTTGCCTTTGCCACGAGTAATGTAGTGACCAAACTCGTCCATACGACATTACATTTGCTAAGGCAGGCAAGTTTCAGTTTTGAAGAAAACAGAGTCGTCGTCGCAACAGTTCTTACGAAATGCTAGTTTAGGGTTTTGTTTGAGAGGAAGAGGAGAGGCTGTGTGGTAATTTCGATTTTTGATATAACTTTGTATTTTACTTATTCTTTCCCATATGAAATCGTATACGCATATTTGGTTGCTGATTTCGCATGGCGTTTCTTCCTTCTGTGCATAAGTTCTGTCTTCTTTTCGTATTTAAATCGTACACATGCACTTGAAGTTCTGAATTTGATTCCTCCATCCTCAATATCGATTTTACAAAAAAGAAACACACATTTAGTTATGCTATTCATGTTATATTGTAAGATTGTTAAGATTCATGCAAATGCGTTTTCCTCCGTATCCTTCAACCATAATGTCATTGGCTCCATAAATGTCACATGTTATTGATCCCTGACAAATAAAGAGAGAGATTAGAGAGGATAGGTAAATTATCTATTAAACCGTGAAATCTCTTCTAAGAAAGGGTTTGAGAAAGCCCGTCTGTAACATCTCACCCCTATTTTATTTAAAAATGGTTTTTAATTCTTAATTGGTGTGCCCAAGGGGCCACCTTCTGTTTTTGTGTCCCCCATTCCCGTCACTCTTCCTTCTCTCTCTGTCCCTCCCCCGTGATTCGTGAACTCCCTTCTTTCTTCTTCTTCTTTTCTGTTTTCTTTTCTTCCTTCTTCTGTCTGTCTCTCGGCTCTCTCTCTTCCCCTGGACTCACTAGGACTGAGTCACCATCGAAGAGAGGCTCGCAACAAACCCCGGACCCTGCCCTGCGAGTTCGACGACACGGAGTAAGCTCCGGCGAGCATCGCCCCTTTCGAGGCAATTTTCGGCCAAACTACGGCGAGTTGGCCGGCGTACAAGGTATCAATCTCTTCGTCTCGTCAAGTACTACAACTTTCCTTTTTGTTTCACCCAATTTAGTTGAGTATTGAAGAAGTTATACTCATTTGAATCTTACCCAGTTTCCGGCGAGTCCGACGGCTTTCGAGGCGTTTTCCGGTCAAACCACGGCGAGTTAGACGTCGTGTGAGGTACCATTCTCTTCGTCTCTTCAAGGGCTATAACTTTCGTTTTTGTCTCGCTCGATTTCGTTAAGTATTGTTAAAGTTATGGCCGTTTAAAGTGGGATGGTTTTCCGGCCGAATTTCCGGCCTTCTCTCCCATTGGATCCGGCGACCCACCAAAACCCAAGGCCTTTGGGCCTTCCTTGCCGAGCCCAACCCTCTTGGTTGTGAGGCCTTTGGGCCTTTGTGTGTGTGTGTGTTATGAGGGCTTGCCTTGTGCAGCCCGTGTGTGTGTGTGTGTTTTAGGGTTGTGTAGTGTGTGAGTGTGTGTGTGTGTTGTGTGTGTGTTTGGGCTTAGGCCCAAACCACCCATTTTCACCCTAAACCCTTTATAACCCAAATCCTTTAAAACCCTAAACCCATCTAATTCCAAATTCCCTATTTTATTTAATTCAAACCCTTCTTAGAGTAATTCGACGTTCTGGATCCGTTCCCAACGTCCGTTTTCCCAAATTCAATTGCTATTATATAGTTTTATTAATTGGACCCTTTATGTGCTTAGGGGCAATATTGGTGACGTTTTCTTGTTCGTTAGTTTGCATGACTCTTCGGCGGCTAAGTACTGTGAGTGGACCCCTTCTAAAATGCATGTTTTATAGTAGAAATGCATACATAAAAAGCATGATTTGATGATTACGTTTTATGAAACGTTTTGTGAGATAACATGCTTATTGAGGCTACTTTAAATTATTACTATTTTTCCTATAACCCGTGTTCTTATAGAATATCTGATGGATGACGATATGATATTTAGAACATGTTTCGAACACCTCTTTATAGTATAGATGATGGATGACTTTATACTATGAAGTTGTTTTTCAATATATATGTTCAATGGTTTTGTACTTACCTAGTGGTCCTTTCCGCTACGGGACGTAGGGATAGATTCCGGTCCGTCCCGGGCGACGGTTTGGTGTTGGCATAGGGCCTGAAGTGTGTTTCCTCTGGCTATTTAGCACAAGTACGGGGAGCCGGCATGGGGCCTGAAGTGTATTTTCCTCTGACTGTCTGCTCAGAGACGGGGAGCCGGCATGGGGCCTGGGGGTTATCGGACAATTCACTAGTGATTATTATATATGAGTTATGATTTGAGATACTGCACATCATGCTAGGTTTCGGAAAACCTATGTTCATCATTATATATTTGTTTTCATAAACTTGGGGGTTAGTACGTTGATAACTGTTTTGTTATATTTATATCAAATTGGTCCACTCATGTTTGTTTTGCGCCCCCTTCAGGATTTAGGATCGAGGCATACAATCCCGGCATCCAGGCACTTCCGCTTCAGTATCTTCGAGTCCTCTCGGTGTAGGACCCATTTATTTGTTCATCTAATTTCATATTATTTCCTTTAGTGTTCTAATTAGTTGTATGCTTTGAACACGTTCCTTAAATGCATATTCCTTATTTTTTTACATTTATAAGTTTTATCTATCCTTTATTTTCAGCAATTACACTCAATAAATGGCTTTCGTCACCCTTGGGTGTCGGCCAGCACGTGACCATCCCGATGTCCCGAGAATATCGGGATCGGGGCGTGTCACCGTCTCCTCGGCCCAATTTGCTTGGATAAGAATAATCCTAACCAAACTCAATTGCTTGGAAGCCAAGTTAAGGTCTATCATGCTTCTAGGGTTCTACCATTACAATTACATTCAAAGCAAGTACTAAAGAACTGAGCAGCCATCTAGTGCGTAGGCTCTCTCTCTCTTTAATTTACTCGTATAATTTGATTTTGAATTGGATAACTAGACATGTTTGAGAAGAAGGAGAGAAGGGGAAGCGACATCAACCAATTCAAAATGGCGCCGCAGGAGATGAACAAGGACTTCGATCTTCCTGGCGAGGAGAAGGAAATTGGCAGGCAGGGCCTGGAGAAGAAGAAGAAGAAGAAGCGAAGGTTCACTGAAAACCTTGGTGTCATGGCGTCAAGTTCTGGAACTGCTACAGGTATGCTTTTCTTCTTGGTTCTTTCATACACAAATTCTGGTTAGTTCTTTTTAGGTTGTAGTTCATGTTTTAGTCTTGTTTACTAATTCACTGCTAACACAACGTAATTCCCTCTTTACTATATACGTACTAACGTTCAGAAATTTTGAAAATTTCATTTAATTAGTTTTTTAAGTTGCTTTTGAATTGGGATTGATTGCAATGGCTATGGTTAGTTGTGGAGGGATGTTGGCAGACACCACCTTTGGATTTCATGGAGAATATCGTACGTCGCCTCGACTTGCTTGATCGGGTTCGCTTAAGCGTCCTCTGCAAGTACTGGAGTTCAATTGCTATGCGAAGGGACATCCGCAGTACTGCTCCACCATTTCCCTGGTTAGTACTCGCTCAACGTAGTTCCGACTACTTAGAGTTCTCCATCCCATCTGAGGGTAAAGTTATCAAGATAGATTTGCCTAAGCGAAATCAAGGGCGGTTTCATAGTTCCTGCAAAGGTTGGTTGATTATGGTGAAGGGAAAATCCATATTTCTACTAAACCCTATTTCAGGAGACAAGCAAGAACTTCCTTCCTTGAGAAATATCCCATCTCTCCACAGAATGTACGGTGGAAAACCTGCTCAATTTCTTCATGAAATTGCACTATCCGGTTCAAATACCTCAGAATGTACGGTGGCAGCGATTTTTTCTTCTAAGGAAATTGGTGTGTGCAGACCGGGAGAAAAAAGTTGGAGCATCTTCTCGATGTTGGATGATAGAAAAGGTTCTCCTTTACAACTGTTGTTTTCGTCTTGTGGCATGCTATACGTATTGGTAAAAAACAATGAGATTGAGAATGGAGGTGTTTTAACTCGCATGTTACGCTTCGGAGATGGTGATGAGCTGCAACTGAAGTTGGTTTATGACAAAACAGAAAAATCACGGAAAAATTCATTCCAAGGGAGGGGTCTGAATGCCTTCTTGAGGATCATCATCGAGGACAAGTCATATTTGGTAGAATCGACAACCAGCAATGAAGTCTTGTTGATTCATCAGTTTAAAAATCAAGAAGTGACTGATTGCGGTCGAAAAACAAGGACTCTTGATTTCTTAGTTTACAAGATTGATCCGGAGAATGACAAAAGCTTTATCGAGTTACAGAGTTTGGGAAACCAAATATTATTTGTATCAAGCCGAGGTTGCTCGTTGTCCTTTCCAGCGAGTAATTCCAAAGGGTTGAAAGTGAATTGCATTCATTTTGTGGAGTTAAGAGTAGGGCACACCTTGTTTGGCCTTGACTATCGTTCTGGTACCGGTACAAGCCGCGTCTTCTACTTAGATGGTCGGAAATCTGAAAATTCTGCAAATTCAGAAATGTGGGGACTGAGTTGGTGGAGTCCAACAAGTTTATGGTAGCTTAGAGTTCTTCCTTTCTGTTTCAGTGCATGCAGTGCTTCTTCTTTCTTCGTTTTGCAAAGAGTTATATTACTCCAACAATTGTACTAGTTAATCTCAAGTTCCTAATTTTATGATGTTCCAGTGGCTTGGTGAGCCAAAATTTGTACCTCATATAGAAATATAGCCATGATTTTTCCGATGTTGGATGATAGAAAAGAGTCTCCTTTATCCCTATTGTTTTCGTCATGTGGCATGGTATACGTATTGGTCAAAAACGATGAAATTGAGAGTGGAGGTGTTGTAAGTTGCGGATAATTCCAAAGGGTTGAAAACGAATTGTATTCATTTTGTAGAGTTAGAAGTAAAGCAAAGCTTGTTTGGTCTTGACCATCCTTTTGGTACTGGTACAGCAAGTTTATGGTAGCTTACAGTTCTTCCTTTCTGTTTCAGTAGTGCATGTAGTGGTAGTAGTAGTACTTTTTTCTTCATTTGCAAAGAGTTATATTATTGCAACAATTGCAATAGTTAGTCTGATGTTCTTAATTTTTTTTATGTTCCGGTGGATTGGTGATCCAAAAGGATATCTTTATTGCTTTATAATATTTTACCAGACTTAGGTACTATGACGACATGTTATGTCATAAGATTGTTATTATTCGTCCAAATGAGTCTGCATGTCACTATCAATGAAGAGAGAGAAGTGAGACTGAAATAAATAACGAGTTACATTTTCACAACCATTGTATTAATTCTTTTAGTTTTCATATGATTCGTATTACCTCTCACACCGTTTTTAATTTTTATGCATTAATCTTCTTCCATTCAATTGATCTAACGACCTGAAATTGAGAGAGATGTGTGAGAGGTAAAAATTGGTATGTGAATAGCACCACCCTATTAATCATATAAAAATTTATCAAGTTGGAATTGGAGTTGCCTAGCGAGATGAAGGGTAGTTTCTTAAATCTTCCAAAGGTTGATGATTATAAATCAATGTCATGGCTTCACTACAACAATCGTTTGTCCACAAGACAAAGAAACCTAGATCAAATCAAATCATATCAATCCTTAATGAAATCACATCAAATTACTAATTAAATCAAATATCTAAAATACTTTCCTTTGTATTTTTCAGCCGAAAAGCCCGTCTACTCAGCCCAATTTGCCTCCGCCACTTATTTGGGCCAAAATTTCACTAAGCCGCTCTAATTTTGGATCCTTGTTTTTCTCAAGGGGATTGAGTCGAATAAAGATTTTCCATGAAATCAGGATGGGATCGAAAGACACATTGAATAAGAATCCTAACTAGGTCAAACTCATTTGCTTGGAAGCCAAGTTAAGTCTAGCGTCAATAGCGGCCCAAACAAACATAGGGTTCTGCTAAATACATGCAAGAACCAGCCAAAAGGTCCTTGCTAGTGCGTAGGCAGGAGAGAAAGGGAAGCGACATCAACCAATTCAAAATGGCGCCGCAGGAGATGAACAAGGACTTCGACCTTCCCGGTGCGGAGAAGGAGATTGGCAAGCAGGGCCTGGAGAAGAATAAGAGCCTCAAGGTCAAGGACATCCCCAAGAACGGCAACGAGGTTCAAGGTAATTCCATCTTTAATTTATCTGTACCTTTTTTTGAAAATTTCATTTTTGGAATTGGGTTTTTAAGTTGTTTTGGATTGGGATTGATTGGAATGGCTATAGTTGTAGAGGGATGCTGGCAGAAACCACCTTTGGATATAATGGAGAATATCATATCTCGCCTCGACGTACTTGATCGGATTCGCTTAAGCATCCTCTGCAAGTACTGGAATTCGATTGCTATGCGAAGGGACATCCGCAGTACTGCTCCACCATTTCCCTGGTTAGTACTCGCTCAACGTAGTTCCGACTACTTAGAGTTCTCCATCCCATCTGAGGGTAAAGTTATCAAGATAGATTTGCCTAAGCGAATTCGAGGGCGGTTTCATAGTTCCTCCAAAGGTTGGTTGATTATGGTGGAGGGAAAATCCATATTTCTACTAAACCCTATTTCAGGAGACAAGCAAGAACTTCCTTCCTTGAGAAATATCCCATCTCTCCACAACCTTGAAGAAGAGGATGAATTTGATTCGTATCATGTTGGGGGTGGAAAACCTCCTCAATTTCTTCGTGAAATTGCACTATCCAGTTCAAATACCTCAGAATGTACGGTGGCAGCGATTTTTTCTTCTAAGGAAATTGGTTTGTGCAGGCCGGGAGAAAAAAGTTGGAGCATCTTCTCGATGTTGGATGATAGAAAAGGTTCTCCTTTACGCCTATTGTTCTCGTCTTGTGGCATGCTATACGTATTGGTAAAAAACAATGAGATTGAGAATGAAGGTGTTATAACTCGTATGTTACGCTTCGGAGATGGTGATGAGCTGCAACTGAAGTTGGTTTATGACAAAAAAGAAGAATCACGGAAAAATTCATCCCATGGGTGGGGTCCCAATGCCTACTTGGATGTCATCATCGAGGACAAGTCATATTTGGTAGAATCAACAGCCAGCAATGAAGTCTTGTTGATTCATCAGTTTAAAAATCAAGAAGTGACTGATTGTGGTCGAACAACAAGGACTCTTGATTTCTTAGTTTACAAGATTGATCCGGAGAATGACGAAATCTTTATCAAGTTACAGAGTTTGGGAAACCAAATATTATTTGTATCAAGCCGAGGTTGCTCGTTGTCCTTTCCTGCAGCGAGTAATTCTAAAGGGTTGAAAGTGAATTGCATCCATTTTGTGGAGTTAGGAGTAGAGCAATGCTTGTTTGGTCTTGACTATCGTTTTGGTACTGGTACAAGCCGTGTCTTCTACTTAGATGGTCAGAAATCTGAAGAATCTGCAAATTCAAAAGAGTGGGGACTGAGTTGGTGGACTCCAACAAGTTTTTGGTAGCGTAGAGTTCTTCCTTTCTGTTTCAGTAGTGCTTGCAGTAGTACTTCTTTCTTCGTTTTGCAAAAAGTTGTATTATTACAATAATTACCACCTCTTATATTTTCAGAAAGTCTCTTGTTTGTGCCAACTATATATTCAGTGGCTTGGTGAGCCAAAGGGATATCTTAATTGCTTTATAATGTTTTATCAAACTACACTACTAAAACTTTGACAAGTTATGTCATGTTTTTAGATTGTTGAAGTGAGCCTGCATGTCCCTACTAATAAAGAGAGAGAAGAGAGACGAGAATAAATAACGAGCTACATTTCCACAACCATTTTATTAATTCCGTTAGTTTTCATATGATTGATATGTATAGGATGGCATAAGCGAAATATTAATCGTACAAAAATTTATCAAGTTGGAGTTGGAGTTGCCTAAGCGAATGAAGGGTGGTTTCTATTAGTAGTGGCTTCACTATAATAGATCAAAACAATCATTTGTCCACAAGACAAGAAAACCTAGACCAAATCAAATCATATCAAAATCAAACCTCCAAAATATTTTGTATTTTTCAACAAGGAAAGCCCATCTACTCGGCCCAATTTGCCTCAGCCTCTTGTTTGTGACAAAATTTCACTAAGGCGCTCTAATTTTGGATCCTTGTTTTTCTTAAGGGGATTGAGTCGATTAAAGATTTTCCATGAAATCAGGATGGGATCGAAAGACACATTGAATAAGAATCCTAACTAAGCCAAACTCAATTGCTTGGAAGCCAAGTTAGGGTCTAGCGTCTAAAGCCGCCCAAACAAACATTATAAATACATACAAGAAGAAGCCGAAAGGTCCTAACTGGTGCGTAGGGTTTCTTTCTCTTTTACTCATATACTGTAGTTTGATTCTGAATTGGATACCTAGAGATGTTTGAGAAGAAAAGAAAGGGAAGCGACATCAACCAATCCAAAATGGCGCCGAAGGAGATGAACTAGGACTTCGATCTTTCCGGCTGAGGAGAAAAAGCATAAGCGCCTCAAGGTCAAGGACATCCCCAAGAACGGCTACGAGGTTCAAGGGAATTCCCTCCTTAATTTATCCGTACGTTTTTTATGAAATTTTGAAATTTTTATTTTTGGAATTGGTTTTTTAAGTTGTTTTTGGATTGGTTTTGATTGGAATGACTATGGTTAGTTGTAGGGGGATATAGGCAGACACCACCTTTGGATATCATGCAGAATACCGTAACTCGCCTCAACTTATTACTTGATCGGATTCGCTCAAGCACCCTCTGCAAGTGCTGGAGTTCGATAGTTCCTCTAAAGGTTGATTGGTTATGGTCAAGGAAGAAACCTCTCAAGTTTTTCTGCTAAACCCTATTTCAGGAGATGAACACATACTTCCTTACTTGAGTGAAATCCCATCTTTCAAAAATGGTGAAGGTAGAGAGTCCTTCTTCCTTTTTTCTTGAGTGGAGATAAATTTGGAGGTAGAAAAACCAGCGGCTTTCTTCGTGAAATTGCAATATCCAGATCAAATATCTCAGAATGTACGGTGGCAGCAATTTTTTTCCACTAGGGAAATCGGCATGTGCAGGCCGGGAGAAAAAAGTTGGACCATCTTTCCGATGTTTGACGATACAGTGGAGTCTCCTTTATGCCTACTGAGAGGAGGAGAGAAAACGAAATAAATAACCAGTTACATTTCCACTACCACTTTATTGATGCCTTTAAATTTAATATATATATCATATACATAAATGTCTACTTAGAAAAAAGAAATACATAATTGTATTAGAATACATAAATGGTAAAAAAGAATGACATAATAGATTATAAAGTATTAAAACATATTTAAAGACCTAGAAATTAGTCGGAACAATGACTAGCTACCTAATGTCTAAACCAGACTTCAAAGGCGCTAAGTGAGGATTTTTAGAATAGTGGATTTCATATGATTAATATAGGATGGCCTAGGCGAAATATTAATCAAGCAAAAATTTATCAAGTTGTAGTTGCCTAAGTGAAATGAAGGGTGGTTCCTTAGTTCTTCCAAAGGATGATGATTATGACACATCGCCTCACGCCATTCGTTAGCATCAAACAAATAGCCTTCAAGGGTCAAATTGTCCACTTGGTCCGGAAGGGTGAATAGTTGAGTTCTCAAACTTTGGTTTTTGTGACAACACCAAAATTTTGTGCTCCACTAAGATATATTAATACTCTGGTGTTTTGGGCCGATAAATATTAATTATTTGTATATTGAATCAAGAATCTAACTGCTCCCATGGTAGACGAACCCGACATTAAGATCATTTCTAACCTTTGGAGTAAAATTTAAAATTTTTAACCCAAAAAATTTAGGTTTTAACCCAGAAATAGTTTTTTTGCTCTAACTATTTTAGCCTAAAATTTTAACCCCATACTATTAAAGAATGAATCTCACCTGTTAGATTTAAAGGAGATGAAAATCTATGTTGTCTGATAGAAATAAAGGAGACGAGATTGCATATGGGTGCCCGACAACCCCATTAGGTTGGATCCCACTTGCCCTCAGAGTGTCCCATTTTCCTTGCTTTTTGGCGTGTTGCCATGCTTTTAGGCTCACTCCAACCCTGACCTAAAACCTAAAATTCTCCTTCCCCCCTCCCAAAACCCAACCCATGGCCTAAAACTCATCCTGGGGCCAAATATCAGTCCAAGTTCCCATTTTCCTTGCTTTTTGGCGCGTTGTCATGCTTTTAGGCTCACTCCAACCCTGACCTAAAACCTAAAATTCTCATTGCCGCCCCCCCCAAAACCCAACCCAACCCATGGCCTAAAACTCATCCTGGGGCCAAATATCAGTCCAAGTTTAGACCACAAATTGGAGTGGACCCCACATGTGAGACTGAAATAGGGGCTGTGAAGCCCACACCCCAAAACCCAGTCGCCCACGCGCTGCACCCACTAGGCATCCCTGCCAGCCGAGCCCACCTACATAGGGTTGTCCCCCCGAGTGTCAGCCATTTATGTAGCCCAACGACTACTTTTTTTCGATCCAACGGCTGGATTTAAATGGGTCGTTGGTTAATCCACTAGGTTAAAATGTGTCGTTAGTGATTTTTCAAAATTTATCGGAATTTAAATATTTTTAGGTTAAAATGTTCATAAAATTAATTTATGATAGTCTACATAATTTTTTTTAAAAGTTAATTTAAAGAATAGCCTAAATTCATTCTTTAATAATCTGGGGCTAAATTTTTAGGCCAAAAATGTTAGAGCAGAAAAGCTATTTCTAGGCTAAAATCTAAATTTTCTGGGATAAATATTTTTAGGTTTTAGGTCAGGGTTGGAGATGGTCTTAGTGCGTTAACCAGCGGGTTTTTTGTTTTTTTTTCATAATGCGTCTACGCGCACAGTAGACCATGATATTTAGCCCAAGCCGGTTTCTTGGCTGGGTTTTGAGTTCTAACACTTAATCCAATTTTAGAACAAGAGTTGGAATGAAATGAGGGGAGAATAAAAAGAAAATTATAGAACTTAACTCCAAAGATTGGACTAATAGTCTAATAGTACCTAGCGTCTAGTATACACTAGAGTTGAAGAGAGGGGGACCTGAAATTCAAATTAGCCAAAAAATTAGAACGTTGGAGGAATACCGTTGCTTTGAACACGCGGGTCCTACAAACAAGAAAAAGTGTAAAGCATTTGAATTATATAAAGATTTGGAGCGGAAAGTCGGACGTCCACTTGTCACTCTGGCTTTGGCAGCAATAATCCGAAGTCTCATCTCAATCTCTCATACTCTCTGCGGCCCTGCCGGGGTCCCTCCCAACTTTTCCACGACACTTTTCATTTCAAATTTCAAATTTCGAAATCGACGAGGACGACGACGGACCTGACGATTTATGCGAATCGTAAATCCGACGTTTGATTCAGCAAACACATAAGGGTTTTGTTTTTTTGACTCAAAGTTTGGATCTTTGGGCCGACATCGTCGAATTCGTACCGGAATTATGGGAGAATCGACGTGTCTGATGCAGCCGTTCTCCTATGCTGCCGGCATCCCCAACGACGCACACGAGGTCAGTTCTTCGGTTTGTGTCTCTATTTTTTGTGATTTTTAAGGTTGAATTTCTATGTGCAGAACACTTTTTACTTGCTGGGTAGTTTATGGATTTCGGTTTTTGAGAATTGGGTGTTAAAAAGTTGGGAACTCTGTGTTGTTGCAGGGGAACCCGATTCATGCTCTTGGGCAGTCAGTGTCGTTCGGTAGGTTCGTGTCGGAGTCATTGGCTTGGGAGAAATGGTCCACATTTTCGCACAACCGGTATGTGGAGGAGGCCGAGAGGTACGCCCGCCCCGGTTCAGTTGCGCAGAAAAAGGCTTTCTTTGAAGCACATTACAAGAAAATCGCTGCTCAAAGAGCAGCCGCCTTGCTTGAACAAGCAAATGCTAATGTTGCTGCTGCCGCTGCATCAGAAAATGCACCCGAACCCAAATCTGAAAGCCGGGATCTAAAGACGAGGATTTCAACCTCTGAAGTGTTCGTCGACGAGCAGAAGGAAGAGAAAGTGGAAGAGGAGGTCTACGAGCCAAATCGAGGAGAAGAATCTTTTGGTAAATATACCAATGACCATAATGCTAACACTGAAATGGAGAAATTTGAAAGCCGTAAGGTGCACCCTGTAGATCATGAAGACCAAGTTTCGGGGGAGAATTCGGTTGAGGTAGAACTTTCGAGCCAATGTGCTGATAAAGACAAGGAGGTAAACGGCATGGAGCTCACCGGCGCACCCCAGATCGAAAGGCCTCTGTTAAAGGTAAAAATCTTGATCTATAACCGATAAATTTCACACTCATTGACCTATGGAGGTTGCTGAAAACTTGTATTGTTGCTTCAGCAGAGTCACAGATCGAATCAAGAAGCTTTGACACCAGCGAAAACGAAAAAAACCAGACTATTTAGTTCCTCCAAATCATCATTAGCATATCATAAAGCACCGAAAGCCCCATCTTCTCCAGCCAAATCCACAGCTCCTAGTTGTTCCCGAAGGGATGACATTATCACTCCATTGCGTAAATATCCGGGTGCAGAACTGGACGACAAGAAGAAATCAACTCCGAAATCACTTCACAAGTCGGTCAAATTTACGCCCATCAGGGAGCTTTCTAGACTGACTTCGACCGTCATGAGGAAGATTGAAAACTCAAGAGTTGGTGCTAGTTCTTCCAAGACATCAAAAGATTGCCTGACTCCTCTGAAGACTCCAACTACGGTGCCTCTCAATTTCTTTGAATATTTTACCAAATTGACCGACGAATGCAAAACTTCGCCAAACTCGCTATCCGCTAAAGAATTTGTCTTTGGATGTGCAGGTATCTAGGAATGAGGTGCACAAACGTTCTACAACCACCCCGTGTTCAGAAAAGAGAAGGTAACTCTGATCGTATGAAAAACAGCAAGCGTTCCTTTTCTTAATCGATATATGATTCATGTCTGATCCTGTTTCTGCTTGTGTATTTCATGAATCACAGGGCCAAAACACCGCTCGATCCCTCAGCCAGTGGAACCAAAACTCCTGTGTCCAAATGGCGTTTACTCCGTACAGAGTATGTGCCTATCTTTTGTCATTTTTCCTGTATAATTCACATGTAGCATCATGAAAGAATATGCAAAAGCAACAAGAATTCTCACATATGGACATAAACATCTGAATTAATGGTTGTGTGGGACTCATGTAGCGCCGCTCGTTTAGGACTTTGAGTTCTTATGATTTTCCCTTCTCCCAATTTGGCCAGTTGTTCAAAGTTTTTGAGTGCCTGCAGAAACAAGGCGAGGTCACCATTTTCATCGGCTTCTATCACCTTAAGAACTGAAGAAAGAGCTGCAAGTAGAAAGAAGGCAAGGGTTTTGTTGTTATACATGTTCCCGAATTCTAATCATATCTAATTTATATGAGATAGAGTTACATATGTGGTGAAAGTTCTAATCGATGTCATGTTCTTGTTCACCGCTTACAGAAGCTCGAAGAAAAGTTCAATGCGAATGAGGAACGAAAGGTGCAGGTGCAAAGAAAACTCAAGGTTGTTCTCTCATTACCTATTGCTGTTCTTTGAAAAAAAACTGTTTTCTGCTGTGCTGTGAGAATAAACGGCTGTGAAATAAAGCTGTAGAGTTGGTAAACTTTTTGTAAAAATGCTTTTGAAAAAAAAAGCAGTATTATAGTGTGATAAACTTTTATGTAAAACAGATATGAAAAAAAACCAGTTTTTCAAAGCTGGGTTTTGCAGCTTCTTGTTTTTGGCTTTTTTTCACCTATGAAAAAAAGCTGAAGTTAAATGTTTGCCAAAGCTTTTTTTTTCAAAATCACCTTAGTACCAAACCAGGCTTTAGTCGTACAAATTATCAAAACTTTAGGGCTAGAGCTGGTTTGTTTACAACTTCGGCTTAATACCTTAATCGCCATGGTTATGCAGGAGAAAGAAGAAACAGAAATTGGAAAGTACCGCCAAACCCTTTGCTTCAAGGCGAGGCCGCTTCCTGATTTCTATAAAGAACGAAAATCACCAAAGAACGAGATACATAAGGTAAATGTTTGTCCTCACCAGTTCAAATGCTGCTCATTGAAAGCCAAAAGGTTGTTTAATGTTTGGTTATTTTCCCCGCTTCCTTCCTGCAGGTTTCAGTGACTCTCCAGTCAAAGAACCCAGGGAAAAAGCCCACTCCAAGCACAGTTGAGAGCTCAACGTCTCTACCTCCTAGTGGAGCTTCAATCAAGAGCATTGGCTCCAAGAATGTCCAAGGAAGGAATGACCGAACCCCAGGAAGGAACAACCGAACCCCAACCTGTTCTCTCATTTCACGATCCTTTAAGACTGCTCGCGAGAATACATCTCCAAATATTCAGCTTGGACAACATAAGCTTGAAAACAAGTTTCTGTTGGAGCAGAAGTGAGACGTATCAGTCCTGAAAGCTTCGAGCAACTTTCAGATAGTCTTGATCACACCGCTAAACAAAATGAGTCTGCCTGAGTCATAGAAATCGCATAGAGATTGTGAGCAAATTCGTTCTTGTATGACGAGTGTAGTTTGCAGCTAGTATTAGTGGACAAAGATTTGTAAGATCTTTCCATTGTTACTTGTAACACGATCTGTTTAAACTCTAGGAAATGTAGAAATTGTGGAAAGCAGCAAACATCTGGAATTTCTGCTCTTCGAATCTCATAAGTTTTTTAGTATCGATTCAAAATTATGATAGCAGAGATTCAAAATTATAACCAAGAAAATATAACTGTTGATTGAGTGATATTTGTGCAGCGTTCTTTCGAGTCTTCGGGAAAGATTGTGCAGAATTTCGATGAAATCAGTCTTATAATCGGTTGTATATAACTTCGAGTGAAGAGAAAAATACATAGATAATTATATACGACGACTATCTCTACCAAATATAAAACTGCTGTATGAAGAAGTCGAAATTAAGAAATAAAATTTTCATCATTATCAGTAACTTGTACATCAAGGATTCAATGAGAAAGCAGAAGGAAAGAAGGAAAGGATGCTGACTTCTTCCACCTTAGAAGGAAAACAAACAATAATTAAACCACTAATCACGTTTGTGGCACTAAGCACCAACCATCATCTTCCTCAATTTGATGATCAACCACATAATCCACGTTAAAGAAACCCATCACTTCATAATCACCATGATGATCAACATCATCAACATAATTTTCCACCGTCCGATCATCATTTCCATCATCATAATATCCAATTGCATAACCATGGATTTCATGTCCGTCATTGCCATCATCATGGTCATTCTCATAATCGTTAGAGAGATGATCCAACATCTCCGTGGCGGACAAACCCAATTGATTATTCAAGCCGGTTTGCCCGTCCACGACCCGCCAAGTGACCAACCGATGATTGGAAAGGACGTCGGACGACTTGAGCTTTTGGTTGCCCTTGGTCTTTTCCTTGGCCTTGGAAGCCGGGTGAATGTGACACCCGGTGCACTTGGACTTGCCGCACTTGCCCGTGAACTTGGAGTGGTTGGTGGGCTTGGTTGGCACCTTGGTGAACAACCCGGCCGTGGGCGGAGACTCGAACTTGTTGATGTGCCGGGTTGCCGGTCTTGGGTTCAACGGTTCCGGTAGGATCCGGTATGTCCGGACCATCCCATGCTGGCGACCCTCCCTCTTCATGGTTGACAAATTGGGGTGTGGGCTAATGAAAAAGATGATGGAGGGGTTGACGTTTTGCTTCTGGTTATATAGTGCAAATGAAAACTTGGGAAGCACGGTGTCGTTTGGTGGGTAGATATTTCGTGTTGGCCAAGCCATTGACAAAATTGACAACTCATTTGCTTTGACCTTGGAATTTAAGGGTGGTTTTAAGCCTAATCAACATTTATTAATTGCATTAAAAAAAATTTCATTAGCACCTCACATAATGTTGAATACACCCCGAAATTAAAATTTAATATTAAATAACTTATAACAGTAATATGCAATGACAATATCAACCTTATGATGTTTTCACATACACATCAATCACATGTAACGTATATATTCCAATATTATCTATCGCTTTCAACTCTCAAAATCACTCTCACCTCCATTATAGAACAAAACTGCTGGTAAAACTGGACACCACTGTTGGTAAGAATATAATCACTGGCTAAATTGCATCGTTGTATTACTACAGAAGATCAATTAAACTTGAGATCGTTTAGTAATTCATACTCATAGAACAAGTAGATGATTCATCGTGAAAAATGCTAGTTTTTGCCAAACTCGTCGTTTTATTTTATGAACACAGGTGATTAAATACGGTGAAGATACATGAACTATGAATGAACGAGAACAAAGGTTCATCCATGACTTGTACAAAAGTTTTGATGAGATGTGAGCCGCAAGGCAAAGGGAGGTACTTTGAACTGCAATATTTAGGATTAGTCTCAATTCCTTTCCCAAGAACTCGCATAGCTCCTACGATTCACGAACTCTACAGGAAGCAACAAGCTCGTGATTGTGCTTTTCTTCAAAGTTTGAGTGGCATGGTTTTTACCAATTAAACTGAAAAACCAAATTAACCACAAATCACGCTTGTGGCACTAACGACTAACCTTAATCTTACTTTGCTAATCCATCACATAATCGCTAGAGAGATGATCATCGCCCGCCATCATCTAGTATATAACTTGGGTTTGGAGTTCATGAAAGCTCTCGAGCCTTCGGCTATCAGTTTACCCCGAAAGAATAACAGTACAGTAAAACTAGCAGTACATAACATATAATTGAATTGCATAATGTTCATACATTGTGGCTGCTTTTGATGCTCCAAATACATGTTTGTTTTTATTTCCCTGTAGACAAACAAAGTAAAATACAAGAGACAATCGAAGGCTGACTAAATCTTACATACCAGATGTAAGCTAATATCATACATGTTGAGAGGCAGGCCAAGCCAAGCTCATAGCTCTAAACGTTTTCTGAAACTGAGTCATCGGAAGACTTGACAAGCGGTTCTGTGCTCTCCTTATTGATGATTTTAGGGGAGATCAGAGCTTTCTTTCCACGATACAGCACGAAATGTTGACCCATGAATAGAAGGTCAAAGAATATAGATATCTGAAAGAGCAAAAACCGTCCACGTATAAGAAAGAGGCATAAATCGTTTAAAGAAAGAGACACAAATCAACTTAATCAAGACGTAGATATCAGTCCATACCAAAGACAGCAAAGTCTTTCCTATATTTCCATAAAAGTTCACCCAAGAATCTGGAAACGTGCACAAGTTAAAAACAAATTAAGCACGAAGGATTGAGGCTATTGAACTGCAAATATCATTGGTTGAGGAAGAGATGATGAACCTTGATCTATAGACTGCATGGCCATTTGTGCATAATTAGCCACCCCTCCAGAAAAGTCAAGTAAAATGTTGCCAATGCTGAATCCATCTGTACTCTTCCGCAAAAAGTTCATGACCGCCTAATTACGAAATGTATTTGAATCAACACAGGCTTACTGTTTCTTCATGATAAAATACTAATAAGATACGGGTTCATTCAGCAGTAACAGTTCCTTTCTTTTCTTCATTTCCTGTACATCTATATACTCTAATTGAAGTGATATCGAATGTATAAAGGCTATTCACAATGACACGGCATGGGCAATCCATTGATAAATGAGTACTGAAACATGAGAATTTTGATAAGGACTATAGAGTATAGAAGTCAATATTAACCTGGGGAATATATTTTATGCATGTCATAAAAACTTGAATTGAGCTGCAACAAAACCAAAGAATTGAAGTTAGAACGAGAACTTTACACAAATACGACTATCACATAATAGAAGAAACCAGTATGAGCAAAATAAACTGAATAAGTTTTGAGGCAACAGAAAGTAAATAGATCTTGACATCTGCACTGCTACAAATCATTCTAATTTGGATGGGGGTGGTCAGGTCTATCCGTTTATGCATAATGAGGACTGAGGAGATGAAACTATTGACGGTCCCCCGAGGAGATGCACATAACAGAATTTCCAATTAAGAAAGAAGCTGACTTTAAAATGCATCCCAAAGCATTGATGAGATATTAAGCGAATGTCATGATTTCAACTGACAACATTGAAATTCGAGGCACAGAAACGTAATGGAAAGAATCTTACTTGAAAATGGAGATCAACCAAAGCCAGGAATGGCTTGGCAAAGCTAAGAAAACACAAACTGCAGCACCTAACCACACGGCAGCAACAATTCCAATGGAAATCTTGGAGACCTTCTGATTTCCGCGCTGCATAAAGCCATCAACGAAAGGTCACATACAAAAGTTGCCATGACAATGATTATATGACTAACATCAGGATTGCGAACCTATAACACAGATTTTAAACGAAAACTAGGGAAAACAAATCAAGACACGTACTTCATAGATTAATATTTGGTACAGGGTAATTGCCGTCAGTAAAACAGCATGAATAGAGAAAGCAACATCATTTGCTGCAACAGGTATCATCTGCAATAATAGGACAAAAAAGATTAGTACTTCCAAGTATACACAAATGACCTCTCAATTCAATCTCTCCCATATGTCCTTCCTTTCAGAGAGGACCGACTAATTTGATAATTTTGAGATTCCAGATGCCGCAAGTCGTGGGTTGAACTTCTACTCTCAGTACTTAGAGTAGGCATGAAATTATTAAGATTTACGTGCTAATACAGCAAAACACACAACCAACGAAGGGGACCGGACAGCTTTCTGAAATGTAAATTTCTTTACGGACTCAGAATCCAGTGTACCATATGCAACCAATCTCCAAGAACCCCAAATAAACCAAGTCTATTGAGTTTCGTCTAAAACTGATACATTACATTCGTTGTGTAATCTACAAACTTGCATCAAGTGTCAAAATTTAAGCTGAGCTAATTAACCCCTTTGCTATTCGACCGAAATACAACCTACCCAATTGTGAAATGTAAATTTCGACACGAAAAATCGAAGCTTTGCGAGTGGATACGAAGAACACAGCAGCTGGGAATATAAAAAACAATCATATGAACAAGTAGCTAGTTGGGGGAGAGCGAAAACAGAACAAACCTGTTTCTCGCCGTACTTTTCGAAGTACTGCTTCTGAACGGCGGAGCTGAAGTAGAGAGTGGCGTTGTAAATGAGGTAAGAGGAGTGCTTGGTCAAATTCAGCACCACGAAATCGAAGTTCAGACCCACCACACTGAAATCCAAACACAAATTTTCAAAACCCACCATCCAAAAATTAACAAAGAAAAAACCCATTTCGAATAAATAATCTTGATTGGAGTCGAATTCCGGAGAAAAACAGAGACGGGAATTAATCACCTTTTCCGGCGGAAATTCAAAACGACTTGCGGATAGAAGCTGACGGACCAACTCACGAACGCCGCCCATCCCATCACTTCGTATATGATTTCCAGAGGAATCGAATTCCACGACGCCATTCCTTCCCTCTCTCCTCCCGATTCCCACTTAGCCGGCGGCGGGAGGATTCCGAGCAGCCTTAGATTTAGTCCGGTCAAAAGCGCGCGGACAGAGCAAGAGTGAGAAGAAAGAAAGGGTTTTTTTTTTTTTTTTTTTTTTTTTTTTGTTGCAATGCAATGCAATCGCTTCGACTTTTCGGATTTCAACTGTAATTCGCCAGTCCGTTCCATGTGGGCCCCGCTCGATGACGTGGCTCGAGCTAGCGACGTACACGTAACTTCATGGAGCTACGATTGGTGTTTTTTTTTTATTCTCCAAAGTTTCTGTAGGAGGGGTGAATTAGGCCATCTTCGCGGGCACGTTCATTGAGCTCTTTCTGCAGTGCCCATGATTTACAGTTTCTGTTTTTAACGTGTATCATGGCTTGGTTGCTCCGTTATATACATGCTAATGGGGCACGTACGTTTCTTATTGCCGTTCACCTTCATATTTTTTACGGTTGAGTTACAGATGCGAGTGTAGCTAAGTTTGAATCTCTATTTACGGTTAGGTTTGGGTTTGCATATTTTCAGTTAAAATATATTTTAAGTACTAACGTTAGAGAGAGTTTTTGTTGTACCACAAATGAAAAATAAGTGTAAGTCTCTTATTTCGTTTGTTGTCCTTATAATACAAAAAATTGTTCTTAATAATAAAAAAAAGTTGTCAAAGTATTTTTTAATAAAAAATTGTTTTGTGAAGGACTTTTTATTAGTCTTTAAAAGAAACGGTGCGTGTAATGTAAGACATGAAAGATCAAAGTCAAAATAGAATAAAGAAAAATATGATGTTCAACAAATAACCTTAACAAAATGCAAAATAAAACATATTGATTTTAAGATAAGAGGCGTTTTAGGTTTCAATTGTAAAAACGCTTAAAATTGTAAAAACGCTTTGACTTTTCAAATTTCAATTGTAATTTGCCAGTCCGTTCCATGTGGGCCCCACTCGATGATGTGCCTCCACCTAGCAACGTACACATAAATTTCCTCGAGCGTGACATCAAGTATCAAGTAAAGATAGGTTTGAGAAAGAACTCAATCTTAAATAATTAGTGGTGCATTGTATATGGAGCTGAGATTGGCTGTAGGAGGAGTGAAATCCCATCATCATCGAGCTCTTTCTGCGGTCCCCATGATTTTTCAGTTTTTTGCTTTTAACTTATAAGGTGTCAAATTTCATCATCATCAACCTCATTTTGGTTATAGATCTGTAGCCAAGTTCGAATTTCTATTTACATCTAAGTTCAAGTTTGCATTCCATTAGTTAAAACTATATTATACGAACTACTGTTAGAGAGACTACGTAACACTTCTTCCACGCACATTATTTTTCACAAAACAAGTACCAGCGCAATTTCGTCAACTCTCATTTCTTTACAAACAAGCAGCTGAAACACAAAAGGTAACCCTTTTTTTGCCCGGAACAATGTACAAACGGGGACCAATATTTACAGTTGATGTGTGCTAATATCATGTACATCTTGACATCAAGCCAGGCGAAGATCTATACGTTTTCATGGACTGCGTGATCGGAAGATTGGAGCAGCGGCTCTGAGCTCTCCTTACTGAGTTTACGAGGGATCATCGCTTTGGCGGAAGGATACAGCAGGAAACGTTGACACATGAAAAGAATGTCAAACGACACAGATATCTGAAAGAGTAACAAACCAACATGTATAAGCAAAAGCAGAAGAAAGTCATGTGTCAATGGCTTGATATGTACTAGAATCATTTAACGAAAGAGGTTCAGAGCGTTGTTTCGATTCATACCATAGATAGCAGCATCTTCCCCATGTTTCCGTAGAAGTTCACCCACGAATCTGGAGAAGTGAATAAGTTTTGAAGGAAGTTAAGCACAAGGGTATTATCGAATTGCAACTATTGTTCGGTTGAGGAAGAGACGATGGTGGACCTTGATCTATAGACTGCACAGCCATTTGGGCATAATTAGTGACTCCTCCAGAAAAATCAAGTGAAAAGTAGCCAATGCTTAATCCATCTGTGCTCTTCCTCATGAAGTTCATGAATGCCTATATTTCGAAACGTTTTGTATTAACACAGGGATGCTGACATGCTGTGTTTCGTGACTTCAAATCGAAACAACATGAACAAAATACTTATCAAAGTGAAGCAAGTACTGACCTGGGGAGTATATTTGGTGACCGTCATGAAAACTTGAATCAAGCTGCAGCGGTATTAAGTTATTATTCGAAGTTAGAAGCGAAATTTGCACATATCGTGCTATGATATCAACCGGAAGTTTCTACTCATCATCAAGGCAGCAAAAGAAAACTGAAGCTTGATATATTCCAACAATCATTGGTTGAATGGGATGAGGTAAGAAAACAAGCCGACTTCAAATCCATCTTAAAGCATTGATGAAAAATGTAAGGAGGATGTTCCTACCTGAAAATGTTAATTAGCCAAAGCCATGAATGGGTTGGCAGAGCTACGAAGAAACAAACTGCGGCGCCTAACCACACGGCGAGGACAATTCCTATGGCAATCTTGGATACCTTCTGGCTTCCGCGCTGCATAAAGACATCAACAGAAGGCCAGACGTAAACATTTCCACGAAAGAATTTATGTACTGATTAACATCAGGATAGAACACAAATGTGAATCAAAATAATTGACTGACTTCATAGATAGCAATTTGGAACAGAGTAATTGATGTCAACAAAACAGCATGGGCAGAGAAAGCAACATCATTTGCTGCCACAGGTATCATCTGCAATTTGCAATCATACACAAAACCCAAATATGTAAGTTCCTTTGGGATTGCTTAGGGAAAAGTCAAAAGCGCTTTACAACTAGAAGTGTTTTTAGTGACATTTATTAAAAGTGCCTCTTAGTTATGGAAGCACTTGACACTTGTAGTGCTTTTCAAGAGAAGCATCTATCCAGTAGAAGCGCTTGGACTTTTCTTTAAAATTTTGTTGTGCTTTCACTCTTATGAGTAGAAGTGCTTTTCCAAATAGGCTAACCTCATTCCTCATGTAACTTGTATCAAAAATTAAGCTGGGTTAATTATGGACTCATTCGGATGTGCTTTTAAAATGACTAAAGCACTTTTAGAGAAAATATTTTTTGGTTCCAAATGCACTTTAAATGCTTTTTCAGAATTTACTTGTATTTTTACCAAGATGGATTCTAAAAATATTTTCACCAAAAACGCTTTCGCACATCTAAACAAGCACTATGACATTTGCTAATCAACAAAATAATGCCTACCCAGATGAAACAATGTAAACTTCGACATGAAAAATGGAAACTGTGATATGGAGGGAAACGCAACAAACCTGTCCTTCGCCGTACTTTTCAAAGTACTGCTTCTGGACGACGGAGCTGAAGTAAAGAGTGGCGTTGTAGATGAGATAGGACGAGTGCTTCGTCACATTCAGCACCACGAAATCGATGCTCAATCCCACAACACTGAATCCAAATCCAAATCAAAATTCAAATTCCAAACCACCCACCAAAACTTAGAAACTCATTTCGAATAAAGACAAAATCTTGACCGGAATCCAATTCCGGAGAAAATCGAGATGGGATTTAATGACCTTTTCCGGCGGAAATTCAAGATGACTTGCGGGTAGAAGCTGAAGGACCAACTCACGAACGCCGTCCATCCCAGCACTTGGTACGCGACTTCCAGCGGAATCGAATTCCACGACGCCATTCCTTCCTCCCCCACTTTCTCTATCTCACCTCCCGATTTACCACTAGGCCGGCGGTCCGAGGATTCCGAGCAGTCTTAAATTTTGTCCGATCAAAAACGAGCGGAGAGAGCGAGAGTGAGAATTTGCAATGGAAGAGCTTAACTCAGTTTATCAACTGTAATTCGCCCGTCCGTCCCAGGTGGGTCCCACGTGATGACGTGGTCCCGCTTTTTTTTTTTTGGGTGATGTGGCCTGTCACTTTAGTTGGGCTTTCAAGAAAGAATTGGCATTTGTGGGCCTGTCAATTCAGTTGGGCTATTGGAGTTTCTATGTCGATTCAGTTGTCTTCAGCAACCCCAAAACAAAACCCTAATTTCAAATCCAAGTAAATTGTAGTAATAATTTCTTAATTTTAAGTTAATTAAAAATTTATTAATTTTGGTTCCTCACTCATTAAAATGTGTAATTATTCATTAACTAAAAATTCATTATCATTGGTTTCTTAAGTTTAATTCAACTGGAGAAATTGTTTCTCAATTTTAATCCAATTGGAGTAATAGTCCTTCAACTTTAACTCAATTGTAGAAATGATTCTTTCAACATAATCTATTTTGACAAAATTCTAATAAAATTAACGAAAATAATCATAACTATACGTTTTGATGAGTTAAGGAATATCAAAAATCCAACAATATATTTTGACAAAATTCTAACAAAATTAATTTACCGTACATTTCGATGAATTGAGAGACCTTCCTTACAATTTCTCTTTCAAAGCCAGTTCTGAAATTGGAAGCTCACTCTCATTTCAATCCATGGCGAATTTGCTTATCAACAGAACCCTGAAATCAATCGGAAACTCCAAACTGATCGGAGCTCTCTCTTCTCGAGCTCGCCACCTCAGCTCCGCCGCCACCGCCGAGCAGCCCCCATCCGACGGCCCATCTTCGCTCTTCACCTTCTCCTCCGACGGAAAAGAAGACAAGAGCAACAGAAATGCCCAAGATGACAGCATATATGTCAAGTCGCCGTCGAGTTCGAGTTCCAAGCGCGAAGCGTCGTCGTCGGTGACGATGCCGATGTCGTTCATGACGGGGTCCATCGTGGGAAAGAGGTTTTACAATCAAGTGACGACGACGAGGCCGGCCGACGACGGGAATGGGTGGACTGTGATGCTCGATTACCGGACGCTCAAAACGCCATCGAAGAGGCCCCTAAAGCTTCCTACTTTAGCTCTGGCTAAGGCCATTGCCGCGGAATGGGAATACCAGGTGAGCTGATTTTGTGCTCTAATTTCAATTTTCCTTAGATCAATAGGGTTTTCGTTTCACTCAAATTTAAAATTTGAGAGCTTAGCTCAATTGGGTTTTTACTGAAAATTGCAACATTTTTACTTTTTGGGGCCTTGTAAGTTCATAGTAACTTCACTTAAATGAGTTTTCCCCCAATCGAATTTTCGTTTGCTCCGTAATTTAGGTGTAAATTTTGTTTTCTAATTTGGATGTTTTACATTTTAGTAGTAGCTCAATCCAAATTCAAAGTTGATAGCAAGGAAAGTAGGTTTGTTTAGGAATTGAGCTTCTGTTCCCCTATACTGCTATCGAAAAGATTTTCTTCGGAATTACATGTTTTTCTCTGCTTGTGTGAAGCTTCTGCTTGTTATTATGCATGCTGAGGTGATTTATCTCATGAAACTTTATTTATTTTAGGAAACAGATGGGATTAGGCCCTTTACAATGCCTCTTATGAAGCATGCTTGTACTGCACTGGAAAGAGTTCCTCTGACACGGCCAAAGGTTATAGATTATTTGATGAAGAAATTTAATGAAGATTTAGTCTTCTGTCGCGCCTATCACTAGTATCGTCCATGGTACGATGTTTGTTTGTGTGTCTTATTGTTTGCTGATTTGATTCAATATGTATTCTGATTCTCTTTAAGCAGCACTACCGTTATCTAGATACAACAACAACAAAGCATTTTCCCACTAAGTGGGGTCGGCTATATGAATCCTAGAACGTCATTGCACTCAGTTCTGTCACGTCTTTGGTTAGATCCAAGTACTCTTAAGTCTTTTCTTAGAATCTCTTCCAAAGTCTTCCTAGGTCTTCAACCGTTATCTAGATAAAGTTTCATTTCTGCATTCTATCAACAAAGAAACCAGTGTAATTTCGTTCATTCATTCTCTTATACGTTAAAATCATGAGGATACCTTTTGTGAAATTGCTTGTGCTACTCCTTGAAAATAATAATTTCATGTTTTAAGATAACAGTATATTTGTTGCTAACACATAGCAGCCCGAATTTCATGTAGACCGACAAGTGGAGAAAATGGATCCTTTGCTTGATTGGGTGAAGTCAGAATTTGGCTTCAAGCCTGCTGTGTACTCCAGTTTTTTGGTGGGAAGCAGGAGGATGGTCTCACAAAGGCTATAGAGACCTTACTGAAACAAACAGATGACTGTGAATTGGCAGCAATTGGTGCCATTGCATCATCAGCACACTCTCTAATAATTGCTATCGGAATTTTTCGTGGGAAGTTACAGATTGAAGAAGCAATCGAGTTGATCAGACTCGAAGAAGATATACAGGTTCATATTCATTTACTTCTCTCTCTCTCTCTCTCTCTCTCTCTCTCTCTCTCTCTCTATTAGATTTGTGCTGACATAATGGATTATGGCTCGTGGGCATAACAAACTCTTGCGAAGTCTTAAAAAACCTCATCTTATTTTGCAGGTAGACAGGTGGGGTTTGGTTGAAGGTGGTCATGATGTAGATGCAGCTGATTTCAGGGTACAGATCTCATCGGCTGCTGTATTCCTAGGTCTGTCAAGGAGTTAATATTCATACATCTTTTCTCCGTTCTCTTACATTTTCATATCTTCATAAGAGTGTTCTTAGGAGGGGGTTTTTAGAATGCTTACGATGTTATAGATATTTTAACTCTTCCCTATGCTGCTCAAATTTTTGTGAATTTTCTCCTATGATTGATGAAATGAGGTTCAAGGAATGCTGTAATAACTTGCTTTGCAATTTAGTGCAATAAAGTTTCTTGCTCTCTTGTACAATACGGAGTGAAAGAGCTAGTTTCTTCTCTTGTACAAACCCCTTCAAATTCGTTTCATTGATTTCATGGAAGTAGAATACTTTGAAAATACAATAGAGTACTGTTTTTTTTAATGCCTTGAAATTATGGGAAAGAAATACAAATCAATGCTAGAATACGGATTCATGTTAGAATCGAAAGGCCTGAATGCAGAACTGATGGTCTCATATGATATGACATCAAGGATCTTCTCTACAGCAAAGCACACATAGTGGAGGCTGTTTGCTGATATCGCAGTCACAACAGGCTGTGTCGCAGTCATTGTTGCATCCTGCACAAAATCATGCTAATCACTTTACTTCTGCCCCAAGTTAGGTCAAGTGAAACAGAAGCGTAAATCGCAGAGACAACGGAGTTTGATCAGATCACCTGTTATGGTAACGTATTCGTATGGCTCGAGGTCTACAGGGTTTCCGGGAAAAGAAAGGCGAGTGCTTGCTTGAACAAGGTTGGTCCTCACTCCCATAAAGATCATATAAACCAAACACCCAGCTACAGCTACCATCATCACCAACTTCATCGTTCTGATTTCGACACAAGATTGATAGATTAGCTTCTCGGGTGAGTTTTTCTGTCGAGCAACTGTATGTCTCTCTCTCTCTCTCTCTCTCTCTCTCTCTCTCTCTCTTTCTCTCTCTCTCTCTCTCTCTCTCTCTCTCTCTCTCTATATATATATAGGCTGTTTAGCTGTTGAAGTTTAGGAGAGAAGACAACCTAACCCAATTTTGAGAAGAGTCACAAGTATGAAAATCTCTAGTATACAATGTCGAAAAGTATATTTGCATGAATCATCCTATACATGTGTGAATAAAAGGATTTAATCTTTGCTCGATATGTATTGTTTTATGCCTTTTTAAGGAATCACAACTGTAATGTGACCTAGCAATATTTGCCTTTCACATCGACAAATTAAAATGTCATAGCCTCAAAAAGGAGAGAGAGGCTATGACATTTTACTTTGTTAATTTGTCGGTGTGAAGGTCACCTCTGCCACCTAGTTTATGGTATATCAATTTCATCGTTCACCGATGTTCTATACATGGATAAGTAATATTATGTAGCTAGGATTCAGATTTTCGAATCAACGAAAAGCTTCTAGTTCAACATAGAAGCCAAGCAATTTACTGTTGATACGAAATTCGGTTGAACCGTAAAAAACATGGGTGTTAGATGGACGTGACGCACGCAAAACAAGGCGAACCATGGCACACAAAACAAGGCGGGCTTTGCCTATAGAAAACGGATCGGGCTTCTGGCATGCAATACTAGGAGAGCTCCGCGCACGGAAAACAAGGTTGGCTCTGTGCCACCAAAACAACGCGGGTTCCATGGACGCTAAACGATGCGGACACCTCACATGCAGAACGAGGCAAACTCAAGCTCACAAGACAAGGCGGGCTCTGCACACCCAAAATGAGGCGAACTCCTGGGTGCTCAGAAAACGAGTCAGGCTTCACACATGGAAAATGAGGAGGGATACGTCGCGCAAACCGAGGCTAGCTAAATGAAGAATTTGAATTATTTTTGTACATTTTTCTTTTATTTCTCTTACTATTACAACAAACTATCATATTCATGCTCTACAAAAGTATACTTTTTCATGCAAAATTTATTATAATTCGTATTTAAACACTTGTAATCAACGATTTAAAATCTAAATTTAAAGATATTTGAACCTTTTTTTTTGTTAGTTTTTCTTTATCTAAATCTAAACTACATATTAATATAACTCTCTTTTGTCAACCAACAGAGGGTAAGAGACTATTTAACAAAACAAAATTTTGCTAGTTTTTGTGTATGCCTCACCTACATGTAATTTTAACAACTCTATATTGTTCACTTTTTTTTTACTTATTGGCTTAAATATTCTACTACATATACATTTGTTTCTTGATAAATTGTAAATCTGCTTCCAAATGCATTATAAAGATTTCCTTAATGCTCACGAAAAATATTTTGAGAAAATAAAAAATTTGCATTTTTTTACAAAAAAAGATGGATTAATAATCACGATTTTCAATCGGTTTTGCAAATTCGTATATAAATCACCATTCAATCTATTTATTTTCACCTTCGCCTCACTGTGAAGTTTTGAAAATTAAGGTGAGACCTTCCGTTGAGATTCTTGAGTGTCGAACCCCATTTGAGAATGTTCTGGGCCTCACTACTATGTCTTTCACCTATTTTTTTAGTTTCCGGCTCAAATATTCTACTAAATATACATTTAGTACTAAAAAAAATGTAAAACTGCTTCTAAATTCCTTAAAAAATATAACATAATGCTCATGAAAAATATTCTGCGAAAATAAAAAATTTGTATTTTAGTCAAAAAACACTGGTGTTAGGCGGGCTCGACACATGCAAAACTAGACGGACTCAGCCCACGTAGAACGAGACGAACCATGTCACGCAAGACAAGGCGAGCTTCTTCGCTCACAGAAAACGAGACGAGCTTCTGTCATGCAAAACGAGTTGAGCTTTAAATCGATGAACAATTGAATAAAATAACTTCGGATCTAATATTACAGATGTAATAACAAATTTTTATTAGTTTCAGGACTGATTTTTCCGAAAAAAATAATTTAGAAACCTAATTTTTATTCAGGTAATAATTTGAAAACTAAATATGCAATTTACCTTTGTACTTATTTATAAACAAAAGCAACGTAGAACAACGTGCTTTCCTCCCAATTTTATAAAAGGGATAAAAGATACAAATAGTTCACAAATTATTTGCTCAAACCACAGAACTGATGAATCCTAAAAAAATTCCCAGAATAACTGGTTAAACAAAACACACCATTTGCTTTCAGAAACTTAGGGCTTCAGCTGGAGCTGCTTGATATGTTGGATCTGCTTTCCGGGGTTCAAACCCTTCGGGCAGGCACGAGCACAGTTCAATATGGTATGGCACCGGTAGAGCTTGAACTCGTCATTTATGGCATCCAGTCGTTCCTTCGTGTATTCGTCACGGCTGTCACTTATCCACCTGCATAACACCACAAAAATGACTCAAGATGTAGCGTTCACCTCTAAGGATATACAACGAAAATGTACAACCTCAGGAACTGCATATGCAGAGAAGAATGAGTACAATTAAGAATGTTTTGAGATCCTAATCCGAAAAACATGGATTATTGTATCGTACCACTAATCTTTTACTTTTCGAAAGCAAATTTTTTCGTCAAGTTAATGCCTTTCGAAGATGGCACCCAGCACCCTTATCAACACCTTCGAAACCAATCTCATTAGTACCACTACCACCTAGGCCATGAGCTCCAGCACACAAACTGCAGCTCTATGTTAGTTTCTGTCAAGTTTACAAGTAACTAGCTCCTAAAACTCTTCCAGAAAGCATAAGTTAAGGACAAACAACTATTATTCTCGGTCATTCAGCGTTCAACCAAAAGACAGATAACCGAGATGGCTGAGAATCGAGGGTCATAATCAGCCCTCTAGTTTCTGAGAGACATCCTAATCCGAAAAACATGGATTATTGTATCAAACTGCTACTCTTTTACTTCTTTAGAAAACAATTTTTTCGTCAAGTTAATGCCTTTTGAAGATGGCACCCAGCACCCGTATCATCACCTTCGAAACCAATCTCATTAGTACCACTACAGCCTAGGCCCTGAGCTCCGGCACACAAACTGCAGCTCTCTGCTACTTTCCATCAAGTTTACAAGTAACTAGCTCCTAAAAACTCTTCCAGAAAGCATGAGTTAAGAACAAACAACTACTATTCTCGGTCATTTAGGATTCATAAGGCCGACCCCACTTTGAGGGATAAGGCTTTGTTGTTGTCGTTGTATCCAGCGTTCAACACAAAATACAGATAACCCTAATCACAACTAAACTTGCCAATCAAAACGATACACACAACAATCACACAATTTTTGTACCCAAACAGCAAAATGTACCATCAATGTTCAACCCAACACATAAACATTAACCTAATGTACCAATTCATCCCACATTAAGCATGGATTAGTTGCATAAATCAAAGAGATTATCAAGTTAATCTATCAAACAATAATCCCTAACAAGTTCTGAAATTCAGATGAACAATCGAGAGAAATGAATGTACCGATTGGCGTGGAGCAAGGCGGCTGGGCCCAAATAGGACTCAGGGTTCCACCAGTAGCTAGGGCAGGATGTGCTACAGCAGGCGCAGAGAATGCACTCGTACATCCCATCCAGCTTCGCCCTATCCTTCTTGCTCTGCCTTATCTCCTTCCCATCCAACTCCGCCGCCGGAGTCTTCCGCTTCAGCCACGGCTCGATGCTCTTGTACTGGTTGTAGAAATTCGTCATGTCCACCACCAGGTCCTTGATCACAAACATGTGCGGCAGCGGCGTGATCATCGTGGCGCCTGCCTCCGACGGCGCAATCTTCGTCAGGCAGGCCAGGCCGTTGCAGCCGTCGATGTTCATGGCGCAGGAGCCGCAGATCCCTTCCCGGCAAGATCGGCGGAAGGTGAGGGTGGGGTCCATCTCGTTCTTTATCTTGATGAGGGCGTCCAGCACCATGGGCCCGCAATCCTTGAGGTCGATCTCGTACTCCTTGAGCTCCGGCTTCTTCGGGTTGTCCGGGTTCCACCGGTAGATTGAGAAGGTCTTGACGTCCGTTTTGTCCCGGGCCTTGAGGTCCACTTGCTGGGCCTGAGCCTCCGACGCCATGGTCCGAACGCACACATAACGAAGCGACGCCGCCGTCGATCTAGACGACGCCGAAGCTATGGCCCTCCGTATCAACCCCGTTGCCATTGTTGCGTTTCTGAGCTCAGAGAAAGAGTTTGGGAGAGAGAGGGACGGTGGGAGACGATAATGGAGACGACAGGCGTATTTAGGAAAAGACGGAAATGCCAAAATGGGTTATAAAGGAGATGTGTCGATTTGACAAGCGCTTATCTGTAAATTGCATATGAAACCAGAGGAATAGCGTACAGAGGAACAGCGTACCTCCAAATGAGATGTTAAAATTGTTACGTACGCATATAACAGTAAAAAATAGCAGTAAACTCTCTTCAACCAAGCCTTCAATTTTTTATATGGTGCTGAGTAGGGGTGGGCAAACGGGTACAGGAACCGCGGGTCGGGGCGGGTAATAGAGGTTCGGGACGGGTACGGGCCGGGTCCTAATTTTGTAAAACAGAAAAGGGCGGGGCGGGCCGGGCCGTAGACATTTTCAGTTCGGGCCGGTTCCAAACATATTAAAAAACGGGTACCCGGACCGGCCCGTTTGTAATTAGAATGTACGGACGAGATTGAAGATCATATCTCTATCCAATCTTAACCGTTCGTTTTAGGTTTCCTTGTCCTATCGAATTCGACTCTGTCACTCTCTAATCTCTCACTCGAGTCTCAGTCTCTCTCGCCGTCTGTGAATCGTTCCTTCCCCTCCACCACCCCGACATCACGACGGTCCTGGCGACCACCACGACAGCCTAACAACTTCGACGGCATCCCAAACTTACAGAACCCAGTCACCCCACCACCCATCTTCTCGATTTGTCACTTATCTCTCAGTCTCACAGGTAAAAACCAACCTTTGTGTATATAACTGATCTGCATTTCGAGTTCTCTGCTTTATTTCGGGTGTTAAATTCCTAAATATTATGTGGGTCGAGTTTGATTTAGTTGTTTTTCTGCATTTCGAGTTCTCTGATTTTGAATCACCTGTTGTGTTTTTAGGTCAATTTTATGTGATTAGTGCCAGCATTTTTTAAGGATCTGAATCTGGTACTCAGTCTCTGTCTCACAGGTAAAAACTAAAAACCAATTGAATCTTGCCCTTTGGGTGTGAGATAGGCTGCGTGAGTCTATCTGTGTAATGTGATGTTTTATAGCTTATGTTATTGTTTCTATTTTCTTCTCATACTTTTCTGCTCTTGGTTTTGTGATTTGTTAAAAAAAACATAGAAAGATATTTGGCCCCAGCAGGTTTTGTAATTGTATGACTTTTGACTCTGTTTGGCTGCTCAGAAAATATGTCTGTCTAACTTTGAATGCTGAGAAAATGTTGGTAATCAAGTGTTAAAAACGTACAGTAAATGATGATTAGCTCATCACTTGACTATGTAAATATACGGATGAAAGTATTCACCCTTTTTTTTCTTCACTGTCCCGTGGATTTGGTTGTTGTTATCTGGTATTGTGTTGTGTGTGTGTGTGTGTGTGTTCCTGTGTGTGTGTTCTCTGTCTGTGTGTGCGTGCGTGTGTGTGTTCTGTGTTCTGCTTCTGTGTGTGTGTGTGTGTGTGTATGTGTGTATGTTCTGTGTGTGTGTGTGTGTTTTGTGTGTGTGTATGTTCTGTGTGTGTACAATAAATAGTTTAGTGACAATAGCTCACTCATCATGCATTTATCCGTTCTTGTTAACTCATCCCTTGTATACTTGGTCTTACTTTGTTTAAATTGGCTACTGACACAGGATTGTAAAAAGAATGCATATATGGAGGCAGAGTTGCACTGTTCAAATGCCATACAAATCATGGAAAGGAAGCTGAGAACAGCATGCCATGCTAGTGATGCTAATATTGATAATGTTGGGAAGGTAAACAACAGTGGGTTGCTTCTGTGGTCTTTAACATTTTCATTAATGTTTTTTTAATATTTGAATTCTCTTTTTCTAGGTTCTTGATGGTCTTCTATCTGACTATGAAGCAGCAAGTCATGGTCCAGCAAAATGGCAGAAACTGACCATGTTCTTACAGAAAAGGTTTGCCAATTGTCTTTATTTCCTTCTTTTTAATTAATGTATGAGTGCATATTAACGGATTGGACAAAATCCAAATTCACAGTTTTGAAGGGCCAAGACTGAGCTAACTATTCTGGGATTAGTTGGTTGATTTCTCAATTCCTTAAACGAGAAGGTAATTTCAAATTCATGTCCTCAAGTTCCTTGTTATACTTATATGTGCAGTTTTTATATATGTGCAGTTTTGATTTATACATGTGCAGTTTTGATTTATATATTTACAGATTCAATGAGGATAATATGAGGATAATATGATTGTGCAGTTTGGTTTTATATAAACTTTAAATGAGGATAATATGAGGATAATATTTACAGATTCAATGAGGATAATGTGCAGTTTGGTTTTATATAAACTTTAAATTTCAATGAGGATAATATGATGTTTATATTCTATTTTTGCTTACAGATTCAATGAGGAATTGAGGATTGTTGTTGGAATTTGGGCGTTGGATGATGTGGTTTTAATTTGAAATTTATTGCGGATGTCATGTTTATGTTGTTTTGGATTATTTGATTTTTGGAATTTGGATGTCTTGGATTTTCGGATATTGTGTATGTGGATTTCATTTTTAGATGTTGGAGGACGATGTAATATTGTTATTTTGGATGTATTGTTAAAATTTAATTTATGAACTTGGATATTAGACTTTGTATTTAGATTAGATGTGAATAATGGTGAATTTGTGCAAAATCTGCATAAATGCAGTGTCATTGTGATTGTGCAGTTGCAAATTGCAAACTGTGCAGTTTTCAAACTATGCAGTGCAGTTAAAAAAAAAAAAAAAAAGGGTACCCGTGGACCCGGCCCGAACCGGCCCGTTTTAACCGGGCCGGGTAATGTCCGGTTCCTATACAAGAAAATCCAATCCCCGTCCCGGCCCGTTTCGGGTAATGTCAGGTTCCTACAAACTTAGGTTCGGCCCGGCCCGGCCCGTGCCCAGCCCTAGTGCTGAGCCATTTGAAGACAAAGTCTTTTACTGTCAAATTTGATTGGTTGCCTTAATCATTACATTCCACAAAAAGATAAAAAATTTATTAAATGATATTATTATTTAACATATCTGATGAAGCAAAATATTGTATAATATGTCAAACTGACACGTAAGCTATCAACTAGCATTTTGATGTTTAAAATTGACATCTCCTGTTGTGATTTGCTGCGCCACCCGGGGTTTCAGTGGTGACGTGTCCGATTAAGAGCCGTTTGTTTTTGGGTGCTAGCGTGGTTCGATTGTATAACAGTCGTTTGATTTTAAGCGCGGGTACGCCACGCAACCACCGATGGATGATTGCCACGTGGAAAAAGTGATTGAACCACGCCTCGTGGCTGGTTGTGGGCCTTGTGGCCCAAGCTCTTGTTCATCTGCCTTCTCTGAGGCCCAACTTTGATGCTTCAAACGCAAATAGATTTTTTCTGATCTAATTACAATATACACCTTGAAGTTTGGAATAATTTTCAAAAAGGAACATAATCTTTCAGGTTTTTCACCTAACTACCAAAAGTATCAAGCTATTAACAATTTAAACCACTCATTTTTCTAACTTTTTTTCGCCCATTGGACACGGTATAGACCAAAAAAAATATCTGATTTCATTGAAATGCAAGAACGATTTGAATTTTAAAATTTTAGTACTTCAAGTAGCGAAGTGAAAAAATAGAAATATTGTGTTAATTTTTGAAATTGACTCCGAATCTCACGGGTGTATTTTGTAATTAGTTTTTTTTTTTTTTTTTTTCATGAAGTCACCCAATCTGAAAATTAGCGTGGGAGGTGGATGAAAATGTTAAAAGGCTAAAAATAGTGGGAGGGAATATTAATTTTAGAATAGATAACTATCAGTCACGTGATGTGAGAGATAAAAGAGCAGCATATATACCTGAACATAGCCGAGAATCTCCCAACGTTGTTAGGGAAGATTATGTTAGTATGAGGGGGGCGTGTTATTTGACTTTATTGTTAAGAATTTGCAACAAATGGACAGAACAACTACATGCTAACCACTAACTACTCACGTCACAATTTATGCCATCCATTTGCATTGGTTCAAGCTTTAGCTACGATCTCCTTTTCTTCCTCCCTTATCACATACAACTCACGCCTCCTCTCTCTCGTCATTCTTCTTCTCTTCCAGTCTCGTCTTCCTCCGAATCTCCACGTTTGCACGCCGCTCCTCCTGCGAATGGCCTCGGTGAGTAACCTATGCATCTGCATTTCATTTCTGAGTTTATATGTTTTGGCCTCAATTCCGTCTGTCTCAACGCAACACATATTGCTGAGAAGGACAAACACATGAATGTATACAACCGGTGACACTTAATAATTTTTCATGTGTGTGTGTTTTGTGCAGCCGGAAATGGGACGGCCCTTGCCTAAATTTGGAGACTGGGATGTGAACAACCCAGCATCAGCTGAAGGGTTTACTATGATATTTACCAGAGCTAGAGATCAGAAGATGACCAATGGGCCGCCTGACAATGGGACTCCGGCTCCCTCTTCAACCAAACCAATAAACAATCAATATCCCCAAGAGGTAATTAACTTAACAACATTATTCAATCTCAATATGTTGAACTATACTCTAGTTTACGAGGGGCCAAGGGCGGGAAACTGCTCTAACCAACTTGTCTAATCTACGTCTGCCACGAAATTGGTTACTTTAATTTTATTTCGTATTCGTTCTTCTCTCGGGGGTTTTGTATCAATGGTTGCTTCTTATTTGAATGCAGAAAAAATGGTTTTGCTGTTTGTGAAGATCTCCACGCTTTGGTGTTTCTGAGAATCAGTAATGTTATTATTTGAGTATTGTAATTGAATTATCTCTAGCTTTTGATGATTAATCCTTGTTCGAAGTTTAAACACTTAATTTTCCATGTCCCCCATACTTTTGTGTAGATTAATACATATTTAAATTGTAGGAAGAAAGGTGGCAAAGTAATTTGAATGAGAAGTATGTTTCTTTTTTATACTTTAATTTCCTCTATTTGATCATAAAATGAGAGGACGAGGCTTGGTCCAAAGGAAAGGTTATTCCTTTGTGACCGAAAAATCACGGATTTGAGTCAATAGAAATTGACTCTTTGTCAAGCAAGGTAATTACTGCATACAATAGACATTCCTCTAATCTTTACAAAACGAGAAAAGTCTTGTTGGCTTGTGGTCGCCCTAATTTATGTCACAAATTAAACAAAAGCTAGTGATCAAAGAAAACAGATGATATACGTACGAATTTAACGAAAATTAACATAGTTTTAATATTAAACAAAACCCTAGAAATAAAAACCCTAATTAATCAACATCCAAGACTACAAATTAACAACCCTAAACTTAATCAATCAAACTAGAACATAACAGAAGCAACAGCATATGACATAACAAACGGAACAAGAACATGCTTGAAGACTCCAACTGAGGAAACTGCAGCATCGGAAGATCTTTTGGCGTCGCCACCAGACGGAAAGTCCTCCTCCTCCGCCGCCATCACCTTAACTATCATGCGCTGTCCCCGCTCGCAGTGTCCAGCGGCTCCACTGATGAAGTAGAAGGAGCCCGAGTGGTCCAACGTGTAAACGGTGTTTCCAGTGTTGGAGAAGAAGTTGGGGCGAGTCGAGTTGCACTTCTTGTACTCCGCCTCCGTCACCTCCATCACCGAATCCTTCTTGTAGTGAAAGCCTGCAAAACCAACAAAAAAAAAAAATTCGTGACAAGGAAATATTCTCAATTACTCTAATATATTAGGAGGAAGATTCATGTTTTCTTGTGTACTTAAAAGTTAATTATTAAAACCTACAAAACCAAAACAATGTAACAACAAAGTAAAAACGATATTCTAAGCTACTCTAATATACTAGAAGTAAGTTTCAACTTGCGTTTCATTGTGTGCATAAAGCCCACAGAACAAAACAAAAGCGATATTCTAAACTACTCTGATGTGGTGGGAGTGAATCTTTTTGCACGCAATGACGTTTGTACTTACGGATGGTGTCGCCGACTTGGAAACGGTTTTCGGAGGCCCAGTCGTTGTAGATTTTGGTGTCGTTGGCAGGAGGGACAACCCAGTCTTTGTTTCCACCAACCTGGAACTCGAAGGCGGAGGCCGAGAAATGACCAAACCAGAAGAAAACCATCATCAGATAAAACAGATAAACCATGTTGCAGTTGAAGTTAGCCATTTGGGAAGTGCTTTTTTCAGAAGCTCTTTTAGCTCTCGAGGAGAAAAATTGTTTATGCGAGCAAAAACTGGCTGCAACGTGTGAGATGGTGTGAGGTGGGAAGGGTGGTTAATATAGAAGTGGGGTAGAGTTAGTTACTGCACTAGCACTTAGTGGGAGGTTTACGTGGGTGGGATGAAAGCCGGGCACTTGGTTTGACTCGGTCAAATTTTTAAGAGAATTTTAACGAAAAGTTTTCGGTTCTATTAATTTTAACGAAAAATTATATTTTTACATTAAAATGTTAATCTTGGTACTATTTATTTTACCCTTTATTTTGTCATTTTCGTTAAAACTCAAAGTTTTCAAACTCTTTTTCATTAATTTTCCTAATTTGTAATGCAATTAGCACGTTCAGAATGATGGTGGTGGAATATAGGAGATATGGAGGAGGATGAATTCGAACATGAAGTTTTGGTTGCTCGTCTGGAAATACTTTTAAAATGACTGAAGTGTTTTTAGTGAAAAATTTTTTGGAACCAAACCTTAGTAAAAGCGCAAGTGAATCCTGAAAACGCACCACTTATGTGTTTTTCCAAAAAGCACTTCAACTGTTTTTGGAACCCAAAAACATTTTTCTCTAAAAGCAGTTTCAGTCATTTTAAAAACACTTCCAAATGACAGTACGTTGAAAACTACATTTGTATATGTATACGTACACTCGAAAATACTTTCCTATCGGTATATGAACAATGAACAAGAAGGTAAATCTTTGCGGAATGAACAAGGAGATCTCTAAAAACATAACTACTTATAACACAATATTCACTATGTGATTGTCACGTCTCTTACAACTAGCCGTGACTCTGGATCAGTCCCATGATTGCTTGCATTGCTAAAACTAAAGGATTTCTGGCTGAAGAGCTGGGCAAAGGCGCTCTTTGACCTCGGAACTGTTCTAGGTCCACTGCTCGATTTGCTGCTACCGTTACTATTCTGTGCAAGATCATCGGAGATGGCGTCGACAAGATTCTCGAATCGGCGCCTGAAAGTTGGAAACCTCGAGATAGATTTAGTGATGCCTTGGAGTCTGCATGACAGGATAAGTTGGACAAATCATAAAAGTGAAATGGGAAAAAATCAGATCCTGTTATACAAGAAAAAATGCATCAGTACCTTCGAGCCAATGCGTCAAGTTCAGCCTGTTTACGCTCTGATTCCGGTGGTGTGCCAATGTTCGATTGTTTCAACCTCAAAGGATCCCCAGTCAGCAGAACTAATTTGCAAAGGTAAGCCTCTTCTGCTTCGGAAAGGTTTTCTGCTTTTATCTGGTCCTTGATGATCGACAGCGGATTGAAAAACCAATCAAAAAACTTTTCTTTTGGTCTGTTTGTGCTAGTTATCTCGGTACCATTGTCACCTGCATCAATCACGCATAAAAATTAATAGTAAGTTAGTAAGTATATCAAATAAAGTGTTTATTTGGTCTGTTAAGTTAACTGGCGAGGGAAAAAAGAATTCGACTTACTTAACAATATTCCTGGTGAATTGGCTTTTGCGGATCGCAGTAGTGTCTGAAGAAGGCAATATGCTGGTAAGCCAATGCTAATGACTCTGCTGCCTTGACTGGACTTGGCGTCTTCAAGGTCTTGAAGCGTAATAGTTCCGTCAGCAACCAATATTTGACCATGGTGTTTACACTCCTTAAATAAGGTATCAATGAACTACACAGGCCAAGAAAGTTGTTCAATGAGCACCGAAACCATGAACTAAATAGGATGTTCTTTCAGAACTCAAAACTGTATACTTTTGCCCACGCATCATCAAACGCATCCAGATAATACACACAGAGTACCTCAAGGGGCTTCAATTCAATGATAGGACCAGTGAATGAAGCTGAGCGGGTGGGAGCATTTTTAAAAGAGCCGGGCCTTGAGACAGAGAGTGAGAGAGAGTTGGTCCGGAGCAATTCAGCCTTCTTTCGGTACTTTGGCCTGTCATTACAAGAAATCTATTACATAATGTCAAAGTACAAGACACCCACATATCAGAACTTTAGAGTATAGAGTGCTGACTAGAACCTTGGAAAGCAGGATCCTTCCGGCATGTCAAGGATGTCATTGCTGTGTTCATCATATATGGCCAGCGATGCAACGATATAGCAAAGCCCTGACCAAATTGAGGATTCCTGTAACATAAAGGTTATAAAATATCTTAATACTTGCAATCTACGTGAGGAGGACTGAAGGACATAAGAAAAATCTCCACTTCTGAATTGGTGTCAAGATCCTGCTATCTGATATGCATGGTTATTGTGTTTCCAAGTGGGGAAATGTTGATATATTTTCTCCAGTTTCAAACGTGTTTGACTCCAGCTATACTTATGAACAACATAATCAATCAATCTAAACATATTTCATGTTCTAACCACAAAAAAAAAAATATCTGAATATACGCAACTTACATCAACCAAGTATGTCAGAGAAAAAAATGAGCAATGAATAACCTGATAAACGATCACTCCAGCGTAAGCACCAAGAAAGATACTAGCCACCATAGATCCCAACACTGCCCCAACAACAGCCAACGGCCAGAGTAGGATGGCAAGACCCGCAAATGGAACACATATTGTTTCCAAGAAAGGGCCTTCACGACCTATAAGGTCATGAAACAAACGGTGCCACCCCTTGAAGAGCATGTACGGGCATTTGCATAGGGCAATAAATGAGATCACTGGCATATCAACCATGAAACCAAGGACTGCTAATATAACAGCCCCAGGAAAATATAGCAGCCTGCAAGAAGGTTGAAAAACTTCCTGGTCAGACGAAAAGAAGGATCATGATGAATAGGTCTAACAAAAAGACAAAACGGCTGCACCACAAGAGCAAAAATCAATGAAACTGAACTGTTAAGGACACTTATCACGTATTCTTTCTTCATCGCTAACTTGACTGATTGATATTCTAATAGAAACATAAATAAGTAAGCAGTAGTTTTTGGGCAGAACAAGACAACATACCTAATCTCATAATATTTTGTGACCGGAGGACCTCCGTGTTGCAGGTCATCCATAATTGAGAAGTAAGTGTAGTAACATACATCCCTGGTATCCCTCACAATAGTGAAGCACCCTTTGACAGTGCTCCAAGTTCCATCCTGAAAAATGTTGTGAAAGATGAATCTCTGCTACAGAGGCAACAAGAACAGAACGATCGGCAAGGAACAAGAACAAAATAATTATGAGACAACATGAAAATTGGAGACATACATAAAAGCAGTGGTACAATTGATCGGTCTTCCCTTCTCCAACAGCTTGAAAAGTTTCCATTATCGGAGAAAAAAAGCCAAATGCTGCTCCACCCACAATACTACCAACAATCCCGACCACTGGCCACAAGATCAAGACGCTAGGTAGTACACATAAGCAGATGACAATCTTCAGTACTGGCCCTAATCTCTTAGATCTGAAAAAAAATAGATATATAAAAAGAAGAATCGCGAGGAAGTTATTCTTATTGTTTTATTGCTTTAAACACAACATGAGAATGAGATTCAAGAGAGAGAGATAACTATGAAACATAGAAATTAGAAGATAGAGGCCAAGGGACGCACCTCAAAACGCAATAATAGGTCCAGACAAAGTGTATTGGCCAAAGACCGAGTATGATACCGGTGTTTCCTACTGTCATGATGAGGCATATCAACGGGCATAAAACGATACCTGAAACAATATTTGGATATTAGGTTTAAAATGCCTTCCTTATATCACTCTTTCAAGCAAATGTCTCTTAACTAATCAATCAACTCCTAATATCAACATTAACAAACCATTTCAAGATTGAAGCCGATTCAAATTTCTCAAAGCAACATTCGGAATGTATCCACAAGGCCTAGAGTTCTTATTACATGCAATGGATTCAAAACAGCCAAACAACTGCCAAGCCCGGAACCAGCAGAAAACATCGATTCGACTAAATGGGAAATGAAAATCAAGAACCCAAGTTGTAAACTTTCAGGAAAATAACAACATAAAAGTTCCAAAAAGTTATCAATTTTCCATTAAAACTCAGAAATTAATCCATAAAACAACCACACAATCAGTTTTTGAGTTACCTTTAATGCTGCCAAGAATCAGAAGGCCAATGAAGTAAGGAAGAAAGCAGATGAAGTTCCACAGAGTAGCCAAAACACCCCTTGGAGGTTCCATCTTCCTCCTTACTCCTCAGTCCTCCTCACAAAACCAGATCTTCACACATCAACAAAAACCCATCTCACACTCCCATTCAAACCTGCAGGCGGGAAAAAGAAAAAAAAAAAACCAGTTTTACTGACAGAAACAGTTAAAAAACACCAATAAACCACACACCCAGTTCACCAAAAGTGAAAAGTTGAAAACCCATATCAGAAACTTACTCAGACTCTCTGATTTACCCTTCTTCTGGCTTCAAGTTTTGATTTTTGAACGTTGGAGTTCAAAAATATGAACTTTAAATAACAAACAATCACATGGGGTCTGTAATTTGTGAAACGATATGAAGGCGGCTGAGAAACGTTTCGAAGTGGCGGGAGGATTGTGAATGGTGTCCAGGAATCAGGATGAGGTGCTGAAGGAGAAGGATGCTTTAGCCATATTTTACCTCCGAGATTTTTGTTCACTTGAAACCAAAGCAAGTTGAGGTTCCCTTCGTATCGTATTGGATATTTGGGACGAAAATAACTCATTACACCAAAGAAAAATGAACACAAGTTTCCAAAAAATTAGAAAATTGAACACAACACACTAAGGGCTGGTTTGGTATTGCTGTGCTTTGAAAAAAAACTGCTGTGAGAATAAGCGGCTGTGCTGTGAGAATAAGCGGCTGTGAAATAAATCAGCAGAGTGTTTGGTAAACTTTTTTGTAAAAGTGCTTTTGGAAAAAAAAGCAGTCTGATAGTGGATCTTTTCATTAAAGGAGCACTGTAGTTCTATGTGCTTTGAAAAAAAGCCAGTTTTCCAAAGCTACAAATTGCAGCTTCAGCTTTTTCCTTTGATTTCAGCTTATTTTCACAGCAGCTTCCAAAATAAGCCCTTTTTTTTAAGTTTACCAAACACCAAAAACACTCCCAGCTTTTTTTCATATGAGCTTTTTTTTAAATCACCTCAACCCCAAACTGGGGCTAACTCGGACAACTCAGTTGGATATCACCTTAAGTAATTGACAAATTAGCACTATTTTATCAAATTGCTTTTTTTTTTCTTTTTCTATCTTTATTTAATACAAACGGATACTTAAAAAAATAGAGAATCAAATTCAAAACCGTGTAAAATAAAACTTTTTAACCGAGCTACAAGTCTCGTGTCACCATTAGATCAATATCATCTTGATAAGTTGCCCATATTGTTGAGTTATATTCCTAACACAAATATATCGCGCAAAAATATAGACAGTTCAAATAGTTAAAAATAAATTACAAACTAAACTCTACAAAAACAAACGTAAAAAGTTATATAAAAAAATTGGTTTCACAAGTTCGCCCCATAATATATTTGAGAACATTTTCCGACTTAAATAATTTTGAAATAATCAAAATCCAAACAATACTTTGATAGATTTGATCAATTTTTTTAGACAGGCTCCACACACTCAAAAGCATGTGATCAGATTCGGATGTGTCCACTACAAGAATTTTCCTTGCAATTCGGTACTCTCTTTTAAAACGGATAAGCGCCTGCCTATTAGAGTTCTCTCATAAGTTCATAACCAAGTGTCTCTTGTCCACGAGAAATTTTTCTTTCCGACCGAAATACTGATATTACATCACGTGTTTTTATACAAGTCGTGAAAAATTGTATTTTTTAATTTATTAACTTTTTAACACACATATCTTACCATTTATATTGTAACACATGATGTACCACTATGTGTGTTTCGATCACACTAAAAAATCTCTTCTTGTCGACACGCCAACTGAGGATCCCATTCAATTGAGGACCCCAGTTGCGACATCCAATAAAATAAGGAAGACAGCGACTTTAGGCATGACAACACGCATCTGTCAATATTTCAGTTGCTTTTGCGTTCCAACCTAGGAAGGTAATATTTCTAGGCCGTTGGTCGTTGCCAACTTAGGAGTTTAAATGATGTGGACTTATCTGCAGATTGCTTAATTCTCAAGCGTCCAATTCTTACCACTTCCTATGAAGGTGCAAACCTTTGGTCGGCCAGGTGGATTATGTTGCCCATCTAATCACACGTACAAAGAGGCGGGTTTCGTATTGGAAACCTACATGTCACTACGACGTTATGAAGTGATTCACAGGCTGAATTAAAGAATTTCTTCATTTGGTAGCATTTGTTAACGATGCAATAAAAAGAAATAAGTTTATAATTGACTTTAATATGAACGATAATTTACAACAATTTATCTAAACTAGATGGAATTAGACTCAAACTTGAATAAATAAAAAAATTAAAAAAAAGAATGTTGTCAGGGGCGGATGGAAATAGGGACCAAGGTGGTCCACTCGAGTCTAGAAAATATATTTGTCAAGGTCTTTTCGGGACCCGTTGAATGATTGGTACGAGTCTTTTGTGTGCCTACTAAACATTTGATATAATGCATGCTAGGCATATCTCGACATGTTACGTCGACAACACTCGACAAATTCTTTCTATATCAATCATCAAATTGTTTCGGCATATGTTTGTGTCTGTTGACATCTGCACAACAAGCCCGCCAAGTGGATAGACTGGTTTTTATTTTTTGCGTAGTTTGCACTCTGTTCCTATCTAAAAAAAACTTGTATTTAACACTAAGATCTCTAAAATTCAAATCTTGAATCCGCGACTGAACAATGTTCTAATTGCCAAGTTAGATTAATTCTTATTTCTTATAAAGAATAAGGATAAAGCCCGTTAAAAGACATGGTAATTTAAAGCAATTTGCCAACGAGAACAATAAAATAAAATAATTCATCACAAATATAATCAAATGCAAGATGTCATGAAACGTCAGGCTCTGCTTTAAGGATGCCAAAGAAAAGGAGGCAGCGTAATAGTGAAGTGGGATACACCAAATTAGTGGACAAACATGATTCCTATCTTATACCTTAAAAGATATGATTTAGATGAGTTGAGATCCTTTTCAGATTTTAATGTTCAAAGTCCATGATTCAGCAAACCGGACCACTTAAATTGAAATCAACAGCCCCATTAACTCATTTTGATGGTCCCCTCCCACAAATCAAAGATTCAAATCTCTTTCTCTTAAACGGTCCAGATTTGCTGATCCTTAGACTCTAGACAGTGACGTCATGAGAGGATCTCAACTCTGGTTCAGATGACCCAGCATTGTATACAAAATATTATCTTTTTTATATTCTTTTTACTTTAAATACAATGGAATCCAGATATTAATCATCTAATTAACTTCCACCACATATTCCTGGAAAGGTTGTAAAGGTTTCCACCATATATTCCTTCTGGCACTTCAAGATGATGATTTAATAGCATCTAATCTATATTACCATATTCAAATCTCTAATTTGCTGCACGCAAAATGCTAGCGAGACCATGTTTACCAATGTCATCTCTCTAGCATTACAGTTTTCGACACAAGGAAGAAGTTTATCCGCGTTGTAAGTAGAAAACAAACTAAATTTTTTACGAGTTGGGTGTATTTGTTGCAATGCAATCATGGGAAGTGTACAGAGACGAATGAACAAAAAGCAACAGAAACTTCATACTTCGTAGTAACGAATACCTCGTTGTTTTGTGTCTGTACAGCGTATACTTCCTCGCTACAAATGTTTTTGCATCGCTTGGGAGTTGTGAAACTTCGGAACCTTTAGGAAACTTGGCTGGAAGTGTTTCTACCTTGCACATTCCCCTTTCTCTCTGGTGGCCGTTCGCCTAAGAGTCTTACATCAATGTTAGCACCGGATTCCAGTGAGGACTGAACCACTGTGTCATAAGCTTTTGAGGAGAGGGCAAGGCGCTGAGTTTGAGCTCTTAAATATAGCTCATATGCAAGTCTCGGCTTCCCTTCGTTTGCGAGAGCCTCAATCATCATTTGGAGGGATGTTCTGAGCTTTCATGCGGTCAAACCATTCGTATGCAGCACTGCTAAAACCGTTTCTTGCAAACCCACTGATAATGGCATTGTATGTGACAACAGTTGGTTCCATCTTCCTCCTTACTCCTCAGTCATCCTAACAAAACCAGATCTTCAAACGTCAACAAAAACCCATCTCACACTCCCATTCCAACCTGCATGCGGAAAAAAAAAATCCAGCCTTACTGACAGAAACAGTGAAAAAACACCAATAAACCACACACTTGTTCGGGCAGGAAATCTAGCTGAACAAGGTCCCTGGCTCGAGCACATAGCGTCCCAAAGAGTTGGCACTTTGATTGATTGTCGGCACTTTGATTGATTGTCGGGCTCCGGCTTGTCGAGATGCTGCAAGAAGAGGGCAAAATTAGTTCTGAAAGGTATTTTTGTAGGGCCTTAGGTGTAGGCCTTGAGGCTCGCAATCAAAACTAAGTGTTAAGGCGTGTCATTGCCATCTCTATATGGCAGATGTAGAACAAGTGTATTTAAGTAGATTACTTGTGCCCCAAGTTATTCTAACTTTTTGTTATTAAAGGATTGTCGTAGATGGGTTAAGTCTACATTAAGTTCTTTTTTATGCCTTGAGATCAAGGACTTTTAGTTCTTTATCTTGTATGCTTAAAGGGTGGAAATCCATATCTGATCAAGTCATCAATTTTAATTCACTTTTAATCTTCTTATGACAATAAAACCATTAAGTGAAACATATATGAGAACTGATGGAACTTTGAATCATCAAAAGACTGGAAATGACTTGAATATATACTAGGGAATACATTACAACACCATAACTATTAATTGAAAGACAAAACAAAGAGAGGCGGGCAAGATTTCACCTTATTGGGCAAGGTTAAACGTCTTGGAATCTCTTTGTTGTTCTAGTTCTAAAGGGTTAGGTACTGAAAGATGGATGAGTGGTAAATGAGTTTACACAAGAGAATCGATACTATAACATTTGAAGATAGCAAAGTTTTTACATAGACAAAAGATGTCTTTCTAAAGGAAGTCTAAGGTTAAAAGGGTGCATAATCTGGACAAAGCACATATTTCTGGATATTTGCTTGATTGAGAGGCAAGTTGTATGTATGTTTGTTTGATTGGTTGAGTGTTCTTGTCTTTGGACCCTCTTCCCCTATTTACAGGCGAATTAGCCCGACTACACCATTTCTGCTCTTGTCCGAAAGCAATTAAAGGGTAGTGAGTCATCAGCATTTTTACATGTTCTGCCATTCGGAAAAGTGTTTTTGGGTCAAGAGTCGGTTGATTTCTATCGATTGTCACTTCTGTTGTAAGCACCTAACATTTGCATTTAATGAGGAGCCATCATATTGTCTAAAGATGGGTATCTGGGCTTGGTGTTAGGCTTCGGGCAAAATCTCCTTTATTGAGCTTTTTTGAGCTTTTCTTCCCTTGAAGTTTTAAGTTAAATATTAATCCAAACAACACCCAGTTCACCAAAAGTGAAAAGTTGAAAACCCATATCAGAAACTTACTCAAAATCTGTGATTTACCCTTCTTCTGGCTTCTAGTTTTGATTTTTGAACGCTGGAGTTCAAAAATATGAACTTTAAATAATAAGCAATCACATGGGGTCTGTAATTTGTGAAACGATATGAAGGCGGCTGAGAAACGTTTCGAAGTGGCGGGAGGATTGTGAATGGTGTCCAGGAATCAGGATGAGGAGCTGGAGGAGGAGGATGCTTTAGCCATATTTTACTTTCGAGATTTTTGTTCACTTGAAACCAAAGCAAGTTGAGGTTCCCTTCGTATCGTATTGGATATTTGGGACAAACATAACTCATTACACCAAAGAAAAATGAACACAACACACTAACTCGGACAACTCAGTTGGATATTACCTTAAGTAATTGACAAATTAGCACTATTTTATCAAATTGTTTTTTTTTCTTTCTCTTTCCTTATTTAATACAAGCGGAACGATACTAGAAATGTAGAGAATCGAATTCAAAACTGTGTTAAATGAGAGTTTTTAACCGAGCTACAAGTCTCGTGTCACCATTACATCAATATCATCTTGATAAATTGCTCATATTGTTGAGTTATATTCCTAGCACAAATATATCGCGTTAAAATATAAATAGCTCGAATAGTTAAAATACATTACAAAATAAATTTTATAAAAACATGCGTTAAAAGTTATATGAAAAAATAAGTTTCACAGGTTTGCCCCATAATATATTTGAGAACATTTTCCGACTTAAATAATTTTGAAATAATCAAAATCAAAACAATACCTTAAGTAATTGACAAATTAGCACTGTCTTATCAAATTGTTTTTTTTTTCTTTCTCTTTCCTTATTTAATACAAGCGGATACTAGAAAAGTAGAGAATCGAATTCAAAACTGTGTAAAATGAAAGATTGTAACCAAGCTACAAGTCTCGTGTCTCCATTACATCAAATATCATATTGATAAGTTGCTCATATTGTTGAGTTATATTCCTAGCACACATATAACACTCTAAAATATAAACAGTTCGAATAATTAAAATACATTATGAATTAACTCTATAAAAACATGCATAAAAAGTTACATAAAAAAATTGATTTAACAAGTTCGCCTTATAATATATTTGAGAACATTTTCCGACTTAAATAATTTTGAAATAATCAAAAATCAAAACAATACTTTTACAGATTTGATCAATTTTTTTAGACAGCCTCTAATCTACCAGGCTCCACACACTCCAAAAGCATGTGATCAGATGTGTCCACTACAAGAATTTTCCTTTGCAATTCAGTACTCTCTTATAAAACGGTTAAGTGCCTATTAGAGCTGTCTCATAACCAAGTGTCTCTTGTCGACATTCCAACTGGGGACCCTTCAATTGGGGACTCAGTTGCGACATCCAATAAAATGGACGTGGATCCTCTCTGAATCCATGTATCATACTCCTAGGAATCCATCAATCCGGATCATTAAAATTTGATCAAACGGTTAAAGTTATTTTAACTTTTAAAGTGAACCTCTGTTTATAGTCATCGGATCAAATTTCAATGATCCGAATTGATGAATTCTTAGAATTAAGACGCACGGCTAAGACATGACAACATGCGTCTGTCAATATTTCAGTTGCTTTTGCGTTCCAACATAGGAAGGTGTTATGTCTAGGTCGTTTGTCGTTGCCCACGTAGGAGTTTAGATGATATGGACTTTTCTGCAGATTGCTTAATTCTCAAGTGTCCAATTCTTACTACTTCCTCTAACGGTGCAAACGGACATGAATCCTTTCCGGATCCAGTTGTCTTAATTTACCTAGTCAAATCATCCGGATCATTGAAATTTGATCTAACAGCTAAAGTTATTATAACTTTTAAATTTAATGGTCCGGATGATTTGACTAAGTGGATTAGGACAACTGGATCCGGAGATGATCAATGTCCGGTGCAAACATCTTGATTCTGGGAAAAAACAACTGGCTTAATGAAGAAATTATTTGGTCCACCAGGTAGATTATGTTACCCATCTAATCACACGTACAAAGAGGCAAATTTCGTATTGGAAACCTACATGTCACTATGACGTGATTCACCGACCGAATCAAAGAATTTCTTCACTTAGTAGCATTTGTTAACAATGCAATAAAAAGAAAGAAGTTTATAACTAACTCTAATAGGAACCATAATTTACAACAATTTATCTAAACTAGATGGAATTAGACTCGAACTTGAGTAAAAAAAAAAAAAAAAAAAGAGAGAGAATGTTGCCAGGAACGAATGGAAATAGGGACAAGGTGGTCTTAGGACCACTCGAGTCTAGAAAATATATTTGTCAAGGTCTTTCCAGGATCCATTGAATGATTGGTACGGGTCCTTTGTGTGTCTACTAAACGTTTGATGTAATGCATGATAGTCATATCTCGACATGTTACGTCGACAACACTCCACAAATTCTTTCTATATCACTCATCAGATTATTTCAACATATGTTTGTGTCTGTTGATATCTTCACAACAAGCTTGCTAAGTGGATAAACTAATTTTTATTATTTGCGCAGTTTGCACTCCGTTCTTATAAAAAAAAAACTTGTATTTAATACTGAGATTTCTAAAATTCAAATCCTGGATCCGCGACTGAACATTGTTCTAATTGCCAAGTTAGATTAATTCTTATTTCTTATAAAGAATAAGGATAAAGTCCGTTAAAAGACATAGTAATTTAAAGCAAATTGACAACGAGAAAAATAAAATAAAATAAAATAATTCATCACATAAAATTATTTGTCGCTTGAATTATGTTTGTACCATACTTGACTAATTCCGAAACTACTGAGCACCGGTCAACGTTATACTGTCAAGGACCCAGAAGAGTTTCCCTCCAACCAGGAGGCCAATCACGACATCAGAAACCAATCATAGCGCGACACGTGTCAACATAAAAAACCAATCACAACACGACACGTGTCAATGTCAGAATGAAACTAGAAACTCTTTTCTATAAATAGATATCATTCTCTCACAATATTTCCTAATGTCATTTGTACTAAATCATTCACTAGTACTCACTAAAGGAGAGTTTGAACCTATGTACTTGTGTAAACCCTTCACAATTAATGAGAACTCATCTACTCCGTAGACGTAGCCAATCTGGGTGAACTACGTACATCTTGTGTTTGCTTCCCTGTCCCTATCCATTTACATACTTATTCATACTAGTGACCGGAGCAATCTAGCGAAGGTCACAAACTTAACATTTTCTGTTGTACCAAAATCCTCAGTGATTTTATGCATCAACATATTATATAAGAATCATTATCACATAATCAAATGCAAGATGTCATTTTACCAAAAAGAAACGTCAGGCTCTGCTTTAAGGAAGCCAAAGGAAAGGAGGCAGCATAATAGTGAAGTGGGATATGTTCGGATGTATTAGTGTTATGTGATTATGACACTTAGTTACATGTATTTGGCTCCTATATAAGTTTAAGTGTAATGACTTCTTGCGTAAGAAATTAATACAACAATACATTCATCTCTCTCTTTCTCTATCTTCTTACTTTCTCTCTCTATTTCTTGATAATTCTTTCTGATATATTTGTATACATATTAACATGATACAGAAGCTGAATATCGGGCTATGTCTTCCACTTCAGCTGAACTTGATTGGATACAACAACTTCTTGAGTTTCTGCACATCAAACTTCTAGCAGCTCCAATTCTATTTTGTGACAATTTGTCCGCAATAGCCCTGTATTTCAATCATGTTCAACATTAGTGTACGAAACACATTGAGATAAATGTTCATTTTGTGCGTGAACAGGTTGCCAAACAACTTCTCATGGTTCAGTTTGTATCTTCCAGGGAGCAGTTTGCGGATATTTTAACAAAAGGACTTAGTTCTCCTTTGTTTAGATCTCATTGTAACAATCTCATGCTTGGTTCATCCAAACATGAGATTGAGGGAGGATGTTAGGATATATTAGTGTTATGTGATTATGACACTTGTCAACAGATTGTGCATTTAGTTGGTTAGTTACATGTATTTGGGTCCTATATAAGTCTAAGTGTAATGACTTCCTGCGTAAGAAATTAATACAACTATACATTCATCTCTCTCTATCATTTAACCTTCTCTCTCTAGTTCTTGATAATTCTCTCTAATATATTTGTATACATATTAACAGGATACACCAAATTAGTGGACAAACATGATTCCTTCCTACCTTATACCTTAAAAGATAAGGAAAACTAACAAAAAGTCCTCAAAAACTTTAGTTTTAATAAAAAAGACAAAATAAAAGTGTAAGTGAATAGTACCAAAAGTGACTTTTTTCAAGGTAAAAAATATCCTTAAAATTAAAAGTGAACAGTACCATGAATGTTTCATTAAGATAATGGTGTAGATGAGTTGAGATCCTTTTCAAATTTCATTGTTCAAAATCCATGAATCAGCAAACCAAACCATTCAAATTGAATTCGACGGCCCATTAACTTATTTTGATGGCACCCTCCCACAAACCAAGGACCGGAATCTCTTTCTCTTGAACCGTCCAGATTTGCTGATCCTTAGATTGCACGGTGAAGTCGTGAGAGGATCTCAACTATGTTTCAGATGATCCAGCATTGTATACAAAATATTATCTTTTTTATATTCTTTTTACTTTAAATACAATGGAATCCAAATATTAATCTTCTAATTAACTTCCACCACATATTCCTGGAAAGGTTACAAGAAAGGTTGTAAAGGTTTCCACCATATATTCCTTCTGGCACTTCAAGATGATGACTAATTAGCATCTAATCTATATTACCATATTCAAATCTCTAATTGCTGCACGCAAAATACTAGCGAGACCATGTTTACCAATGTCATCTCTCTAGCATTACAGTTTTCGACACAAGGAAGAAGTTTATCCGCGTTGTAAGTAGAAAACGAACTGAATTTTTTACGAGTTGGGTGTATTTGTCGCAATGCAATCATGGGAAGTGTACAGAGACGAATGAACAAAAAGCAACAGGAACTTCATACTTCGTAGTAACGAATACCTCGTTGTTTTGTGTCTTTACAGCGTATATTTCCTCGCTACAAATGCTTTTGCATCTCTTGGTAGTTGTGAAACTTCGGAACCTTTAAGAAACTTGGCTGGAAGTGTTTCTATCTTGCACATTCCCCTTTCTCTCTGGTGGCCGTTCGCCTAAGAGTCTTACATCAATGTTAGCTCCGGATTCCAGTGAGGACTGAACCACTGTGTCATAAGCTTTTGAAGAGAGGGCAAGGCGCTGAGTTTGAGCTCTCAAATATAGCTCATATGCAAGTCTCGGCTTCCCTTCGTTTGCAAGAGCCTCAATCAACATTTCGTATGTGACATGGTTTGGAGGGATGTTCTGAGCTTTCATGCAGTCAAACCATTCGTATGCAGCACTGCTAAAACCGTTTCTTGCAAACCCACTGATAATGGCATTGTATGTGACAACAGTTGGCTCAACACCTGCTGAAACCATGTCATTGATGATGGTTTCTACCATGTTAGGTTTTCCATGGCCACTGAAAATCGAAGCCATAGTTGTGTAGGCGTACAAGTTTGGTTTCAGACCAACCTTAAGCATATGTTCCCACACCTGACGGGCCTCATCATATCGCTTTCCCTTCTCAAGGGCACTAAGCAATGCCCCGTAAGAAAGGATTGTGGGTTTCTGACCTTGCTCCACCATTCTCTTGAAAATTTTGATAGCAGCAGAAGTTTCAGCCGCCTTGGAACAGGCAACAAGAACTGCATTCCATTCCTTACTTCTCGGTTTAAGTCCTTTCTCTTCCATCTTGTTGAGCAACCTGACACCCCATTTCCAAATTGCTCTTTTTCTAGCTGCACTTAGAAGAACATTAAAGTGAGATACTATCAATTCATACGACATATTATTTGGTTGTGGCCCCTTGTCCAACATATCCTCATAAATCTCCAAAGCTGCCCACCATTTCTTAGCCTTCCCCATCAACCAAATTGTATGGTTACACACGGCTAGACTTATGTCAGAATGCTTTTCTCTTATCCTACTATACAAATCTTTAGCTACAATATAATGTTCTTCACGGGTACAAGCCCACAAAAGGCGCTCGTGCTCCGCCCTTCCAAGTGGAACCTCAGCAATATCCATCTCTGTTAGCAGTTTTAGCACTTTGGTTGTTAAGTTATCATCCCTCACAAGCCACCGCCGCATCACTTGGTAGCAAACGCGTTTTGTAAAGTTCTCAAGCTTCACAAACTCTTGTTCCCAGTCTACATCAGCATCTTTACCTATATGACCTTTACGATACTTTTCTCTAAAATCAACAAAGAACTTTAAAGCTCCATTCCCGTCTTGCATTCTTTGATAAGCCAACAATGCTGTGGAATACGATACGGGAGATGGAGTCATGCCTTTTTCTTGAATCTCCTCAAGAACATGAAGGGCCTCCGTACTTAGTCCTCGATCAATGTAAATCGCCATTTTAGTGTTGTAAGTTACAACATTCGGCGCCACCCCTTCCCTAGCCATATCATTCAAGACTCTGTCCATTTCTCCGAATTGTCCAGATTGCTTCACTGCACCCAAAAGACTGTTATATATGAATAAGTTTGGGGCAATAAAACCATTAGTTTCTTCCTTCTTCCTCTTAAGCCATTCGACAGTAGCAAAAGCAGAATCCATCAGTCTGTCTCTTCCGAAACCCCTAATGATCGATGAGAATACTTGAAGGGGCAAATCACCCTTGTCCTTAAGAACCTCTTCAACATCATCAGCTGTTTTCGCAAACTGTAAGCTCAGCGCCAGTGCACGCACGTCAATCTTTTCATTTCTCTGTTCCCAATCACATCCTTGACCGCCTACCCCTACTTCATCACTATCATTACCATCACCGCCATTCCTTCCATCCACATTTCGATGATCAACACCACCCTCACTCTCGCATTCACCTGAAAACCTATGTTCCGAGGTCGATTCCTCCACAACAACCTCATTCCCAATTGCTTGCTCCTCCAATGCCCATGCTACCACAAAAGAACCGCCAAATGAACCCTTGTTCGGCTCACAAAACCGAGCAAGTTTAGGTCTAGAGTGCCCAGAGAAGCAACCACATCCGAAACCAAATTTTCGGCCTCCATTGAAGCCCTCACTCCCAAGTAAAACATCAGCATTTCCTCCATTACAAACAGGAAAACCAACAACAATATTTTTTCTCCTACTCCTAGTTCTAAATTTACAAGAAGGACCAAATTCAAATCCCACCTGGGGTACATCCCAAGTGATTAAAGCTTGCATTTTTCCAGATATTCACAAGAAACTATAACAACCCAGGATTGAAATTCCTCTGAAATTATATAATTTTCAGCAAATTTTGCATTTTTACAGAATTCCCAGCTACTGCAAGAGATGGGGACATACCTGAACTCCAGATTGAAAAGTAGAGCCAGATAAATTTGTATGCTTTTGGAGCTTCTAGTGGAAGTGCTTATTAAAAGCCAGTGAATTTCTGAAGTGGGTTTGATTTCATTTCGCAGTGGTGCTGTGGTTTTCTCACAGCCATTCAATAGAAATGCAATCAGTGGTGAGCTAGAAAAATCAGTCAAAAAAAAAAAAAAAAACAGAAAAAAGGTTGGGGAATATTATTTATTGGGCCTAATGTTTATCAGAAAGTGGCCCAATATGTTTATATTTGAAATTGGGCCTAATCTTTCTATGATATTGGGCCTATTAGAAAATACTTGGTATATATTATCTCTGTAAAAATCATTATCGTTTAGTCATATCAAATTATATTAAACAGATAAACGGATTCGATAAAAAAAATTACAAACGGTCAATCTATTTGCTATAATTAATTAACTAAGTGACCTTATTTTAAATTGATTTTTTGTAAAAATAGTATTTACCAAATGATTTATAATATGAATGGCTCAATAATAAGCGAATTTCCGTAAATCAACCACAATGTATTTTGAGGAGGAACTATCCAAAGAGTTAAATATCTGCAAAAATGTTGGTGCATTGATCATTTCATAAACGATATACATGAACTTTAGACCTAACCCATATGCCAATTTTCTTATGGTTTCTTTTCTCTTCTATTCTTTTATATACTTTTCAATTATATTCTTCCCAAAATTTTATTTTAATACTTTTGATCTGATATAAAGGGGACCACCTCGTCTGGTTTCTTTGAGGTTCTAGATTACCAAGAAAAATAAAAACTAGAATTTTTTTCGCTTTAAAAAAATGATCAATCGGTGGCTTCCTTTATGGTAGTTTACTTTTTTAGGAGTCAAAAGATTTAAAGACATTTCAACCTCCTTTTGGTCACTATCGTGTGATACATCATCTTTAAAAATTAAATATGGAATAGATAGTGTGAAATGTGGGTCTATAATTCATCTTAACTACTGGACCATCCGGTAATGATTAAAAAAATAAGACTAGTTGAGGTTATTATTCGTGGGAAGCAAAATAAAATATGGATTAATAATGTGCATATGGTCCTAACAAAACAAGGACACCTTTTTTTTTTACTGTTAAAATATGTTAATAATGCAAGAACATGAAGAAGGGGTGGTGTCAGTGATTGTATGATAATGTTTGGAAAAATAAATAATATTAAATAGCAAGCAACCCATGCCAATTGCCATGCAAGGAAGCTGGGAAGAAACTGATCTATAATTGTGTGCTAATTGGATTTTTATTATTATTTTTAACAAATGAAATTATCTACATTAAAAATAATAATTAAATTTAATATCATAATGAGTTAACAATAATATGTGATAATTGGAATTAAATCACCTTGATCGATGCGCATAAAATCTCTTAGCTATATCTTACCATCGGCATGCCAAACAAGAAGAGAATCTGATGGGGTGCGTGAAAGAATCAATCTTGTGCTACACATCACTTTTTGTATTTTGCATGAGCATGCATATATAGCTTGCTCGATTTCACAGCTCTCTCTCTCTCTCTCTCTCTCTCTATATATATATATATTTACACATATACATACATAAATAAGGGTATATAAACTCTCAAAATCTTTATCATTTAAATGTGTACTTTTAAGGAATATATGATTGTTTGTTAAATCGATCATATAATAGTATCAATTAACTTAATATTATTGTAAATTGCACATCTGAGTGCAATAAAAGTTGGCTGAAATAGTATTATCTTCTTTTTCACGTAAGTTTTAATCTCCGTTTTCGTTATATATATTAGATTAAAAATATCACTCAATTAAAAGAAAAAATCATTGTGATTAGTGAACAAATCATATACCAAAAAGAAGAATACATCAGATTGTACTATGTGAAAATTTAACGAGTGATGATTATCGCATGACGTTACTAAATACTAATTCACATGTTTAAACATAACTCGTGTTGTAATATGAGAGTGAACTGATTGCCGTAAAACTATGTGAGGTTTGACTTCTGATAATTAATAGACATTTGAAAAGGCAAAGATACAAGTCATGACCAAATGGTCACTTGAAACGGTGCCTTTTAGCCCATACGAGGATGCTACAAATTCATGGTATATATTTGCATGATTTGATGGTTATCTAAAGTACCTATGAGTTCCATGTAATATATTTCTTCTTCCACGATCAACATGTGGGGTGTCAAACCTTATGCATGCAAATTTATTTCTCTTATCCGACGTCCACCATGTGCTAGTATGGACACCAATTTGTCACTTTCGTGAATGCTCACAAAACTTAATAATGATTATCAAAGTTGATTAGAAAATTACAAAAACAATAAGCTTAATTAGCAACTCCATAACCACTGCAGCTAACAGTTGGCTCACACGCTAACGAAGTAAGTTATCGATGATTGATTAGCAAATCTTCGTTTTGTTAGGGCTACTTATCCGTTAATTTAGTAAGATTAAAAAAATTTAGGTTTAGCAGCAGGGCGAATGTACATTAGGACCAAGGTGGTCACAAGACCATCCGGAGTCTGAAAAATATACATGTAAAGGTCTTTCGAGGATCATTTGAATGTTTGGTAGGTCCCTTTTGTGTCTACCAAGTGTTTCATGTAATATTTGCTAGTCATATCTTGACAGGTTGCGTCGAAAAATTCTCTGGATATCGCTCATCAATTGCTTCCGCATAAGTCGATATTTGTTAGCATGTGCGGAACATGGTTTGGCTAACGATAACAAATCCACCAAATGTTTGACAAAATTAGTAAATAAATTGAATTTCTTTGCACGCTTCATGCTTTGTTATAAAAATAAAAAATAAAAAACTTGTACTTTAACTCTACGGCCCCATAAAGTTTAAATCCTGAATCCGTCACTTTTGAGCAGTATATTCTGAATGATGAAGGTTTCTAAGTTCAACACATCTAAACATGGTGGAAAGAAGAGGAAAGGAGAGAATATACGTATTGTTTAAGCTCTCTCCCATGTGATTTGATGCCCTAGAGAGATTAGCCAACCACCCATAAGAAAATGTAAACCCAAAAGAAAGCTTAAGCACCAACCTAACCTAACTGATCTAAACATAAAAACCAAACAAAATCACAAATTAAGGATGAAGACAAAGAAGCTAGCTTTACACATAATTAATTTAATCGAACATATATTCCATATGCCACATTAATTTGATATCTATTTTTTCTTTTAACGTGCCAAACCGTATATCGGATGCTAATTCTTAATCTAGATCATATAGAATTCTGAATAAATCATAAACTTAATTAGCCAGGACCCGTCTAAAAGTGCTTACGCAAGAAGTTTTTCTGCTTTTAAGCGCTTTTGTACAAAAGTTGAATATGTAGAACTCTTCTAAGAACAAGGTTAAACAAGCCATTATTTATAAAAATGAGGTCTCATATACTCATACCACAATTGGTGACACTTTTATAAATCATGATCAGATTTCTATAACTCCAATATTTTTGGTCAATTATTTTACCATAAATTCTCCCTCACACCGTCTAGATTCTCGAAAAATACCACAAAATTATTTCTAAACTATCAAAGGATCATATATATTTCTTGAAAGACAAATTAATGGAGCAATTGATTTTGTATTTGGCCCGCCAATTAAGCAACCGTGTTCCTAAGCACCCACCCCCATGTGCACTTGGCCTTCCATAAAATAAGCAAAGAGAAGCCATGCCCACATTGTCCCCCTTGTGGCACCCTCTCATTGGCCGCCCAGTCTTACTTTTTGCAACACTATTCGGGCGGCTTGTATTTTATTGATGTCGTTATTATATTTTGCCCTAGTTAATATAATGCACATTTGCCTTATTACTTATATATATTAAGCAGCCAACTCCAACACTCTCAACTCCCCATTTCCTCTCATTTCTCCTGAGCAGTTTGAGTAGTTGAGAGAAAAAGCACAACAGAAGTGCTTGTAGAAAAATCAGGGAAAAAGATGATTAAGCTAAGGTCAAACAGGTTTTGCAGAAGCTTTAGCAGTTGCAAGCTCATCAGCAGCAGCAATTGTAAAAGCAAGAGTAAAGCTGCTGATCAAAAGGAGTTTGGAGGAGGCAATACTATTAGCAATGGTGAAATCAAATGGGAGCGTCGACCGGGAGGCATGCTTGTTCAGACAAGGGAGACGGCGGCCGAAAGCAGTGCCGGAGAAGGCATGATCACGGTTCGAGTGTCAACTGTGTCTCATTTCCATGATATCTCCATTGAAGCCACTTCCACATTTGGTAATTAAGCCTTCTTTCACATTCTTTAGCGAAACTTACCTAAACGGGAGATCACTGTAGTCTGTAGTGGTAGTCATAATGAATCACGTACTATCATATGTTTTAAATTCTCACATAACAATGCGTGATTAACTTGAAATGCTGTTACAATGTCATCACTAGGACTGTTCTTTTCTCTATATATGAGCCATAAATGCAAATAATCAAGTCCTAATTGGCTTTGATTCATTTGTTCTCTGCAGGCGAATTAAAGATGATATTGTCACTGGTGAATGGTATGGAGGCAAGAGAGCAAAGACTTCTTTACAAAGGAAAACAAAGAGAGGATGGGGAATATTTACACATGGTTGGAGTTAGGGACAAGGAGAAAGTGCTTCTACTCCAAGATCCAGCTATCAAGGAAATGAAGCTTCTTCATGGAACTGGAACTCCTACGACTTGTCGTTCGATTCGTGTTTGAGAAATTGAGAATCATGAGATTATCTTTAATTAATCTCTGTTCATTACTAACCAAAAAAGTTTACTATGCTTTCCTCTCATGGAGAAAAATGACAAAGAGGGCAGCTGCACACTTAATTAATGGGACCAAAATGTAATGTTTTTGTAAGAAGTATCTTATGATTGACGTAATCGATGATCCTTCTGAAGTTTTTCTCCATATGATGACTTGGCTAGCTAGATTATCTAGGGACTTTAATTTCATTTATCATTTTGTGTCGGTTGGGGCTTTCTGCAACTAAAAATTGTAAGTTGTTGAATGCTGATGCATGTCTTTGTAAGCTTTGTAGTGACTGAGGGCATAAACTCAGCTATGTTTATAAAAAAAAAAAAAAAGATATGTTGATTCCATTTTCTTTCTTTTCCTCATTGTAAAAATGTAGAATATTGGTCCATTTGGTTTTGCCAAGGGACGATCAAAGGTTTCAAAATTGTGATGCCTTCTATGTTTCAACTTTCAATTGCGTTGTATATTCACCCACGCGTGCACGCCGGCACAAAAGCTAAAGCTAAGCTAAAATATGCTTCTAAAAGTGAGAAATACTAAGCAGATTCTCTAAAAATGAATATGTACAAATTATCTATCATCTCACAATTTAAAAGTTAATTTTAGTATCAATATTATAAAACACCGTGCCAAAAAGATGAGGTGCAGAAAGTCCCACTTTTAAGAATCTCCTTAACATTTCTCTCTAAAAGTAGAGAAATTCTTAGGTCCGATAAATTGATCATGTTGCCTGTATAACCTCAATATTGGAAGAATTATGCTTTGTGAGAAGCTGGATGGATGACGTGGTTCATTTGTTAAACTTATTAATTGTAAAGCAATTAAGAAAGGATTTGCATAAAACTAGAATATCCTCTTAGCGTCTCAACCTATCATGTGTTACTATGCAATAAAATTAAACCCCATATGAGTTTGGAATGCCAAAGTGTCGGTATCGTTTTTTTATCGCAAATCTACCTTCACAAATTGAGATATTTAATTGTAACAACTAAAAAGTAAAAGATAACGCTAGAAATATTAAATTTTGTAAACTAATAATATGAAAGTTGACAATTGAATTATACTTAAATGTTGATTAATGTGCTTAATTTTTATTTAGTATATATAATTTAGTTTGACAATTTATTCTACTTAGCATTACTTAAAAGTAAAAGCTGACATCCTATCTATCTACTGGTTGAGCTAAAAGCTAGCTCCGTTTAATGTCTCAAAAGCATGGTATTTAAGTATTTTTCTTTCAAATCTTTCAAGTGTTTGAAATTATTATAATAATTTAAAAAATAAAGGAATTTTGGACTCGGATAAAAACCAATCCCTTATTCATTAAAATATTACACCACATGCAGATGCTTAAGTACATAATTAAATGGAGTTTAATTACAGATCAAATAAGTGAGCGCACGAGTACAAAGTACACTTAAAGTTCAATTAGCAAAATGCAGGACAACTAACTGGTCCCATGCCACTGTGACGGTCGTTAGGCCGAATTCTTGAAAGACATTCTGTTTGTGCCACAACTGCATAGAGAAACAACTTCATAAAGCTTTTGGCTTTTGGCAAGTGGCCGGCAGCAACAGCACAATTTTCTAAACCAAGCTTGTTCAAATCTTGTAATTGAATTTTAAACCTTTTGTTTACTTTCTTTTAGACGGGATTATTGTTTAGACAAATCCCTTATGGTTTGCTCCATCCATGTCCCAACGCTTTAATTCAACCAGAAACATATACCCTAAATAATTGATTCCAAGGTTTGATATATATTCGATATAAAAACAACAATTAAACATGCACAAACTATCACATTTTATTAAAAACCACACATGATATGCAGACTTAGACGTAGCTAAGTTTGTTAAAACAGTAAGGCTTCTCTCTCTGAATTTAAGTTCAACCGAAAACAAGAAAATCACGCTTACCACACATGATACATTTTATTATCACACATTATCACATGATTATTTGTGAAACTCTCGTTTAATTAATTTCCTTCAATCTGAATAACCTTCTTTGGAGGTTTTTGAACTTCATGCTTGGGAATAGTGACCTTTAGAACCCCATTCTCCATAGATGCCTTAACTTCATCTGTCTTGGCATTTTCCGGCAGCCGGAACCTCCTTAGGAACTTGCCCCGGAAACGTTCGACACGGTGAAACCTATCTTTACGATCCTTACTCTTCTCATCTTTTTCTTCTTCATTCCTCTCGCCACTTATCTGGAGCACTCTTCCATCAGTAACCTCCACCTTGACCTCCTCCTTCTTCAGCCCCGGAAGGTCGAAAACAAACACATGGGCGTCTAGGGTTTCCTTCCAGTCGGTTGGGGTGTTGAGGACAGGACACTTGTTGATCAAGGAGAGAAATGGGTCGAATATTTCATCGCCAAACACTTGGGAAATGAGTGACATTTTGTATGATTAGCAAAGGCTAAGATCGATGATTAGGAAGAGATTAGTTTGCTGGTGTTGCTGATTAATTTGGTTGCAGGAGAGATTTATATATGGAGTTATGGAGTTCGATGTATGCGTCTTGAACCTTCTAATTACTAGTATATAGTTATCTTCGGATTTTTATTAAAGATAACATGTTCTACGATGTTCGATCAATCAGTAGGTGAATTACTTGAACATTCTATCGGCTACTAGAACATGCATGAACGTCACTTTCTAAATGTTGGGCTCTAACGATATCATTGGGCTGAAAAAGGAGATAAAGCCCACATTTTGGGGATGACATTTGTTTTACAAGACGATCATCCTTTTTTATTTTTATTTTTTCTCTTTTCTTTGATACAAAGATATAATTACTGTAAGACCTAAGAAATAAATTGGTTTTCAATTCACGATCCATGAGATTCGAACCTAAGATTTTCTCCTTACAAATGAAAATGAATATCACTAACCATATACTATATGACCATTAGACAGTATTCTAAATTATTTTAGTTTGTAGAAGATTTCAAACTTAAAAGAAGGGAACGAACATACTACAGGAGCCACTTGACGGAATCCATGTTTGGGGTGACTTTAAAAGGCTGTAGTTGGTAGTTGCACTTGATTGATCCAAAGTAGTGGGGAAAAGGCATTGTTGAACTATTGGAGATGCATTTTGCTAGGTGAGTGAATGACGAACTTGTTTCAAAACATAGGAACATACATAGAGGGTTGCAGGAGTACTATTTTCTGGTGCCAATATAGCAGCCTCACCATGTTTCCTCCAAAGATATATATATCCTAAATCAAAACCATTCATCTCTAAATCAAACGTTACAAATTGAACCCGAAAAACAGGAGAGGAGGGGGAAGGGTATATGGAACATGCCCAGCAACCTCTTGAATATATAAATTATTTGAGCGAGCTAGCTCCAAATTAAACGATCGAGGATCTTCTTGTTGTTGACAGACGATAGAGAGTACAAATGAACATACTCAAGAAAACGCTCGGGTTGCGCAGTTTTTGTGCACTCTATTCTTCTGTCAACTTATGATCTTCCACTTCCAGTTCCAGCTGATAAAATTCTACACTACTATATATTGGTCATCTTATTCTTATAAATATCCACACCAATTAAGGTAAGGAACCCATGTTATGAAGTTCACTATTTCGCCCCTTTTTTGCTTCAGAACACGAAGGTTACGGTAAATACATGGCCCTTGCGGGAGCCATATCATCTCATCGTTTCTTCAGTACAACGAAATTCCTGCTAAGAAGGAGCTCGTAGTCATGGTTCACGGAATATTTGAGAAATTATCCATCTCACAAACATAGCTACATTAAACAGCAATATTTACACGTTAAATAACGTCTGATTGATTCTCATATATATCATCTTTTTGTGTATGTGATTTGTGCATATATTTTTACGCAAGAAGCATACGACTTATCATTCCCTCTTCCCAGTAACGTGAGTGACAAGCAAAGCAGGAAAGAATAGGGAAACGAAAACATCCGCATGCACTGGATATCTAACTCAAAACACCAAAAACCATGCCTATCTCCATCCTCTTGGTAAGTTATGCAGGTCAGATCGAAACCAGACGTTCAAAACGCGCGTTAATTCAATTTCTCTTCACGAATCGACCCTGCAACATAGATATATGGAACGATTAATACGAAATTAGTCATCTGAATTAATTACAGAACATATATAACACACTTGGTTGTGATGAGAGATTAAGAGTACCTTCATACGGGGTCGTTGTTCGGCATTGAGCTTTCGCACTTGGTATCGGATCCGCTTGGAGTAGAGCCGGTTAAGCCTCTTTTCCTTGTATCTCAACACACTGGCCAGTCTTTGCTCCATCTTCATTTTTAAGCTGCCGTCCTCTTCCGGGACTCTCCTTAAGTTCCCACCTGACCCCTGAACAAGTCCCATGCATTTCAGGCTACACCCCAACAGATGGAACCTCAATATTTAATTAAGGCTTAATTGGATTATCAGTGCCGTAGTGTTAGAGTAGTCGAAAGATAGCCCATATTGTAAAAACAATTAGGATACTGTGGCAAAGTCTGTTAGGTTTTGGTAATTATTAGTAAGTTAGTCTCACATGTGTAACTAAAAAGATAAGTTAGCATCACATGTGAGCCTCACGTGCTAACAATTAACCGAGAGTTACATTTTACTCTCACATGTATGGCTCACGTGCTAATAATTAACAGTGAGTTAACAAAACTTTAAATTTTGAACCAAAATGCTAACGGACATCACCACAGGGGTATAAATCCGAATTGTGTTTTACCATATGGGCTATTTTTCAACTATACTACCACAATGGGAACTATTAATACAGTTAGGCCTTTAATTAATTTGTAATTTGATCAAAAAAATATTTAATTCCTTACCAAGACAATATAATGTTTATTTTTAACAGAAGTAACTGAGTGTTTCATTACTAAGAACATCCAAATACAAAAAGTGTCAAATGAATACATTTTTCTCCCGTGACCAATTCCTGATCGGGAGATATTCGCACAAAATGCAAATGGTAACATTCAAATATAATGTTGTAGATGAGACCGACAACATTGATTTCACATATACAATTTTTAATTGATGATTAAAAAAATAGGATATGGATCGTTTCGGATCCATGCATTTTAATCCTAAGGATCTATCAATCCGAGTTATTGAAATTTGATCAAACGGTTATGAACAGTGATACACTTTAAAAGTTATAATAACTTTAGCTGTTCGATTAAATTTCAATAATCCGAATTGATGGATTCTCAGGATTATGATCCATGGTTCCGAATAGGATCCATGTCCAAAAAAAAATAAACCGTTATGATTATGACATTTGCATTATTAAACTATAGTCAATCACAATTTATATTTCACAAACATAATCAATGGAATTAATTTGAAGGTGAAATTACACATAAAGTTCAACAAAGTGAATGCACCGATCAACGAAAAAGGGCAAGAAGTCAAAAAAATTCTTACATCGGGAGTACTGCTGTTATCATTGAGCTGAAAAAGCTGATGATCCTGCTGATGCATCAAGTCAGGTACAGTTTGTGGGGAATCTCCTCCATCAATGTACAGTGGTCCCTTATCGGACCAAGCATTCAATATCTCCTCATAATCCAGCTTCAACGCCAACGACAGCCCCTTTCCGCCGCAGCTCCACCGTCGATGACCAACATCCCGACCATCACCTCCGCCTCGTGTACCGGTAGTACTTGTCGTCGAGCTAGCCAAGCAGTCCTTCTCTCTCTTCTCCTCCACCAACTCCGAGAAACACACCCACTTCTCCACGCTTGTCTCCCTCTCTCTGCTCCTCATCGCCGTCCGCACAATGTCACACTCTGTTTCTTCTCTATACTCATCCCGTCCCCTGTAGTAGGAAAAGGACTCTGCTTCCTCCAGATCGGATGACATTGTCGACGTGGTGGCGGTGGAGGTTAGGAGGCCGTTGAGAGTGGCGCTGCCGTCAGACTCGAACAGCAAGGCCACGTTCTCGTCCTGTTGCATGTACCCTTTATCTTCAAAATCATTCTCGACCCGATTTTCCGGGTGCAGCGGAAAAAGGTTGAGCTGGGGGCGGCGGCGGCGGCGTTGGCGGTGGTGGGTCTTGGCCTTCGTTGATGTAACTTTGTTGGGTGCTCTGTAACTTTGTCCGTTATCTTCGGAGATGAGTTGGGATCGGAGACTTAAAAACTTGGGTTTTCTGGTTTTTGTTCTGAATTTCCGAGCTGCTAAATTTTTAATCAGTTCGTCTTCTTCTTCATCGTCTTCTTCTTTCTTGATCATATCATCAATCATTGAGCTCCTCTGCACATGATCGTCGTGACCAGAAGGACTCTTCTTGTTGCACATCTCCCTCCCTCTCTCTCTCTCTCTCTCTCTCAACTCTCTTGCCTTCTCTCTCTCAACTCTCTTGCTTTCTCTGTTCACTGATAAATCGATTAATTAATCGCGAAAAGGTTAGAAAAAGAAATTGGAAAGTATATTTTGGGGAGAGGCAGAGGCAGCAGAGGAAGAGCTCAGATTTTGACTCATTGGGAAAAGGCCATATTGATCATCAGTCCCGTATAGATGATGATGCTGACGCATTTGCTTTATGACACGTGGGATGTGGTGATTGGGTGGAGGGGTGGATTGTGCTTTGTTATCCAGATTTCGCTTTGCTGTAGATGATGTGATGATGACTGAACTTTGATAATTCATGGATCGAGTTGTGTAAAATTTTGCCCTAATGTTTTTAACTAGTTATTGTTTAGTTTGATCATTATACCGTCACGTAGTGTTAAAAAAAAAAAAAAGTGTAATATATTAAAACTTTCGTACAAAAGTAGGTCAACCTCATCACATCAGTAATTAACAAACCGACTTTTTTTTAGAATCTCTCTGTTCGTATACCACCTCTCACAAGCTTATATCTTGCAATTGAGTTTTACCTAAGCTTTACGGATGATCTGGTCAAGCTGATTAATTGAGTTTAACTTATGCTTTACGAATGATTTGGTTAAGCTGATTAATTGAGTTTAACTTATGCTGTACGAATGATGTGGTCAAGCTGATATGTTGAAATTTTCTCATGTCGTACACTTATATAACACATGAGTTAGCAAAACTAAATGGCTTTTAATTTTGCACTCACATTAAAATTTATTTCCAACTCAAGATTTGTTGTTGGAGACCAAATGTCATCCATGAGACCATATTGGATTGAATAATGGGGCACTATGAAGTGGTCTTGCCAGGCTCTTTCATGTGCCTTTGATCAATGCTATAGTCTAGTACTCATGGGATAGTTGTGCTTTGTGCCATCTCCAACTCCAAAGATCATTTTTCATTTAAGTCCTTCATAAGATCCATCATCTTTAAAGTTTCAAGAGCCCACAAGTCTAATCAACATGGAGCCAAAATTCAAGTATCATTCAAATTATCATTGGAAAAGTGTCGATATAATAGTGTTATTTAGGGGACAAATTGCAATAATTGATAATTTCTAATAAATATGAGTTCCGCATACAATTTTGTTGTATTCAGTCTCAACCATTGATTAATTTGAACTAGTATTCGACTTTGGTTTAGACTAGATAACAAGAAACTATAATTCTAAGTATGATTAAAGGTTGTTGCTATTGGCGCTCTAAAACTATCATGATGCACTTCTAAAATTTTCGTTGTGTTTTTATAAATGTGGAGTGCATAATGATTTTTTAGTGCCAAGAATAGCTTATTGATTAAATTGTTCAATCAAATTAAACTTTGAAGGAGTGTCGATATGATATGATTAATATTATGTTTGGACATACAAAACTGATCAAATTGTTGATTGCCTATGTAATACAGATGAGTCAAGCATACAATAATAGGACTCTCTTGTATTAGAGATACAATCAATAATATGGCCAATTTTGCATAATTAAATGACCTTATTTCACATATTTTTGTGGGACAATGAATTTTCCTAGACCAGAGTAAGGAGGATTGGGATACAAGTACCTTAGAAGTCCGGTCATAGACGCAATGACTCCAATCAGATTAAGTCGCCTAAATAGACCAAGAATGCTACCACATCTTGTTAGACTCCACAATGGTAGGCGAGGCTCGCAGACCTCACTGAGGTCCACCGTGCTTGCTCCACAAGTAATCAGAATTCTAAAAGGAAGCAATATCTTATACTAGTTATCTTCTAGAATTATTCCGGTTTGATACAGATTCTATTTATTTGAAAAACTCTCTCCCAACTAGTATAAACACAACCACCTAAGCCCTAGGGCATATAATGCTTTCTTACACTTTGATCTCTTGCACACTGCTTCAATTATAAGATTTATCCTCACTTGATCGTAAGAAAGTCGTTGACTGGTATCACACCAATACCCTAGGTTGCTCACGGTTGTTTGTTCTTGCTTGTAGGCAGCCATTCTCACATAACTCCTCCATACACGGTTGTGCAAACAATTGATTCCAACAATTTTAAAATCTTTAGTCGAAGTAGAGAAACGTTGCAAGCAGAGGAAGGAATTTCCACATGTTTTCCTCTTGCTTGTTTGGCACAGTGGAGGGAATGCCAAGAGAAACGACCCACAGCCATAAGTTCGCACAAGATAGTGCTGAAATCTGGGCTTTGGCAGGCCCCTCTGGCCTCTGGTCTCTGGAAAAGCTTTTGCATTGTTTTTGTGGGTGGGGCCTCCCACTGAAAAAAGTCTTTGCACAAACACACGTGTATAGATTGCTCCCAATTTTCACAACAAGAAATATCACGAAGGATTTTTTTTTTTAATGTCGACAACATTGTCTAGTATATTATAATAAAAAAAAATTTAATTTTATGATAGAATTTTTAGTGTGCCGGTAATAAGATCTAGTATTTCAAATAAAACAACACAATCGGTTCGAAAGTAAAAAAAAATTCAACCACTTGCACAATTCCATTTGGTATATCCGGCACACAAAATAATTTCTCAAATATCGCATCACCATCACAACCCAAAACGCTCATATAATTCCTTTTCTTGAAATTACTATTTTGGGTCCGGGTATGTCACATCATCAGAGTGTCGGTGGGATTGGGATTCCCATTTTGGTATTTTCCTTTTGTTTTTGCTTTTTAGTTTGCTATTTTTGTTTGGGCTTGTGATGTAATGTAGACGAGGCACCAAGGGATTCTTCTTTTGGGTCACTTCTAACGAAACTAGACTTTTTATTTCTTACGGGGTCCAACCCAAATATGTAAACCAAAACAATCATATTTCTTAAGAGGTAAACAAGTTAGAGCGAATGTGTTTTCATCTATGTATTTAAGTTCGAATTTAAGTACGTAAGAATCCACTGGCCAAGTAGCACATGGATTAGGTTAAATTTCTATTAATTTCCTTTCTATTAGTTACTTCTTGATCATTAATGGATTTGTTATGTTTGGCAGCCATAAGCACCAACAGCATCCTATAACCTATAACCTTAAGTGGATGAATAAACATTTTTAATTATTACTTGAGCTACAAGCGTTGCAGCTGGTGATCATGATATGGAGAAATTTTTCATTGTCACGGGAACCCAGATAATACATCACGTGTTTTTATGCAAGTGGTGAGAAATTTTATTTTTGAAGTTATTAACTTTCTAACACACATATCCACCATTTGTATAGTGACACATGGTGTACCATCCCGTGTACCGGTCACACTGAAAAATCTCTTTATGATATGTATCCACATTTAATCATCCTGAACACCAACACATAAAAAGCATATACGTTTGTTCTTTAGAGACTCTATACCATGCATGCATATGCATGAATTCTCTAATGTAAATTATTAAATCAGCTAGGTTTCGAAATCTTTTTTCATCGTGCAAGAATTAACCCATGCAAACAAGATTAATAGAGGGAGGCCCTAAAACTTAATGCAAATGCCCTTTCATTAATTATCTGGAAAAAGGGAAAGTGAACGAATGAAACAGGACGAATATGGATCATTCGACGTTACGAACAGTTATACGACCACGTAGGATCCAACATTGAATTAATTAGGGCATAATATGAATGCGCATGCAAGTACTCATGGGGTGACTAGCTACTAGCTAATTAAAGCTTGCTTGATTAAAAGGCAAAGAAGGAGGCGGCTGCGAGCACGAGAGCACCGGCGGTGGAGGCAGTGGAGAAGAAGGTGGGGAGGGCGGCGGTTTTAGAGGGAGCCTCAGCGAGAGAGGGTGTGTCCGCAGTCACAACGTCAGAGGGAGCCTCTGTAGTAGTGTCACGAGTAGGGGCAGGAGGGGATCCTGAGGCTGAGTCATCGGGGGAAGGGGCGGAGGCGCTGGAAGAGGAGTCGGAAGATGGAGCAGAGCTACTGTCGTCCTTGTCCTTGTTTTTTGATGACTTGGGGGAAGAAGCCGGACTGCTGCTACTGTTGTCCTTGGCGCTTGAAGACGGTGAGGACTTGGGAGAGCTGGAGGAAGAAGACTTAGGCGACGGAGATGAACTGTCTTTACCTTTGTTTTTGCCGCTGTCCTTGCTGGAGTCGGGCGAGCTTGCGGAGGATTTAGGTGACTTAGATGAGCTGTCTTTGTCACTGCCCTTGCTTGGAGCCGGAGCAGATGATGACTTGTCCTTGTCTGATGACTTACCATCGTCGGATGACTTGGGGGATGGTGCTGATGGGCTTGGGGCGGATGAGGACTTATCCTTGTCCTTGTCCGATGATGATTTGTCCTTGTCCGATGATGACTTGTCCTTGTCCGATGATGATGACGGGGCATCAGATGAATTGTCCCTATCTGATGATGAATTGTCCTTATCTGATGACGATTTGTCCTTATCTGATGATGAAGATGAACTGTCAGAGTCTTTTTTGTCGTCTTTCTTGGGCGATTCCGATGGCGAAGGACTACTACTCGAATCTGCTGCCATCGCAACTCCGACAATGGCAACCAAGATCAGAGCAATGAGAATCAATTCGCGACGTGCCATTTTTCTTCTCGCTCTTCTTCTTCCTTTTGTTTTTGTAGCAAAATTAGGGTTTGATGTGGCTTATAACCTGTTGCGTTAATTCGTTTACTTGCCGCGTAAGGTAGATTTTTCTCTTGTGTTGGGATGATTAATGAATGGTTATTGCAGTTGTTTGTCACTAAATATATATTTATAGTTGTAAAATATAGAGAAACACTGCGCAACCAAAGGACGTATGTGGATCATAACTTGGTTGGAAGGGAATGAGATTTATAGGACTTAGCGTGGAAGGGAGACAGCGTAGGAAATCTGTGGAGGATAAGACACCAGAGTTAGTTTATTCTGTTATGACCTGATGGCTTCTATTAATTAATTAATTAGCGTGTGTTTTAAAAGTAATGTGGTTTCTTGGCTGAGCGGGCCTAACGAATCATGGTTAAGGTCACATTTGTACCACATCTCTAATAGAGCTAGGGTCCACCAATATATGTGAATCTCATTTCTAATAGAGAAGTAGTACAATTGTGCTATGAAAATTGTGTTAACATTAACGTTTTTGTGGTTCGATAATTACAAGGATCTTGAATTTCCATTAAACATTCAAACTTGCGTGTATTTCTACTCATGATTTTGTAAGAACAAACTATTGTTAGAAATTTAGAAAGAAAGATGACAAGGAACTTAATTCCCTTTGTGGTAAGATTTGGTTTTGGCCTTTATGATATGCTCTTCGTTTCTCCTTTTGTGCTTTCATTTACTTTCCATATCAGTAAATAGATATTGATTATAATTAATCAAGAGGTTATGTGAGATGTCAAGTGTCAAAGTTTTCAAGTATAAGGCTAAGGAATCATGAAATAACAATCTATGCATAACAACAATTTATCTAGTTATTGGGTCGAAGACAACTAAGCATAAGGGTTCCAAATATCAACAATTTATATATCATTGCATTCATGTAAGTTAAATTTCGTTTCAACAATACAACTGCTACTAAACTAAAGACTATTAGTTGGTCATTTAGTTGATATAGGCGTTGGGGAGAGATAAACTAATTAACTTACAATAGGGATTATCGTTGTGGCAATATTTCAAACCAATCACGCATTGGCATGCGTAACAAAAATTTAAAACATGTACCATCTTTGTGGTTAGCTGCCATAAAATAGAGAGTATGAGAATGTACGTGACAAGAACACACACAATGTATGACAAAAGAACAATGTTGACTAGGTCTGAGAAAGTATTTACATACCATCATTATGGAACAGATTCGTGCTGACCATCTAAGTGGCGACTGCCACTACAAACAACTCGAACTGAGCAAGAGATTCTCTCTTTTAGAGAAATTCATTAGTACTTCTTCCATTGATTTCAGTTGTCGGGTTTCTATATTGGAATAGTATATTCAGTGATAGAGTATAGAAATTGATGTATAGGATGATGACATGTGTAATTAAATTAGAAGATGTGTTAGTTAAGGCAGTTAGCCTTGTTGTTGGAAGTGTATAAATATCTCAACCTCTTGTATTACTTGGTGATTAAGAAATATATCAAGAACATTCATTCTCTCTCCCTTCTCTCTGAGTTGTTATCTCTTTCTAGAATTTCTGTATACAATTTCATAGATTTAGTTACATTTACATGGTATCAGAGCCTTTGTTGCCTGCGCTTGATCTTCGATCCTCCTTCTCTGCTTCCGCTCGCCTCGACGGTGTCTTTGATCTCGTAAATTTGTCTTCGGTATCTTCAATTCTCTTCGTCTTCTTGAAATCCTGATTTCTAGGGTTTTTTTTTGTTTCTTGGTTGATCGTCTTCTTGCGTCGATCATTTCTTCTGCTCTTTTGGTCAGTGCATTCCACCTGTTTGCTAAAAGTTCTCACTGAGTTTGTCTGAAGCAATTTCAATGGTGACTGCATCGCAACTTCAAATTGTGCAATCCCCGATTACTGCCCTAATCTCCTCCATTTCGACTTCGGTGAATGTCAAATTGGATGACTCCAACTATCTTAATTGGCACTTTCAGATACAACTCTTGTTGGAGAGCAATGGAATTATGGGGTTTGTTGATGGCTCGCATCCCTGTCCTCCTCAATTTTCCGATCAATCTGGTGCCTCTAGTATGAACTCTAGCTCTAATGCTTCTGTTGCAACGGATGAGTTTATGACTTGGAAAATGCATGATAAGGCTGTAATGCAACTGCTAACTGCTACCCTTTCGCCTGCTGCTCTATCCTGTGCTATTGGTAGCAAGAGTTATCAGGATATATGGATTCGTTTGAAAGAACAATTCTCTACTGTGTCTAAGACTAGTATCTTTCAAATGAAATCTAATCTCCAAACAATTAAGAAGGGTTTTGATTCAGTGTCCCAGTATCTTCATAGGATAAAAGAGGCTCGGGATTACTTATCTGCTGCTGGAGTTCACTTTTCTGATGAAGATATTGTTATACTTGCTCTCAATGGCTTACCCTCTGAATATAATACTTTTCGGTGTGTCATTAGAGGTCGTGAGAATGTGATATCTCTTAAAGAGTTTCGATCTCAGTTGCTTGCTGAAGAGATTATTGTTGAGAATTCTACCACTGCACCATTTATTACTGCAATGGTTGCAAACAATGTTTCGCATTCCGGAAAGGGTACATCTGGTCAGTCTCAATTTTTCTCTGGCGGTTATAAGCCGTTCAATGGCAACAGAAACAAAGGAAAAGGCAAGTTTAATAAAGGGTTTCGGTCTTATCCACCCAAACCGTCTTTTTCCACTCAAACACATGTGCTACCAACACCGAATTCGGGCATCCTTGGTCACTCCCCAGTGCAGTCTTATGGCCATTCAAGTGTTCCATTGGTGCAAACCTGTCAACTTTGTAATGCTGAAGGACACACAGCACCATTCTGCCGTTCTAAACCTTCTGACAGAGTTAATTGTCAAATCTGTGGCAAGCACAATCACAGCACATGGTATTGTTTTTATAATGACAAAGGTCCTAATTTTGTTGGTGCTCCCAGTCAGTTTTATCCGTCTCCAATGCATTCCTCAAACTTTGGTGCTCCCGGTTACAATGTCTCTAGTCAGCACTCTGCAATGAATGGACACCAATTCTCTCCTCAGCATCACTCTCTTCAAGCTCTGCATACTGTGATGCCTCAGTCTCTTTCTGTGGCATCTCCTTCTCACTCTAATCCTCAAGTGTGGCTCATTGACTCTGGTGCTACAAATCACATGACTTTTGATCTCAACAACTTATCTCTGGCATCTCCATATCCTACCTCTGAGATTGTCCAAACTGCCAATGGTGAAGGTTTGCCTGTATCTCATATTGGAAGTACTGTTCTTAATCTTTCCAAAGTTAATTATGTTCCTCCAATGAAGCTCAATTCTGTGTTATATGTTCCGAAGTTAACACAAAACTTATTATCTGTGCATCGGATCTGTTTGGATAACAATTGCTAGATAATTTTTTATGCTTTTTGCTTCTGGATTCAGGACAAGGCCACAGGGAGGATCATTTACAAAGGAGTATGCAGTAATGGTCTATACCCAATTCCCTGTCTTTCAACCACTTCTCATGGATCCACCTCAGTACCGTTCCAAGCTAAAGCTCTTCTCGGTCAGCACATTCATTCTACTACTTGGCATAATAGACTAGGCCATCCATCCAATTCTATTGTCTCTTTGATGTTAAAACAAGCTAATATTCCATGTCCAAAACCATCCATACCTGTCATGTGTTCTAGTTGTTTGGAGGGAAAGTTTTGTAAATTTCCTTTTCCTCTAAGTCCCAATAAGTCTGTAAAACCCTTTGCTATAGTTCACAGTGACCTTTGGGGTCCAGCCCCTTCTGTTTCTATTGATGGTTACAAGTATTATGTGACCTTTATTGACGAGTGTACACGATACTGCTAGATTTTCCCATTAATAAATAAATCTGATGTCTTTGCCAAATTTGTTGCATTCTATTCCTTTATTGTTACTCAGTTTGCAACTCCTATTCAAACTCTTCAAAGTGATGGAGGGGGAGAGTATGTCAGTAAAGCATTTCAGTCATTTCTTCTTGCAAAAGGCATTACACATCATAAATCCTGTCCATATACACCTGAGCAAAATGGCCTAGTTGAGAGAAAGCATAGGCATATCATTGAAACAACTGTGACCCTTTTACAAACTGCTAGATTACCTGCCCTGTTTTGGTCCTATGCTTGTCAAACAGCCATCTACCTCATCAATAGAATGCCCACTCCTGTCCTAGGAAATCATTCTCCATTTGAACTATTGTTTGGGCTTCTACCTGTCATTTCCCATCTTAGATCATTTGGATGTGCTTGTTATCCGTTATTAAAGCCTTATAATGACTCTAAGCTGCAACCAAAAACCACAAAGTGTATTTTCCTGGGGTATGCTACCAACTATAAAGGGTATATATGTTATGAGGTTTCTAAACAAAGACTATACATATCACGGCATGTAGTGTTTGATGAGTCTCAATTCCCATACACAGACTTGTTGTTCCATCATAACTCATCACACATTGGTTCTACCATCCACAGTCCAGTACCTATTGTTTCCACTGATAATGTTGTGGTATCTATGCCTACTGTTCCCATAACATCACAATCACATCCTGCCTCTTCCAATTTGCCTGGTTCTCCTACCATATCACTCTCTCCAATTACATCATCACCACTATCATCTCAGTCCATTACTGCTTTTACTACTTCTCAACCTCCTGTGGCACTTGTCAATGGTTCTCCTCAGTCTCAAGTTCCAGCAGTACAATTTCATCCTGATACTTTGTCAGTGGTACTGGAGGTTCCACCAATCAATTTACATCCTATGCAAACTCGGAGCAAGAGTGGCATTATCAAGAAAATAGCTTTATTAGCTACTGTTCAGGAGTCTGAGGGTACTGATTTGTCTCTTATTGAACCAACTTCCTACAAATCTGCCTTTAAGAATCCAATTTGGTTTAAGGCTATGCAAGAGGAAATCAGTGTTTTGCATACACAAGGTACCTGGAATCTGGTAGTCATACCTTCCTCAAAGAATTTGGTAGGGTGCAAGTGGATCTTCAAGATCAAGAGACATTCTGATGGTACTATTGCCCGACATAAAGCTAGATTAGTAGCTAAAGGGTTCAGTCAAGAACCTGGAATTGACTATGGGGAAACGTTCAGTCCTGTGGTTAAACCTACAACTGTTCGGTTAGTATTGGCTCTTGCAGCTCAGTTTGGTTGGTCCCTTCGACAACTCGATGTCAAAAATGCCTTTTTACATGGCATTTTTTAAGACGAAGTGTACATGGCTCAGCCTCTTGGGTTTGAAGATGTTCTTCATCCTCACCTAGTTTGCAAACTGCATAAATCCTTATATGGACTCAAGCAAGCTCCCCGAGCTTGGAATGATAGATTCACAAAATTCCTGCCTCATTTGGGGTTTCAAAACACTTATTCGGATTCCTCTTTGTTTGTCAAAACGGTTGATTCTGGTATTGTCATTCTCCTACTCTATGTGGATGATATTATCATCACAGGGAGTGCATCTGCATCCATACAACAGGTTATTACTGCATTACAAACTGAGTTTGACATCAAGGATTTAAGGGATTTGCATTTTTTTCTTGGCATTCAAATTTCACGAACTGCAACTGGTTTATTCTTGTCTCAATCGAAATATGTGTTGGATCTTCTCACCAAAACAGAGATGCTCGATGCAAAACCTTGTGACACTCATTGTTTACCGTATAACAGGCTTCTCAAGGATGATGGTGATCCATATACCAATCCTACTTTGTACAGAAGTGTGGTAGGTGCTTTGCAGTACCTTACGTTTACAAGGCCGGATATAGCATTCTCTGTCCATCAAGTGGCTCAGTTCATGCAATCCCCTATGGTTGCTCACTTTACAGCAGTCAAACAAATCTTGAGGTACTTAAAAAGAACCCTTAGTCATGGCATCGGTTATTCTAGAGGATCGCTTCAATTAAAGACCTTCAGTGATGCTGACTGGGCAGGGGACCCTAATGATCGACGGTCGACTACTGGCTTGGTTGTGTTTTTAGGGAATAGTCCTATTTCCTGGTCATCCAAGAAGCAACTGACAATCTCACGATCTTCTACAGAGGCCGAATACCGTGCCCTGTCATCCACATCTGCAGAATTGGACTGGATCCAGCAACTGTTAGTCTTCTTGCAGGTTCCTTTATCCTCCACACCTGTGTTGTTTTGTGATAATCTGTCTGCCATTGCGTTGTCTTTTAATCCTGTTCAACATCAACGCACTAAACACGTTGAGATTGATGTTCATTTTGTGAGGGAACGAGGGGCAAAGAAGCAACTCTCTGTGCAGTTTGTGTCGTCCAAAGAGTAGTTTGCTGACATTCTGACTAAAGGCTTGAGTTCTCCTTTATTTCATACTCACTGTACCAATCTCATGCTTCGTGCATCCCAGCATGAGTTTGCGGGGGGATGATAGAGTATAGAAATTGATGTATAGGATGATGACATGTGTAATTAGATTAGAAGATGTGTTAGTTAAGGCAGTTAGCCTTGTTGTTGGAAGTGTATAAATATCTCAACCTCTTGTATTACTTGATGATTAAGAAATATATCAAGAACATTCATTCTCTCTCTCTTCTCTCTGAGTTGTTATCTCTCTCTAGAATTTATGTATACAATTTCATAGATTTAGTTACATTTACATTCAGCACATACCCAACAATATGCTCTCTCCAGCTATCAATCTTTCTTTCATCTTTTGATGAAGATTCTCGATTTAATTTAGGTTTTGTTATATCTTGTGATGACTATGTAGATTATGATCTTTCTGATGGGCCCATCAAGAATATCATAACTCACACAATCATCACGAGCCATAACAAAACCTAAACTAAATCCAGAATCTTAATCAAAAGATGAAAGATTGATAACTGAAGCGAGCATATTGTTGGGTATGCGCTGAATACACTGCTCCAATTTAGAAATCCTATGACTGAGGTCAATGAAAAAAGTCTTAATGAATTCCTCTAAAAGAATGAATCTCTTGCTCATGTCGAGAAGTTGTTTGAAAACCTCTCTTTGAAAATGAAGAACATCAAAAGATGGATGAGCACGTTTCATAGGACGGGCAGTGGGACAAGAAGAGGAAAAGTGAATAACAGGAGTTTGGTCTTCAAACTTCAAAGCACGAAGACGCTCGGACTGAGGATACCATGACACTCAGAAAAAAAAATGGTTTTTGCAACTTTCAAGAAAAGAGCAATATATATATAACAAAACAAAACAGAAGTCAGAATCCAATACAACTAAAAAACCAACAGATAACAACCAACAAATGACTATAAAAGAAAGACAAATGCTAAGGCTCTGCAGTCAACCAAATATCAGCAAAAGAACCATCATTATCGGCAATTGAGAATGATGAGTCGAGATAAGGATAAGAAGATGAATTGATAGATACTGATGATGCTGCACAAACGCATTAGTTGAGAAAGAAAAAAACAAGGAAAAAATTAATTAAGGGAAAAAAAGAAAAGAAAAGAGACATGCTTGACAGCAAGTAAAATTAAAAACACAAGAATTGGTGGACAGCAAGTAAAATAAACAAAACACGCGATACACAAAAAACCATAATATGTGTGAAAGAGAGCCAAAATTTGAGACTATGTAAATGCAATGTAGTGAAACAAGGCAACTTAAATGTAACCCCTAATCTCACCAGGAATATACACTCAAATGTCAGTCAAGGTGTGTGGGATTAAGTGTTTACATTCAAAAGAATTTTTCATGAATGTTAAATTGTCATATGCTGCAGATTGATCTCGTCTCCACACACATCAACAAATTACCCTCAAGAGATTAAGTAGGTTCTTGCAAAAGGATTGCAACGTGGCTTAGAGACTTGGTTAAAGAAATGAAGATATGGGAAACACAAAGTTTAAGAAACTAAAGGAGTTGCGGAAAATGAAATTGACAGAGAAATGCACCAATGAACAAGGCAACTTTGCAGTATATGGAGTGGTTGGATTTGAAACAAGAACAGACATAAAACTGCACATTGAATTTTTTTTATATTTATGATTCTTGCTCTTCATGTACAAACTACACACTTAATTTCTTATAATTTCTTATGATTCTGACAGCTCACTTTGTGAGTCACTCACAATGATCTCGTTTCCTCTTTTATTCTTTGGCTCTTTGTTTGTAATTTGGCTTTCTTCAAAATTTGCGTCTTCAATACTTGAACAACCTAGAACTCTCCTTAAAAAAATGTCTCTACTAGCTTCTTAGTAGGGTAGGATAAATTTGTAACTAAGGCTAGGTACAAAAAATGTAGGTTGGAGAGAAAAAAAGAAGGCTTATGTAAAGGCTCAATGGGGCGAACAAGGGAAAAAAAAAAATGTAGGGCACTAGCTTCTATGACAATGATGGTAAATTTCTAATGCTTACTTTCATCACTAAGAGAATGTAAGATGTGATACAATATCGTGAGAGATCTCAAAGCAAGTTCTAGTGAGGCAAATGACATAAGATTGGATTTGTAAGATGTGATACAAAGTTTGAATCTTTGAAGATTAGAGAATCCCACTCCTTCATATATGACGAAGTTTGATTTGAACCAAATACAAATTCATTCGATTTCTGTTTTTCTTTGATTGTCTCATTGTCAAGTGAAAAATAGGGGTTTTAATGAATATGAATCATGATAATTGGTTGAAATAAACTGTGTTGAGCATGAGTCTCATATTGATGGGATGAGGGATCTTGCATGGACTTATAAGAGGTTGGCTACTCCATATTACCAATTGATTTTAGGGTGGAATTTCAACTTTCTTCATGGTATCAGAGCAGGTTGCCCACATGTGAAGCCAAACAGCCACATGCGCTCCACGTCACCCCGTTGTGTTGCCCACGTGTTAGGCTTGAAAAGTTGCCACACGTGAGGGGGCGTATTGAGAATGAGTCTCACATTGATGGGAGGGGGACCTTGCATGGGCTTATAAGAGGTTGAGCTATTTCCCATATTGCCAATTGATTTTATAGTAGAACGAAAATCTTTCTTAATTATATTCTTTATTGTTTTTCATTTGTTTGCAATATTATGATAGTCTTTCTGTAAAAACTCCATTAGTTATTGTGTTAGTATGCTAACGTGGCACACAATTTGAGCCCAAATTCCACTTAAATAGTAGCATGTGGAAAAATAATTTAAAACTTAAAAAAAAAATTAAAAAAAAAAAAAAGAAGAGAAAAAGCTAAAATCAAAATGTTGAACGGAGGTCTTCACCTCCCCACGCCAACCTTACCCCAGAACCAAAGAAATCAATCGAGCTGTGCAAGGCTGCACTGCAATGGAATTGAACATCAACTTAATTACCCCTTATTGTCAAATAATCTAGAAGCCGGCCGGCCATCTTCTGATTTCTTAGAGTTGATGACAACAAGTGATCGCAAGCCGTCAGCTAATCACCTCGAAACTGTCCAGGATAGTGGCGTCGATCCTTCACCAGAACATAGCAACGCCTATCTTTCGCTGGCGATGGCAGAGCCAACGCCTACAGGAGCAAAGTCATAGCAATCACGTACGAGCACTCTGAAAATTTCCCTTATATTTTATTTTTATTTTCTTGTTTTATTTTATAAACTTACAAATTTAAATCATTTAAAAGAAGGAATTAGTTTGTATACTCCACGTGGCACCATTTTATTAGAGTTGTAGACCTCATATGTGTATCATGTCAGCACACTAAAAGAAGAACTAACAAAGAATGACCAAATTGATGTGCGGGTAGTCAATTTCAAGTGCGATTTTGAAATTAAGGGATTAAATGATGAGTTAAATCAGTTTCAAAGATCATTTGTGATAAAAGCCTTACTCTAAAAGAATGATAATAAATGTGGTAGATGGCATGACAATATCTTAATCGTTGAAAATAACTTAACCACGTAGAAATTAATAAATTGATTAGTTGCTCCATGCATACACGCAGTGTGCCAGCATCGTGCTAAAACAAGTTCTGATAACATAAACATTGATACAATCATACATATGTTCCAATTAACTTCCAACAATTAATATAAACTTGATAGGAAAATAGGGTCAGGACTCAGGCGTAGGCTTACATGCATGCAGATTCCAAAACAGTTATGTTCACATAAAATTGCTGTATGCTTCTTTAATTCTTATTGCTAACAAATAGCTTACCATGCAATTCGTTTTTCCAAGTGAAAATTCAAGTTACAAAATAGTTTTAGTATTCTAAATATAAAGATTAACTTGAAATTAGTATATACTGATCAAATTAAATAGCTAGTACAAAGGATACAAAAAAATAATAAAAAAATCCATGTCAAGAGAGGACGGAAAAAAAATGTAAAATACAGGTTGATGATCTTTCTCGTACTTATTCATAATTAAGTCTACGTATGGAGAGACTCTATAATGAAAGATAAAAGCTCAATCAATTCAATTAATTTGATAATTAGAAGCTCCTCAGTTTTTTATGAGCCTTGAGAGATCATCAGTGGGATAATCCTCCTCAGCGTCCGAGGGTCCCTCAGCTGCGGCCCCGCCTTCTGGGGCAGCCGCGATCTCAAGCGTCTCATCGGTGGCCTTGGTCCCCGGAGCAGCTGCGTCGCCACTGTCGGGAGAAGGAGCGGATGATACATCGTTAGCGGGGCTTGGGGCTGAGGCCGGAGTGCTGGCGTCTTCACCACTGGGAGAAGGAGCTGATGAGCTGGAAGGTGATGGTGAGGTGGTGGCGTCAGGGGAGGAGGCCGGGGAGGGGGCGGGTGGTGACGTGATTGGCTCTTGTGCTAAAACACCAGTAATGGCTACAAATACTAGGGCAAGAACAATGACTTGACGTCCCATCGTTGCTTCTTCTTGTTTGGTAATACTTTTGTGTCACCTTTTTTTTCGTTCTTTAATTTGCAATACTTCTCGAGAGATGGATATATACGACTGCGAAACCAACGTACCAAATTATGGAGGTGGAAGTGGGTGGTGATTAAGATTAATATATATGAGATTAGTGGGAGAGAGAGTAGGGATTATCTGTGGAGTAAATTAATCGAAGACAGAGAGAGAGAGAGAGAGGATATTTATAGTTTAATTTGGTGTTAGAGGGAAGGAGATAGAAGAGATATTATGGGTTCTCTTGGCTGGCCGGGTTTAGTGGATCGTGCATGGTTCTAAAATTATTGCTACATTAATAGAAATAACTATTAATGGAAGGAAAAACGAGGATCTTTGTTCTTCTTATTTCTAACCTTTGGCATTTGGATCAGGGTTTGGTTGTTTAGATAGATTATGTGCCAACCAAGAAGTTAGAACCAACAACATGGACATTAATTACAAGTTTCAAACTATGCTAATTCTGCGAGAAAATGCGAAATAAAATATAGACCTATGACATAAATTAAATCTCATAATTTTAATTTCCAACTGAGAAGAAATCCATGATCTTGGTGTTTATTCCTTTAATTGATGAAAGAACCGAAGTTGCATGCATGGTTTTGTGCATATATAGGAGAGATTTTTAGTATGTTAGGAACACAAGATGATACACCACGTGTTATTATATAAGTGGTGAGATACTTGTATAAAAAAAATTTAAAACTTGAAAATTAAAACTGCTCTCAACTTATATAATGACACCTAATATACCACCCATATTTCAAGCATGATGAAAATTTTCGTTATATATACAACGTTGTTGTCCTAAATATAACTGTGAATGCTCATAAATGTGATCAATATTGTGTTTTAAATAACAATATATTATAGTTAATTTCTATAATTTTGTTATTATGTTCATTAGCTAGACCGATATCGATCCAAGATCAACGATCACGTGGTGGGCATACATGGATCGATGGAACTGGGTACACATTGACATCCCCTTTCCTTTCTGAAATTTAAATGTTGGGTGTTGAGCAGAGGAAGCTGCATAAAGAACAAAATAAACATATATGATATATGGATAATAATGCATGTTGGGAACATCAATCTAACATTACTTTTCAGATTTCCGCGCCTTCCCTTTTTATCTTTTAATCTTTTTCTATTGATCTAATTCAAAGATTGAAAATTAAAAAAAGGGAGACTTTGGATGCGGTCCCTAGTTATGAACAGTCTTTGATTGAAACCTTATTAGTTTTTAATTTTTGATCCAAGTCCCTGAAATTAATTGATAATTTAGTTCTATGTACGTTACTATATTTTTTAAATTAAAAATTAAAATTTATAGTTGTTTATAGTAATGAGATTTTAAATAAAAAACCATAATTTGTGGGATTAAAAATATTAAAATATAAATATACTATTGTGTGTGTGTGTGTGTAAACATGGGCACATTCATAAAAATAACCAAAAAATTATTGTATCAAAACATGGGTACATTCTTCAAAATGGGTACATTTAGCAAAAATAAAAATGGGTACAAATAAATAAAAAAATATGGGTACAATACAAATAAAACTTTAAAAAATATGGGCACAAAAAGAAATTAATATATGGGTACAAATTAAAACTGAAAGGAAAATTGGTACAAATTAAAAAAGGGTTGCAAATTAAAAATGGGTACAAACTAAAAATAAAAATATATGATAAAAAATTTAGCCATAAATATAAATATACTAATTGTAATATTTTTAATATTAAATGAATATATTTAGAAATAAAAAATATTTTATTATTGAAATAATTAATGATATTATTAATACAAAGGACCTTGATCAAAAATTGAAAAGTAATAAGGTTTTAATCAATAGAGTAGTAAAAATAAGGATGAAAACCTAATTACTCCTTAAAAAAATGTGTGAGAAATTAAAAAAGATGTGTAGATACGAGGATATCACACCTCACATATATATATATATATATATAACACGGATATATGACATCATTTTTTTTACACAACTTTTCACACAAATTTTTGCAGGGCCAACTTCTTAATGTGTTTTAACGATCCGTACAGTTTATCTTTTAGGTTTTTCTCTCAAAGATCATGTCTACCAAATATACCAAACCTAAAACGATATGACAATTTGTTTAAGGATTTTGGGTTTCTTTGTACCGTATTCGTCTATTTTCTTATGAACGTCTTAGGCCTCGTTTGGCACGTCGTATTAAGTGCCAAATAGGATTAATAATACGGTAGCAGTTGTTTGATACACTATCGTACTAAATAAACACCCACTTAATTATACAATCCATCAAATTTAATATGATTGACATCGGACAATTAATACAACCCAAAAGCTCGGTATTATTAGTAGGGGGTGCTAACCAAAAATACGCTTGCTTCTCTTCTTCGATTTCACGCATCTGCTCCTTGGCGAATCCTCTCCATCTTCATCAGCAGTTCCTCGACGAGTTCTCAACCCCAACCGCCACTCCTCTACAATCAGTCGCTGAGCAATTTCCCATCTCGTCCGCTGCTTCCTGCTCCATCACGTTTCAGTCGTCGACGTCGAAGCACGATGATGTGGACGAAGAGGTAGTTGAGATCAGGAAGCGCGATCTATCACACCTGGATCTCGACATACATTAAGAGTCGACACGTCACAAGGGAAAATAACGTTCGTTGAATACGACATAAGTTACGGCAGGAAATACTTTAATTGATGAACCAAAATAATATGAAGGTGGCTAAGTTCTCCACAAGATATTTACCAATATATACATCCCAAAAAGGAAGTACAACCCTCGCTAGACTAAGAACAAGTTCGAGGTACTCAAAAGAAAGTCCCAAAAGATAAAGTACAAGAGAGGATATAGGGGTAATCTAACGCTCCAAGTCTCTGATAACTATACTGCTACCCCATCCACGTACCTCTCAGAAGCTACTCAGACTTGTCACCTGTAAGATCAGTGCCTACACCATCGGAATGGTGCACTGGGCAAACAACAACCCGGATAAGCTGCGAAGGTCGTGTGAATGACAATAATACAATGCATGTGATAACAATAATAAAATCAACCATCAATCACAGTTTATAAACCTCGAATATAAAACATTCATAAGAAATCAATACCAAACCTTTGATATCTCCGAATGAGTCACCCAGACATCCAACAGTTTTTCTAAGTCAAAACTCAAGGTTCTCGAAACGATAGTTTACAAAAACACTAAAAACTAGGGCTAGAGTGACATAGTTCGGTCGAAGCCTACATAAGTAACCAAACAGGAAGTGGCCCCCTATGGCGGATTAACCAAGCAGAACCATCCTTGCAGTAACCAAGTAGGTAGTGACCCCTTATCGCGGATTAACCAAGTAGAGTGACTCCTACGCATCTGTTAGGCAGTGATCACCTATGGCGGATTAACCAAGCATGATCACCCCTAAGTGTGTGTATGGCCATACTAAAGATACAAGGATCACATAACCAAGCATGATCACCCCTAAGTGTGTGTATGGCCATACTAAAGATACAAGGATCACATATCGCGGATTAACCAAGAACGATCCTTAGAAAATATGGTCCCCTATCACGGATTAACCAAGCAGGACCATTAGTGACCCCCTATCTCAGATTAACCAAGCAGGGTCATAGTCCCTTACTAGCCCTCAATTTAACAAACATTTCAAAAAAATATATTTTCAAACACATTTCATAAACATTTCAATAAGCAATTCACATAACATTTCATAAAATAGATTGATGGTAAACTTTATAAAAACAATTATTTAGCATAAAACATAACTTTAGAAATTCATGTTGTATACACAAAGTATACTAGCATGGGAGTTTTCAAGGTACTAACAATATCACATATATTAAAGTCACTTACCTGGAGTCCGCGCTAATGCACCCTAACACGAGAATCAAGGCGTCACACTCTCTCACCTCCTGTGGCCAAGTACAATTTGGCCAGAAAGGCTCCAAATTCTTCGATTCGACTTCCTTGGTGTTCCTACACCCCTACAATTGATTGGGTCTTGATCCTGGGTCCAAGGGAAGTTGATTAAGGGTGGTGGTGAGTGGTGAAACTCGTTGGAACGGCGGAATCGCCGTGAAAAACCTCTGGGCACCCACATAGTTTATACGGTTTTTTGACTTAAAATTCCTTCAAAATTGGGTGGAGATGGTAGATGGGACGTAATGGAAGAGGTGGTAGGTGTGGGATGGTTGAAGATCACTTGAAAATATGGTGGAAATGGTCGGAATTAGAACCGGGTCGAAGGTGATGCCGTGGGTGTACGGTCAACAGAAATGGAAGGGGAAACATCCCTCTTTTCTTTTCTTCCCTTTTTTGATTAGTTGCTGCCTAAACTTTTCTAAAATCTGATTGGTCCCTTCCTTCTTCTAACTAATTGGTCCCTTAACCCAAATATCGGTCTGGCCTCTTACCCACAAAGTGGGAGATAAATAATTCATAAAATCTATAGTATCACAACTTCAAACGTCCGTAACTATACCGTTATAATCTGGACTCGCAAACAGCTTTCGCCTATGCGTTCGTGGTTTCGAGATCTATTTGAAAACACTAGTTGTAACTTTGAAAGGTCGAAAGATTGATTATGAAACTTCAAACTCGATAACCAATCCATTAATATTCCTAAAATAAACAGAATTAAAATTAACTAATAAAGATAACGTAATCGCGAAATACGAATCTAAACTACGAGATACGTAAAGAATATTGAAATTCCGGGAATGGGATTTCACACAATCGATGTTAACAACAACAGACTCAGCAGCTCAATCATCCTTCGCCACTGACAGCATTGGATCCAGCTTCGGCAGATCTGATTAACTCGGACCTTTGTTAAAACTTGAATTTTCTCCAAAAAAAAAAATCAGGTTTGAAAAAAAAAAATTATTTGTTTGCCACGTGGCAAACATTTGGCAGCCACGTGACATATTTGTAGCAGCCACATCAGCACTTAACGGATCAATGGATGAAAATTGTAACGGAGGTATTATTTTGAAATAAAATAGTACTTAAGGTATGAAAATGAAATGGTTTTGAAGATGTTGTAAAGAATTGAAATAGACCCAAAACCTGAGGTATGAAAGTGTAATTTACCCTTTATTTAAATATAAACAAACCAAATTTTATTTCAATTGGATAATGTAGAATTAAGAAATAGGATTGGAATTTTCAGATATTTCGCGGATTCCTTTCCAATGAGAACTAGACATGAGTCTTATATCCAAGTTCTTGGGAACCCTATGGGGAGCTTTATTAAAAACTAAAAAAAAAAAATATTTTATTTAAATATTTTTAATTTACATGGAAATATTTAATTAGACTTTTGGGATTTCTGTACATAACAGAATTTTTGAAAAAAAATTATGACATAATGATTACATGATTTGTGACACTCATTTTGAAGAACTACATTGTTTGATTTTGAATTTATAACCATATTGATACGATGAGTTAAATTCAGAAATTTTTTATAATAAAACTCTATAAAATGTGTGAAAATCAACTCTTAAATTAAATTGAGAAAATTACAGAATTTATCGGTAAGAATCACATGACCAAAACATCAAGAACCATGCACCAACATCTTGGATTCATCCCAGCACAACCAATATATATTTTTACAATTTTATAAGATGTTTTGATTGGACAGGAGAGAGATGAAAAACATAAAAGATATATTATATGGTAGATATTTTAATTTGTTAGATCATAGAGGAGATCGCCATATTTGACTGGGAGTTCAATACAATTTAGGCATCGTCTGTCTCCTCTCCTTCTCTCTCGCTCCTCCTATACCTATTCCTCTATCATCCACGCGTTGCCCTTTTGCCCTCCTCTCTTTCTCTCTCCTTTCCTCTCTCTCTCCTCTTCATCCATGGCTCCAGAACTCCAACAGGAGGAAGATTACACTACTGGCCCTGAAGCTGCTCATAAAATCAGAGTCACCGTCGTCGGCAGTGGCAACTGGGGTAGTGTTGCCGCCAAACTCATTGCCTCCAACACCCTCAAGCTCTCTTCTTTCCACGGTATTATTTGTTTCCGGTTTGTTTTCTGCATTTCCATTTTCTTTCTGCATGCAAAGACAGAATCTTTATGTATGCCAATTGCCAACGGTCAGAATTTTTATTTATGTCCATTATATTATTTTCTAATTTTATGTTTGGTTGCTGAGACAATTGTATGTTTTGTTCCTAAATAATTCAAATTAATTGAATTTTCTTGTTTGATTCTGGGATTTTGTTGTGTTGGGTGTTTAATGAATTAAAATTCTGAAAACCCAATTGTAATTTGAGTTTTTAATGAAAATCCATTTGCAATTTGAGTTTTTTTTTCTGCACTGGAATTCAGATGAAGTGAGAATGTGGGTGTTTGAGGAAACATTACCAAGTGGTGAGAAGCTCACAGATGCCATCAACCGCAACAATGTAAAAAAGCAATGATCTTTAATGCATTCTTCTTATATGTGCATGAATTTATCCTGTTGTGAACGTTTGTATCCTGTTTTTCGATAGGAAAATGTGAAATACCTGCCCGGCATTAAGCTGGGGAAAAATGTTGTTGCAGATCCAGACCTTGAGAATGCAGGTACTTAATTTCTCAGCAAAATCTTTGCTGAACTTTTTAAAGTTACTATGTTTTGAATTTGTGCAATTTGTTGGGTGCTTAGAGCAAATTTTTTATAATTGGGGGAGTTTTGCAGTGAACGGTGCGAACATGTTGGTGTTTGTTACTCCACATCAATTTATGGAGGGTATATGCAGGAGGCTTGTTGGGAAGGTAAAAGCGGATGTGGAGGCAATTTCCCTCATCAAAGAAATGGAGGTCAAGATAGAAGGCCCGTGCATGATCTCGACACTCATCTCACAGCAGTTGGGTATTAATTGTTGTGTTCTGATGGGAGCAAACATAGCTAATGAGGCAATTTAGCTTGACTCGTCACTCTACAACTTTCGTTTCCCAGATCATATCACATCTGGTGTGGCTGAAACTAGAGACTGTTTGTGTAGATTGCTGTGGAGAAATTTAGTGAAGCCACAGTTGGATACAGAGAGAACAAAGAGATTGCACAGAAATGGGTTCAGCTCTTTAGTACTTCCTACTTCATGGTCACACCTGTGAGTACATCGAATACATTGTTACAATGAATGTCATACTAGTGTACTTTTACTATCATGAATGTTTGGCACGGACGGGAACTACTTTAATGTCCCACACAATTTAGTAAAAATTTGGTAGTACGTTAGATACACTAAATACTTAATTATCCCTGGATATAATTTGATTTAGCGATTGACATCAAATATATATTGAAGGAATGCTCCATTGACACCTTTCCGTGTTTGAAATTTATAGATCCAAGATGTGGAAGGGGTAGAACTATGTGGAACCCTGAAAAATGTTGTGGCCATAGCAGCAGGTTTTGTGGATGGGTTGGAGATGGGAAATAACACAAAGGTAAGCTCAAAAATTTTGGTAAAAGTTGAACCCACATATCATCTGCTTTTTCTATGTCATTTTGACTGCTTATTTTGAATGACCAGGCTGCAATTATGAGAATCGGTCTAAAAGAGATGCAGGCATTTTCCAAGATGTTATTTTCATCTGTCAAGGACACCACCTTCCTTGAAAGCTGTGGTGTCGCTGATCTCATCACAACATGCAGTATGGAAGCATGACAATCTCTTATTTTAATTTTTTTTTTGTTTTTTCTTTCTTTCTAACCTCAGTGTGTTTGGCAGTGGGAGGAAGAAACAGGAAAGTTGCGGAAGCTTTTGCAAGGAGTGGAGGGAAAAGGTAAATCTCCGCAATTTGGTGCATACAACCTTGTAAAAAACTGGGGTAGTTTCTTAATATTGCCCTTATGTTTGTTGTCTGCAGATCGTTTGATGAGCTTGAAGCAGAAATGCTGCAGGGTCAAAAATTACAGGTATGCATTTAAAATTATAGTAACTGAACTTTGCTATTACTCGGATTTTTATATTGCGTTAATATGCAGCCTGACCAATTAAAATGGAAAATGAGTTCCGTAAAGATGCAGCCCGAAACCATCTATTCATAAATGTTCTCTTTCCTTTTCTGAAGGGTGTCTCAACAGCAAAAGAGGTTTACGAGGTTTTAAGCCACTGCGGGTGGCTAGATTTCTTCCCACTTTTTGCAACAGTTCATGAGATCTGCATTGGCACTCTTCCTCCATCAGCCATAGTTGAACATAGTGAGCGCACGCCTAAAATCTAGCCGGCTCTTCCCACTGCCCGCTTATCATGGGTAGGGGGTAGTTTACTTAAGTGATGTCTTTCACACAATAGCGAAGACGAGGCGAAACTTTGGAATACGGTTGCAGGGCAAAGTACGTAACCTGCTCAGAAGCTATTTTCCTTGACAGCAAATGAAGTCCAACGTTTCTCTTCGGTTTCTGTTACATCTTTTTCGTTCTTTCGAATTGTACCCATGTTTGATGCACAATGTGTGAGGTTCTAAAAGACGCTAGGCGCTAGTCGGACTGCGGGATGGGGCCTAGCGCCTAGTCTGCCTAGGCGGATTTAAGTAAATCTATTTTATTTCGTGTAAATAAGTGTCTGTTTATACTTAAAATATACATAATTTCGTCATAAACTAGTAAATAGAATGACATATATATATTATGAAGTATTGAAACATAATGAAAACATAGGGAGCAAACATATAATGTGTGTTTATTTAAGTGTTCAATAAGTCTCTTATAATTTATTGGAAACAATAAAATGCAAAAGGGAAGTTATCTATTTTTTATCTAAGTGAGTTGCAACCTAGGCAGGTATCTAGGCGGGTTTGGGCGGGATAGGTGGGTGCCTAGGCAGGCTAGGCAGATGCCTAGGCGGTTTAGGCGGGCTAGGCAGATGCCTAGGCAGTCTAGGCATTAATCGTGCGGTGACCAGCCGCCTAGCGCCTAGGCGGGGATTTTTAGAACAGTTATTGTGTGATCATCACCAAGTTGTAAACTTCTTTAGAGAATACACACGTAATAGAATAAAGAGCTAGAACGAACCATATCCGGTGTCACAGTTTGAGAACGAGAGATCGAAGTCTCGATTGCAATTGATTTTGTTTCTCGAACTGGTTCAGAAAGTAGACCATCGCGGTTTCGTTATTTAACACCAAACCCTTTCTCATTTCTTGAAATAGAAGTTATACAACCGCCACAAACCAAAATTACACAGCAAGAATACCATAAATTAGAAGGAAAAAAAAAAAAAACGACCCAAATAATCTTCCCACAACACCAAACCCCGGCTTTGAATTTTGCGTATGGTTTTATTCCAACAGTTACTCAGTTCGTAGTCTATCCAACCGATCCTCACTCTTCCGCGCTCTGTCCATTTGGTGGTCGATACTTTTTCTAGACTTCTCATGGCAGTCCACGCTTCTCCGAGACCTTTCCATATGGTAGAAAGATACTCTTAATTTTTCTAGTTTATCAGCACTGATGAACTGATTTTTCAGTTTTTCAGGCCTATCAGTGCTCTTCCTCGGTTTCTCCCTTCGATCTGTGTTCTTCCTTGAAACTTCGTAAACATCAGTACTCTTCCGAGGCTGCTCGAACTGGTCCGTGCTTCTCCTAGAACTGTATCTCTGCGAAGGAGACTTCTCAACGGTTGATATGAACTTCTTGAGACGCCTGATATACTCAGGATAGAGCTCTAAATCACAGTGGTTCCCTCCTTTAAGCCATAGTGGTTCATACTTCTCTTTACACGGTTCCCAGAGTTGCTTGCCATGGGAGCAATCGACTACTTCATCCGCAGTCCCCTACAAGATGATGCAATGGCTAAAAAATGTGAGGAGTAGGCCGATTTGGTATCTCATATAGTCATCATATATCTTTCGACATGGCGTGCCAGATGATGATCAGACAAAACCCTTATTCTTACCAGTATGTACGCTTTACAGGATACATGACCCTTAAACCAGATAGCATGGGACTATGCAGGACAACATATATTTTGTAAGGAAAACTAACGAAAAGTTCAAAAAAACTTTTCTTTTAACGAAAATTTATTTTTAAAGGTATAGTGAATAGTGACAGTTAAAGGTAAAAAAGTGATTTTTCGTTAAAAATAAACCGTACCGGAAATGTTTTATTAAAACTCTTTTTTTTGTAAGATGTTTTGATTGGACAGGAGAGAGATGAAAAACATAAAAGGTGTAGTATATGGTAGTAATTTTAATTTATTAGATCATAGAGGAGATCGCCATATTTGTCTTGGAGTTCAATACAATTTAGGCATCGTTTGTGACGAAACGTGTATGGCATATCCGCCCCGACGGGTGTCTTCCCTCTTATATTCTCTGTCTCCTCTCCTTCTCTCTCGCTCCTCCTATACCTTTTCCTCTATCATCCACGCGTTGCCCTTTTGCCCTCCTCTCTTTCTCTCTCCTTTCCTCTCTCTCTCCTCTTCATCCATGGCTCCAGAACTCCAACAGGAGGAAGATTACACTACGGGCCCTGAAGCTCCTCACAAAACCAGAGTCACCGTCGTCGGCAGTGGCAACTGGGGTAGTGTTGCCGCCAAACTCATTGCCTCCAACACCCTCAGGCTCTCTTCCTTCCACGGTATTATTTGTTTCCTGTTTGTTTTCTGCATTTCCATTTTCTTTCTGCATGCAAAGACAGAATCTTTATGTGTGCCAGCCAACGGTCAGAATTTTTGTTTATGTCCCTTATATTATTCTCTAATTTTATGTTTGGTTGCTGAGAAAGTGAACATATTGTTCGTTTTGTTCCTAAATAATGCCAAATTAATTGAATTTTCTTGTTTGATTCTGGGATTTTATTCTGTTCGGTGTTTAATGAATGAAAAATCTGGAAACCCAATTTTTAATGAAAACCCATTTGCAATTTGAGTATTTTTTTTTTTTTCTGCATTGGAATTCAGATGAAGTGAGAATGTGGGTGTTTGAGGAAACATTACCAAGTGGTGAGAAGCTCACAGATGCCATCAACCGCAACAATGTAAAAAAGCAACGATCCTTAATGCACTCTTATTATACGTGCATGAATTTATCCTGTTGTAAACGTTTGTATGGTGTTTTTCGATAGGAAAATGTGAAATACCTGCCCGGCATTAAGCTGGGGAAAAATGTTGTTGCAGATCCAGACCTTGAGAATGCAGGTACTTAATTTCTCAGCAAAATATTTGGTCAACTTTTTAAAGTTACTATGTTTTGAATTTGTGCAATTTGTTGGGCGCTTGGAGCAAATTTTTTATAGTTGGGGGAGTTTTGCAGTGAACGGTGCGAACATGTTGGTATTTGTTACTCCACATCAATTTATGGAGGGTATATGCGGGAGGCTTGTTGGGAAGGTAAAAGCGGATGTGGAGGCAATTTCCCTCATCAAAGGAATGGAGGTCAAGATGGAAGGCCCGTGCATGATCTCGACACTCATCTCACAGCAGTTGGGTATTAATTGTTGTGTTCTGATGGGAGCAAACATAGCTAATGAGGTAATTTAGCTTGACTCGTCACTCTACAACTTTCGTTTCCCAGATCATATCACATCTGGTGTGGCTGAAACTAGAATCTGTTTGTGTAGATTGCTGTGGAGAAATTTAGCGAAGCCACGGTTGGATACAGAGAGAACAAAGAGATTGCACAGAAATGGGTTCAGCTCTTTAGTACTTCCTACTTCATAGTCACACCTGTGAGTACATCGAATACATTGTTACAATGAATGTCATAATAGTGTACTTTTAGTCTTTTACTATCATGAATGTTTGGCACGGACGGGAACTACTTTAGTTTCCCACACAATTTAGTAAAAATTTGGTAGTACGTTAGCTACGCTAAATACGTATCCCTGCATATAATTTGATTTAGCGATTGACATCAAATATATATTGGAATGCTCCATTGACACCTTTCCGTGTTTGAAATTTATAGATCCAAGATGTGGAAGGGGTAGAACTATGTGGAACCCTGAAAAATGTTGTGGCCATAGCAGCAGGTTTTGTGGATGGGTTGGAGATGGGAAATAACACAAAGGTAAGCTCAAAAATTTTGGTAAAAGTTGAACCCACATCTCATCTGCTTTTTCTATGTCATTTTGACTGCTTATTTTGAATGACCAGGCTGCAATTATGAGAATCGGTCTAAGAGAGATGAAGGCATTTTCCAAGATGTTATTTTCATCTGTCAAGGACACCACCTTCTTTGAAAGCTGCGGTGTTGCTGATCTCATCACGACATGCCGTATGGAAGCATGACGATCTCTTATTTTCATTTTTTTTGTTTTTTCTTTCTTTCTTACCTCTGTGTGTTTGGCAGTAGGAGGAAGAAACAGGAAAGTTGCGGAAGCTTTTGCAAGGAGTGGAGGGAAAAGGTAAATCTCCGCAATTTGGTGCATACAACCTTGTAAAAAACTGGGGTAGTTTCTTACTATTGCCATTATGTTTGTTGTCTGCAGATCGTTCGATGAGCTTGAAGCAGAAATGCTGCAGGGTCAAAAATTACAGGTATGCATTTAAAATAATAGGCTTTATAGCAACTGAACTTTGCTATTACTCGGATTTTTATATTGCATTAATATGCAGCCTGATCAATTAAAATGGAAAATGAGTTCCGTAAAGATGCAGCCCCGAAACCATCTATTCATAAATGTTCTCTTTCCTTTTCTGAAGGGTGTCTCGACAGCAAAAGAGGTTTACGAGGTTCTAAGCCACCGCGGGTGGCTAGATTTCTTCCCACTTTTTGCAACAGTTCATGAGATCTGCATTGGCACTCTTCCTCCATCAGCCATAGTTGAACACAGTGAGCGCACGCCTAAAATCTAGCCGGCTCTTCCCACAGCCCGCTTATCATGGATAGGCGCTAGTGATGTCTTTCACACAATAGCGAAGACGAGACGATACTTTGGAATGTTGGTTCCCACAGAAGTCAGCACTTTGCAATAATATACGGTTGCAGGGACAAAGTACGTAACCTGCTCAGAAGCTATTTACCTTGACAGCAAATGATGTCTAACGTTTCCCTTCGGTTTCTGTTACATCTTTTTTGTTCTTTCAAATTGTACCCATGTTTGATGCACGATGTGTAATCAACACCAAGTTGTAAACTTCTTTAGAGAATACACAAGTAATAGAATAAAGAGTTAGAACAAACCATTTCTTGAAGAAAGTTGAGGATCTACCGTAAAACCAACTGACAATATGTGGAATAGCCCAATCTATTGTAAGCTCATGCAAGGTCCCTCCCATCAATGTGGGACTCATTCTCAACATTTCTGGTGTCACAATTTGAGAACGAGTATCGCGGTTTCGTTATTTAACACCAAACCCTTTCTCATTTCTTGAAATAGAAGTTATAAAACTGCCACAAACCCAAATTACACAGCAAGAATACCATAAATTAGAAAGAAAAAAAAACAAACGACCCAAATAATTTTCCCACAACATCAAACCCCGGCCTTGAATTTTGCGTATGGTTTTATTCCAACAGTTACCCAGTTCGTAGTCTATCCAACCGATCCACACTCTTCCGCGCTCTGTCCATTTGGTGGTCGATACTTTTTCTGGACTTCTCATGGCAGTCCACGCTTCTCCGAGACCTTTCCATATGGTCGAAAGATACTCTTAATTTTTCTAGTTTATCAGCACTGATGAACTGATTTTTCAGTTTTTCAGGCCTATCAGTGCTCTTCCTCGGTTTCTCCCTTCGATCTGTGCTCTTCCTTGAAACTTCGTAAACATCAGTACTCTTCCGAGGCTGCTCGAACTGGTCCGTGCTTCTCCTAGAACTGTATCTCTGGGAAGGAGACTTCTCAACGGTTGATATGAACTTCTTGAGATGCCTGATATACTCAGGATAGAGCTCTAAATCACAGTGGTTCCCTCCTTTAAGCCATAGTGGTTCATACTTCTCTTTACACAGTTCCCAGAGTTGTTTCCCATGAGAGCAATCGACTACTTCATCCGCAGTCCCCTACAAGACGATGCAACGGCTAAAAAATGTGAAGAGTAGGCCGATTTGGCATCTCATATAGTCATCATATATATAATCTTTCGACATGGCATGCCAGATGATGATCAAACAAAACCCTTATTCATCAGCAGCAATACTCTCTTTCTTAAAATTCCATTCTTTAGCTAAGAAAATTGAAGTCTCAGAAATAAAATGTTAAGAACTGCAGGGTTTATGTTCTCTAATGCATTAATAAAACTGCTGACAAGTTTATTTGATATGCACATTTTGCCCGATAAAAGAGGTCACACTAGACAAGAACTGGTCAAATGCGTATGCAGATCGTGCATCAAAAGGAGTCTGGTTTGGTTCTTGTAATCATAGATGCAATTATAAAGTAGAAAAATCTAGCGTAGCATACTTACGTGAATGATGAGAACAGGACAATGGACCAGTGGAATTTTGTCGATATTCTGTGCGCCATTAACACAATAAAGCATACAATTAGACCAAGGTCATAAACTCGGCCAGCAAGCATAAGATTTGATATGCAAACTGAAGAGAGTTGTCTTACCTTATAAATGTCGAACCAGTATGTACGCTTTACAGGATACATGACCCTTAAACCAGATAGTATGGGACTATGCAGGACAACAGCTCTTAACTGAGGCAGCCGAGCAGCAAGATCCAACGTGGGGCCACTTCCAACAGATTGGCCATAGAGAATGATATCTTCCTGCTTGGTACCATAGCTTTCTTCAAGACACTTGTATGCAGCTTCAATATCTGCATATGTATTCTGCTCACTTGCCTGGAACACAGAAAATATGGGACTTACATGATGCACTGTGCTCAAACAACTAGTTAATACGCAAACTGTTCAAATATCCAACAGACCTTTCCAGTTGATTGCCCATAGCCCGAATAGTCGTACCTGCAAAACATTACAGATAAGTAACGTTGAGAATATTATTGATTACAATGAAGGATAACAGATAACCGATAAATTATTTCTAAACAACGAGGATAACACAATTTTCTCGCAAACATGAACCAAACAACTAAGTTAACCCTGTGACCCTATGGCACCAGATGAAACTTACGCAACGGCAATGAAAAAACATCATATAGTATGACGATTATACAAAGCTACACCACAACTGCAATCCTGGTGGACATTGAATGACTGATCGCTGTGCGAAAGGCACTCACAGCTACTATATCATCTCAAACTAGACTGTCTAAGCAGGCAAAGGGGCTGGAGAATTCACTCAATAGATGGCAGGAAAGGTAGATCAAAGTACCCAACATCGACATCTTAACTGATTTGGATTTCCTCAAATTAAAAGAAGGTATACCACAGCACAACTCCCACATCGCATTTCTTCTATAACTTGAATAAAAACTTGAAGGATTATACTAGAAATCCAATAGAACTACTCCAATATCTACTAAATATCCACTTTCTAGTAATATCCAATAAATTAATACAAGAAAACGTTCAAAAATACCAAAAAAGTTGCAGCTGATCAGTGGACTAATAAAACCCCAGATGCCAGGGATAGTAATCCAGCAACAAAAACTAACAAAGGCTCTAAATTTAGAAAAACCCAGATGCCAACACTAGCAAGTAATTGAGAACAAAGAACATAAAGCTCAAAATCTGGAAAAACCCAAGATTCCAAAAGTGAGAGTAGCAAAAAGTGGGAAACTTTGGAGAGAGAGAGAGGAGGAGAGAGAAACAGAGTACCCCATGAGATTGACGCGCAGGTGGATGCTCAATTCGATGAAGAGCTCGTACATCTGGCCCAGATCGGCGGCGTTGCCGTGGGAGTAGAGCAGAGTGGAAGTGGCCAAAGGGTGGCGAATGTAGATGGCCACTACCTCAGTGCCGCGGCGAGTCGGGAGTTTCAGAACCTCCACGTTTTCACGGTGAGGGAAGGGACTGAGAAGCAAGAGCCCGGTGTGCTCGTCTGTGATGAGCTTGTACGAAGGTGGGTTCGGTGGGAAAAAGGCGAACTTGGCCGCCATGGACGACGTCACCCCACCCATATCACTCTCTCTCTCTCTCTCTCTCTCTCTCTAAACAGGCCACTTACACACACTCTCTCTCCTCTCTCTCTCTCTCTCTGTAATGGGGAAAAGAAGGTAAATTTTGATTTGGGTTTTTCTGAATTGTTAGTGAGGGAAGTGAGTTCGGATCGACATTCCTTCTTTTTTCCTTTTCTCCGGAAGATTAGACTTTATTCTTTATGGCGAAAGAAAAAGGAGGAGAGAGAGAGAGAGAGAAGAGAACTTGTTCCTTTCGTTATGGCTAATATACTGTATGAGCTACTGTAAAATGTATGTATGTATGTCTCTGCGTGTGCGCAGTTGAGAGAGCTGGAGCATCAAGAATTAGGGATAGCGTGAGACCAGAAAAAAGGAAAGAAAGGAGAAGAGAGAGAAAGGGAGGGAGAGAGATTTTACTGTGTTTTACAGTTTCCTTGGGTTTTTTTTTTTTTGGATGAACAGTATTAACAAGGTGATGGAAGAGTTCGAAACTATTACAATAATTTAAAGTTCGAAAACTTTTGAACCTGAGATGCATAGGTGTAAACCTAACATCCTATCCATTATGATATTAAACCACATGCACGATCATTTTACTTAGGTTTGGGGGTGATAGGGTGGCGAGAGACGTGTACATGAACATCTCGATCATGTCATTCGTATAGTATGGTTTGCAACATGTAATATAGGTCTCGTTTTTAGTTAGTATAGTTAGGCAGTCCTACGCAAGGTTTCTTCGTAGAATGAAATGAGTCGGTGAGTTTTTACACAACAAGGATTCCGTTGTATGATTTTGAATAAATGATGTGACTTCTTTCCTCCCTAATGTAGGATGGTTTGACGGGTTTTCAAACCAATCACACGAAATACTTATCTAGGCACTCGGGATGCACAGTAGTGCATCATGCTAATGATACACTACAATGCAACGTAAGAAAGTTAAAATACATGTTATTAAATCACAAGTTTAGAACGCGACATTCCATGCTATTAAGATAATTAAAACATATATCCTTGAGTTATTAAGTTGGTATGACGTTATTGTGACATTTCCGTTGTAGACAAATTTATCTCGGGTCAGAGTCATAGGGAGAGACCATGGGACATGGGAATGCATCATTTTGTAGGGCCATGGGAAATTGACAGAAGGAGAAGTGTAGGATGCCAAATGTGGTGAATTTGGTACCACTGACCACAAAGCCACCTCACCACCCCATGCACCCATGTGGATAAAGTTGCTTGTCGTTTCAATTTTCACCATGAAGCCATTCCAACCCAAAAAAAGAATGAATGAATGATTAAAGTTGATATTAAAAACCAAAACATGCCTAAAAATAAGAACTAATTAAAATCAAAGCACACACAGGTTGACAAAGAATGCTTAGGATTCTAGTTAGCTTTCTACCTAATAGGGAATATAAGTAAAAAAAAAGGGCTTTGTTTAGGAATCGAAACGAATAGCTCAGGCGATTTTTACATGCAACTGATGATTTGTCTCTGTTCCTCTATCAGATTATTTTATTTATTGTGTAACATGTGATGAGTTAGGTAGAGAACAAATAATTATCCATTGCGTCCGAGCTTTTTTGCAAAATTTCAGTATAGTTTCATTGTCCACCAGTTCTGCTTTGAAGACAAATTATAACTTTGTAAGGATGTACCCCTTCTGTTCTTGGTCATGAGTTTACGAGGATTTTCAGAAACTTGAAGAGAAATTAAGGAAAGAAATTGAAAAAACAGTTGAGTAGAATAATAGCATTTACCTTTTTCCTTTATTGCCAAATCCACAAATACTTCAAAAATTGTGAAAGCGTCTCCTAATGCAATGGAAAGGAATTGACATCCTCTCTTGATTGTGTATGGAGCCGATGGATCCGAATATTCGGATCTCTCATTTTAAATCATGTAGTTTCTCATTAGTCAATTTCATTAGTTCATCTCACACAAATTAAGAGTGTGGATCTCTCTTTCTCTCTCTTCAAGGGCTCAGATTTCCGAATTCTTTAATTCTAGACACAGACATCCGGAGAAAATATCGATGCCACGAGAATAATTGACCCGGAATTGAGATATAAAGGTGATGGTATCATAAATTAATCACTCGATGTCATGTTAGCGTCTTAGTTGGATGTAAGTTTCTTGATAATCAAACTCGCAAGATATATAAATCATATATCTTGGAGTAAAGAAAAAGTATGAGCCAAGCAGTGGCATTTGCCCATCTCCATAAACGGAATTGTAAAATTGTTACCAAGATAGTGTAACTTCATACTCAACACCCTTTTGTCCCACCCATAAGAGCCAAGCAGGGATTCTACTTTTTCATTCACTATTCCATTAACCAGGTCATTTTGCACAAAATGCCAGTATAAATTTTTCATACACTTGGTGAACAGATGAGGGTGAGTACTCGCCCAATGAAAAAGTTGCTTATTTGTGACCAAAAGGTCATGCGTTCAAGTCGTGAAAACAATCTCTTTGCAAAGTAAGGGTAAAACTGCGTACAGTAAATGTTTCTTCCTTCCATTGACCTTCGCGAAACAGTGAACCTTGTTGGCTTGGGGTCACCCTTATTGTTGGTGAACAGATAAAAAGCGAATAAGGGCAGCGAAAATTGAAGTTTTCTTACCCTTGTGGCTCAAAGTTGAGACTCGAGAGAAAAAAACTTACTTACATCGATAATATCAATGTAATATCATCTCAAATCAATCACGTGCGTAACTTTCTCGAATAACAATATATGATTAGCACCACAATAACATGTCCGTTCAATAATAGCTCAAACACTAAACACATGCAACCAAACAAAATTTATGTATATTATTTGGTTGCTTGTTGATTTCTTTATTTTAAGTTCCAGAAAACAAAAAGGTTGTTCCTTTTAAGGTCTCGTATATGATGAAGTGCCAGCACGTCATGTTAGCTAGGGATCTTCAGCTCTCCTGATGAAAACAACATCACATGCTAAATGGTCATGGTCAAACCTAATAACAATTTTTTTTTTTTCCTCAAATGTGGGGGTTAGGTCAGTATTCAGTATGGATATTAGCAACATTTCACTCGAATCTTCTTGTTTATCTTTTTGGAATAGGATTCTTTCCGGATCTCTTCCGACCGAATCCTCCCACAACACATTTCTTCTTCTTCTTTCTTTGGGGTGGTTCTGCCTCTTCTTCTTTCTTCTCTGCGGTTATGCTTCTTCTTCTTTAATTCTCCTCCACGGTTATGCTTCATCAATCAAGACTACGATCCCAACGACGCTGTCACCTCTTCCGACATCTGCGCCCCTCTCAACCATCCTATCATCAACACCATCGTCACGAATATCAAGACGGAGGATTCAAGGCATGCTGTCATCACAACCTTTTCTCATTTCGAAGGCGCAAGTTTTTTTTCCCGTTCGATTTTTGGTTTAACGGACAATATTGAAGGATATGAAGGATCCGGATGGAAGAGATTCAGCGAGGATCCTATTTCTATCCTTTTGACACTCATTTTTATCCTGCATTATTGCTTGATGTTAAATTTCTTAATGTTTAAATGAGAAACATAATTCGATTATTCATTTGATAAATGTTAGATGATTAAATAATTTTCAATTTTTTGCATGGAAGATTTAACGACGTAGAAAATAGACGATTAAGAGAATATCATGCAAATGAAAAGGTTGCTAACATTCTTCTAACTAGCTTTGTTCACCTTATACGTATGTCCCTTTTGCTTCATGGTTTAGAACTCTATTAATAATACATAATTTAGAATATCGCTTTGTTAAAAATAACGAACAAAGGTAAGAAGACAAACACTAGAATTATATGTGGAAAATGACTAACTAACGACTAATACATAATCGAAGAGATGACCAGCAGAGCATGGAAAATGGCAGTGAATGAAGCCAATGGCAGATAAAATGTGAATGTTTATGTCGTTTTTAGGAATATGGTGGGGGTGGGTCTCACTGGCTTAAATCTCTCTCTTCTTGTTGTGATGGGATGATGAGACCTGTCTCGTTTAAGCTGAAGATATTCCGCAGATGCCTTTCAGTAATAAATCAAATTCTATACTATCCTTTGGCCATGATTTTATAATGCATCAATACCCATTTTTCATATCTGGAATCTGAATGTTAATCGTCTCTATCTACTCGCTCAAACAACAATGCATTTTATATATCGGTGCATTGTAAGAAATAGTAGCGGATCTATCCTGTGGAAAGGTGGGTCAACTGACTCCTAAAACTCAAAAATCCTTCACAAAAAAGTTGGGTGCTGTCATTTGAAAATTTGAGATGCCCTTAAAAGCTGGACTCCATTTGTTCAATGAATTGCTTCAATGAGCATTAGGCAGGGTGGTCATGAGCCTCATGTCTTTGTGTGCATTGCTATGAGCATCTGTTGATAAACTCACTTGGCATGTTCACTCAAAAGCTATTGATATCAGTCAACATGCTCGTTCGGAAGTTGTTGGCATCTGTCGACAATTGTGCAATATGACCTTAGGCCTATCAAAGCTCGATGAAATACCAATTTGCATACTATTTCGTCTAAAAAAGTTTACGTGTGCACTATTCTAACTGACTCCTAATAATATTTCCTTGATCTTCACTAGTAACAATCCCCTCATTTAATACTTAGTTGCATGTTTATTTCATAAAACAAAGAACATTTTTATGATAATATGGTCTTGGGCAGAAAGCATTCGCCATATGAACTCTCTGTTTTTCATGAGCAATTTGTTCTACTTTTATGAAAGTAAATTATATTCAAACTAGTTACATGATGAAAGAGATACATACATAATTATATACAACATATAATAAAATAAATAAATTCTAAATTTCAAATTCTACTCCAAATTTGAGATAACATATGGCAAGGTGGTCCAATAGTCTTAGGGTGTTAATATTCAGAAGCTTCTTTTTACCTTCCACACAAATATTATTAATTTATGTTATTTGATTATTTTCCATTATTTGATCCAACAATAAAAAATAAGAAATGTGTGAAAAGTAAAAAATTGTTGTGATTCACACCACCCTAATTTTAAGTAGGTCTGATACTAGTCAATCAATACTAAGGGAATGAGATTAACTTCGAATCTCTATATCTGAAGCCCGTAGACCGAAAAATCATGATCGTTCAAGTGTAATTGAAATGGAATGATCCATATTTCTTTGTCAGCAGAGCTCGAACGCAGAAATTCGGAGTAAATATAAATCCAATAATAAAGGAGATTGCCTCCTTAGTGGGACCCCAACAGTTGGAAGACATTTTGCCAATGGACCATATTAATAAGACATAATCGTCTTTAACCATACTAGATATTATTATATGATAATATCCTTGTTTTGTGGAAAACATATATTCCAGATGAAGACCACAGAAAAGAAAACATATATTATATTATTCCACACGAATAAAATATTCAATAAACCAAATCAGTCATGCAAATTGAGAATTAGTGACAGTTTTTGCACTGATTGGGAACGAGAAATTTTTAGTTGTGAAGGGAACACAAGTGGTATACCACGTGTTTTAATAGGAGTGGTGGGAAATTCTATTTTTTAAGTTATTAACTTTTTAGCACACATATCTCATCATTTGTATAGTGACACATGATGTATCACCCCATGTACTAATCACATTGAAAAACTTCTTGTTGGGAACCAATATTTTGGACCATGTGACATGTTTTGGGTGGCCAATTGGGTAAAAATCTGAGCCCAATGGAACCCAATCAATTGTTGGCTTGGTTTGAATTGGGGACAAGCCTTTTTCTGTCATTTGGTGTGGTATCTGTCTCTATTCAGTTGGCATTTGTTTGCTTTTGGTGCATGTTGCAAAGGGCGGTGCTATCCATGCAACTTTTTTATTTTTTACATATTTTTTTTAGTTTTTGACCGTTGAATTGAATTGATTGAAGAAAATTAAAGGATGCAATTAACAAAGAGTATGTAGGAGATAAAAAACATTGTGGATAGCACCACCCTTTACAAAAAATATTGATAAAAAGCCGCACATCTATGAGAATCGTCATACAACCACATAGATATCAACATTGCTATTCACTTTTATTATAATGCGTTGATTAGTAAAATTTTGTAACAATGTAACTGTAACAGTAAAAAATTTCTCCATATCGGTCACAGTAGAGAATACTAATAGCAACGTGACATAAAACCCAAGGGACTTGGATTCTCTGCCCTCCCATTTCGGTGCCCTTCCCGTGCCCTCCTGTTTTGTGTGGTCACGGTTAATCCATGCTAACATTTTATATTGTTTTTTATAAAAATAATAAGACAAAAAAAAATAGTAATATAAAATATTGACGTGGCTTAACCGTGACCACACAAACAGGAGGGCACGGGGAGAGCACCGAATTGGGAGGGCAGAGAATCCAAGTCCAAACCCAAGAGGTCAAAAGCTGTTGATGGCAGTGATACATACAGATAGAGCACTAACCTCTTTCAGTTTCAGTTGCTTTTTGACCCTTCTAACGTTAAGAACTCCGAGACGATTTTTAAAGGGTTGTGCTATTATCACACCCTATTTTATCTCTAACATATTTTTATTAATTTTTGTACATTAATTTTCTTTAATTATTTGATTCAACAACTGAAAATTGAGACGGGTGTATGAGAGGTAAAACTAGGTATGTGGCTAGCACAACCCTAAAGTCTAATGGAACATTTTTGCTCACCACCATAAACTAAGGTGTATGTTCACCACACCTAATCAATTGACACATGTCATTTCACTTAATTTTAGTCAAGTCATTATACCAAAGTTAACGCAACTTTTTGTGAGCCCATCATTATTCAAGGACTAGATCCAAAGTAACTTTTCTGAAGACCCAGTCATTCAATATCCTTAAGTTGGAGCTAGCGCAACTTTTCGAAAGTTTAACTTAAGAAGACAAATTCGAGCCCATTAAATCCGGTCTAGGACTTGTTGAAAGAATAGTTTGCTCTGATATCATAATAAACTTTGTAGGCCCACGCAATTCCACCACCAACATCACCGATATTGTCCCAACTTATCCACCTATTAAGTGTTGGTTTGGCATAACTGGTAAGGAACTATGTCTGTCTTTTGAATTTTAAGTGTGTGTTTCAGAATATGTCCTCATTTGACTAACGAGAGGGAAACAGTTTCATTAGCTCTTTCACTGACCAATGTTCTGATATATGTTGTATAAACGTAGTTTTTGTGTTGTGCAGCTGCAGTTTTGTTATGTCAAAAGCTAAAAAGGGTTACTATACACGTTTAGTGACAGACCTGTTATCGAAGGAAGAAGATTTTCTGCATTTTGCTTCTCAATCCTTGGGTCTATCTCGAAGCAGATGTGTGAAGGTTAGAGGGAAAGATACGATTGAGCAAAGTTATGGTGTTTTTGGTACTTGGTAACAGCGTTGGAACCGCGCTTTCAGATTTCAAAAAGGAAATATTGAAGTCGTTGCTCAGGCAGGGTGTGAAGGTTCTTTCACCAGAAGTTGAAGAGCTATGTTGGAACGCCTACTCCCCGTCAACCATAGATTCATGGTTTTGAATTGTATGAAATGACTCTGGTTGTACTTTGATACTTTTTAAAAATCAATAAATACGTCATGAAATTGTGTCGCGCCTGCTTTACTGTGAACTGATGTTATAAAATGTTCCTTTAGAATCTAACTAGTTCTTCCATGTTCACATTTCGTAGGTATATACATTGCTAAATTCGACATCTGTTGATTTGATTCCATGTGGTTTGCCCTTTGATGCATATGTTAGTCCAAGCCTGTGAAAACGGAATCTGTACTTTGTTGTAACAGTATGTGTAAATGCAGATGCTAGGACCTGTTGTAGGTATTAGCCGGTTAAAATCACAGCTGAAGAGCAAAAAGCATCTATCGTCCGCTAGAGGTGCATCACCGGATGTTGATGCTAGGAATACTCCCTCTAAGAGACTAAAGAAATCTTTTCGTCGTTCTCTTCAGTCTAGCAGAGAGGTTATCATTGTTATCAAATTACAGATTTTCCATACTGGTGTTCATTTGTGTTGCAAAACTCAGGCTTTGCAGTCACTGGGTTTGCGCTGGTCCATGTCGTGTAGGAATTGATGGTTAAACTTTTCTAATGTTGTTTAGAACGGCGCTGAAGGCCACACAACAGAAACAGCTAGGTTTGTAGTTGGTGCCGAGGAGCCAAAGGTGACTAACATTCTCCTTATTGCCTTTCTATTCATTCTACTGTGTCACATTCACAAGTGTTTTGAGTGTCGTTTAGCGATATTTTCATGCTCCCTATAAGGCTCTGCAGACCCTTATAGAGAGCATAGCGGGCAGGTCGAGGAGACAGTGAAGAAATATTCTGATGAATTTTCTGCAACGGTAACTATCTGAAATTCTTCTTTCCAGCAGTGCAAAGCCTGATCGAACTCCCTTTTCTGAACTGAAGTGATGTCTGTTTTTCAGCTAGGGTACATGGAGCTGCAGCTCAAAAAACTTCTTGATACTGTGATGTCCTCGTGCAGGCGCTTTTACAACGCAACCCAAATTCCGATTTTGTTCCTTGAAATTGTGAACAAGAACGAGAATTGGTTGGGGAAGTTATATGTTTACATGCAATTCCAAATTCCGTCGAATTTACTGCAACTGTCAACTTGTTTTCCAGGCCTATAACCCTTGGTGAGAAACACAAGCTTGGAAAGCTGATTCAGAAGTTACCCCCGAAATATCTTTGACCACGTTGTGGAAATGATCCTACATAGGAATGCAGCTTATACATCATCCGATGAAAATCGTGTGGATCTTGAAAGACAGGTAACGCGATGCACAGTTATCTGGTTTACGAGAACACTTTGGAGAGTGTTATTATGTTGAAGCAGTCGAGAAAGCTAGAAAGCTCGCCAAGTACGAATCCAGTGGAAGAAGTTCACTGTATCAGGGCTGAATTTTTCGTTCGCTAAATGAAGATAGCAGTCATCACTTGGACTACGAAATTTTGGTAAAAATACGCAGCATTTGCACATATAACCTGCCCTGCGAATCTGATGATTTTGACCGTTAAAAGCGCACAAGTGCATTCTTGCCGGAGCACCTCAAAGACTTAAGACAAACGCGAGACGGAGAGTTTTGGTGACCTTTTTTCGGTTTTTACAATTGTAATTGGCTTCATTTTCTGCAGAGCTTAGGTAGGGCTCGTACGTTGTACGTATTTTACTGTATACTGACCAGAGAAAGTTATGAAATGTACCAGGCAAAGATATCCAGTAATCGTAATCAGATGAGAACGAGAATTGCATTGGATTGATAAGCGTGAGAACGATACAGGCCATAATGTTTTCGACATGCTTGAGATACAAGACAGAATGATAACCTATCTGTATAAACATCAACTCCCTAAAAAAAATTTCTTGTCAAAGAAGAAATACAAGCTGCCAGGATCCTCTCCCAAAACTAAGCACCAATCTTACATTTAAAACGAACCACGCCTTGGTCGCTCTTCTGCAACGTTTACTCGGATTGATCTGCCATCCAAACTCTGCACAGCAAATGGAGAACGAAATCAGGGTCTTTGTTAACTAATCGAGAGGCATCATGATAACAAATACGCAATTAGTTGCAAGGTGACTTCATTTAAATCTCTTTTATGAATTCCTAGGTCTGAGTAAACTCGGAATGCCCAATCAATCGCCTGTTATCGTAACGTCTATGTAGTTCTCAGTTTCATGGCGTACTCTACAATGGCATAAGCAGGAAATTTCAATACTCAATTAAACAGGGCAGGTCTATTACCTGTCCATCAAGGGCAGCAATGGCATCTTCCACTTCTGTCTCGCTAGAGAATGAAACAAAACCAAACCCGCGGGAACGCCCTGATTCGCGGTCATAAACTACCCTGGCACTAACCACCTTTCCATGTTCACTGAAAACCTGCTCCAAACGAGAATCATCCACTTGCCATGGCAGATTACCAACATAGATTCTGAATGAAGGTTCATTCGTTCGGATAGGCCTTTCAGGGCGCGACCCTCTAGGCGCAGCCTTGTTTACAGTCAAAGCCCTCCCACCTATGTCCTGTGTACGAACAAATGAAACATCAACACACTCGGTTTATCCAAGAGTGAAATTAACAAACCTTATCCTAAGTGGATTTGCACGAAAACAAGTTCATCCAGAATTATTTCAAAACTCATTCCTCGGCTTTATTTGCACGAAAACAAGTTTGATTACCGCGATTGAATCAATGTAATACCACTTTGTAATCGGAACCAAATATATCAACATACATGCTTTAGCTACATTTCTACTCTCTAAATCGAGCATTTTGAACATGATATAGTTCCTTTTTCGATACACAAAACCGAAACAAAGATTTGCAACTTACGTAACGGTGGAACAACTCCACAGCCTTCTCAGCTTCTTCGACAGTGCTCATAGTCACAAACCCAAATCCTCTGCTCTGATCAGTTTCCCTATTGTAAATCACCTGGTCATTGCAACACAAGAAAACAGTAACTCCAATGCTGAAATTTCAACCGCGAAATCGCAGAGAGCGAAAAAGAGACACGAAATTTACCTCAGCAATCTCAACAACTCCAGCATCATTGAAAAGATTAGCAAGCTTTTCACTGTCAACATCATAAGGCAAATTACCCACATAGAGCTTGGCCTCCTCCGGCGGCTCGGGATAGTATTCCTCTTCGCCGACCGCCAAAACTCCGTCGCCGGAGCTCTCCTCTGCTCCCTCCCCCTCAGCGCTTTCGGCCTCTTCCTTTACTTCCTCCTCCTGAGCCCAGTCGGAGGTCTGAGCCACGCGGAGGAGAGGCAAAGACTTGTGCTTTAGAGAGAGAAACGAGGAGAGAGAGGGAGTGAAGGAGCAGGAGATTTGTGCGAGCTTGGTGGGTTTTGAGAGGAGTGAGAGAACTGGGTACTGGTTTTTTTGCGCGAAGCGGGCGGGTGGCACGGCGGCGAGGCAGGTTTCGGAGATTGACAGTGGCTTCAGGAGAGCGGCGGTTGCAGAAGCCATGGCTAGAGAGAGAGAGAGAGAGAGGAGGGAGAGGAGAGAGAGAGAGAGAGAGGTGGAGGAGGGGATAAGGAATGAGAGAAGGGTTGGTTTGCAGGTGAAGGCAGTTGCTTTATTTTCTCGACGAAATCAAAGCTTGTATGACGGAAACGTTTCGGTAGGTTTTTACTGTTACTTTCACTTGCGAACGACATGTCGGTTTATTCTCCTTCAAAATTAAGGCCCAATGGGCTATCTTCGAGTATCAAATGTTGGGCCGAATCACGAAAAAGGCCCAAAACTAATCACGACTTGTCGGACAAGTTTTAAGGTACCCCTTCTCTAAGACTACCCACCTCACTTTCTCGCTTTCGCATCGTTCCAATTTACAATTTCACAGTGCCAGTTCTTCTCCCACATAAACCCTTCGGATTCGAACCCCCAATTTTCTTCCCCAAATTGCTTCTCTGCGGATCGAGCATTCAGCATCCGAACGCCATCAAGTATTCAAAGTTTCAAATTTATTGTTATTTTTTTGGTAAATTTTTTGCCCTTCTATTTTCCTATATAGCGTAGAAGATTGAGCTTTTTTTGGAATTTCATGTGTTATTTAATCAAACGAGGAAGATCTGATTCTTTGAGGTATGTTTTGATGTGGGTGTGATGCTTGAAGGGGAGGGTTTGTTGAAAAAGTCTAGGGGTTCTGTTTGTGATGTTGCCTGCAATGTGTTTGATTATGCGCGAGAGAAAGTGTTATGATTTGATTAGTTTGTGAATCGTAAAGGCGAAAGGAGGGTTTTTTGGTTTGATTCTGGATTTGGGTAGGATTTACAACCAACAACAACAAAGTCTTATTTCACTAGGTTGGCTGTATGAATCGGAGAATGCCTTTTTTGTGTCAAGTCTTCCGTTAACTACAAGCACTTTATGTCTTTTCTTAGAATCTTTTTCTATGTCTTCTAGGTCTTCCTTTACCCCTCTTTCCCTAAGCCTCTATCTCATAATCGCATCTTCTAATCGAAGCATCTGTAGGTCTATGGTTCACATATACAAACCACATTAACTGATTTTCTCTTATCTTATCTTCAATTGCGGGTAGGATTTGATTCTGAAAATTGTGGGTTTTTTGTACTTTTATGAGTTGTTTGTTGGTCATTATCGTATGCGGCTGGTTCATGGATTACATAGATTTGGTTCTCAATCGTTCACAAAGTTAGGTATTGAGTTGTTCTAGAGTCCTAACGTTGTATAAGACGTGTTTCTGTACCTTTTTTTCTCCCTCTCTTTGGGGCGCATCTTCCTGTACCTAATGCAACAGATTTTGTGGAATCGGAGTCCTAATTTGCGTTATTGACAGGTTTTAAATTCTAAGTTCTGGTTACGTGTTCCATCGTATATGCTTTTCTCCATGAAATAGTTTATGACTAGCCTTAGGGTGTGGAACATTTGAACAGTTCTTTATTATTTTCTATGGGTAGATACATGTATATTAAGGAGAATTATAGAAACCGATATTGTAGGATAGTTTTAGAGTGAATTTTGATGTGGTATTGATTTTTCAGGTTTAATTGGAACTAAAAAAGAAAACAGAAGATGTCCCAGGTGGCGGTAGATGTTCCCAAGGGGGGATTCAGTTTTGATCTTTGCCGAAGAAACGACATGCTTGCAAAGAAGGGAGTTCAGCAACCATCTTACAGGAAGACAGGAACGACCATTGTTGGTTTGATTTTTAAGGTACAAATGCTTTCCAGTGTTTAATTAGCAATTATTTCGCCACTCGTATATTGGTTAATTTTTGTGATTTATTCTTTAGGATGGTGTCATTCTTGGAGCTGATACAAGGGCCACCGAAGGACCCATTGTTTGCGACAAGAACTGTGAAAAGATCCATTATATGGCACCCAATATCTACTGCTGCGGAGCTGGAACTGCCGCTGATACAGAGGCTGTAACAGGTAAAGTCGGGATTGTTGATTAATGATTACTATGGTAATGCTTGTGGCAGTCTGTGTCGTAGCTAATTTGTTGCTCTATTGAACTCTAGATATGGTGAGCTCACAGCTGCAATTGCATCGCTACCATACTGGTCGCGAATCCCGGGTTGTTACAGCCTTGACATTGCTCAAGAAACACCTTTTCAAGTAAAGTGTTATCACTTCTCAGTTTAGAAATTGCAGGATTAACATGTATTCCTTAAATATAAGCATAGTTTAATTCTAATTCCCAACATTTTTATCCAGTTACCAAGGTCATGTGTCAGCTGCTTTGGTGCTTGGGGGGGTCGATGTCACTGGACCCCATCTGCACACTGTAAGTTCCTTCATGCTTCAGACTTTGGATGTGACAATGTATTTTTCATTTGTTGGGCCTTGCATAGTGATTTGATGCCAACACCAATGCTTCAAATTGTAGATATATCCCCATGGATCGACCGACACGCTGCCATTTGCTACAATGGGTTCTGGTTCTCTTGCTGCGATGGCCATGTTCGAGTCTAAATACAAGGAAGGCATGACTGTAAGTTAGCATCATATGAATTGAAAATTTAACTTCTTTGAATGGTACTATGAATCTGTGGATGGTGGATACAGATAATGGACAACCTTAATTACTGTTCACTCCTAATTAGTATTCTATTATATGATTAGTAGTAGCGAGTCAGTAACATCCTCATTTGGATTTCTCGTTCATGTGTTTACTTTGATGCAGAGGGATGAAGGCATAAAGCTTGTAACTGAAGCAATATGCTCTGGAATTTTCAATGACTTGGGAAGTGGAAGCAATGTTGATGTTTGTGTGATAACTAAGGTTTGCTGTTTCTCATCAGTATTTACCATTTGCAACGGAAAAGGGCAGAGAGTATTAATTTTGTATTAATACAAATTATTTGGTACATTTTCGTTGGCTCAGGGACACAAGGAATACCTGAGGAACCACTTGGTGCCCACCCCTCGTACCTATGTCAGTGCGGAAGGCTATAAGTTTACCAAGAAGACTGGTAAGAAACACACTTCTTTCACTTGGCTTTCTAATCATTCAACCACACATTGTCGCTCAGCGTTACACAATGCTTGTCTTGCATAACATAAACTTGATCATTCAATTTTTCTATCATATATGAGAAATTTCATGCCTCCATGAACAGTGCATTAAAAAAGTGAGTAAAACGTTTTTTGAATCTGTTGTGTTTTCTTCTGTGACAGAGGTTCTCTTCACAAAGATCACTCCGTTGACCGAGAAGGTGGTAGTGTTAGAAGGAGGCGATGCAATGGAAGAATGAAACCACCACTTCACAAGGAGCATGTGAATGTTCATGTAGTATTCAGTTTCCAGGGTAAAACCTACGTGACTTGATCCCAACTTGTTATATGTGGATTGATCTCGTTATACAGATTCAACAACCGCTATTTTATTCCTTGTGAACTCATGAAGAATTATTGGCATTTTCCAGACTCTTGAGATGTTATTAAGTTCTCGTGCTTTTAGCTTATCTTTGACGAGAAGAATGCTAGCAATTTTCTCGTTTGGACCTTCTCATTCCATTTTTCATTTCCTTTTACGACCTTACTAGTTTTCTTGATTATCCAAACTGATTAAAAAGCCGGTATGAGAGAGAGTGCCATTGGCTTGTCCCTCACACCACAATGACGTTCGTCATCTTCGACCATCTCCACTTCGATTTGCAGTCACTGCTTACCACGATCTGTTGCGGCTCCTCGAGAGAGTGTGTCGAGCTTCGGTGTTCTCACCGGCTCAGGTGTTCCTAACACCACCAGTTTCTCACTGGTTGCTGCCATTGTTGGCAGCGTTGCTCAGGTATTGCCACGAGCTTCTTCTACTTTGTGATTTGTTTTTTCCTTTGTGGTTGCGTTCGAAAAGTTGCTTGCGGCTGGTTGATGCGATTGGAGAGGCGTTTGTCGGTTGGAGGCGTGAAAGCTTGCAGATCGTGTTGGTTCCTTGTAGCAGAGGCGGTGGAATTAGCCATTGGGATCTTTGATTAGTGGTAGTGGCACCTATGTCAACGGGAATTCTCACTGGTTGGCCACTCCAGGTTCGCCAACAATGATCTTCGTTATGCAATTCTTTATCTTGACATGGTTGATGAAGTATTCCGACTGATTTCCCTTCCAAAGTTACGGGATTGTGGTTGTTCGTCCAAAGAGTTACATCCCTGACAAGACTTGTGATGTATGGATTTTACAAGACTACAGTGACGATGAATCTTGGACTAAACTGGTTACGATAGGGACAATTGAAGGCGTTGCAAGGTCATTGCATCTGTCGGGGATTTCAGCAATTTCGAGTTTACGGACCATTGCGACCCTCCTCAGAGAGCTTGGTTTCAATCATAGGAGATCAACGCGACGACCAAAATATGTTGTTTGATATAGTTAAGGAAAGTGATGATCCAACTCTTCCACAACCCTCATCTTCATGAGGATTGTTTAGTTCGTGTTTAATTTATTGACTCGTTGATTTGTTTTGTTGTTAGGTTGCCGGATTGTCAAAGAAATTTCAATACCTTCTTTTGCTTTGTTGATATAGTATTTGGCTTAGGCTTATTTTCAACGTAATACTTGCTGGATATTTCGAAGTATATGGTATGGTTCTTACCTATTGGGACCAAAACATTAGCATGTATTTTTGTCTTCTAATGAATACAACGGTGTGTTTGCAATAAAGAGCGTCGAATTTGAGCTAAGAAATACAATAAACATGGATAATAATTTGTATCGAACTTGCCTAATACACCTCACATGTTTCTTTTACTTAAACTTTTGATGCTTCAATCCATTTGCCTCCAACCTGAAATCTAATTCACACATTCTCATTGTTTTCTTCAAGTTTAAGAAATGCCAAAGTAATGTATTTTACTTTCTAATAAAGACATTGGTAATTCAATTATTATGAGGGTTTTTCGCTAGTGGATATTAGAGCCGGCAAATCAATCTATTATGTTGTTAATGGGTGATCATTCACTTTCAAATAATTTAATTTTACCATAATATGATAGTGACATTGATAATGATGATGATTGACCGGTTTAATATGGTAACTCACCACCTCCTCCTTAATGTAGATAACATCATTTATTCAAAAGTAAAAAAAAAAACATAAATTTAAAACAAGAACTCAATGACATCGCATCATATGAATCAAAAAAGTCGATCATGAACTTAAGTCGATTAAATTACGAGCCACGCAATTTAATTAATGGAAAAGTCTATGCAGATGATTTGTTATTAGTTTTCTCTTCTTCGGATACAATTAAACAACCATCATGCATTCATCGAGATCGCCTTCAAAGTCTTCCTTCTCCTCTAACTATCCTAAACCTATACACCATATTAAATCCAACGAAAAAGGGTTTCCGTTGGCGTGTGGGTGATTTATACGTTTCAAGCCCTCATTAAGTTATCTTAATTATAAAAATAAATAAATAATAATTTAGAAGAGTACAAAACAGTAATCAGGCGGGCGACACCAGCAATACAAGGACAGCGAGGCCATTTCTTCCACTTCTCGTTCTTCTTCCTCGTTTTCCCTCCGATACGACGTCGCTCTAACCATGTCTTACGACTACCTCTTCAAGTACATCATCATCGGCGACACAGGTCCCCCAATTTCTCCAATCCCTAGCTTTCTGATTTTTTCTTGATTTTTTGAATTTGTTTGTTTTGAGAATTGAGGTTTTAAGACAATTGGGTTTTGGGTTTTTGGTTTGGACTGTGCAGGTGTTGGAAAATCTTGCTTGCTGCTGCAATTCACGGATAAGAGGTTCCAGCCGGTGCATGATCTCACCATTGGTGTCGAGTTCGGAGCTCGGATGGTCACCATCGACGGTCGTCCTATCAAGCTCCAGATTTGGGACACCGTGAGTTTCTTTTCCTTCCGGTCTTGTTTTCTGTTTGGTTGGTGAGAAAATTGAGAATTGGGTTTATGATTTTGTACTACTCTTAATTGTTAATTTGCCATTTGTAAGTTTTAGTTGTATATGCCTGTAACATGAGAACATGTCGAAGATTTTGAATTTTCGATGGACCCCGTGTTATTCGTGTTTGTGCAATGGAAAAAGTTCCATCTTTTTACTGCTTTGGACATCAAAAGTAAATTTAGTTGATTCTGGCTTGTTGGGTAGGCATAGAACTGATGTTTTCGGCTTTAGTTTTCTTGTTTGCATTATGTTGGTAATTCTCGGGTGAAGTTGTGTATTCTAAGATGTATTCGAGCAGTTGCGCTTAATGTATTTAATTCCAGACTTGGCGGAAAACCTGAGTTCGTTCTAGGATTCATACAGCCAACCCAATTAATGGGATAAGGCTTGGTTATTGTTGTTGTATTTGTTGCTGTTTCTTACTAGTGCTATGAATATGCTTAACTTCTGAAGCAAGGATCCTTGATTTTGCATTTCAGGCTGGGCAAGAATCTTTCCGATCAATCACTAGGTCTTACTACAGAGGAGCAGCTGGAGCACTTCTGGTCTATGACATAACCAGGTGGGCGGGTGTAAATTGTGTGCGTTTGTAACTTATGTCAGAAATGCATATGAATCACATACCGAACTTACGGTTGTTTCAGCTTGGTACCCAATATTTTGCTTTGCGTCCTTTTTCTATTTAACATTGTGCGTACAATATTTGTAATATATCAGTCTTCCTGTTGCGCAAATTAAGAAGCTATTCTAAACTTTGTGTGGTACATATTTATAAGTTGTTGCAAAGGCAATTGGAAGTGACATTTTTTGAAAAGATAGGAACCCCTGCGGATGCATATGTTTGTTTTCCACAATTCTGTATATATGACTCAACTAAAGACAGGAGTGTTAACAGATGTTTTGCTCCCCAGGAGAGAGACATTTAATCATCTTGCAAGCTGGTTAGAGGATGCCCGGCAGCATGCAAATCCTAATATGACAATCATGCTCATAGGGAACAAGTGTGATCTGTCTCACAGAAGGGCTGTCAGCAAAGAGGAAGGAGAGCAATTTGCAAAGGAGAATGGGCTTTTGTTCTTGGAGGCATCTGCAAGAACGGCACAAAATGTCGAGGAGGTGATGTACCCTCAACCAATTCAAACCAGTATTCTAATTCAGTGTATTGTATTTGTTACTTGTGATTGACATGCACAATTTAGAATGTTTAAGCTGATTAAGTAACATATTTTCAGGCCTTCATAAAGACTGCTGCAAAGATTCTTCAGAATATTCAGGAAGGCGTATTTGACGTATCTAATGAGGTAACTGTCCATTCATTTGTCGTGGGAAATTGAAGGTTATGAGAGTTGGGACTTAATGCATAATTTTTCTTTTAATTACGTCCTGAAAAGGGATGAGTCTGCTTTCTTTGATCTCGTTAACCATAACTAACTTACTGCATCATCCGATCGTATAAATTTGACCTTGTAGCTTCCATCTAAAGCTTGAAAATTAAGGTTTTTGTGATGTTTGCAGTCATCTGGCATCAAGGTTGGATATGGACGCCCCCAAGGTCAATCAGGCACGGGTGGAACGGTTGCTCAGAGAGGCGGATGTTGCAGCTGATTAGAACCGGCTCTGTATTATGTTCTTTGGACATACTCTCCCAACTGTCATGCTGCCACTTTGTGAAAACATTGAATGCTGCTACTTTGTGAAAACATTGAATGTACAGATCTAAGTACTTGGATAGATTTCATCTTCTTTTCAGGGATTCAACCGTTTTAAATGTTGAAATATTTCTTAACAGTGGTATTCCCACGTTGGAAACATCGGTTAAAGTTGTGTAACTGTTCTTTGTTTGTCTGTCTAATTTCCATAAACGAACGTGATGGCGTGGTTATTTTTCGTTATGATCCCCGATGTAATGCAATGTGAGGTCGCTGGAATGGCCGGTGGCACGTCGGTGCCGGTATTTGTACCTTAAAATTGCCTTGTTGATTAGTTGTTTCGACCTTGAAAAGATTAGCTCCTAAAATGTTTGAAATGTTGAGGAGAGTTTCCCAACTTATGGCTCATGCGCAAACATAAATCGTATGTGTTAATCACGTAGAACGCGAAAGTTTCGAATCGAAACCTTACAATCCAAGAAACAATGCAAAGAGAACAAGATTCAACCATAAAAGGTCCGCTATAAGATTTGACTCCAAATAATGTCCTACAAGTTTACAGCTCCTCCAGTTGAGGTATGCCAATCCATGAAAATTTTGAGCACTATGAATCGCCAAATACCTGCAAACGGATCACGAAATAACATACAGTAGTCAACCAACAGATAACATACGGTAGTCAACCAAGAAAATACGTATTATACGAGCAAGTATTAAGCGACGGATCAATAATTAACATACGGTAGTCAACCAAAAACACGATGCTTACCGATGACAGTACATCTTTAGAGAGCCGAGGTTTGGTTTTTGCAGCATTATTTGCAACAGGTTTCTTCTGTCGGAACCTGCGAATTACCTCATGTTCCGGCTGGCTACTAGGGAGATCGGGATTGCCGCCTGAATCTTCTTCGATCCTTTGCCTCTGTTAGAGAAGATGAAACCGATTATGTGTAACAGACTAGCTATAGAGACTTAGAGAGAAGGTAAAATGTCAATACAAATTGAAGACAGCTGCACTAAAACATATTCCTCTCCTACTTTTTCCATCAAATGAACCCTCTGCTTAGGATACACGAAAAGTACCTTCATCAATCTTTCATCGATGGCGCTCAAAGCACGGGACTTCTCAACTTTAGTGAGATAGAAATCACGCTCCTTCTTAGCAGCAGAAATTTCTAAAGCTAGTTTTTGCTCCCGAGTGGCTTTCTTGTAAGCTGCAATCAAACATTGCCGAATCAAGAACCAAGTAACGATAACGAAGCACAATGACAAACAAAAACCCAATCGTTAAGAGTCCGTACCAATCTCTTCAGTAAGATTATCCCACTTGAATTTACTCAAATACTTGATGTTCCAAAGATCATAGTAGAAAGATGATCTCTTCTTCCCACCTAAACATAACAAAACAACCACACAGTAGAAATCTTTCTGAGAAGAAGAACGGGAACACGCGCGTCGATAAAACAAGCTGTAAGACGTAAAATCCTCTAACAAAAGATTGTAATTTTCACATAATTACCTATCTGTTCACCATTTAACATATTAGCAACTCTCTTAGCAACCCTTTTGTCAGAAAATTCAACCCACCTGCATTTGCAAATAATTAGCGATTCTACGACATACCCGTCTGAAAAATCAGATTTTTAATCGAATGAAGAAAACCAGTTTAATGCTTTTGAAGACATACCCTTCTGAAAAATTTTGCCTCTGAAATTTACCAGCTTTGATTTGAACGTGACCAGAAGAATCTTGGGGTGCAAGATAAAGCCTCTGTATCTCTCCGTACTGAGAGAGCATCTGGCGAAGCGTCGACGGATCCATGCGCGGCGGAATCCGACCCAAGTAGCAAACCCCTCGCTGCTTCTCATCCTTCCCGCCTTCCTTCATCGATTTCTTCCTCTTGTTCTTTCTCTCGATTTCCATTCCCAATTTCCCGCCCTAATTCCGTTCCCTTAAACCCTAAAACGCCGAAGAAGAGTGCGGCGATTCGACGGCGGTGGAGCTCTTGCTCTGCTGCTCGGTCTCTTGGACTGTAACTCTCTCTTCTTTGTCTTCCTAAAACGACACGCACCGTTTTGTTTCTCATTTATTTGATTGGGCTTTTACTGTTTTCCCGAAGGGCCCAAACGATAAGGCCAGGCTTTGCTGAAGGGGCCCAAAAGGTTGGGGCTTTGCTCAAGGGATGAAAGTGAAACCGTGTGCTTCTAAGGGAAAACTATAACGCAAATTTACTAATTAACGTGTTATAATACGAACGAAAGATGGTTGCTATGCTTTTTTACCCCCGATATGTTACGAAGCTAAAGTGCGGATAACATTAACATATAGATGCATGTATTGTAACACATATCGCTACTGGTAATGTGGTCGCCACACCGACAAATAGCTCGAATTCGTAGTTTCAAAACTTCAAAGAGAATTGAGCTTAACATTGCAGGAGGAAAAAATTTCATTATTCACACCACCCTTCAAGCATCCAGAAAAAAATTAACGATTAAACTTCAAAACGCGATGTACCCCGGCGTTTGGTAACCCTGAGCGTTCGATACCAGGACAAAACGATGCCTCGTTTCCTTTGAAACAACATTAATGTCACTAAAACAGTGAAAGTCCACGAAATAACTGCTCCTCGGAGCAACTTTCGTCATTGTTTACCTAATAGGTCGTCCAGGCCCCCTTCTGTCGCGAAGGTCATTGTAAGTCTTCGTAACATGTTGCAGTCGTGGATCGTCTTCAGGAATCTCACGTTTCTGCCATTTCAGAAACAGAAACGAAGGAAAAATTTGTCAAAAACACGACAAAGATGGCGCATTGAGTCCAATTACTAGGATTTTTTGTTAATCAGAGATGTATAAACTAGTAAATCAGAAGGCCAGAGACTCACTTTTAAGCCCTTGTAATATGCTTCTACGGAAAGAAATTGCGGAACTATTTTACGTGCATCCATCAGGTCCCATATATAGTTGGCAACGCTATAACCTCCGGTCTGCAAAAAAGAACACGAAAGATTTATAGCAAGACAACCAAAACTAATGCAAAATATAGAGACCCAGAACAGGTGAAGAATTCTGTCATTCTTTATAGCAATATAGCAACTAGAGATAACTCTTAAGTTGCGCACCTCGTCACCAGCAGCTGCAAGGAGAAGATCACTCCCCATTTTCGGACTCAAGAAAAAGCTCCGGGAGTTCATATTCACCTGCATTGGAACATGAAAATCATAAAATGATTTTGACTGAAGCCATGATTTGAAATATCAAAAACTTGATTTAAGAATTAGAAGTCGTGCAATAGACCAACCATACCAGTGTTTCTTCGGCAATTTTCATTCCCTTGGGAGTATATCCAATCATGGCCCCCTCCACAAGCGTCTACAGAAACATAGTTTAGCGTAAATTAGGGTATACATCTGAATGATAAAAAGACTAAGAACACATTAAGTGAACAATATATTAGTTTTGTTTGTCAGAAATGCTAAAACAAAGCATCAGAACACAATAAGTTATGATAAGAAAAGACTAAGAACAAACAGAAGCTAGCCAGACAACACAAAATCAAAGGAACAGTGTCTATATATGAGGAAAGAAAGTGATGTTTCATGAGTCATGACACGAAAATTGTGTTTGTTGCCTAACGCACCGTATATAGTTCTACTACAGGAGGCTTTCCTGACTTCATATAGTCTTCAAAAGTTTGAACACCACGGTCAATGTCCCCTGAGTGTAGATAACACCTGAATAAAAAAAATTAGCAGTGAAGACAAAACGGACACAGAATGAATTGAGGTTATATTAATGCACGAGCAAGACAATGCCATCTTACTAAAACACGTAGTGCATTCTGATCAAAATTTTGTAATAAAAAGTTACTTACCTCATTATTTGCAACACAATAAATAAATCAGGAACTTTTCCGTCCTTTGCTAGCATCTCCCGAAGAGCTTCCATCACCTAGCATAATTAACAGAAGTGAAGACATAAGAATAAACTTTTATGGCAAAGGGAAAAGAGAAGGGAATCTTATTAAGTAACTTAATTTATGATGGTATTTTTTATCTGGAAACTCAAAAATACTTGCAATAAGTGATCAAAGAGGCTAGTTTCAAACCATACGGTAATTCTTCATATTTTGATTTGCTACATGATAAAAGAAGATAACTAAATAATGCTAGGGAGTATGAATCATGAGAGGCAACAAGCTTTGTCATAAAACTTAAAAACCATTTAGTGCAACATCCATGCATAGAGTGTTATATTGTCATGCATGGATATGGGTATTGCCCGATAACAAAAGAGTGAAAGTACAATATCAATAAACCAAGAAAAGAACCAGCAAGCAAACAAAATACACATGGTTTTTTTGGTGGCGTTAAGCTGAGATAATCGAGATGTGAGATATTACCTCTACATTCCGGAGGTCTGCGCAAGCATTGAACGCAGCATGATACACTGTTAGTTGCCTATTCAGAAACCCACCCCTATGAGAATATTCAGCAGTTGGCATATTATACAACTCTTCTTCCGTTACACCCATCATCACATTTTCAGCAGTCATACTTGATCCTTCAACTGATGACCACTCTTTTGACCGCTCAACAAACTCTATAATCTTTGTGCAAAAGGAGAATATAAGAGAACTTTGAACAGAAACAAAATGAAAGAATACTAAGCAGAGGGGAAACGATTAAATATTTACTTTGGTGCCGAAGTCATCTGGTAAAGGGGTCTTGTTCCTAAGTGCAGTTACAAGTCCAGCGTAGCAGAACCTGTTTAGTCCAAGACCAGCAGCAGTCATGTCACGGACAATTGCATACCTGCATCAACAACGCAATGCACATTAACCGCAGGAGGAAAAATTAACCATTGGAACAACGAAACAAGCACGGAAAGCCAGAGCATAAAAGAAGCAGCATACACTCGATCTAATCGGCCAGTAGCTGCACACGCATTGAGCAGACACATGTAGGTCTGTACCTTGGGTGACACTTCATAGTTCTTCATGTCTTCCAGAATCTATTAAAATATATCACATCAAGACATACCCACATTCCCTTGTTAATGATCAGAAGGGCTAATAAACAGCGATAATCCTAAAGCACATCACTTTATGGCATACAATAACCAAAAGGAAATCAATTTGACGACCAGATATCGGTTAACAATCCAACAGAATTTAGCGGGTTGGATCTAAGCCGCTTGAAATGAAATGTATACTATGCATCGATGTTCAATATAGCAGTAATCTTATAAGTAGGCAGTAAAAAGCCGCACCTGAATCGCTTGATCAGAGTGCTTGCACTTCCCACACAGTGTGATCAGAATGTTGTACATGTTAACCTGCGACAACCCAATCGAATCAACATCCAAACACTCGCATTTCCGATATAACGAAACGAAAACGCTGATACAAATTTAAACAAATGACATACATCAGGGGCCAAGCCCATGGATTTCATCTGGTCAGCGAAGAAGAAAGCGTCCTGCAAGCTCGACCCTTTGAGGGTGCCCAGTATGAGCGACCGGAAGGTGTCCTGATCGGGCTGGACGCCGTCGAGCATCATATCCTCGTACGCATCCCTCAGCAGGAAATGCTTCCTCTGAGCGGTGAGGGAATTGAAGACACTGTTATACTCCGACAAGTTGTTGGCGTAGTTCCTCTTCGCGTATTCCTCCGTCTTCACCGCCGCGAAGTACCGCCGTCCCAGGGCTCGCAGCGCCGGCCGACACTGACCTGCAGCAGCGTGATTTAGTATTAACATTCAAATCTTAAGGTCTCTGGCTATGGAGGAGATGGACTGTACCAGTAATGGATTGAAGGAGTCTCATCGTTTGCTGTTTCTGACTCGCTGTGTGACTCGGTGAGTGAGTAAGTGAGCGAGCGAGACGAGTTACTCTGTTTCTAAAACCCCCCAAGTGCGCAAACCCTCTTCCCTTTCCGCCTCCGCCGTTTCTTTCGTTCGCTGGCTTCAACAGCTAAACGCACCGTTTTTCATGCGACTTTTGCGACTTGGGATTCTTATGGACTACATTGAAATGGGCCTGTGTATTAAAACTCCTTATGTTGTCGTGGTCTATGAAGCCCAAATGCCGAGCTCAAATTAGGCCCGTTTGGTAGTTGGGACTGGACACAATTAGGGTTTGGTTCCGTTCAGTGCCTAAATCGTCAATAATGACGTTTTTATATAACGATATATTTACACTAAACCTTCGATAATCATTTTATCAAATTGATACTAACCAAATACCATTGGTTTAGATCTTAAACTACCTAAAAGAGAATTCGAATTTTAGTGCAGAGTATGAATCATGCGCTCATCTCATTGGCTCGCCTCACCAAAACCTAGCCATTGAATGGCCAGATCTTTTTTTCTCTTGAATAATTCAGATTTTTTAATCCGTTGACTACGGATGCAGAGATTTAGAGAAGATCTCAATTCTTAATAGATATAGGTTTATTTATGAATTGATTGATGAACTTCAACATTGTCATTACTCATTGCCCTACATAGGTAGCAATAAGCATATATTTATTTATAGGCCATAACATGCAACTCCCTGCTGCCAAATCCCTTTCATATTTATTTGTGTTGGGTATAAACTCCAAAGTATACAAACAGTGCATGTGCATAATAAAATATTGATTGTTTTGATTCATTTAATCGAAGAGTTGGTTGTGATTAAAGGAAAAGGATCCTCGCCGGATTCTTTTGTTGGGATCTGGGTAATTCATCAATCATGATCGTTTATCGTACATTGTGCGATCAGAAATTATTTAAAATTGAATATAAATAGTATCTAACGAAAATTGATCGCACGATGTATGATGAACGGCCGTAATTGATGCATCCCCCGAATCCTTACAAAGAGTATCCGGCGATGATCCTTTTCCGTGATTAAATCCCAATTGCAAATTGCGAAGTGCCAATGTCCCATCTTACCGAGAAATTTAAGAGTGTGCCAAGAAATTTAACAGTGCACCGAGAAATTTAACAGAGTTAGTTGTGATTAAATCCCAATTGCAAATTGTGAAGTGCCAATGTCCCAATTGCAAATTTCTTCATTTTGTCCTACAATATTAAGGGTAATATTAGGGAGATCAAAATTTTAAATCAACTTATCTAAACCAAATAATGTGGTTGTTGATGATTTGATTATTAATTAAGTGTTGATTAACGTGCTTATTTCTTGTTAATAACACATCATTTATTTTGCAAATTTGATTTAAAATTTTGATATCGCTAACATTATCCTAATATTAAAGGAACTTACATAATCACTTGTTTAATGAATTTTTGGTGTGATAATCTTTGTATTTAACCATTAATAATTAGTTTATGTAAATTGGCAGAAATCTTTTGGTGTACCTAGAATACAAGGTAGTACACGACTTGTTATAATATAAGTGAAAAAGATATTAAAAAATATAACTATATCGCCTATTAAAATTTCTCGTAAATTGGTGAGAGTCATTTCCCTTAGGGACCCTCAAAAATTCAATTGATAATAACTTATATGTATAATCCAAGTGATCAGATAAACACAATATTCTAAATTAAGTAGGATCCGATTCAAATTTAAATAGGATTAAAGGAGCGAGCACACTCTTTTTATTAACTAGCATAACTCAAATTTGCATAATATGTTGGAATTTGGTTGTATTATTAAGTGCTTATGAGCGTTATACATAAGAACAACCAATATTTGGGACCAAAAAAAGCTAAAAAACCTATCAATATTAAAAACAATGCTGACCCTGAAGGAGTGCAGGTGGTGCCACTATCAGTTCTGAAGGGATTAGCGCACAAGCCCCAACCTACGCCTCAATTTTAATTTAAAGAACACAAATGTAATATAACAAGTACTCTTTGATGTATGACCGAATGGATTAAGCAATGTTGTTGCTAGGGAGGGCATAGGGTTTGTTGAATTGAAGGGAGTGATGAGTAGGAGTGCCCTTGTTGTGAAGGGCCTTCAACGAGGAAGGGTTGATCTGCAAGAACAAATAGTTTCCAGCAAAAAGATCACCAAAGTGTGACTGCCCTTCTTTAAATCTCCTCACCACCTTTGCATACAGAGCAGAAACCGCCTTCACCTTCCTCCTCAAGAACAGCAACCTCCTCAGGCTCGGAACTTTGAGCTTGAACGATCTCCTCCGAATGTGAGCCCTTCTGAACGATCTGAACCTGCACCAACTAGTAGTAGCTTTGTTTGTCCTTGATCTCACCACCACTCGGTTCTTTTCGAAATCGAACTCGTCTTCGTCGAGATCGTCGTCATGTATGAGTCTTTGGTAAGCAGGGAGCTTGGTGGAAGAAGAAGATGAGGTCATTGGAGAAAACTTCAAATGTTGTTTGGATTTGGATAGGAATTGTGAGGGATATGAGGTAATGGTGTTTGTGTTGAGTAGTTGGTTTCTTTCTTTGGGTTAGGGATAATAATGTGATGGACAAAGAAATAGGTGGTTCGAAGAATGCATTCAATGAAAAAACAAAGTGGTCAGTTATTTTGAATTTGCATCCTCTTCGGACGTCATTGTTCAGAGCCTAAGAACCAAGAAATTTGGACCGTTAAATAAAAAGAAAGAGAGATTCGGGGCCTTGGCTTGTGTAAGATGGGTAGCAGAATAAATTAATGGGACCGTCAGATTTCCTGCTCCTTAACCGCAGGGTAGTGAAATCCATGGAGGATCTTTGGCCAATTATTTTTTGGTAGCAAACAAGCAAAGCATTTAAGGTGGTGAGGTGAAGTTAATGCTATAACTAATACCAACCCTTTCATGTATTGGTATAGCGTGTAAATTCACTCAAATTATAATACACGTCAAGTACAACAAAATTTTCTTCTAGGGTTATTCCACAGGTGTAATCAGTGAGAAGAAGCTTAGCAGTTCAACTAGAGAAGCGACCAGTTGGTTCACTCAACCTCGACCTAGCACCACACGTGCCCCACGTCTGGAAGGATTCAATGCCCAACAACTGACTCCTCCCAGAATTACGTTATTAGAGCCGACCGACTCAGAAATGGTCGTCATTGTACTCTGGTGCACATCATATCAAATTTATGTCCTAACTAATATCTCGTTCACTCATGTTATAACGTTAATACTTATATTATAGTTTGTAACACGTAAATTAGTAATAACGATAACACGAGGCATCATCATATATAGATAAAGACAACCCAACTTTAACAACACTCGTGTCACCGATTTGAAGAAACGTGACACCTCATCCACTCTTTCTCTTTCAAGCTTCAATCCACCACCGATGGAGATAGAAAATGACCATACCAAAGACATGAACCCCTTATTTCCACAACTTAGTCATACGTGTCAACTACCAACTACCAGCAATTTTTTTTTTCCCTTTTCTTTTATGAAAAAAAAATAATAATAAAATTGCCTCAAACAATTGTACAAAATCCTTGAGCCACGAGTGAGTAAAATTATAAGGGAGTTTTAACGAAAAGCCACGGTACTGTTCATTTTAACGAAAAATCATATTTTTACACTAAAAAGTCAAACCTGATATTATTCCCTTTACCTTTTATTTTGTCCTTATCATTAAAATTCAAAGTTTTCAAACATTTTTTATTAGTTTTCCTAAATTATAAAGCCTCGCTTGGTGGATCAACCTGAGCAGAATTAGACTAAACATTGAGTACTGGGGCAAAGATCGGACTTTGAGTCATATACCTTTTGACCCATGTCAAGTTAATTCAATTTGTACTATTCAGGCCGTGGACCTAATTAAGAGAAATATCGGTAGAGATGCCCAACGAGCCGTTTGAAGGAAACTTCTCACAAAAGTATAGCAACAAACCTATGCCAATTTTGGCGGACCGTGCTCCACCTTGGTGAACTGTATTTTGATCCTACTCAACTCCACAGTAGTCCGATAGGTGTGAGAACTCTCCTAGTTATACAACTCTACCGAAATCTCTCTCTCTCCGATTAGTTCCAATCAAAACATGAAACTTTAACAGCGACCCTTGCTCAATTATTTGAATTTTTGCTTATCCAGAGAAATTTTGCAATATGTTAAAAACATAGTCCGGTACATGCAATTAGTTGAATTCATTTTTTCAAGTTTCCAACCAATTGTTTTACTACACTTAATGTATCAAACCGTGTTCCCAACCCATTGAAAATCTCTATCCATCCACAAGAAAGTCCACCTACGTGAAAAAAAAACAAGACCGGCATCTACAGAGCAGCAGTCAAATTACAAAACTGTAGAGACGGCAGCACTTCACTTCTTTTTCAAACAACCAAAAAACATCACCAGAATATTCACTCACATCTGGATCATCATCATCATATGCCGGATTCAACCAATTACCAAACCTAGTAAACTCCTGACCACCTAAAGCAATGGATTACAAAGAATGTGATTGAAAAAATAAACAAATACACACAATGTCAGCCAACTCCGGCATGAAAGCACGTCGTTAATACAGTTTTATCCGGGTTTGGATTGCGCTTCGGCATATTGGGCACGACTGAAGATCTTGTCCGCATTCGCAACATGTCTGCACCGAAAACATAACACTAAGAACACGGTACTAAAAATATGATCGTCTCAACTCATCTTGAAACTATAGTTCAAAAATGTACCTGATGCCCGCAACCAAAGGCCATGTCTTTCGGATTCGTAAGGCAAATGGGGCAAACCTGTTCAACACCATATAAAATGTTAACCCGCGAGAGTGCTACAAACCCATCAAAACAGGATTTAGAGGTGGCTGCTGAGAAGTTTGCATCCCTGGTTATCATAGGTAGAACTGGGAGCAGGTGGAGCTGTACCAACGGAACTGCTGTCTCCATAATAAGGAGGAACACTTGGGTCGTAACTGGTATGGGAAGGTTTTGTGAAAGATGGCGAACTGAAACTGGTAGCACGGGAAGTTTTTGAGCTGCTGAACGATGACGCTCCATACACAGGAGGGGGGAGAGGAACCCTCTGGGGAATATCGCCCTTCCGACCACTGTCCATTTCAAGAAGAAGAAATTTAGTAAAAAAATTACGTAAACACAGGTTTTCAAAAAGGGTTTAGAGATGAGAAATAAGGACTGCATTGTTACCCCAATATATTGAGCTCTATTGTTGCCTTATACTGAGCAGGAATTTCCATCAAGGCTGCTAGAGCAAATTCCGTCTCCTTTCTTGACGGTGGCACATTCTTTGACATAATTTGCGTAAAATTCACAAACTACAAACAACAAAACAAATGTGCTTCCGATTAAGTATTTTCCAATAATCATAAACAAAGGATCATGAGTCACATAAACAAAATTGTATTATTATGCTGAGAACTTACTTGGAAATTATCAAATGCCCGAGCAGGAATATTGTCATCAAATTCCTTCATCATGTCCCAGGGCCCATCTCCAACACCAACTAGAATAATTGATAGAGGGAGCTTACTGTGATAAAATAAGCGTAGCAGATAAATAAGGGCCGGTCAAAAAACAACATATATTTAGAGAAAGAGGAAGGGGGGTTGGGGGAATATCACACCTTGCAGCAACAATGGCATTAACCGTGTTCTGTTCCTGAGGGCTCAGCCTGCCATTCTCAGTATCAACGCTTCTAGTTACCTAAGACAAAACCATCACAGTACGTCAAAAAAAAAAAAAAAAAAGAAGGGAAACTTGGGATTACAATAGAATATTTCCACTTGCAAGCCATCGTAAAACAGGACACAGGAGAGCAAGGATAAGGAAAGCTCGTTATACAACTTATGATCTAAGAAGTAGCTAGTGCAGCCACCAGTAACAGATCTAAAGAAGATGCTATTATTATTGCATAACCCGCATGTCTGACCGACCTCTTAACTGATAAAGTTTTTCATGATTCATTTAGAGCAGTGACCATTAGTGTGTTTTGAAACTAAAAATACGAAGCCCACTCCTGAACTGTGCTAGACTCTAAAACCCAAAGGCAAAGAATTTTGTGTAGATTAAACAAGATTATAGCATGGGCGCATGTCTGACCCTCTAATTGCATACTTCACTAAGTACAACAAGAATAAGGCAAGTTACCTGGCCATCTGCAATTATCAACAGGACATGGTATTGGCCAGCACTCTCCTCAACGATGGTCATGGCCTGTTCAATTACAGGTGCAAATGAAGTCGGTCCTGCCAAACATGATAATAATGTAAGATGACTGATTAGATGATATAAATGACCACGTCAAGAAATAAGTACTTGGGAAGCAAGAGTTAAACCTGCAAGCCGTAGCTTGGGAACAATTTCCTTGTAGCGAGTCAATACTTCCTCAAATCCATTGCAATATCTATCATCATAGAAACTAAACACATCTTGATCATGAGTTGTCGCTGCAAAATGAAAAAGTAATGATTAATATTCCATGTTTGAAAGAACAAAATCTTAGACAAACAAATCGACATTATTATGAATAAAACCTTACCATCCCCAAAGCCGAAACAGGGAATGAGATTATCCTCATCAAAAGCAGCCAAGGTTTTTCCAATAATGGATATCGCATGTTCGTAGGGATTTGGCCCATTCCCAATGTGATGCAAGCTTTTTCGGTTAAATGACCTCGCACCTGTTTACACAACCAATTTCAGTATCTTCCACATCAACAACTACAACATACACTAAATTATTATATGGGATTAGATATTAAAGCGCTTAACCTGTCCATTCATTGCTCTTTGTGAAATCAATACCAACGATAAGATTGGAAGACTCAAGACCAGCACGCGCAAGAGCCTCTGTCACCTGAATACAAGTACAGTTGAGTCAACATAATTAAAAATCGTAGGCAATTAACAAAACTTCAACCAAAAACAGGGAAGCTTGCAGAAGTTTCTGCCGCTGCAGCGACAATCTTACTTCCTCCAGGGAATGGTAATTATCAGCAATTCTGGAATATCTCCTATCAAACGTCTTCTCCTGAGCCCGAGGGGCCGCAGGAGCACTATACACGGGAGCATAGTAAGGCTGTGCTGATTGATAGGATTCCTGGGGTGGTGGTGGATAACTCTGACTTCCTTGACCATATGGCGGTTGAGCATATGACGTTGATTGACCTCCAGGATACCCGCCCCATGACGAGCTCGAACGAGAAGATGAATTCTGCCTATAGCTCCCCTCTTTTGAACTTCTCCCACCCATTAACTCAAGTCGGAAGAAAACCCCAAAATCTAAAAGGAATCCTCTTTCCCTTCCTTCACAATGCAATCAACCAAACGACTCGAAATCCACACCTACAAAGCAGCCACAACAAAACCCAGAAAACAAAAACTTGGAACTCCAATCAGCACCTACAAAGCAGCCAAAAAAACCCAGAAAAACGAAAACTTTGGATTCAAAATCCGCACTTACAAGGCAGCCAAAACAAAACCCAGAAAACGAAAACTTTGAAATCAATCCCGGCGGGCGTATATATATACCAAGAAACAGAATGCGGAATAGGTAAGGATTGGGAAGTCTCTAAGAAAGTTCGTATCCAGTTTTGCAAATCTGAAAGGGTTCTGGAAGGCTCCAGGAAACGAAGTTGGACACGACTCGGTCGTGCAAAATCGAATTCACAACCGACTCAAACGAAAGAGCCCTACTCTGCTAAGTTTTCTACGTTTGCCGAAATTAGGCGCCAAGTGTCGCCTTCCACCGCAAGCCACAATAATGTCAAAAAGGAAACATTTTTAATTTCTCACCCACCAACCCAAAAACTCCCCAAATCAAAACGTATCGACTTCAATCACTTATCACAATCCAAAAACAGAAATTCATAAATTCTCAAAATTTAAATCTAAAATACAAGAACAAGAGGGAAATACCGAACCGTCCTCAGGAGAATCAGAGCGACATTGTCGAACACACTTAGAGATCTCGATCGTACGTACCTGAAGAAGATGGAGGGCTCTGAAACATGGCGAGCAGTCGCCAATGGAAGACTTGCAGTGGTGAGAGAGAGAGAGAGAGAGACTGAGTTGGTTTAATTAGTAGATTAATGGGGTGTTGGTGGATCTAATTATTGGATTATAAAATATGATTAGAAAAGTGGGAAGCTTTATCTCTACTTTTCTGGGTTCTCTTTTGAATATTTGAATATTCGAGAAATCGGAACCAGAGGAAAATCGGGGGCTGGGCACATGGAAGTTTCGCCGAAGTGGGTACCGCAATAATGGCCGTTACTGTTTTTGGATTCGGTTTTTTGAAAACGGAAAATGGAAAGCTTTTCGGGTTCTGTTTTTGAAAAAACCTGTGATTTGAGTCCACGGAAAGGATGTGGATGATGATGAATTGCGTGGTTTTGTTTGTGGCTGCGACTGTGACCTCACATCCTCAAAAAGGATAATGTTTTCGTTTTGGTGCGTGCCGTCTTGTCTATTCAGTTGTGATTAACGTGTATCGTTCTGCCTATCATGTCAAAATTGAAATCATTTTATATCGTATGTTTGTTAGAAAAAATGAATGATTGTGACAACAATTAACATACTTTAATAAATAGGATTTTATCACAAATAATTTCTGAAATTAACTCTTATCATCAAGATGATCTATGAAATTGAAAATCAATCAATGTAGTTCTTGTAAATAAGTGTGGTAAATCAATGTAGTCATTATATTACAATTCTGTTAAAATTTATGTTAAGTGCTGATGTGGCACATAAATGGGCCCCATAAGTTTTTTTTTCTCACAAATGGTTCTTGAAATTGGCCCACGACATCAAAATGATCCCTGAAATTGACCCGTGACATTAAAATGGTTCCTGAAATTGAAAATTGATCAATGTAGTCCCACAAGTAAGTGTCTCAAATCAATATAGTTATTCTGTCACGATTCTGTCAAAAATTCTGTTATATAATTATGTGACACATAAATGGGTCACACAAGTCTAATTAAATTTAAAAAAAAATTACAAATAGGCTTAATAATTTAATAGTTAATAAAAAAAATTGTCAATCCAAAAATTCAATCCTGCAATCACCTCCGACCGATCCCAGTCTACATTTCTCTACCTCATTCGCTCTATTTCTCTACCTCATTCGCTCTATATTCTCTAAAAAATCTCAATACATCCATTTTTACACACTTCAACACCCTTCACCGAATTGAACCTAGATCAAGATCACCTTTGGTGATAGCTTGGTCCATTGGCAACGACTACTGGGACATCACTGTTAACATTTAGGCAATCAACATCCTCACAACCTTAATTTTGTAGAGCTTGTTCGGCACTTCTCTGATGGTCTGGTGACGCAAAGAACAATGAGGTCTACCTCGAGATAATGAGATTATAATCGAGATGCGTCCATTGTTGGTTGAAAACTATTTCCACACTGTGAAAGCCCGTCCCGAATTATTGTTATCGATGGCGTGAAATGTTTAATTTGCCCTTGGACGTTGAGTACGTTAGTGGTGTTGTGGCTTGAGTTTGGGTTTTAAACTAATTTAGTTAGTTCCTAAGTTTTTTTGGAACTTAAAGTTGTTGGTTTTGGTTGTGATTAGTGACCCAAAACTGGACCACACATTCACACTCACACATCCAAACTCCCGTTGACCTTCTCTCTCTTCCCTCTCTCGGATTTCCTTCCATTTCCGTACAACCGTACAGACAACCTTCAAACCTTCACTTCTAGTCACGGATCGAGGTTTTGGAAGCTATCTTTGTGTTTCTTGTAAGTCCAGGCACTCATCTATACCTTTGGTTGGACGTGAAACCCTCGAAAACCCGAGAACCCAAGAACCCCGATTTTGTGTATTGTTTATGCACTCGTGATTTTGAAGTTTTTATGGAGTTTTAAGGTTATAGGAAGCCTTAAAACATCTTCACGAAACTCGGGGAATAAAGTTGGAGTGTTTTGGACGTCAAGAAGTCCCAGTTCATGAGTTTCAAATTTTGGCCAGATTATTGAGGGTTCTCCGGTGAGATTCCGTGGATTTTAGGGCTTGAAAGTGTTTTCGGCGATCGCAGCGGTGGTCAGCGCCGAACTCCGACGAACCAAGGAAGAATGAGAATAATATTCCGTCAAAGTTGACGGAATATTCTGACGCCGTCAGTTATTTCGCATATAGGTGAGACCTATCCTGAGGACGAGCGCCATCAATCGAGGTTCGGGGGTTACTACCCTTCGACATATCAATGAGTGGGCTTTTGGTTTTCAGTATATACCTATATACTTGATTTTTACCATAAAATAAATTTGAATGAAATTACGTTTTGCATTGCCATACAAAGTATATACCTATTTTAATTATGCATTGGTAGTTGCATATATTTATGATTGGTGTTGCAGATGCACAGGTAAGTTCATAAATTAAAGATATGAGGTTGCTTCAGTTATGTGAGATATGATGTGATGTATTGAGAGCTCATAAACCTGCACCTTGGTGTTAGTGCTCCCGCCCAGAGTTAGGGCACAGTCCTTCACGTGATGTTCACCTCCTGCACCATATGCTCACCTTGGATCCAAGTTAGGTGCACAGACTTGTCATATACCACTTTAGGTGGTTCTGACTTGTAGGTGACCCGCGATCATTCGTACAGCCTTTACGTGATCATAGCACTAGATCATATTTACTTTACACCTAATCTTGTCGTACATAACACTTTAGGTGGTTCCGACTCGTGTGCATGATTTGATTTGATATGATTAAGATTGGTTATGAGCTATATACTTAGCAGTGCAGATTGAGTTAGAGGGATTTGGCTGATGCGATATTTGATATTGATATATTTTGTTTGGATTACTTATAGCATTCCACTGAGATACTTTGGCATGATATACTTCTATGGAATTTCATCTTGAGTATGATTTATGATACAGCTTATAATAATAATAATTATTTTCTAGGAAATTATACAGGTTTTACGGCGAGGGGTTAGAACTTTTGAGAAATGAAATGAAATGATTTTGAAAAACTTTTTTTTTTGCCCATTCACACTTTCTGTTTTGCGCCCTTCCAGGTTTTAGATAGAAGTGTTTTAGTGGATCACGAGGACTTCGACAGTGGTTCTGACAGAACATCATAAATGTAGGATCACCGTTGAGTGTTGTATAATTAGCATTTGTCCTGTTTGACCGCATCTAAAATATTTATGCTCTGGTGGTGTATTTCACACTCAATCTTGCACTAGCACTCTATCTTAGCTAGTACTCTAGTTGATTTGGTTTTCGTTTATTCGTAATTCCCTTATATATCTATTGTTTCCACACTATGCATATGGCTACGTCACCCTCACGTGACGGCCATCATGCCATGATTTAGGTCGGGGTGTGTCACACACACCCTCTTAGGCCTTGGTTAAATCTTGTGCCTTTGAGAATTTATGGAAAGGATCTCTCTTCGGAGCAGACTGTACTATAAGAAAAAAAATACTCCATTGTACAAAAAGGTATTCAGATAACTTTTTAATTAATTATTAAACCACGCATTAACACATAACAACTTTTTTTTTAGAATTATGGTGGAATGATCATAATGATTTGTGACATGTATTTTCAATTACTACATTGATTGATTTTCAATTTCAGAAACCATATTAATGGTGTGGGTGAATTTCAGGGACTATCTTGATGATGTGGGTCAATTTCAATAACCATTTGTAATAAAAATTTGTAAATCTTGTAAGGCCTATTTATGTGCCACATCAGCTCTTAAACAAAAATTTTAACATAATTGTGACGGAATGACTAGATTGATTTGCGACGCATATTTTTAGAAACTGTATTTATTGATTTTTAATTTCAAAGATCATCTTAATGGTAAGGTACAATTTCAAATACCATTTATGATAAAACCCTTTAATAAATTGACTCAATTGAATGAGAATATAAACCAACTAAATTCTGCATTTATACCTTTCGAATACGTTGATCATGGGTGTCTGGATTAGTAGATAGAACTATACGTATTTTTAATATACAAAATTTATAATCAAAATTGTTTATGTTCTTAATCGTTCTTTAAAGATTCTATGTGCGAAAAAACAAATCAGATAAATATAATTTAGTTATCTGTGTGTACAAAATAAGTGGACGCTTGTCATGCTTATCATGTAAATGTTAGTTGCTACCAAAATAAACGAAATCTAACTTAATTGAATTTTTATGCAATTAAATAGGAAATGATGATAAAGAAATACGGTAATAAAATGAACGATTGCAATTACAAAATTTGTGTGAGAAACATACATTAATTGCAAGTTGGTGGACAAGGTGGTCCAGTCACGAGAAAGACTAACATGGAACAAGTTCATCGTTACTAAAGAATTCTAGTTCATTAAGACGATATCATGTTTATAATTTTCTCTAAATAATCAAGTATTTATAAACCCAAGTTGTGACGATAGCCTATTTCATAAAAGTCTCTCTCATAAGCCCTTAAAATAAAAGGAAAAGTAATGAAAATGATTTAAAATTTTTGAGTTTTAAGTTTGAAAACTGTGAGTTTTAATGAATATGACAAAAAAGGTGGCGTAAGTGAATGGTACCAATATTGACTTTTTAAAGTAAAAATATGATTTTTTAATTTAAATAAACAGTACCGGAAGTGTTTCGTTAAAACTTCATAAAATAAATGCAAATATTTTCAAATAAACGCACTCACGATGTGGACACAAGTATTTTCTTAAATTTGTATCATTCCGTCAACACCGTCTTTTTCCTTTGGAACCCAAACGGAAAATCCTTCCATCAGATTTTTGTGCGTCAAGGACGGACACAGTCACGGCGAATTGTCAAAGACGGACGGCCAGGGCAAATTGAAAAAGACTTTAATATTTTTGTGTTAGGCATTTAAAAGGACTTTAACCATTTTCTTTTATTTTTTATGATAATATTTTATTTTACAGGAAAAAGACTTTTGCAATATTAATAATTTTAATTGTAATGACTTGTATTGTCGTATAAGAATCGATGTTGATCGGAAATAACTTATAAGAAGACATCATAGGGTGCTGACATGAGGGGATGAATAAATGTGGTTTACCACTAATTGTTCTTATAAAAAAAAAAAAAAAAAATAAATAAATAACACAACTTGTAACACTGAATAAAATTATAGTTGACTTTTATGGATAACTATCTATCTTTTAACAATGCATTCAAAATCACATCTAGTGGCTCATAAAATTTAAGTTAAAAAATAAATAAATAAAACATTAAAACATGAAACAATTTTCTTCAAAAATTTCTTTGATCCGCCAATTTTTTTTAAAATTTGTTATCAAATGATCTTTGTTAAATTAAATGTTAGATTTGAACGTCGTCAGGGTTCGAACGCACACCGTGGTACAAGAGCAATACTCTTATCCAACATTATGGTAGATGACCACTTGCATTGATCCGACAGTTTAAAATTAAGAGAGTATATTTTACATTGTTGTATAAACCGAGTTTATTGTCGTAGATGAATGAGGATCCACTCCATATCCTCTAATCTCGTACATTCATCGTACATCGTGCGATCATAAATTATTGTAAATTTTTTTAATTTAAAATTGAATATAAACATTACTTGACAAAAAACTGGCCGCATCATACACGATGAATGAACGTGATTGGAGGATCCTCGAGATACTCACAAAGATAATCCTCAGAGGATCCACATACGTTGTGAACAATCTCCTGTGGGCTTTGGGGCCACAGAATGGGCCTCACACAACACAACGTCTCCAAATATGGCCCAAAAAACCAATGGAATTCTGAAGCAGGCCCGTCTTATCAGCTGCACACAAGATATTTTCTAATGTTTATAGAATACAGAGTGATACGACACATGTTATTACGTAATTGAATATTTTTTTAAAAATATCTCCACTCATATAATTGTATATAACATATGTATCGGTATTACAAAGATGCTGACAAATCTCTCGCTGCACCCGCAATTCACCTCAGTGGACCCTATAAACCCAAAATTCAATTACACCCAAGTCACACATGATTCTCCCCTCTATCAAATGACCTTATTAACCCCAAAGATTCCCATCCAAACAGGAAAAGTTATAACATACCCCTGAATTATTGGTTTTGCTGTATTTGCCTTCTAGATTATTTTAAGTTTTCTTCAGTGAAATTCTAGATTTTTAATTTAGTTATGAGTTCCTTAACTTTTTATTTGTGCCGGTATTTGTTTTGATTTTATTTCACATTTATTTATTTTTTTTGGACTAATTGAAAATTGCACTTTATTTATGACTACAATCAAACAAGATCACAAATTACAAAGTAACGAAATTGAATACCTCCAGTTTTTTCTTTAGCATCACGAACTCAAACTTTATGGGCATAATTGAATTAAAAGTTGGGAATGCAAAGTAAAATAAGTTTAAAAGTTTAGGCAATATTACTAATCTAAACTACATATTAATATAACCATCTTTATCAACCAAAATAAGATAAAAAAAACTATTTAGTCTTTCAGCACAACAAAAAAGTTAAGAACAATAACATAATTTTACATAACAAACTTTTGCTGTATTTTTTTGTTTAAGTCTCACGTGATTTTAACATCTCTAATTTAAAAATAAAAAGAAAAAACCTCTCTCACTCCCTCCTCACCCTTACGTTATCTCTCATTCGCTTCCTCTCAACTTCAATTAAAAAATAAAAATAAAAATTTTCACAGACATATACTAATTTTTTAAAATAAACAAATAGAAGGGTACTTTAGGTATATCAAAGTCATGTACTTGATGCTCACGTAGTCTCGACCGCACTTTAGCATCTCCATCCCTTTCTCTCTCCCGCGAAAAGAGGGCCGCGTGAATCTCCGCTACGTCTACGCCGCTGCTCTCACTCTCTCACTCTCTCCAGAAAAACTCGGGTCGGACCCATCGGCCTTGACGGCGAGCCCGAACCCGAATAGCGTCCGGAGATGAAGCTCAAGAGCGAGCTCAGCTCTTTCCCCACGGCGAACAAGCTGCTGAAGTTCGCTCTGATCGGTCTCATTGGGTGCCTGGGCTTGCTCTGTTTGTACTACGGGTGGTCTTTCGGGCCGGGCTCCCGGAGATCCGACGAGGAGGCTTCTGGGTCCGATGGAGTCGACCCGCTTTTCGGCGGGTTCGTTCTCCATCACGATTTGGATGATTTGCATGACGACCAGGAGCACAACTCTGAGGTCCCCAAAAGCTTGCCTGTAAGTAACACAGCAATTAATGGTTTATTTGTTTTGGTGATTAGTGTAATTGTTGCTAATTAATCAAAGATTAATGCATATTTCAATCCAGTTGACTCTTTGTAGCAATTAAATTAAAACTGAATTACTTGTTAATTTGGGGTAACGGAAAGTTGCTCCTTTGTGACTAATTCGTGACCAAATAGTCACGGTTCGAGTCGTGAAAACAGTCTCTTTGCAAAGCAAAAGCAAGGCAGCGGATGATAGACGTTCCTCCTCGATCCTCGCAAAGTGGTGAGCCTTGTTGGCTTGGGGTCGCCCTTTATTTGGGAAGAAGAAATTGCCCTTTTGTATAACCGATTGTTTTATCTGGATCTTGTCGAATGCATTTATTTTTAATTCATAAATGTTAAACTTTTCGTTCCAAAATTAGTAGAATGTGCTCGTTTTGCTCATGTTGATGGCTTTTCGTGTTTCTGCAGATATGCGATTTACGGTTTTCGGAGTTGATACCTTGTCTGGATAGAAACCTTATTTACCAACTGAGATTAAAGCCGAATTTGACGTTAATGGAGCATTACGAACGGCACTGCCCGCCTCCAGAGCGGCGTTATAATTGCTTGATACCGCCCCCACTTGGTTATAAGGTAGGTTGTCATTGCTTCTGTGGGTTTTACTTTGCTTGACTTCGCATAGTTTTGATTCCGACGAAATCCTTTCTAGAATTTCAGATACCTATAAGATGGCCGGCAAGTAGAGATGAAGTGTGGAAGGCCAACATTCCCCACACCCATCTTGCTCAAGAGAAATCAGATCAGAATTGGATGGTTGTGAATGGGGACAAGATCAATTTTCCGGGTGGCGGGACGCATTTCCATGATGGAGCTGATAAGTACATTGTTGCTCTTTCCAGGGTACTTAAACCTTGACTCACTTCTCAATTCCTATTTATATTTGTCTAATAGTATAAAAGGAATAGTAAGTAGAAAGGAAAAACGAAACCTTCGATTTAGATATTTGGCTGAATTAGGCTTGCACCAGTGAAGTTTGTTTCCTCATGTTTCACATAATGGGATTTTTGTTTTGAAATTTTTAATATATGCTGTTTCTTTTCGTAGTTCAATTGCTTCACTGGTGAATAATGCCCTATAGATTGAAATAGCACAGCTCTTTTCTTTCATCTGTAATGGTATGCTTATTATTTGTGTAGATGCTTAAATTTCCTGGTGATAAATTCAACAATGGTGGAAATATCCGTAATGTTCTTGATGTGGGTTGTGGAGTTGCGAGTTTTGGGGCATATCTTCTTTCTCATGACGTCATAGCTCTGTCCCTTGCTCCAAATGATGTGCATGAGAATCAAATACAATTTGCACTAGAGAGGGGCATTCCCTCTACTCTTGGTATCTTGGGTACAAAAAGACTTACTTATCCAAGCAGATCATTTGAGCTGGCTCATTGCTCTCGGTGTCGAATAGATTGGCTTCAAAGAGATGGAATCCTGTTATTAGAGCTGGACAGATTACTAAGACCTGGAGGGTATTTTGTGTACACTTCTCCTGAAGCATATGCAAATGATCCGGAAAATCGGAGGATCTGGAATGCTATGTATGATCTTCTGAAAAGAATGTGCTGGAGAGTTGTAACAAAGAAAGAGCAGAGTGTTGTATGGGCCAAGCCACTGACTAATAGTTGTTACTTAAAGAGAGATTCTAGGACCCGGCCCCCTCTGTGCGATTCCAAGGATGACCCTGATGCAAGTTGGAATGTGAGCATGAAGGCGTGCATTTCTCGATACACTTCAAGTAAGTAGCATTGCTATACTTTCGTTGTTAATATTTTGGGCTTCCACCTCCTAATCTTACTATCTTATCATTTACTAAAATTGTAATACAGAAATGCACAAGGAAAAAGGAAGTGGGCTAGCTCCTTGGCCACAGAGGCTTACCGCTGCACCGCCTCGGCTGGAAGAAATTGGTGTCAGTCCTGAAGAATTCCAAGAGGACACTGTAAGTTTCCTGTTTACAAGCTAACTGTTCACATTGATGTTTGCCTACTTAGCTATATTGTTCTATTTAATGAGAGACGGAAATCCATGTGATGCAGAGCATATGGCACTTCAGAGTGATTGAGTACTGGAAGCAGATGAAGTCTGTCATACAGAAAAATTCAATTAGAAATGTCATGGATATGAACTCATACCTTGGTGGATTTGCTGCTGCCCTGAATGAAAAAGACGTCTGGGTGATGAATGTTGCTCCTGTCCATGTATCTGCCAGACTCAAGATCATCTTTGATCGAGGCTTAATTGGAACTGTTCATGACTGGTATGCATTTTGATCCAATTATTCTCAGCAATTACGAATTATAATATCCTTATACGTATTATTGGTCTGTAGTCAGTTGAATATTCACACTCAATGTATTTATATAGGTGTGAAGCATTTTCTACGTATCCACGTACATATGACCTTCTACATGCGTGGGAAGTATTCTCAGAGATTGATGAGCGGGGGTGCAGTACAGAGGATCTATTGATTGAAATGGATAGGATACTCAGACCAGATGGGTTTGCCATCATAAGAGACAAACCTGCTGTTATAAACTATATTCGAAAGTTTCTGACTGCCTTGAAATGGGATGGCTGGTTATCAGAAGTAGAACCACGGGTTGATGCTCTTTCCTCAAGGGATGAAGGAGTTTTGATTGCTAGAAAGAAGTTGTGGGATGAGGGGACTTCAGTAATGTGATTCTGCTTTGCTTTTCAGGTATATGACCTAATTTATGTGAGTTCTTCATTTCTAGTTATTACTGCATTTACGTATATTTTACGAAGAGTTCCATATGTATTGATATTTACTTGTTAATTTGTGCAAACTCTCACTTTGTGGAAATTTGACATTGTTTTTCTCCTCGTTCAAGATATATGCTAGATGCGGTATTGGTGCATAGCCCTGCCCGGTCGAAGAGAATGCATAGAAAGAGGAATGTCTTCAGTTACTGATCGAGGCCATGGTGCGCGTTGTTTCGTGAGAGTGTGATGGTAGCGGTACACAGGGATAGAGAGATAGATATGTAGTTAGGAAATGTGTGAAGTTATGGTAGGAGAAAGGTGCAACATCAATTGAAGAAAAACTTGCATAACTAGGAGCTGTTTTGTATTGGCATATGAATTATGGTAATTGGAAATTGGTTACATGAACTCAATAACTACACTCTTGTGCTGCGTCTTATGCGAGTTTCCTAAAAACTAGCATAACTTTTACGTACTGGTTACATGTAAGTTATTCTCGTATGTTTCATATCTTACATGCAAGTATGAAGCTAATACGCGAATGTGGGGTATTCAAAATCAATCACACAATGTTGTAGGGACAAGTTAAAACACATGGTTACATGTAAGTTCTTCTCGTATGGTTCCTAACTTATATGCAACTGGGATGCTAAGGTGGTGTCTCTAAAACCAATTACAGGATGACACCTGAACAAGTTCAAATACATGACAATGCTCTGATAGACTCGATGATAAGATTAAAAGCACACTACAAAGTAGCACATAAATGTCCTATTGATTTTCCTTATTAACACTAAGATTTGTCAATTGTAGCATATGAAAATAAGGGTCTTTCCTGCAGAAGATTGTTTTATCTAACTACTTAAAATGTCACAAAAACTGGTTGCTGTCCCTACTGACCAGCCACCGAAAAATAATTATTAGACTGACTTACACTTATCTAAATTCTACGAAATTTTATATGAAGACACTAGACACACATAGCTACACTTCTAGAAATTTTTGGGATTTTTGGAGTTGATTTTCTATTTAAATTAAATCGAACAAAAACAGGACAGAAACAAATTTTAAGTAGTTCACAAATTAAGAAAAACGAGTTAGGGGAATTACTATCCACCACCAAATAATCATGCAAACATGTTATGTTTCATTCAAATTCCTTTTATTTCCAGATGAAGATGCTTAAGTTGGCTCAATGTTATAACTCAACCTATTACTCTTTCTTACGTAGTATGTTAAGAGAATGACATTTTCAACTTAACTTAGTCCCTAGCATGCAATATAGAATGACGTGTTCATAGATTTAACAAGTAGAAATCATTAAGAACGAAAAGAGTTTGAGTCATCACAAGGCATCGTAAGTACTGGTGTTGTCTTACTTATCCTAGAAATTGGTTCACAAGTTAATCGCAATTAACAAGTACTACTCTAGAACATATGTAGGTCCTCATTCGACAAGGGCAGACACACACATATTCATAGCATTAGAATCCTAGATATGCTTACTAAGTATGCATCCATAGAAAACAAATAAAGAATTCATCAATGAGACAAGTAGTGAACCAATTTTCATCCATTCATAAAAGTAATTCAACAAAATGTCATAACAAACTTGCAATCATATTCGGGGCTTCAAAACAGCCCCTAACTTCTAAAAATTTAGTTACACATTATTATCAAATAAAACCAAAAGAAAGACATGAGTTCGAGAAGATAAAACCGAAAGAAGAGAATGCCAAGATTTCCTCCTTCATTTCCTTCCCTCCTCAACGCAGCAGCCTTGCTTTTTTTTTTCCTTCCTTTCCTTCCTTTTTTCCTATCTTTTTTTCCTCCAAAAAATTGTCCTTTTGCCGCTGCAACCTATTGCCTTTATGCCCATGCTTGCTGCCCCATTTCTGCTCCATAACTCACCCCACTAACTCCATAACTCACCCCACTAACAGCCATTTAGTGATGACAATAAGTGAGAGGAAATGTGGTAAAACAATTGTAACACTTTGGGTAGCCTTTATGCCAATTACTCCCTCTTAATCCTCATTTTTAATTCCATTTCCTCTGATATTTAAATAGGTGTCAGCTGGCTTGTTCTTGGCTGCTAGTTTTATTGGATTTATTGCCTTCAATGCAGTAACAAACTGCTCAGCGTCTTGGAAACCTTTCAATGTTAAAATGGCTATAACTTCTTCTAAACAAATGATATTAACAATCCGCGAAATGCTCCAGAAAATAGACATCTGTAGCTTTCCAAGCATATAAGGCTCATTCTCTAATTAATTCTGAGCTATTCGCAACTTTCTTCCAAAGTCAGCTGATTTGCACAGGCAGTTTTGACGAATTTGTTACTAAAATCCTACTTGTGCTATTTTTCTTTTATTTGCTTGACAAATCCCACAAAACACAAAAACAAAGTAAATAGCTCAAAAATATAAGGAACTAACTAAGAAAAGACAAATAAATTTGATTTAAAATATATATAAATATGAGCTTATCACTCGGGATACCACCCATCTTTGACTCGGGATACAAGCCTACAACCTCGGCTTTTGTGGCCGGAAGGTTTAATTTTTTCAGGCGAGGTGGTCAGAAAGTTCAAATTTTGCCGGCTAGGCTGTTGAAAGGTTAATTTTGATAATTAAGATCCTCAACGCAAACAAATGGGAATAATCCATTAACACATAACCCAGCTCAGTTGGTAAAACATCAATCAATGCCCCATTCATGGGCAAAATCTTGATTAATTTACACTTAACAAAATGTTTTGGCCTAATAACATCACTATGAGCAAAAAATACAACCTTCAGAAGAGCTTCGAACCGGAACCAGAATCACCCCCAACCAAAAATACTTCAAAAATTGCTAGGAGCAGGTTCATCTTTATCACAGTTCTTTCTTCAAGTCTTTAATCTCATAAATTGCAGAGTCGCTTGGCGGATCATGTCGTGTTCTTTTTACTCTTCTTCTTCCTCGAAGCAAAGCTGCTCGGTCCAATTTCTATGGACATTCTTTTCGTCCTGCAAAGCATGAGAACAATAATTGAGTACTTTCAGCAGAACAGCGCGTGGCGTTCGTTGTAAACAAAATAGAGACCGGAGAGCAAACAGAAATTAAGAAGCATCATACCGCTCGGAGAGCTCTTCTGACTCCTCGTCGCCATCTTCAAATGCACCATCTGAAACTAAAGAAACAATGAAATTCAAGGCCAGTTGAAAGATCCAAACCAACAATAACATGTGCAAAATACCAAATGCTGGATCAACATTATACTTTTGTTGTTCACGACTAAAGACGTACCAGCTCCATCAATCTTGTCATCCTCGTCCTCTGACTCTGAACCAGAACCCCACCTATCACCTCCATCGTCAAAGTCCCAACGTTCTCCCACTGGAGGCATCCAAAAGTCAGTTTCTTCTGTGTCGCCTTCCTCATCAGAAGCCTTACTTTTTCCAAACATAATCTCATCAACTCCATCATCCTTCTTCTTATTCTTATTCTTCTTCTTCTTCTTTCTGTCTCCGTCTTCTTCTTGGTCAGATACTATTTCCGGGTTCTGATCATCCATCTCTTCTACCGCTCCCTTGGCTTTTAGCTTCTCTTCTTCCTTCTCTTCTGTTTATATAACCGACACGAACATCACCATTAAACACATTGGAGTCCGAAAGCCAATCCATACACAAATTCGAAAAAGAAAGAAACAATATACGAACCGAGCTTGTTGAGGAAGCGTTTCCCATTTATATGCTTCCAAATGTGCTCCTCTGACTTATTGATAGTATCCCCCGTTAGCTTACACACCAACTTTGAACTGCACAAGGAAAGCAAATGAACCAGGTTTCAGCATAAACCCGAAATCTCTGCTTGGTTTGCAGTAAAATTTGAAAGCTTTTCGTATATCAATTCGCAACATGGCAAATATAAACAAACGTAAATTCAACATTGGCCTGTTTGGGACTGCTTCTAAAAGGAGTAAAAGTAGCTTTCCGACCAACAAATGCGATTTTGATTATCTTTGGGAAAACACCAGAAGGTAAAAGCGCTTTCTGCAGAAGCACCTACTCAGGAAGCACTTCCAACTATTTTTCCAGAAAGCACTTTAATTTTAACGAAAATTCCGACAAGTTTCTAGGAAGCATAAGTGGTTTTGATCAGAAGTGCTTAGCAATCAAACCCAGCGGAATTCCAATGTAAATTATGCAAAAATTAATCAAAGTTTAAATCTTTATGAAACCGAAACGAAAGAAAATGAAATTACCGGGAAAGAGGATCCTGCTTGAACATGTTGAGAGGAGCTTTCTCATGGGAAAGGGCATATTCGATTAGGCCCAAACGGCACCGTTTGCTCTGAGAGTACAATTCCTTGTCTTTGGCCACCAATTCGTGGCCTGTCTCGACGCACTGGAAGCGGCCATTTTCGAGCTCCTTGAAGGTCGGCGGGCCCATTAGGTTGCTCCCTTCCTTCTCCTCCTCCTCCGCCTTCTTCTCAGTCGTCGCCATTGCCGAGTAGCCTGAGTTACTCAAGCTGCCGCGGAGAGAGATGGAGAGCAAGCGAAGACACGATGTTTTGGGCCCCCCAGACCTAGTTATAAGCCCGCCTCGTCTGGTCCTGGACTTCTAAGCCTTTTGGGCATTGAATAGAGAGACCAATATGTAGCTGGAACGTCAAAGTGACGTTGTCTCAAATCTATAACGTGTCACAATGAATTTAATAATTAAAAAAATATTTAAAGTTGCTGTTAGTTTTGGCAGCAACGGTGATGTTGAGGGCTACCAATTCATGTCATGTCACATTAGATTTGATTTTAGTTCTGATTTAGATTTGACATCTCCTTTGAAGATTCACTTAATTATCCCTTACTACGATCGCTCACTTGTAACACTTATAAAACATGGTCATACGAGGAATGTTATAGGTAAAAAATAATAAATGAACAGTTAAAAGACTTGGGGCTCGTTTGGATGTACTTTTAAAATGACTGAAAGCGTTTTTAGAGAAAATATTTTGGGATTTCAAAAGCACTTAAAGTGTTTTCTGCAAGAAGCACCAGTTATATGCTTCTTCCAGGAAGCACTTTAAGATTTTTTTATTTATACTATTATTATTATTTTTAAAGATTTACTTGTATCTTTACTAATAATTGATTTTAAAAATATTTCATCAAAAGTAATTTCAGTCATTTCAAAAGCTCAGTTCTTAGAGAGCATCGTTTCTTCGAAACACCCATGCAATAATAGATCTGTCATGCTGTTCATGAGTCTATGGCATACAGAGACAACCATGGTCCATGTTTTAATGAACTTATGTACGTTACACACTGACCCTTAAAGACACGAGAGTTACAAACCTCGCATCTACAAAAAAATTTAGTGTGCTAAAAGACAGTCGATACACCAAATTTCATAATTTAAACAGTTAGAAATTTTACTTTTTCAATTATCAACCATTTATATTATAAAATTTACTGTATCTGAATGTAATATTGATACATTGAAAAATCTCCCGATATCCACCGACTTTATTCTAACTTGTTGTCCTTCTTTCGACGCCTAGTAAAATTAACAGCACATTGTCCCCACGTACATTAAAGTAGGATAACTTTATCCTGTCCAAACCAGTCCCTTCCTATACAGGTTTCACATTTCCAAATGCTGCTTGATTAGCCTCACTACCATCAGCCAAACAGTGGAAAATGGAGTTTTGGAAACTGCTTCTGGCATCCGGGTTCTTCTTGGCTTCGTGGGTTTTGGCAGTGGGAGTTCAGAACTTACCACCCTGTTCTTTTCCGGCGATTTACAACTTCGGGGACTCAAATTCCGACACCGGGGGCATATCCGCTGCATTTGAGCCAATCAAACCTCCTAACGGCGAAGCATTCTTCCATAAGCCGGCCGGGAGAGCCGCCGATGGCCGCCTTGTCATAGACTTCATAGGTAACAATTATATCAAGGGAAATACTTTTCTAATCACAGTTTGACACGTGACTGTTCATAATTATTTATTTTTTCGCGTTTTTAATGCGTTATTCTTCATATGCGTTGCAATGTGATTTGCGAGGTGTCCTTAAAAATTCAGGCTACTTTAATTGGTTGGTTAGTGTGCTGATTGAGTTGAATGGTAATTTTTGTGCAGCTGAGCGCCTAAAGCTGCCGTACTTGAGTGCATATTTGAACTCACTTGGAACAAATTACCGGCACGGTGCGAATTTCGCCACCGGCGGATCCACCATCAGAAGGCCGAACGAAACCATCTTTGAGAACGGCATTAGTCCTTTCTCCCTCGATATGCAGACGGCGCAATTCCTGCAGTTCAAGGCCCGCACCGCCGATCTCTACCGCCAAGGTTCGATCTTTTTAGTGCCGAAAACTGCTTCAAGTTTCAATCTTTGTTAGCTGTTTAACTGTGAACTGTTTGCGATGTCCTCCAGCCAAGAACCCTTCTCAGAGAAGCGCTCTGCCGAATCCTGAAGATTTCGCAAAGGCTCTCTACACGTTTGATATCGGGCAAAATGATCTATCCTCCGGCTTTCGGAAGCTAAGTTTCGATCAGCTTCGCGCACAACTGCCGGACATTGTCAACCAGTTAGCCACAGCAGTCCATGTAAGTAGCACCATGACAATTGCTTAAACACAAGAACCTTAAGTAGGTCAATTTCGAATTGCTTATGTAGGAAGCACTTCTACTAGAAGCGCTCATTGTAGGCACAAAAAAATCTTCATGTTTCTAATATCGGTTGTGATTGATTGACAAACTTCAGCGGATATATGAAGAAGGAGGGAGGACATTTTGGATACACAACACAGGTCCTGTTGGTTGCTTGCCTATACAGTTATTCTACAATCTCAATCCGCCACCCGGTTTTCTCGACGACCACGGCTGCGTCAAGGCCCAAAACAACATCGCCGTAGAGTTCAACAGGCAGCTAAGGGACAGAGTCACCAAACTCAGAGCCGAGCTCCCACTAGCTGCGATCACATATGTCGATGTCTTTGCCGCCAAGTATGGACTCATCGGCACAGCAAAGACCGAAGGTACCCAATTTCTTCAACTTCATTACCACTAATTATCTTATTCGATACCGATTAACGTTACAATTTTGTTTACAGGATTCGCCGAACCAATGAAGGTTTGCTGCGGGTATCATGTGAAATACGACCATGTCTGGTGCGGGAATAAAGGAAGTGCGAGCGGAAGGGAAGTGTACGGTGCTTCATGTCAAAACCCGTCGGCTTTCATCAGCTGGGATGGAGTTCACTACACTCAGGGTGCGAACCAGTGGGTTGCTAATCGTATACTCAATGGCTCGCCTTCGTCAAACCCGGCAATTCCGATTACTCAAGCTTGTCATAGGCATTGAGAGTTCGACAGTAATATACATTCAGTCTTTTCCTGTTACAGCTTCCTATTGTTTTTACTTTTCCATTTCACATCAATGCTTGGTATGATATACAATTCCGTCATCCTCCATCGGAGGCTAACAGAGGCCGGAAAGCTCGCCGACCTCTTTTTAGTTCCAGTGGACAGGCATTTGGAACCGTTGTCGCTGGAGATTGAACTTAGTGCTAGGATTCCGCTTTTGGTCCGGCCCAGGTGATGAAACTGAACGTACTTTGGTTAGTCATTCTGCTTGTATCGAGTTCCGTCTATCCCTTTGTCCCTGATCCTTTCAAGCATAGAATGAAGCGAGTGGGGATTTCCGGGTTTCAGCTGCTTTCTCTGCTCTTAGGTTTGTACATGAGAGCAACTTCTATGGCATGGGACGCCACGCTGACGGTATTCTCATGCCATAGGAGTATTTGTCATATAATTTTGATTCGAGGGTGACAAACAAAATACAATCGTCGTGGTGGTGAACCTAACAAAGGTGGTGGGCTGATACAATTCTGAGAAAACACAACACTCGGCTACAAGCCTCCAAATGAATCATGGACCATTAAACTTCGATTTGATCGTGACAACCACACATGTACTGTAACATTCAGAATGCAAACAAACAGATGCCAACTTACTTCACCTTCAATCGATCGCATTCATATTCATCTCAGTTCCTCTTCCACTTCCCACTCAACAACAAAGAGCCAAAACTCAGAACACAACACAAACTTCACATGCCAGCAGGCATTCCTCTGCCTCAGACACTAACAAAAAGTATAAACTCGTTCTCGAAATCCTTTGTCACTCCCTTTGATTCGATATCAAGAGTTGAGAATTGAACATTAAAAGCACATGCGTTTATTTTTCGCCCCTGATATCAGCTAATGTCAATACCGACTAACTCCAAGGCAACAACAATTCTAACACTCATTGACCTTTTCCATGAGACACAGAATGTTGATCGACCGAACCCTAATTTCAAACATATGTATTGACTTCAAATGAAAAAACCGAAGGCGAAAACCACAATTAATGAGATCGAGCTATCAACAAAACTACGGTCACCACAAGTAATTAGTAAGTTGTCTATAGTTCCAATCATATGTAGATAAACAAAGAGTAGCTATAACTTTGGAGGGTAAGAGCATCTCTAAGAGTAGCTCTAACTTTTTTAACATTTAGTCTCTTGAAGACGAGGTTTTTGGATTTAGATTTCTAAAATATAATTTTAGTGATTTTATAGCTTCAATTTGAACATGCTTTAAAATGAAAAAAAATTAAAACCTCGTGACTCAGGTTGACGCTAAATAGTGTGAAACGCACGGTCCTTAAAACTAAACGAGTCACCTTAAATTAATATAAAGCCACATCACAGTAACATTCCCAATCCCTCAGTTTTTGAAACGTGTGGTTTTACCGTGGGACAAGAAATTTGGAAAATTACACGAGACGATCCAAGACGCCAATTAACTTTTATTTATACACAACCTATAAACAGGAACAAAGAATCACTGGCGATGGCCTTCCGGCAGGGCAACCACCTTATGGAAGGGCACTGTCCTCTGAGGCAAGGATCCGTCTTCCTCGTCGTCATCGAATTCCAACAAATAACTGCCCAAATTCAAGCATTGAAACATCATATCACGCATGTAACAAGGAAACAACTAAACTAAGATGCCTTAAACAAAATCCATATCGAGGTAACTTACTCATCCGTCTTCCTCTGATGGTTGAGCATCCGACAGAAGCGTGCAAAGCATGGATCAGGGGTTAGTTTAGTTCCACGGCATAATTGCTGCAACGATACTAAAAACACAATCTACAAAGAAAAGTGCATCAAAGTGGATGGATGGAATCGTCACCTTGCGATGGCCATTCACCACAGTTGCCTTGTACAGTGCAGTTGTTCCTGGATATACAGCCAAAACGGGTCTTCCAGTAGGGAAATCTATAGCACTGGAAGGATCGTTTCTCTTCGGGAAAGGGATAATAGCGCTCATAGGCAACTTGTACTTTCTGAGAGCAGCAATGACAACGAAGCAAAATGGTGAATGTCCCAAAACGTGAGCAACTAATTAGATGCAGCTAAATCGAAGAAAAATTCATCTGTGGTAAGCTAAAATAAAAAGATCACGAAAAAGAAAGTGTATTGTTGTCATGTAAGTCTGTTTTTGTTGAAAATTACTGTTGCATGTATGCATATTGTTGCACCATTGTCTTTTCCAAAAGAAAAAGAGAGGAATTATTGCATCGTCATTATTTCAGTTTGTCAAATCCCTTGTTGGTTAAGTGAATTAAGGTTTTAGCATTTCCCCTATGAAGCCTTTAAGGAAGTGGGAGGGAATCCAAAAAGAACCGAATTGTTAAAACAGAAAAAGCAATACCTTTGGACACCACCCTCTTCATCATCACCCGGGTCCTCATCTAGTACTTCAAATCTGCACAATTCTATGTAGCATCACACAATTTCCGAAACAGACAAACCAAGCTGGCAGATAACTACTGTGCTAAAAAATTATACAAATTAAAATGAATCGTCACATAGTAAGTAAAACTAGACTTACTCTCTTGTATCCTTGTCAAAATGTATCACTTTTACAACAAACCACTCATCCTTGTCAGCATCTTCTTGAGTGACCGTAACCCTACCTGCTACCTGAAAGTGACAGGTTAATGTCCATAAACCGAACTTCAAAGAGAATGAATTAACTGAAGGATTACATAATAACCAAGAGCAACAGAGTAGCCGGCCTTTGCATATGCAACCGGACACGACAAATCACCGTAATAATGCATACCTGTTCTCCTTTCAGACTAGCCCAAGCCTCGAGTTGACTTCGCATGGAAGGGGAAATCCTTGAAATGTCTGAATCAGTCTTCATCCTCTTCCTTTTCTGCTCATTACCTTCTGCAGTATATGCAATATCAGCTAAATGAAGAAATTATAGTGTTTTCCAAATAAAAAGCACCGGAATCTCATTGGAATATTAGCCACTACATATAATGGCATCTGACAATTAACATAAACTCTGAAATATTTATGTAAAACTAAAAGCCAACGGAAATATGTAAATATTTAAAAGGAATGCTTATAGCTCCTGATTCCATACCCATCCTTCTTCGTGGCTGCCCTGGAGGTCCAGAAGGCAATAGAGCATCAAGTTGGCTCAACAACAAATTCGATACACTGCAACAAAATACGATAAACTAACCTGAACAGCTTATCAATGAACAAAAGCTAACTTGCACAAAAAAAGAGGTTGAGACGAGCATGAGCTTCAACAACATATTTCTTTAATCTTCAGCCAAATGACCGAAAAAGATAATATGTAAGCTTCCTAGGAGTTTTTAACCCTTTTACTTTTCAGTTCCAAGGAAGTGTTTAATTTGACAAGAGATAAAAAGAAACATACGTTACTTCACTTTCAGAAAGTTCTTTGGCATGCACATATAAATTCTTCAGCTTCGACAATGAATTATCCCCAGGCTTCTCAACCACTTCAGGAGCTGTGTATTAACATGCCGAGAAAGATTAAAAAAGAAACCAATATCATTAAACACATTGGTCATTCCTCACTTCTAAACTGAATGTTAACTATCTACTCTATCGAAAAACCAAAAAAAATATTCATCAAAACATCCAATTATAAACGATTAACAGAATATTCCCGAAGACTAACAAAGTGACTTACTAGCTTGGAGCTTCTTATGCATCTTGTTTATCTCAATGAGCACCTCTTCTTGCTCTTTCCTTAATTGATCGAGCTCTTTCGACTTTTCCAGTATTCCTGCAATGTCCGGCGCTGACATTGTTCCGTCCCAAAATTTCACTCTCACCAAATTCTGAGCTCAATCTTTTCGCCCTTAAATTCCAACTCAATCATCAGCAATGCACAAGCACACAAAAACTAAAATGCGGTTTCTTTCACTTGCATAAATTATACACACCTAATTCTAAGAACTATACGAGTTAAAAATCTGGATTAAAAATTTCTTTAATGGGTGAAAAATGGGTGATACCATCCACACACCCCTTTTTACCGCTCAAACACTCCATGTCAATTTATGTCCTTTAATCTTCTTCAATTCATTCAATCCGACAAACGAAAGCTAAGATAACTGGATATATTCAAATTAAAGTAAACTGGAATCATCTTCTTCCTCATTGCTCAATTTACAGATATATTCACTAATCAATGATTAAATTTTACAAGAAGAAAAAAAATCATAGAAAGTAATTAAGCAACATTAACCTACAAAAATTCCAATTAAAGCAGATACTCCGAATTCCGAGACAAACCAGATTATGAACAATGAATATTTCCCCAAATCAAAATACTGAGAATTGGAAACCCTAAAAGCTCAGAGTGAGATGAGCACCTGTGAGTAAGAATGCGGGTAAGGAGCGAGAGAATCACCGGCGGGTGAGACTAGAGCGCGGAAGTTGTTCTTCCGTGGTGGCACCGTGGGGGGTTCGAATGGAAATTCCGATATTTCTTCATAGATTCTTTGGCAGATTAACTGAGCATCGGATATTACAAATAGGAACTAATGAAAAGGGGCTTGAAAACTTTGAGTTTTAATGATAAGGATAAAATAAAGGGTAAAGTGAATAGTACCAGGATTGACTTTTTAGTGTAAAAATATGGTTTTTCGTTAAAGTGAACAGTACCAGGAGCTTTTCGTTAAAGTTCTCATTACAAATTTGCACTGCGATTAAACATTTTTTCATAATTTATGGAAAGAAAAAAAAACGAAATTATCCAAAATGACACCATCACACCAATACCATTTTCAAATGCTTTTTTTTAAAAAGCAATTGTATTAGTGAAAAGACCTAATTGCCCTCCTTTTAAATACCTGATTGTGAAATGGGATTCGAAACTCAAGAATCTTAAAGGAAAGTCGCATCTTAATTTTCAAAACTTCACAATGAGGTGAAGGTGAAAATACATAACTTGAACAATGATTTATATATGAATTTGCAAAACCGACTAAAAACCGTGAATGTTAATCCACTATTTTATAAAAAATGCAAATTTTTTAGTTTCTTGAAATATTTTTTGTGAGCATTAAGGAATTTTTATAATGTATTTGGAAGCAGATTTACAATTTATTGAGCAACAAGTGTATATTAAGTAGAATATTTAAGACGAAAAGTAAAAAATTAAGTGAACAATATAAAGATGCTAAAATATATATTTAGTGTATGTTGTTTAATTTTTTTAGAGATATTAAAATCATTTGTATGTGAGACTTGAAACACAAAATAGCAATATTTTGTTTTGTTAAATAGTCTTTAACCCTCTTTTGTTTTGTTAAATAGTCTTTAACCCTCTTTTGGTTAACATTAAGAACAATAATTGGGTAGTCACTAGACTCACTTTGTTAGGATTAATTATCTAATCAACCGTTAATTGTTGACGTGACACTGTGAAATCATCCCAAAACCCACTTACCGTGCTAGATAAAATACACCGAGGCCATTTTAGAGTTACACTACTTTCACAAAACCCACTTACCATGCCAAATAAAACACCACATTTTAGAGTTGTACCCCGTATTACTACATCACCACTTAACAGTTAACTAGATGATCAACTTTGGAGGGTAAGAGCATCTCTAAGAGTAGCTCTAACTTTTTTAACATTTAGTCTCTTGAAGACGAGGTTTTTGGATTTAGATTTCTTAAATAGAATTTTAGTGATTTTATAGCTTCAATTTGAACATGCTTTAAAATGAAAAAAATTAAAACCTCGTGACTCAGTTTGAAGCAAAATGGTGTAAAAACGTTCCTTAAAACTAAACGAGTCACTTTACATAATATAAAGCCACATCACAGTAACATTCCCAACCCCTCAGTTTTTGAAACGTGTGGTTTTACCGTGGGACAAGAAATTTGGAAAATTACACGAGACGATCCTAGACGCCAATTAACTTTTATTTATACACAACCTATAAACAGCAACAAAGAATCACTGGCGATGGCCTTCCGCCAGGGCAATCACCTTATGGAAGGGCACTGTCCTCTGAGGCAAGGATCCGTCTTCCTCGTCGTCATCGAATTCCAACAAATAACTGCCCAAATTCAAACATTGAAACATCATACCACGCATGTAACAAGGAAACAACTAAATTAAGATGCCTAAAACAAAATCCATATCGATGTAACTTACTCATCCGTCTTCCTCTGATGGTTGAGCAAGCGACAGAAGCGTGCAAAGCATGATCAGGGGTTAGTTTAGTTCCACGGCATAATCACTACAACGATATTAAAAACACAAATCCACAAAGAAAAGTGCATCAAGGTGGATGGATGGAATCGTCACCTTGCGATGGCCATTCACCACAGTTGCCTTGTACAGTGCAGTTGCTCCTGGATATACAGCCAAAACAGGTCTTCCAGTAGGGAAATCTATAGCACTGGAAGGATCGCTTCTCTTTGGGAAAGGGATAATAGCGCTCATAGGCAACTTGTACTTTCTGAGAGCAGCAATGACAACGAAGCAAAATGGTGAATGTCCCAAAACGTGAGCAACTAATTAGATGCAGCTAAATCGAAGAAAAATTCATCTGTGGTAAGCTAAAATAAAAAGATCACGAAAAAGAAAGTTAAGCGTCCAAAAAGAACCGAATTGTTCAAACAGAAAAAGCAATACCTTTGGACACCACCCTCTTCATCATCACCCAGCTCCTCATCTAGTACTTCAAATCTGCATAATTCTAACTAGCATCACACAATTTCTGAAACAAACAAACCAAGCTGGCAGATAACGACTGTGCTAAAAAATTATACAAATTAAAATGAATCATCACATAGTAAGTAAAACTAGACTTACTCTCTTGTATCCTTGTCAAAATGCATCACTTTTACAACAAACCACTCATCCTTGTCAGCATCTTCTTGAGTGACCGTAACCCTAGCTGCTACCTAAAAGTGACAGGTTAATGTCCATAAACCGAACTTCAAAGAGAATGAATTAACTGAAGGATTACATAATAACCAAGAGCAACAGAGTAGCCGGCCTTTGCAAATGCAACCGGACACGACAAATCACCGTAATAATGCATACATGTTCTCCTTTCAGACTAGCCCAAGCCTCGAGTTGACTTCGCATGAAAGGGGAAATCCTTGAAATGTCTGAATTAGTCTTCATCCTCTTCCTTTTCTGCTCATTACCTTCTGCAGTATATGCAATATCAGCTAAATGAAGAAATTATAGTGTTTTCCAAATAAAAAGCACCGGAATCTCATTGGAATATTAGCCACTACATATAATGTCATCTACGTATTTATTTATTTTTTGGTTAAGCATAATAATGGCATCTGACAATTAACATAAACTCTGAAATATTTATGTAAAACTAAAAGCCAACGGAAATATGTAAATATTTAAAAGGAATGCTTATAGCTCCTGATTCCATACCCATCCTTCTTCGTGGCTGCCCTGGAGGTCCAGAAGGCAATAGAGCATCAAGTTGGCTCAACAACAAATTGAATACACTGCAACAAAATACGAAACTCAACCTGAACAGCTTATCAATAAACAAAAGCTAACTTGCACAAAAAGAGGTTGAGACGAGCATGAGCTTCAACAACATATTTCTTTAATCTTCAGCCAAATAACCGAAAAAGATAATATGTAAGCTTCCTACGAGTTTTTAACCCTTTTACTTTTCAGTTCCTAGGAAGTGTTTAATTTGACGAGAGATAAAAAGAAACATACGTTACTTCACTTTCAGAAAGTTCTTTGGCATGCACATATAAATTCTTCAGCTTCGACAATGAATTATCCCCAGGCTTCTCAACCACTTCAGGAGCTGTGTATTAACATGCCGAGAAAGATTAAAAAAGAAACCAATATCATTAAACACATTGGTCATTCCTCACTTCTAAACTGAATGTTAACTATCTACTGTATCGAAGAACATAAAAAATATTCATCAAAACATCCAATTATAAAAGATTAACAGAATATTTCCAAAGACTAACATAGTGACTTACTAGCTTGGAGCTTCTTATGCATCTTGTTTATCTCGATGAGCACCTCTTCATGCTCTTTCCTTAATTGATCGAGCTCTTTCGACTTTTCCAGTATTCCTGCAATGTCCGGCGCTGACATTGTTCCGTCCCAAAATTTCACTCCCAGAAATTCTGAGTTCAATCTTTTCCCCCTAAAATTCCAACTCAATCATCAGCAATGCACAAGCATACAAAAACTAAAATGCGGTTTCTTTCACTTGCATAAATTATACACACCTAATTCTAAAATTCGAGAACTATACGATTTAAAATTCTGGATTAAAAATTTCTTTAATGGGTAAAAAATGGGTGATGCCAATGTTACCGCTCAAACACTCCATGTCAATTTATGTCCTTTAATCTTCTTCAATTCATTCAATCCGACAAACGAAAGCTAAGATAACTGGATATATTCAAATTAAAGTAAACTGGATTCATCTTCTTCCTCATTGCTCAATTTACAGATATATTCACTAATCAATGATTAAATTTTACAAAAAGAAAAAAAATCATAGAAAGTAATTAAGCAACATTAACCTACAGAAATTCCAACTAAAGCAGATATTCCGAATTCCGAGACAAACCAGATTATGAACAATGAATATTTCCCCAAATCAAAATACTGAGAATTGGAAACCCTAAAAGCTCAGAGTAAGAGGAGCACCTGTGAGTAAGAATACGGGTGAGGAGCGAGAGAATCACCGGCGGGTGAGACTAGAGCGCGGAAGTTGTTCTTCCGTGGTGGCACCGTGGAGGGTTCGAATGGAAATTCTGAGATTTTTTCATAGATTCTTTGGCCGATTAACTTACAAATTTGCACTGCGATTAAACATTTTTGTTTTCATAATTTATGGAAAAAAAAGAAAAAATAACGAAATTACCCAAAATGACACCAATACCATTTTCAAATTCTTTTTTAAAAAACCAATTGTATTAGTGAAAAGACATAATTGCCCTCCTTTTAAATACCCGATTGTGAAATGGGATTCGACACTCAAGAATCTCAAGGGAAAGTCGCATCTTAATTTTCAAAATTTCACAGTAAGATGAAGGTGAAAATACATTAATTGAACAATAATTTATATTTGAATTTGTAAAACCGACTAAAAACCGTAAATGTTAATCCACTTTTTTGTAAAATATGCAAATTTTTTATTTTCTCGAAATATTTTTTGTGAGCATTAAGCAATTTTTATAATGTATTTGGAAGCGGATTTACAATTTATTGAGCAACAAGTGTATATTTAGTAGAATATTTAAGCCAAAAAGTACAAAAATAAGTGAACAATATAGAGATGCTAAAATATATATTTAGTGTATCTTTTTTAATTTTTTAGAGATATTAAAATCATCTGTAAGTGAGACTTTAAAGAAAAAATAGCAATATTTTGTTTTGTTAAATAACCTTTAACCCTCTTTTGGTTGACAAAAAATATGTAGTTTAGATTTAAATAAACGAAAAAATAAAATAAAAATTTCAAATACCTTCAAATTTAGGTTTCAATTCGCTGATTACAATTGTTTTTTGCATGGAAAAATATATTTTGAAGAGCATAAATATGATAGTTTGTTGAAGTAGTAAGATAAATAAAACAAAAATTAATAAAATTGATTCAAATTCTTGGGGGTCAGAAAGTCATGCATGACTTTGTGGCAGCCAGACTTTCTACCACCCCTAAGATTTTGAATCATTTTTGTTAAATTTTCTTTTATTTCTCTTACCACTACAACAAACTATCATATTTATGTTCTTCCAACTAATTTTTTTGTGCGTGGAGCCCAACTCGTTTTCTGAGCACTAGGGAGTTTGCCTCATTTTGCATGCGTGGAGCCTGCCTCATCTTGTGTGTCTGAGTTTGCCTCATTCTACATTTGAAGTGTCTGCATTGTTTTGCGTGCAAGAAGCTCACCCTTTTTTGCATTCATGAAGCCAATGTCGTTTTAGCATGCACGAAACCAACCTCGTTTTCCGTGCGTAGGGCTGACCTCAATTTGTGCAACGTGTCTCGTCTCTTTTTGCATGCACGAGCTCGCCTAGTTTTGCATGCCAAAAGCCCTCCCCATCTTATGTGAGCAGTGCTTGCCTCATTTTGCGTGCAATAGTTTGCCTCGTTTTGCATGAGCTGACACACCCCGATCTTGTGAATCAAGGCGTGCTGGCCGTCACGTGAGCGTGACGTATCCACAAGCGCGACACGGAAGCAAGAAATAAGAGAAATATGAAAGAATTTAAACCAATCACTAGCAGTAATATCCTACTAGCATAATAGAGTGAGTTATAAAATAAAACACACGAATTCAGAGCGTAGATACTAGGTGCAGTCAAGTAGGATCATAATTAAAAGTACAACACCCGCAGGTGAGTCCTACATGTAGAATGTCCGTCAGAACACCGAAAAGAACCTTGTGAGCCACCAACTGCTAACTAGAACCTGGAGGGGCGCAAAACAAAGTTGAGTGGGTCAGTAAAACCAAAGATTTTCCAAAACATTTCATTTAAAACATTTCTAACCCCTCACTGTAAAACCTGTATACTTTCCCAGAAATTTATTATAAAAACATATATATATATATATATATATATATATATATCATCAAAACTCAGCTCACAATCTTTCAACGCTTTTCAGAAAGAATATGACATGCCATGCCATATACCAAAATATAATATGAATGCATCAATATAAATCAGGTGAAATAATAAATCAACCGGAGACCCTACGGTGGTCTTGTACGGCTGATTCTATAGCTCAATATCCCACTCAGCCGGAGTCACGACAGTGACCTATACGGCCCTACTCTGCATGTCACTCGGAACTACGTAAGGTAGTCTGTACGATGAAAAGGTGTAAGAATACGCTATAGTGCTTCTCTCATCAATCATCGGCGCGCATAAACTAAGGTCACCCACTAGTCGAAATCACATTTAGCGATCTATACGACTAACATGTCAGAACCCTCACATGGTCTGTACAACATTCACCTACTTGGATCCAAGGCGAGCGTGCGGTGTGGTGAATAATATAAGCACTAACACCTAGGGTGCAGGTTATGAGCTTTCAATGCAATTCACTTAAAATATATCGTATGAATAATGTAAACTCACCTGTGCGTCCACATCGTCAATTCATATATATATATGCATCAATTATCAATTCAAATATCTCATCGATTGCATGCATGACATTTTAAAACATATTTTCATATAAATGCATTTTCTGGGAAAAACAGTAGTATATAGGTAATACGAAAACAAAACTGCCCACTCACTAGTAAGTCGATGGGTCGTAACCCCCGTGACGTCCCTGGATACGCTCGTCCTCGGGATAGGTGTCACCTATATGCGAAACAACTATAGAACTGTTAATTAAAACACATAACCATAACCAATAATTTGAAATAACTTCTCATACGATGCTCAATTTGGGTATATGAATATACCACAGTGGCCTACTCAACGTCACGAACGTCGAGGAATTTTTAGAAATTTTTTTTTGATGTGGCACGCGCCCCTACACACCAGGGCAGCCACGGGTACACGCGCGCCCACGCGCGTCTTCTTCCTCGCGAGCTCGCCGGACTGAATTTTCCGGTGGCCGGAAAACTGGGCAATTTTTAAAACGCTTGTTCTCCTTCGTTTCTCAACCGTTTTCTTCGAATTTTATATCAAAATGAAGCCCTAAACATGTAGAATCACGATGGACTAGTTTCAAGGTCTAAAATCCACTAGATTTTACCTGAGGAAGCACGATAATCCGGCCAATTTTGAAAGACTCCGTTCTCGGTCTTCCGACGTCCAAATGATACCAACGAAGTACCCCGAAGCTCGTGAGGATCTCCTTAAGCTCACTGTGAGCTTGAAATTCCCTGAAATGTAAGATTTCACGTGTGCATGAACAGTGCACATTTTCGGGGTTAGGGTTTCACAACGATTCTGAGGGTTTCACGTCCTAAAACCAACACCAATCGACTCAGGAGGTTAAAAGGATGAAGAATCATACCTTTTTGGCGTCGATCCGCGACGTTTAAAGGGTCTTTGGGTGTGGCCGTACACTTCGAGAGGGAGAGAGTGAGAGAGAGCCGTAAGGGAGGAGAGAGAGACACGGGGGAAAAGGGAAACATGGAGGATGGGTTGTGTGTGTGGTCCAACATACATCATCCCCACCATCCATTTCTTTCCTAATTCCCTAACCACACAAACAATCCCACATAAGATAATTCCAAAATTATAAAATTTAAGTATAAATAATGTCACACACACACATACCTTAATACCCGTCAAGGGTAATTCCGTCATTTCACGCTCTCGATATAAAATTTTCGGGATGGGCTGTGACATGAGCTGTCACAGCCCGTCCTGGAATTTTTAATTCCGAGGACATGAAATTACGAAAATGTCCCTAATACGTGATTAAGGTATAATTTTCACGTTCGTTATATCTAAGCTCCAAAAAAAATTTGGTAATTAGAGTGGAGACTTAGACTTAAATTTTATGATGGAATTTTATGAAATTGGGATTGGATTGGACATGTGGGATCCCCACACCTCAAAACCCTCCCCATTTCCCGTATACTGTCCTTCATACTCTCTCTCTTCCTCAGCTCTTCCTCAGAAACTCTCACTCTCTCTCTCTTCTTCTCGAACGCACGGGCAACCACCAAAACCACCTAAAACCTATACCAACGTCCAAGTTAAGACTACCATTGCAACCCTGAGGACTCCACGATCACGTAGACACCATTTTCAGGTAAGTTTTGCTTCGGAAAACCCTAGTTTTTAAGGTCCCGTGTTTATATACTGTTCATGATCTTTTAAATGGTTACGATTTAGGCTAAAACAAGATCACAGCGAGCTTGGTGAGGTCCCAAGGAAGCTCGGAGTGCTTCGTTGGAAGTTTTTGGACGTAAGAACACGGAGATCGACAAGTTCAAAGTTTGGCCGGAGCTTTCGAGGCGTTTTCCGGCGAATCCCCGGCGAGTTAGGAGTCAAGGTAGGTATCAATCTCTTCGTCTCGTCAAGTACTACAACTTTCCTTTTTGTTTCACTCAATTTCGTTGAGTATTGAAGAAGTTATACTCATTTGAAAAATACCCAGTTTCCGGCGACCTCCGAGGCTTTCGAGGCAGTTTCCGGCCAAACCACGGCGAACTAGGTGTTTTTCAAGGTACCATTCTCTTTGTCTCTTCAAGGGCTACAACTTTCGTTTTTGAATCACTTGATTTCGTTGAGAAATGACAAAGTTATAGCAATTTGAAAAACTGCCCGGGAAACGGCCGCCGGAAAAACCAGTCCGGCGACCCAAGGAAGAAGAATGTGCTACAGTAAAAATAAAAAAAATAAAAATAAAAATATTTTAAAAATATGTCGACGTCCGTGACGTCGAGTAGATCACTGTGGTATATTCATATACCTAAATTGAACACCGTATGAGAAAGTTATTGAGGATTGTTGGTTAGGTGTTCAAATAACGTTTTATAGTTTTCACATTAGGTGAAAATGTGAATTGATGATCCGACCGTTGGATCATCACCAAACTTTGATACGTTGTAATACGTAATATTTGAGGATTATTGGAACTTACAGATTGGGAATCCGATTTGCGGATCTTCCGGAATTGGAATTGTAAGTCCATAATATAAAATGTTAACCGTCACTTAGTTTTGGAAATTGACGGAGATCCGACCGTTGGATGGTAATGAAATTTTAGGATGTTGTCCTAGAGGTATAATGTGGACCTCTGGAAGTTATGGATTTAAAATATGAGAGGCAGATCTTCCGGATCAATCTACGTAGTGACGTATTTTATATAAGTTATATATTCTATCGATATGAATTCTGAGGTTGGAATTGATTATTGTTTTAGGCGCCGATCGTCATGACGCCTTGGCGTATTGTGCTAGGGAGTTGTAGGGCGAACTCCAGGTGAGTGGGCAGTTTTGTTTTCCGTATATATATATATACTTGACGTTTCCCAGAAATTGAATTGAAATGAAAATATGTTTAAAATGAAATGCATATGAGTTATGTGGAAAAACGGGAAGTGAAATACCATGCATAGAATTGATATGAAAAGTATATAGAAATGTGAGTTGAAATGCCATGCATGAATTAATATATGATGCATATGTATGAATTGGTGCGGTGGACGCACAAGTAAGAATTGATTTATGATGCATATGTATGAATTGGTGCGGTGGACGCACAAGTAAGAATTGATTTATGATGCATATGTATGAAATGGTGCGGTGGACGCACAGATGAGTATTTAATTACTGTTATGATGATGATGATATATATTGAGCTCAAATCCTGCACCATGGTTTAGTGCTTATAGTATTCACCGCATCGCACGCTCGCCTTGGATCCAAGTAGATGCTAGTCGTACAGTCCACGCGGAGTGGGTACGACAGACCAGTCGCGAGAGTGTTAGTGAGATTCCGACTGGTGGGTGACCTTAGATTATGTGCACAGATGATTTATGAGAAGCACTAGAGCGTAACTTGTGTGCAGAAGGCCGGACGGGTCACAGAGGTGACTCTGGTAGAGTGATAATGATAGATTTTGAGCTCTAGGTTCAACCGTATAGGGCTATTAGAGGGCCTACGGTTGATTACTTTCTTGCACCTGATATGATTATGTTGATGCATTCATACCTTATTACTGTTGAGATGATGTGGCATGGCATAATTAATATGAGAAATGTTGAGATGACATGGCATGGCATGATTGATAAAGAGATAATGTTGAGATAGTAAAAATGAAGTTTTGAGAATATATATGTATATTTATATTTTACATTTCTGGGAAAGTATACAGGTTTTACGGAGAGGGGTTACAACGTTTTGAGAAATGTTTGGATTTGGAAAAGAATTGTTTTACTGACCCACTCAATTTTGGTTTTGCGCCCCTCCAGGTTCAGGAATCACAAAGGTGTGGTGACTACGAGGAATACGGCGGGGTTCTGACAGATTGGACAAAATTAGGACTCACCTTCGGGTGTATCAACTTATAAATTGTATCTTAAAGCTTCCGTACTGTGCAAATGGTTACGTCACTCTCACGTGACGGCCAGCATGCCCTCATTCGGGACGGGGTGTGTCAGTTGGTATCAGAGCATGGTTGCAATCTTGGACATCTTGAGAAGTTTCTAGTGAATTCTGTCAGAACTACACCGCCTCGTAGCAAACCACGTAGTTAGAGGAATTTAGTCTCCCTAATATAGCGGTTTTGGGGGAAACTATTACTATGGTGATTCAGTCTATTGTCTAAAGGGGCATTTTAAGATGGGTTATGAGTTGAATTTGAATCACTTAAGAGAAATGATGAACCTGAGGGAGCGAAGTAACGGTTTAACCATTTGGAAAAGATGTTTCGGATTATGCAAGTCAAAGGAATCTTCCTTCTGACAAGGGGTCGAGATGACTACCTGGTTTGAGTTATGAACGTGTATCCTGATGGAAGCAGGAGTATTAATTGTTGTCACCAGAGGAATCAGTCGATTTAAAATTGTTTAAGGACTTGTTTAAGGAAAAGTTTATCCCTCCGGCATTTATCGATGGTAGTAAACAAGAGTTTACAAATATGAGACAAGGAAGGTGATGATCGAGGGATATTATAGAAAGTTTTCAGACTTGCCTCGTTCCATCCAGATATTGTTGTTAATTTGGTGGAGGTGTTATGTTGTTTTAAGCTGGGTGGCAAAAAGGGAAGTGGTATTTTGGGTGACCACTATCCATTATACTTCTTACCAGGAATATACGAGATGCTGTTGAGTCTTGAGGACTCTGAGAACATGAGCAACGAGAATAAAGAAGAATAAGAAATGAATGGGAATTAAAAGAAGACGATAAAGTTAATGATTCGTCATATCAAGGAGATAGAAAGATTCAGAGCTTCGAAAGAAGTGAAGCTAGAGTTAATTCTTCCAGCTGAGGTTTTAATGTCGCTGGTCAGAGTAAAAGTGATGGATATACTGGTAATCCCAGATATTTGAGACAAGGTGTCTCGAGTAAAGGAAATGTACCTTGTGCAGCAGGTACAAAATTAACACTTTGGGAAGTGTGAAATTAATGAATGTGTTTATGTGAACAGAGGGGACACAGAATTGTGAATCGTCCCTAGAATCAGTTGTACCCAACAGTTTTCTATGACATCATAGTGTTGATTCAGCAGAGTTATGGATTTAGTAGTTTGGTCGGATTGACCGTGGGTACAGAGAGATTTGATGAGTTATATGTTCAGTCGTACAGACCATGAGAAGTGGATTCGATTGACACATGAGAAATTGGTGAGTTATAGGCTCGGCCGTACCGACCACGCGGAGTGGATCCGGCTGACGTATTATTGAGATAAGAGTTGAATCAGCCGTACTGGTCATTCTAGTTGACTTCGGCTGATATATTTCTTATTATGTATGTTATTACCTAGAGAGTAGTAAATAAATGTAGTTGAGACGAGTGTATGTATTTTGCCTTGAGTAACAAAATAGTAATGTTATATCTTTGAGAGTGGTTGCCTACTTATCGAGACAACGATGATTTATCAGTATTGCGGGCTGCAGACCGTAATATTAATAACTCATTCGTGGATTCGTTAAGTAAGTAAACCGGTAGATTATTTTGTACTTATTCAGAATGCTTAGTAGTAATAGAGTATGTATTGTGTCGGTTAAATTATTTCCATTAGATTGGTTGGTTATAATTGTGACAAGACGGAATGTTAAGGGAAACCAGTACTTTCCATCGATCTGGATGACCAGAGATTACTTTTGTAAGTATGCAAAGTGGATTGATTTCAGCCATTATTTATGCTGTGAGAGCAAAGAGATTGTTTTCGAAAGGCTGTCAAAAATACTTAGCTCAAGTGGTGCTAAATGATGTTGTTTGGAGTAGTGTGAATAATGTCGAAAGAGTTAGACTTTTCTTGATGTCTTCCCTGAAAGTATACCTGGATTGCCTTCAGGCAGAGATATGAGGTTCACTATTGATTTGTTGCCAGGTATAAATTTATATTGGAGATTGGTTCATGATGAGTTAAGGGAATTGGAAATTCAGTTGAGGGAATTGGTTGATAAAAGTTTTATTCAACCTAGTACAACACTTTTGAGGAGCCCCAGTTTGTTGGTGAGGAAGAAAATGGATCTTGAGACTGTTCATTGATTATAGACAATGGAGTCGGGTAACGATTGAGAACCGTTATCCATGGTGATGTACTGATGTTTATTTAACCAGCTCAGAAGTAATTGCGAAGATTCAAAGATTGAATTGAGATCTGGTTACTACCAATTGAATATTATAAGTGACGTTGATCATAAGATGGTTTCTGGACTTGTTATGGTCCTTATAAAGTTTGGTGATGCTATGTGGATACTCATGCGGTTTTATGAGTTGATGGATGAAGTATTCCAATAATGCCTTGATAATTGATATCATTTTCATTGAAGATATTCTGGCATATTCTGAGCCAGAGCAGAGCATGTAAACGTATTAAGTCGGTAGAACAAAGATTGGAAGAATGTCGATTGTATGCTAAGTTTAGCAAATGCGAATGTTGGATGAATCAAGCAGCATTTCTGGGATATGTTATATATTCTTAAGGTATTCAAGTGAATCCTTAAAAGGTAACAGAAATTAAAATTTGGAACAACCACGAGTCGTAATTGAGATTTGGAATTTCTTAGCTTACCAGGCTATCTTGGATGGTTGTGAAAGATTTTTCAGTCATTGCTTTGTCATTGACGAGACTGTTGAGAAAAGAGGTTATGTATGAGTGGGAAGGAAATTGTGAGCAAAGGATTCAACAACTGAAGTATTTCCTCACTCATGCACGTATTTTGGTATTCCCAAAGAATAGTGGTAATCATAAATTTTTAGTGATGTTTCTTGAATGGTATTGGAGGCATGTTGATGCAAATGTTAGGGTGATTGCATACGTTTCACGATAAAAGGAACCTCATGAGATGAATTACCCTACGGGTGACTTGGAAGTCATGATTACCATTCTTGCTGTGAAGTTATGAAGGCATTATATTTGATAAGAATGCAAGATTTTACAAATCAAAAGAGTCTTCAATATCCATTACTTGGAAGGATTTTGATAGGAGGCAGCGAATGTGAATTGTATTGCTTAATGAACATGATTGTACGATCAGGGTGATCGTAAAGTTTGTTCTAGCTCAAGCACTTGGTGAGAAGACTACAGTAAGATTAATGTCTGGCACGTTTGCCAAGAGTATCATCTTGTGGATTGAAAACCAATGGAAGAAAAATTAAAAATGCAAGATCGAGAAGAAGTTATACTTGTTAAATTTCAAGTTAGGCATTTTTAGTAAGTTCGTACTCGAAACTTAAATGTTTGACGAGGAAATTTAAGAATTAACCAAGGCAGAGAAAGAAGGGAAAAAGAATGAGTACATGATTCGTGAATCAAATGGTATGTGGATACAAGAAAACAAAAAGTATGTGCCTAATGCTGAGGATTTGAAGCAAGCAAATATTGGACGAAGTTCACTGTTCAACTTCTGCAATATTCCAAAACTAATAAGATTTATCATACCATTCGACAGTTTTATTTGGTCAGCAGATTGAGGCAGAAAGAGATAAACCTTTGGATTGAGATAACTATTTTCTGTTTCGCAGTGGAAATGGAAAGATATTACTTTGGATTATGTGTACAAGTTTCCTTGTACATAGGATGGTTATGATCGAATTTGAAGTGATAATTGGTCAATGTACCAAGTTAGTACAATTACTCCAGTGTTGAGTAATAAATTTTTTTTCAGACAGGGCAACGGTACTTAATGTATTTGTGTTCGATGCGTTGTCACTAGGTGGCAGAGTCGTCTCATGGAATTCTGGTGCAACTATTGAGAATTAAATTGGATTCGACTTGATAAGGAACCAAGGACGACTTTGGATTGGAAAAAGAAGGTCCTGAGAATTAAGACAGAGTAAGTAGTAAAAGCTTTGTGAAGGAAATCATTCAGTAGAAAATTATGTGGGAGAAAGAGAATCGGATGAGAGAGATTTATCCGAGGCTATTTAGTGTTTGTATATATATATATATATATTTAGATTAGAGATGTTAACATTACTTGTAGGTGATGCTTAAACAAAAAATTGCAAAATTTTGTTTGGTTAAATAGTTGTTCACCTTCTTTTGGTTGACAAAAACGATTATATGAATATGTAATTTAGCTTTAGATAAAAGATAAATTAACAAAAAAAGGTTCAAATATCTTTAAATATAGGTTTTAAATTATTGATTACAAGTGTTTAAATACGAATTATAAAAGATTTTGCACGCGAAATTATATTTTCAAGAGCATGAATATAAATTAACTTTCCTTTTATATTCAAGAGCATGAATATAAAAGGAAAGTTAATAAAAGGGTAAATTACATAGTAACCCCTCAGGTTTGAGGTCTATTACAACCCCATACAACATCTTTAAAACATTTCACTTTCATACCTTAATTACTATTTTATTTCAATATAATACATCCGTTACATTTTACATCCATTGATCCGTTAAAAGTTGACGTGGCTGCCACATTTGGGCCACGTCGCTGCCAAATTAATGTCACGTGGTAAAAAAATAATTTTTTATTACCCAATTGAAAAAAAAAACCTTGAAAACCTAAAGCCCCATCCCTGCAACCCCCCAACCCGAGCCTCCCCTTTTCCTTGCAACCTAATCCCACAAATTCTACCTCCTCAAAATCAGTCCCTTCACCATCTTCATCCCCACCCCCAATCCCAACACCACCGAACTGCTCACCTCCCACTTCATCTGTCCTTCCTCCTTCACCCTCCTCACAGCCTCCTCCATCCACCCGTCACCGACACCACCGCCCCCGCAAGTTCCAGTCTTTAAGGTCCCAAGCCGCCGTTCCATCATCCGGTTCAACCAATCAAGCCGTTCGAACCGCTGAGGAGGAAGGCACCGGCGGTGGTGGCTCGGTGGAGTTGTGTGGATTTTGGTTATGGGGAGTTTGGGGTTCGAGATAAAGAGTGATGAGAGTGGGAGGAGGGTCGAACCGCTGAGGAGGAAGGCGCTGACGGTGGTGACCCGGCGGAGTTGTGTGGGTTTTGGATCTGGGGGGTTTGGGGTTTGAGAGAAAGAGCGAGGAGAGTGGGAGGAGGGTCGGGGGAATGGGTTTCTGGGTTTCAATAATTTTTTTTTTAAATGGGTTTTTGGATTTGGATTTGCTGAGTTTTGTATCAAGCTATGGCACGTGGAATTGTAGGGATTTGCAATGTTTGTCCATGGCGAGGAAGGGATGAAAGGTGCAAGGAGGGAGGGAGGCACGGGATGAAATTATGGGTTTTCAAAATTTTTTTTTATTTATTTTTTTGTTCAATAGGCTAATAAAAAATTATTATTTTTGCCACGTGGCACACATTTGGCAGCCACATGGCACAAATGTGGCAGCCACGTCAGCACTTAACAGATCAATTGATGGAAAATCTAACGGAGGTATTATTTTGAAATAAAATAGTACGTGACATATGAAAGTAAAATGTTTTAAAGATGTTGTATAAGGTTGTAATAGACCTCAAACTTGAGGGGTTACTATGTAATTTACCCTCAAATTGTTGGGGTGGCAGAAAGGTACGCGTGACTTTGTGGCCGCCAGAAAGTCACACATGACATCTGCCACCCCAAGAGTTTGAATCATTTTTGTGCATTTGTGTTAATTTTTTCTTTTATTTTTCTTACCACTACAACAAACTATCATATTTATGTTCTTCCAACTAATTTTTTCGGGCACCCGGGAATTTGCCTTGTTCAGCATGAGCCAAGCCCGCCTCGTCTTGTATGCCTGAGTTCGCCTTGTTATGCATGTGAGTTGTCCACATTGTTTTGCATGCAAGAAGATCACCACTTTATGGGGGTAGAGAATGCCTCATTTTGCGTGCAATGATTTGTCTCGTTCTGCGTGAGCTGAGTCCGACTGTTTTGCATGCGTCATGCCAGCCTAACACCCATGTTTTTTTGAAAAAAAATGCAAATTTTTATTTTTGTAAAATATGTTCCCTAAGCGTTAAGTTAAACATTTTAAGGAATTTGAAAGCAGCTTTACAGTTTATTAAGCAACAAATGTATATTTAGTAGAATATTTGAGACGAAAACTAAAAAAAATAAGAAAACATAGTAGTGAGACCAAGAACATTATCAGGGTCAAAACGGGTGTTGTTGACATATTATCAACCCGTCGTTCACTTTTGACTCCATTCTTAATATGATTGAAGTGTTTAAACAAAGGGTATTTGCGTATTTTTCACAAAGATAAAGAGTTTAGCTTCGTATGATGCGAATTTGGATGTCAAGACTATAATGTGTCTTTTCTCTAAAATAAAGAATTAAATAAAATCTTGTTGGAAACGTGAGTTTAAACTAAAAATATTCCTAAAAATGAAGATCTATTTAACTAGAGTAGTGTGCTCGCTCTTTTGCACTACCAAATCACAACCATCATTTCCTAATCATTTGAAAATCACGGATATCTTGTTTCTTCTTAGCCACTGCGCAGGAGCACCCTAAGACTTCCGCACTTCGGTCAACGGCCGGATTTCCACCCGTTCACGCGGGTCCCACAAACCCCCATATCCAACGGCGGGGGCTGCATCCTCTGGTTCAAAACTTCCCATCACGAGCGCTCCACGTGATTAGAGAAAAGTCCCAAACGGAATCACCGACGCGCGTTTACAAAAGGCGTTACAGAAATGGAATTCCTCTGGGAAATTCAAATCTCAGCAGTTCCTCGTAGGTGCCATTTTCAAAAGCCCAATCGGTTTCGGAGAAACAGGGAAACGGAACTGGAACGCCGGCCTTGCCGGACAACGGAGCTGGGCCGCGTCCGGTTGTGCACCGCCGCGTTGACCTTTTTTTACGGCAAAGTCACCTCCGTACGTTTTTACCTTCTCGTTAAATACCAATTACTTTCCTTAATCCCAGTAAATATTTCCGGATTTGATGCTTTTAACTGAGTTTAACTTCATGCCAACATTAAATTTAATGAATTTAGAAACTCCCGCTGAATTTTCCGCATTAAATTTAATGCCACTTTTGTTATATAACTCGCTTAATTGGTTGTTTAGCTATGAACTTTGATGTAATTAGAATTTGGATCGGCTGATGAGTGGTGTAAACAAAGCCAGTGAGCCACTGTGGTGAAATTAATTTGATTTTTTAAAATTAATTTGATGTTTTGAAATTAATTGGATGATATAAGCTAAGTAATTTATCTTCTCAGGGTTTTGGATTAATGGTTAATTTTCCATGAGGGCAGGCAGTTCACTGATGAACCTGTAGGGTCTGCCGATTTTCGCGTGTATGGAACACCTGCTGCTTGCTAGAATTCAACCTGTATCATTGTGACTGTGGAATCATAGTAATTTCAGTAATATGGTGTCTCCCATACGCAAGTACGAATCTTTTAACTTTGTTTTTGGTTTGGTCATTCTTTAATCTTTACGTTCGTTGATGTTATAATGGGACTCAGAGTTTGCATCATTTGTGTAACGTCAACCTCTTTTGAGCTGCAGCAGAAATTTGAGAAACCCTAATGAGACAATGAGGCTTGCGGTGACGATCTTTGTTGGAGTTGTAATCGGATTCTTTTTAGGAGTATCTTTTCCAACACTTTCGTTAACTAAGGTGCACGAATTGTCATTTTATCGTTTTTCTGTATGGTTGTGTTTCGCATTAATTTGGTTCCGAATCCAGATCATATACAGAGAGCATGGACTTACGAATTGTGTTTGAATGTGGTAGATGAATCTTCCTTCCACCCTTTTCCCTTCGATTGATCTTTCGTACATAGAGGAGAAGTACTCTGGGTTTTCAACCCAAGCACTGTTGAATGCCTGGTCTTCTTTGAAGGGAAACGAAGTGCGCACTGAAAAATATGTATCCCTGGAGACAAAGGTATGTTTAAATTATACTTGTGCAGCACAAATGGAGTTAGGCCTTCTCCTAGGCTGTAATACTATTGAGCAGAAATGGCTTGCTTGCTAGTAAAGGAAATTAAGATACTTCTCTGAGTGCACACGCTCGTATAGTTTTTTCTAGGGGCAAAGTTAAAGGATTCAGTGAAAGGTTATATTTTTCTTCAGGCTGTTTTGATGTTGTAATTGTTACAGGAAATTTGGTGCAATCTAATGTTCTGAAGTTTATGTGCTGGCACTGACTTCTATCCATTTGTCTGCAATGCAGATTTGGGTTCCAACTAATCCTCGAGGGGCTGAAAGCCTACCGCCTGGTATCATTGCATCTGAGTCAGATTTCTATCTTCGCCGACTATGGGGCCTGCCCAGTGAGGTGTGCTTCTGCTATTATAAGTTAGTATGAATGACACGTCTGACCTCTAGATTCCTCTCTTATATGAAGTCATTGAGTTTGATGCCTGTGCGGTGATAGTAATGAAATACACTATAAAAGAGTGATATTCAGTTTACCTTTCCTCTCTTTAGAGGATTACTAAAAATTTCACTTAGTCCCTACGAGACCTATTCCCTAATGTTAGCCCTTTCTTTTGGAGGTGGAACTTGCAGGACTTACTTGTCAAGCCAAAGTATCTTGTAACCTTTACCGTAGGTTATGCTCAGAAAAAAAATGTTGATGCAGCTGTTAAAAAAGTCAGTTCTCTCAACCAATTTAATTGTGTATTTATTTATCTCTGTTTCTCTTACTAACGTAAATTTACAGTTTTCAGAGAATTTCACCATACTCTTGTTTCACTATGATGGTTTGACAAGTGAATGGGATGAATTTGAATGGTCGAAGCGGGCTATCCACGTGAGCATTCCGAAGCAAACAAAATGGTTAGAAAGAAATGAGCTCCTTTGTACATTTACAGTTTGACCTATAAGTTCAGCAACGGATTTATGTTAAATCCCGCAAGAGTTATGCTTTCACATAAGCTTCCTGGAAACTTTATGTTAAATCCTGCAAGAGTTATGTTTTCACATGAACTTTCTGGAAACTGCTTCCAGGTGGTATGCTAAGCGGTTTTTGCATCCTGACATTGTGGCACCCTACGAGTACATATTTATTTGGGATGAGGATCTCGGTTTGGAGCACTTTAATGCAGAGAAGTGAGCGTTGGGAAATAACTTTGCTGTTTTAATTGAAAACTACTACTTTTATGAACTATATATATTTAGGCATCAATCTTCTGTGAACCAGATACATAGAGTTGGTCAAGAAACATGGTTTGGAAATATCACAGCCTGGTTTGGAACCAAATAGCGGGCTAACATGGCAGATGACAAAGCGGAGAGGTGATAGTGAAGTTCACATGTAAGAATGGCTGATTTTCTTATCTTTCTTTGTATTTCACTCATTGATAATATATCCACTTTATTTTGGGTTGACCGAATGCAAGTGATGATACAAATTGCCGCTTGACCTATGTTTTCTTGAACCTCTTCATACAGGCAGACAGAGGAGAAACCTGGTTGGTGCAACGATCCGCATTTGCCACCATGTGCAGCGTATGTATATGTACCTTCATCATCGCTGTGAACTTTGAAATGTGTTCGGACTTTTAATGCATTATACCATGAACACCAAAACATGCAGGTTTGTTGAAATTATGGCACCTGTGTTCTCTCGTGACGCATGGCGTTGTGTTTGGCATATGATTCAGGTACATTTAATTGCTTTCACCGTTCAAACTATTGCAAACCTTGAGTGATTACTCTTATTACTGCTTCTAAAACTTTTCCATGCTTTTGCAGAATGACCTGGTCCATGGCTGGGGTCTGGATTTTGCTCTTAGACATTGCGTAGCGGTTCGAAACAACTTCTCTCTTTCTACCTTAATTATATTAATCCCTCCTGTTCGTGATTGTAATTATAATCTTCAACCTTTTCATCTTTGCTCGGAAACAGCCTGCACATAAGAAAATAGGTGTCGTCGATGCGCAGTGGATTGTCCATCAAGGCGTTCCTTCACTCGGGAACCAAGTAAGCCCGAACTTTTGATCTCAACTGATTTGCTTATTATATCTGTAAGAAACTGTAGTCACCGATGTTTTCCTCCCGACAGGGGAAAGCGGAGGGTGGAAGAGCGCCATGGGAAGGGGTAAGGGAGAGGTGCAGAAGAGAATGGACAATGTTTCGAGCACGAATGGCGAGCGCCGAGAAAGCATATTTTGAGGAAATGGGAATTGATCCTCCAAATACAACAGCTCATTAGAGGGTTGAAAATAATGGCGATAGGAACTTGTACACATACAGCTCAACTGTACTTACACAAAGTTACATTCGATTTTGCTGTATCGTTGCTACCGTCAATAATAGTGTTTATTTTTTTGGTATACTCGTATCATACGGCTAATGGAATTCATAAAAGATGATGGACTAGTCAAGCTTACCAGTAATACGATGCAACGGCCTTGAAAGCTCAAACAGTTAAGAGCATTTGGCGAGCGAGGTTATGTTCCGTCTCAAACGTGGGAACTCTGAAACTAACATTTTCACAATTTGAATTCTTCAATTAATACAAAAAATTGCTATATTTCACATTAAAAGATGAAGAAAAAAAATGAAGAAACAATCTCAACATCTAGGGTTACAAATTATGAGCTCGAAAATGAATTGTTCGATGATCGATCCTCTTGTGTTGTTTTGTGAAGGCTTCAAAACTTGTGAGATAAATAATTAGATTTGCAATCACTAATTAGAAATAAGTTTTGGTAATTGCCTCTTCCAGCTCTTTGAAGTCCCATGCATTGTCTGCAGAGTATTCCCCTGTCAAGTAGAAAGGTAACGCCGAGTTAACAGTATAAATTTCACTCCTCGAAAATAAGACATAAAATTTCATGTATTGGCGGTTGTAATTTTCGTCAAATATCTTCTGTTCCCTTTCAGATTGTTAGAACTTAAAAGTAAATCCGCATAAGGTCGCTAAAAGTGTTCTATAGAAACCTTTCATATAATATACGCTTTGGATGGTAAAAGTTTCAGTATCGACTAATTAAATCACTAGCATATGGAAGAAAATCAAGGGAAAATTAACGCAACTAATCAGAACTTGTCAAGAATGAAAGATCTTACCGATTGAATCTCTTCGAAGAGCAGTTAAATGGGCACAGCTGCAAATGAAGACATTGAAGAGATTCAATTAAACAAGTATATATGGAGTTCCACTTAATCAAAGGGAGAGATTTCTGAGTAAGAGTCTTAAAACTGAATACCTTCCAAGAGCCTTCCCCAAGTCCGCACATAGCGACCGAATATATGTCCCTTTGGAGCAAATAACCCGGAAGATCAAATTTTGTCTGCAAAAATACAATAAACATACATCAGATTAAAGGACATAAGAGCTCACAATTTATAAATGATCATAAATAGCTAAATTCTAACTCAGTGGCTTTGACCTTTAACCCAAGGTTACCAGGATGCACCGTACAATTTAGCCACGAGATGGTGTTAGAGTGACGAATTTGTTAATTACAAAGGCAACAGTAACCAAAAGCCATAAAAATAGGATACCTGTCATCTAAGCTGCGCTCAATGTCAAACTGGAAGATTGATATACGTCTAGGTGAAAGCTCAATGCTTTCTCCTCTTCTTGCTTTCTCATACATCTTTTCACCTCCAACCTATTGCAAGGTTAGTGAAACTTGTCAACAAATAAATATAAGCCTCAAAGTATGACTAAACCTGTTATAATCTACAACGTATGTAAATTTTGAAGGAAAAAAAAGGGTATCACGGGAAAGACGTTTTAAACACATATTCCCATGAACTTGCTGATTGTATCGCGATTCGTATTGAAATTCATGGAGAGCCAACTTGAGACATAAGTATACGTATACATGCATACAACAACAACAACAACAACAAAGCCTTTTCCCACTAAGTGGGGTCGGCTATATGAATCCTAGAACGCCATTGCGCTCGGTTTTGTGTCATGCCCTCCGTTAGATCCAAGTACTCTAAGTCTTTTCTTAGAGTCTCTTCCAAAGTTTTCCTAGGTCTTCCTCTACCCCTTCGGCCCTGAACCTCTGTCCCGTAGTCACATCTTCGAACCGGAGCGTCAGTCGGCCTTCTTTGCACATGTCCAAATCACCAGAGCCGATTTTCTCTCATCTTTCCTACAATTTCGGCTACTCCTACTTTACCTCGGATATCCTCATTCCCAATCTTATCCTTTCTCGTGTGCCCACACATCCCACGAAGCATCCTCATCTCCGCTACACCCATTTTGTGTACGTGTTGATGCTTCACCACCCAACATTCTCTGCCATACAACATCGCTGGCCTTATTGCCGTCCTATAAAATTTTTCCTTGAGCTTCAGTGGCCTACGACGGTCACACAACACGCCGGATGCACTCTTTCCATCCAGCTCGTATTCTATGGTTGAGATCTCCATCTAATTCTCCGTTCTCTTGCAAGATAGATCCTAGGTAACGAAAACGGTCGCTTTTTGTGATCTTCGCTAGATTGCTCCGGTCATTAGTGTGGATAAGTATATAAATGGATAGAGATAGGAAAGCAAACACAAGATGTACGTGGTTCACCCAGATTGGCTACGTCCACGGAATAGAAGAGTTCTCATTAATTGTGAAGGGTTTACACAAGTACATAGGTTCAAGCTCTCCTTTAGTGAGTACGAGTGAATGATTTAGTACAAATGACATTAGGAAATATTGTGGGAGAATGATCTCGTAATCACGAAACTTCTAAGTATCGGAGTGTGGTGTCGTCTTGACTTGCCTTATCTGTCTCATAGGTAGATGTGGCATCTTCTCTGGAAGTACTCTTCCTCCATCCAGGGGTGGTATCTTTAACTGGTGGAGATGCACAAGGTAATGTATCAATTTCACTTGAAGCTTACTTGTAGTTTCAGGCTTGGTCAAGCGCGATACAAACCATGTAGTAGGAGTCCCCCAAGTCGCCGAGCTAGGGGGTCTGCTGAAAGAGGTGACAGACAAGGTAAGCAATCAGAGCTCCGACTGATTGTTCACCTTCTCCCCATCTTGCAGCAGCATGAAGGATAAAGAGAAGAAAAATGAGAAGAGATGATATGAGATACTTTTGCTTTTGAAGAAGTAACTTTCCACAGGCTTATTCTTGAACTGAGCTGGAGGGTTTTCTGGTTTCCTCCAGAGTATAAGGCCGACTGAAGAATTTGAGGGTCAAAACAAGTCCATCAAATCTAGAGTACGTTCCACCCTGCTGATATGGGATACTTTTGCTTTTGACAGAGTAATGGATGTATCGGCACGTGTGCTGTTACGCTTGTCTCCACATGCTTCCTTGTATCCTTCGCACTTGCCCTATCTGTTCCTCAAGCAGATGCGGAATCTTCCCTGGAAACATAAGATGATGAAGATGAGTACTCGAGAGCAATGCCAGGTAAGTAATCAGGTAAGGGGTTCCAGGCAGTCAGTTCCTGGCTGGAAGCTTGATTCCAAGTGCTGACATATTGCTCTCTTTCTCCTTGTCTTGCAGGTAAAAACAAGGTCAAAAGAAAAAACAGGGAAAAAGCATGATATGGGATACTCTTGCTTTTAACCCTGATGATATGAGATATTCTTGCTCTAGTATAGCTTGTTTGCAGAGGTATTATCGGGGGGAAAGAAAGCTGAATATTTCGAAAGGCTTTGTTGGGAGTGCCCTCTCAGATATGATGAAGGGTTGAGCATTTTTGCAGGTCTGCCTGTCCGTTGGGATGGAGGTCGACATATATAGGAGTCTCCCTAACAACAAGTAGTAATGCTATTCCTTTACCCTGCTTGGTCATAGCACGGTAGTGGGAGCTGCCAGTTTCACATGTTTTAACTCTGTCAGAGCACTTTGAAAAAGTGGTCTGTGGTATCTGGCTCTCGAGATTCGGAGAACGATGCCTCTTCGATTTTTGAGAAAGCAATCATGCTGGGGGTCTGACTCTCGAGATTCGGAGAGCAGTGTCTCTTCGATTTTTGAGAAAGCAATCATGCTGGGGGTCTGACTCTCGAGATTCGGAGAGCAGTGTCTCTTCGATTTTTGAGGAAGTAATCATGTTGGGAGTCTGGCTCTCGAGATTCGGAAGGCGGTGCCTCTTCGATTTTGGAGCAAGCAATCTTGTTGGGAGTGTTGTCTCGAATGTGAGTAAAGGTTGGACATGTTTGCTAGTCTACCTTGCCACGAAGCACAAAGGTTGACACACAGGGACTTTCCAATTATCCAGCAATGGTACTGTTCCTTTACCCTCTCTTCGATTTTGAGAAAGTAGTCATGTTGGGAGTCTGGCTCTCGAGATTCGGAGGACGGTGCATCTTCGATTTTGGAGCAAGCAATCTTGTTGGGACTGTTTTCTCGAATGTGAGTAAAGGTTGGGCATGTTTGCTAGTCTACCTTGCCACGAAGCACAGAGGTTGACACACAGGGACTTTCCAATTATCCAGCAGTGGTACTGTTCCTTTACCCTTGTGGGTAATAATATGGTAGCTAGACCTTCAAAATTTATGTGTCTAAACTTTGTTAGTGCTGTTTCTTTGCTATTCTTTTACCTTTCTTGGTCAGAGCGATGTAGTGGGAGCTGCAAGCTTCACGTGCTCAACTTTGGCAGAGAACTTTGGCAAAGTGATCTGTGGTACCCATGAGTTATTGTTGCGTGTGGGAAGTGGGTGATTGAACAGTAAGATTCATGTGCTTTCTACTTCACCAGAAGTCTTCGACAGAATGCCCATAATTTCTGCAAAGCTGAGTGTGCGTGTGACAGGTGCTGACAAGGCTAGAAAAGTAGATGCCTCTTCGATTTCTGAGATCGGCCCTCGTGGTATCTGAGCAGCCTAGCTTTTGAGAAAGCGAGCGCCTCTTCGATTGATTCGGAGAACGGTGCCTCACCGATTTTTGAGAAAGCAATCATGCTGGGGGTCTGGCTCTCGAGATTCGGGGAGCAGTGTCTCTTCGATTTTTGAGAAAGTAATCATGTTGGGAGAGTGGCTCTCGAGATTCGGAGGGCGGTGCCTCTTCGATTTTGGAGCAAGCAATCTTGTTGGGAGTGTTTTCTCGAATGTGAGTAAAGGTTGGGCATGTTTGCTAGTCTACCTTGCCACGAAGCACAGAGGTTGACACACAGGGACTTTCCAATTATCCAGCAATGGTACTGTTCCTTTACCCTTGTGGGTAATAATATGGTAGCTAGACCTTCAAAATTTATGGGTCTAAACTTTGTTAGTGCTGTTTCTTTGCTATTCTTTTACCCTTCTTGGTCAGAGCGATGTAGTGGGAGCTGCAAGCTTCACGTGCTCAACTTTGGCAGAGAACTTTGACAAAGTTATCTGTGGTACCCATGAGCTATTGTTGCGTGTGGGAAGTGGGTGATTGAACAGTAAGATTCATGTGTTTTCTACTTCCCCAGAAGTCTTTGACAGAATGCCCATAATTTCCGCAAAGCTGAGTGTGCGTGTGACAGGTGCTGACAAGGCTGGAAAAGTAGGTGCCTCTTCGATTTCTGAGATCGGCCCTCGTGGTCTCTAGGGAGCCCAGCTTTTGAGAAAGCGAGCGCCTCTTCGATTTCTGAGATCGGCCTTCGTGGTCTTTGAGCAGCCCAACTTTTGAGAAAGCAAACGGCTCTTCGATTTCTGAGATCAACCCTCGTGATCTCTAAGCAGCCCAACTTTTGAGAAAGCAAACGCCTCTTCGATTTCTGAGCAGGCGCCTCTTTGATTTCTGAAGCTCCGTCGAGTGCAGATTTTTATAGAGGCTGGCATTAAGTTCCAAAGCACACTTGAATCTCCACCAGTAGAAGCTTCATTCTTGCACTTCTAAGATCTTGATTTGTCCGACCTCTTCTCTCTTCAACACCTTTGAAAATGTCTGGCCCCTCCGACCGTCGTTTTGACTTGAACCTTGTTGAAGAGGCAGCCCCGCCTTCTCCAGACAACATATGGCGCCCATCCTTCGTCTCCTCAACTGGTCCTCTTACCGTTGGGGATTCCGTGATGAAGAATGATATGACCGCTGCGGTGGTGGCCAGGAACCTTCTCACTCCCAAAGATAACAGACTACTTTCCAAACGGTCTGATGAGTTAGCTGTTAAGGATTCGCTGGCTCTCAGTGTTCAGTGTGCAGGTTCTGTGTCTAATATGGCCCAACGCCTATTTGCTCGAACCCGCCAAGTTGAATCATTGGCGGCTGAAGTGATGAGTCTCAAACAGGAGATTAGAGGGCTCAAGCATGAGAATAAACAGTTGCACCGGCTCGCACATGACTATGCTACAAACATGAAGAGGAAGCTTGACCAGATGAAGGAAACTGATGGTCAGGTTTTACTTGATCATCAGAGATTTGTGGGTTTGTTCCAAAGGCATTTATTGCCTTCGTCTTCTGGGGCTGTACCGCGTAATGAAGCTCCAAATGATCAACCTCTGATGCCTCCTCCTTCTAGGGTTCTGTCCAGTACTGAGGCTCCAAATGATCCCCCTCCGGTGCCTTCTCTTTCTGGGGCTCTACCGACTGCTGAGACTTCTCCTAAGCAACCTTTGTGAAGGCTCCCTCTTGTGTGTTTATTTTGACTCATGTATATGTACATATTTGTAGCTTATCGGGGATATCAATAAATAAGCTTTCCTTCATTTCAACGTATTGTGTTAAATACACCAAAGCCTTCTTCGCTAAGTTCTTTGAATTTTCTTTTGTTCAAGCTTGTATGTTGAAGCTTTCTGAGTGGAGCATGTAGGTTGGGGTAGTGTTCCCTTAAGTTCCCGAGTGAGGAAAACTTCTTGGTTGGAGACTTGGAAAATCCAAGTCACTGAGTGGGATCGGCTATATGAATCTTAGAACGCCATTGTGCTCGATCCTGTGTCATGTCCTTCGTTAGATCCAAGTACTCTAAGTCTTTTCTTAGAGTCTCTTCCAAAGTTTTCCTAGGTCTTCCTCTACCCCTTCGGCCCTGAACCTCTGTCCCATAGTCGCATCTTCTAATCGGAGCGTCAGTAGGCCTTCTTTGCACATGTCCAAACCACCGTAACCGATTTTCTCTCATCTTTCCTTCAATTTCGGCTACTCCTACTTTACCCCGGATATCCTCATTCTAATCTTATCCTTTCTCGTGTGCCCACACATCCAACGAAGCATCCTCATCTCCGCTACACCCATTTTGTGTACGTGTTGATGTTTCACCGCCCAACATTCTGTGCCATACATCATCGCCGGCCTTATTGCCGTCCTATAAAATTTTCCCTTGAGCTTCAGTGGCATACGGCGGTCACACAACACGCCGGATGCACTCTTCCACTTCATCCATCCAGCTTGTATTCTATGGTTGAGATCTCCATCTAATTCTCCGTTCTTTTGCAAGATAGATCCTAGGTAACGAAAACGGTCGCTCTTTGGTATTTCTTGATCTCCGATCCTCACCCCTAACTCGTTTTGGCCTCCATTTGCACTGAACTTGCACTCCATATATTCTGTCTTTGATCGGCTTAGGCGAAGACCTTTAGATTCCAACACTTCTCTCCAAAGGTTAAGCTTTGCATTTACCCCTTCCTGCGTTTCATCTATCAACACTATATCGTCTGCGAAAAGCATACACCAAGGAATATCATCTTGAATATGTCCTGTTAACTCATCCATTACCAACGCAAAAAGGTAAGGACTTAAGGATGAGCCTTGATGTAATCCTACAGTTATGGGAAAGCTTTCGGTTTGTCCTTCATGAGTTCTTACGGCAGTCTTTGCTCCTTCATACATATCCTTTATAGCTTGGATATATGCTACTCGTACTCCTTTCTTCTCTAAAATCCTCCAAAGAATGTCTCTTGGGACCCTATCATACGCTTTTTCCAAATCTATAAAGACCATGTGTAAATCCTTTTTCCCATCTCTATATCTTTCCATCAATCTTCGTAAGAGATAGATTGCCTCCATGGTTGAGCGCCCTGGCATGAACCCGAATTGGTTGTCCGAAACCCGTGTCTCTTGCCTCAATCTATGCTCAATGACTCTCTCCCAGAGCTTCATTGTATGACTCATTAGCTTAATACCCCTATAGTTCATGCAATTTTGTACGTCGCCCTTATTCTTGTAGATAGGCACCAAAGTGCTCGTTCGCCACTCATTTGGCATCTTCTTCGTTTTCAAAATCCTATTGAAAAGGTCAGTGAGCCATGTTATACCTGTCTCAACTTAAATTCATGGACTCAGCTACATGGCCGCTAATACTTTTCTTAGCGTAATCATTATATATAGAGAAGAAATGCTTACTTTGATGGCAGAAAACATGGGAGGTACTTGCCAGATCTCCCCAGAAAAGGATGCAACAGCTTTCTTTATGTCTTCATCTTTGATATGCTCCCAGGGTTCGCGCTGAATGACCTGCATATGAGAGTGACGTGCAAGAAAAATTAGACCATGTATAAGTTTGCACTAAAATAAATAAACAACAAAAAAGGGTAACAACAGTAGCTCTTAGAGACTACGTCAAATAAGGCCATCCATCGGTCAAAATGTGGATAACTAAACAATATGGTTTCAGTTCTCACTTCTCATTATCTCGGAATTAAGAGAGTATAAGTATACATACAAGCATATAACTTTAGTATAAGATGAAACTCGCATTCATCAGAAAAGATAACACACCGGTGAATCTGCATCCCAAGTTGAAGTAGCCTCCCCCAAACGGAAAACTCCACTATACCCCTTGATCATACCTTGGTATCTGCAGTAATGTACGAAAATGTCGATTGACTATTGTAACAACCTAGGCACACTATCTCATGAGGCCTAATAGCAACTGAACTATATAAATGGCAAAGCATTCGAAAACTTACCCGTCTACCAACTTAGTGGCTTTACCAACACAAACAATTAACAAACCAGTTGCCATAGGATCAAGAGTTCCAGCATGCCCTACCTGTAATCCACCCGAAAATAAGTTACATGAGCATTTATTTACACGGCAAGGTATAACATTACAGCTAGAAAGACACCTTTTTCACTTTCACCAGGCGACGCAGCTTTCCGCAAACTGTAAAAGAAGTCCATCCTGTATTGCAAATTGCATTATGATTCCTCTATAAATAAACGAACAAATAAAGATGCGAGGAAAAATTACATGAACAAATTTTAATTCCAAACCAGATAAAATGGAAACGGGCAGAAGAAATCGAAAGCCTCACCTTTCGGTTTGTTCACCAAAACCACAGTTCCATAAGGACCGTCCCATCTCGGAGGAAGCTCAGTATTCCTTGTTAAAAGATATGGCTCCCCATTACCATCGCCACTGCCAGCATCTTCATTGGGGACTTTCTTCAAACACTTAAAGAAGTCCTCCACCTTCTTCTCTGTCACATCTTTACTACTCACATTCTTCACGAATTCTCTCTCCTTCTTCTCCTCTCTCTCCGCCTGCTCAAAGAACACCAATCCCTTATCACCTTCCCCGTCTTTCGTTTTCTTCGGCTTTGCCTTCCCCTTCAAATTGCCACCGCTATTGACACCGGAATTTGACTCCCCTGGTTCAAGAAACGCCTTTTCGAGACACTGGTCAGGATAGTACTTCTTCTCCAGCTGGTACACCATCTTGTAATGCTTCTCCTTCTCCCATGGATACGCAAACGTGTCGTAAAAGTACAATTCCTCCTCCCTCTTATGCAGCGTGTTGAACTCAACCACCTCCGGCTTGAGCTCCACCAAGCTCTCCTCCTCCTCCCGCCGCCGGTCCTCCTCCTCCGAATCCGTCCCGTACATCCTCTTCCTCCTCTTATTGTAGTACTTTCGCTTCGACTTGTCCATCTCCGCCGACGCCAGCTTCTCGTCGAGCCAGTTCTCGAACCCCAATTCCGACGCCGAGGTGGGTTTTTCCGGTAAGTCGGGTTCGGACTCGAGGGAGGTTTCGGAGTCCGGTCTGCTGACTCTGGCGGGTCGGCGGCGATTGTGGTCGAGGGAGGACTGAGTTGGGCGGTTGACGATCATGTCGTACTGAAGTGGGTAGGGAGTGGAGGTGGTTGAGAACGACGGCGTTTTGGGGGACCATGATCGGCAGAGTACGGTGCGGAGGTTGGGGTGCGGTCGCAGTAAGCGAGAGAGTGTGAGTGTGGGACGGAGGAAGAGGAGAGACAGAGAGACTGGCTTAGCCATCGGAGCTCTCAGGACAGGGGAGAGAGCTCAAGAGGATTTGGTGTCGTTTGTTATAATACGGAGAAGAGAAAACGGCGTTGCGTTTTATTTTGAGAAAATTGTTGAAATCGTCCATCAATTTTACTCAATTTGGGGCAATGGTCATTCAATTAAAAATACACATTTTAGTTATTTAACTTATCAAAACATGTAGTTATGATTATTTTTGTCAACTTCGTCAACATCCAGACAAAATGAGTCATATTAGAATAATCATTGCTATAATTAGATTCAAGTTGAATGATCATTACTTCAATTTATTTCATTTGGTTCTTATATCCCGTGCATGGCACATAACCATTTTTACAGGTGTCCTAACGAAGTTGATAAAAATGACTATAGATGCACGTTTTAATGCATTAAGGAACTAATCATCACGAATTTTTAGTCGAAAGACCATTATTTCAATTAGATTAAAATTCAGAGACCGTTATGCAATTTCTTCTTTTATAGTTGAAAAACCCTAAACGACAACGTTTAAAGGTTGTATTATCACACAGAAAGTCCACTGCGAGGGCATCTGGGGCAAGCAAAAATCATTTCTCACTTGAAGTTTCATCAAAATTCTCAAAGTTTTCAATTTTCCCGCTCGTGGCTTCCTGCAATAATGGAGTCTGCAGCAGCTTGGGTGGACGCCCAAGAGTGGGAGGTCTGCAACGACGACGGCTTCGTCTTTAAGCGGAGGAAGAGGCGCCGGGTCGACCCAGATGCCGACTCGTCGGCTTCCGCTCCACCGTCCTCTTCCGCCGCGGATCTACGGGAAGATCCCGAGAAACTCCGGAGAGAGCGGAGGAGGAAGTTTCTTCTCAAGCTCAGAGATAAGTACCAGGCGGAGATCGACCAGTGGGAACTTTTGTCAAGCACGTTGCGCACAATGGAGGAGAGAGCGCGGCAGCTTCAACGGCAACGAGAGGCGCAGCAACAGCGAACGGAAGAGGAAGAGCGACAGAAAACGGCGTCGTCGGATGGGCCTAGTGCGTTAGAGATTCAGGGATCGGAGTTCGGTTGTGGGTCGTTGGTGGATGAGCTTCTCTTGCAGGTGAATTGGGGGTTTCTTTCTTTTCGTTTTGGGATTGTTTGGTTGGTGGCAATTTTTGAAAATTGAAAGATTTTGGGGATTAGGGTTTATGCAAAGGTCGGAAATTTGAGCTCGTGACACCAATTTGGGGCTCAGCTGAGCTGATTTTCTATGATATTACTCTGATTTCTCAGTAACCAAACATCAATTGAGCTTTTAGGGTTTCTGTTCTTGTCTTCTTAATTGATTTTGTCATTCTCGCACTTAAAGTCTGTGGAGAAATTGAAATTTTTGATTCAATACGTTCTTAAATTTCTTTGATTTCTCAGCAAGCAAACATCAATTGAACTTTTAGGGTTCCTGTTTTTGTTTTCTTAGCATTCCTTAATTGACCCCACATGGTAAGTACATTTCTTCATCCTCCTTTATCTGTGCAGGTAGACGCACACGCAGCGATCATTCGTGATGTTTCAAGTCTCTGTGACACAGCGGACGCTCTATGTAACGAAGAAGAGGAACGGATTAGTCCGCTTTTCTTCGATATTCCGATCTGCAGTTCACCGAGGGAGCTCATGAGATCGTTGCAATGGTAGCCTGTCTTCATCAAATTCCCAAGAGGTAGGAAGTAGGAGGAGATATTTTTCGGGTTTATGAAGTAGGAGGAGATATCTTCTTTCGTTGCGATTTGGTATGAGTGAGTGATGTAGCCTGCTAACCACAATAGGTGAATGAGGCCTAGAAACTGGAAAGTGCGTTCTATGCTGATTAGTGTGTGTGTATGTATGTTGTATATGTTCTATTGATTATATTTTGATTTCGATTCATGCTTTTGTATACTTATAGCTAGACCTGTAAACGGGTTGGGATTATTGAGTTTGGATCAGTTCAACTTGCCCCCGTTAAGTTAATGGGTCATCCGAAGTTAACCCTTTAAGCTAACGGGTCATCCGTTTCATCCGTTAACACCACCCCGTTAACAAATATTATTATTTTTTTTTTTTGCATAGAGTTTATATTTTGTTGTTAAGACTTTACTAAAATTACTAAAACATTTTTAACTAACGGGTGTTAATGGGTGCTAATGGATCTAACGGGTTGATCCAAAATGACCCGTTATTTAACGGGTTGTTAATGGGTTCACCCGTTAACGATCCGATCCGTTAAACATCCATCCAAATGCTAATATTAACAGGTTGGATCGGATCGAGTTAATGGGTCGGATCCAAAATGCCAGGTCTACTTGTAGCAATCGCTTTGCGTTTAGTTTCACATATACTCTGGTTCGAAACATTTGTGTTTAGAAAGACTTGCATCGATATCAAATACTCGAACAAAACGATCAGCAATTCATAGAACGTTTCAATTCGTAGTTTTCTCGATACATAGAAGACCAGGATTGATAGTTCTCACTGTACCAATACAAGGGAGTAAAAACTGTGTTCCTAAACAAGAGAACTAAATCGAAAGACACCAACTCATTGCCTATTTTGACAAGGTTTGTAGGTCAACCTCGTTTAGAAGAGAGGGAATGACTTCTATCTGTTCCAGTTTAAAGCCAGCCTTTCGACACTCGTCCTCTAAGAGCTTCACTTGTAAAGGACCATCGGGGCAAAATACGATGACTGCCCCTCCGCTACCTGTGAATTTGGATGCTGCACCCACCCTCCGGGCCACCTCCACCATTTCTATGTTTAAAGCACCTAGAGCATCGTCTCCGAACATGCTTCTGCGCAACACATATAAAGACGCATATAAAAGAGCTTCAATGCTCAAAATGGGGCAATCACATAACCGAACAATAAGTCAAAATCGGGCAATCTCAAACCTTCTAAGGTCAAAATTTCTGTTCATGAGAGAAGCTAATTTAGCGTAGTCCTTTTCAAGTAAAGCCGTCCTTCCTTCTAGTGCAATATCTGCAACTTCTGTCATCGATGATATTATAAACTCATCACCGTTGAGCCACCTTTGACGAACTGTACTATGTACCTGCCCTCACAAATAAACACACGTATCAATTCTCGTATAAATTGCCCAACAAGTGAAAAGCAATAACTAAAACTAACAAGAAGGCAATGTTAACCTTCCCAGAATCGCTTGGATTCTCGGCATAGATGAGGTGAAGAGGCGGAAGAAGACTAACATCCATGGGTGTGTAAATTCCATGCCCCAATGTATCCATGTCTTCCTTGGCAAATTCCTAGGAACTCAAAAAGTTACCACATGTAATGGATGAAATTTAAAAAGAATGCTGGTAAGGAATGGTTGAAATTCGAGTACCATGTAAACAAGGCCGCCATAAACCTGCGCCACGCGATCTTGAAGACCGGCAACAATTCCAAGTTGCTTCTCGGCATTGAGGATGAGGCCGGGGCGGACCTCCACTTTGATTAAATGCCTAACCTTGTGGAAGTCAAGAAGGCAGCTCAGGGCTGCACACACAATCGCACTAGACCCCGAAAGTCCTGCCTGAAATTGAAATCGGAATCTCAAACTCAAACTATCAAGATCACTACTCACTTGAATCGCTAAACTTTAATTACATGTGTGATTAAAATTTAGTTAATTAAGATTTACCTGGCGAGGGATATTCGTATCATACGAGAGAGTGAAATTTCGAGCTTCCAATTCAATCGCATTCTCCTTGCAATAATCAAAGAACACTTTGCAAATCGCCATCAGCAATCGAACACCTCCATAATATCCCTCACTATCTAACCGATTCACCTGTTCGATTTCGGTTTTCCAATTCAATCACATCTCAAATCTTGAATTCAATCACAGCAAATGGAAATCTCGATTTAATTGCAAAATTCAATTCAAAATTCGGACTAAAACGCAATTGCGAAATTGAAATGGCGCGGCGACGAACCAGGTGATGGAGGGATCGGAAGACGACGAGGTCGTGGGTGAGGTGGGGCTGGATTACGAGATCATCGGACGGTTGCAACCGCACGGTGGCCCAGAAGTTACTGGCGGTGAAGGAGATCGTGCGGCCGTAGTAGACGTCGCTCGGGTTCCCCAGCAGGCCCACCCTCGCGTACGCCCTGTGCTCAATCACCGCCGCTTCCGCCGACGACGTCGTTTTGTGGTGCTCGTCCATTTCGACTTCAATTGTTCAGCTCACTGAAGTGATACTCTCCCGCCGCGTGAAGGCGCAGTCATTGGAGGCGGCGTTTGCTGGGCCTGGCCCACTTCAATTCTTGTTTATCCAGCCACGTCACTAGTGACGAGGGAAATCTCATTGGGATCCCACTTCTTACAGCTTTTACATTCTTTCTATCTGTTCCCTAACAAAATTGTACCAACGGGTCCGCCAGCTTTAACTGAACTGACGCAATAATTCATTAACTAAAAATCCGTAATTATTAATCAGTAACTCACCAAATGTTTATGGAGGAAAATTAAAGTACATAAATGATACCAAACAAATAAACAAATAATTTGTTTTATACTTATTAAATATTACAACACAAACTTTCAAAGACATACTTTAAAAATTACGACGCTCTTTCACTTTTTAAAGACACAATTTAGATCACCCGCACTAGTTTATACAAATGCACCTATCTCATATTTACAGTCTTGCACAACCGACTTACCGAGTCGGTGTAATTGGACTTCTTTCATTTAAGCCACAAGTTATGGTTATTCTGGATGTTTCTACCACAAAAACATTTTTCTATACTTTCCTAGTCTAGATTTTTCTACCACAAAAACAGTTTTTTGTATTTTCCTAGCCTAAGTCGGTGGACTTGGCTTGGCCATCTTGTTGCCCTACTTGGCTAGATTTTTCTAGAATAATTTCAGGCATGTTTGAGCTAGAACAATCTAGTACTTTTATACCAACTGAGCTTAATAGATTAGTGTTGATCTTCAACAATGTGCAGCTATGATCATTTTCGTTAACTCTGTTAAAATTTCTGTCAAAATAAGTCATAGTAAAATGACCATTGCTATAATTGGGTTAAAGTAGAGGGATCATTGCTACAATTTTCTCATTTAATTTTTCATATTTGCACTTTGATTCAAACTCCTCATTTTGACGGAAGTTGACAAAAAATACCTTAGTTGCACATTTGGACCATTACTCCAATTCAGTTAAAGTTGAGCGATTATTGCTACAATTTTCTCTTTATAAAACACAAAATGGGCAAGAGAGAGACTCACTGATAAAATAGATGCACACACACTTTCCGGGTAATATTTCCAGCGTGTACTTCCTGTGAAATAGCGAGCTATCTTTTGGCGTCGGGTTGTTCTTAAGTGTATTATGTATGGTAACAAGCGGCAATCGGATAAAAATCCTTAGGAGGCCTGAAGATTGATTATTGTAGTCCATTTCAAAACATCAATTACAATTCAGTTTCCAAAAAAAAATATATCAATTACCATTCAAGACTCGTTAGATAAATAAAGCATTGAAAAAAAATGAAAGGAGAAGTTTAATTATACTTGACCTGCTTAACCCCTTTGAACTCGCTCCTTCCAACTTCTTCTGTCCATCGCCAGATTCTTCCATTCACTTCCTCATCTCCGCTTGACTGTGCCAACCCCGTTCAAATTGTTCAGTCAATTCAAAATTAGGACTAAAACGCAATTGCGAAATTGAAATGGCGCGGCGACGAACCAGGTGATGGAGGGATCGGAAGACGACGAGATCGTGGGTGGGGTGGGGCTGGATGACGAGATCATCGGACGGCTGCAACCGCACAGTGGCCCAGAAGTTACCGGCGGTGAAGGAGATCGTGCGGCCGTAGTAGACGTCGCTCGGGTTCCCCAGCAGGCCCACCCTCGCGTACGCCCTGTGCTCAATCACCGCCGCTTCCGACGACGACGTCGTTTTGTGGTGGTCGTCCATTTCGACTTCAATTGTTCAGCTCACTGACTGAAGTGATCCTCTCCCGCTGTGTGAAAACGCAGTCGTTGGAGGCGGTGTTTGCTGGGCCTGGCGCACTTCAAATCTTGTTTATCCACGTCACTAGTGACTTGGTAAATCTCACTTCTTACAACTTTTACATTCTTTCTATTTGGGTGGCACAGTTCTGTTTGGCCCGGTTTCACCCTCAAAACGAAATCGGAATCTGAAAATTTCAACAGTTCGGTTCAGTACAATTCTGTTTAAATTTATTACTAAAACTGTACAGTTAGATTCATGACGATTCCAGTTCGGTTCATGTTGGTTTACAATTCTAACCAAATATATATATATTTTAAAATTTCTACTTTTAATAACAAACACATATTTCAAACATAAATTCAAGTAAATTTGAGTTTCCACTACTAAATCTACAAGAATGGTGACTGGAAGATAGAAAATGTGCATATAAATATAAATCAAAAGATTGAAATGCTCATATCAAGGCCAAAGTGTAGATATTAAACTAAAACTAAAGTGTACACAATGCATAATATACTGAAAAAGAAAAAGAAAAATAATGTAAGGGGAGAGAAGTGAAGAAAAATATTGGGCTTATGCACATGGTATTCTTGAAAAAATATCTTACTTATATAAAAATAATAATAAAACAATAATTTATATTAAACGTGGTTCGGTCCGGTTCCTCCGTTTCTTAATATTTCCAAACCAAAACTGGAACCGTTTGAAACGGTTCGATACAGTTTTTGTTACGGTTTTGATTTTTTGGTCAACGCGGTTTTTTTTCACGGTTCGATTCGGTTTTCTGGTTTGACGGTTTTTATGCCCACTCTTATTTCTATTTGTTCCCTGAAAAAATTGTACCAACGGGTCCGCCAACTTTATCTGAATTGGAGCAACAATCCATCAACTAAAAATCCGTAAAAATTGACCTCTTAACTCATCAAATGTGGGTTGAGAAAAATTAGAGTACACAACTCTAACAAGAGTTAGAGAGATGAAACAAATAAACAAATTATTTGTATTACCTCCATAAAATATTACAACACAAACTCTCAAGAACCCACTTTAAAAATTATGACGCTCTCTTAGAGACCCTCTAGATCGCTCACACCACTCTCACTTCTAAGTTTGTTTCTTGGTTCTCTTCTTCCTTCTTACTTCTTTGTTACTTTCTCAGTTTATACAAATGCACCTACCTTATATTTGTAGTCTTGCTCAACCGACTTAACTAGTCGGTGGAATTGGACTTCTTTCAGTTTATACAAGTTGTGATTATTCTAGATTTTTATACCACAAAAACATTTTTCTTTACTTTCCTGTCGGTGGACTTGGCTTTTGCCATCTTGTTGCTATACTTTGCTAGAAAGTTCTGGAATGATTTCATGCATGTTAGAACTAGAACAATCTAATTCTTTTTTACCGATTAAGCTTAATGGGCTGATATTAATAATCAATGTGCAGCTATGATCATTTTCGTGAATTCTATTGGAACTTTTGTCAAAATGAGTCATGGTAGAATAATTATTGCTACAATTGGATTAAAGTTGAAGGACCATTACTACAATTTTCTCATTTGGTTTTTCATATTTGCCCTTTGATTCAAACTCTTCATTTTGACGAAAACTTGGACGAAGTTGACGAAAAAGATTATAACTGCACATTTTGACGAGTAAAGAGACAAATAGCTACGGATTTTTAGTTAAGTGACTATTCCTTCAATTCAATTAAAGTTAAACGATCATTGTTACGATTTCCTTTTTATAAAACAAAAAAAATGGGCAAAAGAGAGACTGATAAAATAGATGCATACACATGCACACACTTTTCGGGTAATCTTTGCAGCGTATACTTCCTGTGAAATAGCGAGCTATCTTTTGGCGGCGGGTTGTTCTTTTAAGATCTTGTTTGACAATTCGAACTATACTGATTATTTCTGTTGGATAAGATAAATAGTCACCGAATAGTATTGACTAAATTAGTCGGGTGTTTGGTGCAGTATCGGACTAATAATCGTATTATTCATACTATATCGAATATAAATTTAATGTAATTATCTAAAAACCCAAATACTTTTCAAATCCTAAACTTCAAAATTAAAAAGCAAATTAAAAAGCCCCAAATTACGCAAAATCTAATTTTTAAAAATAAAAATAAAAAATTCCCCAGATCAAATATTGTTCAACAGTTAGGCTGCAGACAACCAAATGAACAAAAGTACACAAATTAAATGTTGAGCAAAAATACATAAAAATACCAAAAAATTGCCCAGATGAAATATTGTTCAACAAGCATGATGGTAAGCCGCTTGGCATGGATGGCGCATAGGTTGGTGTCCTCAAACAGACCCACAAGGTAGGCCTCAGCAGCCTCCTGCAGTGCCAATACCGCGTGGCTCTGGAAACGCGGATCAGTCTTGAACTCTGGGCAATTTCACGAACAAGCCTCTGGAATGGCAACTTCCTGATCAAGAGCTCAATACTCTTCTGCTACTTACGGATTTCATGAAGAGCGACAGTACCAGGAGAGCAGCAGTGTGACAGTACGAGGAGAGCAGCGACAAGGAGAGTGGCGACCGGGAGAACGACGACGACGAGAGGGACGACTTGCGAGAGGAGGTTTTATGGAGAACCAAGTATGAGAGAGAGGAAAGATTTATACCCGACTAATAATCCAATCCTTTTGGAAGGGTTTATTAAGAAGGTGTATACCTGACTATCCTATCCGGCTGTTTAAATTAATCTGGTGACTATTTAATACGAAAGGACACCAAACGGCCGGGTTCATACTATTAGTCATATCCGATTCCTTATACGACATGCCAAACAAGACCAGTGTATTATCTTGTATATAAAGCCAAGGCCACAATGAACAGTGATTTTTGTGGTCACAAGCTTTACAAAAAATAAATAGATAGAAATGTCATTCAAACAAAAAACTTCAAAAGCAATCCAAAATAATACATTAAATGCGGCAAAAGTATTTTCATCATTTTAATAGTGTTTTTTTAATCATGCTATTTGATCAATAACATAAACAAAAGATTCATGTGTTTTGAAGGCTGACTTATTATGGTAATACACGGTTATATAGAAAGTGTTGTGACCGTCTATGATTGTGATTGAGAATGTGCTTGAATGTGACTTGAACTGATTACATGACAAGTTGGATTCATCTTTAGTGTTGTTATTTTCAAGGATCTTGTTATATTGGTCTCCTACTACTGGGCGTAGTTATCTTTGTTTTCTTTCGCCACGTGGGTGTATACATCTTCATTGCTGTCATCATTTGCAAATTTGATTGACTCCTTGGAAGCGGAATAAGCAAAAACACTAACAAGGTCGTCATTAATTCAACTTAAATCGGTTTCATAATCTTCATAATTTTTTTGACTAATATGCCATTGTGCAAAGTTTCAACATCTTTTCCACCACTGTGGTAAGGGTGAGTTTGAAATATCAAAAACCGAAAAAAATGGGACCGAGACCGAAAAAAAAGGGAACCGAAGCTGTCAAATTGAACCGATATATGAAAATTATATATAAACTCAAAAACCTGGTGGTGTGAGGATTCGAACCCTTTTCCCCCAGGTTGGGAACGTTTGCTTCCAGCCAACTTGACTGTGGCCTTTGTATTGCTATAATTGTACCAGTAAGTAATTTATAAGGATTATAATATTTAATGCTTTATAAAATTTCTGAAGTTTACAAACCCTAGCCGTCACTCCCATTTCGTTTTCACTCAAACACACACACTCTCTCTCTCCCCTCCGCTGCTTTCTTCCTATCTGGTCTCTGCTTCCTCAGTCTCTCTCTCTCTCTCTCCTTCCTCTCTTCCTCCAAATCACTCGCCCCTTTCGAATCGGAAGTCTCTCATCTCGCCGCAACTTCTTCTTGCCGTTTCGAGTCTCGACAGCAAAAGGTTAGTCTCACACTCTCACTTCTCTGTGATTATCCTTTTATTTTTTATTATCCTTGCATGTGGAATTGTTTCAGTTTCTGGGTGGATTTGTTTTAGTTTCTGGGATGGAGGAGGAGCCCTGCGGTACTAATTTGTATCGAGGAGGAATTGCGTTGTATGTGGTAAACACATTTAAAGCAGGACAACTAATTAATTTCTTCCACTAGATCAAGATAGGTTAAATTGTTGTAGTCTTGCTGTAAAAGATGGGAAAGAATTAGAAAAGAAATGGAGGTCTGAAATTCCTATTTCCCGGGGAGGACCTCATAGGTCTGTTCTGTCTTATTCTTGCTGCATTTTTGTATCATTGGCCTTGAAAAATGATCACATCAGATTAAATCATAATTTTTTTAACTTTTATACCAATGAGGATGATTGGCCTTCCAGATTTTGTGTCGTTGGCCTCCCAGACTTTATATCATTGGCCTTCTAGAATGGCTGCAAGCTTTGTGTTCTTAGGAAATTTGTTTGCTATTAAACAAATAAAAATAAAAAACGAACCAAATCGAACCGAACAGTAATTTTGGTTCGGTTTTCGGTTTTGGAAAAATACCGAATGGAACCGAACCCACCCCTAGTGGAAAGGTCTTGAGCCTCTAGACGATGGCGTGAGTTCAAATCCAATGATGACTAATCTAACATGTAATTTAATAAAATCTATCATTTGACAAAATAAAGATTATAACATGAGAAAATATTGAAAGAAATTAGTGACACATAAACCTAAACGAGAAAACATTAAAAATACACTAAAACAAGAATGGGTTGGCAGTTACTATAATCCGGCCCAAACCCGAGTGTTGCTAGGTGTTGTAGTCCGATCAAAACCCTAGCAGCTCTGCATAAAACCTCATTTCGCTGTCCTCCTTGCTTCATTTTGCATTTGGCTGCAAATTTACCCTCTCTCTCCGCACTCTGCTGATCTAGAGCCTTCTCAAGAACTCTCTCTCCCTCTGGATTTGAGAGACTAATAGCCATTTTTACTGATTAAATTTGTGTTTGACAAGCAGAGATGAAGGTGGTTGTTGCATACTTGTTGGCTGTGTTGGGCGGCAAGACCACCCCCATTGCCGAAGACATCAAGGACATCCTTGGCTTCGGTAACTTTCCTTTTACCTTTTTGTGGTTTCTGTTTATAACCCTAATTTATTAAGGTAATACACACGGTGCGTTGACATGTAAACCTCGTCAAGAATATTTTGATAAATGATACCAAGTGCAGCATAAAGCTTGGTAGACATCATTGTGTTTATAGAATGTATTTCATATATCAGAGTGGTTAACATTAGTTGGTTTTTGCCATATATTATATATATGTTAAACAAAGTCTATGCAAATCCTTAAAGATTCGCACCTAAGCTAATATATTAGTAATTGGCATGTTGAGTTTCCACACATATGTCCCATGTTTGAAACTACTCTCTTTCTAATTGGTTTTTTTGTCAAATCCCCTCTTTCTAATTTATTATATTAACTTCGAACACAACAATAAAAACAGCGTCGTTCGTGCCTCCCTGAGAGAGAAGGGAGGAAGAAGAAGGCGGATGCAATTGCAGAAGCAGCAAACCTAATGGAAATGGAAAGCTCTGAAAAGAAGATGACATCTGAAAATTCCTCCTCACCGAAGCCAAATTTCGAAGGTAATTAAAATCGATCGGTTTTTTCATTCAATTCAATTCTTGATTGAAATCGATCGACCGACCGATTTAACTTCTTTTTGTTTTTGTTTTGCAGATCCTATGAAGCTGAACCCCTCTCGCACTTGGTATCACTTCTCTCTCTCAAAATACAATTTGGAAGCACACATATCCATTTTTTTTGTTATCTCTACCTTTCATATTTTCAATTAATTTTATGCAAGGGTCCAAAAGACGGTAGTATCACTTTAAACCCTAACACTAAGTATTCATCACACTAAACCCTCTAGGACAGTGGTGTATTAGAATAGGAATGCGATTACTATATCTATATTCTATTTCTTGCTTAATTGTATTTCCTATTGTAAACAGGGCAAGAGTTATTGTTTTCCTTACCTTACTAGGATTACTTGTTTTCCTTACCTTACTAGGATTACTTGTTTTCCTTACCTTACCAAGATCGTATAACTATAAATATATGCCTCCACAAGGCCAAGAATACAACCCATGATATTCTCATAAGTATCCTAGGCTCTATATTTTAATAGATTCCGAATTTTGGATTATGAAGATTATGAAACCAATTTAAGTTGAAATTAATGACATCCGTGAAAATAACAACACTATATATGAATCCAACTTGTCATGTAATCAGTTCAAGTCACATTTAAGCACAATCACAATCATAGACAGTCACAACACTTTGTCTCCGTAACCGTGTTGAACATTCGTCTCATGCTTACAGAAGAAGGGACTCAATTACATTACAAGCAGTCCAAATTTAGAAGTAGCTTTTTATCCAACATTATCTTGATCTCCTTGACCCACCCCTCTTTCTCCTTAATGTATGGTTTTCTTAAGAGACACTTCGCCTCTGCAGTATGCATGTTATCTTTCCATTCTAGCTTACACCACGTTGTTGTCGCATACTGTTCAGTCGCTTGGCCTCAAACCTAACCACATAATATCCGGGACAACTAAATTGTAGTTGTTATAAGCCAATTGCATAGAACACCACTTGTAGGTGGAAAATATTTCTATCCCCTTCGGATTATAGTCCATGAGACCAAGTAGGCATACAAGACTATCATCTGCCCGTTATTATGATACATAGATAATTTTTATGGAACCTTTTGGGCACCAATCTTTCAAAGATTGTATTTTTTTTTTCAACCACCAAGATAAAATTAGCATCATTCCTTATGTTTTGAATTCGATCAATAAAGGATGAGATGTTAATTCCGGTGCTAAGCTCGCAATTTGTAATAGCACCCTCGTATTCATAGGTCAGAGGACCAATGATCATACCCCTTGACTCGAGCTTAATATTGAGAGAGTCGAGTGCATTGAAACATGCATGCTATCTGATGAATAGTGTCAGCACAAAAGTCGTATATTTTGAATGTTGACTTATCAAGATAATACAAACCGCGCGGTGACATGTAAACACTATCAATGAGATTCTGATAAATAATTCCAAGTGCAGCAAAAACCTTGGTAGATTTCGTGATGATATGAGATGCGTTAAACATATACCTTCCTTGCGCCACACGGCTCGCTTTTATCACATACTTTGCGTGCTTAGGTGATTGACTTGCCATAAGGACAATCATGCGGCCTTGCAAGACGTTGGAAAGATAGCTCTTGATTTTAACCAACATTTGAGAAGGGGTAAAATTCAGGGCCTCGTTATACCGATGGGCCCTTGTGGGGATAAGGTCCATTAAAGGTTGGTTGCGGAAGCTCTGTCCAAGCTTTGCAAGCATGTGACGGATGTTCAACATGGTCATGGAGACAAAGTTTTGTGACTGTCTGTGATCGTGATTGGGAATTCGTTAAGTGTGGCTGTAAGTGATTGCATGACACGTCAGAGCTCATCTTCAGTGGTGTCATATCCAGGGATGTTGTCACCTTCAGGGATGTTGTTCCCTTGGTCTTCTACTGTCGGGGCATGGTCGTCTTCGATGCTTTCTTCTACTATATGGTCGTACACATCTAGGTTGCTGTCATTGTTGGCAAATTGGAAACAATGATAGCGACTGTCGGGCAAATTTGTCATTATTGGTAAATTGGTCGTACACATCTACTGTCTGGCCATCCAATTTGCCAACAGTGACGTCAACCTAGATGTGTATGACCATATAGTAGAAGAAAACATTAAAGACGACTATGCCCTGATAGTAGAAAACCAAGGCGACAACATCCCTGGAGATGAGCTCCAACGAGTCATGCAATCACTTGTAGCCACCTTCAACGACAATCCCAGTCACGATCACAGACGGTAACAACACTTTGTCCCCATGACCAAATTGAGCATCCGTCACATGCTTGCAGAGCTCGGACCAGGCTTCCGCAACTAACCTTTAATGGACCTTATCCCCACAAGGGCCCACCAGTATGTCGAGGCCCAGAATTTTACCATTTCTCAAATGTTGGTTAAAATCAAGAGCTATCTTTCTAACGTCTTGCGAGGTCGCATGATTGCTCCTATGCCAAGGCGATCACGTAAGCACACAAAGTATGTGACAAATACGAACCGTGTGCCGCAAGGAAGGCATATGTTTAATGCATACCATCACAGAATCTACTAAGGTTTTGGCTGCACTTGATATTATTTATTAGAATCTCATTGACGGTGTTTATATGTTATCGTGCGGGTTGTATTACCTTGATAAGTCAACGTTCAAAACATACGACTTTTGTGTTGATGCTATTCATCATACAACATGTATGTTTGAATGCACTTGACTCTCTGTCAATGTTAAGCCCGACTCAAAGGGTATAGTCGTTGGTCCTCTGACCTTTGAATACGAGGGTGCTATTGCAAGCTTATGACCGGAATTAACATTACATCATTTGTTGTTGACCGTATTCAAAACATAAGGAGTGATGCTAGTTTTATCTTGGTGGTTGAAAAAAATAAAAATCTTTGAAAGATTGGTGGCCAAGAGGTTCCGTGAAGATTATCTATGTATCATAATGACAGCCTTGTATGCCTACCTGATCTTTTCTCAAAAAAATCAAGGAGGAATTGGAAATTTCTAGCTTTTGGTCTAGTGGACTGTAATCCGAAAGGGATAGAAATATTTCCACCTACAAGTGGGGTTTTGTGCAACTGGCATATGACAACTACAACTTATATTATGTGGCTAGGCTTGAGGCCAAGCGACTATGAATAGTATGCAATACCACTTGTGTAAGTTGGAGTGGAAAGACAACGTGCATACTGCAGAGGCGGAGTGTCTCTTAACAAAATCATACATTTATGAGAAAGAGGAGTGGGTCAAGGAGATCAAGATAATGTTGGATCAAAAGCTACTTCTAGATTTGGACTGCTTGCCGGAGAAGGGATTCCATTTCAACAGTATTTCTTCTCGGACAAATCAGAAGAAAGGAATATATATAGATAAAATCTTTTGTTCGTTGTGAACTTGATATTTTTGTGTTACAACTTACTACTTCAGTAGAAGAGGAAAGACTTAGGCATATGTTGTTGTCTGACAAAGGATGTTTTCAGAATTGTTCTACTGCTTGTTCCGGGAAATGTTAATTATCAGTTTGCAATCCATTTTTTTCCCTTTATCAATTCTTCTTGTTGAGTTAGTCCACATATTCTTCTTGCTACCCTGAAAATAATTGGATTTAGATGTTTTTTCGTGTTAGGATCAATTGAGCCACTCCATGTTGACAATTACTCATTGGGGCCCGTTAACATGTAACAGAAAGTTCTGGATAGACCAATCCCAATTTTCACGATATATCTGACCATTGTCCCGGCACATTGAAGAATTTCTTCTTTAATTTGTGTAAATTACCTTGAAGCATTTATGTGTCCACTGCATGTGGGTATTACTGTTTTAACTGACGCTTTAATGTCGAATACGAGCCAACAAGATCCTCTCCGGATTCTCTTTGTGAGGATTCCGGAGATCCGTGAATCATGTATTTGCATATCGTGCGGTCAGTTTTCGTTAGATACTGTTTGTGTTTAATTTTAAATAAATAAAAAATCAAAATAATTCTGATCGCACAATGCATGTTAAACAGACACGATCAAAGAGGATCTGGATTCAAAGACTAGAATTGTTTTGAACTCTGTTGAGCAACTTCCGCAGACCGGAAAGGTTGACCAAAAAGAAAAGGGAGAAACTTCCACCAGAAAGAGGCCTGCAGATGTTTTGGATCACATGCCTGCTAGTTCCCACTAACTTCCAAGTTTCCCACCAGAAGGAGAAACCTTACAAAATGAGATTTCTCCTCTGCAATAAACAAATATACACGATTTCCATGTGTCTATGTTGGAACGTAAAAATTCGGGTGCTCCAATTATTCACCAACAAGTAATCTTGAACATGTTGAGAAGCTTTACACACCATCTTTGCCTGCCATCAATGAGGGAGGACGACCTGCAATAAAACATTCTGAGGTCAAGTCAGTATTTGATTAGGGTGCATATAAAATATAGAACGATCTCAAACCTCTCTCTCCCCGCTAGTGTGATTATTGGCCTTTTTATAGGCATATAATGCTTGGGCTCAAAGTCCCACTCTCCTATTTCTCCATGTTCCATGGACATTTTGATCATGCTCCTTTGTTTTAGGCCTCGTTTGGGAGCTTAGATTGTACTGATTATTTTAGTCAGATAGGATAATCTGCCATTGTACCATACTGACTAAATTAGTCAGACGTTAGGTGCAGTATAGTACTAATGACCGTATTATTTATAATGTATTTGGTACCATACTGGATAAGAGATCGGATTATATTATTTTTACGAAAAAAATTTGATGACTAATGAAAATAAGGGATTTTGAAATTTGATATTGCATTTTTACAACCAAATGCATCAAATTAAAAAATAAAAATAATCTTGTTTGTCATTTTGAACTTTGATATTGCATTTTCTATTTGTCCTTTATTTAAACCAAATTGTAAAATAAACAAATAAAAATCCTTTCTTCCCCTGATATTTTCCACCGCACTGCCCCCAGACATCCTTACTCCCTTCTCCTTACCAGTTCAAGTAAATCTCCCCCCTCTATACATCTGCAAGAGTCTTCGACACAACCGAAGAGGATTTGAGCTGCAAGTCAGACCTCAACAGCGATGTCGTTCTTGCGAGCTCAGGCCCCAGGGCTCTTGTAGCAAAGTAAGACATGGCGGCCATAGGCGTTGACGATGCCAGAAAGAACAACGACGGCGAAAGGAGGTGTCGTGGAGAACAAAGTGCGAGAGAGAGGGAAGGGAACCAGACTAATAATCCTCTCCTTTTGGAAGGGTTTATTATGCAGGTGTATACCTAGTAAATAAGCAGACTGACTAAATTAATCCAACACTATTTAATACGAGATGACACCAAATGACCAGGTTGTATTATTTGTCCTATCCGGTCTCTTATACGACCCACCAAACGAGGCCTTAGGGTGTTGAGGGAAAACGTTTCTTTTGCAAAAATTCATTCAACCTGAGATATCATCATGAGTTTAGCCTTCGGTCATCAACCATAAGTTTGCCCTTAGGCTACGATCATATTGGTCTTCGACCATGAGTTTGGGTCTTCGGTCTTTCCAAGTCTTCAACCCACGGTCTCATGATCTTTGATCGCCAATGTATGTAGTAATAGCCTGCCCCCAAAGTAATTGATATCTGAACAACATAAATATTAACAACGACATGTGTAAGATAGAGACCTTTATCTGTTGGGCAACTTTGTTCTTGGCGAAGCAAATTAAGTGCATTTTCCTTTGCTTACAAGCCTTGAACACATGTTGAATACATAGGTTGTCGATCTTCTTCATGTATAATCCCCATTCTGATGATGTGGGAAGATGTATTCGACAAATTTCTCTGTGCTCTTATCAAACGTGATATTTGCCCACATTCTAAAAGCATCATTTCAAGATGTTATCTTAATTATTAGGATCAAATCGCCCTCAATAAATAAGATTTTTATTTTTAGGTTGCTGGTCCAAAATTCTTGCAGGAGGATTAGTCAAAAGGACTAACTTGCTGGTCCAAAAAAATAGTTTCTTATAGTTAATATACGTGGTGCGATAAGATTGGATTAGTGGGACCATATTAGCATAGTAACAAAAAATATTGACGAGACGGAAGGACTAAATTGATGTGCGGTAGTGAAAGTCAGTGACCAAATTCATCGGTTTTTGAAAGTCAGGAACCAAAATGAGGAATTTGATCAATGTCAGGGACCATTTGTGATAAAAATCCTTATTTTGTGTAATTCACACGTGTCACCATTTTATTGGGTTTGTGGGTTCCACATACAAACTAACAGAATAGTTGATGGAATCTAAACGGAATGACCAAATTGATGTGCGATAGTGAATGTCAGGAATGTCATTGATTGGTTTTGAAAGTGAGGGATCAAAATGATGAGTTTGATTAATCTTAAGAACTATTTGTGATAAAAACCTTTTAGAATATTGTATTGCAGAGTGCAAATAACAAAGAAAATGGCCGCAGCCCCGAACGCGGTCCAGACATAACGCATTAACGTGTGCCTGGTTTGACTTGCCTCATTTTTGTAATCCTGCAAAAGTTTAGCATTCACATCTTTGATTCATACGTTTCAGACTCTCCTCACAGTACAAATGTACAATATTATGAAAGTTAGACATGCTGAAGCATACGATGTTTTACCGTAATGGTAAAAAGTAATTATGTTTATGTATTTTGGTGCAGGCTTGTTCCCCACTTATTCTGTTCCCCCTGATGGAGGACAAATGACATAATGGATTGAAAAAGGAAATGGAATGTTTGAAGACAAAATGACGCAGTGGGAATTTACATACTTAGCATCTGAGCTCCTATTTTGGCCCATTGTACCAAAAAACGATATCATACCATCCCGGCCAGAAGCGGCATGGCTAGAGAGAGAAAAAGCGAGCAATCAACAACCAATATGCTAGCTCCAAGAAAGCATACTAAGACCAAGCAGCAAAGAAAGCTCATTAGAAACAACTCTTCAGCGAGGTTCCTCGGCCCTCACTCACTCCACTTTCACTTGCATCTCCCATTAAATATATTCGAAGCAGGACTCATCGTGGTTTTCACAAATCTGACAAAATATTCAGATAAAAAGAATTATGACAAGACAACGTCAACTGGGAAGTAGAACAATAGATTCATGCAAATACCTTACGATGGGCCCTCATCCTACGATCCCATTTTCTCTCAGATTCCTTAGCGTCATGTTGATCCTACAACAATAGAATGTGAAATTCAAAACTTGCAAGTCAATTTGGGGTTCGGGTGGGGGTTGGGAGGTGGGAAGGAGCAGAAAATTTATATAAAAAAACAAAAAACAAAAAATGGGCAAAAGAGAGAGAGACACTCACTGCTAAAATAGATGCATACACATGCACAAACACTCTCCGGTCAATCTTTCCAGCGTATACTTCCCGATGAAGTAGCCAGCTATCTTCTTGCGGCGGGTTGTTCTTAAGTGTATCATAGTATCGAGAAGCAACCGGATAAAAGTCCTTAGCAGGCCTGAAAATTGGTTCTTTTAGACCATTTCAAAATATAAAACCGCCATTCAAGACTCATAAGATAATTAGAGCATAAAAAAGATGAAATAAGTGGGAGTTTAATTTCAATTATACTTGATCCGCTTAGTCGCTGGCCCCCTCAACTTGCTTCCATTGGCCAATTCTTCCATTGCCTCCCTCACATGTTCCTGGAGCATATACTTAGTGTTAATTAACTTAATTGTAAACACACGTGAATTGACAACACACACTTTTGTTTATGAAGTATTTGAGGTTCCACCATAAAATCAACTGGTAATATGGAAAGTAGCCAAAGATTTATTCTCAACACGACCCCTTATGTGTGGGACAACACAAACCGGATGACGTGGGGCGCGTGTGTAGCCACTGAGCTTCACACGTAGGGCAAGCTACTATACTATCGTGAAGAAATTGAAATTTCACCATAAAGCAATTGACAATATAGAGACTAGAGATTGTATTTTGAGAGAGCGAAGCCATACCAAGAGCGACAGGGAGTTCAGCTCTGCAAAACAAAAACAAAAAAAGTTTGATCGATCCATCGATATTAATCAAGAATTAAATTGAATAAAAAATAATAATTTACACACGAATTGAATGGAAGGTTATGGTCGACCGATCGATTTTAATTACCTTTATAATGTGGAATAGATGAGGAGGAAGTTTCAGATGTCGTCTTCTTTTCAGAGCTTTCCATTTCCATTAATTTTGCTACTTCTGCATCCGCCTTTTTTTCAGAGCCTTCCATTTCCGTTAATTTTGCTGCTTCTGCATCCGCCTTCTTCTTCCTCTCCACTTTCTTCCTCTCCTGCTCCCTCAGGGTGCGCACGACCGACGCGACCTCCCTCTCCACCCTCTCTCTGTGGAAGAAGTCGCTCTCCCGAGCCAGAAATGCCAACGCCTTCTCCACAAACTCTAGGGGGTTCGACCGATCCAGTTTCGCGGAAAACGATGGCGCTTTAGGTGGCGGCTGGATATCAGAGATTGTCGCCATGGATTCTATAATAGTTGGAGGATTTCGATTTCAAGTGACCGGTGATTTATAGGGTTCAAGGTTTTCTGATTTGAGAGGGAAGATGGGGGAGTATATATAGTTGAATTTGTGTAGTCTAAGTGTTCAAATTTGGAAAGATATCCCTCCCTATCTCTTCCAACGGTTGACTCTTTAAATTTAATCTAACGACTACAATTATTATCCGGGGTGTAGCGGAGATGAGGATGCTTCGTTGGATGTGTGGGCACACGAGAAAGGATAAGATTAGGAATGAGGATATCCGGGGTAAAGTAGGAGTAGCCGAAATTGAAGGAAAGATGAGAGAAAATCGGTTACGGTGGTTTGGACATGTGCAAAGAAGGCCTACTGACGCTCCGATTAGAAGATGCGACTATGGGACAGAGGTTCAGGGCCGAAGAGGTAGAGGAAGACCTAGGAAAACTTTGGAAGAGACTCTAAGAAAAGACTTAGAGTACTTGGATCTAATGAAGGACATGACACAGGATCGAGCACAATGGCGTTCTAAGATTCATATAGCTGATCCCACTCAGTGACTTGGATTTTCCAAGTCTCCAACCGAGAAGTTTTCCTCACTCGGGAAATTAAGGGAACACTACCCCAACCTACATGCTCCACTCAGAAAGCTTCAACATACAAGCTTCAACAAAAGAAAATTCAAAGAACTTAGCGAAGAAGGCTTTGGTGTATTTAACACAATACGTTGAAATGAAGGAAAGCTTATTTATTGATATCCCCGATCAGTTACAAATATGTACATATACATGAGTCAAAATAAACACACAAGACGGAGCATTCACAAAGGTTGCTTAGGAGAAGTCTCAGCAGTCGGTAGAGCCCCAGAAAGAGAAGGCACCGGAGGGGGATCATTTGGAGCCTCAGTACTGGACAGAACCCTAGAAGGAGGAGGCATCAGAGGTTGATCATTCGGAGCTTCATTACGCGGTACAGCCCCAGAAGACGAAGGCAATAAATGCCTTTGGAACAAACCCACAAATCTCTGATGATCAAGTAAAACCTGACCATCAGTTTCCTTCATCTGGTCAAGCTTCCTCTTCATGTTTGTAGCATAGTCATGTGCGAGCCGGTGCAACTGTTTATTCTCATGCTTGAGCCCTCTAATCTCCTGTTTGAGACTCATCACTTCAGCCGCCAAGGATTCAACTTGGCGGGTTCGAGCAAATAGGCGTTGGGCCATATTAGACACAGAACCTGCACACTGAACACTGAGAGCCAGCGAATCCTTAACAGCTAACTCATCAGACCGTTTGGAAAGTAGTCTGTTATCTTTGGGAGTGAGAAGGTTCCTGGCCACCACCGCAGCGGTCATATCATTCTTCATCACGGAATCCCCAACGGTAAGAGGACCAGTAGGGGAGACGAAGGATGGGCGCCATATGTTGTCTGGAGAAGGCGGGGCTGCCTCTTCAACAAGGTTCAAGTCAAAACGACGGTCGGAGGGGCCAGACATTTTCAAAGGTGTTGAAGAGAGAAGAGGTCGGACAAATCAAGATCTTAGAAGTGCAAGAATGAAGCTTCTACTGGTGGAGATTCAAGTGTGCTTTGGAACTTAATGTCAGCCTCTATAAAAATCTGCACTCGACGGAGCTTCAGAAATCGAAGAGGCGCCTGCTCAGAAATCGAAGAGGCGTTTGCTTTCTCAAAAGCTAGGCTGCTTAGAGATCACGAGGGTTGATCTCAGAAATCGAAGAGGCGTTTGCTTTCTCAAAAGTTGGGCTGCTCAAAGACCACGAAGGCCGATCTCAGAAATCGAAGAGGCGCTCGCTTTCTCAAAAGCTGGGCTCCCCAGAGACCACGAGGGCCGATCTCAGAAATCGAAGAGGCACCTACTTTTCCAGCCTTGTCAGCACCCGTCACACGCACACTCAGCTTTGCAGAAATTATGGGCATTCTGTCGAAGACTTCTGGGGAAGTAGAAAACACATGAATCTTACTGTTCAATCACTCACTTCCCACACGCAACAATAGCTCATGGGTACCACAGATAACTTTGTCAAAGTTCTCTGCCAAAGTTGAGCACGTGAAGCTTGCAGCTCCCACTACATCGCTCTGACCAAGAAGGGTAAAAGAATAGCAAAGAAACAACACTAACAAAGTTTAGACCCATAAATTTTGAAGGTCTAGCTACCATATTATTACCCACAAGGGTAAAGGAACAGTACCACTGCTGGATAATTGGAAAGTCCCTGTGTGTCAACCTCTGTGCTTCGTGGCAAGGTAGACTAGCAAACATGCCCAACCTTTACTCACATTCGAGAAAACACTCCCAATAAGATTGCTTGCTCCAAAATCGAAGAGGCACCGTCCTCCGAATCTCGAGAGCCAGACTCCCAACATGACTACTTTCCTAAAAATCGAAGAGAGGGTAAAGGAACAGTACCATTACTGGATAATTGGAAAGTCCCTGTGTGTCAACCTCTGTGCTTCGTGGCAAGGTAGACTAGCAAACATGCCCAACCTTTACTCACATTCGAGAAAACACTCCCAACAAGATTGCTTGCTCCAAAATCGAAGAGGCACCGCCCTCCGAATCTCGAGAGCCAGACTCCCAACGTGATTACTTTCTCAAAAATCGAAGAGACACTGCTCCCCGAATCTTCGAGAGCCAGACCCCCAGCATGATTGCTTTATCAAAAATCGATGAGGCATCGTTCTCCGAATCAATCGAAGAGGCGCTCGCTTTCTCAAAAGCTGGGCTGCTCAGAGACCACGAGGGCCGATCTCAGAAATCGAAGAGGCACCTACTTTTCTAGCCTTGTCAGCACCTGTCACACGCACACTCAGCTTTGCAGAAATTATGGGCATTCTGTCGAAGACTTCTGGTGAAGTAGAAAGCACATGAATCTTACTGTTCAATCACCCACTTCCCACACGCAACAATAGCTCATGGGTACCACAGATAACTTTGCCAAAGTTCTCTGCCAAAGTTGAGCACGTGAAGCTTGCAGCTCCCACTACATCGCTCTGACCAAGAAAGGTAAAAGAATAGCAAAGAAACAGCACTAACAAAGTTTAGACACATAAATTTTGAAGGTCTAGCTACCATATTATTACCCACAAGGGTAAAGGAACAGTACCACTGCTGGATAATTGGAAAGTCCCTGTGTGTCAACCTCTGTGCTTCGTGGCAAGGTAGACTAGCAAACATGCCCAACCTTTACTCACTTTCGAGAAAACACTCCCAACAAGATTGCTTGCTCCAAAATCGAAGAGGCACCGTCCTCCGAATCTCGAGAGCCAGACTCCCAACATGACTACTTTCTCAAAAGCGAAGAGAGGGTAAAGGAACAGTACCATTGCTGGATAATTGGAAAGTCCCTGTGTGTCAACCTTTGTGCTTCGTGGCAAGGTAGACTAGCAAACATGCCCAACCTTTACTCACATTCGAGACAACACTCCCAACAGGATTGCTTGCTCCAAAATCGAAGAGGCACCGCCCTCCGAATCTCGAGAGCCAGACTCCCAACATGATTACTTCCTAAAAAATCGAAGAGACACTGCTCTACGAATCTCGAGAGCCAGACCCCCAGCATGATTGCTTTCTCAAAAATCGAAGAGGCATCGTTCTCCGAATCTCGAGAGCCAGATACCACAGACCACTTTTTCAAAGTGCTCTGACAGAGTTAAAACATGTGAAACTGGCAGCTCCCACTACCGTGCTATGACCAAGCAGGGTAAAGGAATAGCATTACTACTTGTTGTTAGGGAGACTCCTATATATGTCGACCTCCATCCCCAACGGACAGGCAGACCTGCAAAAATGCTCAACCCTTCATCATATCTGAGAGGGCACTCCCAACGAAGCCTTTCGAAATATTCAGCTTTCTTTCCCCCCGATAATACCTCTGCAAACAAGCTATACTAGAGCAAGAATATCTCATATCATCAGGGTTAAAAGCAAGAGTATCCCATATCATGCTTTTTCCCTGCCTTTTCCTTTGGCCTTGTTTTTACCTGCAAGACAAGGAGAAAGAGAGCAATCAGTCAGCACTTGGAATCAAGCTTCCAGCCAGGAACTGACTGCCTGGAACCCCTTACCTGATTACTTACCTGGCATTGCTCTCGAGTACTCATCTTCAACATCTTATGTTTCCAGGGAAGATTCCGCATCTGCTTGAGGAACAGATAGGGCAAGTGCGAAGGATACAAGGAAGCATGTGGAGACAAGCGTAACAGCACACGTGCCGATACATCCATTACTCTGTCAAAAGCAAAAGTATCCCATATCAGCAGGGTGGAACGTACTCTAGATTTGATGGACTTGTTTTGACCCTCAAATTCTTCAGTCGGCCTTATACTCTGGAGGAAACCAGAAAACCCTCCAGCTCAGTTCAAGAATAAGCCTGTGGAAAGTTACTTCTTCAAAAGCAAAAGTATCTCATATCATCTCTTCTCATTTTTCTTCTCTTTATCCTTCATGCTGCTGCAAGATGGGGAGAAGGTGAACAATCAGTCGGAGCTCTGATTGCTTACCTTGTCTGTCACCTCTTTCAGCAGACCCCCTAGCTCGGCGACTTGGGGGACTCCTACTACATGGTTTGTATCGCGCTTGACCAAGCCTGAGACTACAAGTAAGCTTCAAGTGAAATTGATACATTACCTTGTGCATCTCCACCAGTTAAAGATACCACCCCTGGATGGAGGAAGAGTACTTCCAGAGAAGATGCCACATCTACCTATGAGACAGATAAGGCAAGTCAAGACGACACCACACTCCGATACTTAGAAGTTTCGTGATTACGAGATCATTCCCCCACAATATTTCCTAATGTCATTTGTACTAAATCATTCACTTGTACTCACTAAAGGAGAGCTTGAACCTATGTACTTGTGTAAACCCTTCACAATTAATGAGAACTCTTCTATTCCGTGGACGTAGCCAATCTGGGTGAACCACGTACATCTTGTGTTTGCTTTCCTATCTCTATCCATTTATATACTTATCCACACTAATGACCGGAGCAATCTAGCGAAGATCACAAAAAGCGACCGTTTTCGCTACCTAGGATCTATCTTGCAAGAGAACGGAGAATTAGATGGAGATCTCAACCATAGAATACGAGCTGGATGGATGAAGTGTAAGAGTGCATCCGGCGTGTTGTATGACCGTCGTAGGCCACTGAAGCTCAAGGGAAAATTTTATAGGACGGCAATAAGGCCAGCGATGTTGTATGGCACAAAATGTTGGGCGGTGAAGCATCAACACGTACACAAAATGGGTGTAGCGGAGATGAGGATGCTTCGTGGGATGTGTGGGCACACGAGAAAGGATAAGATTGGGAATGAGGATATCCGAGGTAAAGTAGGAGTAGCCGAAATTGTAGGAAAGATGAGAGAAAATCGGCTCCGATGATTTGGACATGTGCAAAGAAGGCCGACTGACGCTCCGGTTCGAAGATGTGGCTACGGGACAGAGGTTCAGGGCCAAAGGGGTAGAGGAAGACCTAGGAAAACTTTGGAAGAGACTCTAAGAAAAGATTTAGAGTACTTGGATCTAACGGAGGACATGACACAAAACCGAGCGCAATGGCGTTCTAGGATTCATATAGCCGACCCCACTTAGTGGGAAAAGGCTTTGTTGTTGTTGTTGTTGTTGACTACAATTATTATAACTTTTAAAAGACATTTTAAATTTGAATTTCGAAATATTTTAAAAGACCTTTTAAATGAGTCGATTTAATAGTATTTTAAAGAATTTATATTTGATTAAATGAATCTATTTGAGAAGATTCGTAGTATTTTAAATGATTTATATTTGAATTTTTTTAAGGGAGTTTTTTTTTCTTTGTATTTTTATTATTAAAAAGAAAAAGGGATGGAATTATAATCATTTGGGATAACATAAGTTTTCAATTTGGAACACATATAGGAAAACTCAATATCTTCAAACCGATAACTTAAGGAAATCCCACAATTTTTTTTAAAATTTTAATACGCATAGATTTGCATGGACGTTTAAAAATGTCAATTAAATTCCCAGTTGATTATACATGAATTTGTACGAATTTGAAAAATATCTTTTCAAATCTAAATGACTAATTTTCGCACCTATAGTTTCGAAACTACTAAATGGAACTCAAGAGTCACTAAAACATCCATAGAAGGGTATTAAACAATAGTCAATCTGTATACATATATTTTTAATTTTTTCCTTCAAACTTGTAATCAAATATCTCAAAAGCAAGAATCAGATCGATTAGGAGGACTAGTTGATACAATTCCCTTTCTTTATTTCTCCTATTTTTTTAGTTCTCCAATTAATTTATTGTTCCGTATGTGTCAAGTAAACATGCCCCAACTGGAATAAGCTGAATCAATCTTGGAACAATAACAAGAAATTATCTACTGTACAAATTCAACCAGAAATGTACACAAGGAGGAGATCACATGCTGGATGATGAGATCACGTGATGAAATAAAAACATAAAAAGGGAAATGCATCATCATCATCACCATCGTCATCAGTCTTCATCCTCCTCGCCGTCTCCGGGCAACCCCACGTCATCTCCGATATCTTCAAGCAGCTTGTCGACGTCCTCTCCTAACTCCAACAACCTTGCACTTAGTTTTTCCACCTTGCTCTGTTCTTGTCCGAGGCACACGAGCAGATCATTCAGTTCTGCCTCGCTCTCCTTCTGAGCTTCTTCCCTTGCCTCGGCTCTAATTGCATCCACATCGGGAATGGACGAAGACCCTCCTCCACCATTCTTAGCTCTGACCTCCTTCTCTAGATGGAAATTCGCCTGCTCAAGACTGTTGTAAGCATCGGATAAGCTCTTTAGATCAGATTCCATCTTTCCGGCTATGTTTTTATACATGGATGCCTCGGACTCAAGCTTGGCTTTCTCTGCCTTGAGCAACTCCAACCGTTTAGATGCTTCTTGAAAATCTCGTTTAAGCGTCTCTACCTGAACTCTATCTGAGCCTGTACCCTGCTCAGACCTGGAACTTCCCCCACCAATCGTTGCCACATCCTCAGCCAAACTTGCATTGCGGCCGAGGAGGTCCTAAAAGAAAACATCAAACAAAACATATTTCAATAATATAATCAAATGCATACTGCAGCAACAATTTGTTTGCGGGTGAATGAAACAAAGAAAATATAAAAACCAATTGCTCTACATTAAAATTTTAGACCTGTATCTCCGAGCATTGCTTATCCACAAATGCTTTCAGCCGCTTTATATACTCTCCATCACTTTCCCCACTTTTCTGTTCCAGTTCTGCTGGCACCACTGCCACCTTGCTCTTCGGTTGACTGTACACCTCAACGATTTTTTCTCTGATGTTCGCCTCCAAACTCTTAACTAGGTTTAGAAATGGAGCATCAAAGATTGAGGAGAGAACCGGATGATCCTCAGTTTTCTGATCAGAGAGATCGCTCTCATCAACATCTACCATACTAGCAGAAGCGGATCTGGTTAATTCTTTGCGAGGCTGAGCCGATTTTGAAGAGGTGAAAAGGAAGCTTTTCTGCATCTCATCGAACTTCAGAAAATATGACGTGAGCCCAACCTTCTGGCTTATGGAATCAACTATAGTAAAGGCGTCCTTCTCACTTTCAACTGAATTGTTGTAGATCACACACTCTCCCAGAAGAACAGCTGCCAACCCCTTTATGTACACTGTAGCAGTTGAATTGGAGACCAACTCAAGCAGATAAGTGATGTGGGGACGTGAATCTAGGAAGCAATTCACAGCGCCAGGGCAATCAGCTAGCCAAGTGACCAGCAATTTCAAGATAACTGGTTGAACATATGAGTTTCCGCTTGACTTTCCATCTTTGTTTTGCATGGAAGAGGTAACAGCTAAGTATTTTACCACACGGTGCATTAGAGGCTCTGGTGCACCTAGAGATGGAGTAGGTGCCTCAAGTTCAATACGCAACACCTGCAAGTTTTATAGACGAATAGAAGATATTAAGACCGATCACCTTTCAACACAAAAAGATTAGGTGAATCAGATATTAGATTAAGAATATAACTGCATTACCCTTTCCTTGCACTGGAGATTGTCCTTCATTACATGAGAAAGAACACTAGCAGCTCTGCAGCATGTCTGCACCTCAATATATTAGGTAACGGAACCGAGATATTTTAGTCTTTCAAAAACTCAAATGCTACTGAACTGTTACATTACCTCAAGATCACCATCTTTCTCACTGAAGTTAAGACCTTGTAATAGCATGCTGCAAAAGAATCAAAATCTTACAAGATCACTTAATGTGAGTAGCTTTTGCAACCTTGCGAAATGAATAAATAAAAAGATGATCAAGCTTTCGCTGATGCAACAAAGTTTTGATAATTCAACCTGAATAAATAACAAACAGAGAATTTAGACACATGCAGTGAAACTGCACATACTATAAACAAACCTTCCAAAAGACATGTTCACATCCTCCTCAACGGGTGCATGAATCATGGAATGCGGTTGCGGAATCAATGTTGAAGCTAACATAGTTTGGCCATCGACATTATTCTGATTTAAATGAGATGAAGAAATTTACAACAAAAGATTAGAAGTGAAACTACACAATCAAGAAGATGTAATGTGCATTTCTTGCATGCTGGATGATATAAGAAGCATATACACAATGTCAACCTCACAAAATCTCTTAAAAACATAATCTGCTGCAACAAATTCTTGCATACTGGATGTCCGCAATATGATTCGAAGAATTGAGTTCAAAGCAGGTTCCTGTGGCCCCTCTCCAAGAAATTTGCTTGCAAGCGCATCAAGATTCTTGGGATGTCCAGCAATCAGATTACCAATGCATTGCAGTGCCTGACAAAGTGAATAAACTTAGCACCTGACAAAGGGAATAATTTAATAATTCCAAATGGACTCAATGACTACAAGGCATTGAACGCACTATATAAACTTCATAAGTCAAATAACCCAAATGTGTCTTACTTTATAAATCAGTATTCATTTTCTCACATAGTATGTGACATAAGTTTCAGGGAAAATGGCCCAGAGTTCATGTAATTAGTCAAAAAGCTATCTAAGGATAAGCTCAAAGATATAATTATATAAAGGTAAAGTACTCTTTATGTCCTGCAGACGTTGATTGGTCATATACAATATAGTAATATACTATCGGACAGTGTTTGGTATGTGTCTGTTAGTGTTAGAGAAGAAAGTGAAGAAATATCTTACTGAACAACGGACAGCAACAGGAGCCCACTGGCTTTCCACACCCAGCATTAGAAGATGGTCCAAGACTTTTTTCTACACCCAGGAAATAAAATATTAGAAACATCAGATATCACCAAATTTATATTCTAGTGAGAGGGTACTATAAAAGTTGAAAATACCTGAACGAGGGTGGTTCTATTTGTTAGCTTATTTGCATCTTTCCCAGGATCAGCCTCCGACCCTCCCATTATTAGCAAATTAAGAGTTTCCAATGCACTGAGTAGATTAATTGTCTACTGGCATGGCATTTATTTTGAAGTCAACAACAAATGACCAGTAAGGTTTGTGCCATAACAAATATAAGTAAACAGTACAAAATTATGAATTTCGAGTATCTAACCTTTTGTTGAGTGAAACTGTAAGTACTCCCTCGTAGCTTCAAAATTGACATTAAGGGATCAAATCCCATTGTCTCCCTCAGTAGTATCTATACAACAAGCCTTTCAATTAGAAGAAAGAAGAAACAAAATATATAAATGACAACACTTACAAGGATAAAAGCTACAAATAAAACAAAACCTGATTAGATGCAGTGTTCCGAATAAGATTGTTCAACAATTCAATACAGTCCTGCAGAAGTGTATTACATTAGAAACATTTTCAAAAGCAATTGATTTCTCAAATGCTTTTAGTGGTATTAGAAATTGATTTACAAAATAAAGGCATTTTATCTTCCAACACAAAGTATGCCAAATAGCAATCTCCCCCCTTAATCAAGGCAGTGGAACATGACCAAAATTAAGTGTTTTTACCACTTTTGTGTAAGAAACAAATGTTTGCATACTTTAAAGTGAAATAATGGTAAAACTTTCGATTCCTATAATCGTTGGTGCATATATTGGTATAATTATAAAGCTGAAATTTACCTATGAGAAGAAGGCTTTTAGATTATGTTATTTTCAGAAAATTGATCCATACAATGATGCCTGACAGGTGGTTTACCAGCAATGAAGCTTAACCAAGATGTATAAACTATCGATTATCAACAGAGTTATAACAAAGAATCACCTGCACAACAACACCACCATCTGAACCACCTTCCTCTTTGATGATGCTGAAAATCTTTTCAAAAGCACCTTCAAAGACCACAATTTTTTGAATTTCCTGAAATCATAAGAATCTAC